>NC_090937.1:1662297675-1663561425 GCF_040938575.1 Ambystoma mexicanum | reverse complement strand
AGCGAACCCAAAGGAACAGGGCGTCGAGGCAGGGAGACCAGAGGGTCAGGGCTGAAATCAGAAGAGAGTAGCAGGCTGCAAGGCAGGGAGCCCAGAGGACCTGGGCTGTAGGTAGTGGAGGATTGCATGCTGCAAGGCAGGGAGCCCAGAGGAGCAGGGCAGCGAGGCAGGGAGCCTGGAAGGCTATGGCTGTAGGCAGCGGAGAATAAGAGGCTGCGAGCCGAGGCAGGGAGCCCAGAAGAACCAGGGCTGCGAGGCAGGGAGCCCAGAAGGACCAGGGCTGTAGGCAGCGGAGGGTTGCAGGCTGCAAGGCAGGGAGCCCAGAGGAGCAGGGCTGTGAGGCAGGGGGCCCAGAAGGCTAGGACTGTAGGCAGCAGAGTGTAACAGGCTGCAAGGCAGGCAGCCCCGAAAGAGCACTGGATCAAAGCAGGAAAATGCAGCAACCGGAGCAGCATGTAAATTCGAGTCACAAGGCATAAAGGGGCTGGGAGGGCTCTTGATGCAAGAGACTGAGCTCCCACAGGCAGCTGCTTAAATACAGCCCTGCCCTGTACTGAGGCAGGCTAATTGGAAGCACTAGGAGCAGCACACCTGAAGATAATCTGCATCCTCCCTCTCTGGTGCTGAGATGGTGCAAGAAGCACTGATCGCTAGGGCTTCTGGGGATTGTGGTTCCAATAATGACGAATGGGAATGGCCAGGAATTGATAGCTGTAACAAGGTGCATTATGGTACATGTAGTTAGCTGAATTAAATAGGAAAGTACCAATGTCGTACAAATGGAAATTAAGGACCAAAATGTGAATAGGGGTTGTTTAAAGAGTATTATGAAGATAAACGAGTACCATATCGTCCATGATGGTTGCCAATGTGTGTGCCAGTGGCACAGGTGTGACAGTATGCCCCTCTCCAGGCCCCCTGAAGACTGACCAACAGGAAGAGCATGTCCAAGTCCTGTCACACCGTGAGGGAGTCTTATAGTAATAAGGCACATCATGAAGATCCTAAAGCTGTGTAAGGCTGCAAGGTGAGAGCTTTTACAGGAGGAATCTTTATCAATGTTCAGAACCCTTGAGATAGAATCCAGAAAAGACAAGGTCTTAGGGGCACCAAACACAACAGTGCGTTCATGATCTGAGAGACTGTGAAGATCTGCTGCAGGCTCCATAGCATATATGTCTTTGAAAGTAGTGGTTTCCCTTAGGGCTGGCAACGGTACAGTGCTGAAAGGTGGAACCAGAGATCCAGCTGAATTGGTTGCTCTAGGAGGGTCTTCCAAATATTCGGCTTCAATACCACAATCCCGCCATCGATTGGTCCTCCCAACTGGTGCAGTTTCCATCCTCTGTATGCAATACGTCATGCACTTCCTTGCATACTATCAATCAGAATAGTCCAACTCAAGCGCCTGTCTCCTCTTTGCATATAGGAGCTATCTCTGCCACTGCAATACCTTCAGTTCCACCTGAATATAGGGATTATTCTGATGTTTTTGACAAGGGTATGGCAGAGACCCTTCCACCTCACCGGATCTATGATTGTCCAATAGATCTGATACCAGGGGCTAAGACACCTACCGGCAGGGTGTCTTCACTAACGCTTCAAGAAGATCAAGTGTTAAAGGAGTACATCGACAAAGCACTTGCGATGGGTTTCATCCGACCATCCAAATCGCCAGCGGCATCTCCACTATTTTTCGTCCCCAAAAAAGAAGGAGATCTTCGTCCATGCATAGACTATCGTGCATTGAATGCTGTGACCATTAAAAATCAATATCCACTCCCGTTAATATCGGTCCTTCTCGACCAATTGGGTTCTTCACAAATTTTCACGAAACTGGATCTCCGATGAGCGTACAATTTGGTACGTATGAGAGCAGGAGATGAGTGGAAAACCGCATTTAAGACTCGCTACGGTCTTTATGAATACCTTGTGATGCCGTTTGGTCTCTGCAATGCTCCAGCTACCTTTCAGGCTTTTATGAATTACCTTTTTCATGATATATTAGATCAGTATGTCGTTGTCTATTTAGATGACATTCTGATTTATTCCAGGACACTTCCAGAACATATCCAACATGTCAGAACGGTACTTCAGCATTTGCGAGACAACCACTTATATGTGAAAATTGAGAAATGTATTTTTCATACTCCGGAGGTTGAATTCTTGGGGTATGATTTGACCAATCAAGGAGTTCGCATGAGCAAATCCAAAGTGAAGGCTATTTTGGAATGGCCTCCCCCGAAAACAGTGAAATCACTCCAATCATTTTTGGGATTCGCCAATTTTTATCGGCGTTTCATACATGGGTTTTTGGGGCTTTCTGCGCCTCTCACCTCCTTGACCAGTGCTAAGGTTCCCTATGTCTGGTCTAAGGCGGCTCAGGATTCATTTGAACAATTAAAATTGGCTTTCACATCAGCTCCTGTTCTAAAACATCCTGATCCGGAGTTACCATTCTATGTGGAAGCCGACGCTTCTGGATTTGCTATTGGCACGGTTCTGTCGCAGAAGTGTCCTCTTACTGGAGAAATACATCCCACTGCTTTCTTTTCTCGTAAACTTACAACATATGAAAAGAACTATTCAATCACTGAACGTGAACTCTTGGCCATCCGAGACGCCTTTTCTGAGTGGAGACATCATTTATTAGGGGCTCGTCATCCTGTCACGATTTTTTCTGATCACAGGAGTTTACTTGCTTTTAAAACCATGAAATGCCTGACTGCCAGGCAAGCCTGTTGGCATCTGTTCTTTTCGCAACACGATTTTCTTATTACCTATCGTCCTGCCAGGGCTCATGTGTCTGCTGATGCTCTATCTCGCCTTCATGCTGAGGAGCGACCGTCAAAGACAGAACCTCTTCCACTGCTACCTAATAAGGTTATTTGCGCGTGTGCTGTCCAGCCCACTCTACGCTTTGTCATTGAGAAATGGGTCTCTTCTCATCCTACGGAAGTCGCTGATCTAAACTTAGACATGGTTCAGGGTCTCCCTTTCATACAAGGACGCATCTTCATACCACCGAGACATGCCCGTACCTTGACCTTACAGTGGTTTCATGACTCTGTCATCGCGGCACATCCTGGCCACAAGAAGACATTAGAGGCCTTATGTCGCTGGGCTTGGTGGCCTAACATGTCTAGGGACATCAAAGACTATGTTTCCTCTTGTGCAATATGTGCACAATACAAAACTTCCAGATCTAAACCTGTAGGACTATTACGTCCATTACCGGTTCCTTACAAACCTTGGCACATGGTCTCAATGGATTTTATAGTCGATCTACCAGAAGTGAGTGGACATGATACCATTTGGGTATTGATTCACTACTTTACCAAATACGCCATCTTTGTGCCTTGCGCAGGGTTTGCCTTCCGCTCCTCAGTTGGCCAGGTTGTTTATGGCTAATATTTTCAGGTTTTTTGGATTGCCGTCCATCATTTTGTCTGATCGGGGAACGCAGTTCGCATCTCGTTTCTGGAGGGCACTCACTGAATCTTTTGGCATCGACGACAGATACTCCTCGTCGTATCACCCTCAGACGGACGGCCAAACTGAAAGGGCAAACGCTACCATAGAACAATACTTGCGTTGTCTGTGCCTTCAATTTCAGCAATCTTGGTTTACTGCATTACCCCAAGCGGAATTCGCTTATAATAACTCCATGCATTCAGCCACAGGGGTGTCACCATTGTTTGCCTTATATGGGTGTCATCCACGGTCTTTGCCTCTCGACCCGTCCTTGCCTACAACAAATCCAGCTGCTTCGGATTGTGTTTGTGATCTGGATCAGTTGCACCGGGACATCCGTTGCCATTTACTCCGGGGCCAAGAGCATGCCAAGAGAACTGCGGATGCTCGCCGTGTACCTGGTCCCGACTATAGGGTCGGTATGAAGGTTTGGTTGTCTTCACGGAACCTGCGACTAGCAGGTAAAAGATCTTTGTTACCACGATTCGTGGGTCCTTTTCTTATCATCTCTATGAACAATCCTGTCGCTGTGAAGTTGGCCTTGCCGAAGTCATGGCGTATCCATCCTATGTGTTCCATGTGTCCTTAATCAAACCCTGTCCTCCTTCCACCCGTTTATTGGCTCGTCCACCTCCTGTGTTGGTGGATGGAGAGGAGGAGTATGAGGTGTCAAGTATTCTGGACTGTCGAATAACTAAGGGTACTGCTTTTTACTTGGTTGACTGGAAGGGTTTTGGTCCCGAGGATCGGACTTGGGAACCCCTTGAGAATTTGCATTGTCCTGATCTTCTTAGGAAGTTCCATGCCTCCCGGGGGTTGCCGGTGTGTTTGGGGGTGGATGCTGTTACGCTCCGGCAGCGCTGCTCTTGCCAGTCTCTATCGGCACTTACACCGGCTCACACCGTCCGAGGAAAGACATTGTTGTGGCAGTGTTATCGGTTTCCATGGAGACTGTATGGATGTCGGCATCAGTATCGGCCGTGTCAGCTGACACGCGCATTACGCACTAGGCGTACAGCGATGCCCCGCCCCTAGCCTTCTTAATCTGGTTCCTCTTGGGGCTCGGTGCTGCTAATTGTAGTCTACACGTACTCTTACGTGTTTAGCCCTCGAGCTAAATTTCTTCTTCAAACCTTCCAACTTAGGTTTCCTGGTTTTCGACTTTGCCTTCCAATCGGACT
The DNA here is from genome assembly GCF_040938575.1 of Ambystoma mexicanum. Classification (NCBI taxonomy): domain Eukaryota; kingdom Metazoa; phylum Chordata; class Amphibia; order Caudata; family Ambystomatidae; genus Ambystoma; species Ambystoma mexicanum. The sequence continues at coordinate 1,663,556,770 of NC_090937.1, read as the reverse complement.
GTTCACGGATTGCCCTGCTGATTTTGGTTCTACACGCTGTTACGACTCAGAACGTTTCCTGGATTGTTGACGGCTGTTAGAAGCCGTTCTCCTATGCTTTGTAGCTTTTGGTTCCTTCCACAAGTGCTACATCGAAACAATCATCGCCTGACACTTATTGCTTTTAGTAAGTGTGTCTTCATTTCTACTTGTCATAATTTCCTGTGATTTGCTTCCTGGATAAACACTGCCTACCTCCACTGTGAAGATAATTACTTTCCTTGGACATTGTGCTGGATTTGTACTCTCTTCTTTCAAGTGCAGTTCAGGACGCTTTCCAGTTACCTGCACCAACCCGTACCTAGTGCGTCCCTCGTGCCGTTCGGGTGTTTCCTCCCTCACTAACTTACCTGTTTATTATTTTCTCCTGTCGTTGTGTCCTTTTGAATTGGATTTCCCTCTTGGCTCCTCAACCATCTCCTTCCAGGTCAGTTGTACATTCCCTAGGGATTCAAGGGGAGACGTTAACTCAGTAGCTAGTTCCTTATTGTCCTTTGCATTGTTCTTTTAGGCTCTGTATCTACTCTGCTATTCCAACCAACTTGTTATTCAGGTATTCATGAATAGTTGATTGTCAGATAATTATTATATCTTATCCTTACCGCTTATAATCCTTTCTGTGGTTTCTTTTCAGCTGTTGGTCTAGCGGTGTATGTGTCTACACCGCTCTTTTATTTGATTGATATCTCTGTCTGTCTTATCAACACAGCAGAGGGATACATCATAGAAAAGAGCCCCTCTTTTGAGGAAGCCTGATTTACTAAAATCAGGGTAGCTGAGGTCGAGACTGGTTGCTCCGAGAGTTCCACCACTTCTGTCTTCGAGGTCCGGTTTCAATCTTCCGAATCTTGGTGTGGTGAGTAACAGGGATTCAGGTATGTCTATTTTTTTTCTTTTATTTTCCCTCCGTCTGCCCCACCTCCCCTCCCCTCCCCTCCCCTCCCAACCCCACTTACCTTCTTCTCGGTCATCTTTCAGGGAGCGAATGCGCTGGGAACAGTTCTGTTCCCAGCGCGGTCGCTCCTGATGGGCACCATGGAAAGGGAAAACAGACTCCATTCCTGGCAGCCATTTTCTTGGTCTTTTTTTTTCTGTCCTGAAACGCTGCAGCATTTCGGGACAGAAAAAACTGCTTTTAGTACACCGGTCACGCAGTTCTTTCGGGCAGAGGTACTAATAGCAATATGCCCCTTGCGACAGATGCATATAATTATGGGCCCTGGGGCATTACCTGACTCAGTAATGCCCCTGCCGCTCAGGGCGTATTGCTTAATTATTACCACTATTTAATTAGACCTTATCAGGTCGAGTGGTGGTAAGTAGACCAGTCACTAAGCTGTGATATTCATGATCTCCTGAGAAGACATAATTAAATGTGATATGTTAGCCAATAATCCTTTCAAACACAATCTAAGAAAGTGGTTAAGGTACATCAATGATGTGTTTATTGTTTGGGATGGCACCAAAGAGGAAGCAATCACCTTTGTTAACAGGCTGAGCCTCCAGAATAGATTTCTAAATTTCACAAAAGAACTTGGGGAACAAGAAATACATTTTCCCGACATTACTGTGTTCCATTATGAAGGAAGTTTTAAGAGTGAAACCATTCAGCAAGGCCACCGACAAGAATGCATTGTTGCATTATTCTAGTCACCATGCCAAGCATATCAAGTCGAATTTACTGTTTAGTCAGTTTCTTAGGTTAAAGAGGAACAGTAGCCTAAAAGCAGATTATGAGAATAGTGGTAACCTACTAGTAGACAAGTTACTGGTAAGAGGCTATCCGGCAAAATTAGTGAAGGATTAATCTAAACGAGCCTATAACAATAATCGGGAAGCACTCCTAGAAAACACTGACCAGAAAATAATGAAAAAGAAAACAGGCCCAGTGTTTGTTAATACATTTTCCAACTTGCCATACAAAATAAAAACGGTGGTCAGCAAAGTGTGGAAGAAAGTTGTTAGGCAGAAACCTGTGCAGTTCCCTTAGGGACCACTGCAAAAGGCTTAAGACTACAGGTGTTGGCAGTAAACCCAATTGGTAGCAGTCTGTACCACCCAGATTTACCTGGTAGCTGTGGCTGAGCAGCCAGACTTCTCTCAAGAAGAGTTAGACAGTATATAGAGTATACAAGATAGGTACCAAAATACAGTAGCACAAGCAAACACTGGCCAGAGCTTTGGTATCAAAGTATATAATTATTTATTTAAAGACACACTTAGAAACACTCCAGCACTATTATTGTAAGCAAGTTCAAAACACAGTCACTATTAATATATATCCATCCCTTATTCCTTATTAGACAAGTCTTAGTTAATACCACTCATTTTCAGACAGAGGTGAGCGCTTAACTAAAGATGGCACTCCAATAAGTTATCAAAAAAGGGAGGGAAAAGGTAGAAATTAGAAAAGCACACAACACAATACTTTAGAAGCACCCAGCAATGCAGGAAAGTCAAAGTCTACTTGTGAGCAAAAAGTTCAGAGGCCAGGCTCCTTCTTAGAGAGAGTAGAACACCAATGCGCCCAAGATCACACAGTTTAAAAGGCTTGAAATGTCTTGCAGAGAGTTAAAAAAAGGAATTAGTTCAGCTCAGAAAAGTTCAGTTAGCCAGCCTAAGGCCAACCCAAGTGGTAAGTTGAGGATTTAAGAGACACCCCACACAGACCATTGCGAGGGAGGCCAGGCGGACACAGTACCTTGAAAGTGGGGAGAATCCTCCAAATGGGGCAGTTGTTCCTGGCAGCAGGTGCAAGTCGCGGCATCGTCCAGAGGAAGAGAAGATCTCGAGGTGGAGGAAAGCTGAAGGTCATTGCACTGCCAGGGAAGAAACCAGCCGCGGAGTTCTCCGGTAAAAAGGTACTACCCTTTTATTCACGGTAGTGGTAAAACGTGGTATCCCGGTTGCCGGGGTGCTTGGCACAGGCAAGGTGGCCACGAGATGATCCGGGGAGGCGAAAAGGCGGGCAAACTGGTTATCCCCACCAGTCAAAGGAAGAAGACTCTTCGGGATGAAGATCTCCTCTGTCGTTGGAAGAAGTGGTGAGGCGGTTTAGCAGAGCTCCACCAGTGGTGTCATCGTTGCAGATCGGCTCAGCTTCTCCCTCTTGGGATTCTTTGGTCCTGTGGCGACTTCTGAAGTTCCAGTCCCCAAAGCCCTGCTTTTATGCAGAAAACCCCCATTCATCAGTCCTAGCTGTCACTCAAACATGCTAAGTGGTGAGCCGGGCGGCTCACCACTGGGCCAATCACACAAGAGTGCGACTTGAGTTGCAGAGGCAACTCAGTCCAGGGTGCCTAAACCCCCCTCCCACACATCCTGGATACCCAGATAGAGTGGCACCACTTTTGGAGGCTTCTATGTAGAAGGCCGCCAAAAAGTAGAACAAAGGGCTCGACTTGGGTTGGAGTTACAGAGGCAAACACAAACGCCATTTTAAAACTGAGTCCTGGCAAAAAGACCCAACTGGGGAATAAATATTAAATAAATAACCCGGCGGTATCTTTAACATTGCACCAAAAAGTGGTGCGTTTAAAATGAATGGGAAAATCCCATAGTAAATATTCTCAAGGAATATTTCACGTGGTAACTACTGCCACCAGCCAGAAACTCGACGAGGGGGGACTGCACAGTGCCCCCTCGAAAAACAGACCCAGGGGCAATCTAATTACCCCTACCAGTACTTCCACAATATGATGGTTTGTACTGATTCTGTTCCCAATTTAAGACCAGTAAAGTCATTGGTGAGTTTACATGCCCCGGGAGACAGTAGTCAGTCCCAGGGTATGGAGTCTATGTTTTGGGGTCACTATGACACCCCTGTGTTACTGCACTGAGGGTGCTGTGTAACACACTTACCAAAAACCACATGAAACCCTATGGAGTAAAAGACCCCATAGCCCATAAAACACATTACAAAGTCAAAGGATATCTCAAATAATGTCTAGGAGTGGGAGAAAAAGAGTCTCACTCTTAGCAGGAGAAAAAAATAAACCCCAAAAATCCAGCAAAGCTGCTGGGGGACTCACTAGGTTTGGGAAATTAGCCTTAACAGAGAATTTTCCCTAACACTCGCCCCTCCCAGACTAAGGGACAGGAGGATTTAATCCACTCCTGGATGAATCTCATACCTGTAGTCGATGACATACATCCTAGAGAGACCATCAGCATGTTGGTGGTGACACCCTGACCTGTGCTCAATGGTGAAATCAAACCCTTGCAGGCAGAGTGACCATCTCAGTAGTTTTGGGTTTTCCCCCTTCATTTGCATCAACCATCTCAAGGGTTGGTGGGCAGTCTGAATGACAAAAGTAGAACCATACAAGTATGGCCTAAACTTCTTCAGTGCCCACACAATAGCAAAACATTCTCTTTCAATTGTTGCCCACCTCGTCTCAGGATCCTTCAGATTTCTGCTGATGAAGCAAATGGGGTGCTCCCTACCTTTCTCATCCAGTTGTCTAAGGACAGCACCTATAACTACATTAGAAGCATCTGTCTGCACAATGAAAGTTTGGTGATAGTCAGGAGCTCTCAATACTGGTGCTTGGCATAGAGCTTTCTTCATGTTTTCAAAGGCCTGATTGCACTCCTCATTCCATTTGACCTTTTTAGGCAATTTTGGAGAGGAGATTACATTCAGTGGAGAAGCTATGGTCCCATAGTTCTCTATGAAATTCCTGTAATACCCAGTGAGGCCTAGGAAGGCTCTCACCTGGGTTTGAGTAGTAGGTGTCGTCCAATTTTGCACAGCTTCAATCTTGCTGAGCAAAGGCCTTATTTCTCCACCTACTACCTCATGCCCAAGGTAGACCACCTTACTCTGACCAATCTGGCATTTACTTGCCTTTATGGTCAGATTGGCCTGTCCAAGAGCCTGCAAAACATGTCCTAGGTGGTTAACATGCTCTTCCCAGGATTGGCTGAATACTGCAACGTCATCCAAGTATGCCATGCAGAAGTCCTCCATCCCAGCCAGAACCTGATTTACCATCCTTTGGAATGTTGCAGGTGCATTTTTCAGTTCAAAAGGCATAACCTTAAATTGGTATAAGCCAACTGGGGTAGAAAATGCAGTTTTCTCCTTGGCATGGTCTGTCAGGGCTATTTGCCAATAGCCTGACGTAAGGTCAAATGTGCTGAGGAACTTGGCTGAACCAAATCTATCCACCAACTCATCTGTCCTTGGCAAAGGGTGGGCATCCGTCTTGGTGACTGCATTAAGAGCTCTATAATCCACACAGAATCTCAATTCTTTGGATCCTGCCTTTGGTACTAACACAACTGGGCTAGACCATGGACTAGTAGAGGGCTCTATTACCCCGAGATCAAGCATCTTCTTGACCTCCCCTTTGATGTGGGTCCTTACATTTTCTGACATTCTATATCCTCTGCTTTTGACTGGCAGACAGTCACCAGTGAGTATATCATGCTGGCCACAAGGGGTCAAGCCTGGTGAAAGTGAGAACAAGGAGGCAAACTGATTTAACATAGATGTGCACTCTTCTTGTTGCTCAGGTGTCAGATTTGAAGAGAGATTTACTCCTTCAATCTTTTCATCCAAGGGTAAGCCTCTGAGGAGATCAGGGAGCGCTTCACTCTCTTCTTCCTCTTCTGTTGAAGCTAGAAGCAAGGCTCCTACTTCAGGCCTGGAGACATATGCCTTTAGTTGGTTGGTGTGGAAAACTCTGGGAGCCTCCTTGGGATTGCCCAAATCCACCAGATAGTTCACCTCTCCATGTTTACCCACAACCTTGAAGGGTCCCATCCATTTATCTTGCAAGGCCCTCTGCCTTGTGGGGATCATAACTAGAACTAGCTGGTCTTGAGTGAACTCAACCATGTTAGCCTTTTGGTCATGCCAATGCTTGACCAAAGCTTGCCGAACTTTCAGGTTATCACTAGCTTCTGGCATCATGTGTGACATTCTCCCCCGGAGACCTATCACATAGTCAGTCACTCTGACTGGCTTGGGGGAAGGAGCACTCTCCAACCCCTCCTTAATCAGGGCCAATGGACCTCTGACTGGATGGCCATAAAGAAGTTCAAAGGGAGAATAACCTACTCCCTCCTGAGGGACTTCTCTATAAGCAAAGAGAAGGCATGGTAATAGGAGGTCTCACTTTCTTTTAAGGGGATCTTCTAAAGCACCTATCATGCTCTTCATGGTTCTATTGAACCTTTCTACCAACCCGTTTGTCTGAGGGTGGTAGGCATTAGAGAACTTGTAAGTAACTCCACAGGTTTTCCACATGGCTTTCATGTAGTGGGACATAAAACTTGACCCCCTGTCAGAGATTACTTCCTTAGGAAACCCAACCCTGGTAAAAAATACCAAGGAGGGCCTTAGCCACAGCCTGAGCTGTAACAGTCCTCATAGGAATTGCCTCAGGGTACCTAGTAGCATGGTCTACTACAACAAGGATAAACCTGTTGCCTGAGGAGGTTGGGGGATCAAGGGGACCAACAATGTCAATCCATACCCTCTCAAATGGGACTCCCACAACTGGGAGAGGCGCTAACAGTGCCACATTCTTGGAACCAACCTTACCAGAAGTTTGGCAGGTGTGGCAGCTCTTGCAAAACTTATCTACCTCAGCCCCCATTTTTGGCCAATAAAAGTAGAGTGAGAGCCTTTCCTTGGTCTTCTTGAAGCTCAAGTGACCAGCCAAAGGAATCTCATGGGCCAGTTGCAAGAACTGTTGTCTGTTTTCTTGAGGTACTACAAGCCGCTTGTAGTCTCCAGGTGCAGACTCAGTTGGTTCACTGTAGAAGAGGCCATCTTCCCAGTACAACCTATACTTCCCAGGCTCTTGCCCATCATCCTGAGAAGCTGCCTGTTGGCGAAGACCTTCTAGAGTTGGACATTCTCTCTGTCCCTTACTGAAGTCTGGCCTGTTGGGTCCACCTTCTGCCAGTAAAGACTGCAGCTCAGGATGGTCAACAGGATCCAGATCTCCAATGAGTTCTTGGCCTTCCACTAGCTCCTCTTCAGAGTCTAGCTCAACTACACAGGGTTGTACCTCCCTCTCAGCCTCAGCTGGAGTTACAGGTGTAACTTTGGACAACCTATGGGAAGTCCTTGTTGGAAGCACTGGAGTGCTTGCTGCTGGCTGTTTTCTAGAAGTCTTGGGTTTCCCCTTTGCTTCTTGTTGTTCAGAGATAGCAAGCTGTAACTCCAGTGGAGTAGGAGTGATATCCTTCTTCATCATCTCCTTGGGAGTACCTTTCATGGTTCTCTCCCTTGCAGGTCTGGTGAGCTCCTGTAACCTTTTACTAGGAGGTCTGGGGGTATGTGACACTACTCCAAGAGTCTTCAGGTCATTACCCAACAGAACCCTTCCTAGTACCTCACTTTGTATGCTGACAGGTATCTTCACAGTCATGTCATTACACTGGATGAGAACTGGTAACTGGGGAAGCATCTGCACAGGCCCTCCAGCTAACTTGGTGAGGCATTTGGGTGCCTTAGCAACATCCTCTGCCTGAAAAAATGATTTATCCACCACAGTTATGCTGGCCCCCGTGTCCCTAATGGCAGGAGTCTCCTGACCATTCACCTGGACACTGTCCTCATAATACTCTTTAGTATTATCTGGGATAGAATTATAGACATCTACATTCTGTTGTTCCCACAACCCCAGAGACACTAAAGAAACACTAGCTGAGACTCCAATGAGTTCATCAGCTAGTAACAGAAAGTTTCCACTGGCCATCTGTACTTCCTCCTCTGGAGTGAAGGCTAAGGAGACAGTGTGGACCCCTGAAGGTTTACCCTTGCATCTGGGATCCCCTTTCACATGGTCAGGCGAGCTATAAACATAGCATTTACCAAATGCTTTCTGGAATGGTGGCTTGCTCTGACCTCCTTCTGGTTTGGCACCAGAAGGTACACTAGCCTGATTCGGTTTCCCTTGTGGCTTACCCTTATTGTTTTGTTTGGGGCCCTCTTTGGGATTGGAATTATTAGAATTCTCTTTGGAGTCCTTTTTTGGCTGTTTCCCCTCATCCTTTTTCTGAGTTACCCCAGAGTCCTTGTGAGTAGCCCTGTTGGCAACCCACAAGTCAGCAGCCTTAGCTAGTTTTCTGGAATCTAATTCCTTTGAATCAGCCAAGTGCTGTCTGAGCTCAGGAGAGCAGGCATCATAAATTGACTCCAACATCACAAGATTCTTCATACCCTCATAAGTGTTCACCTTGTAACCCTTAATCCATCCCTCTAAGTTCTTCAAACTTTCACTCACCCAGGTAGCCCAAGGGGTACCATCATGCTTTCTGAGGGCCCTAAACCTCTTAAGGTACTGGGAAGGGGTCTTCCCAAATCTAGCTATCAAAGCTAGCTTCATACATTCATAATCCTTCTTATCCTCCTCCCCCAACTCCATTACCACATCAGTTGCAACAGGGGGGAGCCTAGAGAACAACCAGGAAAGTAACTAATTTCCTGTAATGTTCTGGAGCCCATGATTAAACTCAAACAAACTCAACCAATCCAACACATCCAACTTAGGCTCATACATAACCACAAGCTCTTTAGGCATCCGGGGTCTTTTGGGACTGGAACTCCTAGAGGATCCGGAGAGAGAAGCCTTTTCAACAGACAATTTCTTCATCTCTAGCTCATGCTTGAGCTCCATTTCTCTGAGCCTTAGTTCTTGGTGCCTTTGTTCTGTTTGAGCATTAAGTCTCTTAAACTCCAATTCAAGTTTCATTTTCTCTAGTTCAAGACATTGAGGGCTAATTGTGGGACCTGGCAAAGGTCCAGTAGGTACAGCTGGCAGAGCAGGTATAGGCCTATGGAGGACAACTACATCTTCCTCACCCTCCTCTTCTGCTTCTGACTCAAGGTTATCAATACTAGGTTCAATATCAATATCATTGCTGTTATCTACATTTGCTGGAGTGGTCGGTTCCTCTGAACCACCAGCCAGACTTTGGTTTGCTAACAACCTTTCTATTAGCTCCATTTTCTTGCCTTTAGTCAGGAGATTCTTATGCTTACAGAGAACTCTTAAACAATCAGCAGTTTTTGTAGCAAGGGACTCTTGACTATAACTTTCTATAGTTGACAGGTTAGAAAATAACTTTTTTTAGTGCTAAGCTTTGTGGTTAGTTGCACTAAGGTATCTATAAGCACACTAAAATGTATACTCAATACAAATCCCACCGCTGTACACCAGTGTTAGGCAGAAACCTGTGCAGTTCCCTTAGGGACCACTGCAAAAGGCTTAAGACCACAGGTGCTGGCAGTAAACCCAATTGGTAGCAGTCTGTACCACCCAGATTTACCTGGTAGATGCGGCTGAGCAGCCAGACTTCTCTCAAGAAGAGTTAGACAGTATATACAGTATACAAGATAGGTACCAAAATACAATAGCACACGCAAACACTGACTAGAGTTTTGGTATAAAAGTATATAATTATTTATTTAATGACACACTTAGAAACACTCCAGCACAATTATTGTAAGCAAGTTCAAAACACAGTCACTATTAATATATATACATCCCTTATTCCTTATTAGACAAGTCTTAGTTAACACCACTTATTTTCAGACAGAGGTGAGCGCTTAACTAAAGATGGCACTCCAATAAGTTATCAAAAAAGGGAGGGAAAAGGCAGAAATTAGAAAAGCACACAACACAATACTTTAGAAGCACCCAGCAAGGCAGGAAAGTCAAAGTCTACTTGTGAGCAAAAAGTTCAGAGGCCAGGCTCCCTCTTAGAGAGAGTAGAACACCAATGCGCCCAAGATCACACAATTTAAAAGGCTTGAAAAGTCTTGCAGAGAGTTAAAAAAGGAATTAGTTCAGCTCAGAAAAGTTCAGTTAGCCAGCCTAGGGCCAACCCAAGTGGGAAGTTGAGGATTTAAGAGACACCCCACACAGACAGTTGCGAGGGAGACCAGGCGGACACAGTACCTTGAAAGTGGGGAGAATCCTCCACCGGGAGCAGTTGTTCCTGGCAGCTGGTGCAAGTCATGGCGTCTTCCAGAGGAAGAGAAGATCTCAAGGTGGAGGAAAGCTGAAGGTCATTGCACTGCCAGGGAAGAAACCAGCCGCGGAGTTCTCCGGTAAAAAGGTACTACCCTTTTATTTGCGGTAGTGGCAAAATGTGGTATCCCGGTTGCCGGGGTGCTTGGCACAGGCAAGGCGGCCACGAGATGATCCGGGGAGGCGAAAAGGCGGGCAAACTGGTTATCCCCACCAGTCAAAGGAAGAAGACTCTTCGGGATGAAGATCTCTTCTGTCGTTGGAAGAAGTGGTGAGGCGGTTCAGCAGGGCTCCACCAGTGGTGTCATTGTTGCAGGTCGGCTCAGCTTCTCCCTCTTCGGATTCTTTGGTCCTGTGGCGAATTCTGAAGTTCCAGTCCCCAAAGCCCTGCTTTTATGTAGAAAACCCCCATCAGTCCTAGCTGTCACTCAAACATGCTAAGTGGCGGCTCACCACTGGGCCAATCACACAAGAGTGCGACTTGAGTTGCCGTGGCAACTCAGTCCAGGCTGCCTAAACACCCCTCCCACACATCCTGGATACCCAGACAGAGAGGCACCACTTTTGGAGGCTTCTGTGTAGAAGCCCGCCAAAAAGTGGAACAAAGGGCTCGACTTGGGTTGGTGTTACAGAGGCAAACACAAACGCCATTTTAAAAGCGAGTCCTGACAAAAAGACCCAACCGGGGAATAAATATTAAATAAATAACCTGGTGGTATCTTTAACATTGCACCAAAAAGTGGTGCGTTTAAAATTAATGGGAAAATCCCATAGTAAATATTCTTAAGGAATATTTTGCGTGGTAACCACTGCCACCAGCGAGAAACTCGACGAGGGGGGACTGCACCGTGCCCCCTCGAAAAACAGACCCAGGGGCAATCTAATTACCCCTACCAGTACTTCCACAATATGATGGTTTGTACTGGTTCTGTTCCCAATTTAAGACTAGTAAAGTCAATGGTGACTTTACATGCCCTGGGAGACAGTAGTCGGTCCCAGGGTATGGAGTCTATGTTTGGGGGTCACTATGACACCCCTGTGTTACTGCACTGAGGGTGCTGTGTAACACACTTACCAAAACCCCCATGAAACCCTATGGAGTAAAAGACCTCATAGCCCATAAAACACATTACAAAGTCAAAGGATATCTCAAATCATGTCTAAGAGTGGGAGAAAAAGAGTCTCACTCTTAGCAGGAGAAAAAAATAAACCCCAAAAATCCAGCAAAGCTGCTGGGGGACTCACGAGGTTTGGGAAATTAGCCTTAACAGAGAATTCTCCCTAACAAAAGTTTATAACAAAGAGAAACCGCCACCATTAGTGGCGTATAGGAGAAGTCAAAACCTAAGGAATATTAGTGTGAGCAATGATACTTCAGAGAAACAAAAAATGAATATACGTCACGCTACACTGTGGGGGATGTCCCCTGTTGCAGGTGTTTTCCCGTGTGGACGATGTATTATGTGACAATACACCAAGAAAACCCTGGAGGTAGATATTGGTCTTGATGAAAAATGGTTGCTGAAATAGATGACTAATTGTAACAGTGAAAATGTAGTCTACTTGATTACTTTCCTCTGTGAGTTGCGCTGTGGGGAAAACTAATAGGAAGTGTAAGACCAGGTTGATTGAACACTGCAGCTGCATTACAAACAAGGTATTACTGGCCCCCATGGTGAAACATTTTTTGGAAAAGGTTCATAACCGTGAAGATTTGAACTGGGTGATATTGAAAAAGATCCATGGCAGCCACAAGGAGGATATAAATTGTAAACTGCTAAATTTTGAACAAAAAATTATCTTCAAAATGCAAAGCCACCTGATGGGTTTGAATGAGGGGATAGAATGGCATCATGTGTCCCTGGGGTAGTTGGAATTCACTAGCTTTCCCTAATTTGATGCAGATGGGGTGTTCCCTGATCAGATGCCCAGGGATTGTGTCATACCACTATGTAACAACTATACAACATCTGTTAACATGCACATTAGTGTTGGGTTTCCCCTACTTGTGTATAGAGTGCCATACCGTGGGTTATTCATTTAAAATGTCTGGAATATGTAATTTTGTCCTATGAAAGCGTGACAGATTTTTTTGTTGTTACGTAAAACTGGTGAAAGAATGGCAACCATTGCTGCCGATATGGCACCATTTCAGCATATTACATTACTGTTAACAATTTCATGTAGATCCTTACGCAGTGAAACAGGACATTTGCCTTAGAACATGGCAAATATGAGATTTTTTCCAAACCTTTGATGCTTGTGATGTGGTGAATATGGTGTACATGGCTGTGTTACACCCTTCTCAGAGACTTTTGTATATCCTGGAGTAATGAAAGTACTGAGATTTCCAATATGGCAGCTACTGTTATTGCTGTAGGTTATGTGTCACGTTTAGTCCCTTTTTTGTGTCCAGTGGTACAGGACCGCTGTCTGTCCTACATGGCTAATCATCGTTTGTTGTGGTGAGGTTGACGCTGGTGATGTGATGAGAATTCCTGTACAGATATAAAAAAGGTTTTGGTCATATGATGTGAATATGTATTTAGAATAAACTCACATCTGCAGTCTCTACCTCTCCTGTCCCCTCCAAGGCCCTCTGCCCGGCTCTGGATTCTCATTTTATCTCTAAACCTCAGGACATCCTGTCCTCATTCTCTTCCACTCCCCCACCTCCCTCTACTCCCCGCCCTTCCTCTGGCTCCTCTTTGGCCATCTCTCCTCCCTACTTCTCTGCCTTTCCCCTGTTCTCCCCAGACAAGGTTTCTAGACAAGTCTGATCTATGAAAGTCTCGTCAGAACAGGTTCACCCCTGTTCCTTCAAAACCATCAAGGACCACATTGACACCCTGGCTCCTGCTCTGGCTGACTTCTGCAACCACCCGTTTGTCACTGGTGTCTTCCCTTCCGCCCTGAAGCACTCCCTTGTGCACAGTCTTCTCAAGAAACCCCGTGCTGACCCATCCTACCCTGCTAACTATCGCCCTATATCCATCACTCCTTTTGTGGGCAAACTCCTGGAAAAGCTAGCCATCTCCCTGCTTAATCTTCACACAGAATCAGTTGGTTGTCTCCATGACCATCAGTCTGGCTTCACAGCTGCCAGAAGCATGGAACCTGCTCTCCTGAACATCTGTGAAGACCTGCTCTCTAACCTTGATTCCAACACCCCCTGTGTCCTCATCTTACTCGATCTCTCTTCTGCCTTTGACACGGTCAACCATGCCATCCTGCTCAACTGTCTCCGTGATAACCTGGGTATCACCGATCAGGCCCTGGCTTGGCTGACTTCTTTCCTATCCGATCGACCCTCCCATGTCCAACTTGGGTCCTTCCTCTCCCGTATCTCTAAGTCTTCCTGTGGTGTGCCCCAGGGGTCTAACCTCTCTCCCTGGCTATTCAACTAATACCTGGCACTTCTTGCCCACTGCATTGCTGCTCTCTGCCCCAACGTTCAGTGCTATGTGTTGACACGCAGCTCATTCTCAGGCTCCCTTCAGCGACCTCTTCTCCTTCTCTCATCTCTGACTGTCTGACTGCTATCCAGGAGTGGTGTGCCGTCAATGATCTCTGCTTTAATGCCAGTAAAACAGAGATTCTCCTCATCGGCATACCCGCTCCCTCCTTTCCTGTCACTCTCTGGCTGCACTTTCTTGGCCCTCTTCCTGCTCCCACATGTGAGGCTAAAAACCTCAGGGTCATCTTCGACTCCACACTCTCCTCTCCTCACATCTCTGATATCTATAATAAGTCATACTACCAGCTGCACCTCCACAGAGGTATTCTTCCTTTCCTCTCCTTCCAGCAGAAGCTCACTGTCTCCAGAGCTCTGATTCTCTCTAGGCTGGATTACTGCAACAGTTTCTTTCTAAATCTGCCTGCCTCTACTCTCCGCCCTCTGCAACTCATCCAAAACAGGACTGCACGACGTGTCCTTGGCCTCAAGCCCAGGGATCGTATCTCTCCAGGACTGAAATCTATGCACTGGCTCCCAGTGGCAGCGAGGATTAAGTTCAAAACCCTCTGCATTGTCCACAAGGCTTTCTGGTACCTGGGGCCTCAATACCTTCAACTCACTCTTCCTAAATATCTTCCTTCTCGAGCTCTTCGCTCATCCACCTCCAACTCCCTCAGGATCAGTTGCTTCTCCAAGCAATGAGTTGGTGGTAGATCTCTTTGTTCGGCTGAGGCCTCCCTCTAGAACAGCCTCCCTGCCTCTCTGAAAATTGAGGAGAACCATCTCCGGTTCCGGAAGCACCTCAAGACCTTCCTCTTTGCTTCTGCTTTCTCTCCTCCTCTCCCCTGCTGAACTCCTGGCTGAAACTGAGACTGCACTGGTCACCTGGCTACCCCCTGTTCTTGGGCCCAGGTCCCCTCCCCACTAGTCACAACCCTTGCACTCTGGGACTGTTTCTTGTATCCCTACAGCCCCGTACCAGCACTTGATACCTGATGTCTGCACTTACCCTTGCCCCTGCCACCAGCTGGCCGCACTTCTTATTTATTGTTCTTATATATTGTTTTTATTGTATTTATGTATTTACTGTTTATCCTATGTACTGCACTTCCCCTCTCCTTTCCCCTCGCACTTTCCCATCCCCCCACCCCCTGAATTTGTGCGTTCTCATTGTCACCTGGCCTAGTAAGATCGTTGTCTCTGTTTTCCCCCTGTTCCCCCTCCCTTGAATCGTCACGCCTTGAAACACTTGTGTATAGGCGCGTTATAAATACCATATCATATCTATTAGTATAATCGGTGTCCAGCATGAAATACGCACCTAAAACAAAAATTGTGAGGCAAGGAGGAACTTTAATTGGGTGTGCAATAGTGGTGCGTCCTCCAAGGAAGCTACCAAACCGCTGATCGTGTCTCGTTATTACACAACACTGTGTGTTAGCCTAATTAAGTTATCAACTCCTTTTCTTTTTGATCAAAATTACATTACAGTCATGCATAAGGTGTCAAGACTACTCGTTTAACTGTTTCATGCTGTCAATACACTTCACTGTATACACATATTACATGTCCTTAACAATGACTCGAATTCTATTTATGAGCACGGTTAATAGACATGTATACATCAAAGCCTTCCTAAATGGTGAGACTGTCTACCCTGTCTGGACATGCCTTGGTGTTCTATCTATCTTAACTCAGACAAAACTGAGCTCCTTCTCGGAGGTTCCACTGACACCCTCAAGAAACTTGACTCCCAGTTCAGCCACTTTACCATTGACTCAGTCAGGATCCCAGTACTTGACATGGTAAAAACACTAGGCGTCTACCTAGACTCTAACCTATCTATGACCAGACAAGTAAACGCGATCGCCTCCTCTGCGGCCTACCATGCAAAACTCCTCAACGCAATCAGGCCTTTTCTGTCCAAAGACACCTGCACCAACCAGAGCCAGAGCCATAACTGGCTCTCGGCTAGGCTACTGTAATGTTCTCTTCCTAGGGACCTCCAACAAAAACCTAGAGAAGCTGCAAGTAATTCAGTGCCAAGAGAGAGCACATCTCCGCTGCCAGGAAAGCGTCCCAGTGGCTCCCCATAAAGGAAAGGATTATATTCAAAGCGCTAAGCATCACCCACAAATGTGTCCATCTCTCAGCTCCAGCGTACCTATCCCAAAGAATCCACCCGGTCGCTTCCACAAGACCCACCAGGACACCCTATGCCAACATGTTCTCAGTACCCAGGGTAAAAAGAGTTAGAGCAGGTGGCGCCAGCTTCCCTTACCTTGCTGCTCTACACTGCAACACACTTCCCACATCACTGCGAGCTGAACCCTCACTGACTGCTTTCCGCAAAGCCATGAAAACTACCCTGTTCACCTAAGCAGCCTCGCATGCTCAAACTTTAATGACTAACATGTATGATGTACTATGGTGTTTGATGTACCTTGCTGGATGATTCTCCCTATTGCGTAACTCAGGGACCGGTGTAACGTCACTTTTTCCTATCTGTCAGAAAATCCTATCTTGCTGATTGAGCATGCGTGCGCATGCTCAGTCAGTACTTAAAGGATAGGATTTTTTGACAGCAGGAATGTGGTGTGCACTGTGTTTCTGGGGTCTCAGGGGTGCCGTTTCTGTAACTTGATGTGAGCCAGGCTCACTGCAATTACAGAACACGGTGAAGCCCTGTTAAGAGCTACTCGTAAATGGACGTAAACATTACGAATCCACCGGACTCCAAAAGATAAACGCAGCGGACACGGAATGTGCAAAACATATCAAAGTATACATAACAAATATATATGTACGTGTATGTGAAGTAAGTGCATCATGATCAAGTTAATAATGCACTTATTTGACATACAGGTACATATTCGTGATGATTCCGGCTGACTGTGCATGCTCACTCATGATTTATAGTGAAGCACTGGGGGTGTTCTGTAATATCTGGTATCCCATACGGATCCGGTATCCCCTGGTCTTCGGCTGATCGCTGATTGGCTGCATTAAGCCTGAGCAGAAGCCCCTCCTCCGAGCTGTCACAGACATAAGCAGCAGAGCACCGAGTGCGAGCGGCCTCCGTTGCTGAATAGATAAAACACAGTTCATTCGGAGAGAAAGCTTTGCATTAAAACGCGAGGCTGTCTTTGAGGAAGCCACTGATGTAAAGCTTTCTCTCAGAATAATAAACAGTGATTAATCTATACCCACAACGGAACGAAGCTCGGCATTACATGAACTTTAACTTGTCATTAAAATACGAGGCTTCAACTGAAGCCATTAATGACTCCTTACAGTTCATGAAATGTCGAGCTGCGCTTTGTGGTAATAACAAGACAGTTCCATCTTATGAAAAGCCTCCCTATATTATCCTGTAAATGGAGTATTCAGCATTGCAAGATCTGGTGAGGGGGACAGCCACGGTGAAACTCCTGCTACTTTCCCCTCAAATGCAGTGCATGCAATTCCAGGCTGTCTCATTCGCGCCCACAAACCGCCCACCCCTGCCCCAATCTATTTTTTTGGTAACATTACTAGTGGCATCTCGCATTTTAACACAACAAAAAAAACGGCAGAATCATTACAGATGCAGGGAACTCATCTGTTAGAGCTCTGTCGTGGCGCTCTGGGGCAAAATACATGCACATCAACTAATTTGCATATGGATTGCATCAACAGACATTACTTCACTGAAGGCACATAGCAAGGAGCATCATCAGTCTTTGATACTTGGAGGCAGAATACAACTGACTTTAGAATAAGTTGTCATAAGTAAGCCAAGTGGCAAATAATTTTGTGGTGCAAAATACCTAAATTGCACTGTTATATATGGAGCACATGGGCGTAATTTTATGGGGGGGGGGGCAGGGGTGTTCCCCCCAAACTTTCATGGCACACCATTTTGTCCCCATTCATTTGGCTGGGGAACCTTTTCATCAGATGTCATGTCCCCCCCAACATTTTCAGCAAAGTTACTCCACTGATGGAGCAAGTCAGGCTTTTTTTTTTTTTAAATAGCAGCATGATATATTAACGCTTTGAAGTGAATCACTTACAGAGCTGCAGATAAGACACAGTCTGATTACATGGTCTGCCCAGGATCACACACTTTGGTTAAATGGTGAAACTGGGATGTGGACAATTTAAGACACACACAGTTTTAGTTTATATAGATATTTATTAATGTTTCCCTTTGCATTTCATGTGCTTAAACAATAGTTTATTTATAGCAATGCCTTGGAAGCAAAGCACATTACATAAGAAACTGCCCTTTCATTATTAACTTTAACTATGCATCATTATAGAAATATGTTGAACAATAAGAGGATCTTATTGGATTTGGTTTTATTCTCCCCATCCTGCATGCAAAGTCACAATCACATCAGGCAGATTAATGTGAGCCTAACAAACCCATACAAAGCCATACTCATTATTTCATAAAGCCTGCAACATTATGCAACCGTCTCACACCTGATCACTCCCGGACAAGCACATTTCTAAAGGGACAAAAGTCCCTGCTAATAGTCCACCCTCCCCCCCATCAGTGCCTAATGGTTCACATTGAAATGCTCTGTTGACGCAGAGCAACTTGCGAGCCCCTCTGCTGCTGCCCTGAGCTCCTTGGAACAATGTCCTGGCAGAGGTTTCGGAAAGGGTAAGGTGTCCTGCTGCCAGGACAATTACTGTGCTGAGCAGGAATTACTCAGCACACATTGTCCTGCCAGCGGGACACCTTTCCCGTTTGGGCACCTTCATTGAGGTGCCGAACAGGAGAGGTGGCCCACTGACGAAAGTCCCGGTCAGGCTCTCAAAAGAGCCTGTGGGGTGGCAGTGTGCCCTCCCCAGCCCCCGCTCGGTACGCCACTGTGTCCAGGTGTTCTCCAGCCGATCAAGATATGAAGCTTTACAGTCCCTGGTGCCACATCTATGAGTTCATGAACCATCATTGTGCATTTCACCCATCCTCCTGATTGAAGGGCTTTAACACACCACATAAGACTTCCTCCATTAGGTTCTAAAATGTCTGTCAAAATGTTATATTCAAGAAAGAGCGTGAACAGTAATTTCAACAAAGTGATACATCCTCATCATATACCGCCACAGATTCCTTACATAAATCAAGAAATGCAACCTTTCAAATAACATACTAAGGAAAGTCGGTGGGTACAAGGTGTGTCTGTGACAGACAGCAACAGGAACATCGACAAGACAGAGCACACTGATACAACAAGCATTAGCAATGCAAACCGTTTGGGCTTTTTTGTAGGCATGGCAAAGGCACTTGTCAGGCACAGTCATATTGGTATTAACTGCCCATTGATAGTTGCAGGTGCAAAATGGTGGCAGTACCTGGGCATCTAAGCAGTGCCCGGCAAGTTCCTGATATTATACACAAGCCAAAACTGTTGGCTTTGCCAATGCGTGTGCTTAACAGCACTTTAATGAAATAGACACAGACTGCTTATAAATTAAGTGGCTGAATGCAGACCTGGCTTCAGCATTTTTATTACACCAGTAGCGTGTTTACAGCAGCAATTAAGTCTGCAAGCTGTGTGACCCTCCTCATATGCCGACACCTGAAGGGTTTCTGTCAAAGAGGCTGATACCTTAAAAGTAGGTACTGGGACAAGGAAGAGGAACATGGAGGTAATATGCCTGAGAGATATGTGTAGAAATGACCATTTCTACACATAAAGTTGCCTTACGACTGTGCCGGCCCGGTAACAGCTACTATCACACCCGGCTGGTGTGCATAGTGTAGTTCACTCCACAAGCAGGAGAGCCCCATGGGAGCAACCTCTGTGCCTGCCGCTCTGTGCTTTTCTGTGCAGTGCCCTGCGAGACCCTCACATGCCTCCTCGACCACGAACGGCATGTCCTTGTGGCGTGGAGCAGAGCGATGCGGGCAACACAGTATGCTGTGCAGAAACATCAACACAGTAGGCATACATGTTGTGCTTCTCACCACTTACAGCATCTGCAGGTAAGAAGCCCTCAATTCCGAACACAAGTGGGATACTGCTTTGGGGAATGGGTGCAGCAGGCAGGCATTATGTTGCCTGCCTTTTACAATGGCCTGGGCTCAGACCCTGAGTCAGGAGATAAGTGAGATGTATCACCCACCACCAGATACAGAAGGATGCCCTGCGGCAGACCGGGTTTACAGCCGCCGGCCTGCCTCATGGGGTAGAGCTTGCTGAGGTGGGTCATAGCAAGGTTCTGGACCGAACTGGGACTTGCCTGTACTTCAGAGACCTATTCTAGAATCAGAAGACACTGCTCTAGTATTTGTGTGAGTGGGTGAGGGCTGTGCACGAGGGATGTAGCTGCTTCCCTCGTGTGCTGAGGAGGGACACATTGAAACAATCAGCAGGGGATCCTAGTATTCTCAGTGTCCCAAAAACGAGTCTGTTTTGGTTGTAGCTGAAGACTATGATGGGAGGCAGACCTAGTTCTCAGTTGTCAAACCCTCAGAGGAAGCCACTCCCCAGGGCTATGATCAAGCTCAATGGGACAACTTGTCAACTAACTGCCAACTCACCCTAGTTTTGGCAGAGCCTCCATTGTTTGTGATTGCCCAGATACAATTCCCTTCTACACTTTCCCTTCAACATAAAAAACATACAGTAGTCACTCAGTGGCCGATTAAAGCTTGCACCCTATGCCTGTTTAACCGCTGTGAGAAACCTGAAGGTGTCACCGTGCCTAAATCTCGGCGATCTGTCATCCATGTGGCCAGGACATGGCCATCGCTATTGGATCCTGTGGGTGGACTAGTGTGGGAGGATGACCTGGATGGGGTGTCCTCGGGAGTGGGAGTTGGAAACTGATGGGTGAGACTTGGTATCCCCCTTCCTTCAACACCTTTTTCCCCATCCTCTTCTGTAGGACTTCAAAAACACTGCCCCCCTTTTTCCGACACGAACACTTTCGCACAACATGAAAGACAATGGACTAACACCAGAGCCGTTTACCTGACTTGTCCCAATACCAGGGTCAGGCAATTTATCAGAATCACACACACCTGACAGCCCTTTCCCTTCCCCAGAGGGATAAAAAGGGGAGCAAGAGAGCATAGAGAGCACAGTACGAGCGAGGCAGACCGCAGAATGAGACAGCGATAAAGACCAGGCAGTTCAAGAGGAGGAGAAAGGCGACAAACATCGAGAGGCAGACGAGGAGAGACACGACCTTGCCCTTCTTGACAAAACCCAGCGAAACCTCTGCAAAAGGAATCGTAAGACCGAGGACAATAGCCCAAGTGTCCTGCAGCAGATGTCAAAGGTACACCGAGCGTATTGACGCTGATAAGCTGGATCGAGGGACACTCCTGCTACCATGGTACCGGCCTTGACTCCAGTTCCGAAGAAAACCAAGCGGTTCATCACAGCCAGTGAGTCGAAGGGAAAATTGATAAGAACTGGGCTGTGGGGAATGAAAGTTACAAAGTGGCAAAGTAAAAGAAGTTCAAAGAAAAATTGTAAAGGGGAGACCAGCTGCATAAGGGGTCCAGCACCACGTGGGTGCTGATTCGAGAAACTCTGGTCGATTCTGATTGATCCCTGAGCGAAACTATAGATACCAGAAGGCCGTAAGAGAGCCGTCGAGATAGCTCAAAATGGTCATACAGGAGGTCAATCAAAATCTCTGGACAGTCGAAAGCCTTTGACCTAAGAACTATAAGAAAGCAAGGGAAGTAAGGAACAAGTTAATTACCTGTAACTGTTGTTCTCCAGCATGGTTCTGGGATGGATTCACATGCAAAAGAATATTCCCCGTCGTCGGGCTGGGAATCCTTGGTAAAGAAAAAATCAGTTTCAGTTTCGTTTCTGAACTGTCTTTCTACTAGTAACCAATCACTGGTCTCTGGGTCATACTGCCCCCAACCAATGACTGCCCTCTACCTAAGCCCCTCCTCTGGCAGCCATCTTCAAATTTGGTAGCACGTAAAGTGGCAGTAGGACCAGAGGGGTTGGAGGGAGGGTTCACATGTGAATCCATGCCAGACCCCTGCTAGAGAACAACAGTTACAGGTAAGTAATTTGTTCCTTCTCCGGCATGGGGTCTGGCATGGATTCACATGCTCATGAATACAAGAATACATAGCAGTACATACATGCACAACCACGGGAGGTGGCAAGGCTCAACATTAAGCATGTCAACAACTCAACATTAAGCATCTCTTACCTCCTCACCAGGTTCACCTTCAGGCGAACAGGTTGCACAGCACTGCCTGGCCGACTCTGGACTCCTCCCTGGAATCCCGGTCGACGCAGTAGAATCTCGTGAAGGTGTGCATCGACCTCCAGGTAGCAGCCCTGCAGATGTCCAGCAAGGGCACACCAGACAGGAACGCCATGGTAGCAGCAATCGCTCTGGTTGAATGGGCTCTCGGACGGCCGGGCAACGGTCGGTTTGCCAACCAGTGACAGTGCATGATGCAGTGCATGATGCAGCCGGAGAGCCATCTGGAAATGGAAGCCTTCGAGAGAGCCTTCCCTTGGTTCACAGGTCCAAAGTTCACAAACAGCTGTGATGTCTTCCGGAGACTCTTTGTGCGGTCCACATAGAACTTCAGCACTCTAAACACATCCAGCAAGTGCAAAGTCCTCTCAGCCGGCGACGAAGGCAACGGGAAGAAAACAGGTAACACCAAAGGCTTGTTGAGATGGAAATCCAATGGCACCTTGGGCATGAAGGAGGGGTGCATCCTCAGCACTACCCTCATCTCGTGGAATGTCAGGTACGGAGGTTTACAGGAGAGAGCCTGGATCTCTCCCACTCGTCGTGCAGAGGTGATGGCCACAAGAAACGCTGTCTTCCACAACAGGAACTTCAACAGTGCCAAACGCAGAGGCTCGAATGGCAGCCATATGAGCCTGGTCAGCACCACGCTGAGCTCCCACGCCGGGGCCTTCACCGGCAGGAACGACCGGAACAGTCCTTTCATGAACTCCTTCACCAGCCGATGAGACCATAAAGATGACTGCCCCGGAGTTCTGGTGTAGCGGGAGATAGTCGCCAGATGGAACTTGATGGAGGCATGTGCCAGCCCCGCCTTGGCCAGCGATAGCAAGTACGGCAGCACTTGAGGGGCCATAATCCGCAGAGGGTTAATCTTCTGTGCACGGCACCAGACAGAGAACCTCTTCCATTTGTGTCCATAGCACTTGAGAGTTGAGCACGCCGTGGCCTTTGCAAGCACCTCCTTGCAGTCCGCCAGGTTATTGTACCTTCCGAACTCTAGTGTTGCAGGAGCCAGGCCTGCAGGTTCAGCGATCCTGGGTCGTGATAGAGGATGGCGCCTCCTTCCCTGGCGAGAAGATCTGCGTCCATCGGTAGTTTGACCGGGGGACGCTGACATGTCCAGAAGATCCGGGAACCAGATCTGCCTCGGCCAAGCTGGTGCGACGAGGATCATAGGATATCGGGACCGTCTGAGTTGACTGATGAGTCGCAGCAGCAACGGCAACAGAGGGAACGCATACAGGAACAGGCTGTCCCAGGGGAATGAGAAGGCATTGCCCTTGCTCCCCGGCTGGGGAAACCTGCTGGCGAACCTCCGGCACTTGGCATTCATCGCCGTCGTGAATAGGTCGATCTGGGGATTGCCCCATCGTCGGAATCGGAGATCCACTTGATCCTGCCGAAGCTCCCACTCGTAGCACGAGCACAGCTCCCTGCTGAGTGAGTCGGCGATGGTTTTCTTTATTCCTGCCAGATGGAAAGGTACCAGGAACATCCCTTGGGCAACGGCCCAGTGCCACAGATCCTGCTTCCTGATGTAGAACATTGTGGTGGTGTTGTCAGTGAAGACCCTTACCAACTTGCCCTTGAGGGACGGAAGGAACGACCTGAGGGCCCAGAACACAGCTCGGAGCTCCAGGATGATTGTAGTGACCTCTCCTCTGGGAGCCAAAGGCCTCTTGCGTGGAGATCTCTGGTGTGCGCTCTCCATCCTTCCAGGGAGGCGTCCGTCGTCACCGTTTCCTGATGTGCCGGGGTCTGGAAGTCCATGCCCGCCGCTAGATGCGCACGGGTGCCCCACCACCGGATCGCTTGGCGGAAAGTCTCGCTGAGTGAGATCCTGTCTTTGAAGCTGCCCACCGCTTGCATCCAACAGGCGTCGAGGAACTCCTGCAGTGGTCGCATCCGCAACCTGCATAGGCACACGCGGTAGATGCACGATGACATCATACCGAATAGGGACTTGATGGACCTCACCCTAGCCACGTCCATGGTCAACAGCCGTTGTACCTTGCCCAAGATGGCCTTTGTCCTTTCCTCCGACCGCGAAGCCAATCGCGCCTCTGTGTCGAGTCTGGCTCCCAGGAACAGGGCGTCTTGCGATGGTACCAAGTGGCGTTTTGTGAAGTTGATCGAGAATCCCAGCTCCGTGAGCAGTTGGACGGTCTTCGGTGTGATCGACGGCGAGTTTCCTTGACTTTGCTTCGGATGAGCCAATCGTCCAGGTAGGGGTAAACGTGTTTCCCCTGCAGGCGCAGCCGCGCCACCTCCGGTGCCAGGCACTTGGTGAAGACCTTGGGCGCTGACTTCAATCCGAAGGGAAGGACCTTGAACTGATAGTGTCGTCCAAGGACCACGAATTGTAGGAACTTTCGATGTCCTTTGAGAATGGGGATGTGGAAGTAGGCATCCTCCAAGTCCGGCGACGATAGGAAGTCGCCTTCCTCCAGCTGTCCCAGCATGTGCTGGAGGGTGACCATCCGGAATTTCTGGGACTTGATGTATTTGTTTAGACGACGAAGGTCTAGAATGGGTTGCCAACCGCTGGTCTTCTTTCAGACGAGGAATACCGCGAGTACACTCCGGAGCCCCGGAGCCTCTTTGGTACGAGTTCTATCACGCCCTTTTTCTGCATTGCTCGTACCTCCAGAAGTAGCTGTGGGACGTGGTTTTCCTTCCTAGCCACAGGTGGTAGACGGGGACACTTTCTTTGGAATTCCAGAGTGTGCCCGCGGCCCAGCGCGTCCACCTCCCAACGGTCGCTGGGGATGGATTCCCACATGCTGACGAATTTCGCCAGCAGGCTTCCCATCGGGGTGCTTCGGATGGTGAGTGTTAGAGGTTACAGTTTAGAAGTTATTATATTTAAATGTCTATGTATTGATGGGCTTGTGTGTGCTTTACATCTCATTCATAACTTGGTTACTGTTGTCATAATATGTTCATTGACATCGCCTCCTGGAATGTGGAGTCTCAGCATCTGAGGGACTCCACATTCCACTAGGTCAGTTGATAAGATTTCCCCTGGCTGGGGGTTGTTGCTGTTACTAACTCAATAAAGAGTTCATTATAGCTTTGCGCAGTGTGGACCCATCATTATGTGTCTTAACAGTGAGGGGGTGTAGTAACGGATCAATTGGTGAATAGCCATATGGGTGGGAGCCCAGAGAGGGAACTGAGAAAGGATCTAAATTCCTCCTCCAGGGGGGAGGAGGATAAGCTCTGGCTGGAATCACTTCTAGATGTAAAGCTCAAGCCCCTTTAGACCATCCTAGAGTCATTGCAGATGTTTAAGTCTGGGGTAATGAACACACTGGCTATCCTGGATGACTCAGAGTTCTAACAAAAAGAGTGGCAGAAATAAGTGCGGTTGGGGTTGGGGCAAAGCCAAATGGTAAGATACTATAGGGGAGGGGTTGAGTGGTGAGCGTCCGGGCCCGGTCACTGAGGTTGGCAGGCTGGTGATGCCAGCGAAGGATAAGGCAGTAACCACAGAGTTAAGCTCAGTAACTGTTAATTCAAAATTTACGGGTACTGGGAGGTCCGACTTAAGCTTTAGGACTTTCACTGGGGCTAACATGCATATAGGAGGGCTGGAGAAGAGCATTTTGAATTTACTGCCTGCAGCAGCCCCTCTTATGGGGATTATCATGGGTGTACCGGGGCTCCCCAAGTGTGGATTTGAATCAACTATTTCACTGATGAATAAAACGACCCATTGGATCAACACCAACCTGATTGGACCGAGCACTGACCCAAGCCTTATATTAATAGCAAGAAGGGTAGGAAGGGTAGGCCAAAAACCCAAATGTATGAAGGGGGACTGCATAGTGGTTTCCTTCTCGGATGCAACAATGGTTTGTTATTTGGTCAACTCTAATTTATCCACAGGCCTAAAACCAAACGTCTACAGTCTCCATAGTAGGCTGGTCTATCAGGATTTTTTTTACGGTTGTACAGGGAGGGTGGCTGATTCAGGGAGCCGCTTGAGCAAATTTGTTAGGAGGAGGGAAGCACCGAGTTACCCCACGCACAGGGGCATTTGTATCCACCTCTTGGCCACAGATTCCACTTGGGTTGGAGGTCCAACCCTAATTTAGAAAGACTGACCCCACAGAAGGGAGGGGCGCGTACTATTGGGGTTGAGCTAGCTAATCGGTATGAGGCCCTAACCTCCTGTGAAGATCTGGACTGACGTATGGCTGACCGGCCCAGCCCAGACGACCCAGAGCTTTGTGAGGGGGGCGGGTCCTGAGATTGGGGAGGTACACATGTTATCTAAAGCAGCCCCTTTGGTAGCTAGCTTGTTATCCTGGAATATAGCTGGGCCAGGGGAAAATTCAAAGGGGAAGTCACTGTGGAGATTTTAAAAACCCACAATTAGAAGACCCAAGAGTGGAACAGGGTGCCCCGCAAGCTCCATCGTGGCCCAGAGGCCTTCCGCTGACCCTCGGAGGCGCACGTAGCCCGGTGCCTGGAGGAGAAGTAAACCACGAGAGCAAGACCCGACCACAGGAGAAAGTGAGTTCCCCCTGAACAGAGGCAAAGGTGCCCCCCATGCTTCGTTGGTGAGAGAGGCCTTCCCGGGGGACCCCTCGGTGCCGTGTGGCAGAGAGAGCGCTTGAAACCATCTTGTCGCGGAGTGGGGAGGCGGACGACGGGCGGTGGCCGGGGGGCCTCAAAGCACACGGGGGCCTCGCAGCACACGGCCAATGCCGCCTCACCTCGGAAGGATCCAGAAGAAGAGGTGAGGAGGTCGTGGGGGGATGAGGAGGCCCAGAGGAAGCCAAATCACGAGCGAGGCTCCCCCCCATACTTGGCATATATAAACGCTCTGAGACACGCTGGAGGGAGCGGGGGCCCGAGAACTCTCCCAGACCCTCTTTTTCGGTGTGCACGGGCCACAACGTTGGAGGGGAGGGCAGCTTGTGGACTCCGGGGGCATGGAGGGGGATAAAACAGCAGCCCTCTGGGGCTTCCACATCGAACCCCGGGGTGCCAACAAACGGGACCCCGTCCCATTCCAGCGCAGAGCCCGGGAACCCCTCTGGAGACTGAAGCAGGCGCAGAAAATAAGCAGGCAGCAGGTGCCCCGCCATCCCAGTCCTCGGTGGAGCTCCGAGCCACGCAATCCAGCCCACCCACACCAGAGAGAGACAGAGAACATGGAGGGAGCATAAGGCTGGAAGCAGAAGGCTCAACAAGGGAGGCCCCACCAGAAACTGGGCTCCAGACCTCATCTGAGGAATCTCTAAAGAACTCTGGGCTTGCAGTGGGGTCCCTCCAGGGCAAAACCATATCTGGGCTCAAGACATACAAAACAAAGGAGTCTGGAACGAGGTCCCAGGGGTACAAAAGACAGGGAAGCCTGGAAGTCTGCACCAAACTATTGGAACCCAGGGGACCGGAAACCTGGAGCAACCATTGATAGGCACCCCTGAGAAACAAGCACTTACCCACGCAATCCTATCCCTCCAGCGTTTCCGTAGGCCTGAACCAACACTAGGAGCTGTGCCTGGTGACACGCACTACAATATGGCCACAGGAAGTGCCCCCCCCGCACCACTTACCAGGGATGATCTTAAAGACATTCTGCAGGAAATCAAGGCCATAAGGACAGATACACAGGCCTCGATAGTGGCTCTTAAAGGGAGAGTTGACACTCTTGAAGAGAAAATGGAAGGTATGGAGAATAACCACCTTCAGACTGATCTGCTGGACATGAAATATGAAGCGAGGCTGACAAACCTGGAAATGAGAGAAGAGGACATGCTTTTGAAGATGGACAACCTTGAAAAAAGGGAACTGTGATATAACCTGCGTATTCTAGGGGTGACCCAACCAAAAGGAGGATACAGCGGTTGGGAGGATAGTCCTAGGCTTAATAAAGCAACTCTTCACGCTGGAGTTGCGCAAGGAAGTCCAGCTGGAAAGAGCTCATAAGGGTGGTGGAGGCAGAGGGAAAGGCCCAAGATCCATTGTGGTGCGTTTCCTCCGCTACAGAGAAAAGATGGAGGTCCTAGAAAAGGCGAAGAGGCTGGGGAGCTTCTCCTTTGAGGGGGACACAATCAGGATTTATCAAGATCTCTCCGCCGTCACACTTACCTGCAGAAGGGAATGCCGTCCCCTCACACAATGGCTCACTAACAGGATATACGATATAGATGGTCTTACCCATTTGCCCTCGCATTTGAATGGGATGGAGTGGATTATCGAGTCACGGGGCGAAGGAGGCTTTACGAAGGGACCCTGACGCCCCAGGAGCATAGACGAGAACCACAGGGCCCCTGGGCCAAAAAGAAGAAGATGAAGCGCAAGAGAAAAAAAAATAAAACAACACCCCGACGCATGATCTAGAGGAGGATTAAAAGATCAGGGCTGCATCAGAGGTGCAGGAGCTGGGAAAAGTTAAAGGACCCCAGCCTGGGGTGGTGAGGAGATAAGAAGGACAGCAAGGGACGGACGGACCTCTTCCCCGAGTTTGGGAATGTATGGGGTCAGGCACAACATAGATCGGACTCAAGAAGTGAGCTGAGTGGCTTCCATATGGCCAGAAGAGGTGTGAATCCAAAAATGTCATTCGATTACAGACAATGAGAAAAGGGGCCAGGTCGAAACTTTAAGGCTTGGATCGCTTAATGTAACGGGCCTTAACTCACCAACAAAGTGCTCACTCCTGGGGAGGGAAATGAAGAATGCAGGTCTGGGTGTACTCCTAGTAGAAGAAACTAGAACAGTGAAAGGGGAAGAAAGGCGCATTCCAGGTTTACATGTGGGCCAGATATTCTGGGCATTGGGCTCCACCAAAAAGGAAGGTGTTGGGATCCTACTCTGCAGAAACCTTAGGCTCACAGAGTCGCCAGTTTGGGGCAGAGCAGATGGAAGAGTGGTGGTGGTCTCGGGAAACCTGGAAAACTCCAGAATTACCATAGCAGCCATGTATGGCCCAAATATGGGTCAGATGCAATTCATCAGGAGGTACTGAGGGAGGTATTGGATAGGGCCGAGGGGCTCATCCTCTTGGGAGGGGATTTTAACATGTGGGCGGACCGGGAATTGGATGATAGTGGGAAGCCGGACCCCACAGGTAGTAGGGGGGGGCAGCCATACAGAGGGTTCTTGGACTTAATGTGGAACCACAGGTTGGTAGATCTTTGGAGGGAGACTCACCCAATTATGAAAGGCTATACATTTTACTCCCCAGTCCAGGGCTACAGAACCAGGATTGATTATATATTTCTGGAACACCAGCATATGAGCAGAACTGACGCTTGTAACCATCACCGGGTTAGCTGGTCAGATCATGACCTGGTTTGGGAAGACATTATATCGGGTTTAAAATCGAGGGAATCATTGTGGAGGTGTAACAACCTCCTATTGAGGGATGCGGTTTTTTGAGAGGAGATGATGTTTTCAGCCATTAGAGAGTAGTTTGAGTTAAACAACACTGGTGAGGTTCATTTGGAGACAGTATGGGAGGCGGCTAAAGCTACATGGCGGGGTAGATTGATTAGTGAAGGGGCGGCCAAGGGGGGAGGACGGGTTCACGGCAGGCTTCTATAAGGCATTTGACGGATTCCTGGCGGATCTGTTCACGAATATTATGTCCACAGTGAGGGCCCCTCCATCGTTTGGGAAAGCATTAATCACGGTCATCCCCAAAGAAGGAAAAGACCTTGCAGACTGCCAATCTTATAGACCAATCTCCCTCCTGAACGTGGATGCAAGTTGTTCACCAGAATAATTGCAACAAGACTAGAGGGCCTCCTTCCAAGTTCATCCATTCTGATCAGGTGGGCTTCATACAGGGGAGGCAGGGGGCAGACACCCTAAGGAAGACTCTCCATTTTATGAGGGAGGTTGCACCCAGGGGGGGCAAGCCAGTCTTGGTGGCCATAGATGCCGAAAAGGCCTTTGACCGAGTCAACTGGGAGTTTCTACATGGGGTACTAGAGAAATTTGGTTTCGGTGAGGGTGCCCGACGAGCGATCAAGGCTCTGTACGCAGAACCGTCAGCCAGAGTTACGGTAAATGGGTGGCTATCACGTAGATTTAATCTTCAGCGAGGGACCCGACAGGGCTGCCCCCTCTTGCCCCTATTGTTTGTAATGACCATGGAGATTTAGGCGGAATATCTGAGGGGGTCCCCTGATGTGATGGGTATAGATGTGGGAGACAGAACCTTTAAACTCGGTCTCTCTGCAGATGATAGAATGCTCCACGTGAGGCAGCCAGCCCAATCTGTCCCAGTGGCCTTGCGAGTGATAGAGAAGTTTGGGCATTTTTCAGGATTGATAGTGAATGTGGGCACATTTGGTCCCCACCGGTGAGGGACGCGATCCCTGGCCACGAACATTATCAGTCCTAGTTTGAAGCGGGGCTTTGCAGGGTGGGTCAGTTGGTGAAAGAAAATACATTCATAAGCATCCAGGAACTGGAGGAAGCATTGGGCATTGGCAGGCTGTCCCCACTCCTCTATCTAAGATTGAAGGGGGAATTCATGGCAGGGAAATGGAAGCAGCATATACAGAGGCCACTCCCCCCAGTAGAGAAGGTCTGGGACACGCATGTAGATATGAAAGGTCTCATCTCCCTCCTGTATACAGCGCTTTTGTCCCGCCGTGAAGGAGCAATCAGGGGTCTGAGAACGAGATGGGAGAGGGACTTGGGCTGTGAAATTGGGGACGGTTTATGGGTGCGACTCTGTAGTAGAGCATTTAAGACCTCAATTCTGTGTCAATATAAGATGCACGTCATAAAACAGATTCACAGGTGGAAATATGACCGGGTAGTACATTCCGAGATGTTTCCATCAGTGATTCCCGTTGCTTGCATGGATGCAGGGAAAAAGCCAATTATTGGCCTATGTGGTGGACATATTGGACAGAAGTGTTGAGCTGGATCAAAGAGGCGGACAGAGGATCCCACCCACTAGACCCAATCTTAGTATTATTTGGACTTGAAAGAAAGGATGAGCAGTTGGACAAGCTTCCACACCTGTCACATTGTTTACTTTTAGTAACATGGAAAGTACTGGTTGAAATTCCCGGAGAAGAGTGACTCGGCCCCACCAAATAGTTAACTTGGAAAACACAGACTTTAATTCAGAGGTATCGGCCCATTTCCGACGATCTAGTGCCCGGTCGGGACTGCCGACAACGGATTGAACAGTATAAGTGAAAGCAGCAATCAGAGACTGTGCCTTGAAAGGGGGTGGGGGGGAGGAGGGAGGGGAGGGTGTATACGCCAGGGAATTATCTCATTTTTTTTGTATAAGGTTTACAGGGACACAAGTCCCTTTCATGTTTGCTCCAAAGGTTCTCTGTTTCACAAAACCAATAAAAAATAAATAAAATAAAAAAAGCACAACGTCATTATCCTGCAAGAGACCTGGGCCTTGGACACCACACTGTTAGATGGCTACACATCGTAGGGGATCTTAGCGAAAAAAATGCTAGAGTAAGATGTTATGGGGTTCTGGCGATTTTGATTAAAGCCTCCCTAACCTGTAGGTTTAGGGTAGTGGAGACTAACATGGACTACCTACAGGTGCTTCGTATTTTACTCTCTTGGGGGAACCCGTTCATCATTTTGAACCTCTATAACAGCCCCCATAAGGCTGAGGCAGACAGGTTAGCCAAAGTCAAGGCGTTTATTGATGAGTTATTTCTAAACAGGAGGACTTGTAATGAGCAATGCATATGGGGAGGAGATTTTAACCTCAAAATGGGTGTAGATCTGCCAAAGGATCTGTCAGATCTCCGCTGGAGGACTGGTCAGTGAACATCCCCTTGCCCACGATGAAGAATGGACGGGTGTGTGCAAAGGGTCTCCAAATGTGTTTATGGCTCATCGATTAGGGGCTGCGCACAGTAAACGGATGCAAAGCACCCGATATACCGGGTAACGTTACCTTCAATAATCACCAAGGTTGGAGGGGGGTGTGGCCAGCAAGCGGGCAATGAGGACGTGATTCCTCGCTGCTCCCAGTCCGCCAGTTAGATCCTGCCTTTATCCTGACAATGCATGTTGTTAAACTCACGAAAATATCTTCCAAAAGCAGCGGAACCCTTCTGCAATGGGTCGCTGCCCTATGGACCTGAACCGACGTGTGGTTCCGGAGATATGCCCTGTGGAATCCAGAAGTGGCTGACTGCGTATGACAGACAAGATGGCCACCGGGACCGCAAGCTAAGAGGAAGGTGCGCATTACGTTAAAGGCTCCACTGAGCCAAGCGCCCCACACAGCAACTACCATCACATCGCTGAGGCCGAAATCAGGAAGACTAAACACTGATCCTGACCCCAAACAACACTGCGAGTAGGCGGAGAGCACGCCCATGAAAGCAGGCGGGCACTGGCATCCCCTGCTCTGATACGAGGTGGAGAAACCCTGCTTGAGGACGACAGAGAGGACCAGCCGATATTACGATCCTGATCACTGCAGCGACATGGTGAGCCGCGCTATGGGTCCTCCCCCTGATGGGATCTCCAAGTGCCAGCGAGGCTCGCTCCTACTTGTTGCCCCGGCGGTCGATGGGGCGGTCCCATCTGAGGCTGCGAGAAGCTGCTGTGGGCCCCTGAGAACGACGTGACCCGAGCTAGCAGGCGAACCGAGGAAGGCTGCCTGAAGGCGCTCCGGTTGCAGGAAAGCCAGGCCGACAGCGAAGCGAGCAGCGCCTGTGACAAGGAGTGAGCGGGGGCAACCAAATCAAACACGTCTCCTACCCAGGGACATTGCGAAGAAGCTAAACTGCCTACCAATAACGATAAGCAGCAGAATTATCCCTGGACCCCAACCGCTCACAGTGGGACCCTGAAAGTGGAACGCGACACGTGGATTGAAACACACGTTCCACAAAGCAACCGAGAATGGAAGGTAAGCTGCCTACGCTGAGGGCATGGCTGTTATAAGGTGAATGAGAACTGCACACTGAATCTACAACGCTCCGAGCACCCAATAAAGTAGTGATGTGGCTGAGCGCTGAGTGTCCAAGGTGAACCCAATAAGACTAATATCCTGTGAATACATCACCTAGCCGCCATAACACGCAGCAATAAAAGTGGTTTACACACTTAAAATCGCTTTTGAGTCCAGACCGTTATCAAAAGCGACCACCTTCTGGGAGCCGAGCTTTTGTACACAACTGGTGCGCCGACCTGAGTGGCAGCACGCACTTCAGAAGCTGCAGGGATTTGAGAGAGCAAAACAACCTTCTGCTATCACCGGCCCCGATCAAAGACTACTACTGAGGACAACTGAAACGAGCATGTCTCCCAGGAAAGGAGGCAACTGGAGTACTGGCCTGCTTGTCCATGGCGTGAAGCAGCAACAGGGCCCCTAATCCTGCGCTGTACGAGTCTAAGACACACGTTTGAACTGAGACTAATAGAAACACCTCCTTCCCGAAAGATAGGGTGCCGACCAAGCCAATCCTCAGGCCAACAAAACAAAGGAGGGAGAGGGCATAGGTGATAACACAGCGGACTTCTGGGAAGGAAACCATGAAGTCGACAGTGCATATAAACAGTAAGAGAAACCAAAAGGAGGGAAGAGGTGTTAGAGATTACAACGGCACCTCCCTAGCGAGATAGAAGCCAAGGCTTGTAGCTCTGCCGTCTTCGGAGTACCGCAGCCGGGTGGACACGGACAGCACCATTTGGTAATAAACGCTGGACAGTGCATCTGCGAAGGTGGAACAAGTGTCTCTGGTGAACCACTTGACCAGTATCCCCAAGATCCTGAACCAACCGCAACAACTGGGTGGTGCCTTGCCGAATCGTTGCGCCTGAAGCGAGCACCGCACTGACCTAAACAGCTGCACAAACATCGGCTGAGAGGGAAGGGAACAACTGCAAATCAACACTGGCTTGACCACCATGGGGAAAGACAGGGCAAAGAACGCGACAACGCAGAGCAAAATGGAGCAGTACACAATCGCTACCCAAGTTCCCCTGCAGGAGCAGGGCAACTCTGGCAATTCATTGGTACCGAAGGATGACAATATATCCCTTTAAGACATCATGAATGCTAACACCAACTCAAGGACCTCCATGGAAAAAAAGATGAATGGCATAAGTACTGAGGTGTCGCTATTGCGCCATGACCTGCAGAAATTCATGGCTCGTACCGGGGAAGCAGAGGGCCGCATGTCGGAAACAGAGGACAGCCTGAGGACTGTAAATCACCAAATGACCGGTGCGTTGGCACACCTCAAGGCACTGGAAGAATGAGTGAAAGAGGGTGAGGGCAGAGCAAGATGGAACAACATCTGGATCCTTGGATTGCCTGAAACTCCGAAGGCCCGAGTATGGAGCTATTCCTAGAGGATGGCTTGCGGATCTATTCGCTCCCAAGACCCTATCAAAATTCTTCGCACGTGTTCACCAACGGGCAGACAAATACCCAGAACTCCCCCGCGCACGGTAGTAGCAAATCTCCTGATCGGGACGCCATACTGCAGATGGCCAGGACCAAGGGCTCCATAACATTTAATGGCTCTAGAATCTCCCTTTTCCCAGACTTCACCAGGGAGGTTCAGAAAGCAAGGAAGTCCTTTGACCCACTCAGGAAACGTCTTCAAGCTCTTCACATAAAATACAGACTTCTGTTCCGAGCACAACTGAAAATATACCACAACGGTACGACAGTGCATTTCACGGATCCCAGAGAAGCGTGGAGCTGGGTGGAAAGAAACCTAGAGGGTGACTGGAGGCTGAATCGGAGGCAAGACATCGACAGGGGTCACTCAGACCAGAGAGAGCACCACCCGAGCCACAACAGGAGATGGAAGTACTGCCAAATGAAAGCAATGACTTCTGGAAGCAATCTCATCCTTTTTTTTTAAGGGGATACCAAATATAATGGCTAATATAGGGTTGTAATATATGGTATCCCCTTGATGTTGAGGGGTAACATTTAACAACGTACTGCTTGAACTATCCCTTGCATTGGGGAGGGGAGCACATCATAAGCCTTCAATGTGACAGCTTCTAGAAGCCATCCCATCCTTTTTTGAAGGGGATAACACATATAATGGCTAATATAGGGTTGTAATATTTGGTATCCCCTTGATTTTGAGGGGTAATATTTAACAACGCACTGCTTGAACTATCCATTGCATTGGGGAGGAGAGCACATCATAATCCTTCACTGTGACAGCTGCTTCTGGAAGCCATCTCATCGTTTTTTCGAAGGGGATACCAAATATTACACCTCATATAGTGTTGTAATATTTGGTATCCCCTTGATTTTGAGAGGTAACATTTAACAACACTCTGCTTGAACAATCCATTGAATTGGGGAGGGGAGTACATAATTTCTGTGCACTGTGACTCTGGGCCAGCCCAACGGGTGCTCGGGGCACCAACACAAAATTAATGTGGCAGGGATCACCCTGATCGTTGTGGTCACACAACAAGACCGCAGCTGCCATGGGCTCCCGGACAAGCAGCTGCTCTGCGATCACCTAGAGGGCCAGTGTGTTACACATGCTGGTCTGGGGCACCCAGACCGCACCCAGACTAGCAGGGCCGCAGGCCTGTGATCACAAGGGGTAAGCCTGCAGGCCCTACACAGTGAGACACAGAGACAGAGTGCCATTACATTTAGTCTACCACCGTGGTACTACAAGTGCATGCGGGGGCTCCTTCTTCCAGTCAGGTATGAGGCTGTCATGACACATCCTTAGAGGGTGTGAGAAAAATTTTGTGAGGGGTCCTGACTCTAGAGGGTGTACAGAGGAATGTCAAGAGAGGATTGGAGTCAAAGGCCTAGAACAAGGGTAGACTTTGACTCTAATCCTCTCTTGACATCCTTAGAGGGGCAATACATGTTCTTAAAAGGGAAACACCACAAATACTCCCACTATGCTATGAGATGTGTAATATATATATATTGGCAGTCTCGTTGATTGTGTGATTTATCTGCGTTTCATGTCAACCCTGTAAAATGAAATTATTTGTATGTGTTTTACGTGCCTGCCATGATGACTGCACGCTACACAACACCCTCCACAGTGAACCCATCTATCGGGTCAATTTCCCTAAGGAGGTAGTATTCCGGAGTATTTTTTCAATTTCCAAGCGTAGTTTGTGTACCCATTTCCATCACTGTTGGCAGCTGTGATTTATTCAGCTACTAACAACCAATTAACCCACCAAGTGTTGGCAGATGTGATTTTTTTAAGCTACAAATAACCATATAACCAACTAAGTTTCATTGAACTCAATGCAGTTCAGCTGACTAATCAAGTAACAGTGGCATACCGAGCCAGGGTTGGGGGGGCACGCTGCCACCCCACAGGCTCTTTTTAGAACCTGACCAGGACTTTCGTCAGTGGGCCACCCTTCCCGTTCGGCACCTCAATGAGGGTGTCCAACGAGAAAGGTGTCCCGCTGGCAGGACAATGTGTGCTGAGTAATTCCTGCTCAGCACAGTAATTGTCCTGGTAGCAGGACACCTTACCCTTTCCGAAACCTCTGGCAGGACATTTTTACAAGGAGCTCAGGGCAGCAGCAGAGGGGCTCGCAAGTTGCTCTGTGTCAACAGAGCATTTCAATGTGAGCCATTAGGCACTATTGAGAGGGACGGGGTACTATTAGCAGGGACTTTTGTCCCTTTAGAAATGTGCATGGCAGGGAGTGATCAGGTGTTAGAAGGTTGCATAATGCTGCAGGCTTTATGAAATAATGACTATGGCTTTACCCAAAGGGGATTTGTTAGGCTCACATTAATCTGCACAATGCTATTGTGACTTAGCATGCAGCGAGGGGAGAATATAACCAAATCCATCCTCTTATATTTCTATAATGATGTATAGTGTAAAGTGTGTTATGTAATGTGCTTTGCTTCCAAGGCATTGATATAAATAAAGTATTATTTAAGCACACGAAATACAAAGGGAAACATTAATAAATATCTAAATAAACTAAAACTGTGAAGATGTGCTCAGTTGCTTAAATTGTCTCCGGAATTTCACTATTAACCAAAGTGTGTGATCCTGGGCAGATAATGAAATCAGACTGTCTTATCTGCATCTCTCCAAGTGATTCACTTCCAAGCTTATGTGTTAATATATGATGCTGTTATTTTTTTTTTTAAAAAAAGCCTGACTTGCTCCATATATAACAGTGCAATTTAGGTATTTTGCGCCACAAAATTATTTGTCACTTGGCTTACTTATGACAACTTATTCTAAAGTCACTTGCATTCTGCCTCCAAGTATCAAAGACTGATGATGCTCCTTGTGCTGTGCTTTCTGTCAAGTAATGTCTGTTGATGCAATCCATATGCAAATTAGTTGATGTGCATGTATTTTGCCCCAGAGCGCCACGACAGATCTCTAATAGATGAGTTCCTTGTATTTGTAATGATTATGCCGTTTTATTTTGTTGTGTTAAAATGCGAGATATCACTAGTAATGTTACTAAAAAAAAAGATTGGGGCAGGGGTGGCCGGTTTGTGGGCACGAATGAGACAGCCCGGAATTGCGTGCACTGCATTTGAGGGGAAAGTAGCAGGAGTTTCACGGTGGCTGTCCCCCACTCCCTCTTGCAATGCTGAATACTCCCCTGACTGGACAATATGGAACTCGGCGTTATGACGGTGTTGTGCAACATTTGGTACCCCATACCGAGGCTCGGAACTCTCCTACTTTGGTCTGCGATCTACGAAGACAGCCGAAGACAGGGGGTACCGGATCGGTATGGGATACCAAATATTACAGAACAGGGGCAGGGCCGAATGAAGAGGCATCTTTCTACAGATGAAAGCAGTGGGGACAGGGGAGGGGGGCCCTCAGCCATCTGTTCACATTGCCCCCCCACCACCTTAATGAAGCCTCGTTACAGTGAGAAGTGTTAACACTGCATGGATCAGTGAGTTAAGTGCTCTCCCAGGCTGAAGAACAGTCATGAAATTCACTGATTAAAATCGCTGCGCAGAGCCAAGGAGAGCCAAGTCCTGTACAGATGAAGCCATGCCTCCTGCTTGTCTGCAGATAAGGTGGGTGGCTGGGCTCCGTCCTTGACTGGCCCCCACTTACCCAGGCTGTCCTCCTGCATTGCGATTGGGAGCAGCAGGACTGTTGGGGGCTGGAGAGCCCTGGAAAAGACACAGTGGATTTTACAACCACACCATGCAGGGGCGCTGAGTACGGACGGGGGTGGGGGGGCTGCGAGGCCCGTGTCCCCCACCCCCCTGGCAGAATGAAGTTGGGGCTGAGCCCCCCCTCTCCCCTTGCCGAGGAAAAACAATGTTTTGAAATTGTGGGACAGATGCAAGAGGCTCTTGCTTTGCATCTGTCCCTCAATTTCTAAAAATCCTTTTGGGTTGGGTATACTTCTACATCTGTGCACTGGGATGCACAGATGTGGAGGTACACCCAACCCAGAAGGATTTTTTGAAATTGAGGCACAGATGCAAAACAAGCCTGTCCCTCAATTTCTAAAAATCGTTTTGGGTTTGGTGTATTTGTACATCTGTGCACCCCTCTTGGGTGAACAGATGTAGAGGTACACCTAACCCAGAAGGTTTTTTAGAAATGGAGGTACAGATGCAAAGCGAAGGAGGGGGCAGGGAGAGGGAAAATTAGACTGTTTGCATGTCTCTGAGTGTGCACGTGGTGAGGGTGAATGCTATGGGCATTTGAAATGGGGCAATGCTGGTGCTCCTCAGTTAGCTGGCTATACTCTTGATGGGATAGTATTGCTGTAACAGGGCTTCTGTAATTGTTGAATCTACTCAGCGATAGTACTGTGCTTTTGTTGAGGCAATGCTAGTTCATCTTAGTGGGGCTGCTATACTTTTGATGGGACATCATCAGCACCTCTCAGTTGAGCTGCTACACTCAAGGCCCCAGCACTTCTCAACAGATTTATTTCTTTTTATTTGAATTGGTTATTTATAATGCGTGTACTACCCAGAAGTTTCTAAGCGAGGACAGTGGGAGCGAACCTGTGTTGCGCGGACCGAGGGAGCGAACCTGTGTTGTGCGGACCTAAGGAGTGAACCAGTGTTGCGCGGAGCGAGGGATCGAACCTGTGTTGCTCTGTGTCGTCTTGCTTCCAAGGCCAGCACGTTGCCCCTGAGCAATCCTTCCGATACTGTAAAGATCTGAAGTGCATTTAATGATACAGAACCAGAACTATTGAGCAAGTCTGTCATCATCAGAATATCTCAACACTGTTGTGGTAA
This sequence comes from Ambystoma mexicanum, assembly GCF_040938575.1. Taxonomy (NCBI): domain Eukaryota; kingdom Metazoa; phylum Chordata; class Amphibia; order Caudata; family Ambystomatidae; genus Ambystoma; species Ambystoma mexicanum. The sequence goes on along the minus strand of NC_090937.1, from coordinate 1,663,517,835 downwards.
TACAAAAGCTCATATATTTAAAGGGATGGAATTACTCAGAATGTAGCAGCACTATTCACTAACCCAAAGTTCTTAAGCATAGTTAATGTGAAAATACTACACTTCTCACCATTGGGCCAGTACTGCCACTTCTCACAGAGGCTTCTACACCTTTTATGGGGCAGCACTGATCCAGCCTACTGCTCACATGCTCATAATTGTCATTTCTCAGCAGGACTGCAACACTATTCCATTGTGTTCTGTATGTTGAGTGCTTCTTCACCATTAATGTGGATTCATGGCTCTCTCCCAGTGTCTACATAGTAGATCTGTCTACATGCAATTGGCAACAGGCATGTCCGGAGCTGCTTGCTGTCCATAAGATGCCGCTCAGGATGTTGGGAGCCGTGATGGGGCAAGGGATAGAAGGCTCGAGCCTGTCGGATAGCAGAATCAGCAGGGTCTTAAAACCTGCTCACTCCTTCTGGAGGGGCCATGGGGCAAAATGAGCCTGATCCCACATACAGGGAGTTGTTACCCCTTTATCTCTCCTGAATGAAAGAATTAGCTCTCTCAGACACAAGTTATCACCCCTGCACACACTGAATGAATATGGTATGGATCTATAAATCGAGAAAACTGGAGTGACAATTCAGAGTGTTTTAACAGAAATATAATTGTCTTCCCAGATGGGAGACTGACTCCATTAATATACATGGGGTCACTGAGATGATCAAGAGTGAAACTGTACATTCAGTTGTGAGATTACCAGCAACGGTTCATATTATGCTCCAAGGCGTGAGGTGCCCACTCAATATATCACACTGTTTATAGGTGTGAGACCCATCCTGAATGCTTGCCCAAAGAGCCTTTCCCGAAGTTTCACACATAAGAAGTGAGCATGTTATCTGGGGTCTGCAGCCCACACACACGCAGGGGATTCCCATGCTCCCACTTGCGAGATTTGCACCAAATTAGTGAGATTGTGCTCCAAGGTAGGAGGCACCCGCACAGTCTTTGCTCTGACGTTTGACACACTCACAGGATGGAACGGCATTTCGTTCCCCCATCCTAGTTGTGTTGCTCTGCCTTTTGAGGGCTACTACAACCTGGATGATTATAGAGGGATGGAGTAGGGGCAGTGATGGCCTACTGGAATACAACTCGAAGGCTTAAATCTCCTTCTTACTTGACTTTAGTATATGCAGTACATGCTAGCCAATGTTTCCACTGTTCTGCGCTGCGCGCGACTCCACCCTGCCACGCGCCATTGCACCAAGTTGGCGACTACATGCAAATTTGTGGTCCTATAACTGCCAGTGATGTCACTTCCTTTATTTGGGCCCCCCCCCCAGGAAATTCATTAGTCGGCTCCCCTGCCATCATGTACACGGGGCATGGGTTTTGGAATGGCACAGAACTGTGTGTTGGCAGTTCAGCTGTGCCATGCCACGTCCAGGTATATTGCGAGGTAGGATGATTTTGGACAAATGTTATCATTTTAGTAAAATAAATGAAAATTACTATGTGGGAGACTACAGAAAAAAATTGAGGGGCTGGCAGTGTCCAAAATTGGACTGTATATGAACGGGTAGACTCAGGTCCACAGGATGAAACTTGAGTTGCTTGAAGCTGTTTGCATCTCTGTCATTCTGCCAACACCCCAAAAATATGCAATCATCACTGCGTGGTGCAGTGCAAAGATAAAGGTAGGCCAGCATTCTAATGTCAAAGGAGCCTCAAAGTACAATTGTAAGGTGATTGCTGGGCATGTTTACGCTTCACTGCAGACTCTTAAGGGCACTGCACAGACAGAGAACCTCCCCAAATGCCAAATTACAGAGCATGTTAGGGAGAAGTATGGAGATGAAAATCCCACCTTTTACAGCCAAGATGATTTGAAGATATTGTAAACACGACTTTATCCTGGTACTTCAGTGAGATGGAAGGCATTTACCCTGGGAAGATTTATAGAGAAGAATAGCCTCTACCTATCATTGAGGATGGGTTTACCCCTCCACCTCTGTGGACCTCTTCATTCTCCAGGCATCTGACAGTCCAAATAACATATACAAAGTTCATTATTGTGGGGTACTAATCCGTGAGGACAATTCTGAGACTAACTTCAGTGAAATGTGAAGAAATTGGATAGATGCATTGGTTGCTGTAATGCCTCGCACAATAAATGAGACTTCACTATTGACTAGAAACTGTTGAATGTTCTGGAGCAGCGTGGACATGCTCATGCCTGCCTCATCAGAAGTGAATGCGGGTTTATTCAGTCCTGGACCACAGGCACCTGGATTCCGTGGACAGGGATAGTCTTCTGCTTATAGTCATCTTTCCCAGAGAAGGCTCTCTTGCTGTCCCCTTTCTAGAGTATGCACTAGTGCCTCCTATTGATGAATGCCACTTTGCCTACGAGAATCCGCCTAGCACCTGAGCTGTCTTCCTAAAAAGGGCTGCCCTGTGCCACCTCTTGAAGTGCCACCCAGTGGAGACACATTGCAAGCCTACATTTCTAAGGATGTTACATGCAAGGCTGACTATTGCCCATCTACTGGCTGACTCTGAGTGGACAGGGGTTTTGGCATCATCTTAATTGATATCGGGTGGGTAAGCTGTAAAGAGGTTCTGGTGCTAATGGAGTAATAGAACGCAGAGCATTTGATTGATTTGATAGGCGGCCCCCTTCCCCCAAAGCATGGGACCACAGCGCTGGAGACCCCTGGGGGCAGATGATCACTGCCCCCACGGGTGAAAAATAAAAAAAATAAAAAGGCGAGGGAAGGGGGGAGGTGGGAGGCGGTTTGGGGCCCTGGGGCCCACTAGGCCACCAGGGATATAGGAAAAACTGGTGTACTTGGAAAGGGGAGGTTTTCCCCTTTCTAAGGACACCACGTATATGACGCATTGCTTGTCACAGATCAGCGCAGAGCGCTCGATCCGTGACCAGCAACTCACTGGACCACCATGGAAACGTTTGTGACGTGGGAGGGAGGGGGGCTGCTTCAAGTAAGCAGCCCTCTTCCCCCCTCTATCCCCCTGTCCCCCAAAGCATGGGGGCACATATGTGCACAACCCTGGGGGCAGATGGCTGATCATCTGCCCCCAGGGAAGGGGGGCAAAAAGAAAAAAAATAATAATAAATAGAACAGGGATGGGGGGTGGGGGGCCTGGGATTTTTTTGCCCCCATGAAATGGTGGTGGCCCTCTCCCTCCCACACCAAGTGGAAAGGGGGGCCACCCCTTGTAGCCCTCCCTGGGGGCAGATTTATGGCCCCAGGCAGGAGTACATGAGGTGGCCCCACATCCAATTGGGGGGTGGGCTCCCAGGAATTAGTGTGCAGGCCCCCAAAAGGATGGGGCCTGCAGGTTAGCCCCCCCTGGGGGCAGATGGCTGATCATCGGCCCCCAGGGAAGGGGGCAAAACAAAAATGAAAATAAGAAAAATGGAATTTTGGGTGCAATGGGGGGGCACTAGCCAATAGGGATATATTTTACAGAAATGGGGGGGTGGCCCTCTCCCCCTCACCACAAGGAGAAATGGGGGCACCCCTTGTAGCCCTTCCTGGGGGAAGATATCTGCTCCTAGGAAGTGGCATCTGACTCCAGGGAGGGCTGCATGAGATGCCCCCCTCTTATCTGCCCCCAGGGAGGGCTGAATGAGACGCCCCCCCTGCATTTGGTGTGGGGGGTAGAGGGTCACCCCCAGTACATTAGAAAATTACCTGGCGGTTTAGGGTGCCCCTCAGCCCGCCCTAAAGTGTAGTGTACCTTTTCCATTTTTTGTTTTGTTTACTATACCTGCCTTGGCGCAGTGGGGCACATTGGTGTGCCAATCTGGCACCAGGGTGCCCAAACCTTGCTGTCCCACCCACTGGGGAGCCTGTCCCACCATTTTTGGGGACCCTCTCCCCCCACCCCAAATGGAGGGGGGTGTACCTCATACAGCCGTTTGTAGGAGGCCCAGGGAGGCCTGCATGAGGTGCCCCCGCCACCCATTTTGTTTGAGGGGGAGAGGGCCCCCAAAAATGGTGAGACAGGCCCCCAGTGGGTGTGGCAGTAAGGTTTAGGCACCCCAGGGCCAGATTGGCACATCAATGCGCCTCTCTGCACCAAGGGGAGTTGGGTTACCAAAGGAAAAAAGTGAAAATGGTGGAACGCTTTTTAGGGGGGGCTGTGGGGCACCCCAAAGGGTCTGGGAATTTTCTAATGGGATGGGGCATTGACCCCCTCCCCCCCAGCCGCAATGGAGTGGGTGCCATGTCATGCAGCCCTGCCTGGGACCAGATATCTGCTCCTAGGAACGGACACCTGAGCCCAGGGAGGAGTGCAGGACAGCCCCCCCTTATCTGCCCCTGGGAAGGCTACATGAGATGGGCCGCCCCTCCAATTGGGCCATGTGTGGATTCCCAGGGGTGTCCTCTTTTGGGAAATGCATGGGGTTCCCTGTTTACCTTGCTGGCTTCGACACCCTAGGCCCAAATCTGTAGGTTGCCCACATGAACAAAATGGGCAGTGGCGAAAGGCTTGGGGTTCCCAGTGAGTTACCCTTTTCCTTTTGCGCCCCCGGTAGGTGCACCCACACATGTGAGGTACCGTTTTCATCAGGACACTTGTGGGGAGGCAGGAAGGTAGGCCATGTGTTGCTGGCGGTGTGTTTCGGTAGGTGGCCAGAGTGAAATATCTGAGAATTGTCTTCATTTCCAGCCAATTTCAGAGGCATTTCCCTGTGTCCACTCACCGAAACACGTCGCCAACAACAGATGGCATACCTTCTCGCGTTCCCACAGGTGTCCCGACGAAAAAGGTACCTCAAATGTGTGGGTGCACCTTGCGCTGACCTCGGCAGAGCATGGCATCAGCGAAGCAGTGCCCTCACATGAACATGGCTTCAGCAGGAGCACAGCTGCAGAGCCACCAACAAATAAATGAAGCTGCAGTCGGCTTTCCTTCCCTGTACCCCTTTCTCTATGTCCTTCCCTGAATTCTCTTCTCATCCATATTAGTGTACCCCATTACTGCAACCTCTTGTACGGCTACATGCAAGCTATAAAAAAGTGAGTGCACACCTGCATGCAGATATGTACCCTATGTGTGCACGGGTCGTGGCATTTTTCCAAATGGAACCAGAAGTACCTGGACCAGGATACAGACCCCACTAACAGAACCCTCAATTTTCTGCATACTCAACCCACTCACAAAACCATTTCTATCCCAGCAATCCCCACGCACTTTACCACACCGCATCAACAACACATAGAGCGAACCTACAGCACACAAGGCCTCGCCCGATCCGATACTTGCACCAAAGCCCAGCACTCGGTGTATACCGAGCTGAAGCTGCCAACAGCACACCACTTCTCCCACTCTTCTACACCCCTCCTCCTCGACTAACCCTACCCGCACTCATCCTGTTTACAATCCGCCAGAGCGCCTGGGGACCAATTCCGTTGGGAACGGTGCGCTATATAAGGACCTTTAACATAACATAACATTTCCAATGATATGGACATTTCAATATGTAAAGTACTGTTGTAACATGTTGCCAGAAAAGGTGCAGACAAAGCTGAACCTGTTGGCAAATCTCTAAGTCGTATATTGTTTGAGCTTATAGCCGTCAACAATCATGTCCTTGTATTGTGTTTTCGCAATAATAATGATCAAAATAGTAAAGCAGTGGTGGGGCATATGGAGTTTGTGCAAGCTGCCATCCTTAAAAATGCACTTTCAGGCAGTACGGTGACCCAAAAAGTTTTAATCCACTTGGGTATGTCATCAACCTGAAAAAAGAGGAATTGTTTCCATAACCTCTTACTCCACTTACCCCACTTTCCCGGTACACGGGTATTTTTGTGGCAATATTCAGCCATGGACCCTGCGGGGGACACCCCCGCAACCCCAGCATTCTTTTTACATGTACGGGGGACACCTCCGCAACACCCCAACACCCGCTCCCACAAATGATCCCCCCAAAAATATTGCCTATGGAAAGACAAACAACTATATATACAGCGATATTTTTGGTGGGGATATGTAGGGATACTGAAAAAATGACAAGTCAGGCTGTAAGATTTTCATACCCCGTCACTTTTTCCTACCCCTGGGTGGGTTGCCCAATGCCTGCTCTCGGTAGGATTTTCTGACGGGTAGGAAAAAATGACAGGCCAGGCTGTCAGATTTTCCTACCCCATCACTTTTTCCTAGCCCTGGGTGGGTTGCCCAATGCTTGCTCTCGGTAGGATTTTCTGACGGGTAGGAAAAAATGACAGGTCAGGCTGTCAGATTTTCCTACCCCGTCACTTTTTCCTACCCCTGGGTGGGTTGCCCAATGCTAGCTGTCGGTAGGATTTTCTGACGGGTAGGAAAAAATGATAGGTCAGGCTGTCAGATTTTCCTACCCCGTCACTTTTTCCTACCCCTGGGCGGGTTGCCCAATGCTAGCTGTCGGTAGGATTTTCTGACGGGTAGGAAAAAATGACAGGTCAAACTGTCAGATTTTCCTACCCCGTCACTTTTTCCTACCCCTGGGTGGGTTGCCCAATGCCTGCTCTCGGTAGGATTTTCTGACGGGTAGGAAAAAATGACAGGCTAGGCTGTCAGATTTTCTTACCCTGTCACTTTTTCCTATCGGTAGGATTTTCTGACAGGTAGCATACATGCCAACATTCAGATGCACCGGGTAGGGAGATTTCCACAGGGAAATCGGGAGACGCATATTTCCCCATAGGAATGCATTGGGGCTACAGTTATTCTAGGTGGGAGACTGTGAAAAATAGCAATATTTTTCATCTCAAAATCGGGAGTCTCACGCCTAAATCGGGAGGGTTGGCATGTATGAGGTAGCAAAAAATGACATTACAATTCCTGTTAGATTTTCCTACCGATAGGATTTTCTGACAGATAGCAAAAAAAGACGTTACACCGGCCTCCCAACATGTACCTTTAACTAAGTTCCCTTACAAGTAACAGTGCCACAATGCCCCTGGGCTGCCTGCGCGCGCTATATCAATGTGATAAATAAATAAATAAATCTACTCTCTGCGCATGCGAACTGACCGCCCGGCACCAGCGGCGTCATTTCTGGGCGCCTGCGCAGAGACCTTGCCTCGCTCTCCCTGCTCTTCCTGGTGCTCTAGGCAGGCCCCGTTCAGTAGTTTCTTTCTCATACGCATGCGCACAGGTCTTACCCCTTAGCGATCGTAATGTCTTTTCAGTGCGCATGCGTAGAGACCTTGCATCCCTGTTCATGGTCTTTGTCTTCCTGGTGCTCTAGCCATGCCCCGTTGAGGTCTATCTGTACGCATGCGCAGAGGTCTTGATCCGTTGCCCTAGGCGTGCCTTGGAGAGTAGTGTCTTTTCTTGCGCATGCGCAGATTCCTTGACCCGTAGCCCTTTGTCTTCCTGGTGCTCTAACCGTGCCCCGTTGAGGGCTATCTGTACGCATGCGCAGAGGTATTGATCTGTTGCCGTAGGCGTGCCTTGGTGAGTAGTGTCTTTCCTCGCGCATGCGTAGAGATCTAACCCTCTGCCTTCGGTTGATGATATGCTTTGCTATGACTCCCCGCCTTCTGCACACCGTGCCTCTGAGGTGTGTGTCCTCCCCGCGCTGGGGCTGCTCCCTGGTTGTTAGTGTTGCCTCTCTGGGGGTGCATTAGCGTGTGGGTCCCCTCCCAGCGCACGGTTCCCTGCCCAGAGCTGGCTGCTCTGCCACCAACCAATGAAGCACATCCATGTGCAGTGCTGCCCAGTGTGTCTGTCCATGGCTGGTGAGTCCCGAGGTTTATATGGAGAGTGCATGTGTCACTCCTACCCAGAAGCCTTCTCACTCCCCTTCTGCGGAGATGCCATCTAGTGCATGCCTAGAAATGCGTCCAAACGGCCACCGAACATATCGGTAGTATATCCATCACGGTGAAGCCTGCATCTCAGTTTATATCATCATGGGGTTGTGTGTGTCTTTCTTTCTCTCTCTGTCTGGTATTAATATAATGATCTACATTGAAAGATAGCAAAACAAAACCTGTGATGGCTGGAAGGTTATTAATCATTCTAAACCTCTGGCACTGACCTGGGCATCACTCACTGCATGCCACCGGTCCTTACCCTGCCAGAAGCAAACCCCCGCATGTTTCAGCCTCATTGGATGCCGTCACTGAGGCTGACACGTGGTGGTTGCTCTTCAAGTGGAGGGGTATCATGGTTTTTATTGTATCCATTTATTGGGCTTTTATAAAGTGTCAATCGCAGACAGGGCCATTTCGTAACACCCGCAGAATACATCGTGAAGGGTAGGGAATCACCCTTTTCACAGTGTCAGGGATCATTCAGATCAATAACGTGAAGATGGAGGGGTTAGGCAGCATTGTCGGTACTTAGGACATGAGCAGAGTTTAGTAGAGCACAAGTGCACTTCAAAGTATGCAGTTGGAAATGAGAATTCCTAGCGAGTACTTGAATGGGTGGCAGAAAAGACAAACTATTGTCGAGCATGATTGGAAGGTTCTTTAGATGAGGCAATCGGGATTTAAAGGAGACCAGTTTGGGCGACCAAGGGAGGTCAACCAAGTCAAGTGAGGAGAGGGACAGCAGAAATGGGGTTTCCAAAATAGATTAGCTCTATTTTTGTAGCATTCAAGCAGAGCTTATCAGTCATCCAGTCTTGGGTCTGGTGCAGGCATTAACAATGGGGTTTTGCTTAAGTGTACATTTGGGAGTATCACACGCGTAGGTTTTAAAAGTGTTTAGTGTGGGGGGTCGGAATCCTATTGTACTGCGGTGCTGGATCTGGTGGTCACCTGTTTCAATTAATCTGCTCACGTTTCTTTGTTCAATGATTACTGATACCATATACATTTTATCAAACACATGGGCCTCATTATAAACATTGCGGTCCGGGAACTACGGTACTAGTAACTATGCCGGTACTGTAGTTCCTGTACCACCATACTATGAGCTGTGCTCCCGGGTGCCTGTCGGTCGCCAGGTCTGGCCTGGCAGGCAGATTGGCACCCACGAGCGCAGCATGTCGGCTGCACCGGCACCGACATTGCCGGTGCATCCGACGTCCCCATTCCGCCCTATGGGGCCGAATGGGGATGGGTAGTCCCTTCTTGCCAGCACCCACGAATGGGCAATTACTGGGTCCGCCGATCTCGGCATGACCCGGTAATTGCCCATTCGCGGGTGCCGGTAAAATCACGGGTCCGGCGGCAGCCATGCCTTTGTTACAGGCACGGCTACTGCCAGACCTGTAATGAGGCCCATTGTGTTTATTTTCACCAGTGGTTCAATTTCACGTTTTGTTGCCAGGTAATAAGTATCGCGTTGTGACATACATCTCAATGTACACATTATCAGACAGGTTTTAAAGCTGATTGCTTGTACTTTCTGTGCCGACACGTGTTTCAACCAAAGGTTTTTCTCAAGGCAATAACGTTTTTGTATGAAGTCCTGTGTGGTTCTAGGTCTGGGGTTGTATCAAGGTGGTCGGCTGAACAGCATCCGTGCCCGGCTGGGTTCGTAGTGCGCTGCTGGTCTCACGCTGATCGGCTGTGTAGCGATGGTTTTAAAAGTGGTTGTGTACAGGGCTATGAGCTCAACAAGAAGTCCCCAAAAGCCATTAAAGAGTGACGAGGATGGAGTTAGCGGTGCAGGGCCTCCACAATGTTGGATGATGGAGAAGAAAGGACACACCTAGACCTGAATACCCCAGTTGGACAAAAAAGAAGAGATCAGATAGAGAACAAAGTCAGAAATGCCCAATGATGTTTCTAAGCGGTGGACGAGGGTTGAGTAGCTAATGGTATCAAATGCCACTGAGGAGTCAATGAGAATGACAAAAGTAGGGCAATTAGCATCTAGTGGTGACAGGATATCATTCAAGAATGAAAGCTTGGTTTCTGTGTTTCTGGCAAGGTTTTGTAAGGTTTTGTATGGTCAAGATATAAAACAACTGGACCTTGCCAGTTATGGTAAAAAAATTATACAGTAGCCTGTAAGGGTGCAGAAGTAAGTCTCGGACAAAGTGGTGCCATGTTTCCAGTTATAAATATTTATTAAACAAGGAAAGGTTGGAACAGTGCTTCTCTATCCCTAAAACAAAGGTGGGGTTTCCCTGCGTCAAAGAAAAATAGTGAAAATGTCAGGAAGTTCGAAAATAAAGAGTCCATCATTGCTATGTCCAATAATCTGCTTCTGGCCCTAACTTACATAAACTACAATAACTGTGCAAGGATAGTCTTTAAAAAAAAAAACAAGTGTTCTTGGTTTTTTCAATCAACAGAACATTTCCTAGCGTTTCTGGTGATAAAAAGTGATGAAATAAACAATGTTCAAAAGTAAAATGTTCGTAGGCTAGGGTTCTGCTCTTTTCCTCTGGAGTTCTTCTCAGTTTCCCTGCTTTTGGGCTGTTGAGACTTTCTAGGATCTACGATAACTGTTTCCCAACTCCGGGGTCCTTGACCATTTTTGCCAGAGGGGTCCAAGTCCAATACTGGTATTTCGTTTGATATGCGTTTGGTTCACTCCTGACAATTATAAGGCTCCTCTGCTTTGTTTATTCTTGTGAAATTATAGGTGTTTGGATCAATCTCCTGGCAAACACCTGACCCTCTTGTCTTGGTTACTCTTAGTTTCGTATATGGGTGCAGGTCCCAGACTCGCAATTCAGCATCATATTTGTTCTGTTAATCTTTCGGCCAAACATATGATTCTCTGCTTTTGGGGTTTCACAGGGTCCCCAACCATTTTACAATATATGATTCTTTTGGGTGTGGATCCCAGATTAACAATGCCCTTCATGGTCACAGAGCCCCTTTCTGCAATCTTCAAAATCCCTCTGTAGCTTCCCTGGACCTCCAACACGTCAAGTTCGGTGCAATTACCGCAGCGGTTATCATGCCAAAAATGCCCACTTAAGTCCTCTGAAGTGAAAAATGGGGACTTAAACCACCACTTGTAATCCGGTGGCAATACTGCCGGACGAAGTTACAGTAACAGTATTTTCATTGGGTAATATTCCGGCGGATTTACCGCCAGGATACTGCCCAACTTGTAATGAGGCCCTTAGTATTCTCTTGCGATTTTATTTTGTCAACATTAAGATGGCTAACCTTGCAACAAAGTACATTTGCCCCACTTAAAGGGGGGGATTTGGTAATAGAGAAGGGATTCGATGTAGAAAGGAAGGGTAATGCCCATCTCCAACCCTCTTACTGCACTCTCCTGGTCTGATCATGCTCTCCTTTCCTCACACCTAGAGCACCTCAGTTCCCCAGCTAAGCCCCTACCTGCACTGCCAGTCTCCTTCTTGATCATTCGACCAATGAAGCGAGTGTCAGTTGCTGCTTTTTGCTGCCACATTCACCCCCCTCCGTCTACTATCACACTGACAAAGCCCCTATTGACCTTCAACTGTCCATCTCCAACACTCTGAACATCCTTGCCCCTGTCATGAGAATCTGCATGAAGCCCGCCTTCAAGCGTAACTCCTGGTATGACTCTGAGCTGGCCTCTCTGAAGCGCAAGTGCAGAGTTGGTGAGCCGAAGTGGCAGGCTTCGAGCACAGACTGGCCTGCCGCCTGCTCCAAAGGCAATACAGACTATCCATCCGCTGGAAGAACGCCTATATCCAAGCTTGCATCCCTGTGGCCACTAACAACACGGCAGAACTGTTCAAAATCTGAAAGGAACTCGCCAATCCTGCTGCAGTCTCCGTTTCTGCTCTGCCTTACCTGGCCCTCTGTACTGCACTGGCCTCTTACTTCATAACCAAAACTCAGGACATTCTGTCCCCACTCTCCTCTACACCACCGCCTTCTCCCTCACACTATCTCAAGCCTCCCATGGCCCCCCTCTCTCCTTCCCTCCTCTTTCTTCCCCATATCACCTGCTGAGGTTTCTAGACAAGCCAGCTTTTTGAAAGTGCTCCCCTGGCCCTCCTGAACTATCAAGGGCAACATCGTCTCCCTTACTCCAGCCTTCGCTGATTCCTGCAATCACTCCTTTGCCACTGTATCCTTCCCGCTATTCCTCAAGCACTCCCTTGTGCACCCTCTCCTCAAAAAGCCTTCTGCCGACCCCTCGTGTCCGGCTAACCACCACCCTATCTCCATTACCCCGTTCCTGGGAAAACTCTTGGAGAATTTGGCCCTCACCCAGCTTATCCACCACACTGAATGTGTTGGTTGTCTCCACGATCGCCAGTCTGGCTTCAGCGCAGCCAGAGGCATGGAAACTGCACTACTAAACTCCTATGAAGACTTTCTCTCTAATCCTAATTCCAACACTCCTTCTTGACCCTTTCCTCTGCCTTTGATACTGTCAACCATGCCACCTGATAAATCGAATCCTTGATACCCTTGGCATCACAGACCTGGCTCTGGAAAGGCTGACCTCCTTCCTCTCTGACCGACCTTCCCAGGTTCTACTGGGCCCTTTTCACTCCCCCATCTCACTCCCCACCTGTGGTGTCCTTCAGGGCTCTATCCTCTTGCCATGGCTCTTCAACATCTCCCTTGCCCCTCTAGCCCATCTGATCTCCTCCTTCTTGCCTCACTTCCATTGTTATGTAGATGACTCACAGCTCTCCTTCAAGCTTCCCTCCTCTTCCTCTCCTATTCCTGACTGTCTCTCTGCTATTCAGGCATGGCTAACAATCTTTGCCGTAATGCCAACAAGACTGAGATCCTTCTCATTGGGACCCCAGCTCCCTCCTTACCCACCGGCCTTACTCTGTGGGCCCCGACCCCTCACCCTCCTGTGAGGCAAAAAACATTGGTGCAATCTTCGTCGCCTCTCTCTTTTTCTCTCCTTACATCACAGACCTTGCTAAGAAGGCCCACTTTCAGCGGCACCTCCTCAGAGGCATTCTCCTTCTTACTTTCCCAAGAAACTCAATGTCTCCAGAGCTCTGGTCCTCTCCAGGCTAGACTACTGCAACAGCCTCTTCCTCAATCTGCCTAACTCCTCCCTTCTACCCCTTCAACTAATCCAGAATAGGACTGCGAGACTCATCCTTGGCCTCAAGCCCTGGGACTGCATCTCTCCAGCCCTAAAATCTCCCCATTGGCTCCTGTTTGCTGCCAGGATCAAGTTCAAGACCCTCTGCATCATCCACAAGGATTTCCGGGGCCTTGGACTCCGGTTCATCCAACTCTCTCTCTCTAAATACCTCCCTGCAAGAGCCCTTTGGTCTTCTAGCTCCAACTCTCTTCGGATAAGATGTTTCTCAAAGCAGAGAGTGGGTGGTAGATCTCTCTCCTCCGCAGGTACCTCCCTCTGGATTGGCCTCCCTGCTCTTCTCAGACTTGAGCCGGATCTCCTTAAGTTCAGTAAGCTTCTCAAGACCCTCATTTTCTCTTCCTCCTTGCCTGTTGCCCTCCCCTGCTAATGTCCCTCTCTGCCACCTTTTGACTGGGTGCCTGGTTCTTTGAGATTCTTACAGGACACCAAGCCCTCCTCAAATAGTTATCCCTGCATTTGGTATCCCCAACCCCCCCCCTTTATTTCCTGCACTTGTGCTTCCGGGCTCCCTCCCCCACACTGCCTTGCTGGTCCTGGCCCATTGAGCCCATCCCTCGCATTTAGCACATGGACCTTCTTCCCCTGCATACCCGTAGCACTCGCATTACCCATGGGCCCTCCCCTGCTCTTCTTGTTACTCAATTTACACGATCCGAATGTTGTTTTTTTTCGGCCCGGATCCAATTCCCCCCCCTTTTTTGTCTTATTGCGCCTTGAAACACCTTTTGCTGTATAGGCGCATTATACATACCCTTTAAATAAATAAGTACTGCGTTCCCTGAGAATAGTCGTGCCTAATCCTTAAGGGGCTTCCCTCCCCATGTGATCTTCCTCAGTACACCACCCTATTGTACTGTGGACGCACCGCCATGGACCCATGGGAAAGTCTCCCTGCAGGGGAGCAGGGACGACATCCTCTGATTCGTCACAAGCAATAGCATGCCCCTCCCCCTGAATGTGTATTTGTGTATTTGTGCGCATGGCAAAGTGGCACGGTGTGGCGTTTGCTTAGTATTTATTGATATAATCAGTGATGTCTTTGATGATGCCAGTTGTGATGTCATTTGTCACATCATAGGCCTTGCATTTCAGGGGGTCTGTTGGTTACCTTCATTGAGATGGGGGAGCATATCAGTACCCCAGAGTCTGCTTCCTTTAGTTTGTGCACCTGGCAAAGGTTGCTAGAATGAGTTGCCAATGTTCTGTGAATTCACTTTTAACAATATTGAAGCTTCAAAATGTATCGCTCTGATTCAATGGGGTACATCCATGGGCAAAATTTGAGGGGTTAGGGGGGGTATTTGTCCCCTCCCAACTTTCATGGCACACCATTTTGTCCCCATTCATTTGGCTGGGGCACCTTTTCTTCAGATGTCATGTCCCCCCAACATTTTCAGCAAAGTTACTCCACTGGGTACATCTATTGGAGTGTCCTCCATCTGTTGCAGCAATTCCCAGAGTGCATTGCTCCCACAGGTAAGGCTGTGGAATAGAAACTAAGTAGGGGGGAATTTCCAAAATGGTGCACATTATCTGCCCTGCCCATGGCCTACATTTGTACGGCCATATTGTATCTCACTGTGAACAAAGGACTGTTTCAGCAATTACCTTCTCTTGCCAAAACACCCTGTTGGCCAAACTCTAATGATCTGTTTTGCACCCAGAGCAGCCTTTTGGAGCCCTCCTTTAAAGTGAATGGAGTGTGTGTGTATAGTGGCAATTTGGACAAGCATAATGTTTCTTTGGGTCCATGCCAGGTTGTACCTGCACAAGACCCACCCTCACCTAGCTCGGCTCTAATCATAGACCAGCAATTTAGTACTTTTATATTGTAAAAACAAGGTCGCTTTACCTCTGTTCATACCACAGCAAAATCCTTGGTCGATTTGCTTGGGCATATTTAAGTGTATCCAGCATACAGGGCTGCCCACGTGTGGGTTATACTCCCACGTGTGTAATATAAGCACCGTTCTGCTTAAGCATGCTTTTGGGCCTTGCAGTCATCTGGTTTAATAGTTTGCATTTTGTAACTGAAAACTTTGGTACTTTTAAGGCACAGTCTGTTGAGTGGCAACTGCATAATAACTTACTGACCTGATGCCAATAGTCTTTAAAGGAAAGTAAAGAGGCTTGCCCATTCATTATTTGATGGGCACCTTTCTATGGTGTATGTAACCTTATTCCTGAACGGTGGCAATGCCGCAAACCAGTTGCTGTTGTGTCATAGGCTGTGCACAGCAGCAGTGATACATGCGGATGTCACGTTTGTAGTGTTGCACTCTGTGGGTCCTGGCGTTTTCTGGTGTAAAACATTTCGGGCGCTTCTATTTGTGCAGTGTCTTATGATCCGCTTCGTTGGACGCTGGGTGCTGTAACGGCACCTCTCTGACTAGTGCTGCCTCTGTTCTCGTCAGTGGAGTAAGTTTGCTGAAAATGTTGGGGGGGGACATGACAACTGAAGGAAAGGGGTGGGGTAAAGGCAGGGTGAATGGTGACTCTGAGGGATTGTTTCGGCCAAATTGTTAAAAAAAAATGTGGTCGAACGGTAGATTTGACTGAATTTGGTCACCACCATTAGTTCAAAGCCGAAGATACCGAACACGAAGAACAGTGGTTGCACGGTGACCCCCTCAGCCCATGTTCAGTATTTCTGGCTTTGGAGGTTGCGGGGGTGTCCCCCGTTTCCTCAGCATTGGTGGCAGGGGACCCAACAAAAAAAAAGAAGGGGGACGCTGCAGCATCAGATCCGACCCGTGTTAAAGGGATGGCTCTGACGCTGCAGGTTACAGGCGAGGCAGCGGATGGAGAAAAGGTAAGTTGGGGGGTTTAGGGGTGTACTGGTGGTTTGAGGGGACATGGGTTTGGTTTTTTGTACCGAGGTAAAAATGTATTCGAAGGGAAAATGATTACAGTTAATTCCACTGTGATTTTGTACGTCGGTCAAACAACCTAAATCCCTGAGGGATAACACTAAACTACTACACCACAAGAGTCCATTGCTGACGCTCTGTTATAACTTTCATAAGACTGGTGGTGTATCTTTAAAATTCAATTGGGCCCCCACACATCTTCAGCCGGCCTGCCATGCACTCAGTGACACAGCATAACATTCACAAACTTAATTCCACTAGAACATACAAACAATGCATCATTTATCATTCATTCAGACACAAACACACATATGCTTACACACACTCACTCACACACAAATGCGCCAAGCACCTCCACTGACATACACTGTGTGCACACAACATTTATACGTACATTTACACGAACACATGGAAATAGTGGCGCAACGTCCATTGAGTAGACCAGACACCCTGATACCTGAAAATTTGGGCTATGTTGACTTGACCTAGCTGAACTATAAAGCCATGGCCCAAATGACCAGATTCACTGGAATGTCACCAATTTACCTGATTTTTCCTTTTATTCAAAGGCGGAAACCATTGGTTAATGCAGTGCAGTGGGTGACCAAGTATAATTGGTATAGATTTTTAAATGCCATATATTTCCAAACTTGGGTTCTGCACAGCACCTTTATATGTCTATGTGCTGATAGATCTTTTCTACAAGATTCTGACTGTTTAAACTTAAGGTTTGTTTTCCTGTGTTCAGATGGCTCCAAACAGTGGAGTACCAACCGGGAGAGTCACAACAGGGTAGTCAAGCTGCCCCCCTGTATCTCTTTTAAGAGCCAGAACGGGATATTTGTCATTGAGACACCTCTCCCATTCGGAACCTCAAAGAGGGTGCCCAACAGCAAAAGTGTCCCGCTGGCAGGACAATGTGTGCAGAGCAATTCCTGCTCAGCACGCTCATTGTCCTGACAGCAGGACACCTTACCCGTTCCGAATGGTAGAGGTATACCGCTGCCAGGACAATGTCCCAAGGAGCGCCGGGCAGCAGAGGGTCCTCACGTTGCTCTTTATCAACAGAGTATTACAATGTGAGCCATTAGGCACTGATGGGAGGGAGGGGGGAACTATTACCAGGGACTTTTGTCCGTTTAGAAATGGGAATGGGAGGGAGTGATCAGAAGTGAGAAGGCTGCATAATGTTGCATGCTTTATGAAATAATGACTATGGGCCTCATTACAAGTCAGCTGGTCCAGAAACAACGGTAGCGGGAAATCTCCTGCCAGGTCTGACCTGGCGGCAGTAACACCACCCGCCTGCAGGCGGACATAGAAACACCGGCTCTGTCATAGATGGAACCAGTGTTTCCATGGTCCCCATCCCCATGGAGTCCTATGGGGCTCCATGGGAATGGGGATTTACAGAATTCTGCCTCCAGAATTACCGGGTCACCGGGGTTGCAATGCCCCAGTGATTCCGGCAATCACAGAGGTGGAATGGTATTACCGGTCCGGCGGCAGTCTGCTGGTTTTTGCAGCACGGCTACCGCTGGACTCGTAATGAAGCCCATGACTTTTAAACCCAAGGAGGATTTGTTAGGCTCACATTAATCTGCATGATGCTATTGTGACTTTGCATGCAGAATGGGGAGAATGAAACTAAAACCATACTCCCATTGCTCAACATAGTTCTATGACAAGTTATATGGTGTATGGTAAGTTTACTATGAAAGGCTAGTTTATTATGTAATGTGGTTTGCTTCCAATACATTTCTATAAATAATTATATGTTATATGTATTATATAAATAATAAGCACATGAATTAATAAATGCCTATATCAACTAAGCCTGGAAAGATGTGCACGGTCGCTTAAATTGTCCACATCCCAGTTTCACCATTTAACCAAGTGTGTGATCCTGAGCAAATTATTTAATCACATTGTGCCTTATCTGCAGCTCTGTGAGTGATTCTGATTCACTTCAAAGCTTATGTTAATGTATCATGCTAACGGAATGGAAAAGGCTAATGACTATAAAGTGGCTCCACATATAACAATAGTGCAATTTAGGTATTTTGCACCACAAAGTTATTTGTCACTTGGCTTATTTATGGCAACTTATTCGAAAGTCACTTCCATGGTGCCTCCAAGTATCAAAGACTGATTATGCGCCTTCCAATCTCCTTTTCTGTGAAGTCACTTCTGTTGGTACAATCCATATGCTAATTAGGAAGTTTGCATGTATTTTGCCTCAGAGGGCTTGGACATAGCTCCCCAACAAACATACGCAAGCAGAATACATTTTTTTTAAGTACCTCTGCTCTGCTTTCAAATGCTGCCCGGGCCACATCTCATGTTACACCGAGCTACCCTCTTCCCACTTACGCGCCGCCCGACAGAAACCGGGAAGCGGAATGAGCTTCCTAGTTCCTGTCTGTGTGTCGCATTAACACGAAGCCGGAAAGCGATGCTCTGTGCTGCTGGCCTCCGGAAATGCTGCTGCTTGCGTGACAGCACAGGCGCCAAGCCCTGCAACACCCAGTTCAGCACCCTGCTGATGACAGGGTGAGGGACTGAGTCATGCAGAGCACCCCAGCACTGGATGTGTTGCAGCGCGGCTGCCTGGAATCTCTGCGTTGTGTAATGAGACAGTGCAAGCCTTGTTGAACACCCCAGTCTGGCTTGCGCTGTCCAATTATATAATTGATGATTGCGGCCCCCCTGCCCTCCCTCCAAAAGATGGGGGGAACAAAAAGTCATGCCACCGAAGTTGGTGGGGGACAAAGCCCCCTCCCCCCTATAATTACGCCGATGGTTCTCATGCCATATGACTCACCCAGATGTGCCTCTTCTGATGCACCCCCCTCCCCTCTAAAGCAGTAAAATGTATTCTTCACTCGAAAAGAACACATTTTGCAGCGTTTGGAATTGAAGAGGTCTAAGTGCTTTTTTATGCCTGTTTGGGGAGAGATAGTGCTCATACCTGCACACGTGGGGTTTTGCTATGAAGCTCATTATTCTCTTTGAAGTAACTGGAAAATTGGGAAGAAGTGTGCAGGAAATCATACTAATATTTTATCTGCAACAAATGAACACTTCGACGGTCAAAAATAATATATTTTCATTCCCAAACACTTCTGGGATGAAGGCCTTTCACTGATGCAAAAAAAGGCTGTAGGGTTTCCGGTCTGAGCAAACCGACTCTCTGACCCAGGAGTTAAGATCATGGGGACAGCATCCCAGAAAAGTCCTGCGTCTACATTCTTTTGGGCCCTCGCTTCACAAATTCCACAGAGGGGTCAGCTATATTGGGGGTTTATGGAGGCCCAAACAAGAGCAGTTCAAAAAACAAAGCGCATCTGCGGAGTGCACTGTGAGTGCTGTTGGGCTGTGTTTGGCGGTGATACTTTCAATGGCGATCTTGAAACCGGTACTTTTGTGAATTTATTTTGCTCTTCTATTGGAGCAGCCTTGTGACTGGAGAGACAGCTGTAGATCAGGTTGTAAAATGAGCACTACGCGCCTCTGCGCAGCGCACCGTGCTGTTTGGCTGCAGGTTGGCAGCGCGGTATTGAACTGTAAATATACCTCCTGTGAAAGGTACTGGCGGAAGCAGGGGTACGCTGTATTAACTTTTGTACCGCTCTTGAATATCTATTACACGATGATATGGTCTGAGGAAAGGGAAGGCGGGAGTGTCGACCAGAACAGCAATTTTAAAAGCTCTGCTCAGTTTCACTAACAGGAAGGACCGCCTTAGCTTGGTGGTGGCGACACTGTTGCTTCCCTTGCACCCATCATGCCAAAATACCTGCGCCGAATCCTGCATGTCTGCAGCAGTTGATCTGTCCATTCTGCCTAACAACGATAAGTTGAAAACACAGAAGCAATCTATTGTGGACTATTTTCTGTCTTGGGCTTGTTCTATTGGTAGTTTGGCTCCTTCCCAAGTAAGTGACCTGGGATCTCTGCCATTATCGGTGGAAAAGCTGATTCTGGAGAAAAGATATCTTCCTAATGAAGCAGTGACTGGACAGTTAGTCCCACATAAAATCGATCTGCCATCTTTGACTGTCTCCTTACTGAACACACCACACATTTTCATGTGGGACGATCTCTCGGTTTGTGGTTCGGAGGATCTGATCCAGGATGAGCAGGAAGATATTAATATGTAAGATATGGTTATAAGGCCTGAGCTTGAGACCCATAAGCCGTCTTATTCCTTTTGATGATCCATCCGTGTAAGCGAATACTTGAAGAACTTAAAGGCCAATCGAGTTTTCTAAATATAATCTTGGGATACCTTGGAAAGCTCGATGTATTTGGATTGCGCCACCAAGTTGCTAATTCGGCAGGTGGGGTAGATGTAGAAGGGCAGTTGTGCCCTGGGGCAATTGAAAAGCCCCCCTGTTAAGCAGGCCGCACAACAATAGGACAAACTGGAGCAAGCCGGGTAGACTTTAAAGAAAACAGGAAGCCACCATAACAAGAATAGGAGCAAAGGCAAAAAGAACAAAAATACAGCCTTCTGCAAAATCCTCAAGGAAAGGTTTACAAACCATTTATCAGCATTTTGAGATGCAGAATACGCTCTGGTTGAAAGATTAAACAGTATTTGGAGATGCTATATTTGAATCCGATAGTATTGGTCCTGAGGAGGATTGTATTTAATTTGTGACTGTGAGGAATCTTTCACACCATAAGACACTAAAAGAGCAGGGACAAATTGCATCAACCCGACTAAAGGACCATCATGTTGGGAAGTTGGAGGGCGATGTACGAGGATGGTAAGATGGGCTCGCGGAATGGTCTCCAGCTGAAATATACGTTTAAGGCCTTGAATGATAACTCTCTAAATGGCATTGCATCTCAAGATGATACATGCTGAGCGTCGAACGGATTGTAAACACGATCCTTCCTCCAAACACCCAAGTGTGTTGGACCCATATGCTTCTAGAGAAATAAAACTGATTACCCCCAAAAGAGTTGGGAAGAAGAATGCGGTCTGTCCGACTGATTCATCTTCCCGAGTTGATAACGTCTCTGGGGCTGCAGTGTTTGCATCTTTGTGTGGCCAACCTGGGGTTAATCAAGAAGGGGGAAATTGAATGGTGTCATTGGGACTAAGGTGCTGTTGGAATATCTTTTCCAGCCCGGTGGGCCGGGGATCCTGAACAGATTTGCTCAATGAGATCTCAAGCCTTCGATTGATTATATCAAAGGACATCAAATTGGTGAACTTTATAGACTCTAGGTGAGATGATCAGGTGTTCTTAACCATCCCATCCATCATAGTCTATAACACGTTGTTGAAGAAAACATGCAGTTTGCACCAATTAGGTCACAACATCATCCCTTATTTCGATATTAATTCAGCATGAACAGCTCTGCCTAAAGTGGGGGCGAGCACTGACACTATTCAACATTTGTATACTAGGTATAATGGGGTTACCGATGTTAAGGAGTAGAACCCTATGGGTATAAATGAACAGTGGGGGTTAAAGAGTCAATCTCTCGGCTGAAAGATTTTAAGCACAATCTTTAGCGGATCACATCACCACGGCTGTGTTTTGTGGAATTCACATGGCCATAGAGAACTGACAAGCAACCACAATTTGTGCTCATTTTTACTAACCCACTCTATTATACTCTTGCAGGAATTGTGGTTGACCTCTTGCCCCCCTTTCAATGGTGTAGAAATATGGTTCCAGCAAGCGGTGAAGGGCAGTAAGGGCCGTCCATCGGGGGGGGTTTATAACCTCTGTTGGAAACGATTTGGGATTCATCTTTGTAGAACAGCGAGAAATAGTGAGAGGCATGGTTATTGCTTTACCCTCGTCGTTCTGTCATAATGGCGATTTTACTAATTCACATTGTTTGCATAGAAATCATTTATTGGCACATAGGTCAAATGATAAGTTGCAACGAGGTGCGCAGTGGAGACAATTTGCGGAGAATTGCCAACTGCATATATTGAATGATCAAATGCAGGGCGATCATAGTAAAAAACCACCTGGCATAGATGTCAGTCCTCCTCGACTACTGCTTGATGAATGCAAAGCATTTAAGATTAAGAATAGTAACCTTCGTGGCCACAATATGCTGATTGCCACTTGTCTTTGTCGTAAGTCTTTTAGTAAAGTGAATGGTCTGAGGAATCTTCTGCATAGCTCTGCAGGTAGTAGGATAAGGTGGCATGATAAGATTATTTGCGGCTTTAATGAGCATCCAAAGTATACTTTAAATAATACAAACATGGAATAAGAAATTACACGTTTTACTGGTTGTAATATGTCTGTATTGAAGCTCACTATGGATGTTCTGTCTCTCTGTAAGTACAGAATTCCTGCTCAAAACCATAACCATAGGTTCGACAAATTGGCAGTGGAGCAAAAAAGGTCCTCTAGATGGGAGTGGGGGGGGTGTCTGTCAAATTAAGAAGAGAGCTGTGGCTGATGGTGAGACACTAAGAAAGATTTAAACATTGTCTTAGAAACCCTAGGTTTCATTTAATGCAGCAAGATGGGGGAGGGGGAGATGGTGCTATGTTTACCACCATTTTGAAAAAACGAGAGGGCACTTTTTGGTCAACTGTTAATCATTTGGAAGTCAGAGAGGAAAAGCTGCAAACGAATCCAATCTTAGAAGAGGCCTGGGTGACTCACTTCTTGCAATTATACGGATCGCACTCTGATATGTTTGATTTGGTTGTCGTAAATGTGGATGTCGCCTGGCAGCTGGATTTTTCACGAGAAGACGTGGAAGAATCATTAAGCAATCACGTGGTCTGGGGCTGGTGGCCCTAATCAGCTTGCAAGTAAACTGTTTAAACAAGCCCTGGAGATGTTGGCAAGTCTTTTATATATGTTTTTATTTTAATATTGTGAGGAAGCGTAGGATTCCCCCTCTTGGAAAACTGCCTATATTGTTCCGATTTACAAAATAGGTAAATGGTCCCTTCCGATTAATTACCGTCCAATCCCTCTGCTGGATGTGGATAGTAAGGTTTTTTCATCTCTTATCTTGAAAGATGTATTTTAATAATGTAGTGTGTATGTAAAAAAGAAAAGGTCAGGCGTGCACTTTTAGGAGGGAGTTGTTTCCAGCCACCTGCAAGAAAAATTAAGTGCGAAAAATACAAGTACCGGAATCCTTAGTCAATTAACTTGCCACACCTGAAAAGGAAATGAAGACGCGCCTCAAAAAGCAAAGAAACACAGCCTCCCTGAAGATTGATGGAGTCATGGAAACGTGCGTTTGGAGGAGAAGCTAATGCAGGAAAACTTGACTGGCAACAGAGCGCCTGCCTTGTCACCAATTTTTAAACAATGTAGTATGTATGTGAATGTAATTAATTTGGATTGGATATATATTATGTTTTGTTTTTATGTTTCCTTTTTAATAGTGCTTAAGGTTTAGGTTAATGAAATCCACCATAACATTAAAAAAATTAAATAAAGAGGAAAGATTTAGAGCATTGCGCGATGCTCAAGGGTTTTTTGAGATTATACAACTGGTGTCGGAAGGAATAAGGGGGCGGACTGTAATGGCTTTATAATGACGTCACTTTTGTAGGCCTTAAAACAGCCTTCGTCCTGGTTGATCGAAATTTACTATGGGCTAAACTAGATTGGTGGGGCATAGACCATGGCTTACTTAATATTTTGATTTATTTAGATCAGGGAACCTCAATCCAACTTAAATTAGACAGTGAGGGCCACATGTCTAAGAAAATAGAAACTTGCTCTGGTTTAAGGCAAGGATGTGTGCTGGCCCCCTGTCTACTTAATTTGTACATGTCCGACATTGTAGACTGTTTAGAAAAGGCTACATTTGTCCCTCCTTGCATAGGAAGGGTAAAAATAAGATGGCTAGCCTATGCTGGTGATTTGATTTGACAAAACAGCTATTGGTTTACAGCAACTTTTAAGAGAGTTTGAGCTCTATAGGGATGTGAATACATTTAAAATAAATTTTGTAAAGACTAAAGTTCTAAAAGAAAAACTGTCAGTTTGTGCGGTGTATTAAAGGTGCGCGTCTTGAAACAGTGGAAGATGTGGTGTACCTGTGTTCTGACTTGAGTGTCGTGTAGACCGTTGAGACCTCCGTCCCCAAGTGATGCACAGGGGAACCAAAAGAACCCCGCTGTGCGACCTTTGGAGCCACAGGTGGGAGATGTTACTTCCCGGATCCACGGAACCTCTGGAACACCGATGCTGCTGCAGAAAGAACGAGGTTAAGTACCAGGCAAATACAATATAACGCAAGAATCGGAGGATCTGAATAATCTTACCTATCCGGTGGTTGGAAAACCCGGGAAACCTAGTGAAGGAGGTTCAAGGCTCAGATGAGAGGCAGTCCCCAGAACAACAGGGAACGGAGTCAAGCGTGGACACAGGATAGCCCACCTGTAGAGCTGAAGACGTAGCTTGAGTTCCCAAAGGGCAATGGCGTAGAAGTCCAACAAAGTACCAATGGATGATCCGAAGACAGGTGAGGGACGGGTCGAGGTTCAGCAATGGGTAAACAGTTCCAAGCAAAGGTACAAAAGGGTAATCCGAGGGAGTCCAGGTGAAAGATCCAAGATCAAGGTAAACCAACAGAGTATATCAAACGTAGCGCCAAACAGAGTCGAAAGACAGCTGAGAAGCGGTGAGTGCTCCGTGCATCAAGCTTTATATACTGTGCGCTTCTGAGTCATGTGACGTCCACCATGGTCACGTGGGAAACGCCGCTCTGAATCACGTGAGCAAATGAATGATCGATGCGGAGGTGTTCCGCCGCCCCTTCTGCTGTATGTTCTCCATGGCAACTGCCAATGCAGGAAGGGCTGCAACCGGGCACGTACATTGTACCTGGTACGGAGCTTTCGGTCCTTTGGGGTAACCAAATCACGTGAGTCTCGAACCCTGGAGGGAGTAGTGTGGGAACCCGGGGAAGGTGTTGTGGAGATGTTAGCAGTGTTCTGGTGTGCAGAGGAACGTCTAACATAGCCCCCCCCCCCCAACGGCCCACGACCCCGTGGGCAGGACGGGTGATCCCTATGGAACCGGGCCACCAACCGAGGAGCGTTAACGTCCAGGGCGGAAACCCAAGAGCGCTCCTCCGGGCCATAACCCTTCAAATCCACCAAATACTGGAGCCCACCCCTAAACCAACGGGAACCCAAAATAGCTGACACTTCGAAGACATCAGGGGAGGCCAGGGACACCAGGGCTGCTGGGGCCCGAAGACAGGAGGAATCAGGGCAGGGCTTGAGGAGAGAGACATGGAAAAACAGGATGGATTCGCCAAGAGTTCGGGAGAACCAGACGAAAAGCCACTGGATTCACAACCTGAGAGATCACATACGGGCCAACAAAGCGAGGCAGAAGTTTCCGACAACCAACCAGGCGAAGGTGACGGGAAGACAACCATACCCTGGAACCCACCGCAAGGGGAGGAGCAGCCAAGCGCTTGCCGTCAGCACAGGACTTCATAGAGGCCTTTGCTTCAGTAAGTGGACCAGAGTACGAGCATGAACAGCAGACAGATCCCTAAGACAAGCCGTGGCCGCAGAATTCAAAGAGACAAAGGCGTCGGGGACAGGCAAGACCTTGGGGTGTTGGCCATAGAGGGCGTAGAAAGGACCTGTAGCAGAGTGAGCCACGTTATTGTATGCGAACTCGGCAAGCCGTAAAGCACTCAACCAGGAGGACTGCTGCTGCAAGATAAGGCACCGGAGATACTGCTCCATAGATTGATTCGTCCTTTGTCTGCCCATCAGTCTCGCGGTGATAGGCCGAGGAATACCTGGTATCGATGTCAAGCAGCTTAGTCAAAGCTCTCCAAAAACGAGAGGTGAACTGCGACCCACGATCGGAGATAATGACAGAAGGAAGCCCAAACAACGTGAACACAGATTAAAAAAACAACTCAGCCAGGACCGGGGCCGAAGGGATCCCCGTACAGGGAACAAATCGAGCCATTTTTGTGAATGTATCCACCACCACCCAGATGGTATCAAAACCCCGCACCTTGGGGAGATCGGTAACTAAATCCATAGTCCGTGTGTGCCAAGGTCTTGGGGGTACCGGTAGCGGAAGCAGCAGGCCGATTGGACGTCCTCTTCGATGTTTGGCCTGAGCACTGTCATGATGCCTACCTCCAAGGAGCCAGGTCCGACCCAGCAACCCCAGAGGCAGGCATCATTTCCCCCAGGGAAGTGCCAGCGGGCCCAAGCTGGGGCCCTTTGGACACAGTCCTGGCGCCTTAGGCGCCAGGCTCATGTTGGACCCCTGTCCTGGCGCCTTAGGCGCCAGGCTCATAAAGCTAGACATGTGTTCAAGTGTTTTAAGGTGCACCTACCTGATGCAGACCATGCTGCTACATCCAGGCCCTCTTGAGGCCTGAATGGAACTACTTTACCTGTGGACCTACTTTCCCCTGGATGTGGTCGGGGAAGGATACATACCTGATCGGTGGAAGGATACATACCTGTAACTTCCACCAAAGCTATTTAAACTACGCCCGATCAGCAACTCACGCTTCACGTTGTTCTGCTCCTCGCAGCTGGACGCTCACCATGTCAGCTCCTGCATCTGGACTTCAGCCACGCCTGTCAGCATCCTGGGTCACCTGCTAAGAGAGAATTGGAGAGAAAGAAGACCATACCTGCTAAAGCTGCATCACGGAGACTTCACACCGACGATCCTGAAAGGGAAGACATCATTTTAAAAGCATTTCGCTTCGATCGCTGCAGCGCTGCATTTCACTCACCTTTCCTGGGCACCTCCATCTTCAGCAGCGATCATCCGGATCCGCAGCCACTTCCCAGAGCCAAGAGAGAAAAAGACAAGAACACAAGGTGAGAGAAGGAAGGGAATAGGAAAAGCTCAGTTTCCTTCTAAGACTTACCTGTTGGGTCATTCCCATTTAATTTCGGGTCCTGCCGCTTCCTGGCATTCCGGACCCCGGCCCCTATGGGGAAAAAAGACAAAGACATTGAATGAGCGAATGCAAAGACATTACCCGAACGCTCATCCAGAACTTACCTGTCATTTACTGAAACTGCATGTTTCACTTTGAGTCGGCGCCATATCTCCGGCATTCCGAACCCCGGCTCCTAAGGGGAAAAAAGACATAAGCGTTAGCGCTTGCTGCAATAAGACAATGAACATTATTATTAAGCTTGAACTTTTGAACTTGCTACAGAACTCTTACAGCGCCTTACCTGAATAGTCAAGCTTATTTGAACACCCATCAAACCTCAATCCAGTGAAGTAACTGGGTTTCAACGCGCCCCTGCATCAGAAGCAGGATGGAGAACTCGTCCTTCCAGACCCTAAGGTGAGACTTCACGGGGAATCGAGGAAGGGTATCGTGGAGGGCTGGAAGGGAGTGGGAGGCTTGAGCATTATTCCGTCAGTAGGTAATACTCCCTTTTCACGCACAGGGGAATATTCCTGGGAGCCAGTGAGTCCATCTTCAGAGTCCTGCGCTTCACCATAGAAGAAGCATCAGCACTCGAAGCCAGACCTGCGCCTCCGTGGGAATCAGGTGAGCGTGACAAGCGCAGACAGAGCAAGAGTTGACATAGCATTCCACGTCGCGTTTCATGGAGGGCCACCAGCACCAGCGCTTTAGGAGATACATGGTACGCTCCTGACCGGGATGGGCATTTAAGGGGGCATCATGAGACCTTTCAAGGGCCAGGTTACAGGTATCAGGCGTGGGGAGAAACAAGACATCATGCACGAAAGGCAAACCATCACAATACACGGGATCCCAATCCCGCAGTTGGTCGGAATGACTGCTCGTCCATGCTCGCACAGAATCCAACAATGATAGAGAGGTAGTGCAGAGACAAATCACGTGGCTCTTACCTAGAACGGTATCGGGGAAGGTTGGCAACGAGACTCCACCCGGAGACCGTGACAAGGCGTCCGCTTTTCCATGAGTGATCCCAGGACGATGAATGATGTGAAAATCAAAGGCGGAAAAGAAGAGATGCCATCGGACTTCTCTGCTGTGGATGCACTTTAGGGAGGCCAGATCCTGTAGGTTCTGATGATCGGAGTAGACAGTGATTGGATGCTTAGCCCCCAGGAGATGATGGCGCCAGACACGAAAGGCGTCCATGACAGCCAGAAGTTCCTTCTCGTTACAGTATAATGGGTCTCAGTACTGGAAAACTTGCGGGAGTGGTATGCCACCAGGTGCAACTTGCCCGTCGTAGGACATGTCTGAGACAACACTGCACCGAGGGCAAAAGAAGAGGCGTCCGCCTCGACTATGAATGGAAGTTCGGGATTGGGGTGCTGAAGAATCGGTGCGGTGGTGAAAGCGGTCTTCAGAGCCTCAAAGGATTCCTGATGTTCCTTTCGCCACTGATAGGGTACTTGAGGGCTAGTCAGAGCTGTAAGTGGGGCCACATTTGTGGAAAAGGACGAAATAAAGCGCCTGTAAAAGTTGGCGAAGCCCAAAAAGGCCTGCAAGGCCTTGAGTGTCTGAGGAATCGGCCAATCTAAGACCGCCTTAACCTTGGATTCATTCATGGATAGTGCCCCAGGGGTAATGTGGAAGCCCAGAAACTCAACAGACGTTTTATGGAACTGACATTTCTCGGGTTTGGCAAATAGCGAATGTTCCCTCAGACGGGATAAGACCTCGCCAACATGCTGTACATGGTCATCAAGATTCCGTGAAAAGATCAAGATGTCGTCCAGATAAACAACCATGTATACGTCCAGAATGTCCCTGAATATGTCATTCATAAAACGCTGGAATGTTGCCGGGGCGTTGCATAGGCCGAAGGGCATGACTAGATATTCATACAACCCGTAACGGGTGCAAAAGGCAGTTTTCCACTCATCGTCCTCGCGGACGCGCACTAGATTGTATGCGCCGCGAAGGTCCAGCTTGGTAAAAACGGAGGCATGGGATAAGCGGTCCCCGAGGGGGGTGATCAAAGGGAATGGATACCTGTCCTTTTTCGTGATGGCGTTAAGGCGTCGGTAATCCACACAAGGACATAAGTCCCCCTCTTTCTTGGGTACAAAAAAAATAGGGCTTGCAGCTGGTGAAGTAGAGGGGCGGATGTGTCCTAGTCGTAGGGCGTTCTGGACATACTGTTTCAGAGCTTGTTCTTCCGAAGGGGACAGAGAATAGATCCTGCCCAAAGGAACGGTAGAATCCGGGATTAGTTCAATCCGGCAGTCATATGATCTGTGTGGAGGAAGCACACCGGAAGAACCCGATCGAAAACTGACTCGAATGCTTTGTACTCAGAGGGAATCCCGGTAACTACTCCTCCGACGGTATGGGAATTCACAACCGCTGATCCACCATCATTCAATGTGAGCTGAGCGAGAGCTCCCAAGGCCCGTGACGGAGTATCTGTTTCTTGATGGGTTGGGAGACAAAAGTTCTGGCATATATCCGACTCAAAGAGAACCGTGCCTGTTTGCCAATTAATCAGAGGATTGTGTTCACGCAACCATGGTATTCCTAATATGATACCGAACTGGGGTGTGGTGATCAAGTCAAAACTTAGCGTCTCTGTGTGAATGTCTTGTATAGTCAATAATAGAGGAGCAGTTTGGTGTCTAACGGGACCAGAGACTAGGGCAGTGCCATCTACGGCCTGAACCGGTTCAGGTCGGGTTTTCACCACTAAAGGTAGATTGAGAGAATGGGCTAAAGCAATGTCTATGTAGTTCCCCGTGACACCAAAGTCAATGATGATCGTGACTGCGTGAGAGATACCCGCAGAAGGACAAAGAGTGGCCTGTACAAAGATGGGCTGGACACGAGCGAAAGCAGGAGTGGCACCCGGAGATGAGGACTGGAAGCTCGACCTGGTCTCCGGATCTAAGGTCGAGCTGTCCGAAAAACCTGGGACTTCTTGGGACGTCAAGGGCATTCCTTAACATAATGTCCCGTGGTGCCACAATAAAAGCATGCATTATCCACCCTCCTACGTTCTCTCTCTCAGATGTCGTGATAGGACTACGTAAACCTCCCACTTGCATAGGTTCCTCAGTGCTGGAGGCGGGAGTACTGACAGCTGTAGGATGGGAAAAACCCAACTCAGCCCTGCCCTCTGAGCGACGTGCATCTACCTGCAGGGCAAGATCCACTAGTTCTTGATACTGAGTGGGCACGGAAGGGATCACGGCTAAGGCATCTTTCATTGGATTATTCAACCCTCTATAGAATATGACCACCTGCTTGCTTTCTGGCCATGATGTCTCGGCGACCAATTGGTTGAAGCGGGTAATGTAGTCTATCAAGGTCCCTCTACCCTGGGTTAGTTCTAACAACTCCAGATCCCTAGATTGTGCCTTGTGTCGGGTGTTCTCCAGTAAGGGATTAGCCCAAGCGGCAGCCGTTCCGGCCAGGTGGGAAAGGGTAAAGGCCGCTTTAGCAGTGGAATTAGGAAAGGCCAGAGGTCTACACAGGAAGTGTAACTTGCACTGATTGATGAAGGTCCTGAACATCTTGGGGTCGCCTTGATAACGTTCAGGAGCGGCCAAGGGAGAAGGGGCTGGAAGGACCACCGGGGTTGGAGCTGGGGTACTTGCCAATGGAGGAGGTGTGGCTGGGGTGGCAGCATCCCCGAATTCAGAGTCTGCAGGGAGGGAATGCTGGACACTCTGTATGGAATCTAGCCTTTGGTGAATCACTGTTTTTGCGGTGGTCATATCTGCCCTTAATACTGTAATTGCCTGAACTAAAGCAGCTATGGGTTCTTCCGTGGACCCCTGCATTATCCAACACGACTATACGGCTTCTCAGTCTGTTCTGACTTGAGTGTCGTGTAGACCGTTGAGACCTCCGTCCCCAAGTGACGCACAGGGGAACCAAAAGAACCCCGCTGTGCGACCTTTGGAGCCACAGGTGGGAGATGTTACTTCCCGGATCCACGGAACCTCTGGAACACCGATGCTGCTGCAGAAAGAATGAGGTTAAGTACCAGGCAAATACAATATAACACAAGAATCAGAGGATCTGAATAATCTTACCTATCCGGTGGTTGGAAAACCCGGGAAACCTAGTGAAGGAGGTTCGAGACTCAGATGAGAGGCGGTCCCCAGAACAACAGGGAACAGAGTCAAGCGTGGACACAGGATAGCCCACCTGTAGAGCTGAAGACGTAGCTTGAGTTCCCAAAGGGCAATGGCGTAGAAGTCCAACAAAGTACCAAGGGATGATCCGAAGACGGGTGAGGGACGGGTCGAGGTTCAGCAATGGGTAAACAGTTCCAAGCAAAGGTACAAAAGGGTAATCCGAGGGAGTCCAGGTGAAAGATCCAAGATCAAGGTAAACCAACGGAGTATATCAAACGTAGCGCCAAACAGAGTCGAAAGACAGCTGAGAAGCGGTGAGTGCTCCGTGCATCAAGCTTTATATACTGTGCGCTTCTGAGTCATGTGACGTCCACCATGGTCATGTGGGAAACGCCGCTCTGAATCACGTGAGCAAATGAATGATCGATGCAGAGGTGTTCCGCCGCCCCTTCTGCTGTATGTTCTCCATAGCAACTGCCAATGCAGAAAGGGCTGCAACCGGGCACGTACATTGTACCTGGTACGGAGCTTTCGGTCCTTTGGGGTAATCAAATCACGTGAGTCTCGAACCCTGGAGGGAGTAGTGTGGGAACCCGGGGAAGGTGTTGTGGAGATGTTAGCAGTGTTCTGGTGTGCAGAGGAACATCTAACAACCTGGACTTTCCGATATTGGCGCATCTGCATACATTTTTTTTGTGTCATTTGATAAAAAGAGAAGCAGTTATGTTAGCGGCCCACATTACATGTATCAACTGAAAGTATGGGCAGTTCTCTTTATTATCTATAATCAAGTTCTGTAAGGGGAAATGTGTTCCTAAGCTCCTTTATGGGATGGAGGTGTTGCCTCCTTGGCTGGCGGTCGAGTTGGATAGATTTGAAGCAACGTGTCATGCCCTGCATTCCTGCATACAGACGTCCGGGGGCGTCTGTCTTCATGTGGAAGCTGCCCTGACGACTGCACTCGGTTCACGAGATAACCACACTACACTTCCCGGCAATCCCTCTGCTCGCGGTCACACATAACGTGTCCTGCGTCTTTGAGTGCTTCCAGTACTTAGTTCGGCGAATCACAGCAACTGGTGCTCCTAAAACTAAGCAATTAGTTTGAGTGCCCGACACTTTGATATTCTGATTCCTGTATTTTCCCGGACCCGGCTCGTGCATCAAAGGATTATTCTTTCGCTTTCCCCTCTACAATTTCTGGCGCTTAATTCCCTTGGCTGTTTCCCTCGGTTATTGAACATACGGCTATCAAATTGGACTGCCTTCATTTTGCCCTTGTTTGTTGTGACGCTTGCTAAGTACATTAATCTCTCGTCCAGCGCAGCCTACATTAGGAAACTTTGAGCTGGACTCCTGTTCTCTAGTTTCTTTTCTCCGCACTGGCTACTGTTTCCACTAGCTCTTTGGGACCCCCACCTCTCACAAGATCACAGAACACTCCACTTTCCGGATCTACCAAAGACACTGTTTTGTTTATCACAAGGAACTTTGTTCTACACATTGCAGTGACCACGTGGAAGCTTTCCTGATTTGAAGGTCACAACTTGGATTGGTTATTTTCATTTTGGGACGCTTTGCTGATTTCATTGGGGATTATTCTTGGACTGTTTAGTTGCGCCCTCGTGCCGTTCGGGTTAGTTGGTTTGCACAGACTTTCAACTGGGACTTCCTTTCCTTCTACTCTTCATCACCATTTTGCTGATTCCCAGTAGGTTACTGGAATTCTCCTTGGCTACGCAGGTAAGAGGGGGTACTTGTGGGTGGTGATTGCTGCATTTTGGCATACCTGGCTGCTCTCCTGAACTGCTATATTTTGCTTTGTTCCCTTAGCTCTAGTGCCGCTGCTCCTGCCTTTTCACTCAAGCCCCTGGCCTGTTAGTCATATTACATTTCTACAGGCTGCGCTCTTGGGGGGGGAAAGTCTTGTTAACGTCGCGTTCAAGACCTCTCAGAGTGAAGGGTTCCCATAGAGTGGATGCTTATCTTGTATCCTTTATGAAGTCTGTATCCTTTTCAAGGTGCGCTACAAACCCTCCAAAAGGGGTGTTTACTTGTATGCTTTTGAAAGTGTGACAGATTTAGGAGCCTATTTTTGCCTGTCCGTCATGGAAACCGGACCTCATCCAATGGCTGCCTTGTTGCAAGCCTTTTCTGCCCTACGTACCGACATGGCATCCGCACATGCGACCCTCCATCAATGCATGGATGTGCTACAGTGTTTTGTGCAGCCTTTGCCTCCCGATGAGGAGTTTGGTGCTGCTGCTGTCGCAGCAGCCCCTCCTGTACCCCAGGCGCAACCACCTGCTCCAACACCCGTTGTGCTCCCTGGACCTTTTCCTTTGGCCCCACCGGAACGTTTTCTGGGAGATCCCAAAACCTACCGGACTTTTGTGAATCAATGCCGGTTACATTTCCTTTGTCGACCACTGGCATTTCCAGACGCTACTACTAAAGCAGGGTTTGTTCTTTCCCATTTGGGGGGAACCGCAGCGGCTTGGGCTAATCCGTTACTAGAAGCAAACGACCCAGCCCTGTATGACTTTGATGCCCTTATTCAAACTATGAATATCGTGTTTGATATGTGTTACAAGGCACAAACTTCAGATCTTGAATTCCTTGCTATCAGTCAGGGCAAAGCAGACCTTTTGTCCTATCTTGTCTGCTTTAATCAATTAGCAGCGGAAACCACGTGGCCCAAACAGAAGAAGGCGGCTGTCTTCTTTAAGGGACTGGCAGACTAGCTGAAGGATGCCCTGTCAGTGGTTCCCACTCTGCCGTCCGGCTTTCCTGAACTATTGGACCTGGTCTTGCAGGTTGCTGCTCGTCTGCGGCAGAGACATGGCGAACGTCGTGTTCCTAACCTTCGCCTGTCAGCTGAATCAGAATTGGCATCTCCTGCCCTTGCAGGAGAACCTGAACCAATGCAAATAAGGGCAATTAGGGGTCCGTTAACCAAAGCTGAGCGAGAAAGGCATATGGTTAACAACTTATGCTTCATTGTGGGCAGTCCGGCCATTACATTTGTGTCTGCCCTAAGGGACCTGTCAAGACGGCGGGAAATGCCAAGACTCGTCCTTAAGCTGAGCCTTGTGGACGAGTCTCCAAATGGACGGCTCATACAAATGTCCTCCCTTTTCGCATATCTACCTCGCCATGTGTTTTGCGATCCCTGGTGAGGTGACCTTCACTAACCCGGTTATTATCGATTCAGGGGCTAGCGGAAATTATATGGACATTCAGTTGGCAAAACATGATGGCTTAACTGTGGTTCCTAAGGTCAGACCCGAGGAGGTACATGCGGTAGACGGCTCTCGTCTAGTATCCGGATGGGTAACAGAACAGACAGTCCCACTTTACATGTCTACAGCACGCAGAACAAATCGTGTTCGACCTTATTTCTGCTCCCCAGTTCGGAGCCAGGATGGAGCCAGGATAGACCAAGAATAATCCCGGACTCATAATCCCGTAATAGATTGGATCAAACAAACCGTCCACTTTTCTTCTGTGTTTTGTACCAAACATTGTTTTCAAAACCCGCATGTGGCGTCTTTGTCTCCTTGTTTGGCCTTGGTGGCCAATCTCTCCTCCATCAATGCTATGCTGTGTAGTCCTAAACCCGAATTACCAGCAATATACAAGAACTTCTCCGACATATTAGACAAGGGCCTATCAGAAAAACTCCCTCCTCATCGCTGCTATGACTGTCTCATTGATTTGGTGCCTGGGGCAGTGGTACCTCACGGTCGTGTCTACTCCCTGACCGTAAAAGAAGAAAACTATCTAAAAGAGTATGTGGATAAGGCGTTGCGTTTGGGGCACATTCGACCTTCCCGTTCCCCTGCAGCCACTTCCATATTCTTTGTGCCAAAGAAGGGGAGGGATCTACGCCCTTGTGTAGATTATAGAGCCTTTTATAAAATAACGGTTAAAAACCAATACCCATTACCCCTCATAACGGAACTACTCAATTAGATGACATCCTCTACCATTTTCACTAAATTGGACCTCAGAGGGGCATATAATTTGGTGAGAATGCAAAGCGGGGAATGAAGTTTGGGCTTTATGAATACTGTGTTATGCCCTTTGGGCTTTGTAACGCCCCGGCTACATTCCAACCCTTCGTTAATGACATCTTTAGAGACATGCTGGATTGTTATGTAATGATCTATCTGGATAATATCCTGATATTTTCGATTCACTCTCTCAACACATCCAACATGTTTGTTCCGTGCTGCAACGTTTGCTTGAACACTCTCTGTATGCCAAGCTAGAAAGGTGCGTGTTCCATGCATCCTCAGTGGAGTTCCTGGGGTTTCAGATATCCGCAAAAGGGGTGCTCATGTGTACCTCTAAGGTCAAGGCAGTAATGGACTGGCAGGTTCCGGACTCCGTGAAGGCGCTTCAGTCTTTTTTGGGGGTTTTGAACTTCTATAGGCGCTTTATTGCCTCATTCTCTGAAATCATGGCACCCCTTACCCGTCTTACTAGTCCCAAGGTTCCATTCCTTTGGGACTACAAAGCCCAGTTAGGCTTTGAAGCTCTGAAAGAGGTCTTTCCTACTGCTCCTGTTTTGCAGCACCCGAACCCTG
Source organism: Ambystoma mexicanum (assembly GCF_040938575.1). NCBI lineage: Eukaryota > Metazoa > Chordata > Amphibia > Caudata > Ambystomatidae > Ambystoma > Ambystoma mexicanum. The sequence goes on along the minus strand of NC_090937.1, from coordinate 1,663,482,327 downwards.
CTCTCCCTTATATAGTGGAAGCAGATGCCTCCGCTATAGCAGTGGGGGCCATCCTTTCACAAATATGCCCTGGCACGCAACAATTACATCTGGTGGCCTATTTAGCTCGAAAGCTGTCCCGGCTGAATGCAATTACACTGTAATGGAGAGCGAGCTCTTAGCAATTCAAGCGGCTTTTAAGGAATGGAGACACCATCTTCTATGTGCTTGGCATCCAGTAACAGTGTACACCGATCACCGGAACCTCCAGGCACTGTCACATGCAAAATGCACCAATGCCCGTCAAATACGTTGGCATTTATTTTTCACACCGTTTGATTTTACAGTCACGTATCGTCCTGGCCCCCTAGAAGGTAAGGCCGACGCCTTGTCCCGCATCGGTACCAATCTTGACACCCATAAATCAGCATCACCAATATTGCCCTAAGGTTCTGTTGTTTGTGTATGCTCGGTTTCCACCTCACTTCTTGACAGTGTGGCAGTGGGCCAAGGACCATGTCTGTTTTCCCGACAAATTGGGTGCCCAGATTGTTACAGGTCTTCCTTATGTTCATGGACGGTTGTACCTGCCTGATAACCAAAACAGGCGGAAGGCCCTGGAATGGTAACATCATACCCCGTTAGCGGCCCACCCAGGTCAACTCAAGACCTATAACCTGCTGCATCGATGGTGCTGGTGGCCTGATATGAAGAAGGATACCGAATCTTATGTATGTGTGTGCGGTATGCATACAGTGCAAGAGACAACCGGGGAAACCCTTTGGTCTATTGGTGAACATGTCCCTACCCACACATCCGTGGCACACGGTTACTCTTGACTTTGTGGTAGAACTCCCATTGGTAAGGGGCATGTCAGCTATACTCGTGGTGGTTGACGTATTTACTAAAAGGGCACGGTTCATACCATGTTCGGGGATACCTACTGCTCCAATTTTGGCCAGTCTGTTCTTCGATCATGTGTACGTTTCTTCGGTCTACCTACATTCATGATTTCCGATCGAACTTTGTTCTACACACCGCAGTGACCACTTGGAAGCTTTCCTGAAGGTCACAACTTGGATTGGTTATTTTCATTTTGGGACGCTTTGCTGATTTCATTGGGGATTATTCTTGGACTATTTAATTGCGCCCTCGTGCCGTTCGGGTTAGTTGGTTTGCACAGATTTTCAACTGGGGCTTCCTTTCCTTCTACTCTTCATCGCCATTTTGCTGATTCCCAGTAGGTTACTGGAATTCTCCTTGGCTATGCAGGTAAGAGGGGGTACTTGTGGGTGGTGATTGCTGCATTTTGGCATATCTGGCTGCTCTCCTGAACTGCTATATTTTGCTTTGTTCCCTTAGCTCTGGTGCCACTGCTTCTGTCTTTTCACTCGAGCCCCTGGCCTGTTAGTCATATTACATTTCTACAGGCTGTGCTCTTGGGGGGAAAGTCTTGTTAACGTCGCGTTCAAGACCTCTGAGTGAAGGGTTCCCATAGAGTGGATGCTTATCTTGTATCCTTTTTGAATTCTGTATCCTTTTCAAGGTGCGCTACAAACCCCTCCAAAAGGGGTGTTTACTTGTATGCTTTTGAAAGGGTGACACCCCGTTCTTTAGCATTCAAGCTGTTCACAGGACATCCCCATAAATCCACAGAGCGTCTCTGTAATGACTCTGTAATGACCAAGGGACCAACAGACCACTTGAAACTAAAGATGGGTTCAAAGTTGCATTATAATGTATCGAGAGAATTACTATGGGAATTAGGTTTTACTGAGCCTAGAGTGTGGCTTCCAGCCCCTCCCTTGCTCCTAAAAAACATATCTCCCTATTGGCAGGAAAAACCTGGGGACAGGGGCTGGGGGGGTTCATACTGCCCTGAACCTTTTTTGCATAGTACTTCTTGGCTGCCGTGGTTTTGTCACCGTGTCACCTCAGTTCTTCCGTACTGGTCGTGTAGCCAGCACCCCATCCCCTGATGTCTTGGATCATATGCACAGGATCTGGTGTCAGATGTTTTCATGATTGAAGGATCTCGGGGTTGTCGGGCCCTCAGCACCCCCTTGTCATAATGTTGTTCTTTTAGTGGGTTGTCCGAGCCTTCAGGAATTGCAAGAGACCTGTCCGCCACTGCCTTCATTTGATTAGGATGTAGGTCCTGGGTACTCTGTCTCCCGTCTGTTCTTCCCCTCCTTAGCACTCCTCCACTCCCTGCTTTATATTTTTGTCCTTTCCTCCACCCGCCCTTAATCCCCATTTCGGTCCTCTTCACCTCTTAAGTCTATTTCTTTGTTCTTTACTCCTCACCGTTTTGATTCCCTCCTCCTTTGCTACCAGCCACCTGTTTGCCTCCCCTCTTCTGGTCTTGGTAGTCCTGTCCCCTGTTCAGTCTTTTTCTCTCTCTCTCTCTCTCCTCTTCTATTGATTTCCACTCTCCTACATTCACCTCTTTCTCCCTTCTCCTCTCACGACTCCCTCATCTGCTTCACATCCACCTTTAGCACTGACACAACCACCTCCTTCACCTTTCCCCCTCTCTTTCCATTCCTCTCCTCCTATTCTCCTCATACTTCGTGCTCTATCCTTTGCCTTGCTCTCAAGCACCTTTCTCCTGGCAGTCCAGTTTATTGAATGCATAGAAGTGTGTGTGTGTGTGTGTGTGTGTGGCGTTCATGTTTGGGCACTGACTGGGTGGACCATAGGTTTTTTGGGTTTGGCCAGTTGACTAGTGGACCTCCCACAGCTCTATTGGCAGAATTACTTTAGCTGTGTCCGCCATCTTGGATTCATTGTACATACTTCCTATGTTTTTGCTACCCATGTGCTCTGGTAATACAGAGCACATGGGTAGCAAAATACAACTGTATAAGACTTCAGATTCTTGGCATAAGTCGGAGGCCGCGGGAGTAAACACACTGGCCCCGTGATTGACTGTGCGACTGCACCCAAAAACTCTTGTCTTTTATCAAACCCGTCTTCCTTTTCTGTATTAAGTAGTCTGTGCATGCCCACAGTGGCTGCTCAGTGGACGGCACCCGCTCCGGGTCTCACTGCATTCATGTTTTAAAGGTGTTTCAGGGACTTGGGGGGGATGGGGAGGGGGTAGTGGAGCAAGAGGTGATCCCTAGCACACCGAGAGAATCCCGTGGGCAAGCACTTGAGGTAGTTGTGGCGTTGGCCCTTTAAGGGCACGCACGCGACAGGGTAACGTTCACTCCGTCGCATGCGCAGTTAAATAAAGGGGGCGTGTCCGGTGGCGACACAACCACCAGGGAGCCCACACGAGTAACATCTCTGTCTCCGTGTCTCTGTGTCACAGGGGGTGGGGGGCTCACGGACGGCGGAGTCCGGACACCGCCAACAGTGGCGACGAGTGCCGGGATCACTCCCTGGAACAGGCGGAGATATTCGCTTGTAGCGTAGATGATCCTACGTGAGCGCTTCAGCGAATTCTGACCGCGGAGAGGGGAGAGACGCACGCGGCCGGCGGCCATTTTGATGAATAGGCCTCGGATACTCAAGGCTTCATAACGAAGCGCCGGTGAGCCATCCGGACATAATTTTTGGACAATCCAGCGGCGGACAGCCACTGGAAACAGCACGTGTCAATTTTAAAAAGAATCATTGACATTTTCACTGTTTTTCACCGAGTGGATGGGTGAGACTCCATTGGAAGCCTGCTGAATGCACTCGGGGTCTCCCCCGCCCTGCTCAATTTTTGGACGCTTCATTGTCCTGCCTGCTGGCTGGAGCGGTATATCCACGAGGGGCACATCTGGAGAGAGGCAGAATTTAGACTTTGTCAGGAGGGTGCCTGCTGGTGGTGAGTTGCGGCCCCATTAATCATATCATCTGGGGTGCCTGTGCGCTATCCACCATGAGCCAAGCTGCTGCTGCTGCTCCTGCAGCTCAGCCTCCGCCCGCCCTCCCACTGAAACCACCTGGGTCCCTACAGCCAATGCCTGAGTTTGATATCTCGGGCGCTCCATCAAGCCTGGGACAGAGGTGCAAGATGTGGATGGATAGACTCGAGATGTACTTCAGGGCCACGATGGAGACGAGCGACGACAGTAAGCTGGCCACTCTCCTGTATTCTGCTGGCCCGGCAGTGCATGAGATTTTTCTGTCCCTGCAACCAGCGGATGGGTCGTTTGCGGCGGCAAAGGATGCACTCCATAATCATTTTCTGCCAATGGCCAATGCAGATTATGAACGTTTTCTCATGGGGACGGCTCGACAGAAGGATGACGAGACTCTAGATGTGTTCTACGGGCGGCTGCGGAGACTGGCGGCGCCATGTGCGTGGAACGACCATGAAGTCATGATTCGCAATCAACTCAATCAGGGGTGCGCCTCTGGGAAACTGCGGCGCCAGATATTGCGCGAGCCGGGCATCACCCTTCCCCGCATCTTAGAACTGGGAAGATGCCACGAAGTGTCTGAACTGCGGGCGACCAGAATGGAAGCTAGTGCCCGCCCAGGCAAGGTGGAGGAAGTCTGCGCGGTCGGAAGAGGCCGTGGAGCGAGGCGCCCCATGAACACCCAGGCCCGCGCCCGCCAGGGACAACCTCCTCGTGCCCAAAGTGCGGGTACAACCTCCCGCACCCGGCTGAATGCCCTGCGACTGGGGTGAAGTGTGGTAGGTGCGGAGGCGCGGACCATTTCGCCAGGATGTGCCGATCTGCAGCTCCTAAGGTAGTGCCTAGGGGGCCTGTTCGAGCCAGTTTCTTCCGCCCGCAGAGGGCGTCCAACGTTGCTCAAGTGGACCAGGGTGACGAAGGGGCCCCTCAGGAGGGGGAGGAGGAGGAAGAGGATGATGAAAACATTTTCTTCTGTGTCCAGTGTGAGCATGCTGAAATCCCGCTCCAAGAGGCAGCCCAGATGCAATGTGCTGGTCAATGGGGACTCTATACCAATGCTAGTGGACACCGGTGCATCCGTGAATGTGATGGCCAGACAGCACTATGACACCATGCAGATCCCGCCCACGCTGACCACGCCAAAGGCACGCATTTTCGCTTTCGGGGGCGACCAGCCCATTCCCTTGGACGGCGTGTTCGTGGCTGAAGTTCAATATGGCGACTCACATATACAGGCCAGGTTCTATGTCACGCCGGTGAGCAACAACACACTGCTGTGCTGTGCTGCGGCTGAAGCTCTGGGAATTGTAACATTCGCCTATTCGGTGTACCTAGACGACATTCAGGTGCTCCTGGCCAAACACAGCTCCCTGTTCGAAGGCATTGGACAGTTGGTGGGTGAGCCGGTCCGGCTCCACATCGATGAATCGATCCAACCAGTGGCGCTGAAGCACCGGCGAGTTCCTTTTCATCTCGGGGATCTGGTGGATCGAGAGCTGGACAATCTCGTAGGGCTGGACATTATTGAAAAGGTTGAAGGCCCCTCCCCATGGGTGTCTCCCATTGTCATCGCACGCAAGCCCAAACAGCCCAACGCGGTGAGGATCTGCGTGGACATGCGACTCCCCAACAATGCCATAAAGAGGGAACGGCACTTGACCCCTACCATCGATGACATTATAGCGGAACTGCAAGGGGCGAGGTTCTTTTCCAAACTGGATCTGAGAGCAGGCTATCATCAGGTGGTCCTGCACCCTGAGTCCCGCTACATCACAACGTTTACCACTCATCGAGGTCTTTACCGATATAAGAGGTTGAGCTTTGGGGTGTCTTCCGCGGCAGAGGTGTTCCAGAACATCATAAGAGGAGCACTGGCTGATCTGGATGGAGTCCTTAACATCAGCGACGACATCCTGGTGTATGCCAGGTCAGAGACGGAGCATCTGGCACGCCTGGCCAAGACCTTTGAGCGCCTTCGCTCGCTGGGGCTCACCCTACACAAGGACAAGTGCGAGTTCCTGAAAACAACGATCGAGTTTTTCGGATTCGTATTTAAGGCGGATGGGGTGTCGCCGGACCCCCGCAAAGTGAGGGACATAAAAGAGGCGCGTCTGCCAGAAAATGTTGCGGAGGTGGGGAGCTTTTTGGGCATGGTCAGTTACTGTGGCCGGTTCATCAGGAATCTGGCGTCCCGCTCAGAGCCGCTGAGATCTCTGACGAAGAAGGATACCGTCTGGCAGTGGGGCCCCCTTGAGCAGGCGGCATTCGATGATATCAGGAGTGCCTTGGCGGTGGACGACACCATGGCGTTCTTCGATCCGAGCCTCCAGACAGAGATTGTAGTGGATGCCAGCCCCTATGGCCTGGGGGCAGTGCTTACCCAAGTGGGGAGTGACTAGGAGATTCGACCCATAGCATACGCCAGCAAGGCGCTCTCCGACACTGAGCAAAGATACTCCCAGACTGGCGGTGCTGTGGGGTTGCAGAAATTTTCGCCTCCACATCCTGGGGCACCCCGTGACTGTGGTCACGGACCACAAACCGCTGTTGCCGATAATGGCGGGCTCATCATCCCGTCCACCAGTGAGAATAGAGCGCTGGATGCTCGCCCTGCTCGAGTATGGAGTGTCGTTGACATATCGTCTAGGGGCTAACAACGCGGCGGACTACCTCTCTCGACACCCAAGAGGAGACTCGCAGGAGTCGACGTCGGCTGAAGAGGCCGACGAACATGTCCGCCTGGTCGTGGAAACGGCCACCCCAAACTCCATGCAGGTGGAGGAGCTGGATCTCGCGTCGAAGAGCGACGAGTGTTTTGCCATCCTGAGGGAAGCAATGCAGCGGGGTGCCTGGAAGACTGTGCTGGAAGCGGTAGAACGCAGGACATGTGAAGCCAGAGTGGCTCTGGAGCAGTTATGGCGAGTGAGAGAAGAACTGACATTCTCGGAGTCGGGACTGTGTAAAGACTGGTAGGGGGTGATCTGTACTTCTGCTCTCTATATGGTAGAGGGGAGGCACAAAGGACCCCAGCCAAGATTCTCTATTCGGTAGCTATGGTCGAGCAATCAAGGCCTAGCTTCTCAGGAGGTGATGCAGGCTGGTTCTTAAGTACAGTGTAGTCCCCAAGCCCCCACAAAGGAATGTCCACACACTGTATTGGTTAGAACACAGTCTTTATATAATCAATATTCAAGGTTATGTACACTTATCATAATAACTCACTTTGTACTTAGGAAAATCAACAATGGCAAATATATACAATTCTAAAGTGGTACCACCCTTTGTATTAGACCTCATTAAAAGTGCATCAACAATACTGTAACAATGTCACACAGATCAATAGAGTGAAACCAGCAATAGAGAGAGGAGAGAAAATAAGATGGTTGAGCAATAGGCAGAATACTGGCCCCTACCACTAGACACAGTTCTGTGTGGAGATCCCCCCCCACCTGGGCAACCTGTAAAATAAAGATATAGCACAAGCCCAGTCCATATATTGTTCTGCAAGTCTTATTCCCTCCTATAATGTTTTTACCCCCCCAATGTACCTGGTGGAGTCGAGTTCTTCGAAGAGGCGTCGACAGATCCGTCTTGAGCGACCCCCTTTCAAGCGGGAGTCGGGGATCGTCGAGAAGCGTCGAGGAACTCGGCGTTCGGCGTCGGGGAATCGACGGCCCTTCTTGAATGCCTTCCCTTTCAAGCGGGAGACACGGGGCGTGGAACGTCCGACAACAAACAGGGTAGAACAGCGTCAATGAGGCGGCAGCTTCGATCCAAGCGGTGCTCGTCGACGACGGAGCGTTGGCGTACTGCAAGGCAGAGGCGTGCGGGGCACCTCGATGACAATTGTTCTGGACTGCAAAGACGGGGGCCCAGCAAGGGCGTCGAGTCGTTCGAGTCTTTGTGGTCTTCGGGTGGCGGGAAAACCACCGGCAGGTTTCTCCTCGGCGCGTTGGTCGTCCTCGACTTTCTCCGGCAGGATAAAGCGATCGACGGTGCGGACGAGGGAGTCCTTCGATTCAAATGTTCTTAGGCAAGGAGCGGACGGCTCCGGTCGTCGGCGGCACGGCGTCAAGTGGTTCCCACGGCTGGGCAACACAACTTCGACGGGCCTCCAGCGGTTACACAGACCTGCGAACCCTGGTCGACGGCAATGGACTTCGACGGCGGCGATGTCCGGGTGCTTCACTTCGATCTCCTCGGTGGTCCCGTCTCGGGTCGGCAGCCTTTCGAGGGTCTGACTTCCAGGGCGCTTCGGCGAAGATGTAGCGGTGCTCGATGATCCCTCGGAGCACGGGAAGAGGGCGCCTTACCAGGTCCTCTCTCGGGTCAGTCCTCGACGAATTCGGCAGCTTTCAGATCGGTCGAAGCAAGTGCAACAGCAAGTCTTCTTCTTCCAGCTGGGCGTCGAGGATCAGCAGTTCCAGTTACTCTTAGAGTGAAGACTCAGCTTCTGAACGCTTCTGAACAATTACCAGTGGTGAGAGGTCCCCAGATATACTATTCTGTCCCTCATCCACACTGCTGGCACACACTCAGCAGCCAATCATACAGAAGGGCATTCATGCAGTCAGTCAGCCAATCGGGCACACAGTGCATTCAGGCCACACTCCTCCCTTTCAGACACTCACAACAAGGAATGTGGATTGGGACAAGTACCCAGCCATTCAACACTACACACTGCATTCAGGCCAGTTTCGGGCAGGGCTGTCTCAGTCTTTGTCTCTCATGCCAGAAACCAGACAACCACAACAAGGAGTGTATATTGGTCACACACTCCATTCACCCAGGTCCCACCCACAGGAGGCACCCACAGGAGGTACCCACAACATACAGTCACTGGGAAGGCTCCAGTCAGTCTAGCTGGGCCTTCACAACAACACCATATATGGAACTTCCACCCAACAGCCAGTCAGAGGGAAGGGACAGAGTCAGGGCTTCCCAGGACTTTGGGAAAACAAGGTAACAGGCAATAGAAAGCAAGAGGCCACAGGGGCCATCTTGTTTCCTATCAGGAATCAACTAATCCCAATGGCAGGGCCCGGGTATCCCAAAATCGAGAACACCCAGAGCACCTGTCAAATTCAGCATGGAGCTGCCACCAGCCCATACCCTGCTCTGTGGGCCACCCACAGGTGCCCAAAAGCATACACTAGGGGCACAGGGTTGTACCCCTACCCATGGGTGCCATAAGGGTATCCCATGGGTCTGTTCACCAAACCAAAAGAGAGAGCTGCACTGCCAGGAGCCCCACATGGACTCCTGGGCAGAATACACGACGGAACACATGATAAAAAAACAGTAAAGGACAAGGATTCAGAGACCATGTCCCTCTGATGCATTTCCAGCATCACAGTCGCCCCCCCCCACCCCAGACTGAGGTGGATGGTGTCTAATCTCCCACGGGATAGACACCCTCATCCAGACGGTCAACATACCTTCTGGAAAGGCCATCTGCATTATCGTGACTCTTCCCTGGTCTGTGCTCTATGGTGAAGTCTAGCCCTCGCAGGCTAATGGACCACCTGAGCAATTTCTCCTAAGGCTCCAAACTATGCTAAAACACTACTTTTCAACAGTAGCCCACCTAACTTCTCTACCCTTGAGTTGTCTACTGATGAATATGATAGGATGTTCTCTCCCTTTGTCATCTAACTGGGACAAGACAGCTCCAATTCCGGTGTCGCAGGCATCCGTCTGGACGATAAAGGGTCGGCTGTAGTCAGGCGCACACAACACAGGTGCCCTACACAGACTTTCTTTCAAGCCATCAAAGGCCCTCTGACAGTCTTCGGTCCAATTAACCTTCCTAGGCTGCTTGGGTGAAGTTAGAGCTGTCAGTGGTGCAGCTATGGTTCCATAGTCTGCCATGAAATTGCGATAGTACCCAGTGAGGCCCAAAAAGGCTCTCACCTGGGTTTGAGTAGTGGGAGTCTCCCAGTTCCGTACATCCTGTACGTTACTGGAGAGAGGTTGGATTTGACCCCCTCCTACCTCATGACCAAGATAGGTAACTTTCCCCTGAGCTATCTGGCACTTGGTGGCCTTGATAGTGAGGTTAGCCCTTTTCAAGGCCTGCAACACCTTATCCAGATGCGTCAAATGCTCTTCCCAGGTGGAACTGTAGACGGCAATGTCGTCTAAGTAAGCCACACAAAAGGCTTCCAGCCCACTGAGCGCATGGTTGACCAATCTCTGGAAGGTGGCAGGGGCATTCTTCAACCCAAAAGGCATGACCCTAAACTGGTAGAGTCCCTCAGGTGTTGAGAAGGCCGTCTTTTCCTTGGCATGGTCCGTCAGAGCTATTTGCCAATAGCCTGAGGTAAGGTCAAAGGTGCTCACAAATTTGGCAGCACCTATGGTGTCCACGAGCTCATCAGCCCTGGGCAATGGGTGCGCGTCAGTTTTGGTGACGGCATTGACTCCTCGGTAGTCCACACAGAACCTCCAATCCTTGGTACCCGCCTGGGAACTTGCCTTGGGGACAAGGACCACTGGACTGGACCAGGGACTGGTTGAGGGTTCAATAACACCCAAATCCAACATCTTGGCGACCTCAGCCTGGATGTGGTTCTTGACGGTATCTGACATACGGTAGCACCTGCTTTTGACAGGCACACTGTCACCAGTGTCAATTTCATGCCTACACCACGGTGTAAGGCCTGGCGTCAGTGAAAACAGAGAGGCATACTGTTGGAGCAAAGCCCTGCAGGCCCTCTGTTGCTCTGTTGTCAAATCCGGAGAGAGATGTACTCCCTCCACGGAGCCATCCTGAGGGTTGCTATGCAGCAAATCAGGAAGGGGCTCACTCTCGTCCTCTTCTTGCCCTGAAGCTAGCAAGAGACATGAGACCTCTGCTCGCCTGTGGAAAGGCTTGAGCCTGTTGACATGGAATACCTGAGGGGCTACCCCAGAGGCTCCCATGTCAACCAGATAATTGTCTTCGCCCATCTTGGAGATGATCCTGAAGGGTCCAGTCCACTTGTCTGCCAAAGCTCTAGGCTTGGTAGGCTCCATCACAAGGATTTCCTGTCCCGGAGTCCAATCCACTTGCGAGGCTTTAAGGTCATGCCAGTACTTATTCAATTCCTGGCTGGCCTTGAGATTTGCTGTTGCCTGACCCATCATCTGTGTCATCCTCCGTCTGAGGCCTAACACATAGTCCCCCACTTGCTTGGCGGGACCTGGAGGGGTGGCTTCCAAGCCTTCTCTGATCAAGGCGAGGGGCCCCCTCACGGGATGTCCAAAGAGTAACTCAAAGGGGCTGAAACCAACACCCTCTTGAGGTACCTCTCTGTAAGCAAACAGCAGGCATGGCAGGAGGAGATCCCATTTCCTCCTTAGGGGTTCTTCCAAAGCCCCTAGCATGCCCTTGAGAGTTTTATTAAATCTCTCAACCAGACCATTGGTCTGGGGGTGGTAAGAGGTGGAGAACTTGTAGGTTACCCCGCACTCTTTCCACATGGTTTTCATGTAACTAGACATGAAGTTGGATCCTCTGTCAGAGACAACCTCCTTGGGGAATCCAACACGGGTGAAAATGCCCAGGAGAGCCCTGGCAACCACCTTGGCAGTAACAGTCCGAAGGGGTATTGCCTCAGGGTACCTGGTGGCATGATCTACCAAGACCAGGATGAACCGATGTCCACCTGAAGTGGGAGGGTCAAGGGGACCGACGATGTCGATGCCCACCCTCTCAAATGGTGTGCCAACCACTGGCAATGGCTGCAGTGGGGCAATGACCCTGCCTCCAGTTTTTCCAGACAACTGACAAGTTGGGCAGGTCCTGCAGTGGGACTCCACCTCCACTCCCATCCGTGGCCAGTAGAAATGGGCAGAGAGCCTCTGCTTAGTCTTCTTGGTCCCAAGATGACCAGCCAAGGGCACCTCATGCGCCAACTGCAGTAGGAAGGGCCTGTAAACCTGGGGTACCACCAACCTCTTGAGGGCACCAGGTTCAGGCTTAGTGGGCTCACTAACAAGGAGCTCACCCTCCCAATAAATCCGGAATGTCCTAGGCACTTCTCCTTGTGCCTGGGACAGGGCCTGTTTCCTCAGTCCCTCGAGAGAGTGGCACTCTCTCTGTCCCTTACAGAAGTCTGCCCGGGAGGGTCCCCCTTCAGCTAACAAGCATTGAAGGTCGGGATGATCCTCCGGGTTGAGAACCTCTCCCACAGGAGAGTCTTCTGTCTCTTCTCCCACAGGAGTTGAGTTTGGGTTTTCCACTGGACCCAGCCCGTCCGGAGCATGGACCCCAATGGGTGCTGTCGGAACAGCAGGAAGAGAAGGTGTTCCCCCCCCCCCCACAGAGGTGGCCTTCTTGGTCTTCCTTCTTCTTGCCTTAGGCCTCGCCTTTGGCTCGGGTACCTGACTCACAGCCAGACCCGGTGTCACCTGTGACCTAGTGACTGCAGCAGCAGTCATGGGAAGACCATCCGAGATCAACCCCAACTCTACTAGATCATTTCCTAACAGAATGTTAGCAGGGACATTGTCCTGAACCAGGACAGGAAGCTTTGCTGTCTTGTCTCCAATCATGAGTGTGACTAAGGCTACAGGCGATAATTTGGGAGGCCCACCAGCTAACCTGGTGGTTCTCAGAGGAGCACCTACATAGTCCTCTGGCTTGAGCAGGGTCCTGTCCACCACTGTCATGCTTGCCCCAGTGTCTCTCAAACCAGTAGAAGGCTGGCCATTCAAGAGGACACTTCTCAAAAACCTACGGGTGTTCTGTGGGATAGTCGCCAGTACTTCTGCATACTGGTCCCAGGCCCCAAGGGACACTAAGGAAATCTCTACCGGAGCACCAAATGTGATCCCGGTAGAGGAGGGGAGGACAGTGGCCTCCACCTCAGACACGGGGTAAGGGTAGGTCAGGCTGACAGCCTGTACTCCAAGTGCCTTACCTTAACACTTGGAGTCACCCCTTTTGTGATCCAGAGCCCCATAGTCCCAACAAGTGCCAGGAGTTCGGGGTACGGTACTGGAACCACTGGGAGCCTGCTTTGCAGCAGGTGGACCACTACTCTCATTCCCACCCACAGATGACTTATCCCCACTAGCTTTTTGGGTCTTGGGAGAGGACGGTTTAGGTTTACCCGACTGTGACTGCTTGTGGGACTCCTCAGCTTTCTGAGAGGCCCCCTTTTCTTTGTCCTTGTCCTTCCCACTGGAGTCCTTAGGGGACACCCGGTGGGAGACCCACTTGTCAGCCAACCTAGCCAGTTTAAAGGGGTCCAAAATGTTCTGGTCAGCCACATACTGACGCAGCTCTGGTGAACAGGCTTCAGAAAAATGCTCAAAAAACAAGAGGTGGGACAATTCAACAAAAGTCCAACCTTGTATCCATCAATCCACCCCATCATGTTCATGTGCGCAGCACTCACCCAGTCAACCCAAGACACATTCTCTATTTTCTTAAAATCCCTGAACCTCTTAAGGTATTGGGTAGGTGTCTTGCCAAACTTGGTAATCAAAGCAGACTTCATACACTCATGCTGACCCCTTTCTTCCACACTCAGCTTCAGAATACAGTCATATCCAGTTTGAGGCACTCTGCTTAACAAACACTGAGCCCAATCTCTTTTATCAACATCATGAATTGCACAAGCCATTTCAAATGCTTCAATCCATTGGAGGATATCTGAACCCTCCACAAATACACCCACCAAATCTTTCATAAACTTGGTGGCTGGGGACGTGACACTCTCACTGGTTTTAGCTGAAGTCTCCACTCTAGCTTTCTCTAGCTGGATTCTCTGACATTCAGTGTCCTGGCTCTTGAGTTCAAGATCCCTATTCTTGAGCTCCACTTGTTGAGCCAACTCCTCTTTCTTAAGCTCAGCATCTATTTCCAACTTGCGGTATTCCTTAATATCTCAAGCTCCAAGGAATTGCTGGGGTTTGGAACAGAGGCAGCAGGAATGGCAGCATTCCCAGAAACAGATTCAGCAGAATCCCCAGGGGCAGAGTCCTCATTGGTTGCATTCCCCCCCTCATCAAGAGTTTCACCATCAGTCTGGTAGTCCACCAGGGCAGCTATCAGCTCAGCCCTAGACTTATCCACAAAGTCTAACTCCCTGGCTTCACAAGCACTCTGGAGAGCCTCTAAACTCATCCGAGTCAATTTGCCATTTGCAATAGACTCCATTGTTTGTAATGCAGTTATCTTGTACACAACTAAACCTTAATTTAATAGAGTGCTGATATTTTGTAAGTGGCACGGTTATACACTGATTCTTAAAACCATAAGCATCCCACCGCTGCCACCAGCTGTAAAGACTGGTAGGGGGTGATCTGTACTTCTGCTCTCTATATGGTAGAGGGGAGGCACAGAGGACCCCAGCCAAGATTCTCTATTCGGTAGCTATGTTCGAGCAATCAAGGCCTAGCTTCTCAGGAGGTGATGCAGGCTGGTTCTTAAGTACAGTGTAGTCCCCAAGCCCCCACAAAGGAATGCCCACACACTGTATTGGTTAGAACACAGTCTTTATATAATCAATATTCAAGGTTATGTACACTTATCATAATAACTCACTTTGTACTTAGGAAAATCAACAATGGCAAATATATACAATTCTAAAGTGGTACCACCCTTTGTATTAGACCTCATTAAAAGTGCATCAACAATACTGTAACAATATCACACAGATCAATAGAGTGAAACCAGCAATAGAGAGAGGAGAGAAAATAAGATGGTTGAGCAATAGGCAGAATACTGGCCCCTACCACTACACACAGTTCTGTGTGGAGATCCCCCCACCTGGGCAACCTGTAAAATAAAGATATAGCACAAGCCCAGTCCATATATTGTTCTGCAAGTCTTATTCCCTCCTATAATGTTTTTACCCCCCCAATGTACCTGGTGGAGTTAAGGTCTTCGAAGAGGCGTCGACAGATCCGTCTTGAGCGACCCCCCCTTTCAAGCGGGAGTCACGGATCGTCGAGAAGCGTCGAGAAACTCGGCGTTCGGCGTCGGGGAATCGACGGCCCTTCTTGAATGCCTTCCCTTTCAAGCAGGAGACACGGCGCGTCAAACGTCCGACAACAAACAGGGTAGAACGGCGTCAATGAGGCGGCAGCTTCGATCCAAGCGGCGCTCGTCGACGACGGAGCGTTGGCGTCCTGCAAGGCAGAGGCGTGCGGGGCACCTCGATGACAATTGTTCTGGACTGCAAAGATTGGGAAGACGGGGGCCCAGCAAGGGCGTCGAGTCGTTCGAGTCTTTGTGGTCTTCGGGTGGCGGGAAACCCACCGGCAAGTTTCTCCTCGGCGCGTTGGTCGTCCTTGACTTTCTCCGGCAGGATAAAGCGATGGACGGTGCGGACGAGGGAGTCCTTCGATTCAAATGTTCTTAGGCAAGGAGCGGACGGCTCCGGTCGTCGGCGGCACGGCGTCAAGTGGTTCCCACGGCTGGGCAACACAACTTCGACGGGCCTCCAGCGGTTACACAGACCTGCAAACCCTGGTCGACGGCAATGAACTTCGGCGGCGATGTCCGGGTGCTTCACTTCGATCTCCTCGGCGGTCCCGTCTCGGGTCGGCAGCCTTTCGAGGGTCTGACTTCCAGGGCGCTTCGGCGAAGATGTAGCGGTGCTCGATGATCCCTCGGAGCACGGGAAGAGGGCGCCTTACCAGGTCCTCTCTCGGGTCAGTCCCCGACGAATTCGGCAGCTTTCAGATCGGTCGAAGCAAGTGCAACAGCAAGTCTTCTTCTTCCAGCTGGGCGTCGAGGATCAGCAGTTCCAGTTACTCTTAGAGTGAAGACTCAGCTTCTGAACGCTTCTGAACAATTACCAGTGGTGAGAGGTCCCCAGATATACTATTCTGTCCCTCATCCACACTGCTGGCACACACTCAGCAGCCAATCATACAGAAGGGCATTCATGCAGTCAGTCAGCCAATCAGGCACACAGTGCATTCAGGCCACACTCCTCCCTTTCAGACACTCACAACAAGGAATGTGGATTGGGACAAGTACCCAGCCATTCAACACTACACACTGCATTCAGGCCAGTTTCGGGCAGGGCTGTCTCAGTCTTTGTCTCTCATGCCAGAAACCAGACAACCACAACAAGGAGTGTATATTGGTCACACACTCCATTCACCCAGGTCCCACCCACAGGAGGTACCCACAACATACAGTCACTGGGAAGGCTCCAGTCAGTCTAGCTGGGCCTTCACAACAACACCATATATGGAACTTCCACCCAACAGCCAGTCAGGGGGAAGGGACAGAGTCAGGGCTTCCCAGGACTTTGGGAAAACAAGGTAACAGGCAATAGAAAGCAAGAGGCCACAGGCAGGGCCTGGGTATCCCAAAATGGAGGACACCCAGAGCACCTGTCAAATTCAGCATGGAGCTGCCACCAGCCCATACCCTGCTCTGTGGGCCACCCACAGGTGCCCAAAAACATACACTAGGGGCACAGGGTTGTACCCCTGCAATGGGTGCCATAAGGGTATCCCATGGGTCTGTTCACCAAACCAAAAGAGAGAGCTGCACTGCCAGGAGTCCCACATGGACTCCTGGGCAGAAAGCACGACAGAACACATGATAAAAAAACAGTAAAGGACAAGGATTCAGAGGCCCTGTCCCTCTGATGCATTTCCAGCATCACAGGCTGCTACTAAGGGGTGAGAGGATCGTGGTGCCCCAGGCCAAAGTTGCACAGGTCATCGCCTCCACCAGAAGGTGTGTTTCCCGGAGCTCGAGCGGTAGGTGGAAGCATTTGTGGCATCGTGCGTATGGTGCCAGGCTGCGGCACCGGCCCAGCGGGTCCTCATTATAACCATGGCAGTCCCGGAACTACGGTACCGGTAAGCATGCCGGTACCGTAGTTCCCGGACCGCCATACTACGAGCTGTGCTCGCGGCTGCCTGTCAGCCCGCCAGGTCTGACCTGGCGGGCAGAGCGGCTACCACGAGCACAGCACGTCGGATGAACTGGCACTATTCTGAATGGTGCCGGTGCATCCGAGCTCCCCATTCCAATTCAGCCTTATGGGGATGGGGAGTCCCTTATTGCTGGCACCCGCAAATGGGCAATTACCGGGTCTGGTGAACTCTGTAAAAAAGCAACTCCGGCGGCAGCTGTCCCTGTTTTTCCGGCACAGCTCCTGCCGGAGTTGTAATGAGGCCCATTGTGTTTGAAAGTGCCTACAGGGCAAAGGGAGGGAACATGGCACAAAGGCAGTAGAATACAATAATGAACAGGATAGAGATGGTCCTACTAGGCCTTGTGAAGCATTTGGATCGTGCAAGTGCAGACAGAGAGGTGGGGGGTAAGTGCTGAAGAGATTGGGGGGCGAAGTGCCACGGGGTGAGTTACCGGTAAAGTGCTAGGCAGGGGTTGCATGGAAAGAATGTTCATCTGCTGATACAAAGTGCACTCCTCTGAGGGAACACAGACCAGTGGGTCTAAGGACAAGTGCTGGGACTAGGAGGGGGTGCAGGTGATTGGTAAGATGGCCATGACCCAGCAGGACTGAGTGGTTTAGCACAGAAGGGAAGGGGAAAGGAGGATGTGAAGAGGAAAGGCTTGAGGTGCTTCCGGAATTTGAGGAGATCCGGCTCAAGACACAGAGGGAGAGGGAGAGGGAGAGGGAGGTGGAGGGAGGCTGTTCCAGAGGAGGGACCCAGCCGAGGAAAGAGATCGGCCTCCAGCTGTTTAGTGAAGCGATTGACACACAGAGAGTTGGTGCCGGAGGAACAAAACGATCTGGAGGGGAGAGTATTTAGTATGAACTAGTTGAAGATAGCGTGGTCCCCGGCCCCATAGGGGTGGAGAGAGGAAGAGGCTGTTGCAGGAGACCAGCCCAGAGAGTACCAGAGCTCTAGAGATATTGAGCTTCTGGGGAAAGGTGAGGGAAGTAAGGATGCCTGATGGGACACAGTATTGCAGGATCGGAGCACCGTGGGGCAGGAATTGAGCACCGTTGGACAGAATCAAAGCATCTTGTGGCAGGATCAGACATTCAAGGTCAGATGCCATTAAGCAGGATGTCTGTATCTTAAAGGTAGGTTTGAGGTGCATATGGGTAGATTGTCAGCTCTACATAGACATGACCTGGGTGTCTTGGGCAAACACTGGGGTGTCTTGCGGCAGAATTAGTGAAACGTAAGATGTTTGTTGCAAGACAGAGGTTCCTGGGCAGGTCTGTGGTTCTTTGTGAGCAGTGTAGGATTGTCCTGAGCAAGTGCTGAGCTACGTTGCGTAGGATTTGAGATGCCATTGGCCAGTCCTGGAGTAACGTGGTGCAGGATTAGTGTAATTTAGGACAGAACAGGTGCTTGGAGAAGGTTTGGGGGACTTGACGCAATGGATTTGTGCAGGAATTTAGATCTGTTTTTGGAGCAATGCATGATATGGGAATTAGGGTCTTTGCTTAGACAGCCATAAAATTGAAGCAGAAGATACATATGTTTTGCCTCAAGTGCATTTTTTAATGTGGGCCTCTTTTTATTTTTTAATTTTTTTTAACTAGCCACTAGAGAGTGACAATGAACTCTTGGTTAGTAGGGAATGGTGTGCTGTGTGCATATGGAGTAGTGAGGTGGTGAGTGACATTTAATGCCAGGCTAGTAGCTTGCAACTGTAATGTAAAGCACTATAGTAGCTGGTATACATTAAACCAGGGGTTAATATTCAAAGTGAGAGACAGGGAAGGGACCTTTGAGCTATCAATTACTGTAGTGTGATGACTCCTGTGGAGTCATCGCTGACACCCAGCCTAAGATCTCCTCCCATGTGGTCAGGGGATGGCAGCCGCTACCTGATCCTGAACCTGGGGATGGTATTATGAGGGAGGATCACATGGGAGTGGATGGCTGTCAAGGGGATGTGGCGACTCCATCATGTGAAATGCAGTATTCTTCCTTTTTAAATGAGGAGGAACATATAATTCCTACATTTCTGATGACATGCTGTCACTATACAAATCTCTCCAGTTATAAAACTCAAACCTTTCATCACACCCATTCTAGATTGAATGCCATTCGTACCACATATGTAAATAGCGCACAAAATACATCCCCTATCTCTGATGATGTTGTACTAGGTAAAATACCCAAACACAATCTCCTTAGAATTCAGGTTAATCCTACGGACTCCAACTCCCATAGTACCTCAGGTACTGAGACGAAGAGGGAGGAGTTAATGTGGATTGAAATATACCCTAAGCAAAATGCATGGACTAGTTGTTGCAAGGTGAATCAGCTGTGTAGAACATTTAAAGAAGGTTTTTACTGGCAATCAGGAGCTGGAGAGAGGAGACGCTACTTGGGCGAAGCAAGAGGCAGAAACGCTGGTAAAGACAGACGCTCAGGAGCAGACCGGGCTGAAGCAGGTGCTCCCAAGCTGCCACTTATCAACAACCGGAACCAGAGTGGCGAGAGACCGAGAGGAGCGTGGCAGGCTCCAAGGTGAAGCCGCGAGCCGACCGGCAGCAGATGAGGAGCTGTGCAGGTCGCGGTCCAAAAGAAAAGCTGGTGCAAATGTGATTATAAATAGATGAATGTCAAGAAAGAAGCTGAAAGACAAGTTGCACAAGTCTCCATATATAAGAAGCTTATATGGGGAAAGTTGGAACAAGCATTGCCATAAGCAAATAAGTACTGGTGAAGAAGTAAAGAAACATAACTTGAACAAGTCTTCATATGTGAGAGGTCCATATGGGGAAGCTTGGAAAAAGTTAAATCCAGAATCAATGAAGTATAGACAGTACACGAATAAAACTGCTATACTAGGAAATAAAGACAACACTGAAAGAAGACCTGATAAATGGGATATATAAGGCAGTGAGCATTTTGGGGGAAAGATACTTGGCAGGGGAGTACACCAGGGAATTTATAGACCCGAAAAGGGGGATACCTGGCAGGGGAGTACACCAGGGGATCTATAGAACCCAGAAGGGGAAACCTGGGAGGGGAGTAGATCTGGGGACCTATAGAACCCAGAAGGGGATACGTGGCAGGAGAGTATACCGGGGGATCTGAGGAATCTATTGAATTCCTGGTAAGGGAGTATAAGAACAGGAAATAGTCCTAATTAACGACTCTTGCGTCCCCTGCGCAACCAAAATACTGTACAACAGCCAAGAGTAATCATGTATACAAGAATTATCACTTTGTAATAACAAGTTCATCACGAACAAATAGTAGTACTTGTAGTAAGAATACTTTCGAGGTTAGATCACACAATCTTTTAATTCTGTTGTCAACATTCAAAGGTACAGAGCTCAACGCGTTTCGGGTAATCCCCGAGCTTTCTGGGAATTCCCTTATACAATTGAATGCTCGATTGTGGCTTCTACACTTTTTTGACACGCGTTACCAGTTTCCCATTTGATTACTCCATCGCTCCATTAGCACAGGGAGCGTGCTTAAGAATACACTAATACAATTGACTTACGTTTGCCTTGAGAACGACCTGCGTGTCGAAACGCGTGTCGGCTGTTCCTGTTTCAATTAAAGCTTCAACAATTTCATCATTGTGTCTTACTGTTTTGGGTGTAAAGCGCATTACCACCTCACCTTTTTCTTTATCCTTTTAAATCTACCTGTCCCCTACACTCTGTCCTCTACAACTCTTCCAGAACGGGATTGCGAGACTTTTCCTTGGCCTCAAGCCCAGGATTGTATCTCTCCAGCCCTGAAATCTCTCCATTGGCTCCCAGTGGCTGCAAGGATCAAGTTCAAGACCCGCTGCATTGTCCACAAGGCCTTCTCTGGCCTGTAACCACAATACCTCCGACTCTCTCTTCGGAAATGTCTTCCTACTCGAGCTCTTCAGTCCTCCAACTCCTTGAGAGTCAGTTGCTTCTCCAAGCAACGAATTGGGGGCAGATATTTCTTCGGCTGGCGCCTCCCTCTGGAACAGCCTCCGTGCCTTTCTGAAACTTGAGAAGAACCATCTCTGGTTCCGGAAGCAACTCAAGACCTTCCTCTTTGCTTCTGCCTTGTCTCTTCCTCTCCCCTGCTGATCTCCTGTCTGATACTGCACTGGTCACCTCGTTACCCTCTGAATTTGGGCCCAGGTCCCTGCCCATCCAGTTGCAACCCTGCACTGCCTCCTGGCAACCCTTGCACTGTGTTCTGTATATGAAACCCTACAGTCCCCTTATCTGCACTTATTAGACACCTGCTGTCTGCATTTTAAACCTCGCACTGGCCACTTGCTGGCCGCACTACTTGTTCTTTTTATCCCATGTTCGGCACTTGACCATTCTCCCCTCCCCCTGACACTTTCCACTCCACTCTCCCCTGCACTCGCACAATCTCAATGTCGCTTGGCCTAGTAAGATCGTTGTCTTTGTCCTCCCTCTGTTTCCCCTCCCTTGCCTCAGCGCGCCTTGAACACTTGTGTATTGGCGCATTATAAATGCCATATCATATTCTATCATATCATATCAAGGGAATATGCCAGAAAGTCATCCTTTAAGCAATTGGGTAAAAGAGGCACTTTGCTGTCCTTGTAGCTGTCGTTTAAAAGAGACAGTTTGCCATCTGTGAAGCAGTTGTATAACAGAAAAACTTTACCTGGCTTTGAGAAACTTATGTGGAATAAACATTCTTGCCCTTCTTAAGGAAAGAATAGTTGGGGAAAGACATTTTTTGGCATCTTTCTTGAAATATTCCAGGGGAAGGGAACTACCCTCTGGATCCAAGGACTTCTCTTTTGGAGAAACCATTTTGTTGGATTATTTAATTGTTTCTTCTAAAATCATTTTGGTTAAACATAAGTCAGAAACACATTTTCCTTGCACTTCTTGGTTGTTCATTTTTAGTCCATTTCTCGGTCTCTCACTTTCACTCAATCAAAGTTCAAACCAGGACGCAATGTATACAATTCTTCCAGCCGCTTTGACATCAAAGCACAATTCCTCCCATTCAGTTCCTGAAGAAAACCTCACCAGCATAGGCTACCGACTTTGCTTACTTTTGGGACATCAACACTCAAATAAACCTCACTACACACTGTGCAAATCCCAGAGCTGGCTTTCCTTTCACAATACCTGAACAGCATTTTTCTTCCCATACAGACATTACACACAAGTATCTACAGACCTCTGCTTAGAAAGGCCACCCCATCAGTAATTCATCAAGTACAGTTATCTGCACCCACAAAGGGTGAACGGAGGCTAGCAAAGGGGCAACGTGCTGGTCTTGGAAGCAAGACCACGCAGAGCAACAGAGGTTCGAATCCCGGGTCCACAGAGGTTTGAATCCCAGGCCCACGCTTAGAAACCTAACTCGGTATTAAGCGTGTTATAAAAGAAAACAATAAAATAAATGAATACATTCAGAACCACATGTCAATTTGTTTACTAATTGTCTGTAACACAAACACTTCATCAAGTAATGACTGGCATAAACCGGTCTGTGCGTACCAAGTAGGCACTGTAAACCTTAAACTCCTCACTTATGAACGCCATTGATTTTTCTTCCAGCAATGAAAGGGGCCATCACATACCCTGTATTTTGTATGCCATACCTTCATTGCAAAGGAGAGGAATCTAACACATTTGTAATCATTGCAGTATGTTCCTGTTTTCTTTGTGAGTGCAGTTATTTTATATGGTAAATTGCGTGTGACAGTTTATAAGATCCTTTATTTGTCTTCCAAGTGCCATCAAGTTTGGTAGACAAAGTCACACATTGCATCATGTTGTTGTGGGTAACGGGGACGTACAGCTGCATGCCTGGTTTATTAAAGTTTAAGTTGTTTGATGATAAAATAATTCCTAACTTCTCTGCTTCTTTCAACAGAGAATGCGGCATTACTAGAACCGAGAGGCTGCACATAATACCTGGAAGGTGGTATGTCAGAGGAAAGCCATTCAACAGAAAAATTGACAAAGCAAGCCCGCTATCACTAACAACAACATAACAAGAAGAGAAGCAAATGGCATTCACATGTACTGAATGTGGGAAAGCTTCACAATCACGTCCCATTTCCACTGACGCCAGAGTCACCAGACAGGTAGAGATCCAATGCATCAGGACCACAGAACAGTAAACTGTGCTCTGGATGATGGAACATTCAAATCATCTGCTGTATTGCTCCCTCTTGGACGGAACATTAACCTGGCATTCAATGTTGTAGGAAGGATGTTCTCGTGCAATAATTAAAGTACTCAGTAAAAGATCTCAAACTTGGAAATGGTAATGCAAATATAATGAGAAGCTGTTACAGATTAGTAGACACATGAGCACCTTCCGTCACCACTTTCATACTTTTAGGAAACCCCATGTGTACACAAGTGGTGAGAAAACCTTCACTCGTAGACCGATCTGTGCAAACATCTTGTGAAGAACACCTCTTAGTGCATAGACGGCCCTGATGGATCTTGAGATGCCACCATGCATGGTGGAGAAGCCGTATCAGTGCACTGTATGCGAGAAACGTTTCACTCACAGGTCAGATCTGTGCAAGCATTACATGATCCATACTGGGGAGAAACGATACCAGTGTATGGAGTGTGGGAAAAGCTTCACCCAGAGCTCAGGCCTGTACACTCATCAGCTTATCCATAGTGGGAAGAAACTGTATAAGTGCACGAAGTGCGTGAAAAGCTTTACACAGGCGTCAGGTCTGTGGGCTCATCAGAGGGTCCATTCTAGGCAGAAACCATACACGTGTACGGAATGCAAGAAAAGCTTCCCACTAATGACCGACCTGTACAGGCACAAGATGACCCACACTGGGGTGAGGCCATACCAATGTACAGAGTGTGGAAAAGGCTTTATTCGCCTCTCATACCTGCACCGGCATTTGATGATACACACTGGTGAGAAACCGTACACGTGCATTCAGTGTGAAAAAACCTTCACTCGGAGTTCAAATCTGCGTATGCATCAGATGAGCCACAGTGGAGACAAACCATACCAGTGTAAGGAGTGTGACAAATGGTTCACTAATAAGTCAAGTCTCCATGCACATCAGAAGATTCATACGGGGAAGAAACCCCACCAGTGTACGGAATGTGACAAATGCTTCTTACGACTCTCGGATCTGTCTAAGCATCATATGCTTCACACTGGAGAGAAGCTGCACCAGTGCAGGCAGTGTTTGAAGAGCTTCACTCGGGCATCAGGACTGTGCTTGCATCAGGTGATCCACACTGGAGAGAAAAAGTACAAGTGTACAGAATGCGAGAAAAAGTTCACCCACCGTTCCACCTTGCAGGGTCATCAAAAAATTCATAATGTCGAGAAGCCTTACAAGTGCACAGAATGTGGGAAACACTTTCGTAGGCTGCCGAGCCTAAGGGATCATCAGAGATCCCACACAGGGGAGAGACCGTACCAGTGTACAGAGTGTGAGAAACGTTTCACTGTGATCTCAAACCTGTACAGGCACCAGAGGATCCACAGTGGAGAGAAACCATACCATTGTGCAGTGTGTAAGAAGAGCTTTACTGACAGGGGAGATCTGTCAAAGCATGAGGTGATCCACACTGGTGAAAAGCCCTATCAGTGTATAGAATGCAAGAAGCGCTTCAATCGGCGCTCACATCTGAATCGGCATCACATGAGCCACACTGGAGAGAAACTGCACAAGTGTACACTGTGTGATAAAAGTTTCACTGCTCGCTCACATCTATCCAGGCATCAGCTGGTCCATACACGAGAGCAACCAGACTAATGCAGTGTGAAAACCTCTTTCCCAACGTATTTGTATGTTTGCAGGTTTCAGACCATCCCAGCTAGTGAGAAACTGCACCAGTGCACAGAGTGCAAGCAAACATTGGTTGATGGGTTGGAACCTTGCACGCATCAGACGGATGTGGTGAGGATTGTGAATGCGCCAGATCTGCCCGCGAACACATACAGTAGTTCATGAAATATCAAGGAATGGCAGCAGTGAGCAGCCCAACGTGGAGCCAAAGAAGTGGGATTGCATCAATTGTGCGCGGTCCAACAAGGTTTATGAAAAAAGAATTTGTACTGCATCTAGAGATGCTACGTATGAAAGTACTATAAAAAGCCTAATCGCTGTTCTACTGCAGGGGACGAGAAGGACATTTGCAGTTACAATGAGAAATGACTATTAGTGAACTGTTAATAATGAGAACAACAAGTAAAACCTTCTCCATGATGTGTTGTGTGAGGTGTTCTGATAGCTTGGTGGAGGCTTCTTGGTCACCTCTGATGTTGGAGTCTAGAATGCTCAATGCAGTCCCTCTATCCTCTAATGAATCAGAAATTCATCTGTATACATTTAAATTTTGAATAAAGTACAAGGACCATTTTGGAGGGGATGGTATTGGGGTATTAAAACATGATTCTGGGTGAAATAATATGTACAGTGTTTTTCCCATCAAGGCCATAACAATAACACCCTTGCTAGTGTTTCTGTGCCACATATTGAATCCAGAAAAAGACTCCTTGTTATTTGTGACTACCAATGGTCTTTTGGAAGTCGCACCCCCCATAAAAAAAGTGTTATTTGTACTGAATCAGCATTTACTGAAAATACGGTTGTGCAAAGCACAACGGAAGCTCATCACACTATGAACAAACGCAAATGATTGCGGCAAGTATTATTTTCTGTTTTGGCGCTAAATCAAGATGTGGCTGTTGTCTCTATTTCTTGTGCTCATTATCTTGCATATTGTCGGGGTTGGCCCCTTCAGCCCTAGCAGGATAAGCCCGCCCAACGACACTCCAAGAGAGGGTCTGTATGAAATCCTTTTTTAAATCTCAAAAGAAAATACATTGTTTGATCTGATCCACTTCTGGGCCTCTTAAATGAGTGTAAACTCAGCTGTTGTGATTCACCCAAGTGCCTCCCATCAGGGTTTTCCCATCTGATTTTCATGCAGGGCTGTAGTATTGTGAAAGCTGTCAGCATCTTTCTGCTTTCATGTAGATTTGTATTAATAAACATCTATTTGATCGAATGCATTTGACTCCTGTAGACCAAACCTGAGAAGCACACGTTGGTAAAAGCAGTCTGTGTCTTAAGGGAGGGGGCTGGGAATCTGCAATTTAGCCTTAAGGGCCCCCACTGTAGGCGCATGTTGGATGGTCAATATCTTGCCTTTATAGGATTGATCATAGGAGAGGTGAAGAATGCCCGTGTGTAGGATTTATTTCTTGTATTTTTTTACTTTGGGATTTTTATGCAGCCTTCGAGCTGCTTCAAAGCGCTTTAACAGGAAAGCTGACTAAGCAATGGCGTTCTGCATGCAGACGACTGGGTAGGATGTTTGCATTAGTGTATTGTGACGAATCCAAGGAATTCATCCCTTATTCCCAAGGGTGTGCCACCCCCTTTGGGACTAGGGAGGTGAGACAGCTAAGATTAACACCCCCTATGGGACAGGGTATGCGGCTTCCCACTGGGGGTGACTCCCCCTTGATGAACAAGGAGTCCCCAGAAAGGGATTGTATTCCTCCTTTCTCCTGTGAAAGGTTCCATGTGCTAGTTGGCTATATGGTGCTGGAGCAATATAATTATACTTGTAACCTTTCGAAGTGGCTAGCAAAGTTTCTGACCCTTATGTTCAGCACCCATTTACGAGAAACCCAATCAGTGGAACATTCCATCTCATTGCAGGTGGAGTTTTAAAAGGAGCGAATTAGCAGCATCAACGAAGCCGGAAGAGGAACTGGCAGCGAACGCTCAACGGAGTGAGCGGCAATAGGGGACATCGTCTTGACGGCAGAGCAGAGCTACACAGTAGCCAAACGTGGAAAGTGTCTGGTGCGAAGCAGGAAAGGAACCTGGCAAACGCTACTGTAGGCACAGTAGTCTGGAACCGATCTGGCTCGACCGAGGGGAGATTAAAGCACTACCCAACCGAGAAGCAGGGAACCATCGTGCGCAGTACACAGCGCTGACGTGCCTGATATCAAATGGCTGAAGAAGAGATCGACACAGAGAAATGACGCTGGGAACCGACAGAGAGCTCAACCCACTGACTTGCGACTGGTGAAGCAACCGCCTCCTCCAAGGAAAGTTGCCATGATACAGAAGGTACGCAACTGTTCCTGGGAGCAGGGTGGGGGGCGGGAAGTCCAGACAATAGCCCAAGGCGGGGTGAGATACCTGAGAGCTCTTGGCAGGGTAAACGCCAGACAACCAACCCCAAGAAGGGGTGAAAGACACAAAGCCCCATGTCAGGATGAGGAACCTATGGACCCTTGGCAGGATAAAAGCCAGCTGTCCCCAAGACTGGGCAAGAGACACTTGAATCCAAATATGAAGGAATTAATCCCTACTACAGAGTAAAGGCATCACCCTCCTCGTGTTGACTGTTATTCACGAGACCCAGAACATAGTGGAAGACATTATTGTGCACACTTTGAGCTATCTAGCCAAGCAAAAGGCCTTAAAGACCACAGAGGTACAACTGGGTGGTGCTCAGAAGCCAGCCACCACTTCAGCAATTGAAGTCAGCCTTGTATTAGCCTTTTTTGTATTAGTGGTAGGGACAGCATTTACGTTAGATTACGTTAGACTAGGCTTTTGGGACAGAGGACTGTATATTGTTTGTAAGACTTACGGACATGCACCAGTTATTCTTCTTATCTTTGAGACGGAGAGTAGATCCACGTTCGAACTTGTGATTTAATAGGCCTGCTTCTTAAGTTAAATAAAATCATTACCCATAACCTCTTGTCCGCCTCCAGAGTTTGACTTACTACAGTATGTTATTTTGTATTTATAGAGCTCAACAAGTGCCTAACTCTATACTTCTAAGTGCTAGCAGTTACTGAAATCACAAAATGATATCCGTCTAGGGGCAGGATCGCTTCAGGAAAAGGAACGTCTTCGTGGTGTGGCATGCTGGAGAAGCAGTCGGACAAAGGGGTGGCATGCTAATTTATATTATATTCAAAATTATAAAGAAAAGACCTACCTCTCCCTATCTCTAAAGGGGTTTCCGTATCTAACTAAAGATAACTGCGGTGCTCGTCATCAGGGTGGATGTCCAACTAAATATGTTTGGCCGAATTAGCCTACTTTATACTTACCACTGAACAAAAACATACATGTAATACAGCACCACGAGAATGACTCCCTTCTCCTGGTTCAATGGGCATCATCCCTAGGGACAGTCTTTCACAATAGTCCAGTTTCTACCAGGAGAATGACTCCCTTCTCCTGGTTCAATGTGGATCAGCCCTAGGGACAGTCTTTCACAATAGTCCAGTTTCTACCAGGAAAATGACTCTTTTCTCCTGGTTCAACAAGTTCAGCATCCTGGCTTCTGGCTGAAAGTGCCTTTATAAAAAAAAAAAAAAGTTCCAGTTCAATCATAAGAGAATTACTCTCTTCTCTTCTTTAACGGTGTCAGCTTCCAGGCTGTAGATTAACATTTTTTACATCTGATTCGACAACTATGGTGAGAATCAAGAGACTGGCTCCCTTCTCCAGGTTCAGTGGGCCCTAGTTCGCTTCCTGAAACCGTTTTTATAAACCCTTGCAACTCCTTTGGCTTGTCTGAATATTGTACAATCCTTCCAAAGGAAACTTCTTCCAACTTGCTCTTGGTTCTTTTTAACACTTGAGTAAGGGAGATGCTTTCCCTGGCACTCTCACAGTTCAATGTCTCTTTGGTGGCTCCCAAGATCTTCTTTATCTTTAGTCTCTTTGGCCCAACAACTGTGACGAGGAAGATCACTCTGAGTGGGGTCTCCCCACTTCGCACGTTTTATACAGTTACTGAAACTAGGGAGATCACTCCCATTGTCTTGTTCACTCTTGTTACTCTAGATACAACAAATGAGACAAGGGAGATTACTCCCCAGGCCTGGTTCAGTCGTGTTGCTCTTGTTACAGTTGCTGAGAGAAGGGAGATTACTCCCCAGGCCTGGTTCAGTCTTGTTGCTCTTGTTACAGTTGCTGAGAGGAGGGAGATTACTCCTAAGGCCTGGTTCACCTTTGTGGTTGTTGATAGAATTACTGAGACGAGGGAGAGGACTCCCTAAGTAATCTTCACCTCCCCCTAATCCCCTACCGGGACTCCCGTAGCTTCCATTATCTGTGTATTGGTCAGGGCACATCACCAGTACTGCCTGGGGTCTTGGCGTTCCCAGTGAATGCTTCCTTGGCTTCTTGCACCACTCTGCATGACGCGCCTTTGGCTCTGCGATTTTCCCAGTGAGGCGGTTGCGGCGCAGTTAAGGGACCACAGAATCCACCTCTTCGAGGTCATGCCACCGTCTCTCGGTTTCCAGCTTCCACTCAGGCCTTCTCTGCTTCAGTCTGCGGAGGACCCTCGCGTTCTGCAGACCGCATCCTCCAGACTGCAAGGCGGCTTCCTCAGCGTGCAGTCTTCTCTCTTGGTTTGAACTTCCCGGGTCTGCCAGGTTTCACACCTACTTCCTCTCTCTTCATCAAGTCCTTAATCTCTTTTGATGTGGTCTAGATGTCCAGCAGAGTGCCATAGTCCTTTGTTTGGCTTGATGGTGCACTCTTCACGCCTCCTCGGGCCACCTCTTCCCATTACTGGTTAGATTTGGCAATGGAGTGGTTTGCATGACTCCTTTAATATTCTTCTCAGTACTTGGAAAGAAGGTTTTAAAATCAGCCTGGTTGTTTATTTTGTTCTTCCTCTTCTTGATGGTTTCAAATATTACAGGAGGGAAGGAGTATTACAATAGCACGCAGTACTGCTGTCAGCCTGATTTTGTACAAATCCTACAGGTTTCATGGCTTCAAGGCCAAGAGGTTTAGGGAGTTCTATCATGGAATGGGAGGCCTTGTCCCCATGAGGGGCCTCTCTCCCTGTGCGGTTCCACTTTCTGCCATCCCTAGGGGGAATATTGCATAGCGGGCTCAGCTCCCAATCCTCGCATTATGCTTTGGTTTTTAGATCTCCAACCATATTGTTTTTCCGTTGAACATACGAAAGGAATGAACAAGGGAACATAGAATTCCTCTCTAGATGACCTTTCCCCTAATGGATTTGCCTCCCCAATCTTCATTGTGAGAAACTATACGTTCCCTTGTTCCTTCCATTTCCTGTGTTCAACGGAAAGCAATATGGTTGGAGGTCTAAAAACCAACCCATAATGTGAGGATTGGTATATTTCCACAGACTTAGCAGGTCAATAAGGAACAATCCTTCATTATCCGGAATTTGCAACCTGTAAGATAATTTTTTAAGTAGATGACAGCCCATTTAATGGCTAGGGCCTCTAACTCAATAGTTTGTCTCTCAAGGAAAGAGTTTCCTGCTAATATACAGGATAGGGTGCGCTACTCCCTCATACTCTTGTCGGTCAGCGCCAAGTCCTACCTTGGATGCATCTGTCTGCAGGATGAATTCCATTTAAAATGAGGGACCTGAATACAGGTTCACTGCAGAGTATGTGTTTTAGCATGTCAAAGCTGTCCTGATCTCGTTTTTCCCACTTCGGTTTCTGTGATTCCGTGTTCTTACGTTTACCTCCAGTCATAGTAGAATATCTATGAATAAATCTCTGGTAGTATCCAGTGAGCCCCATAAAAGCATGACGTTCTGTTTTTTGTTTTAGGGGGGGATGTCTCTTGGAGAGCTTTTAATTTTACTAGTTGGGGTTGCACCAGCCATTTCCCACAAAGATCCCCGGTGCCCTGACGGCTGACTGTGCAAGATGGCATTTCTTGAGGTTAGCAGTCAGTCCAGCCTTTCCTAGGGCCCATACTATTTCCCCAAGATGAAAAATGTGTTCTTCCCAAGTCAAGCTATGAATTAGAATATCTTCTAGGTATGTGCCGCAGAAATGGTAAGAGGGCCACAATAGAGAATGCTTCTTGGCTTCTCACTCTGCTCTCTGTGACTCCGTTCTGGCTCTGCGGATCTCCCGGCGAGGTGGTTCTGGCACAGTTAAGAAACCACACGGTCCACCTCCTCGAGTTCATGCCACTGCCTCCTGGTGTCCAGCTTCCACTCAGGCCTTCTCTGCTTCAGTCTGCGGAGGACCCTCGCGTTCTGCAGACCGCATCCTCCAGACTGCAAGACTGTATCCTCGGCGTGCAGCCCTTACCCCTGGTTCGAACTTCCCGGTTCTGTCAGGTTTCACACCTACTTCCCTCTCCATCAAGTCCTTCTTCTCTTTTTATGTGGTCTAGATGTCCAGCAGAGTGCCATAGTGCTTTGTTTGGCTTGATGGTGCACTCTTCACGCATCCCCTGGGCCATCTCTTTCCAGTACTTGTTAGATATGGCAATGGAGTGGTGTGTATGACTCCTTTCATCTTCTTCTCAGTACTTCAAAAGAAAGTGTTAAAATCGACATGGATGTTTATTTTGTTCTTCCTCTTCCTGATGGTATAAAATATTACAGGATGAAAGAAAGGAGTATTACAATAACACACAGTAGTGCTGTCAGCCTGATTATTTATAGATCCTACAGGTTTCATGATTTCACGGCCAAGAGGTTTACGTAGTTCCATCATGGAATGAGAGACCTTGTCCCCATAGGGAGGTCTCTCCCTGAGAGGTCCTGCTTTCCGCCACCGCTAGGGGGAATATTGCGTAGCGGCCTCACGTCCCTAGCCTTACAGGAAAGGGGCTCCCCACCTCGGGAGAAATGTCGTGACCCCATGAATTGTCACAATCGTTAGGCTAGTCTCCTTCTTGTCAAATATATGTATTGAAAACTATTACAGTGAGAAACATACCACACGATGTCAAACTTACCAAAATCGCAATAAGCTTATAGATTACTGATTTATTGATTAGAAGTTGTTGAAATCCCCACTGAACAAGCACTGCATCTCTCGGAAGGGTTCTTCTGGAAAACTATTTTAAATCTACCTGTTACACTTCGAACTTCCCCGTCGGCATCCTTGCAGAATTCATCTTCGTTACAGGCTCCTCTATGGTCCAGGTACAAGCTACCATGGCATCTGTACAAACGTCGACATACTCCAGGTCACCTGACACGCCTTGTACGTCGAAGACGTACAGCAAGCCACGCCCCTCTTACGACGACTATAAAACCACCGTCTTCCAAGGGGCTCGTTGCTGATAATTAGCGTTACCAGCTACACGCGGTTTCATCCGTTTCTTCTTCGTGTATCCCTACACGAATCCTTATCTGAACTCCTGGTTTTGACCTTCTGCCTGAAATTGGATTGCTTCGTCTCCTCCCCTGTTCTTGTTGTGATCGTCTGGTTGTTGGACTCGGAACGCTTCTGGATACGGCTCTCTTCAGTGTCTTGCGGTTCTTTCCTGGTTGCCGCTCTGCACATCAATTTTGGCTGTTTTTTCATCCGGATCATCTCAACAATTACTCAACCATAATCGTGTACTCAGGTACATATCTATTGTCTTTCATGGACATTGTTTTCTGTTGGATTCTGGGACATTGAGTGACTTTGCTGTGAGATTATTCTTCAGTGCATATGAACGCTTTCCTGATCTGCACCAACTCGACCCTAGTGCGTCCCACGTGCCGTCCGGGGTTACTTACCTATACTAACTTCCCTGTTTGTTATTTTCTCCTGTCGTTGTCTCCAGAATTCTGAACTCCTTATCCTGGACTCCTCCTACTCCAATATTCTTTACTCAGTTCAGTTGTTATCAATACTATAGATAAAGTGGGAAACAATACTGATTTAGATTATTTCCACTCATTCGTGTTATTCTTTGTAGATAATCCCGGGGAAACGCAATTCCACTCCAATATTCATATAGGTAGTTGTTCAATCATTTACTGTTCTAATCACTTGTTTATAACATCAACACTGTCTAATATCTTGTATTCTTTTGCAGCATTGGTATTGCCGGTGTGTGTTCTCCCCGCTCTTTTATTCAATTGACATCTCTGTCTGTTCTACTGAAACAGCAGAGAGGTACATTGTGGAAAAGAGCCCCTCTTTGAGGAAGCCTGAGTCTTGTACTCAGGGGAGCTGGGATGGAAGGCTGAATTCGGAATTCTATGCTACCAACATCTCCAAGGTCGTGTTCTCCGCATCTTCGACCTATTCGGAGTGGTGAGTAACACTACCCTTTTACAATCCTATTTATTCTATGGCTATGATGAATAATTTATGTTTTTTTAAATAACATTTTAAATCCTGTTAAAGCAATTTTAATGAATGGTTCATCATATCTTATGGAGTTTAAAAGAGACTGTAGTAGTGTGTTAGAGGAAATGTATTCTAGTTGTGATTAGTTAGCTCAAAACCCAGTGAAGGTAAAGATTAAATTAAGGAGGAATGATTGGTTAAAGAAAAATAATGCTTTGAGCAAATATGAATTATTCTTTTTTTTATTTACTTGATTCAACTGGTTAACAGTTTTTACAAGATAGATCATAAAAATCCTTCCATGCAATAAAAAAAAGTATTCTTGTTAAAACTCAAAACTTAGGCCATAAGCCAAGGCAAAGAAGAAGATCCCAATGCGAACAGGAAAGGAATGAAAGAATAAAAAGAAAAGAAAAGGGGGGGCGTGGCCTGGAGCCCCGCGGATGAGGCTGCTCCATTGATGGCCTCCGTTGGGGTCCGCTGCTCTGACTGATCTTTCACCGGTTCCCGCTATGCTGTAACGGCCTCCTGACAGGGATCTGAAGCGGAACGTCTCCTGCACCCGTGGCTACATTCCTGGCCCCTAACGCGGCAGAGTGGCTGAAAACGCGGCGTTGGAACTTCTCTGCGGTCTTCCCCGCCGTGATTCAAGATGGCCTGAAGCGGGGAGGGGCAGTGTGGCTCCAACATGTAACAGCACTCTCGTAGTACCTGCCACCTCCCCCATCCCTCCTCCTCATCTGCACGGAGTCTTCGATTGAGACGGCCGGGTCCGACGACCACTAATCCAACGCCGAGAGCTACAGCGCTGCATCCTTCCCTCCCGCCTGGGCGTGGTGTCGCTGGGCCTCCCCCGCAAGATGAGCTCCGGCGGACTCTAAGCCAGCGGTGCCTGCGACCCCCACCTCCAGCGCGGTCGGCAGCCTGCTTTCCAGGCGGACGCCGCAGGTCCCACTAAGCATTCCAAGCCCCTACGGACCCGCCGCTCAGCAGCTGGCACCCTGAGGAATCGACGACACGCCACTCTCCAGGTGAGCGCCTCTGTCCCCATTGAGTGAGGTGGTCCTGCGCCTCCCCACTTGCATCCACGACTGGCTTCCCCCGGGGGCTTGACCGGAGGCCCGCCACCATCCCTGAGGCCTACCGGATCTTGCCCCCCCCACCTCCTACTGATCGTGGTCTGCTTCCACTGCAGTGTTTCTGGTGCTCCTGCAGCTTCCTGGGGCGCCCCTGCCTACTGTCGCCACGTACCGGCGGAGCGGAACCACCTCCACCCCATAGCTTTGGATCCGGGCCTCTTACCTTGGGTGGCTTCTCCTTACGAACACGATTACTACTCCGTGAAGGCACTCGTGCCTCTTCTCCCTGAGAAATCTCCTGGGGCACCCCAGCCCACTCCAGTTCTACCGCCACCTTTGACTCCTGTGGCCCCTGGCAGCGAGCATATTCCCCCCCCCCCCTCTTAAGCCATGACCAAGGTGGTGAAATCATCGAGGGGCACTGACTTTGCCACCATGCTGCAGGCCCCGGAGAAAGGGAAAAAAAACGACCCCCTGAATCTAACTCCCCAGAGGGCCTCCGACGTGAAGGGCACGCTGGCCACCAAGGAAGACCTCCAGGTCTTTATGTCTGACATTAAAGCGGAATTCCGGAACTGCATGACGGAACTCACAGCCAAGTTGGAACAAACCGAACAGCGGATTGACAACGTTGAACACCGAATAGTGGAGGTCGAGGAGCTGACAGTGGACCATTCTAACTCGATGAAGGAGATGCAATGTAATATCCAAGGATTAATGGATAAAACCGAAATCCTCGAATTTAAGCAAGAGGATATGGAAAACCGCTCTCGGCGCAACAACTTACGGATCCGAGGGGTCCCCTCATCAATCCCAGACAAGGAACTTCCTGAATATGTCAGCACCCTCTTTCAATCTTTACTGCCGGACTTAGATGAAACGCAACTCTTACTTGACCGCACTCACCGAATGCGCCCCCGGCGGGGAACTAACACAGACTCTCCCCCAGATGTCATCACGAGAGTCCACTTCTTCACCACTAAAGAGGCTATAGTTGCGATAGGCCGCACAAAGGATGAGCTCTCCTTCCAGGGATCCCCACTCCAAATCTTCCAAGACCTATCGCCCCTAACCCTCCAAAAATGCAGAATGCTCCGTCCTCTCACCCTCTTTCTCCGAGACCAGCAGGTGCACTACAGATGGCTGTTTCCTACGGTGCTACAATTTTCATATAAAGGCACCCCTCGCACCATCAGTCACCTCGAGGATGCGGCTTCCATTCTACAGCTGGGCTCTCCCGAGAGCACGGGGCCCTCTCTCCCACCTCGATCGGACCCGGCCCTGGAGCCTGGCTCCCTGAAGCAGAAACGGACCCCCTGGTCACGAGTGCAGAGATCTCGCAAACCCAGATGATGGCCCACGCTCCCCTTAAGGATCAAGCGGCACCGAGACTAGCGATACTCTCTTAAGCCCGCCGCGGACCCCATGCGGCCTATACCCTCCTCCAAGGTGGATGTCATCGTGTTACCCTTGGAGAAAGTTTCAACCATGTCGCCCAGGTCGCCCGTTGCCGGCCTGGGATGCCCGGGGGACCCACCGACAGTTACCAATCGGCCCCCTGGCCACAGTTAGGTCCTCCTGTTGGAGGCCGAAGTTGGAAGGTTGGATCTCACGTTGGAGACTATTGTTAAAACCATCAGCCTCAGGAGCCTTACCTCTGCTGACACTTTGCAGCTATGGCTAACCTAGACCCCTCCCAATCCCCCCCCGCGGCAAAGGTCCTCGGACAGCCAGCCCCCACCTCAGCAACTGAAACTCACCACTCTGAATGTTAGGGGCCTGAACTCCCCCCCCCCCCCACCCCCCGAAGAGGAAATCCATCCTACACATGCTGCAATCCGATGGAACCTCAATCGCTTTCCTGCAGGAAACACACTTAATTCCAGCGGACTTTTCGTGCCTCCGAAGCAGACTCTTCCCCACACAATTCTTAGCGTCCAATGGCACCAAAAAGGGTGGCACCACTATCCTTTTTGCTGCGGGCTTGAACCCCCAAGTCCTCGACGTCCTGCGCTGCTGAGAGGGTCGCTTTGTGGCTGTCAAATGCATCATTATGGGCCAGCTCTACACTCTCGTATCAGCATACGCCCCGAATGAGTTCCAAGATGGATTTTACCAGGACCTGGAAGAGACCCTCCACCCGTTCACGGAAGGACAACTTGTCATCGGAAGCGATTTCAACGGGGCCCTGGACCCCCTTAAAGACAGATCTCACCCCCCCACCTCCAGAGACCAGAAGCTAGCCCTGGCCCTGCTCCACTTGTTCCGCACGCTTGATGTCGTCAACACCTGGAGAGTGTTATGCCCGGAGGAGAAGGAGTTCACCTTTTACTCATATGTACCTCGCACTTTCTCCAGAATCGATCTCCTGTTGGCCTCACCCCGGATCCTGACCTTCACGGATGATGTCACGATCGGCCCCCGGATCCTCTCCGACAATGTCCCTCCGAGTCCACGACCCGGATCCCCCTCCGCGTCGCCAATGGACCTTGTATGACCCTATCCTGAGGGAAATGACGGTGAGAGATGCAATCGCCAGATCAATCAAAAACTTATTTACTGAGAACCTTAACAAGGACACATCCCCTGCCAACACCTGGGATGCTATGAAGGCGGTGCTCAGAGGGGAACTGATCGCCCAGGGTGCCACGTTTCACAAACCGAAGAAGACGACCCGAGACGCCCTGGAGGCCGAGGTTTGTGCAGCCGAAGCGGTCCACAAGCAAAAGGGCTGGTCCCAGAAATCCTACAAAGCCTTGCAAATGGTGAGGAAGAGGCTGGAGGCTCTCCACGCCGACACCACTGCGAACCTGCTCGCTAGGACCAAACAATGGTACTATGTCCACAATAACAAAGCCAACAAGCTCCTGGTCAGCAAGCTAGCTAGGGAGAAGACTCGGAAATCCATCCTGGGCCTTCGCGACCCACAGGGGTTGGTGCACTATGCAGACCAAGAGAAAATCTGGCTAGCCACGGCCCATCAGTCCGAGACTATGACAGCGGTCCCGAGGGACTTGGAAGCACAGCGTGCATATATCCGTAAGGCGGCCCTTCCACTCCTGACCCCGGATGTTGGCCAGGAGCTGGAAACGCCTATCACGGAGGAGGAGGTGGAAGAGGCGATAAAGAGTTTGAAACCCAGGGCCCCCGGCCCGGACGGCTTCACCACCAGATTTTATAAGCTCTTTCGTCCCCAATTGGTGGCTCCCTTGGCTCGCCTCTTCAATTCATTTGCGACCACCGGAACGATCACTCCGTCCATGCAGGAATCCATTGCCGTTCTCGCTTTAAAGCCCGGAAAGGACCCCCTTGAGAACAGCTCGTACAGACCAATTTCCCTGCTTAATTTGGACACTAATAGCTACTCAAAAATCTTGGCTAACGGCCTGGCTCCGATCCTACCGAACATCATAGACCCGGACCAAACCGGCTTCATCAACTACCAGTCCACGAAAGATAACATTCGCAGAGCCCTGAACCTCATAGAGGTGACCACAAGAAATTCCCAGCAACTGGCCTTGCTGGCCCTAGCCGCGACCAAGGCCTTCGACAAGGTGGACTGGTCATTTCTTACCTTGACCCTCGAAGCCTTCAGCTTTGGCCCAATCTTCAGGAAAATGGTCCTGGCGAATTATCAAGCTCCCAAAACCAGGCTCAGGGTTAACGGCCGCCTGTCGGGCCCTATCCTTCCTACCTGCGGAACGAGGCAGGGATGCCCCCTGTCCCCCCTGCTTTTAGTCCTGGTCATGGAACCCTTGGCCCAACGGGTGCGGACAAACCAACTGATAAGCGGCCCGAAGATAGGCGCCACCCAGCATAAGATCGCCCTCTACGCGGATGACGTCTTGCTAACCGTCACAAACATCCAATCCTCCCTGAGGGCTGCTCTGGGGGAGCTCCGTAGCTTCGATGAGGTAGCGGGATTCGCCATCAACTTCTCAAAATCGATAGCCCTCGGTGTGGGCCTGAGCCCGGACGAAAGGATCGCCCTGGATAAGCAAAGCCCGTTCCAATGGAGCACCCAAGCAATCCCATACCTGGGGGTCCGGATCCCAGCACAACCAACAAAATTCTACCAGGCCAACTTCCCCCCGCTCTTCGAGGAACTGGAGAAGGATATCACGCGCTGGCGGTCGCAGGAAATCTCCCTGCTGATTTCCTGCAAAATGAATCTCCTTCCCCGCTTCCTATATGCCTGTGCTTCCCTTCCCGTCTCAATCCCCGTCCCCCCATCATGAAGCTTCAACGGAAATTGATTGACTTTATATGGAAGGGCAAGAAAGCGAGGATTCCCCGGAAAACAATGATGGCCAGCGCTAGACTGGGAGGGCTGGGGGTCCCGGACCTCCGCAAGTATCATATCGCAGCGCAGCTGGCCCATCTCCATGCGTGGGGACTGGCCTCAGGTAGCCCAAAGTGGGTGGACATCGAACAATCGCACCTACCCCTGCCTCTTCGCTTCCTCCCGTTTCTCCCTAACGCTTTGCGTCGGAGTTGGCCAAATGTGCTGACGGCCACGAAAAACTCGTTAAAGGCATGGGAGTGGGCCCGCAGATACAGAGGGATCCCAAACGACCTGACACGCTCTTCCCGATCTTCCACAACCCGGCCTTCTCCTCCGGAGCTCGTCCAGCGAACTTCAGAAACTGGGTTGCAGGAGGCCTTGAAACGCTGGGACAGCTGTTCGCAGGAGACTCCCCCTCCCTCCCCCCTGGACTTCGAACAATGTAAATCCTCCTTTCAGCTAGCAGAGTCGGACAGATTCTCCTATGCCCAACTAAGACACTGGTGCTCCAACCGCCAGACCCGGATGGCAGCAACTCGGCCTCTTACTCCCTTGGAACTCACAGCGGCTGACCTGCCTGCCCGAGGGAAGATTTCCGCCCTCTACAAGCTACTGCTGGACGACCCCCCTCCTTTCTAAACCCTCCATGTTCCTGTGGGAGACGGACCTGGATATCTGGACCAGGACGCGCACGGCATCCCGCTGTATCACCAACCGGGAATGCACCCACAAACTGTTGTTGCGATGGTACTACTCCCCCTTACGTCTCCACCACTTTCAACAAGCCCTGGACCCCCACTGCTGGCGTTTATGCGGCCACTTGGGATCCTACTTCCATATGTGGTGGACCTGCCTAAAGTAAAGGAGTTTTGGACCCAATGCCTCGCCACTATAAAAGACATTACCCAAGTGACCATTCCACCAACTCCCGAACAGGTCCTCCTTGGGATCCCGCACCCGGACGCTTACCCTAGAACGGGGAGGAGGGCCACGCTGTCCACTCAACTCTTGCTGGCCGCCAAAATCATGGCCCCCTCATGCCCTTGTGGTGGATCAAACTCTGGGACATCCTAATAGCTGAAAAGGTCACGGCAGCTAAGGCGGGCAGACTCTATCGTTTCTTGGACGTCTGGGGCCCGGTCCTAGACTATGACCAGAAATATCCAGCGCTTACTTTTAAGCCGCGCCTGATCGCGAACGCTCTCCGTTCTATGGGGGACAGCTCGCCACCTGGCGGAACGGAATGAGGCCCGGGAACAATGCCGTCTGCGGGCGTAGGGGTTGGGGGGAGGGAGGCATTTCAAATGTCATATGTCGTCTGTAACTAATGTGTGTTTATCATGTTTGCTCCTGTGCGCTGTTAATAAATAAACAAGTTTAAAAAAAAAAAAGAAAAGAAAATCAAAGGAAAAAGAAAAAAGTGTTGGTTTCTTTTCCGTTAATACCACTGTCACAATATACTCTATGCCTCATTTTTTTTTCCTCAGATTTTACCGAGAATGTGTTTTGGAGAATATGAATTATATAAGGAATATAGAAGAGTTGTTCTAAAATGTCTTATTCCTGAAATGTATTCATAACCTTCTGGATGGGCATTGTAGAGAAATGTTTGTCTTGTTTTTATCTCTTTTGCTCACTTGTCAAAGGCGGAAGAGGGGTCAAGGAGAATGAGAACAGCAGGAGAATTAGAGTAAAGATTTACGAGCAGTTCTTCAGTTCCTCCTTGTTCAGGAGAGCAGTTTGCGTGCCTCTGGATGCTCGGAATCCAGATTGATGGTCATGTAAACAACCAACGAGCTCAGTGTGTTGGGTCAGGAGTTTCCCAAGGAAGGGTGGAGTAGAGATAGGGCGTTAGTTGGCCAGACAGGAGGGGTTGGCTGAAGGCTTTTTTTAGGGGGGGTGCATAAGGTGTGCTTGAGAGAGGAAGGGGAAGAGCCAGAGTCTAAGGGGTGATTGCAGAAGTCGCCGGGAGCAGGTGCCAGGGATGAGAAGTTGTCCCTGATTGTTCTGGAAGAACAGGGAGACACCTGTTTTGGATGAAACCTTCATAGAGCGGACTACTCTAGAGACCTCATCCATTGTTATAGGTGAAAAGGAGGAGAGAACGGGTAGGGTTGGGGGTAGAAGACATGGGAGGTGGGGGCCAGGGAGAGGAGAGGAGGGGGGCAAAAGAGAGAGGTCAAAATGTCCTGAGTTTCAGAGGTGAAATGGGTGGCTCGTGCAGGACAGAGGGCCTGAGACTGAAGAGGCGGAGTAGAGACTGCAGCTGGATTGGCGAGTTCCTTGCAGATTTTGTAGAGTTCAGCCGTATTGTTGGTGGCACCAGAGATACGGGCCTGAATGAGGGCCTGTTAAGTCAGCATCCACACATAAACAGCTGACACTTGCTGATTACAACAGGAAACCTTTATTGGAATAAAAGGTTTAGCTGTACACATAAGACGACCCCCAGCAGGAGGCTTACAACTGTCCTCCTTCAGACAGCCTTCTCTTCTCCACTAGCACACTAGAACCCCTAGCAATAATAACAGTTCTAATGTAACCAAGGAGAAGGAAGGTAATGTTCTGTATATGCTAAACACTGGATCTCCTAACACCTCTCCTCCTTAAACATGAACAAGAAACAGTGTGGGTGAGAACCCCATGAGTTAAAACCTGTGAAAAAACGAAAACAAAGAAAAAAACAAAGTTCATAACAAGCACCCAACAATGAGTAAATCAGAAGTCACTGCATGCAATTGAAAGAGAGGTGCAATGAGAAGTAAATATGGTGAATTCCTCCTCATCCCATGAACCTCCTCTCACCTCCTCTTGGTTGACTGACTATAGCCACCCTTTCTTTATTCAAAATACCTCCTCCCTTGACTAACACTGACGAGCCAAAGTCCTTCATGACTTGTTTGGGTTCGGAAAACAAGGAAGCTCCTTTGTGAACTTTAGTTGGAAGCTTAATTTAAATCCATTCACCCTCTCCAACCTTGAGTTCACTGCAACAATTTTTCTGATCGTACCTCTCCTTGGATTTGGCACCAGACTCAAGGATTTTTCTTTTCACACTCTCCATATCCACACCAACCATTTTTGATTTACCCATCCATCCCGGACACAAGTGGGTATTTGGCTTTCTGCCTCTCAACATTTCAAACGGAGTCACTCCTGTGACACTGTGGGGAGATAACCTATACTGGAAAGTTCGTTCCATTACTGTTCTTACCCAATCTCCTCCAGTAGCTACCGCAATCCTGATAGCTTCCATTAGAGTCCTGTTGAACCTTTCGACACATCCATTACTCTGGGGGTGATATAGGGAAGTATTTACACGTTCTATTCTAGGCCTATCCAAGAATTTTCTGAATTCTTTAGAAAGGAGTTGAGACCCATTGTCAGACAAACACTTCCTAGGGAACCCTTCTCTCCAGAACAGTTGTTCCATAAATCTCATTATGCTACTGCTAGAAATGTCCTTAAGTACACAAACTTCTGGCCATTTCGACAACAAGTCCATAACCACTAACAGGTAGCTATCCCTTCCACCACCAATGTTAAATGGACGAAGGAGATCCAACGCAATTTCATCCCAAGGGACCCGCAGACACTCTCTCACTATCATGGGGACTTTCTGCAACGTGAGCCCTTTGTTCCCCTCAACACACTCCACACAATCTTTGACTCTTTCCTCAGTGTCCTTGTCAATTCCAGGCAACCAGAATTCGGATCTTACCAACCCCTTCGTTCTGCCGAGCCCTAAATGTCCAACATGGGCCAAATCCAGAACTAGTATCCTCATCCCAACTGGAACAACCATCTGATGTCCTTTGTACAAGTAGCCATCCTGAGCCTATAGCTCTTCTTTTACCTTGGCAAAACCACTATACCCCCCTTTGTAAGTCCTTATTTTGCCTTCCACAACCAGTGTAAGTAACTCTTGATAGGCAAAGTCTTCACTACAGGCAGTGTCCCAATCATCCTTCCTTAGTGTTTCATGTACCTGGAATATTTCTGCACCCTCCCCCGAACTTAAGTGCTCATCACCATCCCCACTCAACACTTCTCTCTGAACAGATCTAGACAAAGCATATGCAACCACATTAACTTCCCCCTTTACATGGAGCATGGTATACTGTAGACCTTGTAACGCTGTCACCCATTTCATAATGCGCCTCGACACACCCTCCAAACCACCTTTTGTGAAAATCCCCACCAGGGGTTTATGATCAGTGCAGATGGTGAATTTCCTCCCCCACAAAAACCTTTTAAACTTCTCAACTCCCCACACACATGCTAGGGCCTCCTTCTCAATAACAGAATATCTAGATTCAGGTCCCTTCAAAGATCTGGATGCAAATGCCACAGTATGTAAACCTGCATGATCCTCTTGCATGAGCACTGCACCAACACAATAATCGCTAGCATCAACAAAAAGCAGTGTAGGCCTGCCCTCTTCATATATCTTCAAAATGGGGGCCTTGACAATGGCCTCCTTTATCATCTTGAATTCTTTCTTACAATGCTCATCCCACTTAAGAGCTACTCCCTTAAGGGAAAGTAATCTCATATTCCTTGACATTTCTGATAATCCTCTAACAAATTTACCGTAGAACTCAACCAGTCCCAACAATGACAGTATGTCCCCTTTAGATTTGGGCTCCTCCATTCTCTTTATAGCCTCAATGGCTTCCTCTTTGGGCTTAACCCCTTCACCTGTGATCTCGTGACCCAGGTAAACCACTTTGTTAGCTTTGAAAGTACATTTCTCCATGGCAATCGTGAGTCCTGCCTCCTTCAATATGTCTAACACTCTCCTCAAGCGATAATCGTGTTCCTTCTCGTCACTCCACACACCAACACATCGTCCTGATAACACATCACTCCTTTCTCTCCCCCCAGTAATCTGTGCATAATACATTGAAACACACTTGCCGCTGAGACTAGCCCAAACGGCATACGCACGCACCTAAATAAGCCAATTGGCGTGATAAAAGCCGTAAGATCCCTGGAATTAGGGTGCAACTCGACCTGATGATAGGCTGACTTCAAATCTAGCATGAAAAATACTCTAGAACCAGCTACCCACACCATCAAATCATCGATTCTGGGCAATGGGAACCTGTCTGCTACCACCATGCTGTTCAAATGCCTAAAATCGATGCAACGTCCCAGAGATCCATTATTCTTCCTGACCACCACTATGGGACTGACCCACTCTGACGCATCTATTCTCTCAATGACTCCCTCACTTTCCATTCTCTTGAGTTCTTCCTCTACATCTTGTTTAAGGGCAAGAGGAACGGTTCTCAGTTTTGCAATTTTTGGCACCGCACCCTTCTTTAGGCGAATCACATGAACAA
The DNA here is from genome assembly GCF_040938575.1 of Ambystoma mexicanum. Taxonomy (NCBI): domain Eukaryota; kingdom Metazoa; phylum Chordata; class Amphibia; order Caudata; family Ambystomatidae; genus Ambystoma; species Ambystoma mexicanum. The sequence goes on along the minus strand of NC_090937.1, from coordinate 1,663,438,802 downwards.
AACCTTTCAAACACCCCAATTTCCCAGGTGAATCGGTTCGCACCTCTGTGGCATCTCCACCCCCCACAGATAGTACTTGCTCTGGATGACTTGCCTCAAGCCTTATCTTCAATTCGGCCTGATCACGCCATGATAGCAACTCTCTCCCTTTTTTTGTAACATACACATAGCCTGTGGACTTTCTATCCTTAAATTGTAACTCAGCATCAAAGCACCCTATAATGTCTATGGGAACATCACCGTAAGCATTTGCTCTAACAGTGTTCTCCCACAAGGTGCAACATTTGAACTTATTTTTCCACACTTCCACACTTATCAATGTGTAGTCAGCCCCACTATCCATCAGCATGCGTACGGGCACTCCACGGATTGCAACCTCAGCATATGGCTTCTGCATCTTCACCCTACCACCGATGGCATTCACTGTGAACACCACCTCTCTCCCATCATCACCAAGTGAATCGTCTTCATAACTCGCACTTATCTCATGCACTTGGTTCGACCCAGCATAAAAGTTCCTACAGCATCGGGCAATGTGACCTCTCACTCCACACTCGTTGCATATGATCCAACCCCTTGGAGTCCCAGAATCCTTAGCTGTCTTAAAGGGATTTGTTAATTCTCTGGACATTCCTCTGCTATCTTTTATGGTGATCCCTTGTCGCCATCCTCTGCCAGTTGCTGGCCTGTTTTCCTCCATTCTCTTTCCGGACTGCATGGGACGCAATGGGTTTCCTGTGTTCTGTCGCTGAACTACCTTTGATACCTTGTGTATTGCCCCTTCACTCTCCTCCAACTTGGGCCGCACAATGTTACCAGTATCCGTCTGAAGCACTTTAATACACTTGTCAGTGTGTTCCACTATCTTTGCTATCTCAATTGCTCGATCCAGAGTGGGATTCCTCTCTTTTCACAGTTCCATCCTAATACTGTCATTGGAACACTTGATCATTAATTGTTCTCTAAGATGCTCATCTTGACAGTGAGTAAACTTGCATTTCACCGCCAAACCCCTCAGAGCCGTCACAAAATCCTCAATGCTTTCACCTCTCTTCTGTTCCCTCGTGGCAAATTTATATCTCTCCAGTATGATATTCTCCTCCACTCTATAGTGTCTGTCTGACTTCGCTAAAGTTTTCTTAAAAGGACCTGCATCCAACAAGTCAGAGGGTTCTGGCAATCTCTTCAAAACTTCCTGCCCTGCGGTTCCCAAACAATGAAACAGCAATGCCTCCTTGCGCTCATTAGAGTAATTAGCACCAAATACTGCCAACGCATACTTGTTGAATCCCTCTTTCCAATCTACCCACCGCACCCTGGGTTCTCCTGGTGTAGGAAGGAAAAATACAGGCCCAGGAACATTCGCCATGATAATCCTACAATGTGTGATGCGGAGGGAGTGTGTGAAAACTGTGTTCGGCAACCCCAACAGCCCTCGCCCAGCAGTGTCCACTCACTCACCAAAAGTCTCACCAAAAGTCTCACCGTCGAATGGGAATGCCAACGGACCAATGTATGCTCTGTAGGAGCTGCTGCCACCTTCAATCAGCCTGTTGTCCAATAGTGGCTGCCTACTCCCTGCGGAACGGGGAACCGGATCGCGCCCGACCCCCGACTGCGGGCTGAATCACTATGGAAACGGCGAAGCCAAACAAAATTGCCGCCATGTCTTTGGGTCCTCTTTTCTGGGACGTGAGAGCGTCACTCCATGGACGCCAGGCCACGCAGAGGTGACCACTTAGTTCGGTCACAGCGGTGGCGCGGGGAGACAACAGTGCTGAGCGCGGCAGCTATTTAAAGGTAAACACCACAGTACTGCAATGGCGCCAACCACCGCCACCGCCGTCGCGCGTGCAACCCAATTGCACAATCCAAGGTACACTATCCAAGCAGAGTGCAACCGCGGGTGTAAACGCCACCCGTAAACACTCCAAGACCGCTCCGCTCACCTTGCACGTATTCCCAGCTGATCTGCTGGTTCCCACGACCCCAGGTGCCGCCGACGACTGCTCGCTGGCTCCTTTGGTCCTGAGCACCGCCGACAGCCTCTCCCTGGTTCCCTCAGGAATGCGAGCACACACTGCCGCACTGGCGGGCACGACTGCCCAACTCGCCCAAATGTAACGTTCCCACTGACAATGAGCGCTGGCGGTACTGTTCCACAGCTGTAGAGGATCCCAGTCACGCCGGGGGTCGTCACCAGGGGTCCGCTCCTCTTAGACCTCATCGCCAAAAGTCAGCAACCACACATAAACAGCTGACACTTGCTGATTACAACAGGAAACCTTTATTGGAATAAAAGGTTTAGCTGTACACATAAGACGACCCCCAGCAGGAGGCTTACAACTGTCCTCCTTCAGACAGCCTTCTCTTCTCTACTAGCACACCAGAACCCCTATCAATAATAACAGTTCTAATGTAACCAAGGAGAAGGAAGGTAATGTTCTGTATATGCTAAACACTGGATCTCCTAACAGGGCCCTCTTCTTGGAGCAGGCAACAGGCCAGTTTGTCAGAGGATGAGCCCAAGATATGCCACTTCCGTTCAACAACTCTGCACTTGCGTTTCAGAGAGGCTAGATCGGAATCGTACCAGCTGTTATGTTTGGGGGCAGGTTTCAGGTGAATCCTCATGACAGAATGTCATGACCCTTGCCCCTGGCCCTCACTGGCAAGTCAGCCTTCCAGTTAGGACCAGGTCAAAGATCTTAAAACCTCATCCAAGACTCTCTTGGAATCTTTGGCGCCAGGCTCATAACCCTCATGAAGACCAACATTAGAATGGGACTATTTACTTGGGATTATTTAACCAGGGGCGGGGGCAGCCAACATGGAGGCACACACATAGCTCAGTTACAAGGAACTGAGCTATGCGGTCTAGTCTTTTGGGTGTGGCAGGCCTGGAACTACTTTACCTGGACTACTTTACCTGAGACTATTTAAACTGCACCCAAACAGCAGAACATGCTTTGCGTTTTTCTGCTGTGGTCAGCGTAACGCTCACCGTGTCCAGTTCTTTGATGGCAACTTACTTGAAGCCAAGGACCTGCAGAGAGAGAAAGAACACTACGAAACTTACCTGGAACAGTATCCTGTCTTCAATCCATCGCCGACTTCAGTTCCACTCACCTGAAGGTACTAACTCCATCATCCGGCACCGCATGCATCCTGGAATACCATAACCTGGAAAGAGGAGAAAGAACAACAGCATTAGTAAGCGTTTACTCACGTTTCCTCCCGAATGAAGAAAGCCACACAATTCTTACCTGGGTAGCCATCTCCTGATCAGTAGCATCGCTTGAACATTACGGCGCTCGGCGAGGAACATCGCAACCTGCAAGGTGAGAAAAGACACAGGTTAGCAATATAAAAGGCAAAACAGTGCCGCGCATTGCGCATTACTCACAGGACAACATCGCACACACCGCGCTTTCACCTACCGGCCCATGCTCATCTTCAAACTGCATGACAACTCCAAAATACCTTTCCATACCTAAAAGGAAAGAAGCAAGACATTATTATTATGTGTTAAGAATCAAGAGGCACGTGTTCCTCAATCCAATAGGACACAACTTTGAAGAAACACCAAATGTACTCTTAATTACTAAGCGATCCTGAATTGGACAATCAATTAGACTATCAAGATTAACTATTGTAATACTTTACCATTGAAGAAATATTTTTTTACAACAAATTGTGTCAATCGTAAACATTCTTCTCAACAGCCACACTACCCACGCAAAGATGTATGCGCGCTGGTGCAAGATTCAATCCTTATTCCCCTTAATCTCAATTACACAGGTATTTAAAGGCACACCAAAGGATCAATTGTGAAGCAAGGCACTAAAATGCAGCGCAAAATGGTGGATGTACAGATTTAAAAACCACACCTAGATTCTATTTTGACGTAAGGCACAGAGATGCAGTAGGAAGACAATCTGCGTATGGGAGAAAGTAAAGCAAGCAAACATTTCTAAAGTTCCAGAGTTACGGTAGAAAGGCTAAGGAGACAGCCGCCAGAGCACCACAAGTTGGGACGTGAGCAGCTAAGAGTGAGATACAGCCAATCAGAGTTTGCAGAAGGAGGCCGGCTGCCGGGGCAACAAGATGATGAGGTGGAGGTTCGGTGCAATGCAACTAAAAAGAGCGGGTCATAGTCAAAGAAGGTGAGACAAGGATGAGCGGGCGAGCGCTAGAGAAACCGTCAATCTGAAGGGGGTAGTTAGCGCAGGGGGCACGAGGGATCAGGCAGAGAGAAATAGTTGCTTACTCAGACTGCAAGTATGCGAAGATACTAATCGAGCTTGAAACGGCATGGAACTGAGATTATGGTAGGGGCCCTCTTGGGAGAGGGAGAGATCCTGGCCCTTAGAAGAGGCCCTTGAGGAGGCTGTTGATCAACTGCTGGCTCCTTCCTCCTGCTCCAGGAAGTGAGCGGAGTAGCCAATCAGTTGGGGGCTGCCCCTGCACACAACAGCTGATGCGGGTGCTGTGCTGGGCGGCCATGTTTAAAAGGTGTCCCTCGCCAGATCTTCAGTGAGGGTGGAACCGCCAAGGTGTGGTGGCCACTAGATAGTGCAGCCCCCAGTGAGGGAAAGGAAAGCTATGCATGTGTCTACGCTTTCCATGGCAATCTGTTTGCTTGAAAATAACTTGTACTTTCTAATTCAATATTCATTTGGTGACCATGTTGTTCTTCCATTTTACGCATGGCTTGTCTGAATAAGGTTCACCTTGAGGGAGCAGGGCCCTGGGATAAGTTTGATAATCCAAACCATTTCCTTGCCTGACAGTTCATTAACATGGCAGATTCTATTGATCAGCTAAGGCAGTGACAAATTCTCATATGAACGGTCAGATAAGAATGTGTCACCGCCGATAGTTAATAAATCGAACCTAGACAAGACTTTCCATGCCTGCCACTCGGTTGCTGGCTCCCCTGGGACTTTCAGCAACTTGACCTGTGGGGTTATTCCAGGAGTCACTGTTTTATTTTCTCTGGCTGGAGTATCAACAGAAATGGTTCACATCACCAAGAGTGATTTGTGCTGCAACAATATCTGGTAACCTGCTGCAGCACATGGGCAGTTCTCGTGTAATTGGCTGCTGCAGAGCTCACCCTCCGCCTGGATGGTTCTTCTAGAATTGGCTGCTCATCTTGCCACGCACTGCATCTATGTTGCCAGGCAACCATGCTGATGCGGCCCTTTCGGTCTGTCTATTTTCTTTTGTAGGTGCACCCAGCTTGGAGTAAATTTCAGACATCCTGCCCCTCAGTAGCATTGGCGGTTCTCCCTAGTTCACGCGAAGCTGCTTGCAGCCCGTGTAGCTTATGTCATCAATAAATGCAGAAAGGTACACCTTCATGTAAAGAGCCTCCGGAGAGCAAGCCCTGCACCAACAATCCACCTCATCATCCAACTGTCAACCTACCCTTCCAGGATTCCCAGGTCATCTGGAACATGGTATACACGCATTTTGTCGAATGATTTTACATCGTGGGACTTTTCATTGCCAACCCTTTCATCGCCAAAAACTTTTTTTTTACAACTTTTTTTGTGGGGGGGGGGGTGTTTGGTGCGGTTTGTGGTATGATTATTTAAGTAAGGGGAGGTTTGGTACGGTTTGGGGTATGATTATTTAAGTAAGGGGGAGATCCGGGGGGGTGAAGCACCCCCATAAATAAAAAAAATAAAAAAAGTAGTTTTTGGCGATGAAAGGATGGCGATGAAAAGTCCCACGATGTAAAATCATTCGGCGAAATAACATAGAACCCTGGAACATGGTGTACGTCATGTTCCTCACATTATCTGGAACATGGTGGACATCATGCTCCCCACTTCATCTGGAACGTGGCGCATATCATGTACCGCATTGCAACTTTATTTTCTCCAAATATTTGTATTATTTTTAATTCTACATTATACAACATAACACCGTACCATTTAAACTTCTCAACTTCCCCTTCTCCCCCTCCGCTTCCCCCCAGAAGTGATATCTGTCTGTTCCCTTTCTTTGCATGGTCATAGTAGATCAAAATATGTCCATGATTCTGATCTTATGCTGGCACCATTGTATCATATAATTACTTTGCAGGTATGTCAGGACTGGGACCCATTCCTGTTTGAAATTTCTCCTGGTCTCCTTGGATTTTGTATGTTACCCATTCCAGCGCCACAAAGTTCCCCACTTTTTTAACCAGTCCTGTATCATGGGAGCAGTCTGTTGTTTCCATTTTTTTGCTATCGCCAGCCACGCCACCATCAGCTGGGTCGTTAGTCCTCTTTTCTGGGTTTTTGTGGGTGTTTTCGATCCCGGTAACCACATTGCACACAACCAGATCTTTTCCCCCATATGTTCTGTTCACTGGTATACTTCTTGCATCTGTTTCTTGACCTCCCCCCAGAATGATTGTATTATTGGACAATTCTTCCATACGTGTCGTCAATCTCCCACAGCCTGGCATCCCCTCCAACACTGGTCTGATGTTAGGGGAAGCAATGCGTTGATACTCTCTGGTGTATAGTGCCATTGCAGAAGTACCTTAATCCTCATCTCCTTTATTTGTATAGAGCGAATTAGTTTGGGGATAGTTCCCCACATATATTGCCAATGTCGTCTTGGTATGGTTTCTCCCAGTGTATTCCCCCATATCCTCATATAGTTCCATTGAACCCACTCTTCTTCATCATTCAAGTATTTTGTAAATATTGGATACTAAGCTTTTTGATACTGTGTTTGTGTTATAAATTGTTCAAATGGGGTCAATTGTCTTGTGGCTGCCTCTTTGATTGTTGGGGAGCTTAGCCAGAGTTTCAATTGGGTATATTTTAATTTGTCTCCCTCCAATAGACCTATTTCCTGCACGCATTCCTCAAACGTTTTCGTTTTCATCCTTGTTAACCACTGCATCCTTTGTCAATACCTCTCATCAACCGCCAACTTTTCAGATGCTGCCACCTCTTGGATCAGATCATTCCTTGACAATAGATCCATGCGAGTCTTCTCCTCGTCAGCGGCCACTACACCCTCACCTGTCCCCTGCGGCGTGCCTCAGGGCCCGTGCGTATCCCCTACACTATACAACGTGTTCACCAAACCTTTCTTTGATATCCTTGACTATCTGGGTGTCACTTACACAAATTATTACGATGACACCCAGATACTCATCCCTATCACTGGAGACTACTTGGCGGACACCAAATCACTGAATGACGTCTACCTGGTCATACAAGCCTGGATGGCTCAACACAAGCTATGTCTTAACGACAATAAGACTGAGCTCCTCATCCTCGGCTCACACTACCACCTCAGTAAACTTAATCCTGCCTTCAAGTCCTTCACCATTGACGGCAACATCATCAAGGTTTCTAAAGATACCAAAACCCTTGGGCTCTACCTTGACTCCACTCTGTCCCTCTCCAGACAAATCAATTCAGTTACATCTGCCTCTGCCTACACATGCAAACTGATTACTGCTTGCCGCCTTTTCCTCTCCACGGCTAACTGCATCATCTTAGCCAGAACCCTTGTCATGTCCAAGATCGACTACTGCAACGCGCTCTACCTGGGCACCAGCCAAAGGAACTTTAATAAGGCTGCAGGTCACCCAAAACAACACCATCAGAGCAGCCCTCAACATACCCAGAAACAACCACATCTCAGCCACCAGATGCAACATGGGTTGGCTCTCAGTAGCCCAAAGAATCTCCCTATAAACCTTGACACTTACCCATAAGTGTCTCGCCAACCAGGCTCCAACATATCTCTCCAATCGATTTGCACCAATTGTCTGACCCTCCCCAAGTTCAAGCGACAGAAAGCTGGCGGCTGCAGCTTCCTTGTACTAGCAACCAAACTATGGAACATACTGCCACCCACACTCGGGTCCGAAACCTCCCCTTATGCCTTCAAATGCAATACTAAACTGTGGCTCCTGAACAGTGACAACTAGCACAATTTCCTGTTCCATCTCTGTACTGCTAACTGCATATGACATGTATATACTTACCTCTGTAAATGTTGTAAATATTGTAAATAGAGACTATGGGCCTCATTACGAGGAGCGCGGTAAAAACGGGGTCATTACCGGCATGGAGGAACTAGCGGGTCCGTGCTCGTATGACACCGCTAATAGCGGGTGATTATGAGAGTGCGAGCACGCACGAACCCCCATGCCGGTAATGGCCATATCGCCATGGCGCTAAAGGCCCTCCAAACCCCCGATAGCGCCATCACGGGACCCGCCGATACCGCCTCCGCCTAGGAGGTACTCCTTAATACCGACCCGGATATAACATCATGCTCATACCAGGCTCCTAATAACGGACCCAGAAGTAACGTCATTGCGTCGGAACGGGAAATGCACCAACGGCCATCTTTAAAAACACAATCCATTGCAAAACTCCCAAACCACCAGTTGTGTTCAGGAGCTACCAGGAAATCAACCCCCAGCCTGCGCAAAAAGTGTTTTTCAGACGAAGAACTGACCATGCTGGCAGACACCCTAGCTGCCCATGCTGAGGAGATCAACCAGCAAAACCTGAAAAGGGAGGTGCAGCAACGCAAAAAGGAGATCTGGGAGGAGGTAGCCCGCAAGGTCTTGGCAGTCGGCACCACCCCACGGACAGTCAAGGACTGTAAAAAAAGGTGGGGTGACCTCCGCCTCAGGGTACGGAACATCCTGGCCAGCAATAGGAGGGAGGCCATGGCCACAGGCGGGGGTCCCCACACACTCACAAAATGTACACGCTGGGAGGAGACTTGCAGCAGCTTCATACAGATGGAGTCCATTGAGGGATTTGGGGAGATGGAGACGGGTACTGCAACATCTGCAGATGGAGGTGAGTGACCCCGCAGATCCCAGTAGGGGAAACCATGACGTAGCACAAGTGATGTGGAAGAGAGTCTAGGCAAGGCAATGCATGTCCCAACAGACACATCAACATATCCTTGTCCAGATGGAGGCCCCAACCCTGCCACACTGAAATGCATGCTGTGTGCCAATCCCATTACCAACACACAGCCAACACACATGGACTATGCCCATGTAATACATCACACAAAGCCCAATACAACGCAGCACCACTGCCAGAGGTAAGACCACCTCTGGGGCAGCCTCACAGGCCACACGTAAGCCCAGGGTGAGTGGCCAGGCCATGGCCACACATGAGGGCCCCACATCAACGCCTGACACCGGGACCACGGAGCTGCCAATACGAGTGGAAGGCGAGGCCAATGGCACAATGTCGGCAGCAACAAGTTTGGTGGGCGAGGCAGCAGCCACTGCCCCACTGACCGACATAGAAACTGCAGTGGAGGAGTATGTGGACGAGGATGGACTCACCCATGTGGCATGTCCACACTCCCCAAGCCCCATATCCACCCCACACTCAGCCCTCACCCACCAGCAGCACGGATCCTCTGCTACACGATTCTGACCTCAGCAGCCTCCCCGAGGACAGCACTGCCAATGCAGGCCCGGTCGCAGCACTGTCTAATACTGCTGCTCCCACCACCAACCTTGAGGCACGGCTAGCGAGGGTGGAGGCCAGACAGGACTCAATGTTGGACCTTCTCCGTCAATATGTTGCGGATGGGGAGAACACGATGTGTGAGATTGCCCAGGCCATAGTGGCGAACACAGCCGCCGTCAATGCCTCTGCATTGATGATGCGAGACAGTCTGGGGGCCGTCACACAGGTCCTCACCTCTATCCTGTTGCACATGCAGCAGCCACAACCCGCACCAGACATGCATATCACCACGGCTTCCACCCCATCCACCACACCCGCGACTTCCACTACACCCGCTACCTCAGCACCCACTTCCTCAGCACCCTCCAGCCCTGTGCTTCCAACAAGACGGAGTGCGAGGCATTCAGAAATGCTGCCCCTGGACAACAAAAAATCCACAAAATAGTGTGGGACAAAATTGGGAGTGGGTCAGATGGTGTCGGTGGTGTATGGGTGTATTAGGGGGATTTAATTGGGGGGTTTGGGGAGTTCATTGGGTATGGGGATTTCATTGGGGGGTATGGGGATTTCATTGGGGGGTATGGGGATTTCATTGGGAGTATGGGGAGTTCATTGGGTGGTTTTGGGAGTTCATTGGGGGTTTTTGGGAGTTCATTGGGGGTTATGGGGATTTCATTGGAGGTATGGGGAGTTTTGGTGTTGTGGGGGGGGTTGCACATTTCTGTAGTTGATATCAATATACCTGGTGTGTGAAAAATCATTCAATGCCTGGACATTGTTCATTTCGTGTGTATCCATTGAATTTATTACAGTGCACAGTGCCCAACTCCCCACATTCCCTGTGTGCATGTCCACATGGACCCAGTGCACAATGTGCCAGTGACACATATCTATCGACGTCCCTGTGGGTCAGAAGTATTCGTCAATCAGTGATTGGCGTACTGCACGGCCATCTTGTGCATCACGTACTGGCAGGGGTGCTGCTCCTCCTCCGTCTTCATCCTCATCATCCTCACCCGGTGCAATGTCAGGTGGCAGTGGTACATTTCTTCGGACGCACATGTTGTGCAGCATGACACAGGCCATGGTGATCTTTGCCACCTTCTCAGGCCTATAAAGGAGTGCTCCACCAGGCCTGCTTAGGCAGCGGAACCGCGCCTTCAACAGACCAAAGGTCTGCTCAATCACAACACAGGTAAGGGTATGTACCCAATTGTACTCCTCCTTATGGCTGTTCTGCGGGTTCTGCACAGGGGTAGGTAGCCACGGCTTCAAGGGATATCCTCCATCACCTGCAAGCGAATACAAATAGATCTATGTGAGTCACTCTGAGATGCCTCCTTCAGGATTCACAGCCATGGCCGCAGCTATTTGCTGTCGACATGCACATGTCCCTGTACGTATGCACAAATATTATTTAGATGCATTCTATACTGCAATATGGTGTGGTAATCTGGATGGCGTTGTACAGATGATGCAGGGTGAATTCTTGCATGCTGATGTGGATGTACTGTGGTTGCAGGACAATATGTTGCCTCACATTTTTGCTGTGTATACTACACTGTGCATGGTCACTAGCCACATTGGCACAGTTGCAATCATGTTTAGTCATGCATTGCTTGACGTACCCAGGGTGGCCCGGTTGTGCGTCTTACATGTTGTCATTGATATACGGCATTGGTCCAATATGTGCCAGTGATGTCTCATGTTCGGGTTGGGAGGTTCAGGTCAGGAGTGTTTAGCTCTGCGTGCATTCTCCGCTCACCGCCCATTCCCACCCAGGTGGAGTATGCATCCCCTCCCATACACACCCAGGTGGAGTTTGCATCCCACCCACTTACACCCAGGTGGAGTTTGCATCCTCCCCCCATTCAGACCCAGGTGGAGTTAGCATCCCCCACCCCATACACACCCAGGTGGAGTATGCATCCCCCCACCCCCATTCCCACCCAGGTGGAGTATGCATCCCAACACATCGCAACCCCGAAGCACTGCCATGGGCCTGTCAGGCAACTCACCAAGCAGCCAGGCACGTCGTCCAGCATGTCGCTCCATGTGACGGGGTAGCGTGGAGTTACCCAGCACCATGGCATCATGTATCGATCTGGGATATCGGGCGCAGCAATGTGTGATGATCTTGCTGGAGTAACATACCATCTGCACATTGATGGAGTGGTATTGCTTGCGATTGCGGTACACCGCCTCTACGGCATGGGGGACTACCAATTCTACATGGGTGCAGTCGAGGCCACCAACACAATTGGGCATGCCTGCCAGTGCATGGAAGTCTACTTTGGTGTCGGCTATCTCCTGGGCAGTCCGTGGTAGGGATATGTGGGTGCTAGCGTGCTTCAGGAGGGCATCCAGCACTTGGGTCAACATGCGCGAAAAGAGTGGTTGTGAGATGCCATGCAGCTGGCCCACTGTGTGCTGGTAGGTGCCTGTGGCCAGGAAGTGGAGCACAGACACCATCTTTAGTAGCAGGGGGGTGGCAGTGCGTATTTGTATGAGGCTGACGATGTCGTTGTGTATCATGTCCACTATGGTGGTGATGGTGTCCCGGTCCAACTGGTACAAGGTGTGGATCTGCTCAGGGGTTAGATTGAATGGACTGGGTCTGATGCGGGGGATTGGTGGCTGCCTACGAGGTACTACTGGCTGCACTGGCAGTAATTGCTGGCCCTTTCTCAACCTCCTTCTCCTCCTGCGTCTCCTCTGTGTTGCCTGTTGCTGTGGCTGTAGTTGTTGTTGCTGTAGTTGTAGCAGTATAGGCATGTCCTCCAGCCCCATGATTGCAACATCTAGTGGTATACTTTTGGTGTAGGAAGGGGTGTGGTGTGTGGGTGTAATCCTTTTATACTGGGACAGGCTCCATTGACTCCACCTGTGGTGATTGTGTGCAATTGTGGCAGTTGCCTTGATTGCAGATTGTTGATTACGGGTGGTCCACGATGGCTGTATGGCCACCATTGTGCAGGCCCTAATTACCGCCTTTGGGATGCCGGTAATTGCATTCCCGCGTGAGTTGTGATGTCCTCCTATTACCGCCATCCCGGTATTTACTCCGCGAAGGGGCGCATGTATGCGCGCGTGCCAGTATGAAGGGGCACGGTACGAGCGGTGGCGGTATTGGCGGGTTGTCGGGTCGTAATGCCCCGGACCCGTTAACGATGCCGGTATTACCATTCCGCCTTCCTTTTTTCATTACCTCCATTTTCGTAATGAGGCCCTATATCTTGATGTATTCCATGCCGTTCTATTACATGTCTGCTGTAACCTCTCATAAGATATGCGCCCAGATGCCCGTGGGCAAGGCATGCTTTACAAATAAAGACAATGAAAAAATTTAAATTTAAGTGACTGACCCAGAAACATGTCCCTTATTTTCTGGCATACAACTCTTGCCCACTTGCGGAACGCCTCTTTTTCCATTCCTGGTTGAAATTCTGGGTTTCCAAACATTGGGCAAAATGGGGATGGTTTCACTGAAAGTGCTCCCCTTTCCGTAACCCTGTCCCAGGTCTCAACTCTTACCCTCAGTATCTCACTGATCCTAGCATTCAGGTGTCTCTTCTTTTTGTCGATTCACAGGATTCCATGGAGGGGGGTTCCCGAGACCGCCCTATCCTGTCTTGCCCAAATTTTATGATGGTCTCCCCTCAGCCATTCCTTCATGACCTGTAATTATGCTGCCTCGTAGTATCTGGCTAAGTACGGGAATGCCATGCCCCCCTTATTCCTCGGTGCCGTGAGTGAGGCCATTGCTACCTTTTGGAGGCTTTCTCTTCCATATTTATGAAATGATGGCCCTATTCAGGGAGCAAAAAAAGTTTTCAGGTCTCTAATGGGTAATGCCTGAAAGTAATACATTAGTCTTGGTAGTGTCACCATCTTTACTGTCGTCATTCTACCCCACCATGTTATTGTGAGCGGGTTCCATTTCATCAAGTCTGTTCTAATTTCTTCCATATGTTCTATTTCTTTTGTAAGAGTTATGCCAGGTACGCTATGCCCTTTACAGCTTGCTTCAGCTGCGTGTTCGATTCCAGTCTGTTCATTACCTCTGGGTCCTCTGATAAATTTAGCATCTCAGATTTTGCCTATTAAAGGGATAGTCCAGTAAAAAAATGTATTTAAAAAATAGATAGGCAACATTAAAAAAAAAATGCTAGCACTTTTTTTTTTTTAAACTTCCTATGTAAAGTTTTGAGCTATTCAAGCTCAAAATTCGCAAAAGCAAGCACATGGGCGCATCCATTTTGTGAAATGGATGCCCGCCTGTGCTGGCTTTTGCGGCACTAATAAAGGAAAAGCCAGCCAGCTGTAGTAAACAAAAGCTACCGCTGGGTGGCTCTTCTTTCATTGGTGTTGTACGCAGAGGACAGGGACTGGAGACCAGAGCAGGAAAGCTGCAGCTGAATCTCGGTAAGTGCTATTTATTTTTGTTTTAAAAATAAGCATTAGCTGCGTTTTTGTTTTCTAAGTTTTCCGGGCTGGAGGAGCCCGGAAAACTTAGAAATAAAACTGCAGCTTTAAAAACGGTCGACGCATCATCGGAGAACTCTACTCCAGCAGGTACATTAGGGGGGTTAAACGTTAATAGTAAGAAGTGAGACTATTGAACATATGGACTGGTGTTGTATAATTCTTTCAATGAAGACAGGAGCCTGTAATCTGGTGACGATGTATTTATTTGCTTAACCAGCTTCATGCAGAATGCACCCAACACGCGTGTATCAACCATAATGGCTAACGGGCCTAAAGTGGCAGGGAGAATGTAGCATGGATGAACTGAGTCCAATCTGTCTCTCAAGCGGGCCCCGTATAAGGAGCGCTGTGCAGGACGCACCTTATCACGTCCTCCGCTCGTTCCATAGTGCCCGCGAAGCGCGCGGCGGCGGAGCTTGATCGGGCCGCGAGATCTCGCGAGAGTGCGGGCTCTCGCGATGTCTCTACACATCTCCCTTTTTCAATGCACATCAAATCATTGTAAAACATAGTCATTATATCTCACCGGTCTTCTGTGTTCCCTTCTGGGACGATCAACAGTCCGGGTGACATTCTCTCGTTGCTCCGGATCGGGATCTTCACCCGATGGTTCCGGTTCAACTTCTGTTTCACCCATCTCTCTGTCGTCTCCTTCTGGTTCCCTTTCTTCGCCTGCTCCAAAGTCCCTTTCGTTTTCCGCTGGTGGTCTCTCTGGGGTCTTTGCTCTTTCTTGGTTCTTCTGGTACAATGCTACTCTTTCTAGATTCCACGCTCGCCCGTCTTCCGTGCGGATGTGGTTTGTCCCTTTGTGAATCACTTTGATGGGTCGGCTAAACCGAGACCCCGTGCTTTGATCCTTCTTTGGTAACTGGATTTTGACCAAATCTCCCTCTCCGATATCTGACGTCTGCTTGGTTCTTCTTCTTCGGTCGCTCCATTGTTTCATGCGTGTCTTATCGCTTTCAATTCGCCAGACTACTTCTGTCATGTCCACCACCTCATCCTCTCGTATTTTCGACAACCAGGGTGGGATCAGCGTGGATGCTGCACTCCTCCCTCAACATTTTGAACGGGGATATCTGGGTGATCCCATTGGGTGTGAGTCTGTGGGCTGCTATGGCCTCTTTGGTGGTTTTGAGCGGGTCCATGCCCGAAGCTGTCGCCAGTTGGATGGCGCCTTTTATGAACCTGTTGGCCCTTTCGACAAGCCCATTAGCTTGTGGGTGATATAGGGCCGCTTTCTTTTGTTTTATGTGGTTTCTTCTTAAGAACTCCTCCATGTCTTTCGAGACTAGTTGCACCCCATTGTCGGTTACTACTTCCTTGGGAAGACCCTCCCTCCGAAAGATGTCTGTCAGCACTTCTATAACGGTTGCCGTGGCTATGTTCGGGACGAACGCGGCCTCCACCCACTTGGATAAGTAGTCAACCAGTACTACCCCATACCGGTGTTCAGGTGCCATTGCTTCCAAAGGTCCTATGAAGTCGATGCCTACCTTTGACCACACCGCTTCTGGAGTTTCTGTGGGTATGAGGGGTGCTTGGCGAACTTTGAGTCTCTTGTCGCTGTTGAGGCATTCATGACAACGTTCTATCTTGGATCGAATTTCCTGGTCCATGGATGGCCACCAGTAGGCTTCTCTCACTCTGCGACGGGTCATGGTGTTTCCCAGGTGGCCCGCGTGTGCTCTAGTTAGGGTGATTCTTCTCATTCCTGTGGGAGGAATAATCTGGTCTGACTTCATGATTATTCCCTCCGTTTCCGATAGTTCGTCCGACACCTTCCAGTGGGGTCTCATGCCCTCAGGTAACGCCTTTTCGCTTGGTCAACCTTCCTTGGTCCATTTTCGAATCATGGCCATGGTGGGGTCTTTTCTATCTTCCTCTTCCCAGTGTCTCTCACTGAGTTCCAGGTACTCTGGCGCTCTCACATCCGTAATTGATGCCACTATGCATTCTCCGTGGAGGAAGGTGGTGGCTTTATCCTTTCCCTCCGGCAGTCTCGACATGCAGTCGGCTTGTGAGTTTTTCCAGCCTGAGATATGCTGGATCTCAAACGTGTACTCTTGCAGCTTGGCTGCAATGCGTCCCAATCTGGGCGTGGATACTTTTGTGCCTCCCGGACTAAGCATATGGATCAGGGGTTTATGATCAGTCACCAGCTTGAATTTGGTGCCCCATACATATGTCCTGAAGTGTTCCACTGCCCATGCGCAGGCCAACATTTCTTTTTCTATAGTGGAGTAGTTCTGTTCAGCCTCTGATAATGCCTTCGATGCAAAGGCCACTACTTGCTCGGTGTCGCCCTTCTTTTGTGTTAGGACTGCTCCCAGTCCATTGGCACTGGCGTCGGTGGTGACAACCGTTTCCCACGCGGGATTAAACGGTTGGAGGCATGGCGCTTCTACGATATGCTGTTTTATCTTCACCATTGCTGTCTTTTGGGGTTCCTGCCACACAAATTCCGAGCCCTTTTTGAGTATTTCTCGAA
Source organism: Ambystoma mexicanum (assembly GCF_040938575.1). NCBI lineage: Eukaryota > Metazoa > Chordata > Amphibia > Caudata > Ambystomatidae > Ambystoma > Ambystoma mexicanum. Next base: position 1,663,422,347 of record NC_090937.1, on the reverse strand, counting down.
GGGGTGCCGTGGTTTCGGAAAACTTAGGTATGAACTTTGCATAGTACTCAGCCAGCCCCAGAAATGACCTTACTTCTTCTTTGCTGACTGGCTCCGGTGCTTTAATGATAGCTTGCATGAGATTCTGTTTGGGACTGATCCCTTTTTCTGAAATCTTATAACCTAAGTATTCAACTTCTTTCACGCTGAAGAGACACTTCTCATAGCATAACCGCACTCCTGCTTCTTGTAGCTTATTTAAAACCACTCTCAATGTGGCGTTGTGCGTCTGTTCATCCTCCGCATACACGAGGATGTCATCCTGGAAGTACACGACATTTTTAACCTTCTTCAGCAAGACGTCCATCATGGGTGGGAACGCCGACGCTGCCGATGACAGCCCGAATGGCATTTTGGTGAATTGGTATGTGCCAAAGGGAGTGATGAATGCCGTGAGGGGTTTCGATTCGTCATGTAGCTGTATTTGGTGATATGCGTTCCTCATGTCCAGTTTCGAAAATATCTTGGCTTCTTTCATTAACAGAATGAGTTCATTTATGCTTGGAAGGGGATAGTTATCGGTGATGACTTCCAGGTTTAAGCTGCGTAAGTCTATGCATACCCTGAGTTCCTGTGATTGGGGTTTCTTTATGAGTACGACGGGGCTCAGCCATTCCGATGCTTCAATCTCTTCTATGACACCCTCCATTTTCATCTTTTCCAGCTGACATATAAGGGTATCCCTTGCCGTGGCTGGTACTGGCCTCACTCGGTGCTTTACGGGGACAGCATTCTTTTTGAGTATTATCTTGTGGAGAAAACCCCTGATGTGCCCCGGCTCCTCCGAGAAAAGTGTTGGGTAGTCGCCTTTGACCACGTGTCCTCTTGTCACCTTGACCGACAGGACTTGTTTGTCGGTGCTGGGATCCAGTTTGATTTTTAACTTGTCTTGGTCGTCCCACCCTAGCACTGCTGGGCCTTCATGACTGAAATAGACCCTGGTCGTGGTTTCCCTTCCCTTGAATTCAACTTTGGCATTGATGTATCCTAATAGTTCGACTGACGCCCCTCCAAACACCGGGGGTTTGTGCTTCGTTGTAAGCACTTGTACCTTTTCCTTTCCCACCATGTCCTTGTACGTGCGAAGGGGAAGGATCGTTAGATCAGACCCTGAATCCGCCATGACCCTGGTTTCTCTTCCATCAATCTTGATCACACAGTGAGGCTTCTCTCTCCTCGCTCTTGTGCTGTTAACCATGATGACCGTGGGTCTCCCTTCATCTTCGGAGGATGACTCTTTCTCCGGATTGCGATCAGCATTGAGGCTGGATACTTTCTTGTTCCTCCACCGACACACGATGGAGAAATGGCCAATGCGTTTGCAAATGGAGCACTCCTTGTCTCTGGCTGGGCACTCTCTGTCAAACGCCAGGTGTTTCGTGCTGGTGCACCTGTGACACTTCAGGGGTTCTTTTCTGTTCCCTCTCCCTTCTTTCGTGTCAGCAACCGGCCTCTCTTTTCTTGCATGGTAACCCACTGCTTATATTTCTGCCGAACCCTGGGCCCCAGTTAGCTCCTTACGTCTTCCTGCCGTTTCTTCGACTGCCCTGGTGATCTCGATCGCTTTCTCTAACTGCAGTTCTTTTTCGACAATAAACTTATTTTGGACCTTCCGGCTGTTGGTGTGGACGACCAACATATCACAAATGAGGCTCTCCGCGTTGTTGCCAAAGTTACACAGCGCCGCTAATTCCCTCAGCTTGGTGACGTAATCGTCGACTGGTTCAGATATTTCTTGCTTACGTGTGTAAAACCGTATTCGGTGGAGCACTGTGTTCTCTTTACTAGCAAACCTTTTAATGATTCTCCTGACAGCCTCCTTGAAAACATCGTCATTGTCGCCAGCCACTGGTATCGGAGTGAGACTCTCGAATATTCTCTGTCCTTCCACTCCCAGGGCATTTAATAGCATGGCCCTGCGCCTCGCCGCTGAAAACCCCGCCCCTCCTAGGGCCTCCACGTATGTCGCGAATAGGGGCTGCCATTGTGGCCATGGAATGGCAGGCCTACCTGGAGTTTGTAGAAATGGCGGCGGTGGCGTTGCTCCTTGCATGTTTTCTCGTGGGTTCTGGTGGTGGTCCTCGTCGCCAATTTATGTTGTATAATTCTTTCAATAAAGACAGGAGCCTGTAATCTGGTGACGATGTATTTATTTGCTTAACCAGCTTCATGCAGAATGCACCCAACACGCATGCATCAACCATAATGGCTAACGGGCCTAAAGTGGCAGGGAGAATGTAGCATGGATGAACTGAGTCCAATCTGTCTCTCAAGCTGGCCCCGTATAAGGAGCGCTGTGCAGGACGCACCTTATCGCGTCCTCCGCTCGTTCCATAGTGCCCGCGAAGCGCGCGGGGGCGGAGCTTGATCGGGCCGCGAGATCTCGCGAGAGTGCGGGCTCTCGCGATGTCTCTATAACTGGGCTTGTGCGATATATCTTTATTTACAGGTTGCCCAGGTGGGGGGATCTCCACACAGAACTGTGCCTAGTGGTAGGGGTCAGTATTCTGCCTATTGTTTCAACCATCTTGCTTTCCTTCCTATCTCTATTGCTGGTTTACTCGTTATTGATCTGTGTGACATTAACTGTACAGTTGATGCACTTTAATGAGATTCAATAACATTGGTGGTACCACTTTAGAATTGTATATATTTATCATTATTGACTTACGAGTACAAAGTGCGTTATTGTGATCGTGTACATACCTTTGAATATTAATTATATAAAGACTGTGTTTTCAGTAATACAGTGTGTGGACATTCCTTTGTGGGGGTTCGGGGACTACGCTGTACTTAAGAACCAGCCTGCATCACCAATTGTTGTGTAGGAAGAACACATTTGAAAACAGTTTAAATGTGCACAACTGACATATCAAAATGAAATCTAATTTGTGTCAAATCCCTCCCTTTACATATAAAAGACGAGAGAGCACAGTGAATGGGCACTTTTTTAATTTTATTTTAAATGCAGGCTGCGTAGGAAGGTGGGGGGGGGGGGGTTCCAAGGCTGCTTGACCCACCAGCATGGCGCCCGGAGCGGACACGGTTGCGGGTAGAAGGTTGGCCCTCTAGTTCTACGCTACACCTGCACGGGGACGTGATCACGTGATAGCGGCGTCGGTTAACGTCACTTCCTTCCGTGCTAACAGCCAGGCTCTGACACGGCAGGTAGAAGGTTGGCCCTTTAGTTCTACGCTACACCTGCGCCGTGACGTGATCACGTGATAGCGGCGTCGGTGAACGTCATTTCCTTCCGTGCTAGCAGCCAGGCTCTTTGCTTGGAATTATGCCCGCGGAGTCCGTCGTCTCTTTCCATTCTCCTAGTTCTAGTTTGGGAGAAATTCATAAAAGCCGCAGTGCACGCGCATAAGGGCAGTAGGCGGGTGCACGAGGTTGCTGCACAGAAGCCGGGGGCCAGGAGAGCTCATGGCCGTGAAGCAGAGTCCTTCCACCTCCCGCCGCAAGCTCCACGTCTGCTTCTTTGGTAAGTTCGCAAAACCCTTCACTGCGAGGGCTGGAGGAGAGCCGTGCAGCTGTGGGGGTGCACACCTGCGCACGCCCCCTTTCAAGGACTGGAAGTGCAGCTGCCACATGCTGTGTCTGCGGGACAGCACTCCCCTCTAGCATGTGCCACTGGGGGATGCTGTGTGTGCAGCTCCACTCTCCCCTCTAGCAGGTGCCACTGGAGGATGCTGTGTGTGCAGCTCCACTCTCCCCTCTAGCAGGTGCCACTGGGGGATGCTGTGTGTGCAGCTCCACTCTCTCCTCTAGCAGGTGCCACTGTGGGATGCTGTGTGTGTGCAGCTCCACTCTCCCCTCTAGCAGGTGCCACTGTGGGATGCTGTGTGTGCAGCTCCACTCTCCCCTCTAGCATGTGCCACTGGGGGATGCTGTGTGTGCAGCTCCACTCTCCCCTCTAGCAGGTGCCACTGGAGGATGCTGTGTGTGCAGCTCCACTCTCCACTCTAGCAGGTGCCACTGGGGGATGCTGTGTGTGCAGCTCCACTCTCTCCTCTAGCAGGTGCCACTGTGGGATGCTGTGTGTGTGCAGCTCCACTCTCCCCTCTAGCAGGTGCCACTGTGGGATGCTGTGTGTGCAGCTCCACTCTCCCCTCTAGCATGTGCCACTGGGGGATGCTGTGTGTGCAGCTCCACTCTCCCCTCTAGCAGGTGCCACTGGAGGATGCTGTGTGTGCAGCTCCACTCTCCACTCTAGCAGGTGCCACTGGGGGATGCTGTGTGTGCAGCTCCACTCTCTCCTCTAGCAGGTGCCACTGTGGGATGCTGTGTGTGCAGCTCCACTCTCTCCTCTAGCAGGTGCCACTGTGGGATGCTGTGTGTGCAGCTCCACTCTGCCTCTAGCAGGTGCCACTGGAGGAAGCTGTGTGTGCAGCTCCACTCTGCCTCTAGCAGGTGCCACTGGAGGAAGCTGTGTGTGCAGCACCACTCTCCCCTCTAGCATGTGCCACTGTGGGATGCTGTGTGTTCAGCACCACTCTCCCCTCTAGCATGTGCCACTGTGGGATGCTGTGTGTTCAGCACCACTCTCCCCTCTAGCATGTGCCACTGTAGGATGCTGTGTGTGTAGCTCCACTCTCCCCTCTAGCAGGTGCCACTGTGGGATGCTGTGTGTGCAGCACCACTCTCCCCTCTAGCAGGTGCCACTGTGGGATACTGTGTGTGCAGCTCCACTCTGCCTCTAGCATGTGCCACTGTGGGATGCCGTGTGTGCAGCTCCACTCTTCCCTCTAGCAGGTGCCACTGGGGGATGCTGTGTGTGCAGCTCCACTCTCCCCTCTAGCATGTGCCACTGGAGGATGCTGTGTGTGCAGCTCCACTCTCCCCTCTAGCATGTGCCACTGGAGGATGCTGTGTGTGCAGGTGCCACTGGAGGATGCTGTGTGTGCAGCTCCACTCTCCCTCTAGCAGGTGCCACTGTGGGATGCTGTGTGTGCAGCTCCGCTCTCCCTCTAGCAGGTGCCACTGTGGGATGCTGTGTGTGTGCAGCTCCACTCTCCCCTCTAGCAGGTGCCACTGTGGGATGCTGTGTGTGCAGCTCCACTCTCCCCTCTAGCATGTGCCACTGGGGGATGCTGTGTGTGCAGCTCCACTCTCCCCTCTAGCAGGTGCCACTGGAGGATGCTGTGTGTGCAGCTCCACTCTCCACTCTAGCAGGTGCCACTGGGGGATGCTGTGTGTGCAGCTCCACTCTCTCCTCTAGCAGGTGCCACTGTGGGATGCTGTGTGTGTGCAGCTCCACTCTCCCCTCTAGCAGGTGCCACTGTGGGATGCTGTGTGTGCAGCTCCACTCTCCCCTCTAGCATGTGCCACTGGGGGATGCTGTGTGTGCAGCTCCACTCTCCCCTCTAGCAGGTGCCACTGGAGGATGCTGTGTGTGCAGCTCCACTCTCCACTCTAGCAGGTGCCACTGGGGGATGCTGTGTGTGCAGCTCCACTCTCTCCTCTAGCAGGTGCCACTGTGGGATGCTGTGTGTGCAGCTCCACTCTCTCCTCTAGCAGGTGCCACTGTGGGATGCTGTGTGTGCAGCTCCACTCTGCCTCTAGCAGGTGCCACTGGAGGAAGCTGTGTGTGCAGCTCCACTCTGCCTCTAGCAGGTGCCACTGGAGGAAGCTGTGTGTGCAGCACCACTCTCCCCTCTAGCATGTGCCACTGTGGGATGCTGTGTGTTCAGCACCACTCTCCCCTCTAGCATGTGCCACTGTGGGATGCTGTGTGTTCAGCACCACTCTCCCCTCTAGCATGTGCCACTGTAGGATGCTGTGTGTGTAGCTCCACTCTCCCCTCTAGCAGGTGCCACTGTGGGATGCTGTGTGTGCAGCACCACTCTCCCCTCTAGCAGGTGCCACTGTGGGATACTGTGTGTGCAGCTCCACTCTGCCTCTAGCATGTGCCACTGTGGGATGCCGTGTGTGCAGCTCCACTCTTCCCTCTAGCAGGTGCCACTGGGGGATGCTGTGTGTGCAGCTCCACTCTCCCCTCTAGCATGTGCCACTGGAGGATGCTGTGTGTGCAGCTCCACTCTCCCCTCTAGCATGTGCCACTGGAGGATGCTGTGTGTGCAGGTGCCACTGGAGGATGCTGTGTGTGCAGCTCCACTCTCCCTCTAGCAGGTGCCACTGTGGGATGCTGTGTGTGCAGTTCCACTCTCCCTCTAGCAGGTGCCACTGTGGGATGCTGTGTGTGCAGCTTCACTCTGCCTCTAGCAGGTGCCACTGTGGGATGCTGTGTGTGCAGCTCCACTCTCCCCTCTAGCAGGTGCCACTGTGGGATGCTGTGTGTGCAGCTCCACTCTCCCCTCTAGCAGGTGCCACTGTGGGATGCTGTGTGTGCAGCTCCACTCTCCCCTCTAGCAGGTGCCACTGTGGGATGCTGTGTGTGCAGCTCCACTCTCCCTCTAGCAGATGCCACTGGAGGATGCTGTGTGTTTAGCACAGGTCTCCCCTGTGGGATGCTGTGTGTGCAGCACAAGTCTCCCCTCTAGCAGGTGCCACTGTGGGATGCTGTGTGTGCAGCTCCACTCTCCCCTCTAGCATGTGCCACTGGGGGATGCTGTGTGTGCAGCTCCACTCTCCCTCTAGCAGGTGCCACTGGGGGATGCTGTGTGTGCAGCTCCACTCTCCCTCTAGCAGGTGCCACTGTGGGATGCTGCGTGTGCAGCTCCACTCTCCCCTCTAGCAGGTGCCACTGGAGGATGCTGTGTGTGCAGCTCCACTCTCCCCTCTAGCAGGTGCCACTGGAGGATGCTGTGTGTGCAGCGCCACTCTCCCTCTAGCAGGTGGCATGCTGTGTGTGCAGCTCCACTCTCCCTCTAGCAGATGCCACTGGAGGATGCTGTGTGTTTAGCACAGGTCTCCCCTGTGGGATGCAGTGTGTGCAGCACAGGTCTCCCCTCTAGCAGGTGCCACTGTGGGATGCTGTGTGTGCAGCTCCACTCTCCCCTCTAGCATGTGCCACTGTGGGATGCTGTGTGTTCAGCACCACTCTCCCCTCTAGCATGTGCCACTGTGGGATGCTGTGTGTGCAGCTCCACTCTCCCTCTAGCAGGTGCCACTGTGGGATGCTGTGTGTTCAGCACCACTCTCCCCTCTAGCATGTGCCACTGTGGGATGCTGTGTGTGCAGCACCACTCTCCCCTCTAGCATGTGCCACTGTGGGATGCTGTGTGTTCAGCACCACTCTCCCCTCTAGCATGTGCCACTGTGGGATGCTGTGTGTTCAGCACCACTCTCCCCTCTAGCATGTGCCACTGTAGGATGCTGTGTGTGTAGCTCCACTCTCCCCTCTAGCAGGTGCCACTGTGGGATGCTGTGTGTGCAGCACCACTCTCCCCTCTAGCAGGTGCCACTGTGGGATACTGTGTGTGCAGCTCCACTCTGCCTCTAGCATGTGCCACTGTGGGATGCCGTGTGTGCAGCTCCACTCTTCCCTCTAGCAGGTGCCACTGGGGGATGCTGTGTGTGCAGCTCCACTCTCCCCTCTAGCATGTGCCACTGGAGGATGCTGTGTGTGCAGCTCCACTCTCCCCTCTAGCATGTGCCACTGGAGGATGCTGTGTGTGCAGGTGCCACTGGAGGATGCTGTGTGTGCAGCTCCACTCTCCCTCTAGCAGGTGCCACTGTGGGATGCTGTGTGTGCAGTTCCACTCTCCCTCTAGCAGGTGCCACTGTGGGATGCTGTGTGTGCATCTCCACTCTGCCTCTAGCAGGTGCCACTGTGGGATGCTGTGTGTGCAGTTCCACTCTCCCCTCTAGCAGGTGCCACTGTGGGATGCTGTGTGTGCAGCTCCACTCTCCCCTCTAGCAGGTGCCACTGTGGGATGCTGTGTGTGCAGCTCCACTCTCCCCTCTAGCAGGTGCCACTGTGGGATGCTGTGTGTGCAGCTCCACTCTCCCCTCTAGCAGGTGCCACTGTGGGATGCTGTGTGTGCAGCTCCACTCTCCCCTCTAGCATGTGCCACTGGGGGATGCTGTGTGTGCAGCTCCACTCTCCCTCTAGCAGGTGCCACTGTGGGATGCTGTGTGTGCAGCTCCACTCTCCCTCTAGCAGATGCCACTGGAGGATGCTGTGTGTTTAGCACAGCTCTCCCCTGTGGGATGCTGTGTGTGCAGCACAAGTCTCCCCTCTAGCAGGTGCCACTGTGGGATGCTGTGTGTGCAGCTCCACTCTCCCCTCTAGCATGTGCCACTGGGGGATGCTGTGTGTGCAGCTCCACTCTCCCTCTAGCAGGTGCCACTGGGGGATGCTGTGTGTGCAGCTCCACTCTCCCTCTAGCAGGTGCCACTGTGGGATGCTGCGTGTGCAGCTCCACTCTCCCCTCTAGCAGGTGCCACTGGAGGATGCTGTGTGTGCAGCTCCACTCTCCCCTCTAGCAGGTGCCACTGGAGGATGCTGTGTGTGCAGCGCCACTCTCCCTCTAGCAGGTGGCATGCTGTGTGTGCAGCTCCACTCTCCCTCTAGCAGATGCCACTGGAGGATGCTGTGTGTTTAGCACAGGTCTCCCCTGTGGGATGCAGTGTGTGCAGCACAGGTCTCCCCTCTAGCAGGTGCCACTGTGGGATGCTGTGTGTGCAGCTCCACTCTCCCCTCTAGCATGTGCCACTGTGGGATGCTGTGTGTTCAGCACCACTCTCCCCTCTAGCATGTGCCACTGTGGGATGCTGTGTGTGCAGCTCCACTCTCCCTCTAGCAGGTGCCACTGTGGGATGCTGTGTTCAGCACCACTCTCCCCTCTAGCATGTGCCACTGTGGGATGCTGTGTGTGCAGCTCCACTCTCCCTCTAGCAGGTGCCACTGTGGGATGCTGTGTGTGCAGCTCCACTCTGCCTCTAGCATGTGCCACTGTGGGATGCCGTGTGTGCAGCTCCACTCTTCCCTCTAGCAGGTGCCACTGGGGGATGCTGTGTGTGCAGCTCCACTCTCCCCTCTAGCATGTGCCACTGGAGGATGCTGTGTGTCCAGGTGCCACTGGAGGATGCTGTGTGTGCAGGTGCCACTGGAGGATGCTGTGTGTGCAGCTCCACTCTCCCTCTAGCAGGTGCCACTGTGGGATGCTGTGTGTGCAGTTCCACTCTCCCTCTAGCAGGTGCCACTGTGGGATGCTGTGTGTGCAGCTCCACTCTGCCTCTAGCAGGTGCCACTGTGGGATGCTGTGTGTGCAGCTCCACTCTCCCCTCTAGCAGGTGCCACTGTGGGATGCTGTGTGTGCAGCTCCACTCTCCCCTCTAGCAGGTGCCACTGTGGGATGCTGTGTGTGCAGCTCCACTCTCCCCTCTAGCAGGTGCCACTGTGGGATGCTGTGTGTGCAGCTCCACTCTCCCCTCTAGCAGGTGCCACTGTGGGATGCTGTGTGTGCAGCTCCACTCTCCCCTCTAGCATGTGCCACTGGGGGATGCTGTGTGTGCAGCTCCACTCTCCCTCTAGCAGGTGCCACTGTGGGATGCTGTGTGTGCAGCTCCACTCTCCCCTCTAGCAGGTGCCACTGTGGGATGCTGTGTGTGCAGCTCCACTCTCCCCTCTAGCATGTGCCACTGGGGGATGCTGTGTGTGCAGCTCCACTCTGCCTCTAGCAGGTGCCACTGGAGGATGCTGTGTGTGCAGCTCCACTCTGCCTCTAGCAGGTGCCACTGGAGGAAGCTGTGTGTGCAGCTCCACTCTCCCCTCTAGCAGGTTCCACTGGAGGATGCTGTGTGTGCAGCTCCACTCTCCCCTCTAGCAGGTGCCACTGGAGGATGCTGTGTGTGCAGCTCCACTCTCCCCTCTAGCAGGTGCCACTGGAGGATGCTGTGTGTGCAGCTCCACTCTCCCTCTAGCAGGTGGCATGCTGTGTGTGCAGCTCCACTCTCCCTCTAGCAGGTGCCACTGGAGGATGCTGTGTGTGCAGCTCCACTCTCCCCTCTAGCAGGTGCCACTGGAGGATGCTGTGTGTGCAGCGCCACTCTCCCTCTAGCAGGTGGCATGCTGTGTGTGCAGCTCCACTCTCCCTCTAGCAGATTCCACTGGAGGATGCTGTGTGTTTAGCACAGGTCTCCCCTGTGGGATGCTGTGTGTGCAGCACAGGTCTCCCCTCTAGCAGGTGCCACTGTGGGATGCTGTGTGTGCAGCTCCACTCCCCTCTAGCATGTGCCACTGGGGGATGCTGTGTGTGCAGCTCCACTCTCCCCTCTAGCAGGTGCCACTGTGGGATGCTGTGTGTGCAGCTCCACTCTCCCCTCTAGCAGGTGCCACTGTGGGATGCTGTGTGTGCAGCTCCACTCTCCCCTCTAGCAGGTGCCACTGTGGGATGCTGTGTGTGCAGCTCCACTCTCCCTCTAGCAGGTGCCACTGTGGGATGCTGTGTGTGCAGCTCCACTCTCCCTCTAGCAGGTGCCACTGTGGGATGCTGTGTGTGCAGCTCCACTCTGCCTGTAGCAGGTGCCACTGGAGGATGCTGTGTGTGCAGCTCCACTCTGCCTCTAGCAGGTGCCACTGGGGGGTGCTGTGTGTGCAGCTCCACTCTCCCCTCTAGCAGGTGCCACTGGAGGATGCTGTGTGTGCAGCTCCACTCTTCCCCTCTAGCAGGTGCCACTGTGGGATGCTGTGTGTGCAGCTCCACTCTCCCCTCTAGCATGTGCCACTGGAGGATGCTGTGTGTGCAGCTCCATTCTCCCCTCTAGCAGGTGCCACTGTGGGATGCTGTGTGTGCAGCTCCACTCTGCCCTCTAGCAGGTGCCACTGTGGGATGCTGTGTGTGCAGCTCCACTCTCCCCTCCAGCAGGTGCCACTGTGGGATGCTGTGTGTGCAGCTCCACTCTCCCCTCTAGCAGGTGCCACTGGAGGATGCTGTGTGTGCAGCTCCACTCTCCCTCTAGCAGGTGCCACTGTGGGATGCTGTGTGTGCAGCTCCACTCTCCCTCTAGCAGGTGCCACTGTGGGATGCTGTGTGTGCAGCTCCGCTCTCCCTCTAGCAGGTGCCACTGTGGGATGCTATGTGTGCAGCTCCACTCTCCCTCTAGCAGGTGCCACTGTGGGATGCTGTGTGTGCAGCTCCACTCTCCCTCTAGCAGGTGCCACTGTGGGATGCTGTGTGTGCAGCTCCACTCTGCCTCTAGCAGGTGCCACTGGAGGAAGCTGTGTGTGCAGCTCCACTCTCCCCTCTAGCAGGTGCCACTGGAGGATGCTGTGTGTGCAGCTCCACTCCCTCTAGCATGTTGCATGCTGTGTGTGCAGCTCCACTCTCCCTCTAGCAGATGCCACTGGAGGATGCTGTGTGTTTAGCACAGGTCTCCCCTGTGGGATGCTGTGTGTGCAGCACAGGTCTCCCCTCTAGCAGGTGCCACTGTGGGATGCTGTGTGTGCAGCTCCACTCTCCCCTCTAGCATGTGCCACTGGGGGATGCTGTGTGTGCAGCTCCACTCTCCCCTCTAGCAGGTGCCACTGTGGGATGCTGTGTGTGCAGCTCCACTCTCCCCTCTAGCAGGTGCCACTGTGGGATGCTGTGTGTGCAGCTCCACTCTCCCCTCTAGCAGGTGCCACTGTGGGATGCTGTGTGTGCAGCTCCACTCTGCCTGTAGCAGGTGCCACTGGAGGATGCTGTGTGTGCAGCTCCACTCTGCCTCTAGCAGGTGCCACTGGGGGGTGCTGTGTGTGCAGCTCCACTCTCCCCTCTAGCAGGTGCCACTGGAGGATGCTGTGTGTGCAGCTCCACTCTTCCCCTCTAGCAGGTGCCACTGTGGGATGCTGTGTGTGCAGCTCCACTCTCCCCTCTAGCATGTGCCACTGGGGGATGCTCTGTGTGCAGCTCCATTCTCCCCTCTAGCATGTGCCACTGTGGGATGCTCTGTGTGCAGCTCCACTCTGCCTCTAGCAGGTGCCACTGTGGGATGCTGTGTGTGCAGCTCCACTCTCCCCTCTAGCAGGTGCCACTGTGGGATGCTGTGTGTGCAGCTCCACTCTCCCCTCTAGCAGGTGCCACTGTGGGATGCTGTGTGTGCAGCTCCACTCTCCCCTCTAGCATGTGCCACTGGAGGATGCTGTGTGTGCAGCTCCACTCTCCCCTCTAGCATGTGCCACTGGAGGATGCTGTGTGTGCAGCTCCACTCTCCCCTCTAGCATGTGCCACTGGAGGATGCTGTGTGTGCAGCTCCACTCTGCCTCTAGCAGGTGCCACTGGAGGATGCCGTGTGTGCAGCTCTACTCTCCCCTCTAGCAGGTGCCACTGGAGGATGCTGTGTGTGCAGCTCTACTCTCCCCTCTAGCAGGTGCCACTGGAGGATGCTGTGTGTGCAGCTCCACTCTGCCTCTAGCAGGTGCCACTGGAGGATGCTCTATGTGCAGCTCCACTCTGCCTCTAGCAGGTGCCACTGGAGGATGCTGTGTGTGCAGCTCCACTCCCCTCTAGCAGGTGCCACTGGAGGATGATGTGTGTGCAGCTCCACTCTCCCCTCTAGCAGGTGCCACTGTGGGATGCTGTGTGTGCAGCTCCACTCTGCCTCTAGCAGGTGCCACTGTGGGATGCTGTGTGTGCAGCTCCACTCTGCCTCTAGCAGGTGCCACTGGAGGATGCTGTGTGTGCAGCTCCACTCTGCCTCTAGCAGGGGCCACTGTGGGATGCTGTGTGTGCAGCTCTACTCTGCCTCTAGCAGGTGCCACTGGGGGATGCTGTGTGTGCAGCTACACTCTCCCCTTTAGCAGGTGCCACTGTGGGATGCTGTGTGTGCCGCTCCACTCTCACCTCTAGCAGGTGCCACTGTGGCATGCTGTGTGTGCAGCTCCACTCTCCCCTCTAGCAGGTGCCACTGTGGCACGCTGTGTGTTTAGCACAGGTCTCCCCTGTGGGGTGCTGTGTGTGCAGATCCACCATCCCCTCTAGCAGGTGCCACTGTGGGATGCTGTGTGTGCAGCTCCACTCTCCCCTCTAGCAGGTGCCACTGTGGGATTCTGTGTGTGCAGCTCCGCTCTCCCCTCTAGCAGGTGCCACTGGAGGATCCTGTGTGTGCAGATCCACTCTCTAGCAGGTGCCGCTGTGGGAACACTATTTCTTTTGTTACAGACCTCCCTATACATTGTTTAGTTGTGAGGGCAAGTATAGCTTTTCGGAACAGACTTTTAAGTTACGCTTCCTGACTCGGTGTTTCCTTTGTTTCGTTAGGTTGGGAAATCCCACCTTAGCATAGGGCACACTGATAAACCACTTTTGTTTGAACTTTGAATCTGTTGTCTCTCGTTTCATGATGCTGTCACACTTTAGTCATTCAAAAGGTGCAATTCCTGTCGCCACATTGGGTGAGGTATAATATGCCCTCAGCATGTCACTCAAAGCTCTGCGACCAGACACGTGTTTTGTTGTGGCCCATTGAATACATCCTTTAATGGTCGTATTGGCCCTTTCCACCAACCCGTTAGCTTGGGGATGATATAGTTATGTTCTCCAACTCATTCTCATCACACTCAATCATTTGCATCTATCTAGACGTAAACTGTACACCATCATCTGTTAACATCTCAGGAGTTCTCACTCTCACTCTCTCTCTCTCTCTCCCCCCAAACAGATGATGTAAGTATTCAATCACACTGGCAGTGGTTGGTTCTGACATGAATTCCACTTCCAAAAATGTAGTCTATAACGAGTGCAAATTGGTTATCCGGATTCATTCTATGCATCAGACTTAAACAATATTTAGATATTTTGATCCATTTTGATTTGGGCAAATCCAAAATCTGTGACAGTACCTGTTGTGTATTTAAAAGTATAGTTCCGTAAACGAGAGACCAGCAAATAATCGTACCAATACCTTTTAATGTCTAGATATGAACTGAACTGCTCCTTTCCCATTCCACATTTCCTTAGCTTGTGACCATGAGCATTGTACTACTACATTGACCAATTAACATCACAACAGTACCTTCTGTATTGCATACCTTTTTGTCCGCCGCTTGATAGACCTCACACCTTTCCACCAGCCAATCCATTTTTGGCCACCAATAAATCTCATACACACATGCCTCTTTGTCTGTTTTATACTCGTCATTACCTTCATGTGCCATTCTCCACAACTTTGCCTGTATATCACCCTATTCCCTTGTATAAGAATGCCATCTTCCACTGGTGACTTTTTAAAATTTTTGCCGAAAGGTATAACTAACCGTCCAGATTATGTTCTTTAGGCCAATCATTCAAGACATGATGTAACACCTGCACAAACACACTATTTTTCTATCGCCTGTTTCCATTCCTTGCTAGAGATTGCATTCTTCCCATCACCTAGAAATTACACCATCTCCTTATCTTCCTCCCCTTCATTCTTCCATTATCTAGTAATGCAGTCGAACCAGGAAATAAGGCCTCACATTTCTGGTTCCTGGTACATACTTCTATTTTGCACACATACTCGTATAGTTTTGATGCCAACCTCGGTGTGACTTTACCAGTACGACCACCTTTCAATATCTTCAACAGAGGTTTGCGCTCTGCTCTTTAAGTAAAAGGTGCACCCCATAAAGAAGACTGAAAATGTTGCACGGCCCAAACACCTGCAAGAGCTTCTTGTTCTGTCACAGAATATTGTCGTTCAGCATGCCTCAACATGTGTGAGGCAAATGCCAGTATATGCCTTTACCAAAACCATTTTCCCCAACACAGCACTCAATCCGGATGCTCTTGCATCTACAATAAAACACAAGGTTTGCGTTCTCGGAACGCCTTCAATAAAGGTGCTTCCATGATATGATATATTTTATTTGTATTGCGCTCGTACACAAGTGTTTCAGAGCGCGACAAGGGAAGGGAATGGGGGAACAAAACCATGATCTTACTAGGGCCAGTGACTTTGAGAAAGGGGGAAAGTGCATGGAAAGTGGAAAGTGCAGAGCGGAGGAGAACAGATAAATAGATGATGGAGGCCATAAACGGTCGTAGTGCAACAAGCAAGTGGCAAGTGCTGTGTTTACGGCAGCAGGCTGGGTAAGGCTGAGTGCAGAAAAGAAGAAAATGGTGGGTGTGGGGACTGTAAGGGTGGAGATACAGTCCCCAGTGCAAGGGGTGGCCAGGAGGTAGTGCAGGAGGGTGGCACGGTGAGCAGGTAACTGGGCCCAGGGGACAGAGGATGGCTGGGTGCACAGTGCCAAGAGAGCAGATCAGCAGCGGATAGGGGGGCGAAGGCAGAAGCAAAGGGGAAGGTCTTGAGGTGCTCCCGGAGCCGGAGATGGTTCTCCGCAAGTTTTAGAGTGTCAGGGAGGCTGTTCCAGAGGGAGGCCCCAGCCGAAGACGGGAGATCTACCCCCAGCTCGTGGCTTTGTGTAGCAACTCTTGCATAGGCGCTACCAATGTGGCATAACCATGAATAAAACTAGCTCAACCCCACAACTACACCTCCGATTTTTCTTCTTGTGGCCTTGGTGCTTGCTAGATGGCCGTAACCAATCCTTCTCTTGGTTTTACCGCTTCAGCTGATCACATCACTCAGATATTCCACTGAGGCTTTCAAATATACACACTTCGCTTTAGGTCATCCCCTTTTCATTCAACATGTCTTAACACCGCAGACAAAACACTGTCAGGCTCTTCTCCATTTTGTCCATCTATAAGCAAATCATCTTGAAAAGCTACCACTCCTTTTCATGCCCTTGAACCTCTTATGCATCAGTCGCTGAAATACAAATGAGGCTGACTCCCCTTGCATTGAAAAACCCTTCCAGGCGTTATACCCTGACTCGAGGCCACTATGCACTTTAGTAATAGGATCTGGTGGTGGTGTGGAAAAACCTCTAGTATTCACCACCTTAGATATCAAATAGTCTAGCTTTGGCAGTAGATGACAGCCAACACACGCTGGAGACCAAGTAATAATACTAGGTCACACAACCGCTCTCATATGGGGCCCAAGATGGGCACGTATTTATATCTGATTCACGACAATATGTTCAAGTATCCATAATATACCATACTTCTTAGAAAAAGGAAGATGAGTCTTTCTGATTCATATCAAAAATGATTTATCCATAGTAGTTCAAACAAAAAGCTATCACTAATAATCCTTAGTGAGGAAGCAGTTGCCCCAATCCACATGTATTAGACTAAAAAAGCCAATGCATTTCGGAAATTATTTCCTTCATCAGGGCGAGTCTCATTGGTGTGGTTAGTGGTGAAAAACAGAACGTCCTGCGTTCATGCCCACTCAGCAGTGGGTTGTAAATGACATTATGCACAAAGGCATGGAGAAAATCCACTCGTGCTTACAAGGAAACCAATCTTGTAATACACAGAGAGAAACGATCCTCCACTGTGCAGCTGCAGGGCACTCTCTTCTGTTTGTTCCTTTTTTTCCTCTTAGTGGATGACAGCCAACCCAGATCACTGTGCTTTGACCCCTCAGGTCCATATATAACCCAATGGCTCCCTTCATCGTTCTGCCACCACCACTGGTGAAACCATAATGACGACTCTATAGGTTCATTATCTTCTCTTTCACCATGCGGTCCAAATGAGCTGCAAGTTCTTCCTGCACATTAAATAGTACTGCACAGACTCCTTGCCTGGTGGGCACTGCATTTTGGTTCTGTCTTATGTGGTGCACAAAACCCTTTAGGTTGCTGTCGGTCTTAAAACTGATTTTAAGATTTTGCAAAATCTTTTCCAACTTTCATCCCTGAGCCAATGACAATACTTGATGGTCATTGCAAGGATCCCATCCTCGTTGCCACTATGTAGCAATAAGTAAAGTCATACACGTTTGTATGATATGTCCCCCCCCCCCTCCCTCTTTATTTGGGCCTGTACATCGACTCTTATGGGAACCACCATCGTCCACCACCTCGCATTGCCCACTTTCACTCTCCCCCCGCATAATGTTTTACCCCAGTGTTCCATGGGGTACTGCAGTGTCCTGTGCCACCGATATGTGGATCATAACAAGGTGTCACTATTCGATGCTGTTTGTGCAGCAGAGCACTCTTATCTAGCAGATGCCGATGTTGTATGCTGTGTGCAGCATAGGCCTCTCTTCCAGCAGGTGCCCCAATCGAATGTGTGCCTTATGCAATTTTGTTTTCTGTTAATTCCCATGATTGGTAATGGGAGGGAACAAGATATTGGAGTACTGAAGCGTTGTTTCACAGAAGTCTGTTGGACTCTACAAAACTAGGGTTTTGTAATAGAAGTTCTTCGGATTTTCTTTTCATGCAGACTTCTATACATTTGCATCTGGGTTCATCTTCACATCCGGCAGTAATATTAGGATCCCCTCCTCTGGTACACTGATGGAACCTATACATGGAGTTCTGCGGGTGGAGGTAGGGTAGTAGCCGTCTATGTTTTCTATTTTTGTGTTCTATATTTGCCTGTTTATTTTTACTTGGTGCATTTCTGCTTTTAGGGAGACAAAGTGGCACATATTTCACTTCTCTTTAGGGCTGCAGGTCTGTAATTGACACCCCTTCATACTATAGGAATCACAGTTGGGAATCAGTTAGCAATATGGCCTCCTTTTTAAGAAGGGGCTACATGCTTTTCACGCTTCATCTTTAACAAAAGTCCACTAACTGTAGAGCAAGTCCTCCGTTGACTTGGAGAAAAGTATGAATATTGGATGCAAGCCACAGGGATAGTTGAGGCCAGAGGTGAAAAGGATGAGGACATTCTACATTTTTGGTGAACTCCTGCTTGAGGACCGCGCGAACATGAAGAAGCTACTCAACACATTAGAAGCCATGTTTAATGTGATCCTGTTCTGTTCTCTGTGCAGGATTCCAACTGCGGGAGGACAAGAAGGAATATCACTGTAACGTGGGAAAGGACTGCAAAGAGCACCTCATTTTACGCACGGTAAGGTTGTCTCAAATCTTTTATTTTATTTATTGAACACTTGTAAGGCGCCTTTACAGCAAAAAGTGTTTCTAGGCACCACGAGACAAGTGGGTGGGGGGGAGGGGGATATGGCATGAATCGACAGTAACAGTCCTACTAGGCCTTGTGACATTCAGATTGATCAAGTGCAGTAACGGGAAGGGGAATCAAGGGGAAAGGATGATGCAGGCGGAGGGAGAAGTACAAGAGGGAGGGGCCAGGCGGCTGGGCAAGTGCTAAGTGGATCCAGGATGGCACGTGCAAGGGGAAACAAGGGACGGTGTAAACTAGTGAAAGTACAGGGGTGAACAGAACAGCAAGTGCTGGTAAAGGGGTGCAGGGGAAGACGGGCCTGGCCACGGTAACAATTCGTAAGAGACACAGGAGCCAGTCACAGCAGCAGGTTAAGTTAGGAAGGGAGGGGGAGAGGGAAGGAGGATGAGAAGGTCTTGAGAAGCTTCTGCAATCTAAGGAGATCTGGCTCCAGATGGCAAAGAGGGCAGGGAGAGGAGGGCAGGGAGGCTGTTCCAGAGGGAGGCTCCTGCTGAATAAAAGTGATCTACTCCCTTCCACACTCTCTACCCTCTGCCTGGAGAAACATCTGATCTACCGAAAGTTGGAGGTAGCAGAGCGAAGGATTCTAGCAGGGATGTATTTAGGGAGAGAGAGAGAGGGATGTAGCAAGGTCCTTGGCCCCAGAAAGCCTTGTGGGTGATGTAGAGGGTCTTGAGTTAGTTTGACCCTTTCAACCACTAGGTGCTAGTGGAGAGATTTTGGGGCTGGAGAGATGTGGTCCCTGGGATTGAGGCCAAAGATAAGTCTTGCAGGCTTATTCTGGATTAGAAGTTTGTGTTTTGGAACCCCAGCTACTTTGGCGCTGGATAAGGCAGTTGCTGGATGTTGCGTTGGTAGGTTAGTACGATGTATTCATTTTCCAATAATTCAGGACACTGTTGTAAGCTCGACCTTGGTCGATTTTAATGGTTTGTTAGTTAGGTTATGCTTCTTGCCACAGATTGGCAGACATGGTTGTACACATTAGGGTTGTTAGCTGTTTGCATGTTTAAAAAGTGCCAAATCAACAGCCTTCAGTGCGAGCACGTGGTCAATTTGAAGTATAGAGGGCCTTCACGTCGAGGGAAACTAGTAGGTATTTGGCTTCCCAGACGAAATCTTGTAGTATGAGTAGAGACTGCATGCAGTAAGGGAGAAAGGTGGGTATTTTCACAGCTTCTGATGCCAAGACCTTGCTGATGTATTTAGCGAAGTGTTCTGTGATCCATCCAATGGCAATGAGTATAGGTCTCACTTCCGGAATATTATCGTATTTCTTGTGCACTTTGGGCAGAAAGTATATAGTTGGCATCCTAGGGTTTTTAGGTGGTCCCTTTCATCATCTGTGATTACACTTCTTCTATTCCACTTGTCCATCAATTCCTTTGCATGTCCAATCGTAGATGTAGTTGGGTTGCTAGCTAGTGTTTCATAGCAACACGGTGTCGTTGGGTGAGACATTGCCATGTGTATGTAGTCCTTTCGGTTCAATATTACAATATTGCCACCTTTGTCCGCTTCTCTGATAATGATGGTCTTGTTGTCTTGCAGTGTCGTGAGTGCTTTTCTTTCATCTGGGCTCAAGTTTCCCTTGTCATGGTTCGGGTGTTGGGACATTCTGTCTTCCAGTAGGTGAAAGTTGCCTGTAACAGCCTGATGAAAGATGCCAATGGCGTTTTCTCCATAAAATGTTTGTGAGCTTGTATTTTTTGCGGCGTTCAGGGATGTCTGTTAAAGGAATAGTTTGCTCAAAAATATTATTGTCCCAAAACATGGGCAATAATCAACCATGTGCATTAAACATTTTAAAGACCCTATGTAAACAAGGCTCAAAGAGTTTACATGGGAGCATCCATTTTGCCATTTAAAGCAGCCTCCTCAGCTCATGATAAACTCTGCTCTGGTGGCACTAAACAAGCAGCAAAAGCCCCCTACTGGGAGCATTTGCTTACTCCAGCCAGAGCAGAGCTCAACATGAGCTAGGCTGCCTTCAATTTCATTTTACGTTTTCGGTGCTCCCCAAGCCCAGGGAAGCACAGAAAACGTAAAATGAAGGCAAGGCAATTATAAATACAACTTGTCTTCGTGATTGCTGTGGTTGAAAAACCACGGAAATTATAAATGCAGCAATATTGTATTTCTGACTGCAGCGGCTATTGCTTAGTCGCCTGGACTCCCCCGGTGGAGTCCAGAAGCCTCTAAGTGAAAGACGCTGCAGACAGAAATACAACGCAGTTGTATTTAAAAGCACTGTGGATTTCTTTCCAAGTTTTTTGTGATCCTCCGGCTCGAAGGAGCCCGAGTAACCTCTGAAGAAAACGGCTGTTTGTGGTAGCGCCCAGGGGACTCCAAGCTGAAGCCACCGCAAACAAAACATTTGAAAAGCTGCAGTTTTCTTTCTAAGTTTTCCAGGCTTATCCAGCCTGGATAACATAGAAAGAAAATCGCAGCTTTTATATTTGCAGTGCTCAGTTAAAAAATAGGCACTTGCCTAGATGCAGCTTTCCTGCCTGCATTCTCTGGTCTCCGGCACTAATGAAGCAAAAGCCACCCAGTGGTAGCTTTTGTTTATTACAGCTGGCTGGCTTTTGCTTCATTAGTGCCGAAAGGGCACAAAATGGATGCCTCCTAGTGCTTAAAAAGTTTGAGTTTGAGCCTCATTTGCTCAAAACTTTACATAGGGACTTTGTTTTAAAAATATTTTTTATATATATTTTTGATTATGGGCTATCTTTGTACAATATTTTTGAGTGAACTACCCCTTTTAAGATGGATTTCGGAACTCTGACCTGACGGGCAGAGGTTCAGAAGGCCAGCCTAGTTTCTTGGAACTGAAGGACCTCAATGAGCACACAGTAAAGGACACTCTCAAATCACTCCCAGTCAGGAGTATATATTAAAAAATACAAGACATTTATACAAGGCCTTTTGAAGTTCAACACATAGCAATATTCACAGTAACACTAGAAAACCAACACAATCCTATCGCAATACATATATACAAGACCAAGTGGCCTAAAGGGTCAAATGCATGAAATGGGTCCACAACCTAGAAAAGGGAAGCAAGCAGGTAGTGCCAAGAGTCTTTGGGCAGTTCTGCAGTGATCACAAACCTAACTATAAGGCAGTCCAACCCCTACGATGAGAGGAGGCTAGTGCTGAAATGTACTTGTAATGCTGGTGCACGCGCTAGTGCAGATGGGTGAACCAGGCTCTCTTGTAGGGCCTGTAGCAGCTCAGGAAGGTGGGTGAGGCGATGCTTAATAAGTTCCCACGGTTCGAGGAGGGTCTTCCCCCACAGAGCAGAGCGGTTTCCAAGAGTTGGGGAATAGTTTGCTAGTTCGCACTAGCAGTGGAAAGGAGAGGGGCCCCTCGTGCGTACAAATTGATGGATGCATTAGTCCACTTTGGTTGCAGGTTCAAATGCGACAATTTCTGCGACTCTGCGGCGAAGCTACAGCGTTGAGGCCCAAACGGGACAGTGGTGATTTCTCTGCTCATGGTGGATGGTTCAGGGTAGTTTCACTGCAGCAGGCTTCGGGGACAAGAGGGGACAGCAGCAGCACACCTGCAAAGTTTGTCACCACGGCTGGGCGACACGGTAACTGTGTGTACTTCGGTTCGGGTTGTCTCTCTTTACTCCAGAGCTGGGAACGCCAAGTGTCCGAAATTCGGTATGAGAGTGCCGTGAACACTGAGCTTGCGGGTTACCCAGTTTTGAGGGCCTCGTCAAAACGGAGACAGAGCAAAGATCTTGCACAAGCTGGTTGGCCCAGGGATACTTCCGAGAAGGCTTACTTGCAGGGTTTGATGAAGGTGCCGAGAATAGTTAGTGCCATTATTCCAATGGGTTGAAGTGTCTTCGATCAGATGCAGAGGGGTCCAGTGGGACAACAGCAGGCTCAGGGTGCCAAACCTTCCAGCAGTTCCTCGGCTTCGTAGTTTCAGGATACTTGGATCCTATCCTTCGTTCAGTGAGAGCTCCAGAGATCGACATGGTATGGCTGTTTGGGGCCTTATCTTATCCAGAATAACCTTCGCGCCAAAATGAAGAGGACCCAAACGCACACCATACGTGGACCAATCACAGAGCACAGTGGTGCCAGGGATTCAGAGCACACCAGACACCCACGATGTGGACTGCCTGCCTGCATCCTCGGGCGCGCACACACAAGGCATGCAGGACCCTGCGAAAGCTGGACGCCTCGCAGGAAAATGTGTGCCTAAAAAATAGGACTGAACCAGGTTGGCTCAACCTGGGGAAGGGGAAGGAGCAAGATGGCCAAAGGATAGGACCAAGAACCTTGTGGCATAGCCATTTTGGAGCAAGGCCACCTTTCCGTGCCAAACACGGTTTGCATGGCAGGAAAGAGTTAAAAATGCATGAAAAGATAAGCTGCCATCAGTCCTGTCCAAGGCACATCCGCACTTCTCCGAAAAATCCATATGAGGGTGTCTATGGCCCTTGGAAATGAGTATAGGATCCAAGCGCACTGTAATGTAAGGTACATTGTTCACTTGTATGTTGCAGTAAAATTGCAACACTTGCAAGGACTAAGGGAAACAGTCTCCCAGTACTGACTGTCTTTAAGGGCATGTCAGTTTCCCCAAAAGAAAGTGAGTGAAAACCCAGCGGAGTACAGCAGAAGGCTGGGCACCTCTGGTAAAGTCAGACTATATGGTGTTTAAACAAAGCAAAAAGTTGGGGGTTAGGGGGTACACAACTGGAGGGAACATTACACATATAATGGAAAGCTTTCCTAACCATATCCATGTTCAGATCCTTGAAAGATCTTCCTATTGTGCTCCTTCCAGATTAACCAGTAAATGGGTCAGGTCTAGGTTTTACAAATCGATCGCGCTAATGATCTGGTTCTTGGTGCCTGCTGTTTGCCAATTGATTTTCTTGGCAAATACATTTTTCAACTTAAGCTTTCTGGTGAATTTGAAGAGTTCGATATGTGCTTCAACGTGGTCAGCAGTTGCAGTTGAGTCAAAAGTGAGTCCTTTATTCAATATGTTGATTTCCGTTGCATTATGTGTATAACTTGAGAGGTTGAGCACTAGGTTTAACGTCTGGGGTTCCTTTGTTGAAATTGCATCTGGGATCTTGTAAGTCTTATTGCGCTTTCTTACTCCGAGCTCGTGCTTCTCGGACCCTCCTCGCGTGCCTCTCGTTGTATCTCTTCTTGTATGCATCTCCTCTAGCGGTTCCTGAAAACTGACTTTTTTGGTCTTGTTTGTTGCTTTGGCACCTTTCTTGCAGCGCTTGATTTCCTCTAACAAATTGTGCTCCTTTTCCCAGTTGTTAATACTGCTTGTTGGTGCTTCGTTGCTGGTCTTCTCGGGTTGGGTTGGTGTCTTGGTCGTAGTGTCATTATCACGACCGATTTCAGAACTGGCCGGCGAGTTTGGTGTACTTATACAGGAGTTGGTTCTATAGTTGTGGTCATATTTTGGCTGAAATGTGTATACTCGGTTATCTCTGTAATCCCATTTGTTTTGTGCAAACTTGCGCATTTTCTGAGCTTGACCTCATCTTGGCGTTTGAGAATATCGTACATGGTTTTGAAGTTGCGTTCTTTGGTGCTAGCTAGTGCGTTGCTGGCTTCTATTTCTGATTTGAGGTTGTCTATTTCTGTTATCAGTCTTTATGTTCCCTTTCCGCATGTTCAATCAACAGTTTTAACGTCGGGCGCATCCTCCGATTGGAACCCAAACTACGTAATGCAGGAAACCAATCGGATCTAGGGAGATCTGAACAGACCAACGCGGTGTCCCACAGTTCCCTCAAGCTCTTAAACCTCCCATTGTTTTTCTGGATTAGTTGAAGAGGTAGGAGAGAGACAGAAGGAGGAAGAGGCTGTTGCAATAATCCAGCCTGTAGAGACCTATAGCTCTTTGAGGAGCATGTGGAATTTAAATTTAGGGAGAAATGGTCTACACTTGATTTCGAGGTAAATGAGATGTCGAGGTAAATGAGGTGTGGGTCGGGTGTGTGGGGGAAGTGGGGCGAGTACTGGATATGTTATGGGAGATAGCGAGAGAAAAGGAGCCAAAGCATCAGGATATTTGTGAGATGTAGAAGACCAGGACTGGATAGTGTATGTGACTGATGGAAATAGATTTTGCTGAGGAAATGTTGAATGTGATTGGATAACTGTCAAGAAAAGGGTTAGATGATAGATGTCAGTTCATTTGAGGGAAAAGATAATTGAATGGTGGGGAGGACCAGGCTGAGGTTATGATTGGGTGATTCAGAGCGTAAGTGATGGTTAGGGGTTTACTATACAGATTTGGGGCGAAGAGGTAAGTGTGAATTCGTCAATATAAATGAAAGGAGAGATGGGGGGGGGGGCGGGGCGAAATGTTTGATTAGGATGAAGGTGGTTATAACCACACAATGCAATACGTTGAAGTTAGTGACAACACAGAGGGATACTAAGATGTTTAATTGGTGGCTTTTTGGCAAGGAGAAAACAAGACTTGGCATGACTGACAAATCATTGGGGAGGACAGCAGGTGAAGCCTGTTGGTGGGACCAAGTGTGTTGCATAGACACCTTTTACTTAACGCCTCTTCTCTGATCTCCTTTAGATGTGCCTGGATGCCAGTGCAAGAGAGGAGCAGCATATAGTGGTGATCGAAGCTCTACATTCGAAGAGGAAACAGGATATTGTGCATCTTGCATCTCTGAGGCCAAACGTGGCTAACACAGTCAGTATCTAGGCTTTGCTTGAAAACATAGTTTCATTGATGCTGTAATTTTGAGGCTACTTAATGATTCTTGTCCTTAGATTAGATTGTCCTTGTGTTAGATTAGTTAACCGGATGCAACTAGTGCTGTCAAATGTAACTTCTTGATCTACAGATTGTTTTATCATCTTTTCGTTTATTCTGCATGTACGTTAACAAAGCACTGTGTGCCAGCAGCTCTCGATGGACAGTAACCACAGGAAAAAAAGTGGACACACTGAAGCTAAGTGGTCAAAAGCATTGGTGCACTTGTGCTTTTAGTGCCCGCCTGTCGTGTCTTGTTCTCACTATGTTAACCAGACACCTATGCAATCTCCTCACTACTCCGTAGACTAGTCATGGTCTCTTTTAAAAAGATTTTGTGTGGCTTGGAAAATGTGTACGCGTATATTGTAGTGTTAGTCGCTGCAATACAATTTCAAGTTCCCTAGGAAACCCAAACGTCTGTGCAGTGAAAACCGCTGGACTGAATTGGACTAGGTATGGAACAACTTGGCACAAAGCGTGAACTATTTCCAGGAGGGATCTGGAGTTAGTCCATCCAGTAGTTCTAATATTTTGTTGGGGCATAGGTTGTGTCAGGATGCTCAGGTCCAAGGCGCAGGAGCGAACCAGTACCAACCACCCCCTCAATGGTCTCAGTGTCTGCAAGTCAAGTCTTACACAGACGTCTGTAACCAGAGCGGGGAAGGAGGGTTAGGAGCTCGATGAGTGGATAGGTAGCGGGATTTTTAGGTTAACCGGATTGAGGGGTAGGAAGAGGTTATGGATGGGACTGGGGATTTTAGGATAAAAGATGACTGCACACTTTTCCTGAACTGGTTGCTGCAAGTGTTTTTAACACCTTTACATGTAAAGGTTTTTCCCTTCACACTACATTGCCCTTCAACATATCATGTACATTCTCCTCTGAACACGAAGTTAAAACAAACATGGATTGATAAACAAGATGTGAGTCCTGTTACATTTTCATGAACAAAAGTCTCGTGCAGAAGCACACTTAGCTTATACTTCTGTCTTTAAGTCCTGTCCTGCAAAGGCTGTCGAGTCCTGTGCCACGTCCTTGCGGTCAGGTGATCAGATGCACACTAAAAGGAAAAAACAAGGACAAGCATTAGCGTGTGCCTTCTGATTCTGTCAGTCTCTCACTCTCCCAAACACACTCTACACGCATTCAGCATTCCGTGCATTCAAGGATTTTCAGGTTCCTTTGGGGTGCGCTGCCGCACGTGGCCTTCAACCCCCCAGGATCTATATTTTGCCAATATTCGGTCTTCCTTCAGACCGACTGCCTTTTGCACTGTAATGCGCTCCCGCCTCGTGCGCCTTTCCGGCTTATGTTCCACGAGACAAAACACGTGAAAACATCCACAAATAGTATCGTCTTTCGCCTGCACACAATCACAGAGCAGAACTCTTTCCCCCGAAGCCCGCCCACTTAGCTTCTATGTGCCGGCGCAGGGGGCTCTGGAGGGGTTGGGATATGCCCCCCCTGCGCTTCCCCCGTAGGTCCCAGACACTCCGTGGGCTGAGCGGTACTTATCTTCATGAAGCGAGGGGCCGGATGGTTCCTCCGGAGGCTCTGGGCCCCTCGCGTGTGAATTCCGAGGAGCTGCTGGGCACACGTCCACTCTCCTCGATGTCTCGAGCGCAAGCCCCGTGCCTTGGGGCTTGCGCATGCGCACTCGCGCGCCACACCCAGCGCGGCTTCCCATTGGCTCGCGAGTCCGCAGAGCATGCTGGGAAATGTA
Organism: Ambystoma mexicanum; assembly: GCF_040938575.1. Classification (NCBI taxonomy): domain Eukaryota; kingdom Metazoa; phylum Chordata; class Amphibia; order Caudata; family Ambystomatidae; genus Ambystoma; species Ambystoma mexicanum. The sequence goes on along the minus strand of NC_090937.1, from coordinate 1,663,395,907 downwards.
GTCCTGACATGCCAAATGCTGGGATTTGTAGTTTTGGGCGGCAATACGTCTACAGAAAGGGCATAACAGCCTTTTTAAGTATAGTAGCTTTCTGGGTCTAGGTTTCTTCATGGTCCCAGGCCCTACAGTTCCAACAGTACATGGTCTATGGCTAGTCGTGCCCCTGACAGGTTGCCACTTTCCCCACCATTCTAGCTATCTCTCCCATGGTGCTTTGCAGCAGAAATGAAAAGTGAAACAGAATTAAATTTGGAAGAGACAAAAAGATGACATGACATCAGGCTAGAGGTGGGGAGGGGGAAAGAAGACACTTTGGGGAGTGTGGTGAGCTCTAACGTTTTCTCATAACCGGTGGGGTTATAGAAGAGAACTGGATCAGGAATAAAAGTGTTGCATGAATAAACAGGGTTATTTGTAGTACACTACTGTTGGGTAAGGTTTTAACCTTGGTGCCAAATCTACCTCGGTTGTGAGAAGCCTAGAATGTTTTGCTGGACTGGTAGATTATTTTCCCTATACCTCAGTGAGTGGGAATCTTTTTCCCCACTGTCGGATTCTTTTACTTGTTTTATTGATGTCCTTTCTAGACTCTCCATAGTGTAATTTTATTGTTTTGCTCTTCCTTGACCACTTTTGGTGTCTATACCTTTTGAATGTGCAAGGAAACTCAACCTTACTTGGCTGGGGTCTCCCTCTGGAACAGCCTCCATGCCACTCTAAAAAATGAGGAGATCCATCTCCGGTTCCGGAAGCACCTCAAGACCTTCCTCTTTGCTTCTGCCTTTGCTTCCCCCTCTTGCCTGCTGATCTGCTCTCTCTTGGCACCGTGCACCTGGCCACCCTTTGTCCCCTGAACCCAGGTACCTGCTCACCCTGCCACCCTCCTACACTGCCTCCTGGCCACTCCTTGCACTGGGGGCTGTACTGGGGGCTGTATCTGTAACCATACAGTCCCCCCCCCCCCCCCCAATCCCTCCATTTCTTCTTTTTCCGCGCTCATCAGACTTGCCAAGTCTGCTGCCTTAAACATAACACTTGCTGGCTGCACTACCACTGTTTATTACCTCTTATCTATTTATTTTAATTTATTATTATTTCTGTTCTCCTCTGCTCTGCACTTTGCACTCTTTCGCCCCCTTCCAGTCACTTGCGTGTTCTCAATGTCACTGGGCCTAGTAAGATCGTTGTTTTTGTTCTCCCCTGTGCCCCCTCCCCCTTGCCTTGCCGCACTCTGAAACGCTTGTTTATGAGCGCGTTATAAATAATCATATCAATGCACCCCTCCACGGATGGTGCACCAGCAGTGGGGTACCCTCGGATCTTTTAGGATGTGCTCCCCCTGCCCAGCCCACTGGCGTCTTGCCAATGTCCAGCTTCTGGATTAGGTAAAGGAGCCATCGACGCCCCAGCCCTGCCTACCTTTTGTGGCCAATGAGGTGGTTTGTGCCGCAGCACCCTCTCTTTGTCCCAATATCCCTAGTTATTCCGCTGCAGCCTTTATGGCAGTATGATCTGGCATTTATAACGTGCCTATCACAAGCAGTAACTGCCTTTTGATATTCCAGGAGCCCTGAATTCCCAACATGCCGCCAGGCCTCCCTGCAGCCCACACCAGGACACACAGCTCAGCAGTCCCAAGTTGCTGTGAGGGGAACCGCACTGTCTAGAGCAGCAGCCCACCACTGTAACCAGGCAACACCATCAGTACCTCCAGAGACCTCGGCTGGGATACTTTTGTGTCGTGAGTCTGGAGCGTTCATTCCAGTAAAGGTCTGTGCAAGCCGCCCCCAACCCCTCCCCCTACCCTCAATATCCTGTCACACATGCCAGCCACAGCAGGGTGCTCTCCAGGCCGCCGGTGTCACTAAGCACCACAGGAGCACAGCTCGTCTTCAGCTGGTCTTGGCTGACTCAACATACCGTCCAGGGTCCATTGCTCGTCTTATCAGTGATGGCTTCCCATGCTCTCTGCAGGCTCTGGCAGGCACCAGCTGAGCCCAGATGATCAGATGGGCTCAGGCGTCCGAGGTCCAAGGGTGACCGCAACCTTCTCCCGCCAGCTGCTCCAATGTACTGCTGTACATGGCCTGCGGCCACCGCAAGTCTCTCTGCAGAGAGCTGCGGTGACACTGTGAGAAACTGCAAAGTCCACCAAACAATGCAGGTAGGTGAGACCCAGCTGCTCAACACCAGTTCCTGTGGTGGTAGCACAGAACCACGTATGTTTTTGTCCAGATATTCGAAGGCGTCCCGGGAGCTTGCAGGCTAACTTCCTTGCTGGCTGTGCTCTCTAGCCCCTCTGAAGAAAAGGATTTGTTCGGGATGTTTTAGATTATCCAGAGCACGGTGTTGTAAGTATCCAGACGAGCTGTAGCAATACTTACTAGTCCTTTGGAGAGGCATTATTGGCTCTTGGCTGTGTTCTTGCTTTCTGGAGGACTGGGTTGGCTGGGTTGCCTTGAGGTGCCCACCAAGTGGTTGCTTTTGGTTGTCTCTTTAGGGTAGGCAGATCCTCCCCAACCTTCCAGTTTACCTCATGGGTCATCTTGAGCTCATAACATGAGCTACTTATGTGTAGATGGAGACACCCAGTCTTGGTTTGTAAGCAGCCCCATGTTTAAAGCCCTCCAGTGGGTGCTCTGTGCTATGGGTGTATTTTGGTCAACTGGTTGGTTGGGCATCAAGAGTGGAGCGTGACTGGTGTTGTGCTGCTAGCTCCTCCTGTGCTTGCAGGGCCTTGGTATCTGTGGCTCTATTTCGAATTGCACGGTGCCTTGCCTGGTTGGCTGATTGCAGCTTTACTTTGCCATGCCAGTTGAGGTTTTGTAAGTGTTGGTGCTGGAGTCGCTGGTCTATGGCCTTGGCATGTTGGAGCCACAGTGCCCACAATGCAGGTCCTTTGGTTCGCTTTCTGGTCCAACCCGCCCCCCAACTACAGCCCTGGTGGACCCCTGCCACTTCTTAAATTATTCTCCACCTCCTTGCTCCCCTTTGGTTGTCTCACGAGGAAAGCTCAGGAGCAACGCGTTCGTCTTGGAAGCAAGACGACGTGGAGCAACACCGGTTCAATTCCCTGTCTCCGCGCTTTAGAAACCTCTGGGTATTAAGCGCATTATAAATAACCTATAATATCATGGTACCTTCCCCTGCCCCCTGGGGTTTTCTCTCTGGATGGCTATCAGCCCAGCAATGTAGGAGCTGTCGACTCTGTTCCCAGCTCTTCTTGACTGTCTGCAAGCTCACACTCCTATGTTGCAATTCTAACTTCTGTGGGGTAGTCCCTTTCCATATCCATTAACACTTGATAAAGTAAAGGTAAGAAGTAGATGTCTGGAGAAGTGACTGCAGAAGAGGAAAGTGTATAAGAAGTTTAATGGGGTTAGTAAAGGGGATACCATCTGTAAGCGCAGTGTGGCGCTCTTGTTGATATGCCTTCAGTGGCATTCTGTTTGCCATTTCAGTTGTGCATCTCAACTACACACACGTCTCTGCCATGTACGCTTGACCTTCTGCTGTAAAACCTAATCTTCTTTGGCCGTTTTCCATTTCCCGTGACTATACCCAAAGTGGAGGCGGTTCACATGTTCATAGACCTGCAAGAATCCTTCTCTCCACCAGATTTTAATGATGTAAACTGTGTAACTGCATGTTCCAATAATCCAGCCTTCTTAGTATCTGAGACCTCCTACTCTGTGAGTGGTGAGCCTTCCAGATCATCAGTTGTTAGTTAATGCTGTTGAGGTCTGCGTTGAACATTTGGGTGTGGCTATAGCTCTGGGTTGAATGTAATGTCACCCAGCAGTGAGGTTCCAAAGAAAGAGAACTTGTACCATCTCACTGCTGGCTCCTGTAGTTCCTAATTGTTACCCACTGCTCCATTTTTCTCCTGGGCACTTCCCGTTAAAAACTAATTGCAAGGAAGTTTGTGTCTCGGATTGCAAATAAAATGCACAACACACTGCTGAATTCAAGACTAGAGTTCATCTCTGTGCAGCTTTTTTGAATGAAATGATCTTGAAATCATGAAATGAGAGGCTGTGGTCTTGCCGATGACTGGTGGGCTGTGACGGTGTACCTCCATCCACATTAACGACTGTCTGTCTCTCTAGTATCCCTCTAACTCCCTATGGATTGGAGGCCATGGTCTGCTCTTGTATGCCTATATTTCATAAATGAGCCGATTCATTTCTTGTGTATTGGCTCATAAATATGGTGGTGTCGCCCATTGAAATCCCTTTACATCTCACCTCTTCTGATCTGTTGTCCAACTAATGTTTTTTTCCCCAATAAATAAGATTTGGTGCGCTGAACCTGTATTCGGCAGTTTTCATTTTCCACGAGGTAGGGTTTCATCAGGCCCGAAGCATAGTCTGCCCTTGATGAAGGTTGATGTAGAATTTACTAGCACTGGAGATAGTGACTTCAAGAACTGTATGCGTTCTAAAATGCCTTCCATGGTTAGGTTCCCCCACATCCCACCGCTCTACCTGGAACACGACTTGTTAGCTGCGCCCCCACCTCCCCATCCCCCATAGACACTCTTTTTTTCTTTTTGCTTTGTTTTATATTTCTGACCTGACTTTTTGGAGGTCAGTAAAGCCACCTGCTTTACTTGCCTTGTCTTTTTGGCCATTCTTATGGGGAAATTGATTCGTCCATAAGACTATCGGTACTGACAGACTGTACTTTTGCAAATAATGTAACCTTTTCTGTAAAGGCCTATTTGATTACGTTTGCGATGCCCCTAGGATTGGCTGTAGGCAGCAGATATTTTGGTTCTTCTTACTCGTGCACTGATGCATTTGCTGCGATTGGGTACAAAGAGTGGCTAGCAGGTTTGGCCTGTCCTTTGGCCTATTGTTCTTTGGCCTTCGTCTTGCCCTCTTTGGTCTGGGATTACTGTATACATGTGTAAGCCAAGATGGGGGCGTGCGGGTAGACTTTCTACTCCCAGTTCGTATCTACATGCACGAGTGTCTGTTTCTAGACACATTGTGTGGCTATCCATGATGGAATGGCCATTAGCGGCCTTACCATTGATGGACCATGGGCACGCTTACGCTCCCAATCTTGGATAAAAGCAGGGCCTCTGCAGCCATTCAACAGATCATTGTTGCAGCCAAGACCCCTGTCATTATGTACAGCTGCTGACAATCTGAAGACTAATGCTACAGCTGATTAAGTCCATAATTACTGGAAAGCGCTGCAGACACCTCATGAAGGTTGCAAACATTTGCTGTATTTTTTTAGCAGTCCCGATTGCCACCTGCATTCTTCGCTCGCATTTCTTTGAATCCAAATACTCTCTCAACCTTCCAACTGGGGCCATCTCCGCAAAGAGATTAGAATGGATTATACTTGCATGCAATTCTACTTGCGGAACATCTATAAAAATACATAGGAACATAACGCATCTTCTCCCCTCCCTTCTTTTTTCACCACACCAAAACACATGCAGTTGTAAGCACCACCACTTTCTCCTTGCACATCCTTTCACCATTGCAGAGTATTCCCCAAATTGCTTGTTTTTTTTTTTTTTTTTAGTTTTTCTTTGTCTATGTTCCTGTGGGAGCTTTTTTCACAATCATTTATCTATACGAGCCACTTTTGTGTCTACTAGTGGAGTCGTGCATTCCTCCAACTTTTGGGCATCTGTAATTTACTTCTCAGCACCCTGCACTTCAGTGTTGCTGGAAGTTCCCTTGGGCATCCCTTTTTATTTCGCGTGGGTGTACAAGTTTTCCCATGGGTGAGGTTACTTTTTATCCTTTCTACATTTTGTATTGTGAGATCAGCACGCCCCATCTTACGTGGAGTGCTGAGGGGGATGGGGGAAGGGCGGAGGGGTTTGCACTGTATCCCCCTTTCTCACTGCTCCTATAACATTTCTGTGACGGTGACGAGCATAGCTGCATGGCTTGTGGCAGTGGACATGTTCTACTGACTTTTGTGTACTTTGTACTCGCATGCTGTTCAAAGTTGTGGCAATACACAGAAGGTTCACAATTGACCCAAATGGGGACAGATTTTTTGTTTTTTTTGTTTTTTTCCATTTTTTGTCGTTGCTTGGTCCTTCTACTGTGCATGGTGGGGGAGGTCCTTCTCGTACTTTTGTCTTTGGCGGGAATATAACCTGTCAAGGCGCCCGTGTGTCTGTGAGCAAAGGCAGCAGGGGATGGGATCCCAAAACTCTTCTGTTATTTGTCATATGGCATGCCTGCCTGGAACCAATAAGAGACTGGATTCCTGGTGCACAGTCGACCACTTGCACCGAATCCGAAGAGAAGATGCCTGCAGCTACTGCAAGCGACCACATATGCTTGCTGTGTGACCGCTGCTGTGCTGACTTTCTTCCATGTGACAGAGGAGCTCCTGCAGAGGACGACTCCTTCCTTTGGGCTGGTGGGCATAATCGGCATTGAGACTATCTATGTTTTGAGCCATCCCATGATGTCCTGCGACCTTCCGGGGCTGCAACTGCCAATACCCTGGGACCTGTGACCATCATGCAGTGCATTGTCTTAAGAAGATAGAATCCTCCTCCTGAAACTTTGATTCAATAAATGTAGCTTTCACTACTTTCGAGACCGTTACAAATTCCAAGTCCCTTGGGGTGCTCCTTCCTTTCTATTGTCTCCCGACACTTACCAGGTCCCTGTAGCTCCGTTTTTGGCGGCTTCTCCCCGAGCGGGAAAACCTACTTGTGAGTTTGCCGGTTACTCCGTTCAGCACACGCTGTTCTTCGTGCTTGGCTCCCTGGTGGCGCCTGCTGCATGCCTTCCCTCACAGGGGCTCCCAGTCCTGCAGTCACCTCGGCAAGAATCTCAGGATCTTCGTCGGGTTCTTGCTCCTCCGCACAGCAATTCCTTTTGCAACTGCACCCCCACTCCCTATCTGCTTCTGTGTTCCACCTTTTATACTTTTGTTAGTTACTAACAGACTCCTGAATTGCCTGACCCTCCTTAAGCATATTAGTGTGGTATGCCTGATCTTCAATGCCACATGCCGTCAGACCACTCTTCTTCGTCCCAGTGCTAGAGAGGAAATCGGTACTTCTCATAGTTGCCTCCTCTCAGTACTTTAGAGAAAACTATGGGAGAGGGTGAAATGAGATTGGCAATGACCCATAAAGGCTAAGAGAGGAGGTTGGCTCAATATCAGGAAAGGAGATTCCATGTCTCAATTTCAGGTACTCCATCTCCAATCCCCAAAGACCCTCCACCCAGGTGATCTCCCTCGCTTGTTCATCCCAGTATTGGGGATACAAAAGCGATGGCCCTTCCTTGGCCACCTGAACGGAACACCACTGGGGAGTAGATGGGAGAGTACCTTTCGGTTTCTCGCAGCATATATCAAATAAGTATATAACTACAGAATGTGTTTCTTTGGACCATATGTATGCTGTAACTTCTTTGTACCTTCCTACAGCCCTCTCTCCCTCCTAAGGAAAGCCTGGCTGCTCTGCCATAGCTACCATCACCCTGAGTGGTAATTGTAAGGTACAGCCTATGCTAGAAATTGGAGCTGTGTGCCTAAGGTGATAGTCTTAAATGGGTGGAAATTAGTAAAACTCGCTGACAGTCTTGTAAACCTTGACCCACTCTCCTGCCCAATCCTCCTTGCACCATTGTCCCCTCTGGCGTTGGGACGTCCCTCACACTTCACCCTGTCCTACCTTGCTTTAGCTCTGCATTGCTCATCCATTTCTTTTTCCTCCTGTGGTGTCCCTCGGGGCTCTTTACTCTGCCCCCGGCTCTTTACCATCTACCTTGCACGCCACAACTTCTTCTTTTTCCTCCAACTTCCAGTTTGATGTGGACCACACTTGGCTCTTCAGACTCCCTGCTGATCCTCTCCATCATCCTTGACTGCCTATCTGCCATCCAGTCCTGGTGCGCCTCCAATGATCTCTGCCTCAACGCCTGTAAAACTGAGATCCTTCCCATTGGGACCCCTTGCTCCTTCCCCCTCGATATATCCTTCCTCCTTCCCCTCACTCTGGCCTTCCTCCTTGGTTTTTCCCCTGCACCTTAAGGGTTCATCTTGGACTCCTCTCTCCTTCCTACCTCACACTCAGGACATTAAGTCCAACTACCGGCTCCTTCCTTTTAAAAGGAATTCTACCTTTCCTCGCCTTCCTTCAGAGGCTCATTGTGACTCGAGCCCTGGTTCTCTCATGACTTGACTACTGTAACAAGCCTCCTCCTGAATCTTCCTTCTTCCACTTCAGCTTATCCTGAATAGGGCAGCCAGACTTATCTTTGGCCTTAAGCCCAGGGACCGCATCCTGCAATAAAGTCTTCACTGGCTCCTGGTTGCTGCACGGATTAAATTCGAATCCTTCTGCATCATCCACAAGACTGTCTAGGCCAAGGGACCACACTATCTTCAACTTTATCTCACTAAATACTCTCCCTCTAGGCCACTTCACTCCTGGCACCAATTCTTTGTGTGTAATGCATTTTGCTAAACGGAGGGCAGTAGGTCGCTCACTTTCCTCCGCAGGATCCCTTCTTTGGAATAGCCTCCCTGTCTTCCTGCACCTTGGGCAGGATCTTCTCAAATTCTGGAAGCTCCTTAAGACTTTCCTCTTCCTTCCCGCCTCTGCTAATCCCACAGTGAATCTGTGTCCGTGGCCCTTATGCATCTTCGAGGCCTTGACCTCCCCCACCAATTCTTTCCAGCACTTTCCTTCTGCACACTCTCCGTTCTGAAGACTCGCACTTACACCTCCTGCGGCCCAGGCTGTGTAGCACTCGACATTCCTAGCATTTTATCCATGGCTCACACACTAGCTCGGACTCCTCAGTACTTACCCCTTCCCTCTTCCTTTTGCACTTGCACGTTCTGAATACTCGCAAGGCATAGATTTGTCCCTCTCCCTCCCCCCTCTGTATTTCCGTCCGTCCCTCCCTGCCCTCTTATTGTATAAGTGCCTAACCAGCAGACAATAAATAAATCCAGCATTTGCTTCTCTTCCGCCTCCATCACCACTTGCCCATCCGCCCTGGATGCAGCTTGCTTCTTTCTCCTCAATACTTCAAACAGTGACTCTGACTCTCCTGTCGTTTGAGGTGCCAGCCTATATTGGGAAAAGCTCAACGACTGCATGCACCCAAGCTCCTCCTGTGACAACTGCAATACTTATCACATCTGTCAACTTTCCGTTGAACCTCTCAATCACTGCATTCTTTTTTTGGGTTGTAAAACGCTGTCTTGGCATGTTGAATAACCTTTCTTTCAGAAATTCCTCCATCTTCCCTGGCCACAAACTGATGACCACTGTTGGACCCAATCCTCCTTGGAAATCCCTCTCTAAAACGGACTCTAAAATCTCTAAAATGTCACAGCACTGCACGCACTAATCCACACACGCACCTCTGGCCACTTTGGTCTACTGCTAAAATGACATAGTTGCCTCGCCCTCCTCTCATGGCAACCTGGCCAAGAATATCCACAGCCACACAGACCATACTGATGCTGATGGCTCCAACCCCACACATGGGAGCCACCCTTGTAATCAACACCTTGTTGCTTTTCACTCGTGACCCTCAACTCCTCAATATCTGTATCCGGCGACCAGTATTCCGGACAGATACACCCAAGTGTCCCACATGAGCAGCTCCCGTAAACGCTCTGCTTGATGTTCCCACCAGACGCTGCCCACACAGCAACAAACCCTTCTCCATATACAATTCTGTCGTAACCCTCTTATACAGTTTGTATGCCCCCCCACTCTAGAGGTCAACCTTTCAACATACTCGCCCACCTTTTTATACACCTCATCCCTTTTGCAATGTACTCTTCACTCTTCACTACCCACTTGTTTATTCATAAACCTCTCCCCTTCCACTTCATTATCCATTTTGACATCACCACCTTCCTCCACATTGAGCATCTGTATCACATTGCGTGACAACGAATCGGCAACTACATTTTGACCGCCCTTGAAGTACTGATCCTTGCAGTCCTGTGATACATTTAATGATCCTTCTGGACACTCCTTTCAGACCCTTCCTGTTGAATATAGTCACCAACAGTTTATGATCGGTATCAATGAATGGCCTTCCCCACAAATGGGTCTTAAGCACAGCCTCCCTCTCAACTACCGAATACCTTGTCACAGCAACCCTCTGCACCCTTACGACAAACTGAACCGTTTGCGTTTCACCTCAACACATCCGACTCCCCTTCACTGTCATCTGTGTACAAATGCATCTCCCAATCCTCTTTGATGCCTTTCAGCATGGGAGCATTGACCAAGCAGTCCCTCGTGTCCTCAAACTCTGGACAACACTTCTCGCTCCGCACAAATTTGAAGTTCTTCTTTGTAAGCCGTCTCATACTTTTGTGTTTCTCCCGCTAAACTTCCCACAATATTCAATCGTCCCCAAGTTTTAGGACTGTTACTCTTTGGCACCTTGATGTGTGCAATAGCCGCCAATGCATCATCAGCCATGGGTCACTCTAATCCCTTGTGCAGACAATTCGTGCCCCATATATTGCACTTTGATCATGTGAAACTTGCATTTCTCTAACAGAATCGCTAGACCAGCATCTGCTAAACCAGTCCAACCTTGCACAATCTCTTGGTACTGCCTTTAATCTCACATCATGTTCCTCTGTAGTCTTACCCCAGACCAAATCTTGATAACCGCAAACCCTTTTCATCTCGCTAAACATCTTGCTCATCACCTGCTGGAACATCCTTCAAGCAGAAATCAAGCCGCAGGCATTCTCCTGCATCTGTATAACCCAAAGGGAGTAACACAAGTTGTAATGCCATTGATGATGGGGCAGGTGCTCCTGCAAGTTGTCATGCCATTGATGTTGGGGGCAGGTGCTCCTGATGGTAGCCCGCCTACAGATCCATGGTTGATCCGAAGGTTTGATTGTTGTTCCGCAAGTAGAATTACATGTAAATAAAATCCATTCTAGAATCGTTGTGGAAATGGCCCCAGTTGGAAGGTTGAGCGAGGATGTTGATTCAAAAAGGAGGGAGAGAGGACCCTGGAGGATGGCGGTGGTAACTGGGGCTGCTAAAACTGTTGCTCAAATAAAACAAATGTGTGCACCCTTCGTGAGGTTTCTGCAGCTCTTTACCACAGACTTAATACCGATGCCGAAGATGGATTAAGTCCATGGTTACTGGAAAGAGCTGCAGACACTTCTTGAAGGTTGCAAACATTTGCTGCATTTAAACAATGGCTTAGCCGCCCCAGTTACCACCTGCATCCTTCCCTCCCTCCTTTTTTGAATCCAAATATTCTCTCTCAACCTCGGCCATCTCCACAGATTCTAGAATGGATTATATTTAAATGTAATTCTACTTGCATCAAAATACATAGAACACATCCAGCACCTACTCTGCAAAGCCCTGTTCCTCTGTCCTGATCTCAAGAAGGACCTTGTCGGTGCTTCAACCCAGGAGAACAACTAGTCTTTACCCTGCTTGAGGATCTGTGCCTTCGGAAGTGTCCCTGGACCAACTGGGTATATGTACCAATGCTGTTGTGCTACCTTGCTGTTCTTGCAGGATCTTTAGCTTGTATTATTACACTTTATTTATCATTTTGAGCTTTGCATCATAACCACTGACATTGTCCAATTATTATAAAATAGTTTAGAACTGATGACTTTACGTCACAAGGCCCCAATCCTCTTGGGGCTGGGCTTAAGTGTCAGGGAACTGTTTTGTGGTTTTCTAAAATGTTTCTACTGTGCTTTATGCATCTGACATTTACACTGGTTATTTATCAAATTCTTTCTCCTGCTAAGGGTGTCGTTATATATTTGTTTTATAGTAGGGTTGTGACCATATTTCCCTAGAAGTTTCATTTGCTTAGTGTGTATTTTAAAGGCCTAATTATTGTATATTGATTATACTTTCCTGCCTAACTGGAATTAATGTGTTGCTCTGTTGGTCTCATTGTAGCCCTAGTCCACTCTTGTAACCCTCCTGAGTTGAAGCCTTACTGTTCTGCTACCCTCCTTTTGGTGGGGTTTGGCAGGTCCTCGGCTCTCCCTGTTCACCATAATAGGCTGGTCTCTAATCCCCTCCCAGGGCTTCTCCCTGGAAAGCGCTGTCTATGCAATTAGTTTGAGGGGCTGGTGGCGAAGGGTGTGTGGAGCTGATCCAAGAAGTCTTTTTATATACAGAAATGTGTTTTTGCTCTGCCCTCTTACATCCCATGTTTTAAATCTTCTTGTAGGTGAACCTTGGCGGGTATGCAGTGACTTTGCCGGTGACGTTTCGGTTGACATCTGGTTCTGGTCCAGTGTACATTAGTGGGCAGCACTTCATAGGTAATCGGAAAGCCTTTCCATTCTCATAACTTATCGCCCGTTTCTGTTGCTGAATTGTCTCCTCTAGTGGCTGCTGTTGCACTTTCGGTGGCAACGGTTTTTCTTCAAAACCTGAAGAGTATTACTTTTTGAGTTGTGAACATTTGAAGCCACAGGGCTTGATGTGTGAGTCACTGAAGTCCTTTAGTGATGCCATCTCTGCTAAGGTATTCAACTAAATCACGTGGTGAGATGGAAAGTAAGGGTCCTGTTCAGCCTGCTAGGTGGCTTCCTTCTCTTCCGTGCCAATCTCACAATCTCTGCCCTTCCTTACTATTCACCAGCATTACAGATTTCTTTTTTGTTGTATTTTGTCTTTAGTGCTTTTCTTTAATAAAATAATCTGGTTTAGCTATACTAGCACTGTGTCTCCGTATCTATAGAGTGGTTTCAATGGTTCTCCCATCCTATCTACTCATGTTGTGGAGCAGACTTTACTTACAGCAAGAGTGGGATGGGAGAATGGCACCAGCCAATGAGAGTAGCACGGGAGAATGGCACCAGCCAATGAGAGTAGCACCGGAGAATGGCACCAGCCAATGAGAGTAGCACGGGAGAATGGCACCAGCCAATGTGTCGCTGCTTTTCTTGATATTCCACATGTCAACTGTGAAAATGTTGAGACACTTGCATAAAGGCATTTTAATGGGTTCTCGACTAATTATGGTTTCGAGATTAGGGGGGGGCGTCTGCAATCTTTGAATCTACAATTACCAAAAACAAAGGTGATGGCTGGAAGGTTTAGAATGAATCTTAACCACTAGCATTGCAACCCTCCAGACCATCGTTCTTCACCTGCCAAGCCATTACAGAAGGGGAAAGACCATATGCAAATCAGGCTTGGCCCCACTTCAAAGGGGCAGTCCCGCCCCAACTGCTAGGTTGCATCCCTTATGCATGAACAATATGAACCTAGGGAGTTTCGAGTTTCTTCTCACCCCACAAAGTCTTGAAAAATCCTCTTCAACTTCTTTGAGAATCGCAAGGGGAGTAACTGGAGGACTTGGAGAACTGTCGGATAAAGGGACATTTTAATGGTATTGATCCTAGCCCAAATTCAATTTTTTTCCCCATTTCCTCGCATCCTTCATCACACTCCCACATTAATTCACATTAAACTCAGCGATTTTCTTCAACTCCTGACTTGAATAACTCCCCAAATACTATGGGAATCTGACCATTTACAGTTCCACGGCGCAAAATCCCCCCACTAGTGCAAGTCACAGAAAGCGGAAAGACCTTTTATTTGGTCCCAGTTGATCTTGTGACGTGAAAGCCTGCCCACCGTCTCAGTCATCCTTTAACACTATGATACCTTCACCTGGATTAGAGAGTACCACTGCCATATCATCTGCATAGGATGACACCTTGATCTCCCTACTACCAAAGACAAGACCTCGAAACCCCTGTTCCCGGCAAATATAAGCCGCCAAAGGCTCTAGACGCAAAGTGCAGACACCTTGCTGCACTCAGGAGCCCAGAACCAAATTCCATCCTCTGCTTAGTATGCCTCAATAACTCCCAGTTGACTCTATCAAACGCCTTCTCAACATCCATACATAACAGTCCTGTATCTGAAAGGACATCCTGCCGATGTCCCATTGTATCAAGTATAGTCCTGAGATTATCGTAACTGAACATGTACCTCATAAAACCAACCTGGGAGAGTGAATCCGACCCCCCCCCTCCCTATATATTGGTCCAACCTATTCACCAAAACCTTAGAGAATAACTTCATGCTTCACGTCTACATTGAGCAAAGAAATGGGCCTATAATTCCCACATTTCCTATGTTCTCTGCCTGGCTTGGTAATCAATGTTATCCAAGTCTCGCGCATAGTCGGGCATAAAACCCCATGCCGCACAAAATTATATTCCAACTCTGATAAGAGGGTCTAGCTCAGCACTAAATGCCTTTTAAATCGCCACCAGTAAACCATCCTAACCTGGAGGTTTTCCAACATTCAGCTGATCTAATTGCCATTGCATCTGCAATCCGAGCATCCAAAGCCGCACTTCACTCTGGTGTCAGAACAGGAATCTCGACCAACCCCCAAAAAACTCCACCCGGTTGTATCTCAAAGGAAGTAGTCTCAGTATAAAGTGACTCCTAAAACGAACAAAAGCATCTGCATTCTGCACAAACACGACTATCCACATCCTGCACATATGGCCTCTCAACCATCCCCTTCAATCTACTAGCCAATAACCTACCACGCTTATCTCAGCACCTTTGCCATATATCAGTAGTCCCTTCTCCGCCTGCATATGAACCTTTTCTAAACTGAGGAGTAGGCTGAATGAGCTGTAGCGCATCAAGAATATGGTTTGGGAACCAGTAACTCGGTTACTGGTGCCATCCTTTCAAATACCTTCACTCCCAGAACCTGTGCACACACGTCCCCACCCCGTGCTTTCGTGTCTAGCGGGTAGCCTGAGTAGTAGATTCCATCATGACCTGATAACTGGAGCCCAATACAGATCATTTCTTATGCGGTATTGTAGGATCATTTCTTATGCGGTATTGTAGGATCATTTCTTATGCGGTATTGTAGGTAGTATACGTCCTGGCACACTTCTATTTTGTTGTAAGCCATGAACACACGAGTGCATCCTTCCTGGTACCACCCGGAGGGTTAAGGTAACACCCTGTCCCATCCACCTGATTGTGTAAAGTAGAAGCCCAGAAGGGGAGGCTGCATTAGGCATAGGGAGGGCTGCTGTCTTTGCTTATATACAGAATTTCTGATCACATTGCTTGTCTCCCTATTTAATACAAATATAGGGATTTATCTGGCAAGTTCAACAGGTAACTAATGCAGGCCACCCACATTTATGGGGAATGATGGCTGTGGGACTCGGAACGAATGCCCTGCAAATGGACCCAAACCTTTTGATGTCCATCTAGTTGGGAAAGGAGTTAGAGGGCAGTCTCTGCTTTTCCTGAGCAAACTCTCCAGCTGTGGATTCACTCCTGGGCCATTACCCATTCAGAACCGCTCTTCTCTGGTCATAGGTATTGCAGCCATCAAGCTCTGTGGCTATTACAGCTATGCCTATATGCGACCACTTGTTTGTTCCTTACTCCGTTCGTGTAGGAACAGTACTGGAATTCTCACACTGCACTAGATTTCACATGGTTTGCTCGCTGATGCCTATTCCCTAGAGCGCAGATGAGCTGCATGCCTTCTAATTTGTAAAACACCTGCAAGCAACAAACCTGCCCACAGCCAGATATAAGAGGCTGCCTGAATGCAGGTTTACCCTGACTCAGAGGGATTTTGTGTCCATGACTATGGTAGGTATCTGACCTGTTTTTAGGGAGAATTCTCAAAAATGTGCTAATTTCCCTCTACCTTAGAGACCCCCCCAGCTTTTTTTTGCTGAACTTTGGGACTTAACACAGAAAGACACATTGATTTGAAAGTACTAACTCCATAGGCATCATCTTTTTATTTGTCACACATCACCCTCCGTGCAGTGGCACAGGGAGGCCTGATCAGACTTTCCCAAGGTTTAACTACCTTCTCTTGGATAAACTACTGTTTCCCAGAGTAAGTATAAAGTGAAATTAACTTTACTAGTCTTTTAAAATCCTAGACCCAGCACACCCAATCTTACAATGGAGTGCTGGAGGTGTTCCTTGGTATCCCCTGTGTCTAGATACTCATGTAGCAGTCAAATGCTAGCCTTTCCTCTCGGAATGGCTGGTGGCAGTGGTTTTGCAATGAACTACCATGATTTTTACCGACCGCAAACTATTCTTAGCTCTGGTAACGTTAAATCACGGGAGCCATGTTTTTCAAGATGGCGTTTGAGCCTCCTCTGTAAAAACGGGTCACGGTCTTCTTTTTTTTTTTGCCATTTCTTTGTGGGAAGGTCCTTCTAGAGTTTGTCTCTGCGCGCCAAACATGTTCGGTCTCTTTGTTCATTCGCCTTTGGCGGGCTTCAGGAGTGAAGACTGCCTCTGGTGCCCGAGTGTCTGGGGTGGGCAGGAAGTAAGGGAGGTGCCCAAAACTCCCTGTGCTTGGTCTCCTAGGAGACCCAAATGCACTGGTGATTGGCTGGCTGGCTGGCTGGCTGGCTAGGACAGCCACCTTGCCGGGTGAGTGACAGCTAGGCTGGAATGAATGGGAGGGAACTGAATAAAAGGCGAGCCTCTTGGCTTGGAAGGCAGAGTCGACCACTGGAACCGAAGACTAGCTTGAAGAGGACAGCTGCTGCAACTCCTGGATCGCTGGTTGCCCGATGAAGCCCTGCTGCAAGTCCGAACCGGCAAGCTCACGTCAACAGAGAAGGCCTGCAAGGATGACTTCTCCCTTTTGAGTTGTGGGACCAATCAACTGAACAGTAAGCCACCTGGACACCTCTCATAGGTGGTTGCATTTTCCTCAGAGTGCTGCAGGAAACCTTATAACCAGGGAGAGGGACACCAGCTTGTGTGCGTTACTTACAGCCACCAGAATGGAAGTTATCAGTTGTGAGCTTTTCAACCAGTCCCGGTGCAGTACAGGCGTCCCGTCCTCCCCCCCCCCCCCCCCCCTCCCCTGATGTCCTCGATGTCCTCCCTCTTGTACCCACGACTGAGGCCCAGGAACAGCGAGATCTGCAGGAACAGAAGTCATCAGCTGCATCTTTTTCTTCATTGTAAGGTACTGTGAAACGAGATTGCGAGTACTTTCCTCTCGCAGTGAAATTGCTTGAAGCTTTTGCAGCTAGTCGGCATCTGACCCAACATATGATTTTTTTTTTGCAAACTACTTCTGAGAACTTGTGCAGAGACTTTACCGTTTACCAGAAACGCTTTATCCTATCCAAGACTTTAGCCTATTGACTTTGGCCTAAACCTATTGAATTGACTTGACTCTTCTAGTGAACCCCATGTATTTGCACTGCCTAAGAATAATTGTAACCTTTCATGTTCTAATAATCTTTGCCTTTTACTCCTTGAAAAATATTCTGAAATAGTATTGAAGTATATTTGTGTGATTATATAATTGCCTCCTTCTTATGAAGGTTTTATAACTGACGGGTAAAATAAATTAATAAGTAATTATCAAACCTTGAGTGTAGGTTTATTTGACCACCTGTGATTGTAGACCTCTGTGTAACATAATTTCAAATGGATTGTGTCCTCCAACGTATTCCACATCTTTGACATGTAATGTCCACAGCTGTGCACTTAGGAAACGTTTTCAGCAGAGGGCGTCCTGTGTCGATGAAGGACATCGACCAGACGTCAAAGGCCTCTGTCGAGGGCGATGTCACTGGATGTTATAAATCGGACGCAGGACGCCCATAGCCTCAGTTCTGTTTATTCCACAAACGTGTTGCTTCGTGAAACTCGGCGCGCCTCATGTGTTATCATCATTGTGATGTCTTTTTCTTCGACCCCTCTGACTCCGCGGTCTGGTTTCAAGACCTGCCGGGACTGCAAGTCGAAAATGTCGATCACCTACCCGCATCGTATTTGTTTGTGGTGCCTTGGCGAGTCGCACGACACCGACGACTGTTCGAAATGCCAGTCGCTGACTGCCAAGGCCTTGCGGAAGGGGAAGCTCCAGGTAGGTAGGGGCTCTAAGCCTAGTAAGTCCTGAAAATCTAAATCGCCCAAAGGGGGTTTCCACCGACGACTCGAGGGGCGACTTTCAGTGTCGGGAGGTGACCCTGGGATCTTGCCATTCTTCTTTCTCGTCCCGGCGCTCTAAGGAAGCGCCGTCACTGGTCACCTTCCCCGTCATCCTTGGAGGATGGTGTCTTGCCTCGAGGAAAGTAGCATGCCCAACTAAGTCCATGACTCCAGAGGAATGGCTGCTTTTAAGGAGCAGAGGTTAGCGATCTTTCAATCGCAGGGCACAATTCCGGTCGTGCCTTCTAACAAAGCCGGCAAGGAACGGCCCCGTACCGTGGCTCGCACGCCTTCGGGCTCGGGTCCGTGATGAGACTCGCACCAGGAACCTTCGAAGTCCCGTCCGGACAAGGCGCAAGTCTCAGTCCTAGACTCCAGCGGGACAGATGCAATCTGCTATGGGCTCGAAGCCGGCGTCGACTAGGTTGACGCAGTATCCGTTAGACTCGGACGTCGATGCTTTGCCGTCGTATCTGCCCAGGGCGCCATCGACACCGAAGCCTTCGGCTCTTATGATGCTGATGTTGTCGCGATGTCGAAGCCTTCGGTGCCTTTGGGTATTTTTGCCTGCAATCTGCCATTGTAGTACCCGGATATCGTGGATCCTCCTAGGATGGCTACTATGAAGGTTGAGGCCAGTTTTTGACTTAAGGCCCTCTTATGTCCCCAGGCCAGGGTTTCAACTTCATCAAGTTAATGGTGGTGGTGGCAGCGTACCTCAGGCGAAGGGGATTAACGTCTACCCCTACCTGGACAACTGGCTGCGCTCTCCCGAGCAAGCGTTGGATCATCTCGGTCTCACCTGTCGCACCTTCCACAGGCTGGGCTTCTCCCTGAATTTCAAGAAGTCGCATCCGATACCTTCCCAACAGCTCCAGTACATCGGGGCTGTGGGGCTGTGTTGGACACGTCCTCGGGGAAGTGATCGCCTCCGAAGGTGAGGGCTCATCACATTGTGCAGATGGTGGACAAGTTTAAACATGCCCAGAGTCTCCCGGCTTTCGAATTCTTAAGGTTGCTCGGCCTCATGGCATCCTGCATTTTTCTGGTGCCAGAGGCCAGGCTGCGGATGAGATCCCTGCAATGGGTCCTCAAGATGCACTGGTCACAGTTCTACGACAAGATGTCGGATCCCGTTCAGATTCCTTTCTCGGTCTCCCAGAGTCTTCTGTGGTGGGCCAATGAAGGGAACCGGATTTTTTTGGGGCGGTGGGGTTGTTTTTGCAACTGTGTCCGGTGGGGATGGGGCATGCCAACGACTTGACCATCAGAGTCCAGACTCCACATCAATCTTAGAGCTGAGGGCTGTCAGGTTGGCCCTGAATGCTTTTCTGCCCTCTGTACGGGGGAAGAGTGTCCTAATCATGACGGACAACACAGGGGCCATGCATTACCTCAACAAAAAAAGGGGGGGTGTAGGGTCCAGCAGGAAATTTCGATCTCGTCAGTTCAGTCTAGCTCTTCATCCAGAGGTCACGCTTGGTTTCTGAAACATTGAGGTATAAGGATTGGGACCTCCCGGACCTCCCGGATGATTTCGGCCAGGCGACCTACAACAAAATCCCTGTGCTGTTGCCATAAGTTCTGCGACTGCTGCAGAGGTCACAATGTGGATCCTTTTCAGTGCTCTAGTCCTATGGTTTTGTCTTTCTTGCTTTCTTTGGCCCACAGGGGCCTTCAAGTGTGTAGCATTAAGGGTTACCTGGTGGTGCTGTCTATCTTTAAGCGCTTGTCCAAAGAACGTTCTTACTTTAAGATTCCTTTGATTTCTTAAAGGACCGACAAATGTGTTCCTGCTGTCTCCTTTCCAGGTGCCGGTTTGGGATTTAAATTTGGTTTTGAAATTTCTCATGGGTGCTCCATTTGAACCTTTGCACTCTTGTCCTTTTGAGATTGTCCTTCAAGACGGTGTTCTTGGTTGCGGTTACTACCGCTCACAGAGTGAGTGAATTGCAGGCACTTTTTACTGTATTCCACAAAGAAAGGGTTGTACCTGGGGTACGTCCGTCCTTTCTACCTAAGGTAGTTTCTGAATTTCATTTGAGTCAGTGGTTCTCCTATCTATCCTCCTCCTCATCCTGGTAAGGAAGAGGAGCGACTACATTGGTTGGATCCTAGGAGAGCTCTGAGCTTTTACATTTCTGGGATGTCCAAGGTCCGAGTGGACGATCAACTCTTTGTAGGATATGCTGGACACCGATTGGGCCAGGCTGTTACAAAACAGACCTTGTTCAGGTGGATTATCCTCACCATTACGGAGTGTTATCGATTGGTGGGTAAGGACCCTCCTGAAGGGTTGAGAGCTCATTCCACTAGGGGCGTGGCTACTTTCACCACCCTCCAGCGGGGTATACCTATTAGGAATATTTATGATGCCGCTACATGGGCTTCGTTTCACACCTTTGTCAAGCATTAATTCTTGGATACAATCTATGGTCAGGATATGGCTTTTGGTAATGCGGTTCTTTATTCCGCAACCTAATTGGGTGCTCTAAATTATTTTGTGTCCTCCATTTACTGGTACTGCTTTGGGAGTCTGTCAAAGATGTGGAATATGTTGGAGGACACAATCCATTCGAAGAACAAGTTACTTACCAACTGGTAACGTTCTTTTGACTGGATGTTCCTACAACGTATTCCACATCGGCCTCCCAGCCTGCCCCTCTGGAGAATTTCCTTGCAGCTTCCATTTCCTCATGTCTATGTGCAGTCAAGCAGGCATGCCACACGTTCTGAGGGGAAAAAACTTAAACTAAGGCTACGGACGCCGTGCGTCCTATTCATGACATCCGATGATGTCGCCCTCGACCCAACGTCCTCTACGCAGGACGCCCTCTGCTGAAGAAGTTTTCTAAGTGCACAGCTGTGACATTTCATGTCAAAGGTGCGAAATACGTTGGAGGAACATCCAGTCGAAAGAACGTTACCAGTTGGTAAGTAACTTGTTCTACTGCTCACAATCCCCTCGTGAGATAAGCCTGGCTGCTCAGCTCCGCTACCAAAACTGTGTAGTACAGACTTATACCAAGGGTTGGTTTGCTTACACCTGTAGTCCGTTGTGTGTAGTGGTCATACAAACTCTGCCCAACAGTTGTCAGTCCTTCACCAATCCTGTTAACCTGGTGGGTGAGGGGGGTGGGAGACTGAAAAACCAGAAGCACAATGCGGCTTATCGACCTGCTCAATGTTGTTTTTCAACTTGGTAATAAGCATATTTGTATAAACTGTTTACCAAAGAATGTTCTAATAAAATGTGGGCATAACGTTCCTATTCTGATGAAGTGTATGGAATCCCGTACTACCACTTGAGTGTTTCACTTGCCTTGATGACCCCATTACAAATGTCTGATCCTCCTGTATAAAGTTAGCATCTGACGCACTGTATCGTCTTTCTACCCAGCTCTACCTTGTTCAGCGGTAGAACAGGTGGAAAATAACAGCTCTCCAATCAAGCGGCCCTCGAAGCGTGCATCTGCATTGACGTCTGATCAACCCAACACGGTACACTTATGTTTGTCATGGATTATTGGCAAAACTCCGCCTTTTGGGGTTGGCTTGGGATAGTTGCTGTAGTTATGCTATGGAATGTTGTTGTTGAAAGAGTTGGCGTTTTGTGCTCTCAAAGAGGTCGCTATTGGCTCAGGCTTTATCTTCAGGTTAATCCTGTGAATGGGTGTTTCTTTTTTGCTGCTTTTCTCTCATAAACGTCTATGGGACATACTTTCTTTTTGCTTTGACTCCTGATCTGACTTTTTGGAGGCAAGGTAAGTCTTTGCTATGACAGTTCTTCTGAAATCCAACTAAGGGCTTCACAAAACCATCCAAGTGAGAGTACAAAACTCCACTCTTAGTACATGGCTGTACCACCTGAGTATTTGGTAGCGTAGACGGAGCAGCCAGGCTTATTTTAGGAGGGAGAGAGGGTTTTGGGAAAGTACACTGAACAAATGGTTCAAAATAAACGCACCCAGAAGTATTATAAAAAATAAAGGTTTATTATCAGGCCAAGGTGGGGGTAAGTACTTTGTCGTAGAATCATAAAGAGTACAAAAACACAATTGTTAGGGAAGATTTGGAGTAGTACCCTTTGGGTGCACTACAACAACCATAGCCTCCTGGCTATAGGGACCCAACCTTTGCTTTAAGTCTGAACTACACAGGTTGGTAGTGTGGCTGAGCAGCCAGGCTTATCTCAAGAGGGGTCAATGTGAGCAGTAATGTGACAGTCACAGGAGCAGTTATTCAAATAAACACTTACACTCAAGGTTTCTTGATAAACCAATTAGTAATTTATTTACCAGTCAGTTAACCAAGCCGCCTTCAAAAGGGACCAAATATAATAGCAACGCTCAAATACACTTCAAAATACACTCTTCGGTTTCTCAGAATCAGCAAACACCGATTGGGGATGGCACACAGACACTTCCTACAGCCTCAGGGGACTTAAATTGCTGGGATAGTGTGGACATTAATATATTACTGTTGCATTCAGAGTAGGCTTATGAGAGTGTCAAAAGAAAGGGTGATTAGAACAAACCAGAGATCACAAATAATCTTAAGCAGGCAAATTCTTTTGGATCCCCCCAATGCAGAGTAAGTAAAGGCTTCCTGGAAGGACTGGTGCAACATAATGTCGGAGGAGAGAAGAGTCATTCAGTGAACCAGGCTAAGCCAATATCAATGGACAAAAGTCTGTGAGCTGAAGCTGTTCTTGCAGGTAAGTAAAAGGTCTTTGCACAATGTTTTAGAAGGAAAAACTAAAATCCATGTAGGGCCACAAGCTGTGTAGGCTTGTGAGAGTAGAAGATGCAAGCAACTCTACAAAAAGAGGTAAGTTCTCTTACACTGTACAGTACCTTTTGGATTGAAGAAAAAAAGTGCAGCAGATGACGTCTGTTCCAGTGCAGCTCTGCAGATCCTGTTGGTCCTGGGCCTCTGTTGTGGTGACAAGAGGGAGGACTTCTGGGGACTCCTGCATTCCAACAGGATGGTCTCTGACAGCAACCTTCAAACAAGTGGCACTTTGGTGTTTCATCTCCTCGCGTCTACCACAAATAGCAACACCGCGGTTCCTTGCTGTTGAGATGGGCTTTCCCTGCATCTGGGGCCCAGCACTCTGAGGTGGCTCAGGCTTGGTCAGTCCTGCTTCCTGGGAGTCCGAAGGATCTTCCTGGAGCTCTTGGCCAGTATGAAAGCAACGCACATGATCTGGCTATTCCGTTCCAGGAAATTGAACCAGCTTCGAGAGGATGTCCAGGTGGCTTCCTTTAAGGTTCATTGGTCCCACCAACTCAAGGGGAGAAGTCGTCCGTGCAGGGCTTCTCTAGTTGTGGTGAATTCAGAGCTTCAGTGCAGCAGGGCTTCACCGGGCAAACCAACAGTTCAGGAGTTGCAGCAGGCATCTCTTTCAAGTTCTTCTTCGGATTCCTTCGTCCAGTGGTCGACTCTGCCTTCCAAGCCAAAACGCTTTGCCTTTTATGCAGGTTTCTCCCAATTCCAGCCTAGCTGTCAGTCACCCAGCAGGGTGGCTCCAGTCGGTGGAGTGCATTTCAGTCTCCTAGGAGGCTAAGAGCAGTCAGTTTCGGGCACCTTCCTCACTTCTTGCCCCCAGCAGATGCTCTGAAGCCAGAGGCGGGTTTCACTTGTGAAGCACGCCAAAGACTAAATTAACAAAGGGACCGACTGGTTTGGCGTGCAGAGTAAATCTCAAGAAGGACCTAAACAACAAGAAATGGCGAAAAAAGAAGAGCAGCGCCCTTTCTGTCAAAATGGCATCCATGGGTGCTTCACTGCAGTTGCAAACACAGCCCGCGGTAAAAAACATCATGATAGTAAAAAGTAAACCACTGCCACAAGCCATTCATTGAGAAGCTAGACAAAAGGGGATACGAAGTAGCACCAAATTGTAAGATAGTGTGTTCTGGGTCTAGAAAGTTACAAATGTAAGTAAAGTCAATTTCACTTTATTGGAAACAGTAGTTAATCCAAGAGTAAGCTATTTAAAAACATTTTGAGAAATCTGAAAGACTTCCCTGTGCCACTGCACTGAAGGTGCTGTGTGACACAATGTGAAAAAGGCCTATGGAGTTTGTCGGACTCCAAAAACCAAAAGGAAATAAAGAAAACAAATAGAAATTAAAAGTACAAAGTCCAAAAGTTCAGTAAAAGTTGGTGGGGGTGGGAGGAATGAGCACGTTTTTGAGAATTCTCCCTAACAGGTTGCTGGAACGGTTTTCACCAAATCCACTGACTCGAGTCTGTGGCAAATGCGGTAAAGCCTTGCCTTCAAGTAATCTCTACCGTGGAGCTTGGGGGGAGGGGAGAGTGTTCTGGGTTAGGAAATCTATTTGAGATGCACACTGTGTTGTCCCCTCCCCCAGGTCGATATCCTTTGAGGAGACTCTACCTCATTTCCCATAGACCTTTGTGCTACACTGGCCCATGGCCTTCCTTGTGTGGGGGGGGGGGGGGTTGATCATTGTAAAGTCTGCACCTGGGGGAATGGGGGGGAGTAGGTCATACTTCCATCCATTTATGAGGGTGGCCCTTTAGCTTTCCATTCATCCATATGGAACTGTGAGCTTACACTGGAGCTCTCTGGGGAACTTTTCCTGCTCCTCTGCATTTTCTCCTGGATCCTGTTTGGGCCAGTGAATCATATATATGCTTTCAATTATGGTGAATGTACTTTTAACATTAACTAACACTGACTCTGTATACATTTTTCACTGAAATGTTTTTAATCCTGTGTGTTATCTTTACATTTATAGAAAAATCTGCATTTTTATGATCATGACACGGATGGAACTGATGATGATGGGTAAGCATGCAAGTGCAGTGAAGAAAGGTGAAATGACACTAGGGTAGTAGCAGGTGTTTTGAATCCATAAGGGCCTTTATTTGGCTTTCACTTTAATCCAGTCTTGTTACATTTAATTGAATATTAGAAAATTATTCTCAAGTAACATATTCAAGTTCTCAGTGTAGGTGGGTTTAGCATGAAATGCTTTTGTACAAGTGTTGGGAAAGATTTTCTTTTTGCAGCTTTCCCTCCATTTACATGATTGGAAGTCTGAAACTTTTTGTTATAGTTTGATTTCTCTGACTTTTGGAGGCAAGTCGAGCCTTTTTGACTTGACTTTGCTTAGCTCCTCGGTTTTAGGGGTTCAGGTCTGTCCCATGCGCAGCTGGTACAGGGGGATTATGTCACCATTTGTAAGATTTCCTTGTGTTTTAGTTGCATACATCGCCTTACAGTGAGGCGCGGCAGTAGTACTTTGAATCCTTTTTTCTTTCAGTAACATTAGTTTCATGATTTATCAAAGAGCTGGTGGAAGTGTGCATTTTTCAACTGCATTTCTTTTTTCTTAAGTGCACCTTTTGCATCTTATCAAATAATGACATTGAGTTTCATATACAGCATGCAAACGCACATAGCAAACCTGGGCATGGGAAATTAATGTGATTGAGAAAGGTATTGGCAGCTAGAACATAAGGTTGCAGGATGCTGTAATGCTGGAGCCTGATTCCAAGATGGTTGCACCCTGGTTTGGGCCTTGGGTGCAGGGTCTGGGGCCTGGGCTCCCGGCTGTATTGCAATTTTAAATGAGGCACAATACCATAGTATACAGGAAGAGCACATGCCCACCCTTGGGCAGTTTATCTTATTGCATGATCGCAGGTTAAAGGTGTACCGGCCCGCCAATCTCAGCTAAGGTGGGGGGGGGGAGATCAGGTGCTGGTAGAGCTACATAGGGGAAATGGGATCCCTGCAGCAATAGTGATGCACGTGGGGGAGAACAGCCTCATAAAGGAGTCAGGGGTGGCACTCCGAAGGAAAATGAAAAGGGATATTCTGATATTGAGGGACGACTGGCAGGTAGTGCAGCTGTATTTAACGGAACTGCTAGCAAGGAGGTTATGGAGAGGGGCAGTAAAGGAAGTGGCTATGGAGAGAAACGGGAAGAAACTGAATAAGGAAATGGGTACAATTTTATAATGCATGTCAGATCCAGGGGGGGGGAGGTGGGAGGGCACAGCATTTACAAGGATATGCAAAGCTTAGTTACTAGAATTGTGGTGGTATATAGGTACCTTATTTACAAAGCATTATTTACAGAAAAGGTATAAAAAAGTGTTACAGATAACTTACAGGGAAAGGTGTACATACAAGTATTTACAGATAGTACAGGATAAGCATGGTATTTACAAGTATTGCAGGCAATGTGTAAGGAGCTATGGTTCCCTCCATGGGGGTTGCCAGTAGTGAGACTCGAGGAAAGATGCATTCCATAAAAGGCATACAATGTCGTTCTTTACCGTTAACAGAATGTAATTGCTAGTTGCTATACAGGGTTCAGTGTCGTACAATTTTAGTGGTCTTTGGATTTCAGCCACAGGATGATGTTGGTTCTAAAGTTTTGGTAAGATTGGTCTATTCTTGGTGTAGAAGGCAAAGAGTTGCATAATTTGGCCGCTTTCACAGGGAAACTGTTGCCGCCAATGGTGGATAGTTTGAATCTAGGGATGGACAGGCGATCCCGGTTTACTGATCTGGAAGGTCTCAGGGAAGTTGGTTTGTGGAGTCTCTCAGCAAGGTAGAGATTGGGGCATCTTTATTAAGAGATTTACGGGTGAGCGACAGGGTTTTTAGAAGGATTTTGTCACTAGTCCAGAGCCAATTGTTCTGACGACTACTCTCGGAAATGTGATCTCTTCTGGAAATCTCTAATGCCGCTCTAAGGGCATTATTTTGTAAGGTTTAGATTCTTCTGACGGTGGATTTGGTAGAACCTAAATAAAGGGCGTTGGTCCAGGGGGGACAGGATAAGGGCTCTGGCCAGGATGGTGCAGCTGCTGTTAGAAAGAAATGGCTTACCGGTTCTGATATGTTTACACGTGTAGGCTGTGGTGGACGCTAGTGAATTAACCTGTTCGGCAAAGGAGAGGGTTGAGTCGAGTTAAAAACCTAGTGTTTTTACCTCCTGCTCTACTTAATGCGGTTGCCGTCCATTATGAATGAAGAGTAGTCAGGTCCTAGTTTTTTTAGGTTAGTGGGGGTGCCCAAAATGATTTTCTGTTTTATCATTCAGGCATAGACCATGCGTGGCTATCCATGCCTGGATGATGTACACTCTGTTCACCAATGCCAAATCCTTGTCTTAATCCCCTGAAAGTGGGAGGAGGATCTGGGTATCCTCTACATAGTTGGTGTAGGGGATACCCAGATAATCCAGATCATCGGAAAGGGGCTTGGTGAAAATGTTCTACAGTGTGGGCGAGACACAGGACCCCTGAGGCACGCCGCAGGTGATGGGTATGGGGTCAGCCGCTGCTAAGGGCGAGAAGACCCTCATTGTTCTGCCACTTAGGAAGGTTCTAATCCATGTAATGGCATCCTTGGAGAAGTGATGTGGGTGGTTGGCATGTGAGGCACCCAGACATCAGATATGAAGCTATCCACTTGTTCAGCGAGGAAGGGGTTTCCTATCCATGATGGTGGAATGAGTATTATACGCTTAACGTTTGGATGGCCGTAGAGGAGGTAGTGGAAGGACTGAAGGGAAGTTAACGGGGGAGGGGAAGGGGAGGAGGAGCAGAAATAACATCTCTGGGTCCCAGGGTCCCAATCGTTTGAAGGATGTTTTTGGGAAAAGCTGACAGCGTTATTATGGCAGTAAATGAGGGGTTGGCTCCGTTTAGACACAGGCTAGCCCTGGCGTACAAGAATGGCGAAGCGGTAGAGCAGGAGGACAGGGTGATGGATCTGGGAGAGGATGGGTATGTTAGGAAAGATGTTGCAGGAAGGAAGATGGAATGGCAGGAGGTGATGAATTATATATACATATGTTAATGGTTTGGTTAGTTTGTAAGGCGAGGAGTCAGGTTAGAAATGTTTCAAATAACCTTTTCCACTTTGAGCAAGTCTGCGTGCAGTTTAGCACAATGGGTGTGCTTCCTACAGCTCGCACAGGTCATGCATGATGCTGTTAAAATGATTCCTCCTGCTGGATCAGCTCATCGCCAGTGTGTTTCTTTTATAATGGACGTGCTTCCTGAATCTTGAATAACTCTTACATGCAGAGGGTACCTATGCACATAATGCCCGATGTGGTTGATTGTTTCTGCTGTTTCTGGCAGCCACGCTACTTAACATATTGCTAGCCTATGCAAGAATATACTGTAGCTTCATTTTCCATCATTTTGTTACTTATGAACATTATTTTCCCATAATTCTCTCCATACTTGACTCAAACTCGTATTTTTATCTGGTCCAGTAATTCCCATTAAAACCTTGTTTTCTATACTTCTGCATGTCGTGCATTGAGCATGTACAATACCCTATTCTTACAGACAGTTGATCAGCCACTTTGTGTGCTCTGCCAAAGCTTAGCCTCAGTGACGCAACACTGCATGCTCTTTCTTCATATCGGGGATCACAAGAGTGTGGTTACAGTATGTTTGCACCAACAGGAACTGTTCCTTCATTACTAAAACAAAGTTCATAGTCTATGGCTCTATGTATTCGCACTGGCTTCTCCATTGTTGCAATCCAAGTGAGCCTTGTGATGTATTGGGATCATATTTGCGCACCCATACTCCCTACTCGGGCTGTTGCTTATCTGCTGTACTTGATCAGTCCATCTGCCGGGCACGTCACTGTGGTACACTGCCATTTGTTGTTGCTCCCAAGGAAAAAAATGGTACTTGTAGACACTGGTGGTATTTTGTGTTGCCATTGCATAATGCTGGGTCTAGATCAATGCTCCTCAACTGCACGCTTTGTGTCTGAACGTGTCTTTTATCCTTCATAGTGCAAGATGCACCAGACATTGTGCCTCTGTAATTGGGACTGGAGGTGGAACTAAAACCTTAGGAAACCCTGATGCGTGCAGGATAAGTGCACACACGTAACGGCTTTCATTGATGATATTCCTTCCTGCAATGTGCATATCGGAGTACCAGTTATTTAATAGGGTTACATTACAATGAAACAACCACACTGTGCCAATTCGACCTAATATATTGTATTTAATTATTGAGGGTTTTGGTAAAGCAAATTCAGGACCAGCCGACACGTGTTTCGAGTGTTGCTCTTTCTCAAGGCTTGTGTTGCTGTGACGGAGTAACCATTTCTAAATAAATTGTGAACAAAATAGGGGTCGTTGCCCGAAGACTTATTCTACAGTGCATCGCTGTTGCGGATATTAAATTTATCCTGGGAGTACAGAGCAGACCTTTATGCCGCGTCCTCTGTGTTTGGCTCTGCCAATTTAACCTGGCTTTTGAGGAACTCTAAGCAGAGGCTCCACTCTTAGACACAAGCACCTGCAGCACATGTCCATCAACCTCAACCACACAGAATCTAAATTTTAAGCACTGGGATTCCAGTTCCTTTCTGCTTCCAGTTAAGTCCCATACCAGTTATTCAATGTTTCTAAATTCTGGATGTCAGAAGTGGTGTCAAAGCCGAACCTCTTTTATAAATCATGTCATTCATACTTCCCCTTTTATTTGTCCAAAAACTTGTAAGGGTGGCCGGCAAAAGGTGTATACACAATTCCTAGAACAAATTACTTTCATCTTAATCTTATCCCTACATAATGGAGGTTTGAACATGTCGGTCATGTCTTGCTTGAGGAGGAGGAGGGGCAGAACTCCTCCATATTTAACTTCTTCATACGGATGGCGAGAGGAGTACAGAACACCACCTCATAAGGCTCTTGAAACCTGGGGCTGGTCAGTTCCCCAGGTAATGATGGTCCAGTTGTAATATGTATATCACAAAACAGACAATAGTTATTATATTTAGACAAATTATTCCTGGGTCTAAATCCCTATTGTTAACTTTCTGGCCCTGTGTACTCTTATCTCGTACTCCCATAGTCTGGTGCCACATCCCTAGAATGGCGATGTGCCGCCTACAAAATGGGTGTAGAGGTCCTAGCCCTTGAGCTCTCTCACTACTTTCCTCAAGCTAAATCACTCATAAGCACATTTCTTGGAGGTTGGTACTCTTTTTATTTTTTATTTATTTTTGCCACCTCCAGTCTGTGTCCTTATCAATAAAAAACGGACTCTGGCCAGATGTAAGTCAAACGGTATTATTCGTTTCTATCGGTACATTCACTTGTGTTTTTAAATAGAAAGAATTGGAAATAAAATATGATGTATATTTGTTCGAGCCCTGTCCTCCACTGTGTGTAGGGTCTCGGAGTAGAGGTCCTCAGCCTCACAACTCATGGGGTTGTCAACCGGTTTCATCGAAGCTGCTGGCTAGCCGCCTTCTTCAGGACGGAGAATTATGTATTCTCATTAACATTATGATTGCTTCAAAAGTATCCACAGCTCCAGAGAATGGAGAGATATCTTCAGGGTTTTCCACGGGCAATATGGCTTGTGTCCCGATCCCTGTAGGGATATACAAATGGACAAAAAGGGGGGAGTAATCAATATGGGAATGTACAAGGTATGCAAGGCTTGTGTGGGTGCGAAAGATATACAGCGATTACCTGTGGTTTCACTCAGTTGTCTTAAGTCAGATGCCTTGCTGGTTGTCATCTATGATGGTTGGCTTCCTGCATGGGTAGTAGCCTATTATATACACTAGCCTGTCATATCTTGCATTTGGAACTATGTATATGCATCTGGAGTGGAAAGAGTAAGTACCTGCTAATTGCAGATTTCTTCTTGCCAGGCTAAATGGATTCTTCTCCAGGTGCTGGTAAGTTATAATCCTCTTCCTGTTAGGGTGATGGGTAGATCTAAGTGGGTAGAGACAGACCAATGGGTGTCGGTGCCCATAATCTATTCCGCTTTTCATGTACTGCAGTGCAGAGGTCACATGGTTTATTAAGACATCTGAATACACACTGCAAATACTTATTCACGGACCAAACGAGAATCGCATTGGAAACATGAGATGCTTAAGGGTGTTGTATTCCCATATGCCCGGGATGATGCTGTTCATTAGCATGCACGGAATAAACTGGCTGCTATTTTCAAAAAGCGCAGTGTCTGCATGTTCTCACCTCTAGTCAGACGATGTCCCCCGGTTCTCACGGACCATCTGTGATCAATCGGCGGTCGTGTCCGCCATGTTGCGCTAAGCCCATATTTCTTTGTTTGGAATAGTTACGTATAATCACGTGATGCGCGGAACTACAAAACTCCTAGGCATGCTGGGGATGGAAGTCTTGTAACCGGGAATTCATTTGCATCTCGTATGAGTGCTCACGTGTGTCTAGTAGGACCATGTTGTCGCTGGGTCCGCTAAGAGATGTACGCATGCTCTTGTTGTGTGTGGAACTACAATAAACCCCTAGGGCAAGCTGGAGAAGATAGTTTTGTGACTTTGAAGAACAATGACGAAATCACCATCAAATCCGCCGACCAAGGAGGTGCCATTGTCGTTATGAACAAAAAAGATTACGACAAAATGGTGAATCTTCTACTAGAAGATGGCAAGACATACCGGAAACTGGGGAGCGATCCAACAGATAAACTAAGAAATCTAATCAATCCTATTATAGAAGAAGCAGAGGCAGAGGGGGATATAAGTGCAAGAGAAGCTGATTTTCTATGTCCTAAACATCCGAAATGACCCGCTTTCTATGCACTCCCGAAAATTCACAAAGGGAACAATCCACCACCAGGAAGAACTATAGTGTCTGGTATTGGCTCAATACTAGAACCTTTGACTCAATTTGCTGACTTTTTCCTACAAAAGTCACAAACATTTTGTCACAATTTGAGGCACTGCTTTTGCTAATACCTTGATACCATAGAAAAAGATGTCTCGGACCATAGGAACCCCACGGACTACTGACTCCCTTGCCTTTGCATTGATTATTACTATTGCTCCAGCTACACTCATCCCTGGAGATGGAACACACTATCCCTTGATCTGTGAATGATGGTTATATTTAGTTTACTGAGCAGATCCCTACCCAACAAGTTCTCAGGGGGAACATTTTGAATATAACAAGGGGGCTTGTAATACCTTCCCTCCCTCTTTTATATCCAGCTCCCCATTGTATGTAACCGTAGAAATAGTCCCAGAGAATCCCTGCGTGTAAGAGTTTTACCTGATAATGGAAAGTTCCCCTCCATAATGCATGATATAATTGCACCTGCTTTCGCCGGAACCTTTTCACCCGCCTCCCCCTTTGGATGACTCTCACCCTAACACAGCCCTCTCCACTCTATCTGATATCTGATACTCTTAATATCCTGGCCCCTGTCATGAGAATCCGCCTGAAGCCCAAATCCAAGTGCAACTCCTGGTACGACTCGGACCTCGTCACCCTAAAACGCAAGTGCAGGGTGGCTGAGAGGAAATGGCTTGCTTCATGTACATCCTCTGACAAACTGGCCTGCCGCTTGCTCCAAAGGCAATACCGGCTCTCTCCTAACCAAGAACAGAGCTCATATCCAAGCCCGCGTCTCTGCGGCATCTAACAACTCGGCTGAACTCTTTAAAATCTGCAAAGAACTTGCCAATCCTGCCGCAGTCTCTACCTCTCCTGTCCCTTCCCAGGCCCTCTGCATGGCACTGGCTTCTCACTTCGTCTTTAAAACTCAGGACATCCTGTCCTCCCTCTCCTCCTATCCCCTCCCTCCCTCTACTCCCTGCTTTTGCTCTGGCCCTTCTGCAGCCTCCTCTCCTCCCTCCTTCTCTGCCTTTCCCCTGTTCTCTGCAGACTATGTTTCTAGACAAGTCAGATCTATGAAAGTCTTGTTGAAACAGGTTCACCCCTGTTCCTCAAACTATCAAGGATCACATCCACTCCCTGGCTGATTTCTGCAATCACTCCTTCGCCACTGGAGTCTTCCCATCGTCCCTGAAGCACTCCTTTGGGCATCCTCTTCTTAAGAAACCTCCTGCCGACCCCTCCTGCCAGGCTAACTATCGCCTAATCTCCATCACTCCCTTCCTGGGCAAGCTCCTGGAGAAGCTGGCCATTTCCCAGCTTAATCTCCACACTGAATCTGTTGGTTGTCTTCATGACCATCAGTCTGGCTTCAGAGCTGCTAGAAGCACGGAGACTGCTCTTCTGAACATCTGTGAAGACCTGCTCTCCAACCTTGACTCCAACACCCTGTGCGTCCTCATCCTGCTTGACCTCCCTTCTGCCTTTGACACTGTCAACCATGCCATCCTGGTCAACCGTCTCGGATAACCTGGGTATCACTGGTCAGGCTCTGGCGTGGCTGACTTCTTTCCTCTCTGACTGACCCTCCCAGG
Organism: Ambystoma mexicanum; assembly: GCF_040938575.1. Lineage (NCBI taxonomy): Eukaryota > Metazoa > Chordata > Amphibia > Caudata > Ambystomatidae > Ambystoma > Ambystoma mexicanum. Next base: position 1,663,362,686 of record NC_090937.1, on the reverse strand, counting down.
TCCAACTTGGGTCTTTCCTCCCCGCTATCTTCTTCTCTACCTGTGGTGTCCCCCAGTAGTCTAACCTCTCTCCGTGGCTGTTCAACCAATACCTGACACTCCTTGCTCACCGCATCGCCACTCTCTGCCCCAACTTTCAGTGCTATGCGGAGGACACCCAGCTCATTTTCAGGCTATCCTCGGCCTCCTCCTCTCCTTCCTTCATCTCTGACTGTCTGCTATCCAGGAGTGGTATGCCGCCAATGACCTCTGCCTTAATGCCAGTAAGACTGAGATTCTCCTCATCGGCACACCTGCTCCCTCCTTTCTTGTAGCTCTTTGGCCGGCCTCTCTTGGCCCTCTTACTGCTCCCACCTGCAAGGCTAAAAATCTTAGGGTCATCTTCGACTCCACACTCCTTCACTCTTCACACTCTGACGTCTCCAAGAAGTCACACTCGCAGCTGCACCTCCTCGGAGGCATTCTTCATTTCCTCTCCTTCCCCCAGAAGCTCACTGTTCCAAAGCTCTGGTTCTCTCTAGGCTGGACTATTGCAACAGCCTCTTTCTTAATCTGCCTGTTTTACTCTCCTCCCTCTGCAACTTATCCAGAACAGGACTGTGAGACTTGTCCTTGGTCTCAAGCCCAGGGATCGTATCTCTCCAGGACTGAAATCTCTGCATTGGCTCCCAGTGGCTACGAGGATTAAGTTAAAAACCCTCTGCATTGTCCACAAGGCCTTCTGGGGCCTCAATACTTTCAACTCTCTCCCCCTAAATATCTTCCTTCTCCAGCTCTTCGCTCATCTGCCTCCAACTCCCTCAGGGTCAATCGCTTCTCCAATCAAGGAGTTGGTGGTAGATCTTTCGTCGGCTAGTGCCTCTCTCTGGAACAGCCTCCTTGCCTCCCTTAAACTTGAGGAGAACCATCCCCGGTTCCGGAAGCACCTGAAAACCTTTCTCTTTGCTTCTGCTTTTTCTCCTCCTCTCCTATGCGGACTTCCTGGCTGTAACCAGAACTATGCTGACTACCTGGACACCCTCTGATCTCGGGCCCAGGTCCCTCCCCCGCCAGTGTCCCACACCTGCACTGCCCACCTGGCAACCCCTGCACTTGGGGACGGTTTCTGGATCCCTACAGCCCCCCTACCAGCCCTTGATACCTGGTGTCTGCACTTACCTATGCATTTACCCAGACACCTGGTGTCTGCACTTAACCATGCACTTGCCACTTGCTGGCCGTTACTTATTATCTATTCCCATGTACTGCACTGTCCCTGCCCACTTCCCATGCACTTGCGCGATCTGAATGACACCTGGTCTAGTATGATCGTTGGCTGTCCTCCCTTTGTTCCCGTCCCTTGCCTCGTCGCGCCTTGAAACACTTGTTTATAGGCGCGTTATAAATGCCAGATCGTAGATCATCTGAATCTACCATTAATGTAAACTGCATGTTTCCTGTTTCTGCCTCCACCAAGGGCTCTTCTTCATGGTGTCCGGTTTCCAATAGGATTGGCAACGCAAGGGCTCTCTGTGGGCTGTCCTGAGCAGAATATTTATTTGTCACAGGGAATGAAAAAGGGTCGCCCCTCGCCATTGTAACTCTTCGGAATGGGTCGTCTGTTCCCCCTGCTGTGGTTGTTGCCCCTGCCTGCCAGCCCAATAAGGGAACTGATTTTGCCCCCCCCCCCCCCCCCCCCCCCAAGTGCTGTTGTCCCATTCCTTGAGGCCCTTGGAAACCTGCCCTGGCGGTGATGGCCCATGATTCAATCCCATCCCAGGCCTGTTCCTGCATTCCCTTGTGAAATGCCCCCATTTCCCACAACACCAGCACTGTGATTTTCATTAGCCCTCTAAGCCTCCTTTGCCTCATAGTGCCGCAATTGTGGCATTTGCAATTTGTTGAGTGTCCCCTGTATTTTTACCCAATAACCAGTGCCGCCCACGGTGCTTGGACAACAACCTTATTTAGTTTCTTTCCACTAGTTTTGCCTTGTCAGTTTGCCACTTCTGGGCTGTCTCCCTGTCCCGCTCCTTGATTCTTTTACAATGGTGGATTATTAAACTTTGTATCTCTGCCCTCCCTTTGGCTTCAATTCCCACAGTTTTATCTAGTGCCTTCTGGAGCTCTTTTGGTAATGCCGTCTTTACGATAAAATTGTACCAAATGGTCCCTTTGCTCCCCTGTCTAACCCCTCTGCATTTTCTGTAACTTAAGAATAAAACTAACTGGGTCCTCATCACCCATTGTACATTACATTAAGGAATGTAAATCGGGGGTATCTGGGTACATACTTCATGGGGCATCCCATACCCTTGCCCTTACCTCATTAAAGGCTGTTCCATCATGTTCATTATCTGCAAGACTTATCCCAGAGTAACCAGCCCTTGTCCATATGTGCCCAGCCTGGTCCCCAGCTATGGTGACCATTAGACTCTTGCAATCTCCTGGTGCTAAGGCTACCCTCTGCTGTTAGTTTTCCAAATTGATAGATCCATTTACTAGTTACGACTATAAGCTGGGGCAGAGCTTTAATCAAATTATTCCTACTCCTTTATGTATTAGAGGCATCTGCATATCTATTGTTTTCTACCCCTTTAGCATTCTTCTGATCTTGTACTACCACCATTTAAATCTGGTCTATGTCTTGGTCTGTCCCTCCCCACTGACTCTTGTGGCAGGGACGGGTTTCTAACTACCTCCTCTCCTTGATCTCCTCCTTGCTCTGCCTCTTCATTATTTCTACTCCCTTGATCTTCCCCTCCATTTTCCCTTGCTTGTTCTACTTGGTGTCCCAGGACCGTCCATACCCTCTGCCCATCATCTTTTTCGACACCAACATTTCTTATTGTCCCGAGGTTGAATCTGACTTCCAATCTCCTATTATCTTATTTCTGGTGATACTTATTGTTTGTTTGTTTGTTTATTTTATTTATATAGCGCAGATCAGGCCCAAAGGCAACCGGGCGCATATCTTGGCAGAAAGTTACAGGTATAACATATCATCACAATAGTACCAACAGATTGTGAACAAAATATACAGAATATACAATTGACGTTACAAAACAGAGCAATAAGCGGAACAGTAGTGCCGGAACAAAGCAGAGCTAGGTCCCAGATGGCCCGTCAGAGTCAGAGGGCGGTTGTTACTAGCCACAGCTTGGCTTTGTGTTTGAATAGGTTAAATGACTGTAAGGTTCTGATGGTGAGTGGTACAGTGTTCCAAAGCTTGGCTGCGAGGACAGGGAAGCTGGCACCACCAGCTGTATGAAACTTGAATCTAGGGATTGCAAGACCGTGGGACTGTGCAGATCTGAGTACTCGCGTTGGTATATTTTGAGTGAATCGAGAGGCTAGATATGAGGGGGCCTGGTGGTTAATGCATTTGTATGTAAGAGTGAGTGCTTTCAGTGAGATCCTTTGGGCGACTGAGAGCCAGTTGAGGTTCTTCCTGGTTTCTGAGATGTGGGCAGATCGAGGGATATTAAGGGCCGCTCTAATGGCATTATTTTGGGTAGTCTGAAGTTTAAGATTGCCTTGGTACAATGCATTACAATAGTCCAGTTTGGACATAACCAAGGTCCTGGCCAGGGTAATGCAATTCTGGGCGGTAAGGAATGGGCGACAGGCTGAGATCAATTTGCAGGTGTAGGCAGACGCTGCAGCCACTGCATTGGTTTGTCGGATGAGAGTGAAGGAGGCGTCCAAGTAGATACCCAAAGGTTTGGTATCTTTAGATACTTTAATTAGATCACCGTCAATGTTAAAGGAACCGAACAGGGGACTTAGTTTGTTAAGTCTCTGTTGCGTGCCTAAGATGAGAAGCTCAGTCTTGTCATCGTTGAGGCACAGCTCGTGCTGGGCCATCCATGCTTGAATGACAAGGTAAATGGCATTGAGCGCTTTGGAGTCAACAATGTAGTCACCAGTAATGGGTATGCGTATCTGGGTGTCATCGGCGTAGTTCGTGTAGGTGACACCCAGATAGTCAAGCACATCAAATAATGGTTTGGTGAAGACATTATAGAGAGTAGGGGAGACACAGGACCCTTGCGGGACTCCACACGGGACTGGTGTAGGGTCGGCCGATGCGGTAGGTGAGAAAACTCTCATGTGCCTGTTGTCGAGGAATGACCTGATCGAGATGGATGCGTTGTCAGAGAAGTGGGCAGCGGACTTCAGGTGCCGACATAGTATTTGGTGGTTGACCAAGTCGAAAGCAGTGGATAAGTCCAGTAGTAGTAGAAGGGACAGTTTACCGTTGTCTTTAAGGTCCTCAATTTGAGTTTTGAGGTCAAGAAGAGCTGTTTCAGTCCCGTGCTTGGGTCTGAAGCCAGACTGTCTTGAGCCAAGGAGGTTATTAGTTTCTAAGTAATTCTGAATCTGCAGGTATGCTGCTCTGTCAAGTATTTTAAGTAGGAACGGTACAGTGGTAATAGATCTGTAGTTAGTTGGTGTTTCAGGGTCCAGATTCGTTTTTTTTTAGGAGAGGGATAACCCATGCGTCCTTTAAATTGTTGGGTACCGTTCCAGTTAGGAATGAAGAGTTGATGAAGGTGGTTATGAAAGGAGCAAGGTCCTGTGCCGCTTCCTTAATGATAGGTGCTGGGCAGGAGTCACCTTGGCATTTAGAGGGTTTTAGGTTGCGAATGATGTTTTCGACCTCGAGGATGGTGAGTGGGTGAAGCTGAAAGGGGTGTGAGTAAAGGAGGCCGTTGGCGTGGTGGAAGGTTTAGTGGGGGGGTTGGTGAGTAGGGTAGTTTGTTTGGCGTTAATGTTTGATTGCAGGGTGGTGATTTTGTTGAGGAGAGCGTTTTGGATGTTATTGCACCATTGGCTGTCTTTAGTGCAAGTATCAGTGCCGGGGGAGGGGGCTTCCAATTCTTTAAGGATTTTAAACAACTCCTTAGTGTTGGATTCTGCTTGTATGATACGTTGGTTGTAAGTCTCCTTTTTAGCTTGTAAGATCGCTTCCTTGTAGTTGTGGGTGGCGATGATGAGGCGTTCTTTGTTAGGGTTGCATGGGTGGCTCTTCCAGAGTGATTCAGCCTTGCGTTTTTCTTTGCGTAAGGCTCGTAACTGCGGGATGAACCAGGAATTCAAATGGGCTTGTTGTTTAGCTTTCCGTAATTTAAGCGGAGCTATATTATCGATGGCTTTGAGCAGTGTTTGATTGAAGATGTCTACTAAGACTGTAGGGTCGTTGTGTTGGGACACACATTTGTTCAGGATAGGAAGGATGAGTGGGAGGAGTTTATCCCTGGTGATGTCTTTTTTTGTTCCTTGTGGGAATGGCTGGAGCTATCGTGGGAGTGGTGAGAGGGTTGGTCGCTGGTAGGTGGAATATGATGATGTGGTGGTCGGACCAGGCAGAAGCGTGGTTGGAGCTTATGGTAGTGTTGCAATTGAGATCAGAAATCCAATCGAGCGTTCTACCTTTAATATGGGTAGGTTTGTCGATGCGCTGTTGGAGTCCTAAGTTAGCTAATGTGATAGCGACTTCAGAGGCCAAGTGATCCTTAGTGTCATGTAGGCCATGGTTGAAGTCACCTAGAAGCAATACCTGAGAGTTGGGTTTCGTATTGACAGTCAGAATGGCTGTGATCTCATCTATGAAGGAGCTGAGTGGTCCTGGAGGTCTATAGATAAGGTGGAGGGTAGCAGTGTTAGTTGGAGATAAGGTGAGTTTCACGGAGAGGGATTCTGCAGAACTGAGCTCTGTGTTGGGGATGATTCTAAGTGTGATGTTATTTCTATGTATGAATGCGACTCCACCTCCTTTGGATGTTGATTGTCGGTCAGCTCTAAGGATAGAGTAACCATTGGGGATTGCGAGGGAAAGGAGTGGGCCAGAGGCTGCGTGTAACCATGTTTCGGTGATGGCCACAAAATCGAGGTTATGAGTGGTGATGAGGTCAGAGATGTCCAGTGCGTGGGCCGGAATAGATCTGGCGTTAATGAGGGCACCCTTGAGTTCTTTGGCAGAGATAGTGCTGTGGGATGATGTTAACTTCTGTGAAGTAGTGGTGACGTGAGTGCGCTGAGTGCAGTGGGCACGAGGTAGTCTGGATCCAAGTCTAAGATTCCTGACTTGGAGTGTGCAAGGTTGATTAGGTGTGGGTTTAGTGGCAAAGTGATGGAGCCAGAGGGCAGGGTCATTGAGGTATGGGTTACTAAGGGGCATTGCGGTAAGGTGAAAAGTAGGGTGATGAGGGTCGGTCTGAACGGTGCTGGGAGGAGTAGGGGGATAAAGGGATGTGGCAATGATGAGCCCTATGATGATGGCGAGAGAAAGGTGGCTGGCAGTTGGCAGTGGCCGCATATCGTGAACCAAGTGCTCCAACCGTCTGTGTGGTAGTGTAAGCGTGCAGTGGAGGAGTTGTGCGCTGGGCAGAGGTAGGATCAGCCAGGAAGTGGCAGTGCAGCTTGCTAGGTAAGTGCATGTGTGATTATGCAATCGATGACTCAGAAGGCAGAAGTTCGGCTACTGGGTAAGTACATGTGCAATTATGCAATCAATGACTCAAAAGGCAGAAGTTCGGCTACTGGGTAAGTACATGTGCAATTGTGCAATCAATGACTCAAAAGGCAGAAGTTCGGCTACTGGGTAAGTACATGTGCAATCAATGACTCAAAAGGCAGAAGTTCAGGTAATCAGACTGGGTAAGTACATGTGCAATTATGCAATCAATGACTCAAAAGGCAGAAGTTCGGCAACTGGGTAAGTACATGTGCAATTGTGCAATCAATGACTCAAAAGGCAGAAGTTCGGCTACTGGGTAAGTACATGTGCAATTATGCAATCAATGACTCAAAAGGCAGAAGTTCAGCTAGTCTGACGAGTTGAGTGCAGCAAGTTGCGAGCAATTAGCTTAACATCAAATGCTATGCGACTACAGAACATAAAGGAAGGTGCGAGGCGTACATATGAGGAATTACAATAGGCGGTGGTTCGTGATTCGAGTGGTGATGATAGATGTGGCACTACATAGTGAAGGTGCTCCCGAATGAGAGAGGGGAATGACCTTAATAACCAGTCGGGGCAACAAAGGACGACAGGCTGGGTGAGTTAACCATACTGGGTTCAGCTAGGTCAGGTCCACGAAGAGTCTTACCGCATTTCTAGACAACGTTCCGTATGTGTCCTAGGAACAGGAGTACATCAACAGCTGGGAATGAGTGTGTTACGGAGCGGAGACCAACACCATAGCGGACCGGTGTCATATATAGGGGTTCAGCATAAGGTGCTCCCTCACGCTCCACAGCGCGATCAGGGTGCAAACAGGGGCCTTTGTATGGGCCTTCGTGTGGCCGGCGCTTCCGCCTGCCGGCGGATGCGTGGAGAAGTTGTAGGTGCTAGTATCCTAGCAACGAGGCCTCAGCCTCGCTTTCATGCCGCACGGCGCCCGGCATAGTAAGGTCAGGCAGGAGGGTCAGGCAGTGCAGGATCGAGGGAGTTCTGCCGTTGGCAGCAAAATTCCGGTGTTGCAGGTGGAGGGAGGGTGAGGTTGGGGGTTTAGGCCTTACCCCAAACAGATTAGGCCTTCCGTGGCTGTCGATGCGCGGAGCCGTAGATGAGGAGGTCAAAGCACGTGGAGTGCTGGAGCTGCTTCCTGGATGCGGATGCTGCTGCTCATGAGGAGGGGCTCCTGCCCTCTCCTCGAGTGAGCTCCTGGCGAGGTGACGGTTATTCTTGTAACCTGGCTAACCTTTCCCCGCAATGCTCTTAACTCGTCTGTCTACTTGTGGACCCTCTGGGTACACAATGCTATGGGCATGTCAGTGCTTGTGGATGGGTTATATAGAGGTGCAGAAGCATTTCCGTCCCCCCTCTAGTTGCTAATCCTGTTGACACTCTCTTTACCTCTGGAGGCTTATAGACTGGGTTTGTGCCCTACTGCAGGTTTAGGCGTTGCGGGGTATATCCCCTCATATTGGATCTCTTTTTCACCTTCCTGATCTTCCATAGCCTCAAATAATTGCCTGAGATCTAGAATCTCGTTTTTATTTTATTTTTTGAATGTTTTCCTTTTATATTTTGCTGCTAAAAATGTTTTCTAGCATGTTTCTGTTATGGGAACCCTGCTCTGGCCAGGAGCAGGACACCCCCCCCCCCTTCCTTTCGTTCCACTATCTATTGTTTGTTTTTCCTGTCACAATACAGTGGCAGAACCCTATGCATTTGTTTTATTGGGGTTTCTTCCTCCAGAATGTTGCGCACATCCCTAATGCTTCACTTAGACCCTACTGCTATGCTGCATACGCTGCTTGCTTATTACAATACAGATCAACCCACTTTCCCCTCCCCCAACACCTTTATACTTTTTCCACTTTGATTTCACACAAACTGCAACTCCTCCATCTTCCGTCCATTTTACCTCAAAAGACACCAAGAGAAAATATACAAAAATAATTGACTGAAATCCAGGCCCATTCCTTATACTGAGCCACAGTGTTTTAGCTGGAATACGAATCTTGTCCTGTTTGACCCCTATTACCTGAGTTAATTCTGCTTTTGTGTAAAGTGGACTCTCACATATAGTGTGCTTCGTTAAGGTAGATATGTATAGGTGGCGCTTGCCGCTCTATTCTTCCAAGCATAGCAAGCCGCACTGTTTTCTTAGCTTCTTGTGGTTACGAGCAGATGTACAGGCGTTAGCTGGTTGAATGTCTTCATCCTGCTTACGGCTTAAGTTTCTTTATATTTCAACATTGTCTCTCCTTCCAAGTTCATGACATCCTTATTCATTGCGTTTCGTCTCTGTGCGTCATCTTTTGGTTGTCGTTGTCTCTCATCTGTGAGCCGGGGCCCTCGTGTCACCATTCGTCTTCAATTAAGGCCTTTTGTGTTTCTTCTGGGACAGTGTTCAAGTAATCTTCATTTCGTTTCATTTGCTGGTAGGGTTTTCTCAATGGATACCTTAATGTTCATGGTTGTCTGGTTATTGCTAATTTAGGTATTGTTCTTCTGATAGGTACTGGGCAGAGCCCTATTGAGGCTCTCTGCTGGTTTATTTGCTCATCATACGTCACATATCTCGGTGTGAACGTTCCTGGTACTTCAAAACGGGCGACTGTAGTGCAGGCCATATTTTGAACCTCCTCTACACTACTTTGCGAAGACCCAGGCCAGTCAGCCTCGCCCATCTATAGTGACTGGTCCTCTAAATCCCAAAACATATATATATATATATATCCTGAGCGGTTTTAATAGGAGCCATTTTAGAAGAAATCCACTCTGCTCACTAAAGCGTGCGTTGCTTCAGAGAAAGGAGAAGGAGGAGGAGTTAAGATACGAAAGGGTAAGAAGGAAAGACCGATTAAGGCGAGTACTGCTATATCGTGAAGAGCAAGGAAAAACAGCTCGATCGCAACCCAAGAGCAGCCTATGATCAAGACAGACGGAAACAGCAAAGGTTGGAAGAAGAGCAAAGGGTACTTGAAAAAAGGATGAGGAGACGAAGAGATGAGGAAATTCGAAGGGCAGATGAACGTAGAAATGAAAAGAGAAAGGAAGAGGATAGGGTCAGAGAAGAGGCGAGAAGGCGCAAAGAATTTGATGACGATATCGAACGTAAACGAAGACAGGGAGCACGCGATCTCGAATATTTGGAGAGGGAAGTTAAAAAAACCCGATCCAGTTGTAGACTGGGAAGACATCGAAGAATTCTTTCCTGCGTACGATTCAGTACCAGGCACGTCTAGGGCAAATATTGAAGATGTCTTCGACACCAGAAGCATCAGAGAAATGATTGATAGAATATATGATGAAATGGGGTTAGAACAAATACCCCAAGGAGAGGGGGAGGACGAGCACTTAGAAAGCACTCGGCTGTATGACACTGAGTCTGTCACCCGAAGTAGTGGGAATAGGAAACTGTCCCTGGACCGATTAGAAATCAGTAGAAACAGTGAAGACACAAGAAGTTGCGTGAATTGGGGACAAACTGTCTGACCCCCGAAAGGGAGGAGTGTGAGGAAAACGAGGAAGGGAGACGGAGTGAAAGACGATTCCCAAGGCAAAGAGGGATACGATGGTCAGACACTAGAGAGTCCGCACTGAGGGCATCAGAGTCAGCCACGCAGTCTGACCGACATGAAGGAGTATCTCATGGTCAGAGGGGGGTGTCTTCACCGCCCTATGTAGACTTGCCAGGTAGACGATGATGCAGGAATATTGCCCCTTTTAATAGACAGGAGAACTATGATAGAAGAGAAAGAGGGCTGCGCATTCCAATTTCTGCTACTAGAGAAGGGGGGATGAGGGGGGAGTAGGACCACAATATATTCCATGCCCACACATGGATCGAGAAAACTTGAAAAACAAGCTTCCAATGCTGACATCGGAGCCGGAAAATGGATACATGAGTTAGAAAAAATGACAGGAGGAAACACGCTAGCTATAGGGGACATCAAAGGTGAGAGAGCAGACGATGTGTGGACATGGGCTGAAATACAATTGACTGTTGCACGTTATTTTAGACTGTTGCAAGAAAAGGAGGCAACTAAAAAGGGTGAGGAAGCAAAGTTGGTGAAACGGAAATTATCAAAGTATGCTCTTGAAGGAACCATGCTAACTAACGCAGCTGAACAAAGCATGCAGCAGGTGGCCAGTCCACAACAGTATAACCAGGGTAACATAGGGTTTACCCACAGGGAAGAGGATTTAGGGGAAGTGGATGACCGAGCAATCGGCGAGGCTTCCAAAATAATCAAGGAGGCTTTCAAAACATGCAAAATGGTAACCCGGATATGTCAAATGGGCAAATAATCCGACCACCACCAGTATGATGTCTGTGTAGAATGACAGGGCATTTGGTGCGCACATGCAGACGTCCACGCATGATGCAGAATGGCCAAGGAATGGGAGCAGGCACGTCAAATCCACCTACAATTTTACAACCAAGCGTTGCACAGAATCACACGGTGCAACAAGCTCCAGGAGCGCAACAATAAGTGCAACCTCAGAGCATGGGCAGTTTGCCACAAAGACGAACCCAACAGATGCCGTTGCAAGTGTCACACACGATGAGCACAGGGCAGACCCAGAACCCTGGAAGGGGAAGTAACACTGGGAAGGGGGAAAATCTACAAGTGCACAGTGGGCAAAACTTGTATATGAACTAGGACAGCTCACTGGGAACCCTGATGTGCTCCATCCTATCAGTGACGCCAGACCCTCATAGGGAACCTAGGGTGGATGTTGTTATAGGGGGTAAAGAATATTCCTTCCTAGTGGACACTGGTGCAACACGCTGGTGTATACGTGAAGTTTTCCTTGTCCGGCGAGTCCATAGATACTCAGTTTTACAAGACCTCACAGTTGAGTTCCCTTTACAGACGCACTCCCAGTCTCCATAGGAAAGTGCAAAATGAATGTACCTTTATTGTATTCGCATCAGACCCCAGTAAACATTTTGGGTCGAGACTTAATGACAAAGTTGAACATGACAATTTTGTTCACGGAGAAGGGCATAGTATGCTCCACTCCAGGAATGCACTATTCAAATGTTTAGAGCATACTCGGGACACATAGCCATGAGGGCCATACCATTGGAGCCAGAAATGTTTGCATATGGTATGCGTGTCCTTATGGCGGGATTGCCAGGCCTTACAGACAGAACCATGAGATCCCCTGATGAGTTTTTATTCAGCCCTTATCAAGGATGGCACTCTATTAAGAGTGGCACAGGACACCCAGAAAGGGTTTGGGTGGTTGTGCCAAAATAAAGTGGACCGATAAGTACACACACAGCAGAAAGGAAAGAGAATGAAGAGTAGGCAAGAGTAGCAAGGGGAAAGGTACAGAATATATTCCCTCTTGGGGTGTATGCAGATCTAGGAAAAGAGTATTCCACGAACCTTAGGAAATACTCTAGCCTTCTGCACAGTTTGCTATAACGGAGGCCCACGCTGTTTGCTCATGGCGTGGAACAGCAGCCATGGGTGTCTGTAATGTAGAAACAAGACAAGGGAAGGGCAGAGGTTGACTGATGGGAACCAACAGACAAGCTCTGTACAAAAGGGTCTACAAACAGTACAAGAGAAGATACTTACAGACAAATCCAGGAAAGGATGTTGATAGCAAACTAGCAGAAGGAAATGAAGGGAAAGTCATGTAACAGGATAGGATAGCAGAGGACAGTAAGGAACAAGGTTGAGAGCTCAGAGGAGCAGGAAAGCAATGAGCAAGCCCACAGGAGCAGGGCTGTAAGGTAGAGAGCCCAGAGGAAAAGGGCTTAGGGCAGCAGAGTAAAGCAGGCTGCACGGCAAGGAACCCAGAAGGGCCGGGCAGCAAGGAGTGGACCCTGAGGGGCAGGGCCGCTGAACGTAGAAGGTTGCAGAGGACTGCTAGGCCGAGAACCCAGCAGAAAAAAGGTAGGTAGTAGGCAGCGGAGCGTGATAAGCTGCAAAGTAGAAAGCCCAGAGGACAAGGGCTGTAGGCAGCCGGAGTGAGGCAGGCTGCAGAGCAGGGAGCCCAGAGGACAAAGGCTGAAGACAGCCGGAGTGAGGCAGGCTGCAGAGCAAGGAGCCCAGAGGACAAGGGCTGTAGGCAGCCGGAGTGAGGCAGGCTGCAGAGCAGGGAGCCCAGAGGACAAGGGCTGAGGCTGGAAAGCAGCAGAGCGTGAACGGCTGCAATGTGGAAAGCCCGGCAGGACAAGGGCGGAGGCTGGAAGGCAGCAGAGAGTGATCGGCTGCAATGTGGAGAGCCCGGCAGGGCAAGGGCGGAGGCTGGAAGGCAGCAGGGTGTAGCGGGCTGCAAGGCAGGAAGCCCAGAGGAGCTGGACAGAGGCAGGGAGCCCAGAAGGCTAGGGCTGTAGGCAGCAGGGTGTAGCAAGCTGCAAGGCAGGGTCCAAGCAGGAGTGATGGTAAACAGCATACAAAGATCCGTAGAAAGACGCGAAAGGTGGAGGAAGGACTCTCAATGCAAGAGGCTGAGCCACTGCAGGCAGCAGCCTTTTATACTGCCTAGCCCAGCACAGAGGCAGGCTAATTGGTTGCACCTGGCTAAGCACACCTGCAGACAATCGGCCACCTCCCTCTCTGTTCCTGAGCTGGTGGAAGCAGAGCAAATCCCTAGGGCTTCTGGGGGGTGTAGTTCCTTTGATGACCAATAGGAACAGCCAGGAATCGATGATTATAGCCAAGTGCATTATGGTATGTGTAGTTTGTTGGAAAAAATAATAAAGCACCAAAGTCTCGCAAGTGGGAAATAAAGTCCCCAAAGTAAATATAGATTGATCCAAGAGTCTGTTGTAAATAAATGATAAACAAATAGTCCATATTGAGCGCAAATGGATGCGCCCATGGCGCAGGCATGACAGCCCTAGAATACCTATGCATGAGGAGGAGGGACAAGTATTTCCTCTGATGATACACGCAGCTGCAGTGCGAGGGGGGGGGGGGAAAGTAGTATTGGTTGATGGTTACAATGATGAAGGTAGACAATGGTGCACGATTATCGCCATCGAAGGATATCTAGTGGCTGACTTCATCGATGATGATCTGTTTGAAGAACAAGCAGACACGGAAGTGACAATGGTGGAAGTAAGTTTCACCTTTTGGGTAAAGATGATTAAAAGAGAAGTACCGCAGAGAATGTTGGCACTAAAACGTCCTGAATATTTTGATGACGACATACCTAAAGTGCCTGTCTGGACTACAGGCCCCTATGACGTAGGTGTCTTGAAGGGGGTGGGAGAAGTAAGGATTTAACTGAAACCAGGAGCAATTTTACCAAGAGCCCGACAATATCCCATGTTTAGAGAGGCAGATGAAGGGATTTCTAATACAATTTCTGCCATGATGGACCAGGACATCTTAATGACGTCGTAGTCACCATGTAATACGTCAGTGTATCCTGTCAAAAAATCAAAGGGAGGGTCTTGGCGTTTAATTCAGGATTTACGACCGATAAACTATATTGTTGAGGCAGAGTTCCCTTTACTCCCTAACCCGGCTACAATTCTATGTAATATGCCCATTGAGGCAAAATATTTCACAGTGATTGACTTGAAAAATGCCTTTTTCTCAATCCTGTTACACCGTGACTCCCAAGATCTGACGTTGTTCACATTCGGACAAATGTATCTGAAAAGCACGAGGCTGCCACAGGGATACTGGGAGTCTCCGTCTATTTTCAACAGAGTCCTGCAGATGGACTTAAGCAATATTGCATTAGAAAGTGTTGTCTTGCAGTATGTGGATGACATCCTAATATGCAGCACCACAGAAGAGCAATGCAGGCACGATTCTGTTCAGCTACTGACTATACTGGCTGAGAAAGGTTATAAGGTTGACAAGGAAAAGTTACAATATTGTCAACAGGAAGTGCTGTACATAGGCCAGCTGATCTCACATGAAGGGAAGAAAGTAACCCCAGAAAGGCCTGAAGCCATATTGAACATGGTTAAGCCACACACGATAAAGCAAATGCAGAGCTTTCTAGGCCTTTACCACTATGTTGGGGAAAGGGTTTTCGATTACAGCACTTCTACTATGCCTATACTTCAGTCCCTAAAGAAGGCCCAAGTGACAAAAGAAAAGATTGAATGGTCTGAGACAATGTAAAAAGGGTTTGCTGAACTCAAGAGAGCGATTTGTACAACTCCAGTTCTCGGAATTCCCAATTATGCAGAGGAATTTTACCTGTTTTCACACACAGAGGGCAGCGTTATGACGGCAGTGCTCTCTCAAACCTTGTTGGGATATAAGCCCCTAGCATATTACATTGGGAATCTGGACCCAGTAATGAGAGGCCACTTCCCATGCGAATCAAGTTTAGCTGCCGCAGCGTTCGCCATAGAGAAGGCGACAACAATTGTAATGGGATGCTCCATGACGTTATACGTCGAGCACTCATTATTTGCCATTTTAGAGAAACCAAAAGGCACATTGACATCTCGGAGAGCTTCTGCCTATGAAGTGATCATATCATACCCATCGATTAAAATAGTATGATGTAAGATGGTGAACCCAGCTATGTTTATAGCAGAGCCGGTCACTAAAGGAGAGCCGATACATGACTGCACGAATTATGAAGAAATCTATGATGAAATCCCCAGGGTGAAAGAAAATGCCTTGTCAAGAGGAGAGATCGTCTTTATTGATGGGCCTTCGAGAATCGAACAATGTGATGGGCAAAGATACATAGGCGTCGCTGTGATAAAGCACACAGTGAATGGAAAGTGCTTCTTAGTGCAAGAATACCATCTCATTTTTCAGCACAGGCTGCCGAATTATTGGTGTTGATACTCGCCATTGAGAATCACGCAGACCAGGAAGTAACTGTATAGTGACTCCGCCTATGTGATGTCAACGGTGCACGCAGGCTTAGCACACTGGAAAAGGAGGGGCTACCTCCGAGCGGACGGCACGCCAGAGCAGCACGCAGCCTTATTGGACAGGCTGATTAAGGCACTACAACTCCCAGTGGGCACAACGGTCGTGAAATGCGCCGCCCACATGAAAGGGACAGATTTTGTCTCACGCGGAAATCATGCAGCAGACACGGAAGCCAAACGTATGGCATCCAAAAGTGAGACTGTTATGGAAGTGGCGTGCACCCATGAAAGAATGATGGTTACACAAACCACACCTGACTGAAAAGTTATACCGATTTTGGGAAAACGCAGCTAATGGAACTCCAAGGGGATGCGCCGCCGGATGGGAAAAACCTGTGGAAATGTCAAGGGTGTTCTTTAAACCTCTCTGACAGCTTGTGGCAACAAGACAGCACTGGTAAACCAGTAATGCCTGTAGCCCTATTAAAAATAGCGCTGGAGCAACTACATTACCCTGCGCATATGACAAGACAATCTAGCAGCAATGCTTGCGGAAGACCGGTTCATATCGAATTTAGCTGAGCATGTTGTATTCTTTATGGTTAACTGCGTTATCCGCCAGCAACTCACCGATTACGTCGACATGATTCAAGTATGTAACGGGTATAGACGCTTGATTGTTGTGGTGTGTCCATTCTCCTAGATGGATAGAAGCAGGTCCATGTACACACCCAAACTCTACCTGTGCGGCCACATTTTTAGTGAGGGAAGTATTCCCCAGGTGGTGGTGTGTGAAGTCATGAGCTCAGATAATGGGGCTCACTTTGTAAATGCAGTCTTTGAGCAGATTAGCTTGCTGCTTGGTATAAGCACAAATTCTTGTCAGCGTATCAACCAGAAGGTAATGGGATGTGTGAGAGGCTCAACGGCTTGTTAAAGGAAAGGATAGCCAATTGAAGCTTACTCTAAAGAAGGGGTGGTTGCATTGCCTTCTACTAGCACTGTATGCTCTTTGGAACCAATCTGGCTCCGACCATCATCTTACGCCACAGGAAGAAGAATGAGAACTCCCCTCACACCCCGAGATAGAGCTAGATGTGATGCCCAGTCGACAGGAGAGGTTTTGGGGTCTGAAATGTAAAACTATCTGAACTGCATGACCTCTTGCCTTAGTGTAATTTCAGACCAGCTACAGCGACGAAGTAGAGGGTGCAGTGCAGCACAGAACCGATGAAGAGACACTGCAAAAGAGCCAGCTCAAGGTCTACGTGTTCCACTCGTCTTCCCTGGAGACAAGGTCTTCGTGAAAAATCGCACAAGGAAAAAGTGGGACGAGCCAAGGTTCAACGGACCGTTCAAAGTTGATGTTTGTTACCCCTTCTGCTGTCAAGCTACAAGGAAGATGATCTTGGATCTTCCACGGTGATATCACGCCATCCATCGGAGGAACTCCCCTGCCTGCACCCCACCGCAAAGAGACTACAGACAATGGGGAAGAACCACAGCACGTGCAGACGAGATCCATGACGAGGAAGGACGCATGACCAGCAGAGTGAAGACAAAGAACTCTTTGCAAGTTGTGGCTTAACTTGGACACTTCCTCTAAGCAAAGGGGATAAGGACATAAAAACTGACACACTGTGCATCCTAGTTGGAGGATGAAGAAGAAAATTGCGCGTATAAACAACATGTTTCGGTGATTTGAATTTTGGATTGGGGCAATCCTAAGCCTTGATGAGAAGAAGACTATGCAACATTTTGACCAAGGACATTTACATTGAAAGCAAATAAAGTTTCCCGATTCATTCAAAGCTGAGACTTTGTTTGGAATCACCTATGGTGTCCCACAGTAGAGACCTCACAAAGGACGTGGTCCCCTATTTTAACTTGGTGTTAAGATCATTCCCGTCACTGGTAGGGAGACTCACAAGTGTCACAGACTTTCTTAAAGATCCTGACAACGAAAAATAATCAGACAACTGCTCACTGTCATTGCAGAACTATTCATACTCCCTGAATACAGTGAGAAGGAATCAAATGCTTCCAACACAGGTGGAAATGGAGGAGCTAATCAATACACTTTTCTTTCACATGATCAAAGACTGTCCATCTATTGCCAGAAGAACAACTGATACATTAACCTTCCTTCGAGATCCAGCAAACACTAAACATTTAAGCCATCTTTTGAATAAGATCGTTATTTTGGTCGCACTCCACGCGACCTGACAGTGCAGACATTGTTTACATCAAGGAAAGAACATATTATCCTGAATCTCAACAAAGACTGGACAAATGTCCCTATCACCAGAAGACAGTAGATTTGCATACCACGTCTTCTTTCACCTCATTGAGAACTTTCCAGAGCTAGTGGGAAGGCCAACCAATGTTGATGTACTTGCATTTCTCAGAGATCCAGTAAAGTGTACTCAGCTAAACATGATCTTGCATGCCATTGTAGCCCAAATTAAAAATTCCAATCTACATCGAATCCTGAGGAGACTTTCCGCTGAGGGACTGGAGTCAAGAACTTTATTTGTAACTTTTCCCTATTTCTTTACACTGACCAGTGTCCAACATGTCCTCAGGACTGAAGCAGATTCGAGGAGTGGACTGGGAACTCATGCACAGTAAAGGTGACTCATCGAAGGATTATTTTAATCTATTTCTCCCATAGTTTAGCAAAGTAACTGTATCCTGTATTAAGAGACAATCATCACTCGCAACGGGGGGGGGCACTTGTGAAGCACCTGACACTTTTGACACAGAACTTGAAGAACGATATTGGGTGGGGGAATAATAACATTGACATTTGGCGAATGATCGAGATGGGGGCCCAGAACAGTAACCTGGTCCTCCCACAAGCATAGAGGCATCCCCGCTTCTCTGAAAGAAAATGCTGTCGTCTTACATATCGAACCATAACATACTTATGCATTGTATTTATCATTATTTTACTGTCATTAACGATCAGGACTGCATTTTTTTTATTAGTGCACGGGAGCGTTGCATTTTCAGTGCACCCACCGATATACGCATGAAGCCCACAAAAGCACCCAGACCTTAAATGGTAATTCCAGTCGCTACAAAATCTGACGGTAGAGTAAATGAACTTGAAATGAACGTGATTAATAGTGATATACACACATTTATGGTAACAGATGAGTAGGAAAGTCGGAGACAGGGTCGGCATGAAATGAATGAAGACAAAGCATTGACAACTACACGCACACTGAATGCACACAAAACAGGCCTATTGTCAATGACCACAGAACCGCAAACGAAAGCAGCAGAGAAGATGAGACTGCCTACCGTAAAAACCTTCACAGGAGATAGTGGGAGAAAACAAAAAGGATTAAGAGAAATAACAACAGAAGCAGTCATATCAGAAGCCCTTAAGAAGACGGAGGCGGCCTCGGAACAACTCTCAGCAAGGACACAAATGTTAGTAAACGTACTCTTCCCATACATAGCCAGAGCAAGGAAACAACAAGAGGAACTGAAGAACAAAACAGAGGCTGTATATCGTAACTTGACTCGTTGTGAAGAATATATGGGCCTCAGCCCCAAGTTCCACACGGAGAGAAGAAAAATCACTCCCCGTGCGAGCCTTGAGGCCACAGGTGGTGGTTGTTTCGCAGGAACAGACGCCGCCGAGGACCCCAGAGCTGTGGAATGAATTGGGTATTCGTACATACAAACACAGTGTCAACAATGTAACAGTTATGGAAATAGGTCTTACCCAAGGGTTATACTCTAACTGCCAGTAACTCTGTGGCTGTTGTGCAGGGAAGCGTCGGTAATCCTTCAAAGCCAAGACGCCAGAAAACTCAGCTATGGCTACCACCCGATGATTCTTGGAAGTATTCTGAAAACTGTGGTAACGTAGCAGTTCGAGGAAATCTGGAGAGTGAAAGCAAGCGTCCCCAAACAGCACGATCCTCCCCTCAATGAGATACAATGAAGGACTCTCCCAAAATGGGAATAAGGCCAAGACAGAGTGCGGTTGAGCGTAAATGGGAGTTTATCAATCAGAATTGGGCATGCAAAGAACTCTGCAAACTCCGAGAGCGCTCTGTCTGACAATAGCAAAGACAGGCGTATATATTTACAAAAAACGTCATCAAAACCTACATACTATAGGGGGCACAAGTTCATTGGGATTGGGTGGCGACGACTAACTATAGGTGCTGCTGCGGCGTGGTTGGTCTTGGCTGGAGGACGTCACTGGTCACCCTCGTGGGTTGGGCTGGGCCTGGCAGGTCGGCTTGAGTTCATCCGGGCGGTGTTGGTGTGGCAATGCTGCCTGTGGCAGAGATGAATGCCTTTCCTGACTTACTTGCCCTCGGCCATGCACACCGCAGTCATTCAGTCATTTACAGTGTTATTCTCTTTAGTAAATCTTCCAATAGGTTATTTTATAGGTTAATGCAACACAGGAGGAATGCACCTTGTGAGGGGTCTGGAGGTAATACATCGAGGCCTGGTTACCCGTGTCCTGCTGACCGGGGCCATAGGTCGAGGGGCTAAGCTTCGGGGCCTGGGACGGGTGGTACAGGTCTTTCTGTCTTGTTAGAAGTTGTTATGGATGTTCCGCTGTGTGTTGTCAAAGTGTTGGGTGTCCTGATTGCACAGGGCCATAAGTCTAAGACGGTCCGGTGGGTTGCGGGGTTTACGGGGGGGCGCGGGAGTTTAGACAAAGGTTTACTGCTGTGCTGTAAATAATGCAGGTGGCTGGTCGCGGCCTTGGGTGCTGCAGTGGGGCTACAAACCTTTGAAGCGGCTCCAGTCTGGTCGGGGGAGGTGGGATAGCGCAGAGCGGGCCTCTGTTCTCATGTCTTGGCAGCCTTCGCAGGGTGGGAGGGGGATACATTGAGGCCTTGTACGCATTCACAAAGGTATCTCCCTCGTATGTTGCTGAATGTAGGTAAAGACATCGCAAACATTTGAACACTTTCTATAATACTTATTTAAAATCACTTCAAAACATGCATTTAACCTTTGCTGGATGTGTCTCGATTATACCCAGTCCGAGCACCATATTTGTACATTATATTCTAGCAGCTACAGTGTTTTAGTTACATGCATATACATTCGCAGTAAATGAGGTAGTAGTTGGATCGGTGGCGTACATAGAAAACGACCCGCCACTGTACGTGACGGTGGTGGCACATAAGGGGCTTAGACATACACACATGATGAGGGCATTCTCGCGCATCCTTTACATGAGTTCATAGTATAGTTGCATTCGCTTTCTCGTGTACTCTAGCAGCATTAGCTTAGTTATGGCGCAAAACCATGGGAGGTAGGTTGCCCAGTGATACACGCAACAAACAGATCCCTGGAGCGTTCCTTTATTATTAGCATCCACCTGTAATGGTGTGAGCTCGCCATTGCTTATATCATGGGAGCATGCTCTCTCATTTTAATACATTCTACAGGCGTTTGTAATATAAGAGATTTTGTGGAAGAAAGCATACTTTGCAAGAGGTCTTGACATTAATATATACATATATATAAAGACTGTCTGTCATCAGATGACCATTTTACCGTTCTTCTCATTGTTCCGGCCTGCTGGCCGGGTCATGCTGATAGTGATAGTACACTGCGGGAGGTGAACTGTTACAATGTTAGCGTATTGCGCTAGCTCATGTCCGTCTTGTTCGTGGGAACGTGCTCGCAGCGGATCTGCCAGGGTGCTGCGGCAACAGGGATGGGACTCTCCAAGGGTGGGGGCCGCGCTACAGTGCGCTGAGCTCACACCATCTTTACCAGACAAAAAATGGTTTCTGGGCCTAGCTAAATTTGTGTGGCAACCAATACGTGTGGGCACTCGATACGTGTGGGCAATGTCTCCAGCGGGTGAGCCCTCCACCACCTGGGCCCGGGTGGCACGAGGGAACGCCCAATGAGCCATAGCCCTCACCTGGGGAGAAAACCCAGGCGAGAGGGGTCTCCTGGACCAGTCCTCCCCTACATTTCCCCCTTTCGTTACTTAAGTAACGAATTCTTTAGCTCTTCTATCCTCCTACATTCTGCTTCGTCCATAACCGCCTCATCCCATGCAGGAGTTCCTTTGATAGGCATCCATGCTCTTCACACCCCCCTTAAGCTCTCACCTCTCCTGGCGTATTCATCTGGAGTACACGTGAGATATATACACCCACCATCTCCCTCCAAATCTACCCAAACTTCCTCGTACCATTCTAGTATGCGGGGCTCTTTGATGGTGGTGTGCCACAGCTTATCTACAATCTCCTTGTCGTGGTACATGGGCACCAGTTGGTACCTGGGTGTGTTATCTATCCCTGTTTGTATTTGTGCTTCTTGCATTGTTTTTATTGTACCGTGTGAGTTGCCCATTGTCACCATCATCATTGCACCATTTGGTACTGCGTTAGCACAGACTCGAAGACCCACCTGGCACAGGCAGAAAATCAAAAGGAGGAACACCACAGCTGGCATAAAAAATTTCACAGTTGTTCCAAGCCATGAGGGGACCCAGGAGAAGATGTTATCGAACCATGTACTATCTTCTGCTCCGCCTTCCATCTTCATTTTTTCTCCTAGGTTGTGGACTGCTTCGATCACATGGGACAGGGAGCCGTTCTCTGCGTCTTCAGAAGGTACGAAAGTGCAGCAGGCACTTCCTATTTTTCGGCAAACACCGCCGTCCATCGCCGTCAACAGGTCCAGGACATACCTGTTTTGCATGGTCATCAGTCGCAAAGCTCTTAGTTCGACCTTTATTATGTTAAATCCTTCTTCAGTGTCGTTTGCGAGCTGAATCAATTCCCAACGGGTTATCTGGAGCCATTTTGCGTTTGCCCTTGCTTGGACACTTGATACGAGTGAGGCAAAAAATGTTTCTGCTGAGCTGAATAATCGATATTTGTCTGGGATCTGAGCCAATAGTTCTGATGATGCCTGTGAGATGTAATTTGATGCTCGTCTGTGACGGGTTAGCACCTCTCCCCTGCTTCCGGAAGACAGGACATACATTTGTGATTCTGCAGTTGGTTGGGCCACACTCTGTTGCGTGCGTTCCTGTGTCCTTTTGCTTCCATCGATGTGGCTTTCTGGTATTACCATTAGAGCTGAGTGCAGAGTGGCCATTGAGCAGCTGCCACTCCACGACGGGGGGAGGTGTAGGTATGCCTGGTTGCCACATACCCAGTACGTGTCCATAAGGGCCGCAGTCCCTTTTCTTAGATCTGGGATGGTGAGGGTTTTGTTGCACTTCTTGTTCGTACCCATGGACGTTCTCCCTTCTCCTTCGAAACATAGTTCATAGTCTATTTCACTCTGCAGCTTGAAAGGCTTTTCGATGGGCGTAACCCAAGTTAACTTTGAAATGTGTTCCTTCCATATGGGTGTGCACGTTTCTTCTATCCATTGCAATTTCTCCGGTGCCACACCCCTCAGTGCTTCAGCTTTACACATTACTTCTTCGTTCTTCCACTTGTTGTCAGAAAAAAGTGTCCCTTCAATTACGAAAAATGGTTCCTTCAGACATACCACCCCTGCCGGTTTTGGGTAGCACGTTTTCTCGTTCTGTACCATTTGAAAAGTCACTTCATGTGCCTGGAAGGTGTTCTTAATCCTGCATAACGTAAGATGAAGGAGACACTGGGCATCTATGATTGGCAACTCTTTGGGTAACAATACTTTGGGTGTACCTGATGCGTGGGGAATGAGGGAGCAGACATAACAGCTCTTGTTTGTTGTTTGTTTAGCTGTGGCACTCATATCTGCATACCACTTATTTGTTTGGTGGGGGTGTCGCGGGTCTTCCATTTTATCTAGACCTAGCCCATAGTACTCATCATACTTCCTCCTCCCTGCTTCCCTCTTCCGTCTGTTATTCTTGTTCCTTTGGCGCTTCCCAGCCTCCTGAACGAAGGGCAAAACAGACCCCCCTTTCCCCTTCCCGCCCCCCTTCACCCAGTCATCATATAATATTTCATGTGTTGCTTTCATTCTTTGATTGTCTATGGCCATGGGGGCAGGTTGGCTGGTGGGGGTGTTATACAACCAGGATATGGCAGAGGGGTTTCGGTCGTTTAAGCTGTGAGCATTGTAATTAGACATCTCAGGTGGGGACAGTGTGTTATTTTGCCTTTTACCCTTTGGCCCTCCATCTTGTGAGATGACAACATTGGGTGGCGTAGTATAGTGGCCCCACACAAGTTTAGTTCCGTCCCATACCAAGAAATCACCTTCCCTTGTATTGGCATTGACACTTGCAGTTGTATTGGCCCCACTAGTTGTGTTGTTCCCTCCCCCCTCGTTCATCTCGATAGAGATGAACGCTATGAACCAGTATGTAACCAGACCAAACATTAATGTAAAAAACAATATAATGCACGCAGATAGTCCACATTCATACGAATATATGCATTTCTCAGTTAAACACTCTCTAATTCTAGTAAATCTATCCGTTGCAGGCTGCCCGTTAGATGCCATGGAAGCTCCTGTTTTGAGATATAAAAGTGCATTAAGTGCATGCATGTAAACATTTTGCTAGCACCATCAGTGCCAATATATATTTGACGGGGAATGGAAGCGGGTGGGGATACGGGGATGGGTATCCACAGACAAGGGTTTATACAGGCCATAATTTGGTCATTTCATTAATTATATACAAATCAACACGATAAAGAGAGAAAACACATTTCTTTTTTTTTTTTATTTTTTAAGTATCCTTATCAGTTATTCTCTTATTCAAGTCCAGTATCAACACATACGCACAAATTCATATTCAGACATTCTGCTCAGTTGCATCGTGTGCTGTTGTCTGTGCCTCCTCATCTACCTCCTCTTGTACGTTGCTATATGCCTTCCGTATGTCGGTCAAGTGCACCCAGTACCTCAAGCCTTTGACCTTTACCGCCGTGGGCGTGCAAAATATTACTTCGTATGGGCCATGGAATCGTGGTGCATTCCACCGACGCACAAAGCTTCTGACATGAATCCAGTCGCCTGGCATTAGCTGTAGCTGTTGCCCTGGCTCCGTGACAGCGCCTGTTACATTTCCCTCTTCTCTAGTGAAGGGTGGGGAGAGTTGCTTTGATATTACGCGCGCTGCCCTTGTCAATTTCCTTAAATAATCTGTGAACTCATCTCCCAATATCGCGGCGCTTCTGTGAGCGTCTGAGTGTTCGCGCAGTGGCGAGTGTGCTGTGTTCATCCGTCTCCCAGTCACGATCTCGTGCGGGGACAAATGGTGGTCTTTGCTTGGCTGGTTTCTTAATTCAAATAGCGCAAGGGGTAGGCAGTAAATCCAATTCTTCTTTAATGAGAAGCATAGTTTTGATAACCTGCCCTTCAACAGTCCGTTCATCTTTTCCACTACGCCATTACTTTGAGGATGATAAATTGAACATAATTTATGTTTTATTCCCAATAATGTAGTGACTTCCTTAAAAAGCTCATTCACAAAATGAGTGCCGTTGTCTGAGCGAATCACGTCACAAATTCCCCAGCGCGGGAACACTTCCCTTACTAGAAACTTGGCGGCGCTCTTGGCATCAGGTCGTGCGCAAGGTCCTGCTTCCACCCACCTCGAAAATGGGCACACAACCACGATCATGTACCGTGCGCCATTACACCTTTCCCCCATGTCTGCGTAATCTATATGCAGTTCCTTGAATGGGCCAATGGGTTTAGGAATTGTTCCCCAGAGAGTGCGTAATGTCATTCCTGTATTGTATATTTGGCATGTTGTACATTCCATTGCCAATCGAGACACATGCTCCTGGAGACAGGGCACGAACCATTCTTCCTGTATTTCTGCTGCAATGTGCTGTTTGGTGTTATGTGCAGGGAAGTGTAGCTGTTGAAATGCAATCTCTAATAGCTGTATTGGCATTACCACTTTCCCCGAGTTATTTTGCCGCCACAGCAGGTCTGTTCCTGACTTGCTGCACCCTCGTTTTGTCCACATTAATTTTTCCTCTGCACTGGCTCCTTCCTGTAATTCTATTATTTGTGATATGGGCATCATATTATATCCTTCTGGGGGCTCGTCGTTTCTCTTGTTCTTAAGCATGTACTCACCTGTGTCATTTTTCTGAAAATAGGAAGCCTCCTTGGCGGCAGCGTCCGCTGCCGCGTTTCCTAAAGACACAACATCTGTGTTGGATGTATGTGCTTGGCACTTTACTATTGCTACTACAGTAGGGTTTTGCAGGGCCTCAATTAACTCCTTCAATAATTCTGCATGCTGTACTGGTGTTCCGTCTGCCCGCCTAAATCCCCTACGCCCCCATCTTGCTAGTCCTCCATGTACTGTCGTTGTCATGTAAGCTGAGTCTGTGTATATTGTCACTGCACAACCCTTTGCCGCATGTAGTGCTTCTATGAGCGCAATCAGTTCTGCTGCCTGTGCGGAGTAATGTGATGGGAGGCGGTATTGTACCAGTGTTTCATACTCACCGTCTTCTAACCTTACTACTGCCATGCCAACGTGTTTTTCTCCCGTGTCCACGTCAATTGTTGCGGACCCATCCACAAAGAACACTTCCCCCTCTCTTAGAGCGTTCTCACACACCACTGTCTCCTCCCTCTTTCTCCTATGTAGGTTGCGCAATCGTGGTTCTGCATGTCTTCGAGTGTGCACGCTTCTGTAATGAATGTGGCGGGGTTCACTGTCTTGCATCTCACTATATGGATGTTGGCACTGGACAATATAATCTCGTAGGCGGTCGCCCGCTGTGTGGTCAGTGTGCTTTTTGATCTTTCTAATATTGCAAATAATGAATGTTCCACAAACAATGTCACCGGGCATCCCATTACTATTGTGGCACTTTTCTCAATCGCGAATGCGGCTGCAGCGAGTGATTGCTCGCACGCGAAATGGCCCTGCATCACGGCATCTAAAGTACCACTATAGTAAGCCAATGGCTTGTGTCCTAAGGACGTTTTTTGTGTCAGCACTGCTGTCATCAGTGTTTCTTTGCAGTGTGAGAATAGGTAAAATTCGCGTCCATAATCAGGGTTTGCGAGTACTGGGGCGCTTGAAATCAAATCTTTTAGTGTTTGGAAAGAGGAGCTCATCTCTTCCGTCCATTCCATCTTCCTGTTTTCCTGTTGGGCCACCTTTAATGCTTGTAATAGGGGCCTGGTGTATGCCGCATAATCTAATATCCATGCTCGGCAGTAATTGCACATTCCCAAGAATTTCTGCATGTCTTTTACTGTTGTGGGTTCTCTTACTGATCTTATGGCTTCTACTCTGTCTGGTATTATTCTTTTCCCATCTCTTGAAATCAGCTGTCCTAGGTACAGGACCTCTGTCAGACAGTATTGTAGCTTTCCCTGGTCCACTTTGTACCCCTTGTTGGCCAGCAAAGTCAGTAATGTTATGGAATCTGTTCTGCATTTCTCTTCGTTTTGTGCGCAGACTAGTAAATCGTCTACGTACTGAATAATGGTGCTCTCAACTGATAGGTTTCCTAGGTCTTCATGTAATACGCGATTGAAGATGCTCGGGCTCTCGCAGTATCCCTGTGGTAATCTGCAATGTTCATATCTTTTACCCCCCAGTGTGAAGGCGGTAAGGTATCTACTCTCTTCAGCCAGGGGTATGGAGAAAAATGCGTTTTTCAAATCTACTACTGTGAAATGTGATGCCTCTTTCGGGATGCTGCATAGTATTGATGCAGGGTTCGGGACTAGAGGGAACTCCTTCTGAATTACATCATTGAGGGGGCGTAAGTCCTGTATCATCCTCCAAGACCCCCCTTTTGCTTTTTTGATTGGATAAATACAGGTGTTACATGGGGAGTTTGAAGGCACTATTATCCCTTGTGCTAGTAGGGCATTTATTGTCTCTTTTATCCCTTCTTCAGCTTCACGAGACAAAGGATACTGTTTAACTCGGGGTAAAATTGCTCCTTGCTTTAGTTTTATTACCACAGGCTGTACTCCATGCAACAGTCCCACATCATGTGGGCCTGTTGTCCATAAGTTGTTTGGTACGAGCCTCATGTCGTCATCAAAAAATTACGGTGGTGCTCCTACCACTGTCATCAATTGGACGGGGGTCTCCCTTGCTTGTATTAAAATATCACAGGGCATCGCTATTTCCATTACTATCTCACCATCCCCTTCCGTGTCTGAAAAGAGATCCTCATCTGTTACCTCTCGTAGGGCGATGTTGGCGTTTGTGCACAGCACTGTGCGCCACTCACACCCTTCCTCGTCCACTCCAATCACAGCGATCCTCTTTGCTGACACTTGTACAGCGTGCAAGTCTAATGATACCACTGATCCTGGTGCTGTGTTGGGACACACTATGGGGCGGAAGAGGAACTCCGCCGGAATCCTCCAGTCCAAGCCTCCTAGCTCGGGAATTATGAGGGCCAGAGTCTTCAGCCCTTTGATAAACATTTCCTCATTTTGTGGCAGCCCTCGTATTTCCTGTGTGGTTGTGTAGGCTTGCACTACCAACATCGCACGCAAGGGGCATATCCCAGGTGTAGAACACACTATTCCTCTCTCGGTAAATGATATGGTCATGTTGAGTTTGCTCAGAAGATCCCTCCCTAGCAAGTTTATTGGGGAATGTTCGTAATACAATAAGGGTGCCTTCACAGTCTTACCCCCCACTGTTACATCCAAAGCTTCTGTGTAAGGAACTTCAATTACAGCCCCAGAGAACCCCTGCGTCTCTAACTTCCTGTTAGATAACGGGAATCGGCCCTCTCTGACACATAATTTCTCCGCTCCCGAATCAACCATGAATATAAACTGCTTGTCTCCTATCTGCGCCCCTACCAATGGTTCCTCTGCTGCATTGTAGGTGGTGGATAGAACTGGACACGCAAGTGTTCTCTGTGGGCTGTCCTATGCGGGGTATCTCATCGCCCCTCCCTCATTAAAAACACTCCCTGAAACCACTGACATGCCACTGTAAGGTGCTGGTGCGGGGGCCCCATTTGCTTTTGTCGCGAAAGGGTTACCTGGCGTGTATTGCATACTGTCATTGTTTTGTGAGTGGTTCTGTGTCCTATACTGGTGTCCCTGTTGCTGGCCCGTGGTACCCTGGCCGGGGTTTCTTAGTTGCTGCTGTCCCATTGGGAGACCATATGGGCTCCCTGGGTGTGGATGACCATAATTCTCCTCCTCTTGGAACCCATTGTTTTGTCTACTTCTGCACTCCCTGGAGTAATGCCCCCATCGTCCACAGTTCCAGCAACTCCCCTGGGGGCCCCTGGGACCCTGCCATCCATTTCCTCCCATTCCCCCGTACCCCTGTCCGCCTCCTCTCCGGCCCCTGTACCCACCTCGTCCCCCTCGAGGGGTCCACTCTTGCCACTGCGGACTTCCACCTTGCTCCTGCTCAGTCCACTGCCGCTGTGCTGTTCCCGCCCAATTAGTTGCCACCCTTCCTTGGAGTGCTATCAGCCCCTCCTCCTCATCATCTCCCTCTCTACTGTGTGGGAGCGCGGCTACTGCTGCTGCAACCTTCACTAGCTTTGACTGTACTAACTTCGCCTCGTCTGCCAATCTTTTCTGCGCCACCTCCTTCTCCCTCTCCTTGATTCGTTTACAATGGTGTACTATTATGCTCTGAATTTCTGGCCATCCCTTTGCTTCAATACCTGCTATCTTGTCAAGCGCCTTCTGCACTTCCTTTGGGAGCCCTCTCTTTATAATAAAATAAAATAAAGATGTCGATTGATACCAGGGCGTGCCCGTTTCTGCTCTCCACATCTCTTGGACCCGAAAAATGTAATCCATAGCCTCCTCCCCGTCATTCATTGTACACTGCATCACTGACTGTAAGTCCGGTGTGTCTGGGAATGTTTCGCGTAAGGCAACCCACACCCTGGCACGCACTGTGTTAAAGGATGCCCCATAATTGCGGTCACAGTCTAACGTTACTCCCGGGAAACCGGCTTTTACCCATACTCTTTCAGCCTGATCACCCACTGCTGACACGAGCAGACTTTTCACATCTCCTATAGCTAGGGGTACCCCAGCAGTATGTTTCTCAAAGGCATATATCCACTTACTTGCCCCTCCTGATAACGGGGGCAATAGCTTTAATAAATTGGCTTTATCCATCTGCGCCCATGGGATATAATTGGGCCTCCCTCCTCCCCTGTGTATCAACGGGAGCTGTAGCTTTCCTTTCGTCGTCCCATCTGGGCCCGTTTTGGCTGCTGATGTTCCCAGTGATGCCATTTTCCCCACTCTGTTCCTTAATCGCCCCGTCCATTCATCGTCCAGTGTTCTCATTGAACACGTACCTTCCTCCCCCTCGCTTCCCCCTCCCATCGCCATACTCAACCTGTCGCTTTCTTCTAACTCGTCCCTTATATCACACAGCAATTCCTCTCTAATTCCCCCAAGCCTTTCTTCGTTTACAACATCTCCCTCTCTGGACCCTACTTCTATTATTTGCGTTGGTTCTTCCTCAATTCTGAACAGGATCTCGCCCTTTTTCCACCCCTCTTCGGGCTTTCTATGTTCACCTGGTGCTCTGGACGTACGCCCTGATCTAGTTGCATCTAGTGCTGTTCGTTCGCATATGTCTTTTATCCTTGAGAGCTCATCTTTTGCTATCGACAGTCTTGACTCTAAATCATCTGTGAGCTTCTCTATATCTACCCTTTGTGTGCCTGCCTGGGCTCGCTCCCTCGTGCTTTCATATGGCGGAGGTGCCGTGGGCCGATGGGGTGTAGTATCTTTCGGGGGAGGTATGTAAGTGGGGTCACTGTACCCCTCTGCGGGCACAGGCTTCTTTAATATCGGGTACAAACTTATTACCTCTACTGGTGGTGCTACACTTGACACTTCTTTGACATCTTTCTGTATCAGTAGTGGATTGTCTGTGGTGGATGGGAGATCAGGATTTAATGCTGGTGTTTTAGGCGGTGGTATCTCTTCAAATAACCTCCAAAGATCTAATATTTCCCTCCTATTTTGCAGCTGCTTTCCTTTGTATTTTAGAAAAATGCATGTGGCCACCGTATCCAGAACACTTTTATCAAATGACCCTCCCTCGGGCCAAATCTGAGGTAACCCCTCCCCCTTGAGCTCGGTCACCCATTGGTCGTGATATTTTTTAATCCGCTCCACGTATCCCGGGAGATTCTTACAAATATGTGATAAGGGTGTTTCAGCCCCCATCTCTGTGCTCTCCTAGTACTGGTGTGTCGCCGTGTATTTGCAACTACAATGTAAATGTAGTATCAGTATTATTCTTTATATTTTACTTCACATTCAATGTTGGGTCCCTTTGGGCTCTCCTCCTCCCTGACTGCGCAATACAGAACTGGCCGTACACAATGTCTATTCTGTTCTCTTTGGGGGGCACATACAAGAGCAACCCATCCCTTATTTTGACAATGTCAGCCTGGAAATCAAAAAGGTACTCACTCACTTCACTATATTGACGTTATCTGAAAAGGGAAAAAAGTTTTATCCGACCACACTTACCATGACCATTTAACTATTATGCATTTATAACCGCTTCACACATTCACAACATCAAAATGTCTTCTAGCACATACGAGGTGCACACACCTCTTGGCACCACTCAATTCACCATTCAAGCTGCCCTCCCTTTCCTCCCTAGCCGGCTGTCCCTGTTAGTCTTATTTGAATATCTAGATGCGCATATATATAGATATTAACCTACTTTCCCCCCTTCTAGTAGGACTCTTTTTCTCTTACTGTCTCCCTAAGTTTGTGCTAATCACAGTTCTTTATTCTCCCCCCTACCCTTAAAGAAAAGAAAGGAAAAAAGTAGTAGCGGTCACTAAAGTACTCTGTGTCCCCTTTTGCTGAACACTTTTATTTTATACTCCACTTCTTCATATATTCCCAGTACTAGTCAAGATAGCACTATGCGGCGCAGCCTTCCACCCCCTTTCGGAGCTAGGTTCCCGTCACTTTTATCTCTTATTCACCTCTTGATCCTAATGGCCATATGCAAAGAAAAAGCAAGGAAAATTTAAGATGATCCTTAGTAGATCTGCGTACCCCCACCCCTATCGTTATCTGTCTTACACTTCTTTCCCCGCTCCCCTTAGAAACGCTCGCACTCAGTACTCACGTGCCCGTCTTGAACCGATAGTCTCCGAAACTGGGTCCGTCCAGGCAGTGTCGCCGTCAGCTCAACAGTCAGCCCCGGCTCCGGCGAGCGGTACTCAAAGGGGATTTTTCAACCGGGATCCCGTACCCTCTCTCTATTGAGTGCGCACTTCTTAGTGTACCGGTCGCCGTTGGCGGGCAGCCTCCCGGAGCCGGCTCACCGTGCGTATCCCTTTTCGACCGGAGATTCTCGTGCCAAAAGGGGACGGTTATAAGGAGTTAGGAAGAAATAAAAATCACGCTATCGGGGTCCCACTGAAAGCAAGCGTCCCCAAACAGCACGATCCTCCCCTCAATGAGAGACAATGAAGGACTCTCCCAAAATGGGAATAAGGCCAAGACAGAGTGCGGGTGAGCGTAAATGGGAGTTTATCAATCAGAATTGGGCATGCAAAGAACTCTGCAAACTCCGAGAGCGCTCTGTCTGACCATAGCAAAGACAGGCGTATATATTTACAAAAAACGTCATCAAAACCTACATATTATAGGGGGCACAAGTTCATTGGGATTGGGTGGCGACAACTAACTATAGGTGCTGCTGCAGCGTGGTTGGTCTTGGCTGAAGGACGTCACTGGTCACCCTCGTGGGTTGGGCTGGGCCTGGCAGGTCGGCTTGAGTTCATCCGGGCGGTGTTGGTGTGGCAATGCTGCCTGTGGCAGAGATGAATGCCTTTCCTGACTTACTTGCCCTCGGCCATGCACACCGCAGTCATTCAGTCATTTACAGTGTTATTCTCTTTAGTAAATCTTCCAATAGGTTATTTTATAGGTTAATGCAACACAGGAGGAATGCACCTTGTGAGGGGTCTGGAGGTAATACATCGAGGCCTGGTTACCCGTGTCCTGCTGACCGGGGCCATGGGTCGAGGGGCTAAGCTTCGGGGCCTGGGACGGGTGGTACAGGTCTTTCTGTCTTGTTAGAAGTTGTTATGGATGTTCCGCTGTGTGTTGTCAAAGTGTTGGGTGTCCTGATTGCACAGGGCCATAAGTCTAAGACGGTCCGGTGGGTTGTGGGGTTTACGGGGGGGCGCGGGAGTTTAGACAAAGGTTTACTGCTGTGCTGTAAATAATGCAGGTGGCTGGCCGCGGCCTTGGGTGCTGCAGTGGGGCTACAAATCTTTGAAGCGGCTCCAGTCTGGTCGGGGGAGGTGGGATAGCGCAGAGCGGGCCTCTGTTCTCATGTCTTGGCAGCCTTCGCAGGGTGGGAGGGGGATACATCGAGGCCTTGTACGCATTCACAAAGGTATCTCCCTCGTGTTTTGCTGAATGTAGGTAAAGACATCGCAAACATTTGAACACTTTCTATAATACTTATTTAAAATCACTTCAAAACATGCATTTAACCTTTGCTGGATGTGTCTCGATTATACCCAGTCCGAGCACCATATTTGTACATTATATTCTAGCAGCTACAGTGTTTTAGTTACATGCATATACATTCGCAGTAAATGAGGTAGTAGTTGGATCGGTGGAGTACATAGAAAACGACCCGCCACTGTACGTGACGGTGGTGGCACATAAGGGGCTTAGACATACACACATGATGAGGGCATTCTCGCGCATCCTTTACATGAGTTCATAGTATAGTTGCATTCGCTTTCTCGTGTACTCTAGCAGCATTAGCTTAGTTATGGCGCAAAACCATGGGAGGTAGGTTGCCCAGTGATACACGCAACAAACAGATCCCTGGAGCGTTCCTTTATTATTAGCATCCACCTGTAATGGTGGGAGCTCGCCATTGCTTATATCATTGGAGCATGCTCTCTCATTTTAATACATTCTACAGGCGTTTGTAATATAAGAGATTTTGTGGAAGAAAGCATACTTTGCAAGAGGTCTTGACATTAATATATACATATATATATAAAGACTGTCTGTCATCAGATGACCATTTTACCGTTCTTCTCATTGTTCAGGCCTGCTGGCCGGGTCATGCTGATAGTGATAGTACACTGCGGGAGGTGAACTGTTACAATGTTAGCGTATTGCGCTAGCTCATGTCCGTCTTGTTCGTGGGAACGTGCTCGCAGCGGATCTGCCAGGGTGCTGCGGCAACAGGGATGGGACTCTCCAAGGGTGGGGGCCGCGCTACAGTGCGCTGAGCTCACACCATCTTTACCAGACAAAAAATGGTTTCTGGGCCTAGCTAAATTTGTGTGGCAACCAATACGTGTGGGCACTCGATACGTGTGGGCAATGTCTCCAGCGGGTGAGCCCTCCACCACCTGGGCCCGGGTGGCACGAGGGAACGCCCAATGAGCCATAGCCCTCACCTGGGGAGAAAACGCAGGCGAGAGGGGTCTCCTGGACCAGTCCTCCCCTACAAGAGCGAATACTTGACAAAGCAGATAAGGATAATCCATGAAACGTGAGCTAAAGTCAAAAGGTCCATAAATCCAAGCAGAAACCAAACGCCAAATCCAAGGAACAAGAAAACCCAATCCGTCAGCTTGATATCAGTAACCAAATGAATCCAACGTGACTTGAAAACGCCAAACAGTGTCGCGAAACGGCTGTGAAGCGACGAGTGAATTAAATTGCATCGCTTTTATACCTGTCGACTCCTGATCACGTGAGCGGAGCTCAGGGCACGTGACCGAGAGTTCGGCCCGGAACCAGGAAGTAGTTGTCGATTTACTCTTGCTCCAGCCCTTTCGCAATCTCCATGGCAGTTGCCAGCAGAAACGAGGGAACAAATAGTATCGCCCTCTGATAGAGCCTGGAAGTTGGTGACGCTGCCCTCGCACCACAGGTAGCGTGATCATGTGAAGGGCTGACTGTGACTTGGAGATTCTCGCTGTGTTATGTGTTAGAGAATCACCGTGGGTATGAGTGTTCTATAAGGCGGTGTGCCTGGTGTGCCTGACCTTACTACTGCGCATGACACTGTATTACCCAGCACACAGGACAAGTACCAGGCCTACAATACAGTTATATACCGGACCAGTGTTAGGCTGGTTGGCATGGGCACTTGCACGCAGCAGTGAAAAGATGCATGAGGACCAGGAAAGAGCTGCCAGACTCTTGTCCAAGAAAATGGCATAGATGAGGAAGCCTGCACCATGGACCAGGGTACCCAAGAACCCTCCAGCAAGAAAAAGCCATACAGAGGCATTCAGAGATGTAGTTCTAGCAAACTACGGGAAAACCTTAAGAATCAAGAGAAGCATTCATGAAGATGTTATGTTAACAGTACTTGTATAGTGCTCCGTCACCAACAGAATTGGTCCCCAGGCGCTCTGGCGGATCTGCAAACAGAAGGGGTGGGTATGGTTAGTTGGGAAGAGGGGAGAAGGAGAGTGGGAGAGGTGGTGTGTTGTTTGCCAAGTTATCTAGTGTGAGCCTGGTCGGTTAAGGCTTTGGATGGTTCAGGGTCGGAGTCGTGCAGTGTGTTGTCCTGGTGGGTCCGTATTGGTGAACTGGTGTATTCAGACGTTCGTATCCTTCTATCCTGACTGGTTCTTTGGTTTCCGTGGGGTGAATATCCAAGATAATAATGAACTCAACGACTACCTGGAGAGCACAGCAAAGCACATATAGGGAACAACGTTTGGTACCAGCACATGAAAGCAGTTGGAAGACGAAATTCAGAAGGAGAATGCTTTGTTTGTGCACGTCTACCTTACAGCATGGGGGAAATCCAAGATCTTCATGGCTGTAGAAATAGATGTCCCGACAGCACACTGTCTCTCACACATAGCAATGTGCAACACCAGAGGCCAGTTCATGGGAAGGGATGCATCATTGATATGGGCAACACAAACAGCTTATCCCGATGAAGATGATTATGTCCAGGAGATTAAGACTAGAAATAGAGCCCATACTAGGAATCACATGATTAGGTACGAGAAACCTGAAGTTAAAGGAGCAGGAATAGGATGGGAAGTGAACCCAAGACTGAATGTCCAAGGAAAAACTCCAGAAGAGGCTCAAATTTGGAAAAATAGAGGCCAGATGCAGATTTGGGGAAGAGTGCTTTCGCCAAACGGATGGGAAGTAGTGGTCTGCCGAGCCTGGATGGTCCTTGGAGCCTGCAAGGAAGCAATTGCAAACTCACAAAGACTGTGCAAACCACTATGGCCTAAACTCGCACAATTACTAACATGGGTCGAAGACAGAGGAGGACCCCTTCAGATAGTGCCACTAGAAAGTCCGAAATTGTGCTTCAGGAACAATGGCACAAGGAAAAAGGGAGAGAATCGGAACTGTGGACGAATTTTTGAAGCTCCAGGAATGACTCGTGGGACTGCAGTGATCATGGATCATTATTGGGCATGTGGATCCAAAGCATACATCAGACTGCCGAAAAACTGGGGAGGCATATGCACTGTCCACGTTCAGCATTAGTGATCCTGTAAAGCGACCTGAACATTGACCGTTTCCCGAAAGCAGATGCCCACCTGAGGAAGAGGAGATCTGTGGAACTGATAACTCGAATGAAGAGAGAAAATGACTTCTCTGACAAATCAGAAGAAGCCTTTCATTTAATCCCATATGAATACAGGTTGTTCAGCCTCACCTCATCAGTGTTTGCGGCAATCTTCATGCCAAGATTCCAAGTTGGAGCAAATACTAAATGGTTGCAGATAACCAGATGGGAGTTACTGCAAACCATCAATACGACAATAAAAGGATTAAATGCGATCAAGGAAGAGTTAAAAGCCATCCGACTGATGACTCTCCAAAACAGATATGTATTTGACATGATCACAGCTATGGATGGAGGAGTTTGTGTAAAAATTGGCGAATAATGTTGCACATTTATACCTTCTCATGACGAGGAAAATGGAGGAACTTTAAGAGAGGCTATAGGTATGCTGACAAACCTACAGAACCAGATGATCAATGAAACCGACAAAGTTGATGATGACAGCTGGTTTGGATCGCTGTTTTCATGGGTTCCACAATGGATGGCAGACGCATTCAAGTTCCTAGGAGCCCTGCTAGTGATGATATTACTAGGATTTTGTGTTATCAAGATAATCTCGCAATGCCAGAAAACTGTGAAGAAGGCCATAGGGATGAAGATAAAGATTGATGTCAAACCAGGATGGAAGCCCAGAAATATGATGATGAAATAAGCGACTTTGTGAAGGCCAGCGAGCATGCGCCTCAAGGTACGAAATTTCTTTATCTGAGGAAACACAGAAATTATGAAGGAAATGGATCTATTGCAGCCCAAATGGACCATGTCCGCGAATGACATGGAACAAAGACGAACATGTAAAGACAGCAGGAAGCCTGAAAGGAGTGATACAACTATGGACTCCAAAGAGATACTCCTTCACACCATCATATACAAACCCAAAAGATGAAGAAGAAATTAATAAAGAAGAACCAAGTAAGATTAATACAAAAGAGGAAGGGGAAGTGGTCGATGAACCGACCAGAGAGGGGGAGTGTAGAGGAGGTCCCAAATATGGCCTGCACTCCAGTTGCCCATTTTGAAGTACCAAGAACGTTCACACCGAGATATGTGACGTATGATGAGCAAATAAACCAGCAGAGAGCCGCAGTAGGGCTCTGCCCATTGCCTATCAGAAGAACAATACCTATTGAAGTACCATTAATCAGACAACCATGGACAGTAAGGTATCCATTCAGGAAACCCTACCAGCAAATGAAACGAAATGAAGATTACTTGAACACTGTCCCGGAAGAAATTCAAAAGGCCTTAATTGAAGACGAATGGTGACGACACGAGGGCCCAGACAGACTCGCAGATGAGAAAACGACAACCAAAAGATGACACGGAGACGAAACGCCATGAATAAGGATATCATGAACTTAGAAAGAGAAACAATGTTGAAATATAAAGAAACTTAAGCCGTAAGCAGGATGAAGACATTCAACCAGCTAACGCCTGTACATATGCTTGTAACTGCAAGAAGCTAAGAAAACAGTTCGGATTGTTTAGTAGAAGAATAGAGCGGCAAGCGCCACCTATACATATCTATCCTCAACGAAGCACACTATATAAGTGCGAGTCCACTTTACACAAAAGCAGAATTAACTCCGGTTACTAGGGGTCAAACGGGACAGGATTCGTATTCCAGATAAAACGAGAAGATGGCTGAATCGGAACTCAGCAGGAGCAGCTCGTGCCTGGATAGTCGAGGTCGGACCAAGAGAAGGCGCGAACAGTAGCTTTGCGGAATCGAAACTGAAGAACAGAACAGCCTATCTCAGAAAGCCTGAGATAAGGGGGCCCAGGCAGCGGAGAAGCTGAATAAGAATTAAATGTGCAAATAGAAGGAAAACTAAGCAGATTCAGTGTGCTAGCACGTGACCAACCGAGCGAGAAGAGGCACAGTTTCACACATATGCCTGGCTGTCGCCCAGACAGATATCATAACTTTTTCTGACAAGAAGGTACAATTTTGAGGCCGACCACAGCCAACTAATTGACACATAGCCACTAAAGTAATGATTGATGGAAGGGATGCCGGGTGAATCTCGGGGCATCCTGCACCTGGTTGACCATTCTGCGTGCTGCTAATTAAAGTGGAGATTTGTTTATGGGGTTGAAGCCAACCCATTCACAATGGACCAAATAATCTAGGGTCCTATAGATAGTAGAACCAATGGGACGTCGTACCCTTAGTGACGTCCACCATTGTCATTTGTGAAGGGAGGGTTAGACGCCCACCTAATAGTGTTTATCCAATCCCCACACTCAGTTACCATATACAGATATAGCACCTATATTTGTTACCTTTTTCCAACCACTAGAATTGTATGTTACCTTTTGAGTGTTACACGTCAATGATGATGAGTTTTGGGTATAAATGTTACTGTTTGTATGAAGTTATTGGGAGTTGAAATGAGACTGGCTATCGCATCACTGTTGATTTCCATGTTTCCCCATTTTTTTGTACTTGTCATTAAACGGACTCCCCTTGGCCAAACCAGTGAGTTGTCCTTATTGATTGGTGTTGAGTAATAAAACCTGCACCCCATCTACCTCAAGGTGCAGCTATCTTGTCCTAAAGTACTGCAGAGCAAACTATGACTCTATGGGCCAGTCAGGGGTCTCTCCAGTACAGTACGGGGGAAAAAAAACTAAGATTGCGTTGGGTCGTCACCACTGAAAGGTAGCCCAATTTACAGGGGTACCCCTTCATTATACAGGTACCCCTAATCACGCTCACACCAGAGTAAATTTCCCCCTCCAGGGAAGCAAGGCCAAGAGTGTTATCTTGCAAGGATAACAAGTTTAATCTGTACATAAATGAGGAAGGTGCAAAGAACTCTGCTCCCTGAACAGCATATTCTGTCCCTCAACCGCTCAAAGCTCCTGCAGACTGGAGCCAGACAGGAGCTTTGACATGGTCACTGGATACTGGCATGGCTCCATCCAAAACTGTCCTTCTTCCCTACAAGGGGTGCTGAAGTTTTCCTTTCTTCATTGTTGGGCAACGTTTGAATGCAGTACCCTCTGGGAACACTACAAACAACTATGACTACAGTTCTAGGCAACCCAACTTTTGGTATAAGCTTGTTCTACACAGTTTTGGTAGCGTGTTGAGCAGCCATGCTTATCTCAAGTGGGGAAATGTGAGCTGTAGTGGACTTACGCAAAGATTCACAGTTACAGGTATTCAAATAAACTCTTGCACTCCAAGTTTCTTGCATACACCATTATTAAGTTATCAGTTATAAAGCCTTCATCAGAAGGGAGCAATGTAATAGTAACGCACAAATATACTTCAATACTGTAAACTTTGAGTTTCTGAATCGGACAAGACCCTTTTGGAATGGCCCACAGACAAAACCTACATTCACAGGTGACTTCAGTAACAAGGGTGCTGGGGACATTGATATCTTACTTTTGGCTTTCAGAACACTCTTTAAATGTTGGTAAAAGGCAAAGGTTATTGGAACACAAGAGACCAAAAATTACTTAAGCAGTGCAGATACTTTTAAAGTTCACTAGAAAGTTATTCAATTCAATAGGCTAAGCCAAAGTTTTTTTTTCTTTTTATTAAACTTTATTTAATACTGACATTTTCGCTTGTGAGGGCAAGCACATTTCACGCATAAAGTCATGGCATATATTTAGTGCAGTGTAGTATGAGGGTTATGATAGTAAATTTACGTAAAGGGAGAAGGGGAGGGAGGACGGGGGGAATGGCAGGTGAGGAAGTAATATCAGGAAAGGGTGTCATTCGGGAGACATTACAGTGGTCGTAGTTCTAGTCTCATTCTCCTTAGCAAGCGGGTATGATCTGAGCAGGGACCATATGTCCTTGGGTCTTGAGGTAGTTTGAATCCCTCGGACGTATGTCTCTTCACATTCTTGTGTGTTAAGTCTCTTAACCAGTTTTGGTGTGTTGGAGGGTCTTTTGACTTCCATTTCCTAAGGATATTCCGTTTGGCCACAGCACCTCCCACTGCAAATAGCCTACGGGTCTTGGCGGAAGCCTTTCCAATGTCTCCCAGGAGATATTTCAGGGGTTTAACTAGGATGTTAGTATTTAAAATAGCGTCCATTGTGTTGGCTATTTCTTCCCAATATTGCTTAATCGGCAGGCATTCCCAATACATATGTATGGCTGATGCATTGAGTGTTCCACACTTGAGGCATGGTTGTGGCTTGGCGGGATCGTATTGGGCAATTTGTTTAGGTGTAATGTGAAGTTGGTTCAGGATTTTGAATTGGATAAGTCTGAAGTTTGCACATAGGGAGATGGTTTTGGTGTATTTACAGTAGTTTGTCGAGTGTTGTTCATCTATTTGGAAGCTCAAGTCTTTTTCCCATTTAGATTTCATGTTGTTCTTAGATGGTGTATTAGATTGAACAGTTCTCTATAGGGTGGACACGCCGCCCACAAAGCCATCTTCTGTGAGGATCTCCGTTAGGAATTTATGCGTCGGGGGTGCATTGGGGAATGGTGGCCATTTTTTCTTGCAGGTTGTCTTTAGGTGTTGGCGGTGCAGGGTTGTGGTTAGACTTTTTCCAGCTCTGTTTTGGATTTCCGCCAGCGTGAGGAAACTCCCCTCTGGGAAGAGGTCTCCAAGCCTGGCGTGTTTGTCGGGGTCCCACAGTGTCTGTAGAGTGCGGTCCATTGTGGGTTCCAGACCTGGGTAGTGCCACAGGGGAAGGTGCGGCCAGTAGGTTATGTCGCATTTCACTCTCTTCAGGATCTGCGCCCATGCTCTCGCTGTAGTTTCTATTGGGTCAACCATCAGTTTTTCTCTGGGTACCTTGGCAAATATACTTTTAAGGTTCAGTGGTGAGGCTGCAAACTCTTCTGCATGTATATGGGCATTTTGCTCTGTGGTGTTGGCCCAGTAATTCGCGAAGTGTGCTTGTGCTGAGTAGTAGTATAGCCGGAAATCCGGGGCTGCTAGGCCACCTGTGTCGAAATTCTCACATAGTTTGGGCCAGCTCAGTCTAGTTGACCTTCCTC
Source organism: Ambystoma mexicanum (assembly GCF_040938575.1). Lineage (NCBI taxonomy): Eukaryota > Metazoa > Chordata > Amphibia > Caudata > Ambystomatidae > Ambystoma > Ambystoma mexicanum. The sequence goes on along the minus strand of NC_090937.1, from coordinate 1,663,321,906 downwards.
CACAAACAAAATGAGTACTAAGTTGTTGCAGTGTGTCAAGGAATTTCTTACCTGGCCAGATCGGGATGCCATTGAATAGGTACAGCAGTTTTGGTACTATTAACATTTTAAGGAGGGAAATTTGTCCGTACAATGACAGCGGCAGTTTAGTCCAGGCATGGAGTTTGCATTCCAGTTGTGCTAGGTAAGGGGCGTAGTTGTTGGTATATAGTGTTCTTTTGTCTGGTGCCATTATTATGTCTAAATATCTTGCTGTGGTGGGGGACCATCGTAGGCCCTCCATGGCTGCAGACTGGATTGTGGTCTCGGTGAGCGGAATAACTTCGGGCTTGGTTCATTTTATATCCCGAGTACCTGGTGAATTCGGTGATGTCCCACAGCACCGGTGGTAAGTGAGTTTCCGGGTTCCTGATGTATAGCATCGTGTCATCTGCGTAGAGCGAGATAAATTGGGGTTTTCCCAGTATGAGGATCCCCCTCCAGGCATGGCTGTGGCGTAGACGTGCTGCCATGACCTCTATTGTTAGTGCAAATATTAGCGGGGCGAGTGGGCAGCCTTGTCTCGTGTCTCTGCCTAGATTGAAGGCGGCCGATAGGGTGTTGTTGGTGCATACTCTGGCTGTGGGGTTGTGGTATAGTAGTTTTAGAGTTCTAAGGAATCCTGGTCCGAATCCCATCTTTCCTATGATTCCGTACATTAATTCCCAGGAGATGGAGTCAAACACTTTTTCTGCGTATAATGAAACTGCCACCGCCTGTACCCGATGATCCAGTTGGGATGTAATAGCAAAGAAGCGTCGAAGGTTCAGGGCGGTGGAGCGGCCTGGTGTAAAACCGGTCTGGTCAGAGTGCACCAATTTAGTCATGTAGGGGTTCAGCTATTGGCTATGGCCTTAGCAAATATTTTGGTGTCCACGTTGATGAGGGACAGCGGTCTGTACGGGGATGGGGAGTGAGCTGGCTTATGTGGTTTCAGCAGCACTGTAATAATGGCTTCTCTCATTGTCGGTGGGAGTGTTCCGATTTACAGGGCTTCATCCCATACCTCCAGTAGCCTTGAGGCCAGTTCGTCAGCATATATTTTGTATAGATCCGTTGGTAGACCATCTGACCCTGGTGCCCTGCCGTCCTTCAGGTCTTTTATTGCTTGTTTTATTTCTTCGAGGGTGAGGGGCAAGTCCATATTACCACTGTCCTCCGAAGTGAATTTTGGGAGGGGGAAGGAGTCGATATATCCTTGGAGTTCTACTGTTGGTACTTGATCCGCGTTTGTGTAGAGGTTATTGTAGAAGGGTCGAAACACCTTGTTAATTTCTAAATGGTCCACATGGGACGAGCCTTGGTCGTCCATTATGCTAGTGATTTGTCTGTGTCCCTGTTCGGACTTAATAAGGTTTGATAGCATCTTGCCGGACTTATTACCCTCGCCATATTTCCTGGCTCTAGTTGGTTGGGCTGTGTACCACACTTCCTGTTCTGCCAGTGTCTTAAACTTATTTAGCTCCTCGTTTAATGTGAATAGTGTTGCTGGAGTAGGAGATGTGGTGTAGGCTGCCTCTGTTTCTTTAATTTGGGTTTCGGTTAGGGCCAGTTGGGAACATATGGCCTTTAGTGTGCCGTGTACTTTGGAGATCAGATGACCTCTAAGCCACACCTTAAAGGCCTCCCAGATTGTGTGATTCGATTCTACTGTGTCTTTGTTGCGGTCGAAGAACTCCTGCACTTTTATGTGGAGTGGTTCATGTACTGAGGAGTCTCGTAGGAGATCTGGGGGCATCCTCCATAAGCGGTGTTCGGGATTGGGTGCGCCAATCTGGATTTCGAGGATCACTGGAGAGTGGTCTGAGAGTGTCCTGGGTAGTATCGTGCATTCCTTTAATTGCGCCGTACACTGTGTGGAACAGAGCTTGTAGTCTATCCTGGAGCTCGTCCCATGGACATATGAATGGAATGTGTAGTCTCTGGTGGTGGGATGCATTCCCCTCCAGACGTCTGCCAGTGGGACCGTGTTCATGGCCTGTTTTATGGTAAGTGCTGCTTTGGTATTTGCTCGGCCCGTGGATGTCTTATTGAGGGCGGGATCAAATATGGTATTGAAGTCACCTCCCCATATTATTAATGATTGTTCTGCGGGGGACATGAGGTTTACAATCCGTTGATAGAATTCCGGGGTATCTGTGTTGGGGCCATACGTGTTTATTAGTTCCTGCCCTTGAAGTGTGCCCCAAAGTATGACAAATCTACCGTCTGCATCTATCTTGGAATTATGGACTAGAAGTCCCAATCTGTGGTGTATTAGGGTCAGGACCCTCGCGATTGAGTCGAGTAATTTGTAGCAAATACCTGCGTACCCCATGAGCAACCAAGAGTTATTAGTTTGTTCCCTGGAATGTGTCTCTTGTAATAGTAGGATGTCTATTTTACGCTATTTCTTTCCTGGTTTTGATTGGGTTAAGGAGTGCCCTTACATTCCGGATAGCAATCTGGTGCTTTTAGTTCTTTGGGTGAGATGCCATTATTGCCCTTCTGCGGCATGTACACTGATGTTGCTGTGCTGCGGAACTCTTTTTCCCCTCTTGCGGCGATGTCAGGTTTTGTGTGTTTTATATTCCAACTATCTGTAACCAGACCAATTTTTTGGTGGTGCGGTTTAACATAACTACCGCACTTTATTGTTGAACCCAGGCAACAGGCCTTTTTGTTCCCCCGACCCCCGCCCCCAACCCTCACCATCCCCCCCAAACGGGCAGTGTCTCCCAAACAAACATTTGTATCTTGCAGAAAAACTAGGAGTGAGGAGGCTGTGTGGCCCATCCTCGTCTCCGGGACTGTAATTTAGTGTTCATGCGGATAGGCACGGTGCCACATTATCTGCCAACTATAGTGGTGGGGTCAATGACTTGTTAGGGCCGGTAGTTGGAGGAGCGTTGGTCAGGTCCCTGTGGGTATCTCCGGTATGTGCCTTTCTATGTAGGTCATAGCTTCATCCAGTGAATCAAAGAATTGAGTCTTACCCGCATGTTGGATACAAAGCCTTGCCCGGACAATCATGGCATATATCGTTTTGCGGTCTCTCAGTGCTCTTTTCACTTGGCCAAAGGATCTTCGGACTGTGCACCCCCGTCGAAAAGTCTGGGTATATGTGAATCCGGTTGGATTCAAAGGAGAGGGGTCCTTGCTCGCGTGCCAGCTGGAGCACCAGACCTCGATCACGGTAATTGAGGAACCCTGCTATTGTTGTCCGTGGTGGTGCCCCTGGTTTGGGGGGGGGGGTAAGTGCTCTGCGCGCCCTCTCAATAAGGAACTGCTTGGAGAACTGTGCATCTGGGAATAAGGAGTGGAGCATGTCTTCCAGGAATTGTTACATGGGGATATTGGGTTTGCGCTCTGCCACCCCGACCACCCTAATGTTATTGCACCTCTAGCGGGATTCTAAGTCTTCACACTTATTCTGTAGTGTCTTGGCGTCTTTTTGGATTTTTTCCATGGATTGGCCCTGCATGGTAGCTGTGTCTTCCAGTGTGGAAATCCTGTTTTCAGCCTCAGTGACCCTGGAGTTGAGTTTCCTTATATCGGCACGGATGAAGGCTATATTTTCCCCTATATCGTCCACTTTGGTGTGATTGCCGCAAACCCTCTTTCCATAGCGTCCATGTATGGGGCCATTTCTTGTGTAGGGGGTTCTGGGGTGGGTGTTTTTGAGGTTTCTGCGGGGTCAATGTCTTGTTCTTGGCTTGAGGAGTTGGCAAAGCATCCATGGGGCCCCTTTTTTTTGTCCTTATTTTTGGCCCCTGCTAACATATTTGCAGGGGGTGGACTTCTTAAATGTGTTACTGCTGGATGTCTGATCGGTGAGGCTTGTATCTGATCGCAGTGGAGTGTTTGTCACAGCTTGTCGGTTCCACCTATATATGGCTAGGTAGCAGGGGTTAAGGATTAAGTGTTGTGTCTCGCCGGCAAGCAAGTTCTCCCCTCCTTAGTCCCTTGCCCAGCACTGGGTAATTTATGTTGCTGAGCTGATGTGATTACATCCAGTTTGTGGACAAGTGTTTATGCAGTTTACGAGGGAGAGGTACAGCTCCAAGTACAGCCAAAGAGAGGTGGTTCCTGGGCTATGGGGCTAGATGGGGCGTAGAGGAGGTCGTAGTGGGCCCCATGTATTGCCAAGATACATGTACTTTTTTAAAAAAAAAATTTTTTATTGATTTTATATTTTAGAAAACCAAACAGCACACAACACAATACGACTGTTACAGCATGTTGTCATCGAAGCACCATATTATATAACAGAAACACAAACCTCCCCCCACCCCCCATCAAGCCAGAGCCGGCTCCCCTGTATCATCAGTCTGGCACCGTCGGGTGGAGCATTGTCTATATGCCCATCATCCGAAGTCTCAGATTCGTCAAAACCTTGTTGCGGTTTGGTCATAGAGGCCACCAGTTGTCGCCAGGCCAGCAAGGGCCCTATCTCCTCCTCGCCCCCTCTAGTGACCGCTTCAAACCATACCACGGATTCCGCCTCCGCCCACCTCAAGAGGTCCGCCCACCATAGTTCCACTCTCGGCCTGCTGGCCGCTTTCCAGTTCATAGCAATCCTGCGTTTGGCCAGAACATATGCCAGGTCCCTCATCTTGCTCATGTGCCTCGAGTGTCTGGGCCTGGGGAAGATCACAAGCATACACGACCAAGCCGATCCCACGTCCAACACCACTCCCCCACCAGCAAGCTTCATCTTAACCTCCCCCCAAAATCTGCACACTTCCGGACAGGCCCAAAACATGTGTAGCAACCCTGCTTCCACCTCCCCGCACCTGGGGCATTTCTGAGTGATCGAGCCTCCAAACCTTGCAATCTTCTGGGGAGTCAAGTAGGCCCTGTGAGTAATATACAGCTGGAGTTGTTGGAGTCGTGCGTTTCGGGACACCTTTTTGTGGTACCTCAGGACCCTCTCCCACTGACCCTCTGTCATAGATCCACCCACCTCCTCCTCCCAGCCAAGATACATGTACTTTGAGTTCTGGGGTTCGTTGTTCTCAGAGTCCCTCCTAGGTGACAGGGAGCGGGCCATGGGGAACCGTGGGCCCGCTTTCACCCGGCACCAGGTTGAGGACCAGAGTTGCTGGTTTCCCGCCCGAGGCAGCGGGTTGTTGTGGCGGTGTCCTGCGTAGGCGAGGCTGTCTCTCCCCAAGGTTTACCCAGCCCCAGGGAGCGGGCAGGCAGAGGGTGAAGAGCTGGGCAGCGGGGGTCCGCAGCTGGTGTCCTCGAGGTGGCTCACTGGTGCAGCGTCGGGACGCGAGGGGCCATGGGCTCAGACGCCGCTCAGCCCTGTGGGCCCACCCCCGCCCAGCTGCAAGACTGGGAAGGGAGCAGAAGATCGCAGCGGGCCAGGTCCAGAGGAGGATCAGGAGGTGCTGGGTGGCGGAGCACCGGGGGGCGCTCAGACCCGGGCTCCGGTCTGTGTGGGTCTGCGCGATCACCTGCACCCTTAACGCTTGCAGGGGCTTTGTGCACCCCCAGCCGCAGTTAGCGCTGGAAAGGAAGGAGTCTCTCTGCCGCAGGTGCGCTTCACACAAGGGTTCTCGGTCAGGCGGCAAATAAAATGAGGATTCCTGGGGCTTCGGTGGCATCGATTTCCGGTCCTGGATATGGCGCGAAGACGCCAAGCCTTTGGGTGGAGATGCGCCCGCCTCCAGACGGTATATCTCCACGACGGGTGGGCGGATTTTTTAGACACCCTCCACGGTCTTTGTTTTTTGTTGCAACGCGGTCTATCCGCAGGATTTTCTGTTTCAGGAGCTTGCTGGTCCTGGAGCTCTGGGGTTAGGCGGCCATCTTGTTCGGCGCGTCACAGCGCCCCCTCGACTAAGCCAAAGTTAATGGGCAAAAGTCTTGGATGGGATAAAGCACTTCTGGTAAGTAAATGGAACAAGTTCTTAGGAGTCTTTGGTGAAAAGAAGAATCTTTTTTTTTATTTTTTTTAATTTAATTTGGATGGTTGAGAAAATCAACCTTTCAAATTTACAAAAGATAAAACATTTCAACTCAATTCAGCATTAGTAGATATAATATAATTCAATTCATTTTACACATACAATCATCAACAGTTAAAACAATTGCGCAATTTTTAAATCACGTTAGGTAACTCAAGAATTGCATTTATTTGAAATAAGTATAGCCAAGCAATAGGTGTGACAAGTATAACCTAGTTGTGTTTTATGATTAGCAAGATGTTTGAGGAAAAATCGCGTCCAAAAAATGGACAATTGTAATTTTTATAGCTAGGCTAGGTGAGGAAAATAATCGAGGCCAGATGTCAACTACAAGGAGGTTATTCAAATCATCAAAGAAATTACCAAATAGAAGTTTTCGTAAGGGAGTGAGGTAAGAGCAATGAACAAAACAGTGCTCCAAGGTTTCTCTTTGGTTTGATATTCTACAGAAGCGACAAATATTTTCTTCTTGTGTAATTAATTTCCTTCTCGCTAGAACATCTAAAGTTGGCCTTAGATTTAATCGAAAATTAAGTAGTTTATTACGGAAAATGGACGAGGGAAATTTAAGCAGATAGTCCGCAGTACTCCTATAAGGCTTGTGGCCGAATGTTCTGCGATCAAAGTCCTTATATCGCAAACAATTAGATTGATTGCTACACCAATCATATTGCAAAAGTTTGATTTTGGCTCGATTTTGGTTGATTAACAATGTGTTAAGATTTACTGAAGCATCCGCCATAGCATCTAAAGTAAAATTACACCAGCTCTTAGTAAAAGCGGATTGTTGAGACAATAAATGAGAAGCCACTTTACCAAGGATATCTGGCTGAGTAAAAGATGGCAAGCATTTTCGCAGGAAGGCACAACATTTCCAAATAACATATGAAAACATCGATACAGACCCCAGCTCAAACCGAATTAGAGGAAGAGGGGTACTGTTCGGAAGATGTAATACTTGTTTCCAAAAAGAGGCCTCTAAGTTGTTCCATAATGATACATTTTTCATAGGTAAAGATTCTGCTCCAGAAGTAAGCATTGGGATAACTTTTTGCTGATTAAAAAATGAGAACAGGTTTTATTGGAAATTTGCCAAACCTTCCTAACAGGATTTTAGCTTGTGAGATTAAGGAACAAAGTTTACCACGTAGATTTAGTTCGTGGTCAAGACTGGTGACAGATGTTGAGATTAATCGGCCTAGATATTTATATTGTACAACATTGTCCAACACTACATTGTCTATTCTCCAACTAAAAGGTTTAATCTTCACAGTCGGGTACGCTTTAAAGATGAGTGTTTGGGTTTTAGTTGTGTTAATCTCGAGTTGATTATACTTTACGTAGATATCTAGGCCATTTAATAATTTTTGTAGGCCAATTGGAGTCTTTGAATGCGATTTTATGAGTGCCCAAAGAGGGAGCATCACTCTGGATGTTATTCAGGGTTATTCCGAGATCGTAGATAAATAAATATTATCGAAGCTAGAATACAGCCCTGTTCGAGACCTCTGAGTATAAAAGTTTGACGTGAGGGCGCCCGCCATGGTCAATCTAACTTGCATTGATGTATTAGTGTGAAGCAAAACAATAAAGAATGATGGACACTGATATTCGACTAGTTTGTTGTACAAAAGCAGATGATCTATTGAGTCAAAAGCGACTCTGTAGTCCACAAAAGCTAAATACAGATTTTGCTTCCTAGCGGCATAGTCAGCCTGGAGCATGTGTAAAGATATAATGTTGGGTATAGTGCCTATGCCAGCAACGCAACCTGCTTGATTGGGGTCGTTAAGATGGATTTAAGATGGCAATTTTCTCAACTCTCTAAGAATAATACGACAATTTTTTAACTGGCGCGTCCAATAGCGCAATTGGCCTGTAGCTCGATGGATCTTTTCTATCACCTTTTTTATAAATAGGCACAATAATCGAGTGAGTCCATGTAGGTGGTAAGGTTTGAGTTTTAATAACCATAGTGAAAATACTGAACAAAATTTTTGACCAAATTACGGGATGAGCTTTGAACATTCTGTTAGACCATCCGGGCCACATGCTCCAGACTTACTAGCGTTATTAATAAATAATAGAATATCTTCTAAATCAAAGTCTAAATGGAAGTTGTGCGGACGGTTAGCTGTTTCTAAAGCGAATCTTCCGTCAGGGATTTTATAGAGGTTGGTGAAATGGGCTATCCATTTATGTTCAGACACTTCGTTTGTTTGAGCAACAACTTGATTACCAGTTGCGGCTCCATTAAGTAGCGACCACGTTCTAGTAACATTTTTACTGGAAATGGTGTTAAGCATCAGTTGGCCATTAACTTGATAGAGCTTCGCACGATGATACTTAAGCCAGTTTTTGTATTTAGTTTTGATATTAGTCAAATATTTTATCCTTTTTTCCATGGGCAGGGACATTGCTTCACGTTTTTGTTTCCTAAATGCCTTTTTCCGAAGATGTAACTCCATATCAAACACATGCAATTTGGGAATTTTTTTTCCATAAGTAGAACCTGAAGTGTTTGTAGTGGTACGAAACACTTGCATCATATCTGAATATACTATAGTATTGGGTTTGTCATTGGCACATGCTCTAATGGAATTATAATTGATACGAGAATAAAAATTATTCAGAGACTCTGCTGACCATCAGAGTCTATTCCCTGTGTTATGTACAGTCGGAGATCCTTGAGGTAGTTTATCTCGAATTTGAGGTAGATTGCCGTGATGTGACCATTTAGCTGTCAGTTGATTATGATCACTCAAGGCAGAAGGTACAATCTTAAATTCAACAAAATCAGCAAAGAAACTGACATTAGTATAGACATAATCTATGATAGAAAAGGTGTTTCTCCGCTGCCAAGTGGGGCCAGCGGGAAGATCCGTTGAAAAGGCACCATTAAGCCTTTGTAAATTGTGGTGATTGACGAATTGAAGCCATTTTCTCACTCTATTCGAGCTATTTTTGGAATTAGGAGAGATGCAGTTGAGATTTAAATCACCAGCAATCAAAACTTTTTGCACTTCAGTATTCATAGTTATCATATTGAGAGCGTCGCCTAAGTCTCTTAAAAAGCATTCGTCAGTGATTCCCACCGGATTCCAATATACGTTTATGATAGCCTGGATATTGGAACCAATGTGTAACCGAACCAGTGAGTATGGGTTGGGAGAGGCCCATGAAGTTTTAGCAGGAACAATTAGATCCACATGATTATCACAGATGGGGCTAGACGTGAGCCAAGTCTCTTGCAGCATTACAAGATGAAATGTGTTTAGAGTACTATTATTATTATTCAATAAATGGGGGATTCGGTTAAAGATAGTTAATGTTTACCATATTGGTGAGCTTTGCTTTGCTGCCCACTCTCAGACTTGAATGAGGTTTTACACATGTTTGTAGTGGTCAGCTTGGTGTTTAAGGGATATAGCGCCAATTCATTCTTTATATCAGTATCTACTGATAGGTTGAAGCCTAGGTCAAAAAGTTGTCTTTTAGCTGACCAGATGATGTTCTGTATAGGTCTGGAATTCAGCCAAATTCTAACAACATGGAATACAGACGGATTAGAAAATTCCACTAGTTCGATGTCCTCAGAACTAATATACTCTAATTCAGGAATGTCTGAGAAACTGGACATTAATGACTTGCGATTCAGGGCATACTGCACAATAGGTTTTGGTCGACACGATAGAATCAAAGCATGATTCGCCAGTCGTTTTGATTAACAAATTTTGGAAGTGAGTTTTTAGAATTTGGGAAGGAAGAAGTTGATTCGTTTTTTGGAACTTCTTGTAAAGCAACTTGCACTAGCTTAAGGATTTCAGGGGTAAGTTTCGCCAATATTGAGCAATTATTTTCATCTGCGGGTTCTTGTTTTCCAAAAAGACAAGAAGGTTGCGTGGGTTGGAGATCTAGAACAGGACATGATTGATGTGCTGTTGATAAACTCACAACTGGAATTGGAGCAACTTGGGTTTTGGGTATTCAAGTGAGTATTGGTTTAGAGGTAATGACTTCCGACAGTCTATTTCCTGTATTTTTAGGATGGCACTGTTGGTCCATATAGACATCTATGGCTCGTCTGATTTCTTCACGATGGAAGTCAGCGATCGACTGAGTTGAAGCCTTTTCTGCCAATCTACCAGCGCTTTTTGCCACTGCAGGTGCAGCTGAGGGAGTTACACTAAGAGATTTATAAACATCCGCTTCCTCAATCAAGGCATCTAAAGGGGCATAGGGCGGAATCACTTTAAGGGTGGTCTTAATATCAGAAACTACACGTCGTTTTGCAAGTTGAGTATATTTTTTTATCACTGCTGCTGCTGCTGACTGGAAATTCACTGGAGGGAGGTGAAGGTGTTTCAGAAAGTTTTTTGTTGCTGAAGGTTGAGTATTCTTGGGCAGTTGCAAACTTTTCTGCTTCTTAGTTGCCGTTTCAACAGCTTCAGAGGTAATATTTCTCTGTTTTTTAGCAAAAATTGTAAACAGAGTTTTAGATGACAAGGGTATTATATTAGAAGTGGATTTATTACAGCACGAGATTGGAGCTGCGTCGTTAGGTGAAGAAAGAAGTGGCTTAATAATACCTAGAAATTGTGGAAGAGCAGAACTTAATACAGAAGACCCATCCGTAGAAAGTGTCACAGGAGATGGGTTTGTGTTTGAGACAGATTTGGGTACAAAAATTGGTGCAGTCTGTTTAAGTACCAATACTGATGGTAAAGGACCCACATTCTTATGCTGTAAAAGTGTACTCACATCAAGTTGCCATGCTAGAATTTTGTCAAATTGTAAGGTTTGAGCTTGCAATTTATCATTTAAGGATTCGTATAATTTTACAAAAGAATGTAATGCTGTATTCATAGTGGTGAGATTTGTGATAATTAAATTTGCACTGGCATCTGAAGGTCTCTCATGCTGTGGCACCACTGGAGGAGTGTGGACGACGGGGAGTAGGGGCAAGATATGATACTGCAATAGCTGAACAATTTAAATCATCTTCTGAAAACAAAACTGGTGTATATGAATAATTTTGGGGTAAGGCATCAGGAAGGAAGTGCTCAGAGATGCTTGATTTACTAATGCTCAAATCTATTATTGCCGCATGAGAGCGAGGGGTACATTTAGAGTTGTTTAAGGCCTCGACCGGAGCAGTAGCTGGCATATTATTTAGAAAAGCACTATCAGATACTGAATTATTAGCAGAGGAAAGTCGCTGGAGAGGTTTAGTACAGTCCTCAGTAGTTTTTTTTTATATGAGAATTCGCATCAGCATGCAGAGGCAGCGAATTTACTTTTGCGGTCTGAGGAGAATAGGGCACTGTTTGGGGGGAATTGTCAAGTCGACGAACTACTGCTGCAGGGGAGGAAAGAGGCACTTGTCTGACCAGGAGATTGCTAAAGAAGTGACGGATATCAGCAGCGGCTGTCCTCCCAAATCCAGCTTTTTTGCTCCGGGCTTCCTTGTCAATCACCGGTGTCGAGCAGTACGCGGTATGTTGTTGCGCGCGCCTAATAGTCAAAACAGAGTTCAAGGAAGGCTTGAACCCACCTGGAATTAGGGAGGGCAGCATGCCCGTTTTCAATGATGGAAATCTGGCTTGCATTAGAAGATGTGTTAGCACTATTACAGACAGACAGACTTATGAATCAAAAACTCAGACAGCGCCACTCAAAAGCTTCAAATGTCTCAAAAAGTCCAATAAATACTTTCGGAACAAAGTGCAAGACTCGCAGAATGATGCCAAAAGTTAATATGACGTCCAGTCACTGGGTAAGGGAACGCCCGACAGCTTAGGGAGCTGCCTGAGTCCGACCCTCCCCCCTTACCCCAGTGACGATCCAGATGTGAGACAGGTATAAATGTGATGCACCCCCAATCTGAAGTACTCACAGGACAGGTACAGAACACAGCATAACAGCTCAACAGCATCTCCAGCCCTTACTGCCTCCAGGGCTTAACGCCGCAAGGATGGCTGTGCAGTTCTTTTCAATGGATGCGTGACACATGATGCGTCACGTGACAAAGTGAAGCTCTGCCCCTTGAGGAAGCGAGCGAGCGGCCAGCAGCAAGAGCAAAGCTCGCAGTGCTGCGGGTAGAAGCACGTGTAGTAAGCTCAAGTCCCAAAAACAGTTTCCAACCAGCAACAGATAGCAAAAGAAGAATCAAATGTAGGGCCACAAGCTGATTAGACTTGTGAGTTGTGGAAGTTACAAACACTTCTACAGTAAGAGGTAAGTTCTCTTAGACTTGTTTTACAGTACCTTGGTAAAGAAGAAAAGATGCAGATGATGACTTCTGTTACTGTGCAGCTCTCCAGGTCTCACTGTTCCTGGGCCTCAGTCATGGGGACAAGAGGGAGGACATCGGGGGACTCCTGCACTGGGAATACCAAAACATGCAACCGGCAAACTTCACTTTCAGTGGCTGTTTGGCGTTTCAGCTACCACAAATAGCAACAACGTTGTTCCTGGCTGTCAAGGTGGACTGCCCTTGCTGAGGCAGTCCTCTGCTGAGAGGGCTCAGTCTTGGTCAGTCCTGCTTCGTGGGAGTCCGGAGGATCTTCCAAAAGCTTTAGGCCAACTTAAAAGTAACGTACACAATCTGGTGTCCCACTCCCTGGCTATAAGGTTTCCTGCAGCAACTCTGAGGAAATTCAACCAGCTCCAAGATGGGTGTCCAGGTGGCTTACATTGACGTTGATTGGTCCCAACAACTCAAAGGGAGAAGTCGTCATTGCAGGGGCTTCTCTGTCGATGCGAACTTAGCAACTTGGCACTCCAGCAGGGCTTCACCGGGCAAACTAACGGTCCAGGAGTTGCAGCAGACTTCTTCTTCAAGCTCTTCTTCGGTTCTTTCGTCCAGTGGCCGACTCTGCCTTCCAAGCTAAGAGACTCTCCTTTTATTCAGTTCTCTCCCATTCATTCTAGCCTAGCTGTCACTCACCCAGCGGGGTGGCTGTCCTTGCCGGACAGTCAGCCAGTCAATAACCAAATAGTGCATTTGGGTCTCCTAGGAGACTACGCACAGGGAGTTTCGGGCACCTCCCTCATTTCCTGCCTACCCCAGACACACTGGAGCCAGAGGCGGGTTTCACTCAGAAACCCAGCCAAAGGCCAAATGAACAAAGAACCAAACCTGGCTTGAAGGACCTTTCCACAAAGACATGCCTTTCCACAAAGACATGGCGAAAAACAAAGACGGGGGACCATTTTGTCAAAGATGGCTCTGTGCCATTTTGGAAAAGATGGCTTCCGTGGTTAGCGTTACCGGAGTTGCGAACAGCCACAGTAAATGCAAATCATGGTAGTTCAGAACGAAACCACTGCCAGCAGCCATTCTGTGAGGAAAGAGTAACATAAAAATGTTACATGAGCATTTAGACACAGGGGATACTAAGTAACCCCTCCAGCACCCTATTATAAGATGGGTTGTGCTGGGTCTAGCAAGTATACTGCTAAGTAAAGTCGATTTCAATTTACTGTTCTGGGAAACAGTAGCTGAAGGTGCTGTGACACCATGTAAAAGATGATGCCTATGGAGTTTGTTAGACTCCACAACCAAAAGTAACGCAGAGGTAAAATTCACATTAAAATACATGAGTGGGGGAAAAAGGGTCTCGCTCTCTCAAGGTAAAAAAAAATCAAGTCCTCAGAATCCAGCAAAGTTGCTGGGGGTCTCGAAGGTGGAGGGAATACGCACATATTTTAGTATTCTCCCTAACACTCATCAGCCATTTCCGGCACCCATGCTACTTAACATAGTGCTAGCCTTTGTAGGAATATACTGTAGTTTAATGTTTCACAATTTTGTTACTTATGGACATTTTATGTATAAGCACATTTTTCTGTCATGCTCTCCATACTTCACTCATTATGCTCCTATTTTTATCTGGTTTTGTAATCCCCTCTTCTTAGTCTGCATAGGCAGACTGATCAGCCACTTTGTGTGCTCTGCCAGAGTTATGACTCAGTGACGCAACACTGCATGCTCTGCGATCCATTTTAGTGCAGGCCAAATTTCTCTTGGCAGAGAGCTTGCCTGTACCGTGCTTTTTAACATTTACCAATATATTCAGTTAATAGTTATTTGCAACTTATATTTATGATATGGCATTTATAATGCACCCATACACAAGTGTTTCAAGGCACAACGAGGCAAGAGACTGGGAACCGAGGGAAGATCAGATACAACGATCTTACTAGGCCAGGTGACATTGAGATCACAAATGGGGAGGGGGGGTGTCAGTGTGAGGGGGAGGGGCTGTGCAGTACACAAGATAAACAGTAAAATAAATAAGAACAATAAGCGGCCAGCTGGTGGCAAGTGTAGTGCAGACATCAGGTGTCCAGTGCTGGTAGGGGGCTGTAGGGATACAGAAACGCCCCCCCGAGTGCCAGGGTGGCAATGCAGGTGTGCAACTGGCATTGAGAGGACCTTAACCAGAGAAGAGGATAGCCAGGTGACCAGTGCAGTTTCAGTTTCGGCCAAGAGTTCAGCAGGGGAGAGGAGGAGAGAAAGCAGAAGCCAAGAGGAAGGTCTTGAGGTGCTTTTGGAACCGGAGATGGTTCTCCACAAGTTTCAGAGAGGCAGGGAGGCTGCTCCAGAGGAGGCCCCAGCCGGAGAAAGAGAACTACCACCAACTCGTTGCTTGTGGAAGCGACTTACCCTGAGGGAGTTGGAGGTAGATGAACGAAGGGCTCGAGGCAGAAGATATTTAGGAAGAGAGAGTTGAAGGTATTGAGGCCCCAGAAGGCCTTGTGGACAATGCAGAGTGTTTTAAACTCAATCGTCGCAGCCACTGGGAGCCAGTGCAGAGATTTCAGTCCTGGAGAGATCTGATACCTGGGCTTGACGCCAAGGACAAGTCTTGCAGTCCTGTTTTGGATGAGTTGCAGAGGGCGGAGAGTAGAGGCAGGCAGATTTAGAAAGAGGCTGTTGCAGTAGTCCATACAAGAGCGAACCAAAGCTCTGGAGAAAGTGAGCTTCTGGGGCACGGAGAGGAAAGGAAGAATACCTCGGAGGAGGTGCAGATGGTAGTGTGACTTCTTAGAGACGTCAGAGATGGAGGAGAGAAGGAGAGTGTGGAGTCGAAGATGACCGAGAGGTTTTTGGCCTCATGGTGGGAACCGGAAAAGGGCCAAGAGAGGTAGGCCAGTGTGACCGGAAAGGAGGGAGCATGTGTGCCTATGAGGAGAATCTCAGTCTTACTGGCATTAAGGCAGAGATCATTGTTTCCACTCCTAGATAGCCGACAGTCTGAGATGTGAGAAGAGGGGGCTGAAGCGAGCCTGAAAATGAGCTGTCATCCGCATAGCACTGAAAGTTGGGGCAGAGAGCGGCAATGCAGTGGGCAATAATAATTGCCTTCTCTTAGTGCCCTTCTTCCCCATGGTCTTTTGTAGTGCCTAGAAACAGTCAACGGACGTCTTGCCTAATTCTAAAGTGCTTGGGAATGAAGGAAGGCGCTAGCCCCTTCCCAACAGAACCCAGTCCTCACTCCTCTAAATCCACCACATAAACCCTCCTCCTCTCTGGAAACTTCTTCTGGCCCCTGAAAAACCTCCCATGTCACTGGGAGTATATCCATCCGTCCACCCATGTACCATATTTGATTCAAATTGTCCCTGTTGTTCTCAGCTTATCTTGGAAAACTTGTAGTGAATTAGCTTTGCTTCAATTGTCTGCATCTCTGCTGCCCTTTCCCTGTCTTTCTCCTGCCTCCTTTTACAATGGTGCATGATATGCATTGCAGGATCATCCACTTTCATGGTCCTAGCTATGATAGAATTAATGTCTGGTGTGTCAGGAAACATGGCTCGTACAGCTGCCGACACGTTTGCCCTGCAATTATTAAAGGGTGAACCATCATGGTTGCTTGTGTCTAGCTGTAGCCCTTGATATCTTGCTTTCCTAAACATTTCATCTGCTTGCTCTCCTATAAGGGCGGCAAGCACATTTTTCATATCTCATGTCCTTCATAATGCCAGCCGTCTGTTTCCAATGCATAAATCCACCTCCCTACCCCTGCAGTGAGCGAGGGTAGTGACTTGTGAGATTATTCTGCTCCATATATGGCCAATAGACATATGGTGCTCTACCCAACCCTTTCTGTAGTAATGGAAACTGTCTTCCCCTTTTGTTGGGGTTTTCCTTGTTATCCCTTTGCACTTCATCACTGCTACACAACCTCCATAGCTGTCTTAAGACCTCATGCTGTAATTTCCCTAACAGCTGCCTCTGGTGCTGAGGCACCCGGTTCTAAATCCGATTCCCATTCCTCTTCATCTTCCTCCAGTACATTTCTTACTTTTTCTGACTACACTGAATTGTAACCCACACTACCATGGTGCACTGTTTCTGGGACTAATGTCTCCAAGAACGTACCTTCCTGGGCAAAATCCACTTCAAGGTCTGTTATATCCTTTCTACTTTAAAAATGAACTGTATCAACCTCCACTGATGCAATCCTACTACTACTGCTGTCTGCCACCCTTTCCCTGCTCCTGTCTTCCTCGTTGCCTTTTGTGCTAACTCTCCCTCTGCCTGCTGCAGTGTTTCCTCCCAAGCTTCTGCACGCTTGGCTCTCCACTTCCATTTTTAGTATTTCTTTTATCCTAGCCGCTGTTGGTATTGTATGCTTTCTCCTCACATCTACTGGAGTGGAGGGCCGAGGAGATGGTGGCAAATACTGGGGATTAGTATAACCCGCAGCGGGGGATAAGGTGAAGCTCCATATCGTGACACCGCGGTAGGGAGTCTCTGTGCCCTCCTGCATCTGCCCTACTTCCCTAGCCTTACCTGTCTCCCCGAGCATCCTCCACAATTCCTAAATGCTCTGTCTTTCCTCTCTGTAGTACAGTAGGGGAAGATCTCTTCTCACTACTTTTACTACCTAAAAATAATAAACTAAGAAAAAAAAAGGAAGGAAAAAAGACTTACAACATGAATCAATTCATCCTACTGTCGCACCCAAAAGTCAAATCTCACTTTCTTTTTATTTCAATAAACTTCCTGACGCCCTCAAAATATTTAACACATCTCAGACTCCACACCCCTCTTGTACAATCCAAAGAAATTCATTTTCCCCCAACCCACTCCTCGTAAGAATGCACTCATGTGAAAATTAAATGTTCTCCAAAGATCCCTCCAGTGCTGCCCTTTCAAACAAACTGCATGACTGGACTGCGGCACATGCAGCTGACTGAGCAGTCTGGTCTTCAATTAGATTGGTGCTTGCTGGCCATTTCTTTGCTGTGCACAGAAAACCTGATCACTTGGAAGAGCCGCAGTCGAGAGAGTAGTAGGACAACCAACAGTGGAAAGCCTCGACATCACATCAGCCGGTCACCAAAAGTAAGGAAGTGACTCCAAGATCCTGGGTAAACAAATGCACTTTTGCTAGAAAAGCAAGTTTATTGTATGCTCCTGATCGGAAGGGACCCTTCCTTGGAGCTGAAAACGGACCTGGTTCTCTCCGACTGACAAGGTTGTAGCTTATATGCACAATTTAGACAATTTACATAATCCCAACTATTCTGTTAGAAAGTGATCTCCCAAACCCCCATTGGCTAACTCTTAATACAAAGTAATGTAATCCCCCTAGCTCCAAAACCCCATTGGATACGTTCAGAAAGTACAACCTTTTTAACATGTTATCATCTTTTCATAGTCCGTCATGATGTGCTCCACATAATTCATTTATCATTCATGAATAACTGTTTATTATTCAGACCATGTGACAAATCCATTAACCCAGATGCTGATTGTGCAAGGCTTTCCATAAACACTTTAAGGCAAGGGGAGGGAGAGACATGAATGAAGTACTCCTTTAAAGCAGCAGTAAAATCCTGGACTTCCCAGGTGCTTTGGTGTTACATATTTTCCCTGCATTCTTTCACATATTTGTAACTGCCATCTCCTGTCCTACAGCCTTTGGCATGCATTCTACTTATTTCCTTGAAAGCCCATAAACCATCAGCTCTCAATTTAACCCTCTGTGTAACTGGACCTTTCTGGTCATCTGTAAAAACAAGCCTTTGTGCTACCATGGAAATTACACTTTTCATGCAAGAACCCAATCTAACAAATGGCTTTCCATTCTTGCCTTCAGCCTTTGTGATGTCATCTCAACTGCCCATATGCAGTTCGCTTCCTACCCACTTCTATGACCTATGTCCTCCAGCTCTCCAAAATAGGCAAAAAGCTATGTCTGTGAATCCAGGGTCTCTGCAGCCTACTAAGATTCCAAATAGTTATTCTGTGATGTCTCCCTGTACCCACAGTGAACCCCATATTTCCCAGTGCCCTAAATGTCTACAATCTAAACCATTGTCGAATTCCCACGTTAGTTTCCCCTTCAATGAACTCCTCTATCGCATGCATAAGCTCCCCACTCTGTACTTCTCAGCGCTATAAATTGTACATGGCACGATACATTGGATCTGTGCTACTGCTATTCATGTTGTTGCCTACTGTCACTCTAAAAGGTATTCAACTAAAACACAAAGTAACACTCATTTCAATTCTTCTAACTACACATTTATTTGCAACATCGCCTCTAGCCCAGCCGCATCATGTCTATTACAATTTACGTATTGTGAACCTCTTTCCCGTGTTGGGACCTAAAACGTCTACCCCAACATTGGTCTGTTTATTCCCATACCCACCTCCTATCCTACCAGTATGTTGGTCTATTTGTCTCGTGTCTATTCCCATCCCGATCGCATATCCTTACAGTGTGTTGGTCTGTTTGTCTTGTGTCTATTCCTGCTCTCCACCTCCTATCCTTCTAGTTTGTTGTCTCTGGTTGTCTCTGGTTGTCTCATCTCTATTCCAATCTGTGATGCTGGAAATGCATTGGAGGGACATGGCCTCCCGGTCCTTGTCCTGTAGTCCTTTTTCATTTGTGTTCTGTATTGTTTTCTGCCCAAGAGTCCATGTGGGACTCCTGGCAGTGCAGCTCTTCCTCTTTCTGGTTTGGTGTACAGACCCATGGGATACCCTTGTGGCACCCATGGGTGGGGGTACTGCCCTGTGCCCCTAGTGTATGTTTTTGGGCACCTTTGTGTGGCCCACTGAGTAGGATATGGGCTGGTGGCCGCTCCATTCGATAGGTGCTCTGAGTATCCAGGCCCTGCTATTCAAATCAGTTGCTTCCCGATCGGAAACAAGATGGCCCCTGTGGCCTCTTGCTTTCTATTGCCTGTTACCTTGTTTTCCCAAAGTCCTGGGAAGCCCTGACTCTGTCCCTTCCCCCTGACTGGCTGTTGGGTGGAAGTTCCATATAAGGTGTTGTTGTGAAGTCCAGGCCAGACTGGCTGGAGCCTTCCCTGTGACTGTATGTTGTGGGTGGGACCTGGGTGAATGGCGTGTGTGACCATTATGCACTCCTTGTTGTGGATGTCTGGTTTCTGGTGTTTAACACAATGACTGAGACGGCCCTGACCAAAACTGGTATGAATGCAGTGTGTAGTGTTGAATGGCTGGCTACTTGTCCCAATATACATTCCTTGTTGTGAGTGTTTGAGAGGGAGGAGAATGGCTTGAATGCACGGTATGCCTGATTGGCTGGCTGACTGCTGAATGCCCTTCTGAGTGATTGGTTGCCTGAGTGTGACCCAGCAGAATGAAAGAGATCAACTAGTGTATCTGGGGGCCTCTCACTGCTAGAGTTCGTTCAGAAGCTGGAGTTGAAACTAACATTGAAACTGAAGCTGAATCTCAAGCTGAGCCAGAAGGTTGACTGCTGTCTCCCTTCGACAAAATCCGAAAGCTGTCAAGACCGTTCCAAGAGAGGACCTGGTTAGGCACCCTCTTCCCGTGCTTTGAGGGACCATCGAGCACCGCTAACCTTCGCCGAAGCTCCCTGGAAGTCAGACCCTCGAAAGGATGGCGACTGCCGAGGAGAACTAAGATGAGCACTTGACATTCCGTCCACCGTCAGGTTTGCATAACCGCTGGAGGCCCGACGAAGCCGTGTTGCCCTGAAGAGGGGGACCGCTTGACGCCGTGCCACAGACGACTGGAGCTGCATGCTCCTTTGCCTAAGACTTTTGATTCACAGAAACGCGCTCATCCGCACCGCCGCCCCCCTTATCCCGCCGGAGAAGGCCAGGCCGTCGACACTCCGAGGAGCATCCGCCAGTGGGTTTCCCACCACCCAAAGACTGTAGAGACGCAGGATAACTCGACGCCCTTGCTGGGCCACAGTTCTTCACATACTCTTTGTGGTCCTGAACTATCGATATCGAGGTGCCCTGCGCGCCTCTTCCTTGCAAGACGTCTTCGCTTCGTCGTCGACTAGCACCACTGGGACCGAAGCTGCCGCCTCAACGCCGAGTTCACTTTCTTCGAGGGATCTCGACGATCCGTGGCTCCTGCTTTAAAGGGAGCCGCTCAAGAAGGATCCGTTGACGACTCGTCGTTGAACTCTGCTATTCCAGGTACATTGGGGTGGTAGAAACATTGTAGAAGGAAATAAGACTAATTGAACAATATAAGGACTGGGCTTGTGATATATCTTTATTTTACAGATTGCCCAGGTGTGGGGGGCGGAAGGGGATCTCCACACAGACATGTGTCTAGGTAAGAGGGCAAGTATTCTGCCAATTGTTCTAACCAACTGCTTTCCTCCTATGTCTATTGTTGGTTACCCTATTATGTGATTTGTGTGACATTTAACCAGAGTACAGTTGATGCACTTTAATGAAATCTGATAATTGTCGTACCATACTGTATTTATTTGCCATTTTAGATTAACTGGGCACAAAGTGAGTTATTGTGATTGTGTATATAACCTTGAACCCTAATTATATAAAGACTGTGTTTTAACTGATACAGTGTGTGGACATTTGTGGGTGCTTGGGGGCTACACTGTATTTAAGAACCAGCCTGCATCACCTCCTGAGAAGCTAAGCCATGATTGCTCGTCCATTGCTACCAACAATAGAAAATCTTGGCTGGGGTCCTCTGTGCCTCTCCTCTACCATATAGAGAGCAGGAGTACAGACACACCCCTCCAGTCTTTACACCATCCCCACCTCCTATCCTTCCAGTTTGTTGGTCGGTCTCTATTTCCGCTTCCCCACAATGTTGCTCTCATCTTTATCCTCCACTTATTGCTGTCTGATAATCCTATGAAGGGGGCACCACTACTCTGGAGATTGGCACAGTATCAAAGCTCAGTAACGGAACATATGCCTGATCATTCTGGATTGTCTTGTTTCAGTAAAACTCTCATGAGACCTGAAACAGCTGTTCATCTTCTTGTAGAAATCTTCCACTTTTTGCTCTGTGTTTTGGATTTTCTCAATGATGTATTCCTTTTCTTATCACTAAATCTTTTTTTTTTCTTCCCCTCCTTTTCCTGTTTTGTGTTAGATCAGACATCTATGAAGTGGAAGTGCCCATCTTGTAAGTAAAGCGCAGACTTCTAGAATGTTTTTTTTTTCATGGAATGTCCTGTTCCCATGTAATCTATTTTGGCAATGGGTTGTGTTGTGTTTTTAATTAATGATGGGTGTCCCTGCACAGGGCATCCAATATTTCTGAAAATGTGTGACTGTGATTTGTAAGCGAAGATGTTGTGTCCAATGCTTTACTGACCATTGCCAATGTTTGCCACTCGGCATTGTTTATCACAGTTGTTTCTTTTCAGTTAGACCCCAGTTGATGTGGTTGTTTTCTTTTTATTTCCTGTTTGATGGTTCGAATTCCATGACACTGAATCTTGATTTGATCTGTTCTTTATTTCCCTTATTCTCTTTTTCTCTTAGACCAGCAGAGATAATCGATTTGACAGTCACGTAAGTCAACTTTTTAAAATGTATAAGACCCTGTTAATTTTAGTAGCAACTTGCTATGCATTCGTGTGGTGCAGCCGGTACTATTGGATGTGCTCCAGGAAAGGCAATGCCCTGTAGAATTAAATACTACATAAAATATAATTTGATGTTTTTGTTAGGGTGTTTTTTCCTTATCCCTTGTCTTGGGCACGAGGGTTCTACCCAGAACTAGGCAACCGGGTAACCCTCCGGTCCAGAAGACAGCATTTCCAGGAGTTGAGAAGTATGGTTAAGAGAATGGAATATATATTTCTGAGGCTTGTGGAATGTGCTTAGATCACATGCTTTGCATAGGCCGACATCTAGTGGAAGCAGCGTAGTATTACAGTTGTTGTTTTCGAAATTCAAAAAGGGCCATCAACAGGGCCTGCTAGTAATACTATCCCTAGTGCGACTTCCACTGTACCAATGGTCCTTCATGCATCGAGATCCCTCAGGTTGTTTTTTTCCGCCATTGTAGACGGACACTATTTCACAGAGTTCTGATTTCGGCATAACGCCATTGATTTATTGAATTAGAGTTCATTACTCTTCCTATCCTTTATATCTTGCTTTCACCGACTATCGATAACTTCTCTGTCAGTGGTAAAGAAGACTGTCGAAGAATCCCATGGATGAATCCTTCTGCATTGGAGGGCCGCTTCGGCCCACACAGTAGGGAGAGAGAGGGGATGTTGGGCAGAAACCTGTGCAGTTCCCTTAGGGACCACTGCAAAAGGCTTAGGACTACAGGTGTTGGCAGTAAACCCAATTGGTAGCAGTCTGTACCACCCAGATTTACCTGGTAGCTGTGGCTGAGCAGCCAGACTTCTCTCAAGAAGAGTTTGTTTGTTTGTTTGTTTATTTTATTTATATTGCGCACCAGACCCTTAGGTTACCGGGCGCAGCAACAAGTATATGCGAAGCTTACAATGTTACAATGTTATATAAATGAATTTACAATATTACACCATATTTCACAAATTACAAGAATGTACAGATAAAGAGTTGCCGTATTTTCATGAATGTACAGTTAACAATATGCAGGATTAGCAGTAATAAACATAATGGTTGATGTCACGTCAGGGTGCATTAGGTAGGACTACACTTGTGAGTGTTCGGGTGTTAAGTCGTTGTTGGCGATAATGTGTTTGATAAGGTTCCTTCTGAAATGGGGGAAGGGTTGGTCAGCTCTTAGGTTAGGTGGCAGGGCGTTCCACAGGTTAGCAGCTTTCACAGGGAAGCAGACGCCACCAATTTTGGCAAGTCTGAATCTAGGTACTGCCAAACAATTGGAGTTGGCGAGTCTCATGGGTCTATTAGAAGTTTTTCTTTTTATTTTGTCCATCAAGTAGCTGGGAGCAGCATTATTTAAGGCCTTATGGGTTAATGAGATCATTTTTAGCTGGATTTTATTCTCAGTAGAGAGCCATTTATGTTGCCGCCTAGTCGAGGAGATATGCTCCCTCTTTTTTATTCCTAATGCAGCTCTGAGAGCATTATTTTGTAGAGTTTGAAGTCTTAGGGTAGTAGCTTTATTGGCGCTACTGTATAGGGCATTACAGTAGTCGAGTCGGGAAAGAATTAAGGCTCTAGCCAGGATTAGGCAGCTGGTATTGGACAGGAAGGGCTTGCCTGCTCTGATCAATTTACAGGTGTAAGCAGTGGTGGCGGCTAGGGAGTTTACCTGTTTAGTGAGGGACAGGGTAGAGTCGAGATAAAAACCAAGTGTTTTTACTTCCCTCGAGACTTTAATGGCATTTCCGTCTATGCTGAAGGCTGAGTAATCCGGGCCCAATTTGTTAATATTGGCTTGTGTGCCCAGAATGATCAACTCTGTCTTATCATCATTCAGGCAAAGACCGTGAGTGGCCATCCATGCCTGAATGATGAGATACACTCTATTCACCAACTCCTCATCCTCGCTGTGATCCCCAGAAAGTGGGAAGAGAATCTGTGTATCATCTGCATAGTTAGTGTAGGTGATACCGAGATTGTCCAGATCATCGAACAGAGGTTTGGTGAATATATTGTAAAGGGTCGGAGAGACGCAGGATCCCTGAGGGACTCCACAAGTAATGGGTATAGGGTCAGCTGCTGCCGAAGGGGAAAAGACTCTCATAGTTCTCTCACTCAGAAAGGATTCTATCCAACTGATAGCTTGGGTGGAGAAGTGAGCGGCAACGTCCAGGTGTTTGCAGAGGACTTTGTGGTCCACAAGATCAAACGCAGCTGAGAGATCTAGTAGGAGGAGGAGGGCTGTCTTACCCTGATCTCTCAGTTCGTCTATTTGGGCCTTTAAGTCAATCAGGGCTGTTTCCGTTCCGTGTAGTGGGCGGAAGCCAGATTGTCTAGATCCTAGTAGTTTGTGCTGTTCAAGGTAGTTTTGAATCTGTATATAGGCCACTTTGTCCAGGATCTTTAGCAGAAACGGAACTGTGGTGATTGGGCGGTAATTGGTGGGGATGAGAGGATCTAAAGTTTGCTTTTTAAGCAACGGGAGCACCCAGGATTGTTTTAGGTTAGCTGGGATGATGCCTGTGGAGAAGGATGCATTGACAAGTTTGGAGATAAATGGTGATAGGTCTCTGGCAGGGTCTTTTATTAGCTGTGCTGGGCAGATGTCACCTTTGCAGTTGGATGGTTTGAGGGTGAGGATGATTTTTTCAATCTCAAGTGTGGAAGTTTTAGTGAAGGAAAATTTGGTATGTTGAGGCATGTGGATCGCCTTAGGTGGTGACAGTGTAGGGAGTTTAAGCGAGTCTTTTTTCAGTTGAATTTTGTTTTGGAGGGTAGTAATTTTATTAGTTAGAGCATATTGGATGTCAGAACACCAGGTCTGATCTTTAGTGCAAGTGTCTGGTATGGCAATAGGTGACTCAAGTTCCTTTAGGATGGAGAAGAGTTCCTTCATACTTGATTTGGAGTTAGCGATACGATCGTTGTATGAGTTTTTCTTAGCCAGACAGACTGCGTTTTTGTATTGACGGGAGATAGATATTAGGTTGGCCTTGTTCTCAGCAGTTGCACATAATTTCCAGTTGGATTCATATTTTCTCTTGATGAGGCGTAAAGCCTTGAGTTCTGGCGTGAACCATTTATTTAGATGGGCTTTGGGTTTACTTGTGCGCATTTTAAGTGGGGCAATTTTGTCCAAAGTATCAGTCATAATTTTGTTATACTCGTGAACTAAAGTGCCGGGGTCTAAATTGTCAGGCAAGGCGTTTAAGGTTGGAAGAATAGCGGGTATGACATTATCTATTGTCATATTCTTTTTGTTTCTTGTGGGGCATGAGAGTGCCATGGGGACGACTGTAGAGGATGGTTGGGAGGTTAGGAGGTCAAAGGACACTGAGTGGTCAGACCAT
Organism: Ambystoma mexicanum; assembly: GCF_040938575.1. Classification (NCBI taxonomy): domain Eukaryota; kingdom Metazoa; phylum Chordata; class Amphibia; order Caudata; family Ambystomatidae; genus Ambystoma; species Ambystoma mexicanum. The sequence goes on along the minus strand of NC_090937.1, from coordinate 1,663,296,717 downwards.
GATAAAGCCGAGATAGAGGAGATGACTGTAGTACAGTTAGAGTCAGCGACCCAGTCTAATATTCTACCTTTCGTATGGGTAGGGTTGTTAACTTTTTGGGAGAAGCCGAGGGAGTTAATAGCTTGGGCGATGGTCGCGGCATGCACATCTGTTTTGTCATTAAATCCTAAGTTAAAATCCCCTAATACCAGCAATTGAGAGGTGGTTTTAGCATTGAGGGTTAGTAACTTGTGTAGATCCTCTTCGAAGATCCCAAGCGGGCCTGGAGGTCTATAGATTAGGTGAATGGTTAGGGATTGATTATTATTTATAAGGAGTTTAGCAGTGAGGGCTTCACAGGATTGTAGCGTTAGTGCAGGGGCTAGTCTTAGTGAGAGGCTTGATTTAGAGATAATGGCAATTCCGCCTCCGCGGGTGCCCTCTCGGTCTTGTCTACATATAGTGTAGCCGTCAGGTATGGCTAACATGAGTGACGGGCCTGCTGCCTGGTGTAGCCAAGTTTCAGTTATAGCAATGAAGTCCAGGTTATTCTCAGTGATTAGATCAGCTATCTCAAGGGCATGTGCAACTAGTGACCTGGCATTGAGAAGTGCTCCTTTATAGGAATGGTCCTTAGTTTCCTCTTTGGTAAGTGTAGGATTAGGAGTGTTTTTAGCACTGGATTTAGTCTTGGGCATAGATATTTGGGTGAGCGTTGAAGCTCGGGTGTGGTTGGAAGCGTAGCCTGTATTGCCAATTTGATGTTTCATTACAGATTTTGTGGGAAGGAGGAGTCGTCTGGGTGTCTCATGGAGTTTGTTAAGTCTAGCGCGTAGTTTGCTATTTCTATCGTGGGTGGAGCTAGGCTTGGAAGTGTAAGCTAGAGGTTCTGACAGAGCTTGGTGTTTAGAGTCAGTGTATGCATGAGTGTTAGTAATAATATCTGGTGATATATGTGATAGAGGTGCATGTGAATATAGTGGGGTCTCTGTGTAGCTGCCCAGCTTGCTAGTAGCAGGAAGTGTAGCAATAGCCATGATGCAGTAGAAGCTTAGTAGGCTGGACATTGTGCGTAACTAGTACTTAGTTTGGTGGGTAAGTGGTTTACAATACAATGGTCTCTGGGCGACCATAAGGCACTACACAATATCACAGTAGTCTCTGGGTGACCATAAGGCACTACACAGTAATACAATGGTCTCTGGGCGACCATAAGGCACTACACAGTATCACAGTGGTCTCTGGGTGACCATAAGGCACTACGCAATATCACAGTAGTCTCTGGGTGACCATAAGGCACTTCACAGTAATACAATGGTCGCTAGGTGACCGTGGTGCCGGTGCTATTATCAGATGACAGCATATTGCAAAGCAGGGCAAGAGCATGGTTGGTTGGCTATGGATTGTGCATTGGAATATTTTTTTGTTGCAGTTCAAGAGCACAACGGTGCATGTGGGACCTTGGACGTAGCAATGTTGGGAGGTGCTAGATCAGGGCTCTAGCTCGAAGGTTGGGAGTGGATTGTGGAGGGAGGGGGGCAGTATGCTTACCCTGTAGGTGGACGGCAAGGGGTCCTGGCTCTAGGCTCGACGGTGTAGACAGGCTGAAGACAGGCACAGTGCCTTTGTGGGTGCCTTCGTGGTGGGCCGGCTCCAAGCCTGCCGGCTTGTGGTTGGCTCCCAAGTAGGGGAGAGGAGCCAATCACGATGCTTGTAGGGCTGTGGGGCCGAGTGGAGTGTTGTGGCAGTGACGGTCGGCCATCTTTAAGTGGGGCAGACCTCGTGTCTCCCAATGGTTGCTAGATGCACTCCAAGTGCAGTAATGGGGCAAGACCTACGTGGATGTGGTCCCCTGGGCAATCAGGAGCGGCGCGGATATATTAATCAATAATCCGCCTCGAATTGCAGAAAAACGGCACGCTCGCGCTCCGAGTTGCGAGAATCATCTGGTGAGTGAGACAGTATATAGAGTATACACATTAGGTACCAAAATACAGTAGCACAAGCAAACACTGACCAGAGTTTTGGTATAAAAGTATATAATTATTTATTTAAAAACACACTTGTAAAAATACACTAACACTAATATGGCAAGCAAGTTCAAAACACAGTCGCTATCAATATATATACATCCCTGATTACTTATTGAACAAGTCTTAGTTAAAACGCCACTTATTTGCAGACAGAGGTGAGCGCTTAACCTAAGATGGCACTCCAATAAGTTAGTTAAAAAGGGAGGGAAAAGGCAGAATTAGAAAGCACACAATACCAACACTTTTAAAAGAACAACAGCAAGTCAGGAAAGGCAGAGTCTACTGTAGAGCAAGAAAGTTCATAGGCCAGGCCCACTCTTGGAGAGAGCAAGGCGGAATGTGTCCAAGATCACACAGTTGAATTATACTTTAAAAGTCTTTGCAGATAGTTCAAAAAGAGTTGGATCAGTTCAGAGAAAGTTAGTTAACAGGTCCCAGGTCACACCAGGATAGAGAGTCAAGGATTTACGGGACACCTTGAACAGTCTGTTGCAAGGGAGACCAGGCGGGACACAGTACCTGAAATGATGAGAAAGCTCCAGCGGGGGCAGTTGTTCCTGGCAGAGGGTGCAAGTGAGTGATTCGTCCAGGGGAAGAAAAGATCTCGACGTGGAGGAAAGCTGGAGGTCGTTGCACTGCCAGGGAAGAAACCAGCCGCGGAGTTTACCGGTTAAAAGGTACTACCCTTTTATTCGCGGTAGTGGTGAAGCGTGGCTATCCAGCCGCCGGGGTGCTTGGCACGGGCGATTCGACCACGAGATGATCCAGGAAGGCGAAAAGAGGGCGAACTGGTTATCCCCACCAGTTCAAAGGAAGAAGACTCTCCGGGATGAAGATCTTCTCTGTCGTCGGGAAGTGGTGAGGCGGTTCAGCAGGGCTCCACTGGTGGTGTCTTTGTTGCAGGTCGGCTCAGCTTCTCCCTCTTCGGATTCTTTGGTCCTGTGGCGACTTCTGAAGTTCCAGTCCCCAAAGCCCTGCTTTTATGCAAAAAAACCCCATTCATCAGTCCTAGCTGTCCTTCAAACATGCTAAGTGGTGAGCCGGGCGGCTCACCACTGGGCCAATCACACAAGAGTGCGACTTGAGTAGCTGAGGCAACTCAGTCCAGGGTGCCTAAACCCCCCCCCCACACACAAACACACATCCTGTAGACCCAGACAGAGTGGCACGCCAAAAGTGGAACAAAGGGCTCGACTTGGGTTGGAGTTACAGAGGCGAACACAAACGCCATTTTAAAACCGAGTTCTGGAAAAAAAAAGACCCAACCGGGGGATACATTTTAAATAAATAACCAGGCGGTATCTTTAACATTGCACCAAAAAAGTGGTGCATTTAAAATGAATGGGAAAATCCCATAGGAAATATTCCGGTGGAATATTTTGCGTGGTAACCACTGCCACCAGACAGAAACTCAACGAGGGGGGACTGCACAGTGCTCCCTCGAAAAACAGACCCAGGGGCAATCTAATTACCCCTACCAGTACTTCCACAATATGATGGTTTGTACGTACTGGTTCTGTTCACAATTGAAGACTAGTAAAGTCAATGGTGACTTTACATGCCCTGGGAGACAGTAGTCAGTCCCAGGGTATGGAGTCTATGTTTGGGGGTCACTATGACACCCCTGTGTTACTGCACTGAGGGTGCTGTGTAACACACTTACCAAAAACCACATGAAACCCTATGGAGTAAAAGACCCCATAGAACACATTACAAAGTCAAAGGATATCTCAAATCATGTCTAAGAGTGGGAGAAAAAGAGTCTCACTCTTGGCAGGAGAAAAAAATAAACCCCAAAAATCCGGCAAAGCTGCTGGGGGACTCACTAGGTTTGGGAAATTAGCCTTACAGAGAATTCTCCCTAACAGGGGAGGACATTGAGAATGTATTTACCCCTTTTCACACATTATATTCGCCTAGCTGCCATTTCATTTAATTATGGATAGAACCCCTTTCAAGTTCTGCCCAAAGTGCAAAACAAAAATTCCCCTGGGTCGACAAGCACCTGGTGTGAAACATTTTGTCTCCCCGGGATCATGTCGAAGGGACATGTCGAGCCTGTAAGCTCTTTAAACCCAAGACGTTAAAGGACCGTTTAGTTAAACGCTGGGCCCACCACGCATGCAGGCTGAGGCCACCATGGACGTTGAAGGGACATACAGCGACGGCAGCAACGTCGCGTTTTCAGACTGCGAAGGTGATGGAGAGGCTTCGGTTTCCCATGCACAAGCCCCTGACCCCAGCAGACAGGCCAGCGGTCCTGTTACGGGGACAACTCCCGGCTGAATCAGCGCTCGCACACCTTCCACTAAGTACACAGCCAAGGGCTGTGACTCAACGCGTTTGTCGTCCAAGGGCCCACACACGACGTCTAGGGAAAGATCTGTAGATTCCAGGTACTCTGGGCATTCTAGGTCACGATCGCCTCATGACAGGCCCCGACTGTCGAAAGACCGAACAGATGTCGTGCCTAAATGCACGCCCGAATGTTGCACATTGGCAGACGAGACGTCGGGCTACCCCACAGCCGAAGTTCGACATGTCTCGTCGAAAAAGGCTTAAGACTATACGGTCGGGATTAATTAGCCCATCTGGTAAAGAAACACTTTCAGAAGAGCCTACTGCAGGGGAAGGAGTTTTAAAGACTCTTCGAAGACCCCTCACTGGGAAAATTCCCTCTCTACGCCCAAAGAAAGAGATTCCCAACCACACAAAGAAAGGGATTCAGATCCCCAGGAAGAGGCATCTTTGTCGTCAGCCCTCCCCTCAAGCCCCAGTCACACCTCAGGCTTTCCCACTAGGCCCCATGTACATTCCAAGCTCTGCTCCATGGACATGTGAGGATATAGACTGTCATGAGGAGGATGACCTTCATGGTGAATTATTTCGAGAAGTACCCAGATTCTTTCCCAAACTTCCAAATAACACCTATCGCTACAGCTGCCTCTGGCTAACAAGCCCCTGTAGTTGACCGTACTCCGCAACCCCCTCTTAAAAGGGCTCGTCCTGATAACCTGACTATCCAACTCCAGGTGGACCCACCCTTTATTGATCTCTATGACTCAGACTGACACGGAAGATACCTATACAGGTCAGGAGGGCAGAGAACAGGACTTTGACGATGAAGAGGCAGATATGTACTGTTAGGACAGTTTTTCTGAAGTCCAACTAAGGGCTTCGTAAATCCATTCAACTGAGGCAGTACAAGACCCCACTCTAGTATAAGGCTGTACCACCTGAATACATGGTAGCGTAGGCAGAGCACCCATTCTTATCTTAGGAGGGAGAGAGGGCTGTAGAATCAGTACAAGTGAAATTGTAATACAAATGATCCAAAAACAGTATGTATTGTAAAAATAAAGGATTTATTTAAATACAGGTAGGCCCAGATAAATCTAGGGGCAAGTACTAACACATTATTTGAAATCACAATATAAAAACACAACGCTATACTTGAAGGTACACAGACCAAAGTATAGACCTTATTTGGAACACCTAACAGTAGTTCTAGGGAAGTCTCCTTTATACACATCCAGTATAGGTCACACCTATTCTTGGGAGTAAAAACCAATGGTTACTTTCAGATTACATTCAGTAATGCAAGGGCAGTAGACCCCACCAGTTGTACAATGACCCTCCATAACAAATCATCTAATAAGTAAACTGGACAATATACTTTTTGTGAATAGTGGAACACATGTTCCAGGTGCAGTAAAAACCTAGAACTACTTTTGTGATAAAACACAGTTATACTAGGTGAGTAAAACTTAACGATATAATATTCAATTACAGGTGCTTTTGAGATCAGTGAACCATAGATGGAGATAAGCAGTACCTCTTGTAACTTAGAATTCTCCACAATGGCTAATTTTCCTTACCTACTGAGTCCCTCAGAAGCTTTGCTGGATTTCTACGATTTATTTTTTTCACCTGGTAAGAATGTGAGCCTTTTTCCCCACTCTTACTTTGTTTTGCTGTGTGTTTACATTTGTTGTGTTCATAGACCGTGGAGGTTCACCTACTCCATAGGCATCCTCTTTTTACTGTGTGTTACACAGCACCCTCAGTGCAGTGACACAGGTTTGTCTTTTTTCAGACATCCCACTTTAAACTCCAGATTCTGGGACTGACTGTCTCGCAGAACATGTAATTGACTTTATTAATCTTTTTAAATTCACAGAGCCAGCACAACCTATTTTACATAGAGTACTGGAAAGGGTTAATAGGTATCACTTTTTGTTTGTCTCTCATGGAACATTATTTAGTTCCCCTTTAAGATTTGACTCGTGGCAGTGGTATCTACCCGCGGTCTATGTAAATGGCCTTGGCACTGTTTTAGGCTATCTTAGTAGCCTCAAACTTAAATCCGCTGTACCCCATTTACTTTTATTTGGTTCCGGCTAAGTTTATTTGCCATTTTTTTTCGTAAAGGTCTTTCCCGTGTTTTTGCTCTGCGCGCCAAATCAGGTTTGGTTCCTTTGTTCGCCGTCCTTTGGCCGGCTTCTGCACAGAAGCCCTCCTTAGGCGCCTGAATATCTGAGGGGGACAGGATGTGAGGGAGGGGTTTGAGACTCCCTGACCCATGTCGCACTCTGTATGATTGGCTGTGGTGACTGTCCCGCCAGGACAGCCACCCTGTGTGATTGACAGCCAAGCTGCGTGACTGGGGGAAAACTGCATAAAAAGCAAGCCTCTGGGACTTGGAAGGCAGAGTCGCCACTGGATCGAGAGAACCGAAGAGAAGCTGAAAGAAGAGGACCACTACCACAACTGAACTTCCCGGTGAAGCCCTGCCGCGGGTCCGAATCTCCAAACTTCGACGACAGAGAAGATCTGCATGGAATATTCTTCCCTTGAGCTGGTGGGACCAACCAGTTCGCCAAACACCAAGCAAGGCCTCCCTCCCCTGGTCGAATTTGCTGTGCATCGCTACAGTGAACCGGATAGTCAGGAGGCTCGGACCCTGTTTGGGTTTTAAGGAGTGCACCTTTTATGTGTTGCTTTGCTCTGTGTCACGACCCTCGCCCAAAACCCCCCTCTGGCAAACCCATTGGCCAGGTGGAGTCAGGACTCGGGCCTCTAGGGCCTGGCATCCTCTTCAAAAGCCCTCATGGGGCCAGTCCTAGCGCCTATGGCACCAGGCTCATACACCATGAAAAACAATGTGCTTGGGAACTACTTTATTGTATTGTCAGCCAACATGGAGGCATCCATATAGCTTGGTTCCTAAGAACCAAGTTATGTGGTCCACTGTTTTGGGTGTGGTAGCCTAAGGACTACTTTACCTGGACTATTTTGTTGGGGCTATTTAAACCACACCCGAGCAAGACAACCCGCTTCTCATTACTTGCAGCTTACAACGTGACGCTCACCGTGTCCAGCTATTCCCTCGAACCTCGGAGAAGCAGAACCTGCAAGGAGACAAAAGGAACATCATTAGCAGCAGCATCTTTCCTGCAGTCTTCATCTTTAAACACTCGCAGCTACTGAGAACAGCTTCCTCGAATCTGCACGCCTCCCGGACAGAACGACCTGAAAGAGGAAGATAGAGGCAACATTAAAGAAAGCAGTAGAGACATTTACAAATTACGAACTGCTCAAAAGGCTTACCTGGCTGGTCGCCTCTCGGCTGGCACCACTCCGGACATTCCACTCGCGCTGAAGAACACCGCTACCTACAAGGAAGGAAAACGCAGGTTAGCAAAGGCAAGACTTTGCAGCGCTGCGCATAGCGCTTACTTACCGCATCATAGCGCTCTTAATGCGCCAACATTTATCAGCAGGGCTCAACCAAGCCAGTTCGCTGCGCTGAAGCTCTGCATACCTAAGGGAGAAAGAGATTTTAAACAAAGAAAGGCATGCAGGATAGCAACAAAACTAAAGAACAGGAATAAGAGCTACCTGAACAGTATCAAACGGGCCGGCGTCAGTGAAGTAACTGTAATTGAAAGATAACGCGACCCTGCAAAGAAGGCAGGACGGAGAGCAAGCCTAATTCTACCACAAGGCAGAACCTTCCCCGCAGACCACATCAGGGCAAAACTGAGAAGCATACCAGCGAGTAACCCGGCTGGGTGGCGTCCCTGTGGATACCAGGTGAGCTTAACTCTGCTGCTGGTTTCTACACTGGGCAGTGCAGGACCCTCCAGTCTTCCTACTTTGTGTCAGACCGACAGTCGCTTCAGGAACCGTGAGCCTGCAGGATCTGCCAGGAACGTCTGCCTCAGCTACAGCCTTCTTCTTCATTTAAGGTACTGTTCTAACCCGGTTGTTCGCTACGTCCGACCGCGGTGAAAGTGTTTGAAATCTTTTGCCAATCCGAGGGCTTGCCCTTCTCTACTCTTGTAAATAACTTTTCCCTCGACCAACTTCATTTCAAACTCTTGGGACTTAACCGCGAACTACTCTGAACTGTGTGATCCGCTGCAAAGACTCTGTGCCATTAACATTGGACCAGGCCTATTGATTTGAATCCTCATTGTAGCAAGCTTTTTCTATATTTCCCCGCCTATTTACTTGTTGGTGCTGCTTAATTTTGTATAACCTTGTTCTTCCCTCCCTTTTAAATTGCTGGAGTGCCATTTTGCTCACACTTCATTTTGAGCTTAACTTGTCCAGAATCTATTGGGTGTGGTGTAGTATATTAAGAGTGTGATTTGTCTGCTGCTTTACTTAGTGAATTGTTTTGCAACTGATGTGTAAATAAATGTATATTCTTTTACTCAGAAATCTTGAGTCAGTGTTTATTTGAACCATAGTAATTGCTGTCCTTTGTGTAACTGTTGATACTGCTCCCTTTACTCTTGAGATAAGTCTGGCTGCTCAGCCATCGCTACCACTTTACTGTGTAGTACAGGCTTGTACCAAAGGTTAATTGGTACTTGCACTTGTAGTCTTAATTCTGTGTGTTCAATTCTCTGTGTAGTCACAATTCTAATTGTGTTCCCAAAGGGTACTGCATACGATTCTGCCTAACACACACAATTGACACAGGGTAAGTAAAACCCACATACTTTTTTAACCTTACAATGAAGGGGGAAGTAAAACCCTTTACTGAATGACTCATGTTATTCTAGGCAGGCAACAACCTAATGCAGCTAGCCTGTCCAGCATAAGTCTGCAAGTCAGGGCAAGCAAGACCCAGTTGGGGAACACTAATACAATTATCCTCAAAGGACTAATCTGGTGATGCCAACAGTTGGAGGACATTCCTACAATTACCCTGCAGGAATAATCTGGTGAAACCAGCACTTTACTTTTGGAAAGGCGCACAACCTAATCACAGGAGAGTAAAATACCTTCACATCTACTTTCTATTAGAATGGCAAAACCGTTTCGAAGGAAGAAAATATGTTCACCATACCTTTTGAGAATGGTGCATAACACATTCATAAGTGAGAACTTTAGTAACTGTTCACTCTTGAGTTAGTTACAAAGCAACTCTTTACAAGTAAGTAACTTTTGAACACTTATTTTCTTTTCTAGGCAAAAGTCCCAATCCCTTCAAAAGTCTTTCCCTGGTTCTTGGAGCATGAGTGTTCTCAGTGGCAGAAGGGGGGTCACTAGGGACTAGAGACCAACAGACAGTGTCAGACTAGGTACTTTAGTAGCAAAAGTCAGAGTTCCTTAGGAAAACTGGGCAAACAGGCGAGTACTTAACTTCTAGGGTTAGAAGAGGGTCCCAGGGCTTCTCAGAAGACACCCTAGCAGGATTCTAACGCTGGATGAGAGCCCTCCACATCACAGAAAACACTTGCAGCAGGGATCGATGTAGAAGGCTCTAGGCAAGGTTTTCCTCACGGCTGGATTTGGCGCCTTTTCAAGGAGCACAGAAAAGAGACAGAAAATCATGGTTGAATTCACGTCCTTACAAAGGACCAGCACTCTGTTGGGACTTTTTGGACTCGATTTGTGTCTCTGGAGATCCACCATGATGCCCATGAAGCGTCAGCAAGATTTGGATTTCGGAAGACCGTGCACCGCACGATGGCTTGAGGTCCCAGGGTTTTGGGGTATTGTAGCAACACAAGGTCGCAGCAACGCGTGAGATGGCTCAAAATGCAGGCCTTCTTGAATCTAGTATGTCTCACTAGGCTTTGAGTCTGGGTCGTCGTTTTCAGAGTCCCCAGGTCGATTGGAAGGAAGGGCTGCAGCAGGATCGGGTTACACAGCAGGCTCTCCGGTCGCTGGAAATCGTCTCCGCCACTTTTCCTTCATCATCCTCTTCGGTTTAAATTCCAGTAGTCTTACTCTTCAGCTTCCAGGTTCGCATTATTTACCAGGAATTACCACACAACTTCTGCATTCTCTCCCTGCATTTTAGAAGAAGTGGCGGTCTGGTTGTCCAATCAGGTCAGCCAGACCCCCCCCAACTGGGATTTGTCCCCATGCAGGCAAGCCGTAAAACAAAGGGCTGTGGAGTTTTGGACTCCTCCCTCACTTGCTGCTCTCACAGACACTGGAGCCTGGGCGGGGAGGCCAGGGGACTCCGCCAAAGATGAAAATCACACAAAGGAATTTCCCACCCTGGGTTTCTGGGGAAGGAACAAACAAAAAAACACAAAAATGGCAAGAAAAGAAGACAGGGCCATTTTGGTAAATTGAGCACCCTTGGGTGCCTCTGCTGCAGCTGTGAACACAGCCCGCGGTAAAGGTGCACCAGATAAATACAAGGTATCGATGCCACCAGCCATTGAAGGTAAGCTTGTCCCTGTAACAGAAGTGTTACAATGGATCCCCCCCTTTCACATTAAAACTGTATCTCCCCACTACTCCACGTAAGGTGGGGTTTGCTGGTTTCACTTAACACAATGTAAAAGGGATCCAAAGATCCCTTCCACCCTTGGGAACTGTAGGTCTCTCAAGGTTAACAAAAGGAAGTTAAAAGGGGAGCCCCTAGGGCAACCCAGCAACAATAGGCACTTATTGCCAATAAGTTGTTAAGGAGGATGTAGCGAAAAGGGGGACCCACACTTCCCTGGGGCCAGCCCTTAGTGCAATAAAATCACTCCTAATCACCGTCCCACACAAGTAAGTGTCTATGCGAAGCACAGTGAACTCACTCTGGAAGAAAGCCAATCACACAGCAGCTTTGATGCTTGCATTTATTACTACAGTGTCTAATGAGAACTAAGCAGCATTTTTACAATAATATGGGAATGAAAGTGCAAGCTGAATAATACCAATTCTCAATCACAGATGAATATGCAATTATTGATCTTACGCTCCTAGGTATCGTGGATGGAGATACGATTGAATCACACCCAGGACCTTCGCCACTCAAAGTGCCCGGCACCCCTCGAGAAGGGAGGGGGGGGGGGGACTGGCCAAGCCCCCCACAGGCCTACACCAGAGCGGGGATGTGATGCTAGGAGTCTCAGCCCTCTAGTGCACGGCGGGTCGTCCAGGCGCTGTTTCTAAACGTGCGCGCGTCTCACAAACAACCCAGGGTGAGTCCCTCCCTCCCTGGCTGGCCCAGGTAAAGTTCTCTTATTAGGGGCTGAACGTCAATCAATATGACGTACTAGCTCCTCGAATCTTCTGGGCCCAGCATTTATGCGGCAGAACATGTTTTCGCCTGGAAAGTTACAACTCAGAAACAGCCAGTCTTGGCTCCCAGGCTCAGTGTACGTTGTTTTGGGAAGGCATTACATTCCTGTGTTATCAGTGCACCTGACTCGCAGCGCGACGAAGAGCAAAGCTGTGCAAAGCTGTGCCTGGCTCCCAAAGGCTGCGCAGAGCCATCTTGCAAAAACTAGATGTTTATGTCTTGACGGGCCTTCGCAGTTAACCCCTCACAAGCATGCTGGCTCACTCAGATCGAGAGGCCTGGCTGGTTCAGCATTTTCCTCCACGCTTCGAATAATCTCCAAATACACGCAAGGTAGCTCAATAGGTTAATGCAAGCGCAGGTTACCGCAAGCGCCTAAAGCCTTTTCATGACAGAGGATAACTTTAAAATAAACTATGGAGAGTCTTAAAAATGACACCCATAAAGAGTTAAAGATTAGGCGAGTGTGGAAAAAGGATCCCACTCACTGAGGTATTAAGGAAAAATATCCCACTAGTAAAGCAAAAAGTTCTGGGGTTGACCCAGGTCAGGAAGATTTACCCGTTCTGTGAAAATCTTACCCAACATGTACAACAGACTCTTCCCCAGCAGCAGATTCACCTATAGACAACCAGCCACTACAGAATAACATGCTCATCAAGGCAGCTGAGCATTTCCAAATAAAAACACAGGAGACTCAACTTGGTAAAGACTTTGAGGACATTTTAGGGGATAAGCATGCAGTCACGCAGTTCATTCCCATCCTGCAATCTGTCCAGCGGAGGATCCAGCTCTCTCTGGAGACAACTAATCAGACACGGGCAGCTGCCCACCCATGCTTCTCAAGTAGGAGGGCGTATATCAAACTTAACCAAGCATGGCAGGGAATCGCCTCAGACAAATGGGTGCTATCCACCGTGGTGGGCGTTTATTGTGTGGAACTAATCCAGCAAACCCAGAACCATCCCCCACGTCAAAGATTCACTCGAAGGAAGAACAACGCATCCTTCACGAGGAAATCGCAACGCTGCTCCAAAAGGACGCCTTAGAAGACGTCCCAGTGAACCAGGTAAACAAGGGTATTTATTCAACCTACTTCCTTGTGCCAAAAAAAAAACAATGCGCCCAGAATTAGACCTACGCCCTGCAAACACCTATGTCAAGGCACAAACATTCTGCATGACCACGCTACAAGAAGTAATCCCCCTGCTAAAGCAGAGAGATTACATGGGGACATTGGATATAAAAGATGCTTATTTTCATATTTCAATGTTCGCAGCGCACAGAAGATTCTTGTGATTCAAGTTAGCGAACCAGCACTACTAATTCAAAGGGCTACCCTTCGGAATAGCTTCCGCTCCAAGGGTATTCTCAAAGGTACTGACAGTGGTGGCAGAGCACTTGCGTCTGGAGGCAATCCCAGTGTACCCTTACCTGGATGACTGGCTGATTACAGAGAAGACTCGCCATATTTGCAGATGAAACATTAAAAAAACTATCAACCTTCTCTTTCAAATGGGCTTCTCAATAAATGAGAAAAAATCAAGCCTAGTGCCAAGCACAACCAAAAAGTTCCTGGGAGCAGTAATAAACTCAAGAGAGGGGTTAGTCTTCCCGTCAGAGGAAAGAATCCTAAACATGTTAATGCAAATACCCCATTATATCAGGCTGGCCGCCAGATAATCGTACGCAAAGCTTTGTGTTTTCTAGGCATGATGGCATCTTGCATTTACCTCGTCCCACACACACACACACGCCTGCGCATGCGACCCATGCAGGAGTGGTTGGCGAAACAATGGTCTCAGGCAAGCGGTCAGTGGGACGATCTAGTGGTCGTTTCGCCAATACTGGTGCTAAGTCTTTGCTGGTGGACAAGAGAAAATCTGTTGAAGGGCAAACCCTTCCACGATCCAGAAGTGCAGGCGATAGTTAAGACGGGCGCCTCTCTCGCGGGTGGGGGGCTCATCACCTTCATCACACGGCACAAGGTCTGTGGACTCATGCCATGGTGCAGAACCACATCAATCTGCTCAAACTACTGCTAGTATTCAAGGCCCTTCAGGCATTCGAGCTATACCTACCAAACCGGACGGTAAAAGTCCTCATCGACAGCACTACGGTGATGTTTTATATCAACAGGGGGGCACCTATTCTCCAAATCTATCGAAACTAGCACAACAAATTTGAAAATGGGCACTCAAACGTAAAAATATTCCTATCCTTACAACACGTTTCAGGGGAACTCCACTCTCTAGCCGACTCGCTGAGCAGAGATCCCCTACTAGAGGAACGTGAGTGCAACTAGACACAAGTCATAGCAACCTCTTCACTCAATGGGGTTTCCCCACGCTAGACTTGTTCGCTACAAGCGAAAACAAACAATGCCCAGACTTTGCGTCCAGGTTCCCCCAACCAGGCTCCAAGGGTAATGCCCTATGGATGAACTGGTCAGGGAAATGTGCTTACGATTTCCCCCTCCACTCCCCCAGCCCCACCTGCCGCCTCTCATGAACAAGGTGGTGAACAAGATCCACAAGGAACAAGTGATGCTCATCCTAGTTGCTCCTATGTGGGCAAGACAGCCTTGGTATCCACATCTGCGCAAACTGGCGATTCCCATCAAACTCCCGTGCCAGACCAACCTTCTCACTCAACATGGGGGATTAACAGTGCACCCACAACCTTACTCGATGAACTTGGCAGCATGGCTCCCGAAGTCATAACATTCGGACCTCTTAACTTACCACAGAGGTGTATGGATATCCTCAAGGAGGCACGAAAGCCAAGCACTAGACACTGTTATTTCGACAAGTGGAGGAGCTTCGTAATTTGGTGCCAGTCTCAACAAATTAACCCCATAGAATGTACACCATCCCACATTCTAAACTGTATGCTCCACTTGCTAAACTCTGGGTTAGTATTCAACTCTATAAATGTCCACCTAGGGGCCTTGTCGGCTTACACCACCTCCCGCAATCAAGTATTGTGGTGGAAGGTACCGGTCATCAAGGCATTCATGGAGGGAGTAAAGAGACTCCACACTCCAATCTCAAACCCACCGCTAGGATGGCATCTCAATGTAGTACTCGCTAAGCTCATGGGACCCCCTTTCGAGCCGATGCACAGTCAAGTCTTAAACACCTGACTTACAAGACTGCCTTCTTAGTGGCTATTACTTCCATAAGAAGAGTTAGTGAAATGCAAGCATTGTCGGTGCAGGATCCTTTCTTTGTCATATACAAGGACAAACTGGTTCTACGTACTCATCCTAGATTCCCTCCTAAATTCATCTCAAAATTTCATGTGAACCAGTCCATTGTGCTTCCGGCTTTCTTCCAGAACCCAAGAAGCTCAGCTGAGGTTGAACTCCACACACTAGATGTGAGGATGGTGGTCCTTTACTATGTAAACAAGATCAGACCGTTAACAAAAACGGACCAACTGTTTGTCTCAGTAGCCCCAGGCAGAGAAGGGGGACTGCATTTCCAAGAATGCCTTCTCCAGATGGATAGTCGGATGAATACAACTGTTATTCATTATCAAACAAGACACTGCCTTTCACACCAAGAGCTTACTCCACAAGGAGCACAGGAGCTACTGTCCTTAGACAGCATTTGCAAAGCAGCTACATGGAGCTCAGTGCGCACTTTCACTCATCACTAGTGCATTGACACACATCCCAAGACCGATAGACAGGTGGGACAAGCGGTTCTAAGACCTCTATTCGCCCATGAACCTTCTCACAACCCACCACCTTCTCCTAACACTGCTCGCTAATCTATGCACAGCATGTGATCTAAGCAGATTCCACAAGCATCAGAAGGGATACATTACTCGCTGTAATTGTATTTCTGATGCGTGTATCTGCTTAGATTCACATGCGCCCACCCTTCCTCCTTCGAGAGAAGGTGCATGGATGATTATGAGCTTGTCTGATACATATCTGCTTGGATACACCTGTACTCGCGCTACACTTCATGCTACCTCATGTCAGAAACAAAACAATCTGAGGGACCTAGACGCGTGAAGGACTATGGGTACAGTGGACGTCACACTAGGGATAGTTTTACTGGCATGCCCTGTCGACGTCCCATTTATAAAAGAACTGTAATACTCTGCAGCTTCCAGTAAATGTCGGCCTATGCGCAGCATGTGAATCTAAGCAGATACAAGCATCAGAAATACGATTACGGTGAGTAATGTATCATATATATTCAATGAAAAAATGTTGTTAAAGGGACGTTACAGTTGTAAGTAAAAGCGAATTACTGAGGTTTTTCGGAAGTTATGGCAACTATAACTCGCACCACCACTGTGCACTGTTGAGACCAACACCCAGGACATCAAAGATGACATCACAAATGTCATTGATGACATCACATGTGAAAATCATTTGGATCTCTTATATAACTAAGCAACATGTACTAAGTAATCTTGTTGGGCTGCATTCTTGTAACCCTGAATTAAGCCTCCTTGCGCTCCTTTTTATAGCGCCTCGATCACTGTGGGCTGTAGTAGTGCGCTCTAAAAATCCAAAAAATAAATACAAATAAATGGAAGTCCCTACAAGGGGTTGTGTTTATAATGTTGGTTGCATGATGTCGGGGGTCATTGTGTAATGTTAAACATGTAATAACTAGCTAACAATTCAAGACTTACTACACTCTTGTGCTAGTACAAACAATACAGTAAGGAAGAAAGAAGCATCATGAGAACATGTTAATAGCATTAAAGTTTATCTTCATGTATGCAAATGAATTGTTTGAGGCCTGCCTATTGCCCCATACGTGCACCATGAGCTGAGACCAAACCCTAAGGAAAGTACTTTTAAGAACATATGACCAGAGGCGTTGCTAGGGGGATGCGGGAGGGGCTATAGCCTCCGGTCTTTGTTGTAGCCTCGGATAGAAGCTCAAGGGGCTACAACCAAAAGGCGAGCTAGCCCCGAGTCCCGACAGTCCCAACATTAACGTAGCCGTAGATCTTTTTCAGACATAGCAACACCCCTGCATGATGACATGGTTAAAGGAATAGTGCTCTCAAAAAATATTGTCCATAAAGATGGCCAATAATCAAACCTGCATTAAACCTCATTTTAATGAAAGGTCCTATGTAAACTTTTGAGCAAATGAGGCTCAAAGCGTTTACATGGGAGCAACCATTTTGCCTTTTCAGGTAGTATCCTCAGCTCATGTTAAGCTCTGCACTGGCGGCACTAAACAAGCAGCAAAAGCCCCCTACTGGGAGCTTTTGCTTACTGCAGCCAGAGCAGAGCTGTATATGGAGGAGGCTGCCTTCACTTTAATTTTACGTTTTTGTTGCTCCCCAAGCCCAGGGAAGCGCAGAAAACGTAAAATGAAAGGCAGAAAGCAAAGGCGCAGTAATTCTAAATACGTGTTTGTATTTGTGATTGCTGTGGTTAGCAAACCAAGGAAATCATAAATACAACAACGTTGTATTTCTGACTGTGGCGGCTTTCGCTTCGAGTCTCCTGAGCCCCCCCCCGACCCGGTATCCACTCCGGCTCAGAGGAGCCTGGGAAATGTAGAAAGAAAACCACAGCATTTATAAATACAACCACGTTGTATTTATGTTTGCTGTGGCTTCAGCTTTGATTCTCCTGGGCATTCCCCTGGTCGGAGAGCCAGCAGACTCAAAGCTGAAGCCACCCCAAATATAAATACAACGTTATAAAAGCTGCGGTTTTCTTTCTAACTTAGAAAGAAAACCGCAGCATTTATTTTGCAGTGCTTTGAAAAAAAGAATTAAATTTAAAGCACTTACCAGCAGCAGCTTGTGTTAATCTTTGCTCTACGGCAATAATGAAGCAAAAGCCACCCGCTGGTAGCTTTTGTTTATTACAGCTGGCTGGCTTTTGCTTCATTATTCCCGCAAGGGCAGAGATTAACACAAGCACAGGAGGCTCATCCATTTCGCAAAATGGATGCCTGCTAGTGCTTGAAATGTGTGACTTTGAGCCTCATTTGCTCAAAAGTTTACATAGGAACTTTCTTAATAAATATATTATATATATATTTTTTATCATGGCCCATCTTTTGAGCCAATAACATTTTTGAGTGAACTATTCCTTTAATGTCTAGATATTTGGCATCTTTTTGAATTTTAATATTCTGTCGGTGAACAAAACCACCTGGACTAGATATTTCAGTGAAAATAAATGGTCCAAATATGTGATATTTGTGATCTCATCTTTGTCCTGGGTGTTGTCTTAGCAGTGCACGGTAGCGGCGCAAGTTATGGTTGCTTAGCTTACCATAACTGAATAATTTCTGAGATTTTTCGGTTTTACTTGTAACCATAACGTCCCTTTTGCAAAGTTTGTTAAGGATTTGTCCAGGGGGAGCAAAGTTATAAGCAACAGTCTCCAATCTTTGTGAGGGCAGGATGCGAGGTAGGAGTCCAAAACTCCACAGCCCTTTGTCTTACACCTTGCCTGCTTGGATACAAATATTAGTGGGGGGCTGGCTGTCGTGATTGGACAACCAGATTGCCACTTCTGGTAAAATGCAGGGAGAGAATGCAGAAGTTGTGTTGGAATTCCTGATAAATACTGTGAACCTGGAAGCTGAAGAGTATTCGACCACTGGAACTTAAACCGAAGAGGATGATGAAGGAAAAGCGGCGGAGACGATTCCCAGCGACCGGAGAGCCTGCTGTGTAACCCAAACCTGCTGCAGCCCTTCCTTCCAATCGACCTGGTGACTCCGAAAACGACGACCCAGAGCCTGGTGAGACCCACTAGGCTCAATGGTAGGCAGAGTTTGTATGCAGTACACTTTGGGGCCACTACACACAACTATGACTACAGGTGTAAGCAAAACCAACCTTTGGTATAAATCTGTACAACACAGCTTTTGGTAGCAGAGCTGAGCAGCCAGACTTATCTCAAGAGGGAATGTGAGCTGTAATGGTGTTACACAGAGATCTACGATCACAGGTGTGCAAATAAACTCAAGGTTTCTTGGTTAAACATTTATTAATCTATTCAACAGTCAGTTATAAAACATTCACTAGAAGGAGGCAGTTAAATATCACACAAAAATAAACTTCAATACTATATTCGTTAAGTTTCTGAGGCATTCAAACTACTTTGAAGGAGAAGCAAAATGGCATTCAGAATACTTTGAAGGAGAAGTAAAAAGGAAAGATTCTGAATATAAAAGGATTACAATTTCTTAGACAGTGCATATACTTTTGAGTTCACCAGAAGAGTCAATTCAATAGGCTAGGCCAAAGTCAATGGGCTTAAAGTCTTGGATAGGATAAACGGTTCTAACGGTAAAGTCGCTAGAAGTTCTCAGAAGTTATTTGTAAATTGAAGAATTATGTGATGGGTCACAAGCTGATTAGGCCTGCTAGTTGCGAATGTTTCACGCACTTTCACTGCAAAAGATAAGTACTCTCTCATTTCACAGTACCTTACATATAAAGAAAAAGATGCAGCTGAAGACTTCTGTTCCTGGCAGTTCCTGTAGATCTCGCTGTTCCTGATCCCCAGTCGTGGGGACAAGAGGGAGGATTTCGGGGACTCCTGCGCTGGGACTGGTCAAAGCTGGCACTTGGCAAATCTTCAATTCCGGTAGCTGTAGTAAAACACACAAACTGGTGTCCTTCTCCCTGGTTATTCGGTTTCCTGCAGCACTCTGAGGAAAATACATCCAGTTCCGAGAATGGTATCCAGGTGGCTTTAGTGTCCAGTTGATTGGTCCCACCAACTCCAAAGGAGAAGTCATCCTTGTAGGGCTTCTCTGTCGAGATGAACTTGGCGATTCAGACCTGCAGCAGGTCTTCACCAGGCAAACCAACGGTCCAGGAATTGCAGCAGCCGTCGTCTTCAAGCTCGTCTTCGGTTCTTTCGTTCCAGTGGTCGACTCTGCCTTCCAAGAGACTTGCCTTTTATTCAGTTCTCTCCCATTCATTCCAGCCTAGCTGTTACTCACCCAGCAGGGTGGCTGTCCTTGCCTGACAGTCAGCCAGCCAATCACCACAGAGTGCATTTGGGTCTCTTAGGAGACTAATCACAGGGAGTTTCGGGCACCTCCCTCACTTCCTGCCCACCCCAGACACTCGGGCGCCAGAGGCGGTCTTCAGTCCTGAAGCTTGCCAAAGGCGAATGAACAAAGGAACCAAACCTGGTTTGGCACGCAGAGCAAAACTCTAGAAGGACCTTTCCATAAAGAAATGGCGAAAAAGGTAGACCGGGACCTGTTTAAACAAAGGGGGCTCAGACGCCATCTTGAAAAACAGGTCTCCCATGATTTAACGCTACCGGTGATCGCGGTTGGGAGAAATCATGGTATTTCGTTGTAAAACCACTACCACCAGCCATTTCGAGAGGAAAGGGTAGCATTTGACTGCGACATGAGTATATAGACATATGGGATACTAGGTAACCCATCCAGCACTCAATTGTAGGATAGGGTGTGCTAGGTCTAGGAATTTGAATGGACTAGTAAAGTCCATTTCACTTTACTTTCTCTGGGAAACAGTAGTTTCTGATGCTTGTTAATCTGCTTAGAATCACATGCTGTGCATATGGTACGACATCCAGTGGTAAATGCGGAGTATTGCATCTTGTCTTTCGGGGACCAAAAGGGGACGTCGGCATAGGCGTGTTTGTAACGCTATCCCTATCGTGACGTGTAGTGTACCCAAAATCCCTCACGCGCCGAGGTCCCTCAGATTGTTTTTTTTCTCGCCCAGATAACTGGCCGCCCCATTGCAGAGCCCTTCATAAGAGACATTGCTTATACTTGTTTACTGACTTTGTCGGTTTATTTCCCTAAAGTCACTTCGCCGGTGCTTCAAGATACTACGACGACGACTACAGGAACTTTCGACGACAGTGGAACTCGACGCCTCAGATCCGGCGGCAGTCGTCTACGTGGCCGAGCCCTCTGGCCGGCCTACACAGTAGGGAGAGTGGGGTTAGGGTGGTCATATCCTTTGCTATGTCTCTCCTCTTTACCCCTCTTTACCTCTAGGTCTGGTCATCCTTTTAATTATCTTTCGCTATGGAAAGAACACCATTTAGGTTTTGCCCCTCTTGCAGGGTCAGATACCCAAGGAAAGACGAGCACGAGAAGTGCAATAATTGTCTGCCCCTTGACCTCTACGATGCGCGGTGCGCGGCTTGTAGACTCCTTCGACCCAAAACTCTTAAGGAGCGCCGCATTATGCGATGGGCCGCCTACGGCAGGTCGTGGGCTGGATCTTCCGCCACTGCACCCGCCGAAAGTGACAGTGGTACCTGTGATGACCAAGCGTCCATATCGGATGCCATTGACCTGATGACGGACCCTCCTAGGTCCACCACGCTTGTCCCAGACCCCTCCAGGTCTGACGCAAGGCACGCTACGGGGACAACACCCGGCGAGAGGG
This sequence comes from Ambystoma mexicanum, assembly GCF_040938575.1. Lineage (NCBI taxonomy): Eukaryota > Metazoa > Chordata > Amphibia > Caudata > Ambystomatidae > Ambystoma > Ambystoma mexicanum. The sequence goes on along the minus strand of NC_090937.1, from coordinate 1,663,275,753 downwards.
GTGTTCATAAAACCCACACTAAGCACACAACCCTTTCCCCAATTTCGACGGGTTTGTCGAAACGAGTGAAAGTGCCAACAGGGCCGCCGAAAAACGGTTTCCTCTGATCTTGCAGATCAACAGCCTTCCCTGCATCTGCAGCAGCGTCTTGAGACTGTGCCTTCTCGAACTAAGGGCGCTGCCTCAAAATCACAATTGGCCGACGAAGCGCGCTCATCCGATGCCCTCTAAGGCCCTGGTAGGGCAAGAAGCTACCGTTCGGCCTTCTGATCAATCGGTAGGCAAAAATCCTACCGCTAGGCCTCATTCTGCCTCTAGGCCTCCTTCTACTGCTAGCCCTACAGCATGCCCCGATTCGCCGGACATCGCCGAAATAATTGCAAGGATCACTTCGGCAGTGGGGTTGATGCCTAAAGAACCGCCGAAACGCAAGGAATATTCCGCGGACACGTTGGAAGACGCGCCACAGCACCCCGAAGCTCACAAAGACTATGAGGATAGTCGGGAGCCTTTGTCTAGCGCTATTGCTAATAAATTTCTGTGACAAAGGCAGGAAAATGAAGATTTTGCACCTTCTACTTCGTCTAAATGGACGAGGGAAAAGTTTGAAGGGTGCACGGACTGCCTGGAAAGGATTGTGTCACTCTCAGAGCACCCTTCACCTAAGAGACCTTGTGTGGAACCTCTTTCTTTGTCAATCTTAAGAGAACCTTCTCAGGACCATCTCATTTCTACCCACTCTGAGGAAGAAATTCAAATGGACACATACCAAGATATTTATGATGAGGAAGTAGAGAATACCTTCATACAAGACTATACTGCAGATGACCCGAAGGATGCCACAGACAATTGGGAGGATTCCCACCAGGTTGACACTGAGCGGTGGGCACTCTCTTCGCACAATCAGGACACAGATGCTATGTGTGGATTTCCCCCCCTCTACCCCCACTCTGCTTGCAAGTTATGCTGATGCGCAATGGAACCTTATACAAGAAGGTCTCCAGGAGGTGCCTGAACCCGCAAAATCCAGATTACTCGCCATAGTGGCTGAGGGCAGACAAGTCAGCCAGAATGTCTTGAACACTCTGGATACTACGGCGATGGCAGGAAGATCCATGGCGCAGGGCACTCTGCTTAAACGGCACGCTTGGCTGCAAATCTCGGGCTTCAAACCGGAAACCCATGCTGCCCTCATAAACAAACCTATCGAAGAATCGAATCTCTTTGGTAAAGCAGTCGACGATGATTTGGAGACCGCCAAAAAAAGAGCATGACAATCTTGGTCCCTGCGACCGGTCCCCCGCCCCCCCACCACCCCTCCCCGCCAAAAAGGGGAAATCGTTCCCGCCGGTCCATTCGAGGCTAATCCCGTTCCGCTCAAAATGGCTACAACACTGGAACTCAAATCAAGCATCCAGCACCCCCCGCCCCCCAAACCCAACTATCCACCTAGAATTCAGCGACGCGGGAAGGGCTGAGGCAGAGGGGGGGGGTGCTTAACATCTTTACTTTCGGCATGGGAGGGGATTACTTCAGACCAGTGGGTTTTAAAGACGGTTGACCACGGGTACTGTGTGGAATTCTCCCGGCTTCCACAGTTCAGACCGCCCAAGACGCCTGACGCCAGATGATCTGAGAATCCTTAGAGCAAGAGGTGGAAGCACTTCTGGAAAAGGACGCCATAGAAGCTGTCCCTATTCTTCAGGTAAACAAGGGTATTTATTCAGTGTACTTCCTTGTACCCAAAAAAGACCTCACCATGCGCCCTGTACTAGACTTGCGCTGAGCGAACAAATTTGTCAAACCAAAAGTTTCGTATGGTATCTCTGCAGGAAGTAATTCAACTGTTGAAGCAGGAGTATTATATGGCAACATTGACAATGAAAGATGCATACTTTCATATTTCAATGTTGCTGGCGCACAGAAAATACTTAAGGTTCATGATAGAGGACAAGCACTATCAGTTCAAAGTACTCCCCTTCAGCATTTCCTTGGCGCCAAGGGTGTTTACGAAAGTCCTGGCAGTGGCAGCAGCACACCTGCACAGACAATCCGTCCCTGTCTGCCCTTACCTCGACGACTGTCTCATAACAGGGGACTCTTTTACGAGACCGGTCTACTGAATACTCAGAAGACAATAGACCTCCTGTTCAGTCTGGGATTCTCAATCAACGAGAAGAAATCCAGCTTCGACCCCAGTCAAACCAAACAGTTCCTGGGTGCTATGATTCAGACAAAAGAGGGTCTCGTCTTCCCCCTCCAACGAGAGGGTTCAGAACATGCTTTCTCAGATCCTTCAATATGTAGCCAGTCGGGAAGTGACGGTACGCAAGGCTATGTGCCTGCTAGGTATGATGGCGTCATGCATTTATTTAGTTCTGCACGCGCGGCTGTGCATGCGTCCCATGCAAGAGTGGCTCAACAGCCAGTGGTTTCAGGCCAGCGGACAATGGGAAGATCTGGTAGTTGTCTCGCCAGCCCTCGTTCTCTCTCTGCAGTGGTGGTCGAGGGAAAACCTCTTGAAAGGGAAGACCTTCTCCACCCCCGCAGTGGAAGACACTCTCACGACAGACTCATCTCTCACAGGGTGGGGGGGGGGGAGCCCTCACCTACTTCAGCAGAAAGTGCATAGAGTGTGGTCCCCACAAGAAGCGTCCAACCATATAAATCTGTTAGAGCTACTAGCGGTCTTCAAGGCACTAAAGGCCTTTCAGGCTCTACTACAAGGGAAGACAGTTCTGGTCCTGACAGACCGCGCCACCGCCATGTACTACCTGAACAAACAGTGGGGCACACACTCTCCAGGGCTATCCATGGTCTCAAACACAAGTTCCTGTTGTCCCAACACGTTCCAGGGGAACTCCATCTTCTGGCAGACGTGCTCAGCGGAGATTTCCCACTGCCCTTAGAATACGAATGGCGTCTACATGAAGACTCAGAACACCCAATGCCAAGACTACGCCTCCAGGTATCCCTTCAAGTGGAACGGACTCTGGATAGCGTGGTCAGGAAAATCTGTCTACGCTCACCCCCCCAAAGTCCCCACCCCCTCCGCCCCACTCCCCATCTCAAAAAGATAGTGCACCAGGAACCAGTTACCATGAGAATTGGTAGCCCCCATGTGGGCCAGCCAACCCTGGTTCGCTCATCTATTGGAGATGTTCCCCAAGGAAACCCCCTCCCCATTTCTCACCCAGCTCCTGGATGGGATCTAAATGTGGTTTTAACCAGACTCATGGGATCTCTTTTTAACCCAATGCATAAAGCAAATCTAAAAGACCTTACTTACAAGGCAGCCTTCCTAGTGGCTATCACTTCTATTAGAAGGGTTAGAGAACTACAGGTCCTTTCAGTCCTAGACTCTTTTGTTACAGTCCAAAGGCATAAGGTAGTTCTGCGCACTCATCCCAGATTTGCGCTGAAGTTCATCTCGAAGTTCCATGTGGACCAATCGATAGAACTACCCACTTTCTTCCAGAATCCCACTAGCATTGCCGAAAGAAGCCTACTCCCTTTTGAAAGGATTGGGACTTTTGCCTAGAAAAGAAAATAAGTGTTCAAAAGTTACTTACTTGTAAATAGTTGGTTGGTAACTGTAACTCTAAGGGTGAATAGTTACAAAAGTTCTTACTCATCTTGAATGTGTGATGAACTACTATCAAAAGTATGGTTAACATCTTTCTTTCTATAAAATGGCAAAATGGTTTCTAAGGAAAGTAGATGTGAAGGTATTTTACTCTTCTCTGATTAGGTTGTGCCTCTTCCCAAAAGTAAAGTGTTGGTTTCACCAGATTATTTGTGCAGGGTAATTGTATGAGTGTCCTCCAACTGTTGGTATCACCAGATTAGTCCTTTGAGGATAATTGTATAGTGTCCCCCAACTGGGTCTTGTTTCCCCTGACTTGCTGCTAGCCTGTTCAGAAAAAGGCTGTATCAGGTTGTTGCCTACCTAGAATAACTTTGAGCCATTCAGTAAAGTGTGACATTGGGTTTTACTTCCCATTCATTGTGAGGTTAAAAAAGTGTGGGTTTTACTTGCCTTTTGTTAGCTGTGTGCCATCCAAAAATAAGTTGCAAGAGTTACTGCTTATCTCTATCCGTGTTTCACTGGTCCCAAAAGCACCTGTAATTGATGATTACATCCTTAGGTTTTACTCAGCGAGTATCACTGTGCTATCACAAAAGTAGGTATAGGTTTTTAGTGCACCTGCAAAAGTGTTCCACTATTCACAAAGTATATTGTCCAGTGTACTGACTTGTACTGAGAGTCATTGTACAACTGGTAGGGTCTACTGCCCTGCATTACTGAATGCAATTGTGAAAGTAACCATTGGTTTTTACTCCCCAAGAATAGGTGTGACCTATACTGAATGTGTATGAAAAGGTTTTGACTTCCCTAGAACTACTGTTCGGTGTTCCAAATAAGGTTTATGCTTTGATCCGTTCACCTTCAAGCATAGTGTTGTGTTTTTATAATTGTGATTTCATATAGTGTTACTACTTACTTACCCCTAGATTTGTCTGGGCCTACCTGTATTTAAATAAATCCTTTATTTTTACAATCTAAAGTGTTTCAGTGTTTCTTTGGATCATTTCTATTACAATTTCATTTGTACTGATTCTACTGCCCTCTCTCCCTCCTAAGATAAGCCTGGCTGCTCTGCCTACGCTACCTTGTATTCCGGTGGTACAGCCTTATACTAAGAGTGGAGTCTACTGCCTCAGTTGAATGGATTTACTAAGCCCTTAGTTCAACTTCAGAAAAACTGCCCTAACGGGGTGGGGGAGTGAAGAGGTTCATTGGATATATCTCATTATTAGGTGGAAGAAGACGGTGGTGTGCCTGTAGCATCCGTGTGTACTGCGCCGATTTGTGGGTACCACCACAGGCGATTACCTTGTGTGGTGAATGCAGGCAGCCTTTGTTACGGCACGATCACTCGTGCGGCAACCTCTTTCCGTGGTGACTGGTGGCAGGTGAATTGCAGAAGGGGAGTGCATTGCAAATGACATGAACATTTTAACATAGTGTGTACTATGTTGTGTTGCGTGTGGAAAGCCCGTAGCCCCTTCCATGCGTGGCTAGAGGCCTTGCACCAACAACTATGTGCCCTGGTTGCAGGTAGATTTGATATTGTTGCCTTGTGTGTGTGTGGTTTGTCAGCATTGCATACATTGTTGGTTCCATGGGTGTGGTGATTGTTAGCACATCCAACAGTGTTTATTTAGTCCATGGCTGGAGCTGATGGAGTGAACACTCCTGCAGTGCGTCAACTGGGTGCAATGTTCAAATAGTGTGTGCATAGAAGTGGATAGGGTTAAACTGCATATGTTATAGGCTTGGGTAGTGTCCATTGTGCGAGTGCTGACTACTGTACTGCACTGTGAAGTGTTGATTTTTGTGTACTGAGTAGAGTGCTGGGAGCATGGCGATTTTGTGGTTCGGTTGGCAGGAACACCATAGAATGTGAATGAAAGTGGGAAAGGGTGCCGGAGGCTGTGTTATGTTTGTAGATTCTGCTAACTGTTGAATGTTTCCATGCATAGTTGTATTATGGTGCGGAGGTTGGGTAGGAGTCCTGGTGATTGTGGCACGTTTGTGGATTGTGGTACTTGGTCATATGTTCAAATGTATGGCTGCATTAGGTTGTGGTGGTTGTGGCCAAGGCCTTGACTATTGGGTGCATGGCCAAAGGCCCTAGGCCATTCATCCAAGAGCCAGGGCCTTGATCACACCCATCGCAGCAATGCAGTCTAGACTCTGCATCTCTGAGTGTGGTGTCCTTAAAAGAATGGTTTTGGAGCACATTTTAGACTTGATAGAACATCAGAAGTGAGCTGTCATACGTATATTGTTGGTTCCATGGGTGTGGTGATTGTTAGAGAATGCTAGAGCATGATAGAGCATGCTACAGTTTTCGGTGTATGGCTGGAGATGGTGCACTGACAAGGACTGCAGTGTGCCCACTGGGTGCAGTGTTGGAATACTGCCAGTATAGAAGAGGGTAGGGTTGAACTGTATCTTCTATGTGCTTGGGTACTCTGCTTTGTGCAGATTGCTTGGTGTAGGCCCAATGTTGTGAAGATTTTGTAGTTTGGTTGGCAGTGACACAATACTTTGTGAATGGAAGTGGGTAGGGGTGCCGGAGGCAGTGGTATGTTTGTGGATTCTGCTAATTATTACATGTTTGCATGCATCAGTGTGTTATGGTACGGTGGTTGGGTAGAAGTGCTGCTGCCTATGTAACGTTTGTGGATTGTGGTATCTGGCCACATGTCCGCATGTATGGCTCCATTATGTTGTTCTGGTTGTGGGCAAGGCCTAGACTCTTGTGTGCATGGCCAGTTGTGATGGGTGCTGCCCTGGATGATTTTGGATGTAGTAATTGTGGATTCTTTTGCAGACCTTTCTGCTGGAGGTGCTTTGGAAGCACATGCAACGTGCACTTGGGACTGTTTAATGGTAAATATTGAGTGCTGTACAGAAATGATAGTGTGAATGCAGAGTTCTAGGATGTAATTGGTGCATGCATGTGTGAATATTTCACAGTACCCAATGAGGGAGTGCTGGAAAAAACAGTGGACTGGGAAGGACTGCCCCTGCTTTACTGGGGCGTGGGCCTCGCTGTTGCTGGGAAATCGTACAAGCCACATCCTGCCATTCAGAGCATGGTGGGCATGGAAATGGAACTGTGGGGATTATCCAATCGGGTGTTCAGGGTGTGGTTCACAGGAAGGGGGGGGTACTATTTTCTTTTCCAATACTCCTGTGTAGTAGTGAGGTTGGTAGAGATGGACAGACGCACAGTGCTGATCGTGGGTGATACCTTTGTGCAAGATCTGCACACTTATGCCTTGCAAAGAGGCGTTGCTGCTCATTTCGGTTTGGAAGGAGTGGAGGCTTTGTGGGGCAGTCACTATGAGTGCAGTTTTGGCAGAATGGTCCACCTTTGCAAATATGTGGCCTCTGTCGCTGTTAATGTTGTCGTGGTGCATTATGGAAGTGTACATTTGGGTTACATGTCGTGTGGACATTTGCTTCGTCACCTAAAGAAGTTGATGAATGCAGTGATGCAGATTCTTCCCACTGCCAAGTTCGTTTTCTCTTGAATACCACCAAACGGAGTATGGGACCATGCTGGTGTAATTTGTCCCCAGCCAGAGCTCGGAAGGTGTCTTATAAACAGAAGCATGTGTGAAATTATGTGCACTGATGGGATATTCTCCACCCACTATAAGATCACGACGTTGCAAAATATGCACTGTTGCCATGGAAATGGCATTTCTTTGACCGCTGTTGGCAATGCTATTTTCTTTTACACTGCAAGAAGCGTTGACAAGAATTCGGTAAAAATGTAAGGAGGAGAAACAAATAAAACTCATATAGAGAGAAAAAAACAAAAAAGGTTGTTTGCAAGCACGTAAAAAAAAACCTGGGGGGAATCTTTTCACAGCCACCACTGAAGACCCAATCCCCTACCCTGTTTCAAATTTCTTCCGTCCTGATCCTAGCAGGAAAACTCAGCGGATTCCGCAGTAGTTTCTGGATTACACGTGCCACATCTGGGCCTTTTCAGGATGGCAGGCATGGAAATGGGACAGCATGGAAATGGGACAGTGGAGGCTAAGGCATTGCATTGCTCAATAAGGTTTCTGCTGGCGTGTACGCAACAACTGTGGCAGAAGGTCTATTTATTTTATTACATTTGTTATACGCCCAGACCCGGGGGTATCACGGCGTAGTTACAGACAATGTGAGAATGCAATCTTACAAGAGAACACAGATACACAGGAACAACAGTCAATAATATACAAAGCAGTCAGCTATACACAGTTATTTGCTTTCAGTTAGTATTTGTTGATAGCCAGGTCTTCAAAGAGCTTTTGAATTTTGGGAAGGATGTTTCATTCATTTGATGTGGGTAGAGCATTCCAGTGTCTGGGAGCCAGTATTTTAAAGCTGCTACCCCCGCTTTCTCTCTTTTGTATCTGGGAGTTTCGAGGTATGCATTTTTATTGGATCTGAGGAGTCTGGCCTGGGGCTTCTTAATGACTGTTGTTGAGGTATTTAGGTGCTTAAGATTCTAGCTTGGATAGGGAGCCAGTGGTGGTCTCTTCTGGTGTTGGATATATGTTCAGATTGTTTTATGCCTTTATATTACACTAGTCTAGTTTGGACAGTATGCGGGCTCTGGCTAGTGTAACGCAGTTATTGGTTGAGAGGAATTTGCGACTAAGAGAGATGAGTTTGGAGGTGTAAGAGGTGGACGAGGCTAGTGGGTTTACTTGTTTAGACATTGATAGGGTTGCATCTAAGTAGACGCCAAGGGTCTTGACTTTTTTAAGAACGGGGATTATGGTGCCATCAATGGTGAATGATTTGAAAGCAGGCTCGAGGGTATCAATTTTGGTGGAGGAACCTTGTATGAGGAGCTCGGTTTTGTCGTCATTGAGACAAAGGCTGTTGTTGGCCATCCAGTTTTGTATGAGTGAGTAGATTTGGTTGACCAGGAGTGAGTCTTGTTCGTGATTACCTAAGAGTGGGATGAGGATTTGGGTGTCGTCAGCGAAGTTAGTATAGATGACACCCATGGAATCCAGAGCTGCGAATAGTAACTTGGTATAGGCATTGTACAGAGTGGGGGATAGGCAGGAGCCTTGCGGCACACCTGCAGGGACTGGCACAGGGTCTGCTGATTCTTTGCTGATGGATACTCTGGATGTCCTGTCTGCCAAGAATGATTTGATCCAGTTAGTGGCGTTCTGAGCTAGGTTTTGTTAGCTAGAGTGTTAGAGTTTATCATGGTCAACCAGATCGAAAGCCGCTGAGAGGTCCAGGAGCATTAGTAGGCAGAGTTTACCTGCTTCTCTAGTGGCATCCATTTGGATCTTCAGATCAAGGAGGGCTTTCTCTGTGCTGTGGTTAGGACGGAAGCCTGACTGTCGGTCTCCTAACAGTTGGTGGTGTTCCAAGTGGTTTTGAATTTGGCAGTAGGCTATTTTATCAATTATTTTTAGGAGCAATGGGACCGTTGGAATAGGTCGGTAGTTAGTGGGTATTAACGTGTCCAGAGTTGGGTGTCACCCAGGCTTTTTTGATGCTGGTGGGGACTGTGTTGGTGAGGATGGAAGCATTGACGAATTTGGTGATGATTGGTGTAAGGGTGGGGGCGCAGAGTTTCACTAGGTGGGAGGGGAATTGGTCTTCTTTACAGTTGGAGGCTTTGAGTTTCGTTATGGTGTCAAGTACTTCTTTGTTAGAGACTGGTGTGAATAGAAATGCGGGGGGCCAGGAGTGGTGTTTGTTGTGGTCACTGATTGGTGGGTGGAGTTTTGTCTGCTAGGAGTGATTTTTTACTATCGATTTTGTTTTGCAGTGAGTGGATTTGGATGAGAGAGCGTTTTGTATAGTGGTGCACCATTCTTTACTAGTGTTAGTAGGTGCTGCGGTTTGACAGGGGTTTTCAAGCTCTCTAAGGATGGTGAACAGTTCTTAACTGTCTGAGGACGCAATAGTAATACGGAAGTTAGTCATTGGGTTTTTGGGTGATCATTGCTGATTTGTAGTTTTTGTTGGCTTCAGCAAAGGCTAATGATGATTTTGGGGTGTTTTTCTTATGGAGGTGTTCAAGTGATCTTTTTGTGCGTCTTAAGGCCACAAGTTCCTCATTAAACCAAAAACAGGATCGTTTCAGGTCTATGGGTTTTAGTGGTGATGGGAGCAAGTAGGTCAATAGTTTGGGTGAGACATTGTTGGTGGTGTTCTGCTAGGTAGGAAGGGTTGTTGGTACCTAGTATCGTATGGGCTAAAGCAGCACTCAAGGCTGCAGTGAGATTGTCGGATGAGAGCTTTTTAATATTTCTGTTTTCGAAGGTGTCTGGCTTTCTGGGAGTGATGTGGTCTGTGCTAGCATTGTCTATTGTGAAGTTAATTAGAGTGATCTGACCATTTAACAGGGAGGATGGAGTCAATGGTGACTTGCGAGTTAAGAGTGAGACGCCAGTCCAAGGTTCTTCCTTTGGAGTGGGTGGGGTGGGTGGGTTTGTCTCAGTTGTGCGAAATTTATTTCTGACATAGCTGTATAGAAGGTTGATGCATCAGGGTCCAGGGGGTCGTTGTATCCTAGGTTGTGAAAGAGAGAAATGCAGAGGGCTAAGGTTGAAGTGTGCAAGGTAAGGGGCAGGCATCCTGTATGTATGTATGTATGTATGCATGCACTGCATGGTCTTGTTTTAAGTTGCTAAAATACATTCAGTGCTGCTTGTGTGCAATATTTTTGCCAATTTTGTAGGAAATGGTTACTGCGCTAAAAGATTCTTTGAAGTGTGCAAGGTAAGTAGTAGGCATCCTGTCGCTATGCATGCAATGTGTGTATGATATGGCATTTATAACACGCCTAATATACAAGTATTTTAAGGCGCGGCAAGGGAGGGGAAACCGAGGGGAGACCGACAACGATTCTACTAGGCCAGGTGTCACTCAGATTCCATAAGTGAATGGGTAGGGGGAGGGAAAAGAGCAGTACATGCGGGGGACAAAGAATAAATAACAAAAAATATGGCCTGCTGGTGGCAAGTGCAGACATCAGGTGGTGGTGGGATTGAATACAGTCCCGAAATGCGGGGGTTGCCAGAAAGGCAGTGCAGGGGTGTGACTGGCGGGAGAGGTGGCCTGGGCCCGAGATCAGAGGGTGGCCAGGTAACCAGTGCAGACTCAGTTTCAGCCAGGAAGTCGGCAGGGGAGAGGACAAAAAGCAGAAGCAAAGAGAAAGGTTTTGAGGTGCTTCCGGAGATGGTTCTCCTCAAGTTTCAGGGAGGCTATCCAGAGGGAGGCCCCCAGCCGAAGAAAGAGATCTACCACCAACTTGTTGCTTGGAGAAGCGTCTGGCCCTGAGGGAGTTGGAGGCGGATGACCAAAGAGCTCAAGAACGGAGATATTTAGGAAGTGAGAGTTGAAGGTATTGAGGCCCCAGTGCCCAGAAGGCCTTGTGGATAATGAAGAGGGTTTTGAAATGTAATACTCGCAGCCACTGAGAGCCAGTGCAGAGATTTCAGTCTCGGAGAGATACGATCCCTGGGCTTGAGGCCAAGGACAGGTCGCAGTCCTGTTCTGGATGGGTTGCAGAGGGGGGAGAGTAGAAGCAGGCAGATTTAGAATGAGGCTGTTGCAATAGTCCAGCCTACAGAGAAACGCAGCTGTGGAGACGGTGAGCTTCTGGTAACTTGGTTTAGGTTGGACAAGATGCATGCAGTGCTTCTTTTGTGCGACATTTGTAGGATTTATGTAGGAGATGTGTTAGTGTGGAAAGGGAAGCAAATCGTAGCATTGTCGGAAGGAAAGAAGAGTTCCTGTTTGGATATTGCAATGGCTGATATGGGTAAATGAAAACATTGACCGCATATACCATTTGAAGTGCCACTTGATGGTAGGTGATGGGAGAAAAAACTATATTTATTTTAAGTACGTATTGGACGTTCAGTGGCAGATACCGTGCTCGGAGGCACTTATAACAGAGTTGTGAACATACTGCAGGAAAACTAATCATACCTCTACTTTGTGGTGAAGGGTGTCTATGTGGAGACTGGACGTGCTTTCGAATCACACGACACTTGCAGTCTGAATGTGTAACGGTACACATGAAGTGTTGTGCAGAACTGACAGTGTTAGATGCTGGTGTCTTGGATGTGATTGGTGGATGCATGTGTGACTATTGAACAGTACCCAATGAGGTAGTGCTGGACAAAAAATAGTGGAAAGGGAAGGACTGCTCCTGCTTTACTGGGGCGCAGCCCTCGCACTACTTGGGGAAGCGCACGTGCCACATTCTGCGCTTGTCGCCATGCTGGCCAATAGAAATGGGACTGTGGGGATTATCCAATCGGGTACTGAGGGTAAGGTTTACTGGAAGGGGCGGCAATACTGTTCCATTACTCTGCGTAGTGAGGGGGTTGACATGGAGTGATGCATTGTGTTGATTTTGGCTGATCCCTTTGTGATAGATCTGCACAAGCATGCCCAGGAAAGACACTTTGATGGCGATTTCGGTTTGGAAGCAGTGGACGCATTGTGGTGTGCTGTCCATTTCCGCAGTTTCGGCGTTATGCTTGCACATTGCAGACAAGTGGCCAGTTTTGCTACTGTTCATGTTGTCGTCGTGCACTATGGCGCCATGGATTTATGTTGCGTGCCTTGTTCACGTTTGTTCCATCAACTGAAGAGGTTGCTGAATGCAGCGACGAGGCTTTTTCCCACTGCCCAGGTGCTTTTCTCATCCATACCACCAAGAGGAGCATGGGACTATCCTAATGTATGTTGTTCCCAGTCAGAGGTTGGAAGGTGCCTCATCAACCGAATCATGTCTAATTTTTGTATGCTGGTGGGATGTTCTGTAACAATGACATCATTAGTTGTCAGAATGCAGAGTTTTTCCATGCAAATGGCATTTCGTTGAAACCCATTGGTGATGCTGGTTTCTTTGCCCTTCTACAGGATGCAGAGTTTACTGTAAGAATTTTTATGGCTAATTTCCCTCACCTAGTGAGACCCCCAGCAGCTTTGCTGGAATTCTGGAGTTTATTTTTTCACTTGGTAAGAGTGTGAGCTTTTACCCCACTCTTACCCATGTTTTGCCATGTGTCTTCTACCTGTTTTTGTAATTGTGGACTCTGGAGTACACCACTTCAGTAGTCCCCTTCTTTTGTGTGTTACACAGCACCTTCAGTGCAGTGACACAGGGTTGTCTTTTAGACTTCCCACTGACTCCATTTCTGAGGCTGACTACAGTCCCCCAGAAACGGCTAAAGTTGCCATCAACTTTATCTAGTCATTTAACCACAGATCCAGTACACTCCATCTTACATGGAGTAGTGGAGAGGGTTACTCCGTATCCCTTTTTATCTGTACCTCCTAGAGCATTGTTTCGCTCTTTTAACATTTAGACTTGGCTGGTGGCAGTGGTATCTACCCTAACTTTTCTACTGCAATTATATTATATAAATGTGGTATTGTTTAGGCTATTATATTAGCTTCGAACATAAACCCGCTTGACCAAATACTTTTTCTTTTGGCTCTGGTCGGGTTTATTCACCATTTCTTTTTATTAAAGTCCTCCTTGTGTTTTACTTCGCGCGGCAAACCAGTTTTGCCTCCTTTGTTCACTGTCTTTTGGCGGGCTTCTGCCAAGAAGCCCTCCTCCAGGCGTCTGGGTGTCTAGGTGAGCTGAATGTGAGGGAAGGGTGTAGTCACCCCCTGCACAGGGTATCCTAGGAAACCCAAGTCGCACTTTGCCATGATTGGCTGAGGTGGTTGTCCGGGCTGGACAACCCCCCTGCTGCGTGATTGACAGCCAGCTGTGTGAATGGGGGATTTTCGCATAAAAGGCAGGTCTCTTTGGGCTAGTAGAGTCGCTACTGGAACTACAAGGAACCAAAGAGAAGTGGAGAAGATGGCTGCTGCAACTACCCCGTCCCGGTGAAGCCCTGCTGCAGTCCTGAGCTAGCTACCCTTCGACCAGAGAAGATCCAGTCCGGAGTCTTCTTTACTTGAGCCTGGTGGGGATAACCAGCTAATCTTCCACCGCCAGAGGATCCTCTTCTTGGTCGAAATCGCTGCACACTGCTGTAGTGGTCCGGATAGCCATCTGAAGAGCCTCTCTTGTTTTTAAGGAGCGCACCTTTTATTCACCGTCACTGCTGCTGGCTTCATCCCTTTGTGGTGCAGACCCCTCCAGGCGTCGCCCTTCGCACCGAAGCTCCAGGAACCATGGGTCTGCAGGAAACCAACAGGAACAACTGCCGTGGCACCAGCTTCTTTATTGAATAAGGTACTGTGTTCTGCTTGATGAATTAGGGTGAATCCCTTTTTCTTCACCTCCAAGGATTGCCCTTGTTTTCCCTCCTCCTTATAACTTTTGCTTCCTCTGTTGACAATATCCAAGTACTCCTGGCAACGTTGAATCTGGAACTGCCCGACTGTGATCCTCGCCAACAGGAACCCAGTTCCACTTGACACTGGCTCCGGCCTATTGACTCTTGAATTCCGTCAAATAGTGTTCTCTGATTCTGTCTGCCTTGACAAAAGAATTGCCTATGATTTTTGCCCCCAACTCTCCCTGGTTAACTCGGGTGCTAAGTGTGTTTTTGCCCCGGTAACATTTCTTTCCGCAGATGCGCGTGTCTTCAGTAAAACCGAACTGCCATTACTGTCAAAAAGTGATTGCAAGTGTATTCCTGGTAACGTCTTTTGTTTCACAACACCGGTCCGTTAAAATACAGGGTACCTACCTTTAGTTAGAATGTACCAAAGTGAATTGATTGGTTGTAGTGTATTTTCTGTGTGATTTTGAATTAATAGAAGTGTTGTGTTAATAACAAATGGTTTAAAAATAAATGTACTTATATTTTTTACCTGAAACCTTGAGTGAGTGTTTGCTTGAGTCACAGTAATTGTGGTCCCTTTGTGTAATCTCTGCTACTGCTCATATACATTTGAGATAAGCCTGGCTGCTCCGCCACTGCTACCACTTTAACATAGTAGTACAGGCTTGTACCAAAGGTAAAATGTGTATTGCCACCTGAAGTGTTAATTGTGTGTAGTGTTCCCTAAGGGCACTGCACAGGATTCTGCCTAACAGGCGGCCATGGAAATGTGACTGTGGTGGAGGCTAAGGGATTGTGCAATCACGTTTCTGGGTGTGGTGTGTACGCAGAGGACTGTTGTACAGAACTGATGGTGTTAATGTGATCGGTGGATGCGTGTGTGACTATTTAACAGTACCCAATGAGGGCGTGCTGGAAAGAAGATGGTGGAAAGGGAACTAGGTCTGTTTTGGATTAGTGCGGCACGGCCCTCGCGGTACTTGGTAAGCGCATGTGCCACATACTACCGTTTCCAGCATGTTGCCCATGGGAATGGGACAGTGGGGATTATTGGTACTGAGGGTGTGGTTCACAGTAAGGGACATTAAAATGTTTCTCCATTACTGTGTGTAGTGCGCCGGGCTGATATGGTTGCCATTACTTGGAAAGGTAATGTAGCACAGCAGATTTGGTCCATTGCATCGCAAAGCTATGTGGGCAGCTACTCTGTTCTGAAAAGCTACAAAGAGATTGCGGAGCATCTCTGTGGTGTGGCCTTTTGTAGGGCTGCTGCTGAGACCTTGCACCTGGAAAACGGGCCTACATCGTTCAAACAAATGCATACATGTGAAATGGCACATTGTGGGGTGTTTGTAAGCGTGTACTTTCCCAATAACACTTCGTAGATTGCAGATCACTGTACTTTTCCACTGTCTGAGGGTCCGGATCGTGTCCCCGCAATAAGGGCCCACACGCAGCGTGGGTGCGGTCGCATGGTGACGTCATGAATGTTCTTGATTGGGACCGCTGTCCGCAGGATGCGTTTTGGGCAGAATACTTTGTGCGCATGTCACACTGTTGGGATTTCTGGACTGATTAATAGTGCGACTGTCATGCCGCGGCAGGGTTGGCGGAAGTGGAATCGCTGGCGGTTCTGTCCGCCGTAGCATTCCGCTCCTCGTCTTCCGTTTACCGCTCTAGTCGTTGTACGCGTCCGTGACCCGGAAGTATAAATATCCTCACTTCCGGGTCGCATACGCGTTGCAACGTTTCCGGATTTCCTCCTGTGTTGCTGTCGCTCCATCTCCCGGTGAAATTCTAGACTTTCTGCATTCAGTTTTTCGCTGTTTCCCATTCTGCTGCTTTTCCACCCTGCCCAGTGCGTCATCTCGTCCTTGTCTAGCCTCTTTTTTCTCCTTATTTTCTTTTCCTTCTTTTTCTCCTTGCTAATTTGAACTCACCTGTTGCCAGACCTTTTGCCTGCCTACTGGACTGCCTGTGATTATCCTTAGTATCCCATTGAACTCACCTGTTGCCAGACCTTTTGCCTGCCTACTGGACTGCCTGTGATTATCCTTAGTATCCCATTGAACTCACCTGTTGCCAGACCTTTTGCCTGCCTACTGGACTGCCTGTGATTTTTCCCCTGTGTCCGTTGGATCTACCTCATTCCGGATTCGGTGCCTGCTCATCGGATTGCACTCTCTTCAGCTAACTCATCTTCTGGGATCCTTCACTTGCAATAATACGTTCAGGGGTTTTTTGTGCCTTCCGGCTTTTTTCCCCCTGTGAGGCGTTCTCGGTAGGATAACCCCCGTTGCCCCTATCTTAGTGGCACGGTGGCATCCTATCGAGGGCGTCCTTATCTTCACAAGAAAAAAGAGAAGCCTCCTCGACATAAGGACGGAAGGATTAAGCAGAAAGAGGAAGGTGAGGAGTTGGGGGAAGGGGGAGAACTTGTCATCTCATCAGAAGAAGAAAACATAACCGACAATCGTGACAGCGACACACGTGCGCCAACCATTTTGGGACAAGCTGGGTGTTTATAGGGTATAGCAGGTGGGCTGTTTCTCTACAGCTACCTGTAGGATGTGGCTGCGTGGTTCGAACTAATTAAAGTTTGTCACAAGTTTGTTTGCATATGCTGGACAGGGGCGGTGTCACCAGAAGACAGGAAGAGATGCGTATGTGCGCACTTGTGCAATGGACAGACGTCCGCTCCCACAACTAATTATGGATGGTTCACAAGATGCAGACCTGTGGGTCGTACTGGCATCGTACGGCTGCCTCCATTTTGATTGAGGATAGACCGGGCAGGTGCGGTGTCTGTATGACACCCCTTTTTTTTTTTAAATTTAATTTTATTGGCATTTAGGTTATAACATTATATAATAACAATCGTACAACACCACCTACAATTATAACATTTCCTCCCTCCACCCTTCCCCCTCCTAGCCATGGTTCATTTGTTAATGCATCAAAACTCGGACGCACTTTAAATCCCTTCATTCCCCTTTCATGGTAGCTGTTATGTCTACCTCCGCCCTTCATTATTCATCACAGGTAAGTTGTCTTTTGAGTACAGTGCCCCCCCCCACCAACCCCCCCTAGACAATTGTGCTAACAGGTCTCTCCTGTAGTCTTTTCCCCAATCCCATCAGACAGACCATCCATATTTTTCAAAAAAGGGGAGCCACATTCCTTCAGTGTTAGACCTGGATTCATCTATGAGATGAGTTAGATACTCCATATCGTACATTGCATGGACTTTGGTGATCACTCTCTCTCCTCTGGTATTCACCGACTTTTCCATCTCTGGGCCAGGCAGCACCTAGCTGCCACCAACATAACCTGAAACATATGGCCTTGGGTCTCGCCGTAGTCCCCCTCCACATCAATCCCAAAGAGAAGAAGCCATGGGGATAGGGCCCTCTATCCCATCCACCCCCTTTTTTCCAGTAAAGGGCCTCTGCCACAATCTGTACCACTGAACATGTCCACCACATATGTACATGGTCCCCTTTTTCAGTGCAACACTTCCTCCCTCATCCGGGCTATCCTCTACGGGGGCAAATGCCATCTGTGCAGCAGTTTCAAGGCCTGATGTCGGTACTGGAGTATCCTCGCCTAGATCTTGCTGCCACTTCACCAGTTTATAGAGTCTGGATATCACTCCCTTGGATCCCTTCTGTGAAATTCAGAATTTCTCAAATTATGTTAGTTCCCTCTTAAGGGTATCCCCCATCTGTTGTCGGTGAGGGCCCCCTTTAGTTGCAAATAGCTAAAGGTTGTTCAAGCCCAGGGCCTCCTCCCGCTCCTTTAATGGCATGGAAGTTCTTCCCACCCTAACTGTCCCGCCCTGATAAGACCAGCCACGTACCACTTTTGGAATGCCAGTGGTTCTCCAATCCTGTCGCTGTGCGGCGTAAACCCAAATGCAACTCAAAGGTGAGGGCCATGTTGTGAGCCATCTATATTCACCTCCCTCCTTCCGCATGGACCACAGAATGTCCAACACTGGCTGTTGCAGGACCCTCACTCTGATGCGTGTCCTGGGGAACCCATAACCATTCATCTGTGACCGGAGTTAGGACGTCATTGTCCATTGCTTCCCAGTCCCCAGAGTAAAGTGATCCACCAAGATCCTCAACTGAGATGCCCTTTAATTTCTAGGTCCGGGAGTACCACTCCCCCTTCCTCCTTTTGGCCTTGTTAATACCTCGTAGGAGATCCTGTGCTTTTTTCCCGCCAGAGTTAGCGTAACAGGGCCTGTTTAACTTCCATCAGAAATGGCCTGGGTACCGGTGTCGGGAGAAACAAACAGGAATTTGGGGAGGATTCCCATTTTCACTGAATTGAAGCATGTCATCCATGAGAATCCCAATCCTGCCCACCGCTCCATATCCAGCTTCACTGCCGACCAAAGAGGGAGGAAGTTACTGGCAAAGAGGTCCCCAGGGTTCTGTGTCACTTGAATCCCGAGGTAACAAAACTTGTCTCTCCGTATTCTAAAGGGGAGCCCCCTCCACGTATTTCCCTTCAGGATCTAATACGTTTCCTGCCATGAACGCTACTGACTTCCCCAGTTTAACCTTCAAGCCCGACAAGTTTCCATACTGCTCCAAATTTCTCAACACGCATGGCACCGACTGGTATGGTTTGGGGTGTGGCTCCGTACCCCAGGGCTCAATTCAGTGGTTGCAGGTGGTGAGGCCCGCTGTCGGGTAGGGGAGAAGTGCCTTAGTCTGGTTGGGAGTGACACTATGCGCCCGAATGCTCTCCCACGCTGCGTCTATTCTTCTGGAGCAGGCACCTTCCGACTCCTCGTTTCTCTACAAGTGACCGTTTTTAGCAGCATGTTTGGGTGGGTTGGATGCCCACCTCCAGAGGTGTCGACAGGAGGGCATGGGTGGTGGATCTTCTTGGGAGGGAGCGTCAGGCCCCGCCTTCCATGCAAGTAGGTATTTCCCTGCACTTTGAACGTCGCCAGTGTATGACCATACTGGTGCCCTGTTCCCAAGGTCTACTGAAGTGTCAACATCCCCTCCTGGTTGGGGGATGGGCACAGCAAGGGTGCTGCAGGAGGGTTTTATCAAGTGGTCAACAACTCCTGGTGTGGCTATATGTTTTCCACAGGGTGTCTGGCCTACTATAGGTGTACAGCCAGATTCTACTGCTGCTGTACCACTCCAGCTACACAGCACCTGTTGCTGCTATACAACGTGCAGTTTCCGGCTGATTCCTCGTGGGTCCAGGGCTGAAGGCCGGCACTCCACTAACCCCCTCCTCCAGTCTCTGCACGCCCCCTTGTTAGACCTTTCTGTTTTCGCCACTGGGTGTCCAAGTCCTCCACTCCATACACCTGAGGTAACTGCGACGTGCCTCACCGCCCAGAGGATCCCAGGCTACTGGGCCCCCCTGTCCCTTGTTTATCCTCATCACCCGGCGTTTGGCCCTCCTTGCCCAGCAGTAAGTCAAGGCACAGGGGCGCCGGAGCTCAGGGCTTTTGTTCTCTAGGTTGATGGCTCCTCACAGTCCCATAAGCCAAGCCATCCCCAGGAGTTGGGCCCAGGAGTCGCCTAAATTTCACCATTGGGGGATGCGTGTGGCCCGCAGCACTTCCACACCTTATTGATACATGCACCTCTGCACCCTCTTCATATAACGCCCTGGGCGCGCTCCCGCGACGGCCCGGGCCGAGGGGGCTGCGCTAGTGAAGGCAGGTAGTCCGCCGTTGTTCTCTGGATCTCGGAGCTTTCCCCAAATACGTGGGGCACTGATGAAGCCACCCCTAAGGCGCTGTCGCCTCCGCACTGCAGCTCCTCGTTTCCTCTCCTTCCTGAAGCAGGCCGCCCAACAGCTTTAGGCAATCGCACTGTCGTGCACGATGCTGTTGAAGGGAGTGCGCCCTCTGCACCTGGGCTGTGCCCCCCCACCCGGATTTCCCTTTCCCTCTTTGCCGTCTCATGCGTGGCCCCTCAACTAGGTCTGCCGCGGACAGACTCCCGCATCAGACCGGGCCAGGAGAGATCTCTGCAGACGGTTAGTTCGCTATTGCCAATGGCCTCATGTAGTTTCCGCTGGCCTGGTTATGATAGACTCCGGCCCGCCGTCATGCCCACAGTGTGGTTCCCCGCTGTTCGCCTCTCTCAGGGCCGGGATCCGGCTAACCCATGCCGTCCTTCTGTCGCCTGCAGTGTGGGCAAGAGGGGAGGGATGAGCCCCTTGTCCAGGCTGCCTCACCTGCCAAGGGGGTTGACTCTGGTCCTCCATGCAGCATGCCGACACCTGCAGTCCGGCCTCCATGGCGCCGCGACAGTCGTAGAGTGGGTCTTCGCCAGTACAGCCACTCGAGCCAAGGACTGCATAGTGCACCTCTCTCCTGACATCGCGTGGAGCACGGACTGGGGGAGGGGCGCTGGTAGGCTTAGGGCAACTTATCACAGCCCAGAGGGCACCTTGAAGTGTCGGGATTGCACCGCGAGGGGGACCCGGTTTCCTGCAGCAACACGTCGACCTCTGGAGCGAGGCAGATCCCTTTCTCCTCCTCAACTCCACGAATTTCATGGGGCTGGGGACGGAGCTATCGGCTCAGGCAGCCATCTTGCCTGCGCCCCCCTGGTGGCTTCCGGATACCTCCCTTTTGCTTAATTGCAGTATTCCCACCAGTATTGTGCCGCTGAGTCATAACAGCATTTTAAAAACAAAGGAAAAGCCACATACACTCAGCAACTATTTAAATATCAACCTTTACTTCCACACATTCATACATGCTATTAGGAAAGGGAAGGGGGTAGCAGAAGTGGATACATATTGTGAGGAATTGGGGATTTGTACAAGTTGGTCGTGAGGGGAGGAAGGGATTGAGGTATCATCGGAACTTCTCTGACAAGGATTTTGAAAGGATGGCGAGTTGTGAAATAGGGAAGGTGTACCTTGCAGGTCGGGCAGTGGTATTTTATTTTTTCCATAATATGTCCTTGTATTGAATCTTTTAAGGCAGCAAAATTGTTCACCAATTCTTCCATTTTGGCTTCTAGGCTGTCCAGTTTGCTGTTTACAGAGTTTCTTTCCTTTCCCCGTATGCTGTTGTGGAAGGGGTGCCGCTTGTGCTGCTTTGCTTTCCATTCCAATATGTTCTCTTAAAGAAAAAAAAATCTTAGGTGTACATGAAACAATCTATATTCAATATTTTACTTTTCAGACTGCGGTGCGTACCAATGGGGTTACTATCGTAATTCATTTCGTCATGAGGGAAATTCTCTTCCAGCCACTCAAACGTGCTTGCCATTGCTGCGTTAAAAAAAAGAAACTTTATGCTAATCTACGATTGTATACTGCACCACCTGTGCAATTATCAGACAAACTTTAGTGTGCTTACTACGTTGTAGTGATGTTCTGTCTTAGTACTTTCCAGTCCTTACTGTGGCCGTTGGTTTGTTGTTCCAATGTAAAGCATCAGTGTGGTAAGATTGTTGAAAGCAGACGTCACTTCTCTTATTGGTGCATTCCGTTATGGTGTACTCCCTATACCTTTGTGCTGTTTGTTTCATAAGTGCACAGTTTACAGACCTACTCTATTTTCCCTTGCAATTCATGTACATGGTGCTGTTTGTTCATTGTGTTTGCTGAATGGTACCACTATGTAAGGGAGCCCCTGCCTTTCTGAGCTGGTTGGAGGCCACCCGATGTCCGCGACCAGACGAATAGTCTGCGACTGCTGTGTGCATTAACATGGTGCCAGCGGGCACAGTAGGTTGTACAGTACACCATTACAAACTAAGGGTATCCTGGTAAAAACCTATGAAATTCAGTGAAAACACGTTGTTACAGGGACTTTATGGTTGCAGGTAAAACCGAAAACCCCCCAGAAATTCACAAGTTATGGTAAGCTAAGCAACCAATACTTTTCTACCATGTTTGTTAGTTACTTGCAGGCTGTTTTCATAGCTGCAGTAAAGCACCCCTGGGTGACCATTTTCCCAAAATGGCCGCAGTCTTCATTTATCACCATTTTTCCTTTGTGTTTTCTTCTCGACCCTTCTTATACCAATCCAGGTGAGGGTGGGTCCTCTGAGTGTTGCCTTTGGTGGGATCCTTTTTCAAAGCCTGCGAAGGCGCCAGTGTGTCTGCTGAAACAGGAAGTGATGGAGGAGCTGAAACCTCTCTGGCCTTTGTCTGGTATACATGACTGGAACCTGTTTGAAAAGGACAGTCACCCCCAGGTGATTGACAGGTTCATAGGACAGAATGATTGGGTTCCTGCATAAAAAGCAAGGTTTTTGGGACAGAAGGCTAAGCCAATCACTGGATCTGAAGCGCAGAAGACCAGAGACGCCTGCAGCACCTCCAGGAAACGCAGAAGCACTGCTGCTGTCCTGACCCTGTTTCAGAATCGACAGGGAACCACCAAGGACGACTTCCTCCTCTGAGCTGGTGAGCATGACCAGCCTCAAGACACGCTTCAATTTGAGCCGTCCACCGACCTTCCAGGACTGCAGAATCCCACTACCTGGGGTACCTCAACCACCTTGAAGTGCATTGCACTGCCATTGATGAATCTCGATTGAACTTCAGTGGCATCCGTGTGGACCTCCAGAAGCACGAAACCTCTCCTCGGAGTCCCCTCACCAGAGTGCAGGACCGAGAAACCAAGAAGATTCCAACCAGCAGTGACCGTTGGCTCATGGTGCTGAGAAAAAGGTACCAAAACCACACACAGATGCGGGAATAAGAATTATTTGCCGTTGAGTCCCTCTCTTGACTACTGCTGCAGGAGCCCATTCAGGTCCCCTCCCTTTCATCGACATGACCAAGGACTAAGACAGTTTGCAGCTGTGTCTAGAAGGCATCCCGCTGCATAATCTTCACTCTCAAGGTGCTGTGGGGCTCTTGGTAAACTTACCTTAAGACGTGGGTGTCGCTGCTTTCCTTTTGGAGCACTGTTTTGGGTGTTCACCCATTTTCAGTTGCCCAGGCCTGTGCCCCTCCAGGAAGGCAGCGCCTAATCTCCTGAACTTTTACAAAGACCGAGTAACTTGTTACATACCAGTGCTAAGATTTTCATCAGAACTGTTGCTTTACTTTTGACTTTGGCATTGCTGGCTCCCTTACACTGAATCTTCAAACCCTCTTCTCTTTGTCATTGCTTGTTTCCCTCAAAAACCTGAACTGAATAAGTTCTTTCGTGTTAGGGAAAATACTGCCTAAACCTTTTAGAGTTGCTACAGTATTGCTACCTGTGATTGTTACTCTTGACATTCTTGAACTTACCTATACCTGGATACTGCAGAGTTGATTTAAAAATAAGTACTTTTACCGACCTGAACTGAAGTCACTCCGTGTGTGAATATGAAAAGTACATAACAATTTACTCACCTGCTTTATTTTTTCTCTATTACTCTAAAGGTATGTTTCATGTTGCTAGTTCATACAATATTCCTTTAGTTCATAATTGTCTTGTGTGTGTATATGTAAAATAAATCACTATTTTTGATATAACTATAAGTGTGCAAGTGTTTCTTTGGATCTATGTATGTTTTGATTTCTTTGTACTGATTTAGAGCTCACATTCCTCCTCCTCCTAAAATGAGCCTGGCTGCTCTGCCAGTTGACCAACCTTGGTTAGTACAGGCATATACTGGAAGTTGGGGCCCTAAAACCAAGGGATAAGTCTTGTAGTGTCCAATCCCAAATGGACTTCAGAAAAGCGTACCTAATGGACGTCGAGGAGCGAGAAAGAGTCGCTGCAGGCCCAGAAGGATGCTCACAAGGTTGCAGCCGTAAACGCGCTTCACAAGATGACGCACCACAAAATATAACGGGTCTCCAGGGAATGGGAGTGTGCAGCCCTTGGGGGAGGGGGTTGCAGCTCTTGCTGGGATGGCGCAAAATGCAGGTGTCTTGAGGCTGGTAAGGCCCACCAGTCCAGAGGAGGAAGTAGTCTTCAGGAGATGTTTCCATGTCGCTCGGAATATGGTGTTGGGTCTGCATTAATCACTGAACTGCTCTGGCGGTGGCTGGAGGCTGCTGGGGAGGTCCTTTGCCAATTCCTCATTGGATCTTCAGTCCAGTGGTCGACGGAGTTTCAGCTCCAGGACCCTTGCCTTTTATGCAGGCAAGCCGGTTGAGCCCAGCAATTACCAGACATGCATCCATTCATACTTTGGGTGGGATGGGCGGGGGGGGGGGGGGGGGGCTGTCCAATGGGGGAAAGTCAGCCTCACAGTACAAACTGGTTCTAGGCAGGCACGCTGCAGGACGAAGACGTGGGGAGTTTCGCTTACCTCCCCGCTTCCTGTACATTCAGGCGCTCTGAGTCTTTGCAGGCTTTCAAAGGAAAATGTCTGTTATGTTGATTTTTGTGTTGGGTAAGAATTTGTAGAGTCCAACTGGTGTGGGACTTTACAAGATTCATCTCTTGGTATTGGGTAACCCACCTTTTAATATAGGCCTGTACTACACAAGTTGGAAATATGAATGAGCAGCCAGGCTTATCTTAAGAGAGGTAAATGTGAGCTGTAGAGTTGTACAATGAAAACCGTAAATACAGGTATCCAAGTAAACACTTACACACTTAAGTTATACTATAAGTATTTATATATACACAAGGAATTAGACCATCTTTAAAAAGCAGCAACTACTCCTAACATTAATCCCAAAAGTTAGGATTCAATTTCAACAAGAGCTATAAAGCAGGTGAGTAACTTTTCATAGGTTATACATATTCCAGCACACTGAGGGACGTCATTTGAGGTCCGTAATAACTTATTTGTGATCACCTTTGCAATATTGAGTTATAAGGAGGGAAAAGTTATAGTTATATTGAAACATACTGTGAAAAACAGTTAGATTCTCCCAGAGGGATGTAGGCCGTCTTTTATCCCAGAAATAGGTGTTCAACAAGCACTGCCAAAGCCAATAGTTTCGGAAGGGGGCTTTTAGGGAGCCAGGTCAGCCAAAGTCAATGGGCTAGTTCAAAGTTTTGATGCTCTCTTCTTAGAAAATGTTTTAGAAAAGTCAGTAGTTCAAATAGAAAATCACAGCAGCTCAAGAGGAGACACCCTGAAGAAGCACAAGCTGGGAGGCCAGTGGAAGTGGGTTGAGGTCAACTGAAAAGAGGGTAAAATGGCACCATAATTGGCAAAATGTAGATGTACCTGTGAACTGGAGAATTCATTCCAGCTGAATGCCGTCCTGTTGCAGTGTAGCAGAACCTTGTTCCTGGTCCTTGGTTGTGGTGACGAAAGGGAGGACTTCTGGCAGGCAACTGCGGCTGCCCTCGAGAGGGGCACACTGCAGCAATGGATTCTCCATGATTCAGCAGCCTTTTTTGGATTTGGTGTTTTCTTCTTGGCACCAAAGAAGAACCAACAGCTCTGGTTAGATGTTACTTGATCCATCGGTCCTGGACTCTGGTGAGGGGACTCTGGGTGAAGATTTCCCACTTCTGTAGGGTCCTCTGGATGCCCACAATGTTTTGGGTGGATTTGCACTTCCGAAGACAATGCACTTGAAGATGGTCAGGGGTCCCCGCGCATTGGGATTCTGCAGTCTTGGAAAGTCGCAGCAAGTCGGGGGTTGCGCCAAAATGAAGCTTGTCTCAATAGGTCCCACCAGCCCACGGGAGGAATTTGTCCCGTACGGGTCTTCACAGTCGAAACGCAAACTGGGTCAGCACAGCTGCAGGGCTTCACCGGGCTCTTCGCGGTCCAGAAGGGTGCTGCTGGCGTCTCTTCACGTCTTCATCCGATGTTGTCCTCCCATGGTCTACTCTGCCTCTAGTCCCAAAAATCTCACCTTTTTAAGCAAGTTCCCATTCATTCACAGCACTAGACTGTCACCCAGTTGTCGTCCTGGACAGCCAGCCAGCCAATTGGAACTGGTTTCACTGTGGCATACCTAGAGACAAAGGACACAGACTTTTCGGGACCCTCCCTCATTTCCTGCCTTTCCAGACACTGAAGTTTGGGCGGGCTCCCTGGCTGAAGGTAAATTGCACAAAAGGACTCAAACCTGATTCAAACAGAGTAAAAGCCCAGAAGGAACAAACTGACAAGAAAAGGCGAAAAAGAAGACTGGGGCCATTTTGAAAAAAATGGTTGTCCTTGGGTGCTGTACTGAATCTGAGTAATCAGCTTGCAGCTAGATACATGGCACAAGGTAGTAAAATGAAACACACTGCCGCCTGCTATTCAAGATAGTGTAACATCATGTTAATGAGTAGTCGGTTAAAGTAGTTACTATGTGACCCCCAGTACGTCTCGTATGGGGGTGTGTGCTGGACCCAGAAAAGAAAGGGCAAGTAAGACCTGAGTCATCTTACTATTCTTGGGAACACTAGTCCACCCCAAAAAATCAGTGGCACTGCACAAAAAGTGCTGTGTGTCACAATGCAAAAAGCAGATGTCTATGTAGTTTACCACACTCCATTAAACAGTGAAAAACACACAAATCCTAGTCAGAAAAACCACAGTGAGGAAAAAAGTCCCACTCACTCAAAAGAGCTGGGGGGAGGGATCTCCAAGTTTAAAGGGAATTGGCACAGAAATGAAAATTCTCCCAAACATGTTTGTTTTATGTGTAAATTGGTTTGTATTTAAAGGAATGGCTCGGTCAAAATTTTTTATTGTCCCTACGTGTCGGCCATGTGTTTTCAAGCATAAGTCGCTCGATTTTAGAAAAATTTCCTATGGACCTTACCCGAGTTTTCGTCCATTAAACGCACACGGAAACAGGCACCAGGGCGCTGCCATTTTGTGATAGGATTATCACTTGCTCCATCGCCCTGGCTGACCTGCGTTTGCAGCACTAAATCATATCCCCCGCCTCTGAGCCTGTCATCAACAGACACGTACCGCCCATTTCACAACGCCAAAGCATGTCTTGTGTCAACAATCACTGCGCTTCTGCTATTGACGTGTCGCCATGGAAATGGCAAGACGCCTCTTTCCTCAAAGTATAAACAGACCTTTCACAACACACAGCAGATTTTCGATTCCATTCCCCTCTCTGTGTTACTTTGAGTATTCTGTGACTCGTTTCTGTGCTCTTGTCGGCTACCTTTGCTGCTTGTAGCCCATGTGAACACCTCTACCATCGATATAAATTATTTTAGTTTGTTTACCACACAATGGCTACAATAATGCCCTACATGTAGGAGCCCGAGTATACGGAGGAGGAACCACTGGAAACGGAAACGCGCGAAAACGATGGGGCTTCGGACAGCAGTTGGCAGGACGAATCAACAGATGAAGACACTGGACCTAGTCGCATGGACAGTGTTTCCACCTGGTGCACATACAATCGGTGCAAGCTAATGCCAACCGAGGACGAGAACTGCTGCTGCTGTGAAAACTCTGGATGCGTGGACTACATTTCGGAAGGCGAGCCACGACCGTAATGCATCACCGAGCTGCCAGTCTTCAGGGCAGCCTGCCTCACACGGTCCGTGTTGAGGATAATGATGGTGCTTATGCACGAACTTCGCAACTGTTCGTCCTCGTAATCCGAGTAACGAGTAAGTATACTCTGCTTGTCATGCCACTCCTATTTCTTGGTCTTCTACTATATCCAAAATTACATATACATATCATTGTAACGCATGAAAGTCGTTCAATAGTGTGCAGTGTCTAGATGGCATTTGTCCGAGCAGAATGCCATTAGTTACAAGAATTGTCATTGACAACAAACGTTATTGAACTTATCTTGGTCATTTAAAAACAGTTTATCATTATTTTTCACAGGTGGTACCGGCTGGTGGCCTATTGTTCCTTAACATGGTGGCTTCACGGGAGGCTTGGACACCGCGTTGGAAGAGTAATACCCGCCTGTGCCGTTCGTGCCATAAGAAAAACTTTCCCGAGTGACAGCGGTCAGTACAGGGGATTTTTGCTCGCTGTGCTGCAACCTGACATGTACAATGTGTAAAGTTTTGTATTTTTGTGCCATCAAAATAAAACACCACATATATTTTAACAACGGTTGTTTGGATTTTCTTTTTTTTTTTTTTTTTTTTTTTAATGAATCAAGTGTGTCTCCATTCAGCAGTCTTCCTGTGCCTTATCTGCACACCCCCCAGGCCCATCCATCCCACCCCCCTATATCAAAGGCGGTTCGCGCCAGTGGATGCGCGCTGCCATGGGGGGCTGTCAAGGGCGCGAATGGCCAAGGTGCCAAACAGCATGTACACTTCAAAAGGGATCCCACGCCAAGGGCCCATCGCTCACATGGCCTCCTCAGACTCCGTGTCTCCGGCCAGGATCCCCCCCCCCCCTCACGCTGGCCGGCCCCCGGCAAACCACATAATACCACGACATACACACGTCATTCATTCAAAAACACACCCCTGTTTGTAATACTTTATAAACCACTTGATATGTCTCATGAGAACATCTTTGTGCTTGCAAGTCAACTCCTGAACGTGCTACCTGAGAACCACTGAGATCTATGCTAATCTGCTTGTCGTCGTGCTATCCGTGAACTTCTGTGACCGCTTCGAGCAAACTCATCAGTGTGCTACCTGTGGCCATCTACCTGTTCTCCTGCAACATACGGCTCGGCTTGCTGAATCCAACTGTTTGTTGGTCAAGGTAAGGCCATGTATCCTAGTCATATTTCGCTGATTTTTAAATTTCTATCTATTTGCGAGTAGAGTACTCAATAGTGCTGTGTTCATTGGTCTCATTGCTATTGACTTGAGTTTCAATTGTTATGCTATCAATAGATCTATTTATTTTCATCTGTCAATTGTCATCGAATTGCATCCTTCGGGGGTCCAGTCTATAATGTAAGCATGTTTCCTTCTCGTGCAAGACAGAACATCCAAGGGACAAGTCACATGTTCAGAGTTTAGTCACATCATTTATACATTTCTGCAATTTATGCAAATACTAAGCCGCACATGATGAACTGGTATAGTTCCTGCGACCAAAACAAACCTTGTATTGAACATTGTATGGTTCATTTACTTTTGTATCACATTTTTATTCATCAAGATTGTATGATAATGTCGAGATTTACTTTTCAGAATTTTCAACAATGCCTGCCTGTTCGGTTAGCGGTTGCCCTTAGAAGACCCATGCTAAATCTGAAGGCACTACAATGCATGTATTCCTGAAAACTGTTGATCGAATAAGAGAATGGGTCAGACATTGCGGATATCTACTGGATGAGCTGGAAAGTGGAGTCCAACAAGTCTTAGAGGACAAGAGGGGTGATCGATACCGCATCTGCAGCCGGCACTTTTCCTTGAACATGTATCTTGGGTAACAAAGAAGAATAAACGGCGAACAACGCGAACGTTGCTCACAAACGCTATTCCCACTCTATTCGTCCATGTTCTGCCTCTGGTGAGTCAAGTGTTCAGATTTAGCTTTAGGCCTTGCGGAAGTGTGTAGGTAGCCGAATGGATTCATTGATATTTTAGGTGTTGTGTCCCTTGTAATACTTTCGACATTGATATGAGTGTATAGCTTTTTGAATAATGACATTTATCAATATATTCTCTTTCGATTTCATAACCCACAAACGAAATCTATATATGGGCACAGGGAACTGTGCTATATTGCGCATTTTCAATAGCATTACTCTCGTATTCTGTCTCCTTACATGGCAATTTTTAATATTGTCATTTCATTATCAATCAATTTACCTTTACAACTGCTTGACTATCCCTTGAATCTGAAGCAAGAACATTCTACATCTGTGACGTGCTCGCAGTTATCAACCACTTCTAGCGCGTATCAGGTAATCTTACTTGGCTATTCCGCTACAGAATTGTTTATGCATGTCAAGTAATATTTTTATTGTATAGTGTAATTATTTTACCGAATGTTTGGTTAGTGCTTTCAAATTGATATACACCTTAGTTATCGTCCACTGGTGTTTGTTTTTAGTTATGATTAGTGTTATCCATATTAATGCAAGTACTGTCTTTCAGGGAGATGCTGAAGCGTCCACCACATTGACAACATCCATAGATGTTCTTCAGCAGCACAAGGTATGGATACTGACAGCTCCATCGAACTAGATCATCAGAGCTGTAATACTTGTCGTTTGATTGTTCTACACAATGTTTCATTTGTGGTTAGCCGTTGATATGTACCTGTGCGGTCGACCCCAAGTGTGTGTTATGTTTTCAACATAGTACTTGCATTAGTAAGGATTACAATCTTTCAGGCAGTTGATGGAGCGTCAACCCCTGCACTTGATGCGGAGCCTGATATTCAAGTAATTCCTGGGGAAGTGGAAGCGGGACCTTGCGTATAAGAATCGGCGCCACAGTTTTCGGAAGTGTGCACTACATTTACAACATCCCTACATATTCTTCGGCAGCACGAGGTATGGATACTGACAGCTCCATCGAGCGTCATTATATAACGTGATTCCATTTGCTATACTTTCTTCCCTATTAACGCAAGTACTGTGTTTCAGGGCGACGACGGAGCTTCCTCTACAATTACTACATCCCATTTAGATGATGCAGATGTAAAGAAATCGGAGAAATACGTCGGATATCTGATCATACTTAGATATTCCTTGATTCTTTTAGACAATGCATCATTTGTGGTCATCTCTTTATATGTACTTGTGCCGTCGACCCCAAGTGTGTGTTTCCAATATTGAACACCATTCTAACGCAAGTACTGTGTTTCAGGGAGTTGCTGATGCCTCCTCTCCAATACAACCATTCATGGCAGTCCATGCGGAGCCAGAGGTATGGATACTGACGGTTCCATCGAACTAGAACATCAGAGCTCGAACACTTGTGGTTTGATTGTTCTACAGAATGTTTAATTCGTGTTTAGCTATTGAGATGTACCTGTGTGTTCGTCCACACGTGTGTTTTATGTTTTCAATATTTTGGTACATAGTAATGAAAGTACTATGTTTCAGGGAGTCGATGGAGCGTCATTCCGTGCTGTCTATGCGGATCCATAAAATATAGTTGTTGCAGCGCAAGAGGAACGGAAGACATGCGGAAACGAATCGGAGCAACAGCATGCAGATGTTGAAGATCGAGTCAAGAAAGTTGCAAAGAAAAGAAACAAAAATAAGGTTAGTTACAAACAGTTCATAATTTTAGGAATTGTTTTGTGTTGGGGACTATATTATGTTTTTTTTCTGTCAATTGTACTATACTTTATATTGTGTTTAAAATGAACATCCCTTTTCCAATCTGTCCTCTAGTTACCCGTGGGTGTATGAACTATACATACACAGACAGTGAAGCAAATGAGAGATGTTGCTTGCCAGACCATTTACACTATGGAGGAAATATTAATTCAGACGCGGCATGTTGAGACTCTGGATGCTCATGTCCAATGGCCAGAACATGAATTGAATGTGTCCGGAGAATCCAGTAAAGTTATATTGGACCATTGCTACAGTTTGACTGCACCATCAAAGAAGATGATACTGAATGTATTGAAGATAGCTCTGAAGTAGTCGCAGATCAATTCACACAATCTTCACCCGCCAAAAAATTTCTACCCAAAAAGCTGTCAACAATGTTGTGTTCTCCCATCAATGCTGAAGTAACAGATGTTGCAATGAGAGAATGAACCAGCAGCAGCACCCAACGACGCATCAGAACTTGATATCAGCGATATTTCTTTCGAATTTGTTGATCTGTCCTCAACGGCACAGTCTGAAACAACTTTCACACCGGATGACAGTCTAAGCAAATACATAGTATTCAACAATTGTTTGATGGATATTATAAGTATGCTGAAATGTGGGCATTCAGTTGGAGGGGAAGTATGTGATGAGCCATTGATTCAAGTGACACGTCAAAATACATGCCACACACATTCTCATGGTCTGCACAATCGATGCTGGGGAAGCTGCCAGCAGGCAATCTACTGTGTGCAGCTGCCTCACTTTTTAGTGGGTCCAGTTTTAGAAAGTGAGTCTTTCTTTCAGTTTGTGGGACTCCATTTCATTTCTAAAACGCAGTACTACAAATACCAACGTGATTATCTGTTTCCGGCCATTAGTGATGCTTGGAAAATTGAACAATTGTCTCTAGCAAGTACATTCGAAGGGAAACGATTCAGGCCAGCAGGCGATGGACAGTGCAACAGCCCTGGATTTTCTGCCAAGTACTGCACCTACCACTTTCAGGACATGGATGGTAAGAAAATTGTTAGTTCGGTGGTCGTGCAGGTGTCCCAATGTAAATCCTCAGTGGCCATGGAGAAACTAGGATTTATAAAATCATTGCAATATCTACAATCAAGGGGAATGCACATCAACCTCATAGCCACGGACAGACACGTTTCAATTGCCAAGACAATGAGAGAGCAGTTCCCACATATTAAACATCAATTTGACATATGGCATCTAAATCAATCAATAAGAAAATCTTGGCTGCGGGGAAAAAAAAAAGGTTTTGAAAGTATTTCACAGTGGTCCCAGTCTATCAGCAACCATCTTTGGTGGAGCTCCAAAACTTGTGAAGGGTCAGTGGAAATCCTACTTGAAAAATGGCAGTCACTGATGCACCACTGTACCAACGTGCACCGCTGGACAGAAAACCAACATTTCCACCAATGTGAACATGGCCCTTTGTCCCCAGAGGAGGCACGGAAGAAGTGGTTGGTTCCATCTTCACCTACACACAAAGCCATTGAGAAGATTGTTTTTGATAAAACTCTATCAAGAGATTTGAGGGGACTGACAGAATTCTGTCACACAGGAGAATTGGAGGTGTTCCACAATATGTGCCTAAAGTACAGGCCAAAGCGATTGCATTTCAGCTTACAGGGCATGAAACATAGGACTCTACTAGCGGTCTTGGCCCATAACGAGAATGTGGGCCGTGAACAGTCTAGGACTACGGGAAATGTAGGGATGCCTCGCTACACTACGACCTTTGGAAAAAGAACTAAGAAATGGGGGGGTAAAACCAGTATATGAGGAAATGGAGTTCGACTTTGTTAAAGGCCTTATTGTTAGTGTACTAGAGAAGCACAGATATGGAATTTTGAGCGTTTCTGTGCAGAGCACTGATGCATTGCCACCAAACATTGCCACTGTGCCATGTCCATCCAAAGCAGAGCTCGTTGAGAAGTTCAAATCCCGGTTTAAATAAAACATTGTAATCTGAATGCCTTTTTTGAAAATAATGTTATTGTACAGTGTGCATACAAAGTATGCTAACCTTAAACCCTCCATTCACGATCCTAGGTGGCGAACAACATGGGTGTCATCTTTTGACTTCTTTCTCTATTCACCTCATATCGCTGACCTTGTGAATATGTGTATGTATATATTTTTGTTGCTGTAACTAAGTTTCGCAATCTCATGTAAATGCTGCGCACTGTTAACCGAGGGGAGGCTTGCGTATTGCAAATAATAAAACAAATAAACAATAAATCTCACTTTCAACTCAACTCCTCGGGTACTTTATACTTTCCCTGACCTTCCCCCAAAAAGTCAATGTTATGGTTCTCTAGGGCTGCAAAGCTCGCGGACAATGAGGACAAAATTTGGGGCCTTAGAACACGCCAAGCGAGGCGTTGCAGATGGGAGAGAAGCCAGTTCGCATTTGCACATTGAGGCCTAGTACAAACATGGAGTTGAAAATTAAAGTTCGGATGTTGCAAAGTAAGAATGTACGCTCCTGCAGAGTGAAGGCCAGCGGCTTTGATTTTATGCTCGCGGGCTGAAGAGGCCCCTGAATCGCACTGGCAGTATGAGGTTCTATTGTTTTTTGACCTTGAGAGACGGGGACCATGCCGAAAGGACTTCATTTGAAGGAGGTGGGCAATAACGTAAGAGACGATGAGGGTGAAAATTCTGAAACTAGACCGAGTTTCATGTTAGTTCAGTACATGAAAAATCGTTGGCATGAACACAGTGGGATTTACGGTCTGCATTACGCAGAGATACAATGGAAATGGCAAATATAATGTAAGTAACTCTTTAAACGCTTTTATACCGGAATTAATGAATGAATGAAGAGCAAGTACAACATTTGTGGGATCGTCTTTCTACCGGGCACATGGGCATGCATGTGCCCATTCGACATGCATGTAGACAAACAGTCGTTTCTCAGTGGTTCAACGGTTAAAAAAAAACATTAGTTTGTGTGTTTCCCTCGATTTATTTCATTAGTTTTCGCATTGCTTTTAGAGCCGAACATACTCCATTGCACTATCCTCGCAAGAAATAGTTTCAGCTCGCCCGTAATAAATAAAATGAATATTGACCATCTTATGGGACGATCGCCAAGGAGCCATATGCCCTTACGCGGTACTAGCGGCTAGAAGCAACATATCGACCTTTACCGTGGCCTAGTGCCTAGTTGATGGAACAGCCTTGCGGTTCACCGTGCGTCCAAAGTGCTTCTTTTAACGAAAACCAACACCCTGTGTACCATAAAGGGACAGCGCGTGACTCACAATAAACTTTTACGGATTTGCGGATCGAGAGAAAAGAAAAAAAAATCAATTTCGATTTAATATGCCAATTGCTGAATATTCTCTAAACATTTAATGTCAAATGTACTTTACCAAATGTACTGTATTGCTGTTTGATTTTAAAGTACAGTTTCATATTCCGAATTGTGGTGCGCTGTGTTGTGAGTTGATCTGTGTTGGTTTCCGGTTTCTGTGTGAAGTCGCGTAGAAGACGACTGGGCGCGTTTGCCTACGCAGCACAGTAAAGTCACGGAGAGAGGCAGGGAATAAGAATGTTTTGATAATGTCAGGCTCATGGGCGGGGGATATGATTTAGTGCCTCAAAAGCAGGTCAGCCAGGGCGATGCGGCAAGTGATAGGATTATCACAAAATGGCAGCGCCCTGGTGCCTGTTTTCGCGTGTGATTAATGGACGAAAACTCGGGTAAGGTCCATAGGAAATTTTTCTAAAATCGAGCGAATTAGGCTTGAAAACACATGGCCGACACGTAGGGACAATAAAAATTTTTGACCGAACCATTCCTTTAAGGTTATGGTTGTGCGCCACTGGCTTGATGTGTGCGACTGTTAGTTATGTTGGGTGTGTGTTTGTATGTAGCTTGACTAGCCCAATGGGCATTTATAGTACGAGGGAGGTGTGTAGGAGGGGAGCAGGAGCGCGGTGGTTAGTACATTGGTACTCTCAAAGTTCTTTTCGGTAGCTAATCTTCACAATCCATCGAAATGTGACGTGTGTTTAATCTTTAGAAATCTATCAAAATGTGACGCATGGCTAATCTTCCAGGAATGTCTATTGTAACACATTGAAGGGCCGTAGGGGATGGGGTGGATGGGGTGAGGCAAACTAGGAAGCGGGCGGGAGGGGAGCTGCTGGGTAAGTGGAGATGGCATGGAAAAAAGTAAATGAATGCACAAAGAAAGGGTTGCAGACACAAAATCCTCACTTTGAGCATGTAGCTGCATGCCATGCCATGCTTTCTGCCTTGCTGTGGGTCTAGAAATTAGTTTTTTGGGTGTTTTGGTAAGACTGGAGCTTGTCTGCAATACTAGATGCTTTTGGGTTGTGATGAAAGCTCTGGGGTCATATTTGTTGCCATGTTTCTGTATCTCCTTGTGTTTGAATCCAGACTGTCTTCTTGGCAGCTCCCACACAGATTCTGGGTGGCCAGCAACTGTATTCGGAGATGGGAGTGGTGCCATTATTGACACATTTGCGCACAGGGGCGATAGGCTGGTATTTTCTGTGGATTGGGGGACTTAGACTTCACATGTCTGGGGCAGGTTGGTTCTAATTTCTGTTTTAGTGAGCCACCTTCCCCGAATTGAGAAGGCCCCCACCACCCGTTGACTAAGTTAAGGGCCCCGACTCTATCACATTTTCGAAAGACACAAACCAACCCTAGTATAAGGTGAAGGCTTTTGAACTGGTGGTCGGCACCTAAGTCATATAGGAAGGGAAATGTGAAGGGAAAAAGAGAGTGAATTACCCACCAGAAAAATTCCCTAAAACAACATTCCTAATTAATTTGGACACCTTAGGACTTAAAGATGTCAATTTACATCAAATACATTCTACCTATAGAGGGTTGAAGAGCGTTTCAAACCAAAGCCAAAGGATTCCAAATATTAATGTGACATTTTAGCAAGTTTCCTTTTTGCAAATCTTTTCCGGGAAAAGTGAGGTTCACCAAAGTTAGCTACAATGTTTAAAATGCCTACACCATTGGAGAAATTCAGAGTTTGAATTTTAAAAATGTGTCAAGAATCACAGATAAGTACCGAAATTATAATATTTTTTCTAGAGGTCACTTATCAAGACGTGGTCTCCTGAGCGGAGTATACCTCCGTCCACAAGCACCAGTCAGAGAAGATCAACCGACTCCCTAATCAGTTATTGGGGCCACAGGTGCAGTGGAACTGCAGCACCGGATCCGCAGGTCGCTATAAGGGAAAGGTCACTGTTAGGAAAACAATCTCAAGAGCACTGATGTTATTGAAGCAGAGATCGAAGGGGGGGCAGTGGCGGGAAAGGAAAAACCCAGGGGTGGGAAAACCTTTCCTCAGGAGATGAGCATGCAGGTGATATGATATATTTTATTTGTATCGCACTCGCAGACCAGTGTTTCAGAGCAGGACTAGGCAAGTGAGGGAAACTGGGGGGGAACACAAAAACAACGATTATCTTACTAGGCCCAGTGACATTGAGAACGTGCATTGGAAACGGGGAAAAAGTGCATGGAAGGGGGAGAGTGGAAGTGCAGAGAAGATAAATAAAAATGAATAGAAAATGGATGCAATAAACAGTGGTAGTGCAGCCAGCAAGTGGCAAGTGCTATGTTTATGGCAGTAGACTGGGTGAGTCTGACAAGTGCAGAAAGAGAAAAGGGGTGGGGGCTGTATGGATACAGATACAGTCCACCAGAGCAAGGGTTGGCCAGCAGGCAGTGCAGGAGGGCGGCAGGGTGAGCAGGTACCTGGGCCCAGGGGAAAGAGGGTGGCCAGGTGCACAGTGCCAAGGGAGAGCAGGTCAGCACGGGGGAGGGGGAGAAGGCAGAAGGAAAGAGGAAGGTCTTGAGATGCTACCTGAACAGGAGATGGTTCTCCTCAAGTTTTAGAGTGTCAGGGAGGCTGTTCCAGATGGAGGCCCCAGCTGAAGATGGAGATCTACCCCCAGCTCGTTTCTTTGAAAAACGATTGACCCGGAGAGAGTTAGAGGAGCGAAGAGCTTGAGAGGGGAGGTATTTGCGTAGGGGCTAGCAGTAGGTATTTTGGACCCAGGCCTCAGAAAGCCTTGTGGACAATGCAGAGGGTTTTGAATTCAATCCTTGCATCCACTGGGAGCCAATGGCGAGAGGTTGCGATCCAAGGGCTTGAGGCCAAGGACCAGTCTTGCTGTCCTGTTCTGGATAAGTTGCAGAGGGCGGAGAGTAGAGGCAGGAAGATTTAGAAAGATGCTGTTACAATAGTCCAACCTAGAGAGAACCAGCACAAGTGAGACCATGAGCTTCTGAGGGAAGGAGAGGAAAGGCAGAGTACCTCTGAGGAGGTGCAGTAGGAAGTTTGACTTTTTAGAGACCTCAGAGATGTGGGTGGAGAAGGAAAGGGTGGAGTCAAAGATGACCCAGAGGTTCTTAGGCTCGCAGGTGGGGGTAGGAGGAGGGCCAAGGGAGGCCGACCAGAGAGTGAGGGGAAAGGATGGTGAAGGTGTGCCGATGAGTAGGATCTCTGTCTTGCTGGCATTCAGATATGATCATTGAGGCACACCAATCTTGAATGGCAGTTAGGCAGTCAGAGATGGGAGAGGGAGAGGAGGTGGCCGAGGGCAGCTGGAAAGTGTCATCATCATAGCATTGGAAATTTGAGCAGAAAATGGCAATGCAGTGGGCAACAGTTGCCAGGTATTGGTTAAAAAGCCAGGGTGAGAGGTTGGACCCCTGGGGAACCCCACAGGTAGAGAGGAAGATAGATGATAGGAAGGACCCCAGTTGGACCTGGGAGGGTCGATCAGAGAGGTAGGTGGTCAGCCAGGCCAGAGCTTGATCAGTGATACCCAGGTTATCATGGAGACGGTTAAGCAGGATGGTGTGGTTGACCGCGTCGAAGGCAGAAGAGAGATCAAGAAGGATGAGGACAGAGGGAATGTTAGAGTCCTGGTTGGAGAGCAGATCTTCACGGATGTTCAGGAGAGCAGTTTCCATGCTTCTGGCAGATCTGAAGCCAGATTGGTGATCATGGAGACAGCCAACAGAATCTGAATTAATGTTAAGCTGAGAGATAGCCGGACAGGAAGGATCAGCTGTGGGTTTCTTAAGAGGATGCACAAGGGAGTGCATCAGAGGGGAGGGGGAAGGGAAGGATTCTGAGGCGAAGGAGTGGTTGCAGAAATCGGCAAGGGCCGGAGCGAGGGTGTCAATGTGGTCCTTGATGGTTTTAGAGGAACAGGGATGAACCTGTTTTCACGAGGCTTTCATAGATCGGACTTGTCTAGCGACCTTGTCCGGGGAGAAAATAAGAAGGGAAGAGAAGGATGGCAGGGGGGTGGTGTTTAAATGGGGGTCTGCAAGCACAGACTGGGAGGGAATAGGAGGGCAGGGGGGGAGAGGGTGGACAGGATGTCCTGGGTTTTTGAGATAAAGTGCGAGGCAAGGGCATTACAGAGAGCTTGGGAGGAAGGAGGCGGGGTGGAGACTGCCGCAGTGTAGGCAAGCTCCTTGCAGATTTTAAAGTGTTCAGCCGAGTTGTTAGAAGCCGCAGAGACACAGAGTCGGTATTGCTTTTGGAGCAGGCGACAGGCCAGTTTGTCAGAGGATGAACCAGAAGCCCTCCATTTCCTCTCAGCCGCCCTACACTTACGTTTAAGTGTAGCTAGGTCGGAGTCATACCAGGAATTGCACTTGGCTTTGGACTTCAAGCGAATCCTCATGACAGGGGCAAGAGCATCAAGAGTATCAGAGATAGAAGAGTAGAGAAGGGACAGGGTTGTGTCGAGGTGTGGGATGGGGAGAGAAGGTGGCAGGGAAAGCCTCAACTGACACTTTCTCGGACATCCGACCAATGAAGCGCGTAAGTGGCAGTGTTGGGGTGGGGTTGGCTTGGGAGGGAAGAGGGTGAGAGATGGGAGGAGAGAAGGCAGTGGTCACTCGAGGAGTGGTCCGAGGGCTAGAGAGGGGGAGGCCAGGGGAGATTATGACATAAAGTGTGTGTCCAGCAGAATGCGTCGGGTCAGAGCGGTGGATAGAGAGCGAGAGGGAATCGCAGAGGTTGCGAAGGAGCAGAGATGAGGGACAGGGGGAATCAAAGTGGATGTTGAGGTCACCAAGGAGGATGAGTTGAGTGGTTGAGGCCAGGAGGGAGGAGGAAAGGTCAGCCCATTCAGAGAGAAAAGAGGTAATTTGCATGGGGGCCGGTAGAGAGTAGCAACAGTAAGAGAGTGGTTAGGATAGATTGAGAGCCCTCAGACAAGTCAATCAAAAGAGGAGGAAGTCTGAGTGGGAATGATGGTGGCAGGAATCCACTCGGGAAAGATGAGGGCTATGCCCCCTCCAGGTCGAGCGGATCTGGGTGCGGAGAGGATTGTGTAGACATCGGGGAGTAGAGTGTCAAAGCTTGTGACAGAGCTGCCCGTGAACCATGTCTCTGTAAGACCGAGGACTTCAAGGTCCAGTTCTTCAAGGAGGTGGCAGATGTCAGCGGAGCGTTTGACAGCTGAGCGAGAGCCTAGAGAGGCAAGATGAAGAACGTTGCCGGCCTTAAAGCCCTTCCGGCGAGGGGTAAAAATCGGAGGTATGCCCTGCGGAGTTGTGGAGGTAGCCTGAAGAGTGGCAGAGTAGGAGGAAAAAGTGGGTAAGGTAGCCAAGGAGTGAGAGGAAGTGACAGCTGGAGATGAGAGGAAGTTGATGAGGCGAGGGAAACGTCTGTCGAAGAGGAGGCGGTTTGCCTGAGGACCTTGGACCATGACAGTGCCATTTAGGTAGACATTAAGGATGACTCTGGAGGAGTCAAAGGAAGCCATGAGGACATCCCAGCAAGTGCCACCATTTATGGGAGAGGAGGAGACGGGACAGAGATCATATGGGGGGTCCATAGATCGGGCGAAGGAACAACAAAGAGGAGGTCGGGTAGGGTCTGTCTGGAAGAAGCGCTGGTATAGGTATCGGCGATGGGGAGACCAGGGTTGGAGGCCAAGATATCCTTTTTAAATTTCTTTTTTCCAGACTTGGTGAGAAGGGAAGGATAGTTGATAGAGAAGCGATTGGAATAGATGGGAGAAATAGAAAGGGTCATGTTTGGAAAAGGGAGGAGGCGGAGGCAGGAGTAAGTAAGTCTAGCAGAATTTAGCAGTCACTGGGCTAGCAGGTTACAATCAGTGGCCAAAGTTGGGTGCATATTTTCACTCCGGTTTGATTTTCAACTAAATGCAAAATTTCACTCAGGTTTGACTTTCAAATAAATGCAAAATTTCATTTGGGTTTGACTTTCAACTAAATGCAGAATTTCACCCAGGTTTGATTTTCAACTAAATGCAAAATTTCACCCAGGTTTGACTTTCAATTTAAAAGGTAGACCAGTAGTTATGGAATTTATAATGGTAGTCTGATGGAAGAGCTTCAAATGGGACCATGAGTGTGAGTTCAGAAGTACCCTTCGAGAAGGAAGTAGATGTAAATCAAGGATGGATCTAATCCAAAATGAATATGGTGAGTGGCATGGCAGTCCAATAGTCAAGGGGTAGCATCTTCAGTGTGAGTGAGGCTGTTTCAGGGATCTGAAGTTGCAGACAGGGAAGCTGACAGGAGCCTTCGAAATGGGCCTTTGGAATGATTGGGCTGGCTAAAGCCTGCCGGTCCCTCCTTGGTCATAAAATGCTGACTCACCCACCAATCCGGGAGCAGGATGGAGGAAGGTGCCCCAAACAGCACTGCCTCACTAGTGGAGAGGGCCCGGGCGGCCATGATGAAAGCACTGCATGGTGCATGGATATGCAGGCAGGAAAGGCGGTGTGGCCCAGTCGGGTGCAGAGCAACGGGTGCAAGTCAAACAAACTACGGCCCAGCGTGCGTACATAGCGCTGTAATAACGGCAGGGAAAAAGTTAAAAAATTCAAAATTGCATTTCTTTTTTCATTTTTTCCATAGAAATGTGCCCATAATTATCTGGATGGTGCTGGGGTGCAGGACAATTGCACCTACCTCGCCTTGAGGAGTCAGAAGCTGCCTGGTCGATGAGATGGGCTCCAATAATGAAAAACACAGGTTGCAGCAGTACAAAGGAACGTTGGAGGACCACACGCTCCATTGCGTAGTGTAGAATGAAAAACACATTCAGTCAATTTTGCAATGTCAAGTTCCAGGGAAGCAATCCAGTAGGAAAAACCAGAATCCAAAGTACCTTCTATGTCCAGAAGAAAGTCCAGGTCGCCGGAGTGCAAGGGCAATCCAGGAGAAAAAAACAGGGTAAAAAAAACAGTGGAAGGTCACAGATCAGCCAAGTCCAGAGGAAGATCCAAGAGACAAATCCAGAAAAATTAAGCCAAGGTCAAGAGAAACAAAAAACAGGAACCGACGATGCAGCAACCAAAGCGCCACTCGCATGAATGCTTAGAAGCAATAATGAATGGTTGACTGGGTCTTTTATGGGTTGCTTCCTGGTTGTATAATCGCGTGATTGGTGTGGGTCACGTGAGCGGGAGGGTGGCATGCTTGACTAGCTTCCAGGAAGCGCCTTGGCAACCTTCAATCACATTGCACAGAGCGACGTACAGGCGCAGCCCCAGACACACAGCAGAGAAGCCTACGACGCTGGGGAAGCTGAGCGGTAAACCCGTAGCGACCCCCGTAGGAAAATGTAGAGGGGAGGAAGGACTGACTCGGCGGGGCCCGCAGAGGAGCCTGAGCCAGGGTCCGCGGCGATGGTAAGTGCCTGACATCGCTGATTCTCTTGTGGAGTTCCACGGGTAGGTAAGTACCCTAGAGTCCACTTTAAAGTTCAGAGCCGGTTGAAGGCTCTATGAAACAATTGGTGGAAAGTCAATGGATCATTTGCTTTAACGGAAGGAAGTCCGTTGTATGCCACAGGTCCGGATTCTACAGCAAACCACTCAATGAAGGCCAGAAGAGACCTCAAAGAACAGTGCCAGAGGATGATGGCCAGAAGACTCTGAGAAAGAAGCCGCAGAGCAGGAGTTATTCCCCCCGGCACCCCAGTAGAAGTCTATGGCAAATGCAGTAGAGACTCTCCCTAAAGAATTTTGACCCCGGACCACAAGGACCCCTGAGAGTACCACAAATCACCCACCCCAGGGCAGAGAGTTAAGTACTGACATTGGTAAGTTACAGATCCAGCACCACGTACCAGTCCAGTAAGCACGGGCCTTCTTTTCATAAAAGCAGTTTCCAAGATTCAGCCCCAGGGGCTTACACCCTTAGCCAGTGATGATCCAGGCAACCAAATAAAGAAACAAAGGGACTTCTACAGTGGAAAGCTCAGTGAGGAAGACTCCAGGAAGATGTGTGACCCCTCAAAGATAGCACTTGGTAGACAAAAGTTGTAGGCAGCACCACTAAAAATAATCCTTGGACAGCGTTGGTGGCAGCAGGAGTCTTCAGGAAGCCCGGGACTGGATTTTCAGAGATGAAAATCTCAAACTAGGAAATGCCCAAGCCACTCTGCAAGGTTTCCCAAGTGAAGGCTTTGAAATTGGCACAAATGGTGGGAAGTGTGAGAACTCCAGTTTCAGAAACAAAGTAGAGGAAGTGGGGGCTGAGCATAGCCTAAATACCACAATGCCAGCCAACCAATTACTAAAGGGGGTCGGGTTTAAAGGTCAGATGAACAAACATTCTGGTTAGTCAGGCACGGGAAAGGGAGAGCCGGAGGTCCTATCCTGCTCTAAACCAGTTAGAGCCAGTTGGAACCAAAGTAGATGTTGCCATTGTGTGCATCCAAAGATGATAAAATGTCCCTTTTTAAGGTCGCCTCATTGTTACCCCGGCCAAAGGAAGCCCTGAAACGCAACATGGCTGAGATCGGGATAAAAAAAAACATTGGTACCCCAGCGGCTACCAGAAATGTATATTGGGCTACCATTGTGGTAAAATGGAATGCTGTTTTGATGAAGCCAAAACTAAAGTATAGCTGCCACCAACCTTATTCCCTAAATCCTGTGTAGGGTGATAGACTCACCATAGACCATAATGTGGGGCCTAGAGGCACCCCTGGGACTGGGCACCTTGAGGGCAACTCAATGTCCTATACCGTATGTAAGGTAAAAAGGGAAGTATTGTCTGGGGACGTCAGAAGTCCCTCTGCCCGTGAAGGAGATCAAGGAACCAAAAAAGACAGGAGGAAAAAAGCAAAATGTAAGGGGGCACCAGAAAGTGGCCCTAGAATCCCAAAAATAGACTTTCTGGCTTAGCAGTAACCATAGGAACTAACCAGTCCCCTCCACCCCCCCCCCCCCCCAAACGAAATGAGAGAAGCAGGCATGTGAGGCCAAAGAGCAGAAAGACTAACTTTCCTGACACCATTTTCTAAATGAATGATTAGAACCTTGGGTTTTCCCTTTCACTGATCATTTAAAAGCTAATTCCGGATACCCCTAACCACGATGCAGATCACATGGAGGTTGACCCTTCGCAGCAAGACTGCGTCTGCCAGCAGCCACCTGCTTGGGGTGCTGTGTGCATGTCGAAAACTGGGAAGGGGAGGTCGGGTGTGCGACTTTCGTGCCTGACTAGTAGCTTGCAAGTTGCCATGTTTAGAGCTTTGTACTTGGAATGTATTTGTTGAACTACCCACACCAAATCACATGGAAAAGCACCTTTTTATGAAGCGCCTGCTTCTTCAAACCAGGAAGTGTCTTGGAGCAATTTACTTGACATAGCTGTGGTATAACCTCAACATTAATTCCGGTGTTTTAAGACCGTCTTTTCTTTCTTTTTGTGCTGGTGCTTCTGAATTCTTGCTTCATGGAGTCTACATGTAGCATTCCAGAATGTCCACCCTGCATGTTCGAGAGCATGCTGAGCTTGTGTTTTTGGGAGTTCTGTTTGTAGGTCTTTTTTTAGCAGCACACTCGAGGTACTACCACACTTTGTTAGTCAACGGCTTCTTTTCACCGGTCTGGTAAAGGAGGAGAACTAGAGTACATGTAGGTGCTTCTCTGCAATTCGCACTAAGCTTTTCAACAAAGGACAAGATTGATGTCACCCACTGCTCTCTCTTTAGTTTACTTCTACTCTTTATTCAAAGTGCTGGATATAAAGATAATAGCCACTAAGGCTTGTGTGACCATGTTTTTTCATTCTTGTTTTAAGGGACGACAATGAAAGCTTTAGTGATTCAAACAAGCCAGAATCGCCCAAGCCAAAATCGCCCAAGCCAGAATCGCCCAAGTCTGAGGATACTTCCAGCTCTGAGGACAGCAGTGACGAGAATCGAAAGATTATTCAGAAGGTAAACTCCTCCCAATCTCTCTACCAGTAAGAACTGACTTTTCTTCTTCAACTTTTGTTCCCTCTCCCATCCTGAAGATCCCAACTGTAACAATTGGAAACTTGATGTTCCATCAGGTTCTGGATGACATCACTACAATCTATTGTCTGCACAATATGTGCAGACAATAAATATGGGTAAATACATAAAATGAAAGTGTAGAGTGGACATTTTTTCACTCAGAAATACCACAAAAGTGCTGCTAAAATAAGACTGCCTA
Source organism: Ambystoma mexicanum (assembly GCF_040938575.1). NCBI lineage: Eukaryota > Metazoa > Chordata > Amphibia > Caudata > Ambystomatidae > Ambystoma > Ambystoma mexicanum. The sequence goes on along the minus strand of NC_090937.1, from coordinate 1,663,231,257 downwards.
TTGAGAAATTAAGTTTAAGGACCTGATTAAGCAGAGTTTTGTAAATGAGCTAATCAAGTTTTCCCTTCGCTAAACGTTGTCACCAGTTTCCTACTTGGGAGATTGGAGGGGGGGAAGGAGCTTTGCCCTGTGTTGTGCTTTCATCCAAGCTCTAGTGCGCTCTTGGATTGATGGAGGGGTGAGGACAGGAGTTTAGTTGGCCTAATGTAGCATTGGGCTTACAATGCAAGCCATAGAATGCTAGCTGGCCTGGAACCCTGTGTCACCCCAAGGTTCCAGGAGTGACAGTTGGGACACACAGGATGTGAGATGAAACATAGAAGGGTGTGTCTACATTGGGTCCTCCCTGCCTTCCTTTTTAATCCCTGTAACTGAATAAAGCTTATTCATATTTGCACTTACCAGCTTCTCGAGTCCTTCCTGCTTCTATGTATGAACTTCGGACACAACACCTAACCGCAGCCTATTTGACTTACGTCTTTAAGTACACATGGGCTCGCTGTTCCACAATAAAGGGGTTCACTTCACCGCAATACTGGTCAGCCACAAGTGGTGCTGATGTTTGCCGCAAGTGTCTTCTGGGAAAGATGAAGCCGCATGCTACAGCAGTAGAGCATCTTTTGGTGCCAAGGCTGGGTGCTTGTGTGGCCACGTTCTGCTTTACTGCTGATGAGGTTCGCTCGTAGCCTTTGTTAGGGAGAATTCTCAAACATGTGCTAATTCCCTCTACCTTAGAGACCCCCTGCAACTTTGCTGGATTTTGAGGACTTGATTTTTTTTACCTGGAGAGAGTGTGAGACTTTTTCCCACTCTCTCATGTGTTTTGATGTGAGTTTATACACTGTTTCTTTTTGGTTATGGAGTCTAACCAAGCCATCATCTTTTCCAATTATGTCCCAAGGCACCTTCAGTGCAGTGACACAGGGAAGTCTTTCAGATTTCCAAAGGTTTAAATTCCTTTTCTGTGAACAACTACTGTTTCCCCGAACAGTGGAGTGAAATTGACTTCACTTAGTCTTGTAAAATTCTAGACCCAGCACACCCTATCTTACAATAGAGTGCTGGAGGCTTTACTTGATATCCTCTGTGTCTAGTTACTCATGTAACAGTCAAATGCTAGTCTTTCCTTTCAGAATGGCTGGTGGCAGTGGTTTTACAACAAACTACCATGATTTTTCCCCGAGCGAGATCTATTCGTAGCTCCGGTAACGTTAAATCGCGGGAGCCATGTTTTTCAAGATTGCGCCCAGCAATCGTTGCTAAAATGGTTCCCGGTCTTCTTGTTTCACCTTTTGGAAAAGTCCTTCTAGAGTTTTTCTGTGCACCAAACCAGGTTTGGCCGTTTTGTTAATTCACCTTTGGCGGGCTTCAGGAGTGAATCCCGCCTCTGGCTCAGTGTCTGGGGAAGGCAGGAAGTGTGGGAGGTGCCCAAAACTTCCCATGCTTGGTCTCCTAGAAGACCCAAATGCACTCTGTGATGATTGGCTGGCTGACTGTCCGGCAAGGACAGCCACCCTGCTGGGAGAGTGGCAGCTAGACTGGAATGAATGGGAGAGAACTGAATAAAAGACGACTGCTGCAACTCCTGGACTGTTGGTTTGCCCTGTGAAGCCCTGCTGCAGGTCCGAATCGCCAAGTTTGCATCGACAGAGAAGCCCTGCAAAGGACGGCCAACCAACTCCCAAGTAAGTGACCTGGACACCTATCTCGTAGCTGGTTGCATTTCCTCAGAGTGCTGCAGGAAACTGTAGAGCCGGAGAGAGGGACACCAGATTGTGTGCATTGAGTGTAAGCTGGCCAAATGTGTTTGGAAGATCCTCCGGACTCCCACGACGTCGGACCGACCGAGCCTGATCCCCCCCCCTTAACTGAGTGGGGGACCTCTGAAGCAAGGACGGTCCACCTTGATAGCCAGGACCGGCGTTGTTACCAGTGTGGTAGTTGAAACGCGAAACAGCCACTGAAATTGAAGTTTGCCAGTTGCGAGCTTTTGACTGTCCCTGTGCAGCGCAGGAGTCCCCCGTCATCCTCCCTCTTGTCTCCATGACTGAGGCCCAGGAACAGTGAGATCTGCAGGAACTGTCAGGAACAGAAGCCATCAGCTGCATCTTTTTCTTCATTGTAAGGTACTGTAAAACAAGATTGAGAGAACTTACCTCTCACAGTTAAAGTGCTTGAAACCTTTGCAACTCGCAGGCCGAATCAGCTTGTGACCCAACATATGATTCTTCTTTTTACAAACTACTTCTAAGAACATGTGCAGAGACTTTTTTGTTTACTTACCAGAACTGCTTTATCCTATCCAAGACTTTAGCCCATTTCCTTTGGCCTAGCCTATTGAATTGATTTGACCCTTCTGGTGAACTCAAAGTATTTGCACTATTTAAGAATAATTGTAGTCTTTTATGTTCTGATAACCTTGGCCTTTTACTTCCCTTGAAAAATATTCTGAAGGCCAACTGTAAGATATTGGTGTCCCCAGCACCCTTGTTACTCAAGTCACCTGTGGGTGTAGGTCTGTGGGCCATCCCAAAAGGGTCTTGTCTGATTCAGAAACTTAGAGTGTACATTATTGAAGTATATTTGTGTGTTACTATATGATTACCTCCTAATGAATGTTTTATAACTGACGGATAAATACTTAAATTCTTACACTAAAGGTTTCTTTGATGAATAAATTATTTGAATACCTGTAACTGTGAATCTTTGTATCGCCACTAAAGCTCACATTTCCCCTCTTGAGAGAAGCCTGGCTGCTCAACACGCTTCTAAAATTGTGTAGTACAGACTTGTACCCAAGATTGGTTTGCTTAGACCTGTAGTTATAGTTGTGTGTAATGTTCCCAGAGGGTACTGCATGGAAACTTTGCCTAACAGCGTTGGCTCCTAAACCAGAATTAAAGTATATCATTCAGTCACATTCATACATTATTTGGATTGTATAAGCAGGGCCAATTGGAAAAAGCAAAACATTTCTGGAAACTAGATCTGGACAGAGTTCAGTGCTCTACAAAGTTCAGTGCTCTAGTGTATATGGTGTGGATTAGCAGTCTGCCGACCGACCCCCATTCCCCTTGCTTTAAAGGCTGCGTAGATGTATGAAAAGACTACTTTGGATTTTCCGGGCTGTCTGTATACTGATGATTTTTATCCATCATTTACTTCATCTGTCTGGTAGCTCCCCCCACAGTCCTGTCTCAGGCATGTATCGTCTGATTCTTTCTGTTCTGTTTTTCATACCCTGTCCTCACTCAAGGTCTCTCTAGAAAAGCCATCCTCTAGTCCTACTCTGGACATTCTATGAGATGGCGCTGGACCGTTTCTGCTTGACCACAATGGTCACTTTTGTCCGATCCACAGCTATCCATCTTTGTTCTGGCCATACCAAACTAGAGTCCATTCAGCATGGTTTCTGTATATTGACTTCTGTCCCCCCATGCTTGACCCTAACCTCTTATTGTCACTAGTGTGCCCGTCAAATCCTTGCCCCTTAATCCTGAATGACTTGGCACCGGGCTCGTTATAGGTGTACCCCATTCTATAGATTATGCCATTGCATCACATCTAAAATAATGTATTGCCTTCGTCTCTTGCCCTAGGGCTACTGTTGTCTCGGGTTCCGTAATGTCCTCTTCTGATTGCCTTGAGAATCGCTCGATCGTTATTCCCCCCTCCCCCTTTTTTTTGTATATGCCTTTTGCTGGAATTGTATATTCTATGCCTAATTGTATGGATTTTTGGATCCATCCATGTACACATGTAGTTTTACCATGTCTTTTCCTTCCATACACATTACCCCCTTTTTTATATTTCTGTTTGGTTCTCTTTTTTTTTCTTTGCTGTGCTTCCAGCCAACAATGTACTCACTTTGGCAGTTCAAATTTCTGATGTGGCAATTGCATTAAGATTCGATTTTTGCTTCTATGTGAATCGTTTATTGCATCTGCGTTACCTCCCTTTTCATATGATCTCCATATGTTCCTTCTGTCTTCCACCGATTTCCCTTATAAACATGTCTCTAGTTTTCCAGCAAAACCTGTATCGCCGTGTGTTCATCACTCGGACATTGCTGTACTGCGGTATGAGAGATGTGGCAACTGGCATTTCTCCTTTTTAACACTTGCTTCGGTTCTTTGGAAGTAGTCACTGTTGCTTGCGTATGGATTCTCAGTCCCTGGGGTTGCACATATTTCTATACCTTTCTTCTGAGTAGCACTGAAACTCCATGTTCATTGCCCTCCATTATCAGAAATGCATTCTGGCCACCCCTCTGTGTTCATGGATCTCTGTGTTGTCCTTGTTCTTCTCTAAGTGGCAATCTCTAATTTTACACTCCCGGTATACAGTCCCGCCTCAAATCTGGGACAAAAACAGGCTTCATTAGGAAATCATTGTATTCAAATAAAATGACTGCAAAGGCGGCCCCCTAACTCATTCTAGGGCAGTCGCCACATTAAAATGTATACGATGCCATCATGCTGGCAATGAAGTTTCCCAAAATTACTTTTGAGGCTTTGCATGTAACATTTCCATAGTGAAATTCTGAGGTTGTCGCCTGTCGAATGTGCATGCAGAATTTCAGAATTTTTCAAGAATGTCTTCCTAGTTTAAAGTAGTGTTACTACGGTTGCTATTTTAACAGCTTTTTTCATTGGGTTTTCCCATAGGGAGAAAAAAAATGCTTCGGCCCAAATATCTTAAAGGCCTAGACCTAGATTTCATTGGGAATAGGTGCACTGAAAAGAATTTTGAGAATCTATTTGGCCAGTTTTGAGATATTCACCTATTGCATGTATGTGGCGCATACCCAGAATGAATATGCATCTTTCATACAAACTAAGAGCTGTATGAATATTGCACCATTACATCTCCTGGAAACTCACATGATATCAGTGCCATGCCTTGCATTTATGTTATGTTGATTAATACCACGCACTGCTGCCGTTTGCATAGTCTCCAGGCACTCGCGTGGTTCTGTAAGGAAACTGAATAGTGTTGCTTATTCAGAGAGAGAGGGGTGGGATGGAGGTTGTGATCATCCGTTGATGTGGCAGAACCAGGCGAAATCTGTGTCTGTGCGTATGAGCTTTCTCAATGTGCAGGGGCACGGGGCTTGTGTCCGGAAGGGTGGCGCCTAGTGTCTGAGTTGTTGTCTGCAGGTAATTGGGTTTGTAGCATGATGAGAGGGGGGTGTGGTTGTTAGGCAAAATTGCATGAAGTACCCTCTGGGACCACCACATACAATTAGGACTACTGGTTTTGCCTACACCTATCTTTGGTAAACGTCTGTAACACATGTATTAGCAAGCTTAGCAGCCAGGCGTATCTCAAGAGTGAATGGGAGCAGTACAAGAGGTTACACAGAGATCTTACAATCAGTGGTCCAAGTAGACACTTGCACTCAAGGTTTCTTGGTAAAACCCTTATTCATTTATTGCACAATCATTTAGAAAACGTTCACTGGAAGGAGGCAACTTAATATTATACACAAACACGCTTCTATACCAAACCAATAAGTTTCTGAACAAATAAGGCTCCCCTGAAATAGGAGCAAAATGGCATGTCAGTTACTTTACATGGGAGTAAAAAGGCACAAGTTAGCAGAATAGATCACAAATACTTTCTTAGGCAGTGCAAATGGTTTTAGTTACCTAGAGGACTCGATTCAGTTCAATAGGCCTTGTCTAAAGTCAATGGACTAGTGTCTTGGATAGGAAAGAGGAGTTCTTGAAGTAAACGGTAAAGTCTTGGCAAAAGTAGTTTGTATGAAAAAGAATCTTATGTTGGGTCACAAGCTGATTAGGCCTGCAAGTTGGGAAAGTTCTGCAAAATAGTTCTGCAAACTTTCACCGTGAAAGGTTAGTGCTCTAAATCGGGCTGGCACAGTACCTTAATATGAAGCCCAAGATGCAGCAGAAGATGTTGGTTCCTGCAGATCTCACTGTTCTTGAGCATCAGTCGTGGGGACAAGAGGGAGGACATCGGGACTCCTGCACGGGATCGTCGGAAAATGCTGACAAAATGGAGTCACTTCAGTTCCAGTAGCTGTAAATCAAGCACACAAACTGGTGTCCTTTCCCCTGGTTAATCCTAACCAGCTCTGAGAATGGTATCCAGGTGGTTTACGAGTTGATTGGTCCCACCAACTTAAAGGAAGATGTCCTTGAAGGAGCTTCTCTGTCAAGATGAACTTGGTGATTCAGACCTCCAGCAGGGCTTCACCGGGCAAAACAGTCCAGGAGTTGCAGCAGCCGTCCTCTTCCAGCTCGTCTTTGGTTCTTTCGATCCAGTGGTCGACTCTGCTTTCCAGCCCAAGAGACTCGCCTTTTAAACCATTTTCTCTTTCATTCCAGCCTAGCTGCAACTCACCCAGCAGGCTTGCCCGTCCTTGCTGGACAGTCAGCCAGCCAATCACGCCAGAGTGCATTTGGGTCTCCTATGAGACTAAGCACAGGGAGTTCCGGGCACCTCCCTCACTTCCTGCCCACCCCAGACGCTCAGACGCCAGAGGCGGTCTTCAGTCCTGAAGCCAGCCAAAGGCATAGAAACAAAGGGACCAAACCTAGTTAGGCACGCAGAGACCAACACTAGAAGGACCTTTCCAAAATGAAATGGCGAAGAAAGACCAGGACCTGTTTAAACAAAGGGGCTTAGGCGTCATCTTGAAAAACATGGCTCCCAGTTTTCGCGGTTGGGAAAAATCATGGTAGTTCGTTGTGAAACTACTCCCACCAGCCATTTCGATAGAAAAGGGTAGCATTTGACTGCTACAGGGCTTTCTAGACACGGGATACTAGGTAACCCCTCCAGCACTCTATATAGGAAGATGGTGTGTGTGCTGGGTCTAGGAATTTAAAAAGACTAGTAAAGCCAATTTAACCTTACATTCTCTGGGAAACAGTAGTTGATCCCAGAGAAGGTATTTAAGCCTTTTGGAAGTCTAAAAGACATCCCTATGTCACTGCTCTGAATGCGCTGTGTGACACACATGAAAGGATGATGCGTATGGAGTTATCTAAAACTCCATAATCCAAGAACACAAAATGTAAAACAAACATCAAAACACATGAAAGAGTGGGGGAAAAAACGCGCACACTATTTCCAGGTAAATAAAATCAAGTCCTCAAAACCCAGCAAAGTTGCTGGGGGTCTCTAAGGTGAAGGGAATTAGCACATTTATGAGAATTGTCCCTAACAGTGGTTTTGCATGTTTTCGTGTGTTTTTTCACTAGCCCGCTGGGCGTGTGTGGTACTTGGGAGGTGTAAGGATGTGAAAAAGAGAAGGGAGGGTAGTTGGTTTCTGGTGATCTCTGGGTGTTGAGTAGTTTCATTGTTGATTATTCATTCAATAGTGTCCTCTGTTTACTTTGGTTCAGGAGTTTGGTTTGTAGAGGTGTGTGTTTATTTCTCGATTGAATACCCAGGTTTTAGTCATTTTCTGAATGTTAAGTAGTCTTCTCACGTTCTCATTTCTTTCAGTATCTAGTTCCGTAGATTGGCTATCAGATCCTTTCTTGTAGTGTCTTGTTTCTGTTGGATGTTGCTCTATCTGAAGTCTCTCCCTGGTTGGTAATGAGTGATTTTAGATTGGAGGATTCGGCTTCTTGTCCTTTGGGGACCTCTCTCATGGGTCTGAAGCTGACTTGGGGTTGGTCGGTTAGTCCGTTGCTTTCTATGTGATTGAGTAGTTCTGCTAGATCTTGTTCTCTAGGATTTTTTCCGGGGGTGGTAGATTTGATATAGGTCTGTAGTTGGTGTTCTGTATTTCCCATCTCATCTTTTAGGAGAATGTTTATGCAGATTCCAATGATTTGTGCACTATTCCTGTGTTTGGGGATAGAATTATTAGCAGTCGGAAGTATAATGCTGGTGTTTGGTGGTGCAATTATTTTTAGATACCCGGTGGGCGTGAGTTGCTGGGAAATCTGGCGATTTTGGTTTCTTTCAGTTTGTTGAAATTCTCCTCGACAATAGGCTTGAATCTCTTGTCACGTGGGTTGATGGAGTGCTGGTTTATAGGCGGGTGTTTGTGCTACTGCGGCCATTGTATTGCTTCCTTATTTTCTGTTAGTTCGTGATGTTGTCACATAGGGTTTGCGATGGTATGATGCAGTTGTTGCAAGAAGATCTCTTTTGTTTCCTTGATTTTTGAACATTTCTTTTTATTGGTTTGTTGCCAATTGGATTCTTGCAGTGTAGTATGATTTTATTTATTTTTTTTTGCTTCAGGAATGCTGATTTGTACATTCAAATTTGTCGTTGGTTTTGTCATTTTTGTGGTAGTGTTTTCGCTATTATGTTTCCAGTTTCCAAGAGTTCCCTCTGTTCTTCTATGAACTATCATGCTGCAATTCTCTTTGGAGTGGATTTGAAGAGTTTTAGATTAGCTAATTAATCTAGCCCGTCTGTGATCAGGTGTGAAGCTTGTTTTCCACAGAGTCCTAAATCCATTCTATTGAGCTGTGAAGTGTCTGATTTCGTAGATTACATTATATCTGTTGGGGATATCGGGCCAAGTATTTTCTCATTTCTTTGTTGCTGGGAATTTTGTTGTTGCCATCATGTGGCTCTGGATTTTGATGGTGTACAGGATCATATGATGTCGCTCCATATTCATGATACCGGTGGCGTGGTGATCGAGAGTCCAGATCTGTAGACCATTGTGTCTGTTTGTCCGGCTCTATGGGTGAAACAGTTTACTATTTGAAGTGTTTCCAGTAGGATGCTGAGGAATTTTATTGTACTTTCCTTTTTTCTTTCTAACCAAATATTGAAGTTCCCCAGAACAATTATGTTGTCATGGTTAGTAGAGCAGTTTGCTATGGCATCAATGATATTTGTGACGAAGTTACGGTTGTAGTTGGGCGCTCTGTAGATCAGAAGGAACAGTAGGTTGGATTGGGCATTGATCTTACTATTGACTAGGAGTGATTCGCAGTCTACTATGTCGGTTCCGGTGTGTTAGGCAGATGTGAATTTTGTTTGCGAGGGCAATTTCCCTTTCCTCTGTTAGTTTATTAGTTTATAGTTGGCGGGTATGGCTTCGTGGGCGATTTTACTTTGTAGTTGTCGGGCATGTTTCTGTGAGGGAGCGTGTCTGTGCCGTCTTCGCTTAAGAGGTCATACATTTCTGTTTTGTTGTTTGACATGGATGTACATTGAGTAGTGTGACAAATCAAGTGAACACGTCCCTTCTCCCCAAGGGCAGCGGGGGGAGAAGCCTCCCATAACCCTCCCCACTCCCCCGTGAGGCTAGAAGGCAAGCCCGCTCTGAAACACCCTCCATAGGAGTTGAGGCAAGAAATATGAGTCGAACACCCGTATAGCTAGGGTGAGATGAACGCCGCCTTTTCCTTATCCTAATGAGGATGTCCCTAACTAACACATTTTAAAAAAGACCTATAGTCCAAAAAGTCTGACCCTCACACTAATACATACAACAAAAATGTACAATTAATATTTAGCTGGATTCAGTCCCACAAACAGGATGAAAGTTCAAAGAGTTTCACAAGTACTCCTTGTGATCAGGGTTGCACCCACTTCACTTTGATCAATTTGGGAATTTTCTTGATAAAGTTCTGATTCAACAAAGTTCTTTTCAGTACAACACACGTTTTTTTCCTCCATTATGTCCTAAAGTAAATGTCTTTCACAAACACATGTTCAAAAATCAAAACGGCTATCCTCCACGGTATCCTTCTTTATAAATCAAATGTCTGTCAATTATTAGCACATCAGTAATTCTTCAAACGGATCGCACAGCAACTACCTTTTGATGTCAGTTTGTCAAAATGATCATGGAGTTAATAACTTCTTTCCACCACACCTTTTTGCCCCAACCACTCGCCAGCCAGGACTAACTACTACTGGTCCCTTTCCAGGTTTACTTTCCTTCTAGACAGCAACTCCTCCAGCTACAAATGATTTCAGTGGCAATAATTGTTCGAGTTTTCCTCACCAGTATCCCTTGTGAGGAGGGCTGAACAATGGCTGCCTCTTTTATAAGCTCTTGGTTCTTGGCAATGTGGGTTACAGGTTCCCCCAAGTTGGTGTCCCAAAAAAAGCAGAACTGCGCCCTTGCTGCCTCGCACTTTGTGTTTAGTATTCAGATTTATTGGGTACGAACCAATGTCCTGCTCAGAGCACCCCAGGGTCTCCTATAGCATCGGGCCAACTCACTCGTCGGTTTTGGCATCTCTGCTGCCAGTTCCTGCTGGACTTCACCGGTCTGTACGGCTCTTCTTTGGAGCTCTGATGGCTCTGTTTATCCGATTCCATGTCACCGAAGCAGCTGATGTCGTGTTGGGAGTACATTTCCCATATGTCCGGACTTCCCTTCCCGTAGCTGTCTGAACTGGAGACTTCAGCCCTTTAAAAGGAGTATCAATACCCTAAAATGGATGGGGATGCAGATTTTAATCAAACGTCAATAATTTAGACGACACAAATAGCTTGGCAAAACTTTGTCTATTTTAATGTAAGTAACTAAAACGGAATACAACAAATGCCAGCAATCGCTCTGTACTCCACTCTCAATTATTTCATAAAAAAGATGGGTTCTTAAACCCTAAATTGGTCATAGCTGACGTGCTGACCTGCGTCCTTACCAACGTCATCCTACGTGGCAAACTTCTAAAACCTATTGCGAAGCGGGATTAGGTGTTATATCTGTATAGAGTAACAGAGAAATAATTGGATATTTAACATCGGGTGGGGCAGCTAAGCCCTCCCTTCAAAATGGCCACTATGAACATCACTAAATGTATGACGTCCCATTGGCTACATAAACTATAGGACCCCAACTGCGTGGTCCTCTACAATTGGTTGGCTTCTAAACCCTGTCGATAACTTTCCACCTACGTGAGCAGCATGTCGACTGAACAACCAGGTGCAGGTGAGCTTGTCTTGATACCAGCTTCCCACCAATTAAAAGTACACCATCACCTCAATATTTCAGTGTCAATTAGTGTTTGAAGTTGGCCTCGAGTCTGTACTGTTCACTGAGATTTTTTAAGGAGTATGGGTACTGTCTGGCTTCCGTGCGTAGGCGTGATCTCATGCGTCCAACTTTCTTCCATCACGTGACTAGACACCACGATTTGAGCCTTTTTCTTGTATTTGATTTTATTCCTCAATAGTCCTCTGACGTCTGTTGTTTTCACTTGACCTTCTTGAACAGGAGCTTCTGTTCTTTCACGTTAATTGTATCTAATGTCAGCCAACTTTATTTCTTATAAGACATTGGCTCTTTGGTTCATCCATCTCCTTAGCTGAAATATATTCTGTTTAATTCAATTGCTTTTGTAACTGCGACACTGAATTGAGGCCTTCCTCGTTACTCAAGATTGCTATATACGTAGTGGAACCTTCATTCTTTATTCAAATCATATGTATCAGGTGTATATATATGTATATGTTGGCGCTTGCCGCGATCTATTTACTATAAGCATTTGGCTAGCTTTATGATTGCTTTGCTGCTTGCATTTCATTGCATCTGTACATGTAATTTCATTGCATCTGTACATGTTTAAACTAAGTATCTTCATCATGCTTATGACATAAATCTCTTTATCTTGATCTCAAGATGTCACTTATCCTTAGTACTTCTTCATTCTTAATAAATCGCCTGCCTTTCAGGTTTTATCTTCTATATATGGAGCTGGTTCAGTTTTGTATGACGTCACCATTCATCCTGGTCATTCAGTTTCTTTGTTTCATCAGGAATCGTATTCAAATCACCATCATATTGTCTTGGATGTAGGGATGGTTTCCTTAATGGTTACTTCACTTCCCATATTCTCTTAAGTATAGGCATTCTTATGGGTACTGCAGAGTTGTTGCTCTTCTTGCCTTCTAATTGGTGTAGTATATGTCACATACTTTGGTTCATACTTCTCAGGCAATGTAGGTGGAGTAGGGGTACTTGGCTCCTCCTCTACACGTCCACAACGCACTTTCTGCTGTGGCTCCCTGCAACGCTGCACGCCTTCTCTTTCAGCGGCAGCTTTAGCTTGTGCTCTTCCTTCTGCTTTCAGTGCAAACCCTGCATTCTGGACTCTGCTGCATCTACTACACCTCCAGCGTCTCCTCCCAGCTGTAGCTTATTGTTGGATTTAAATGTCCTGCTGAGGTGCCTCATTCTAAAACCACTAGACTGCTCATTATGTTCTATGGCACCTTTTGATCCTAATTGACTGAGTCCCTCTTCCTCGTCCCAGTAACATAGATAATATGGATCCTGAAGTACATAGTGGTTTTGGTCCTTTGATAGTTGGTTACCTTGTAAACAGAGTTATCAGTTGGGAGGTGGTGGGGATATGTAAAACGGTTGTAAATTAGCCTTGGGGTTAGGACCTCTATTTAAGACCGAATCCTAACAATTAGAGGATGTCAAGGTACACACCTTTTTAGTCTGCGTAGACTTTACGTAGCATTTGCTTTTGGTATATGTATGGGAGCGACTTGTACACCGACAGCATGCCATTAGGTATTTGGGAATTGTAGAACTCTCATCCTCAGAAGAAAATGAGTAACCACTGCCCCCTAACAGCCATCTCCTCCCATTTGGTCCTTCCTCCTGATACCACCCCCAGGGTTAGTGTCTGGTAGCGGCTGCATTCCCCATGCCACATGGCAGGGGACTTTAGACTGGGGTTCAGTGATGACGCCACAGGATTCATCAGTCTCCCCACCCCCACACTTGGGGACAAGGACTCCCATTCCTGTGATGAACTCTGAGGCCCTCCACGTGATGGTTTATATGCACTTGTATAATATACCAGTGTTATCAGTTTCATGAATCTAAAGTGAACCAATATCATCAGCAACAAGAAACGGAGGATATCCTTTTTAAGTCAGATTCTCCAATGTACTGTGCTGAGGCGGCTGATAGGCCAGAGAACCAGCAAAAGAGGGCGAAGAGCCGAGAGCGACAAATGCTGAGAGAACCAGGGGACGCCCCATGTACGCAAGAGAACAGAAGAAGGCATGGCTGTCATAGGAGACCGGGAGACCAGAGTGTCGGAACGAAAGAAAACCAAGTCCAGTGGAAGAGAGTTGAGTGGTGGCGTGACCACAAAGCATTCCTGGTTAGCAGTCCGCACGTACAACAACGCTGACAACACCAGTGAGCGGAAATCCCTCCTGATCAGAGTCACAGCACCAGTGATATTTAGAAGACTAGAGCAAGGCACAGAAAGACTGTTTGGGAAAGATTTGGGGTAGTATCCTTTGGGTGCACTACAACAACCTTAGCCTCCTCGCAATGGGAACCCAACCTTTGGTACAAGTCTGAATTACACAGGTTGGTAGTGTGGCCTAGAAGCCAGGCTTATCTCGAGGGGTCATTGTGAACAGTAGGGGTGTTACACATACAGAGGTTCACAGTGACAAGTATTCAAATAAACACCGATACTCAAGGTTTCTTGATAACTATTATTAATCGGTCAGTTTTATAAAGCCTTCTTCAGGAGGGAGCAATGTAAAAGCAACACTCAAATATACTTCAGAAATGCACACTCTTAGGGTTTTCAGAATCAGTAAAGACCCATTGGGGATGGCACACAGACAGTTCCTACACCCTCAGGTGACTTAAATAGTTAGGCACGGTGTACATTAATATATTACTGTTGCATTCAGAGTAGGCTTATGAGAATGTCAAAAGAAAGGGTTATTAGAACAAACAAGCAATCGCAAATATTCTTTAAACGGGCAAATGCTTTTGGACCCCTAATGCAGAGTAATTTAACCCCTTCCTGGAAAGACAGGTGCAACAAAATAACAGAGGAGAGACAAGTCATTCAGGGAACCAGGCTGAGCCAATGTCAATGGTCAAAAGTTTGTGGACTGAAGCACTTCTTACAGGTGAGTAAAAGTCTTTGCGCAATGTTTTTAGTAGTCTTTGGTGTAAAAGAAGAATCAAATGTAGGGCCACAACCTGGGAGACTTGTGAAGTAGAAGATCTAGCAAATCTACTATGAGAGGTAAGTTCTTGACTTTACAGTACCTTTAGGTCGAAGAAAAGATGCAGCAGATCACCAATGGCAACCGGCAAACTTCTAACAAGTGGCACTTCAATGTTTCAGCTTTTTACGACTACCGCAAATAGCAACACCACCGTTCTGGGGTGTCTATTTGGGCTTTCCTTGCTTCTGGGGTCCAGCACTCTGTTGAGGTGGCTTAGGCTCGGTCAGTCCTGCTTCCTGGGAGTCTGGATGATATTCCTGGATCTCTTGGATGACTTAAAAGCAACGCACACAATCTGGTGTTCCTCTCCCTGGCTGTTCGGTTCCAGCAGCGACTGCAATGGAAATTCAACAAGCTCAGAGTGGATGTCCAGGTGGCTTACTTTGGAGTTGATTGGTCCCACCAACTCAAGGGGAGAAGTTGTCCTTGCAGGGCTTCTCTGTCGAGACTAATTCGGAGCTTCAACACAGCAGCACGGCTTCACTGGGCAAACCAACAGTCCAGGAGTTGCAGCAGGCGTCTCCTCTAAGTTCTTCTTCGATTCCTTCGTCCAGTGGTCGACTCTGCCTTCCAAGCCAAAAAGCCTCTCCTTTTATGCAGGTTTCTCCCATTCATTCCAGCCCAACTGTCAGTCCCCCAGCAGGGTGGCTGTCCTTGCAGGACAGACAGCCGGCCAATCACCTAAGAGTGCATTCTTGTATCCTAGGAGACAAAGCACAGGGAGTTTCGGGCACCACCCTCACTTCCTGCCCCCACCAGACACACTGGAGCCGGAGGTGGGTTTCACTCGTGAAGCTGGCCAAAGACAAAACGAATAAAGGGACTAAACCTAGTTTGGCACGCAGAGTAAATCTCAAAAAGGACCTAAACAACAAGAAATGGCAAAAAAAGAAAGACCGGGTCCACCATTTTGACAAAAATGGCACCCATGGGTGCTTCACCTATACTATACATACACAAAATACTATATTTTCTGTGTATGTATTATTTATGTGTATAACCTAAGATACGTGGCCAGATGCGCTATATAAATAAAGAAATACAATACAATACACGGTGGCTGTGAACGCAGACCGCTGTAAAAAACAACACAGTAATAAAAAGTAACCACTGCCACCAGCCATTAATTGTGTTAAGGGTAACATAAAAAATGTTACATGAGAAGCTAGACCAAGGGGCTACCAAGTAACCCCTCCAGTACCCTATTGTAAGATGTTGTGTGCTGGGTCTAGAAAGTTACAATGTACAGTGAAGTCAATTTCACTTTACTGCTCTTGGAAACAGTAGTTAATCCAAGAGTAAGGGAATCTAAAAGACTTTCCTGTGCCATTGCACTGAAGGTGCTGTGTGACACTATGCAAAAAGATGCCTATGGAGTTTCAGACTCCAAAAACACTAGTTGAAATCACAGAAGAATACATGAGAGAGTGGGAAAAGGTCTTGGTCTCTCCCGGTCAAAATTAAAAAGTCCTAGAGTCCAGAAAAATTGTTGGGGTTCTCTAGGGTAGAGAGGAATTAGCACATTTCTGAGAATTCTCCCTAAAAGACGCTGCGGAAAAGCCACAGAGCTTCAAAGCAGATGAAAGCGAATCCGATCTCCACCAGGTACCGGCAATCGCAAACAAAAGAGTAGGCTTGCCCATAAGCCCTCGTTTCCCGGGCATGATCATGTATGAAACAAAGGCCAAATGGGAATGTAGGTGAAATGAGACCCAGTAATTGAATTGGGGATATTTATATAATGCCATTATATATGGAGTTTTTGTGTTGGTTTCTGTTACTGATGCGACAATATGAAACGATGCTTACTATGATTATGATTGATATGCATTATTGATTGTATGTCCATTGTATTCCATCCAATCATTGTTCTAGATTGTGATTTAATTGGGACAAAGAGATTTAATTATCCACATTGAGCAGGTGGCTTGTTTTTTTTGTTTTCACGCCTGATCTCTCCTTACTTTCATCCTTTTTCCTCTTGCAGAGGGATGCACTTCCTGCACTTGATTTGTTTTTTATTTATGATTTTGTATGTTGGAATACTGTGTCGTTCATGTGGTTTTTGGTTTCTTGCGCCAAAGCCAGCATAATGCAGCATTATATAAATCTCCCCAATTGAATGAATAGGCACTTGTACGTCTCATTTCACCTATGTTCCAATTTGCTCTTTGTTGTACCACCAAGTACCGGCACCGTTGCCTCTAAGCACAGAAGGTAGTACAGGACATGGGCTTACCGGAAGGGCTAGAGGGACTCCATGTACAGCAAACGAAACTCATCCCAGTATTATTGGTGTGAAGGGAATTGGAAATGATGTACGAAACCAGAACTGTGCTGATGAAATAGAAACACAAATACTGCAAAGTGTGAGGGAGTCTCTCATAGGGGAAAGACAGCCCATATCCCGAAGGTAAAAAGGACATATAACAGGGAAAGATACTTTGGGGGGGCGGGGGGAATATTCTTCTGACAGCATGAAATAGCACGCTGGGAAAGGGTGAATTACAATTGGAAATTGTGTATTCAGAGTATATGAGAAGAGAACATTATACAAGGGGACCCGAAACCTTCCGAGAGAGAACAAACTTGAATCAAACTAATTTAATTAGAGAGAAAAAGGAAACTACCAGTCCCCTAAGGGAGCTACAGACCGTAACTAAGAGAAAACAAGACTATTTGCATTTGCCCTACTGGGGGGAACAGAAGAATGAAAACAGAGTCCTTGTGAGTAACACAGTAACCAGGAGAAGGGGCTCTTAGTTATATTAGTGCTAAGGCCAGAGAAGTTATTTTTCGAAAATGGATGGATTTCTTTTGGACATTTACACTGACTGACGACCACCATAGTAAAATAGGTAGGGAACACTCTATAGTGCTAGCGAAAGATAGGCCTTATTTTACTTAAAAGTCAGTGAAAATGTCTTTACTGCGTCCTTCTGGTCTGCCATAGTAGGCTACAGTTTAGTGTGCTTGTTCTTAAGTGTCATTTCTCGCGTTTCGGTTTGGGGTGGTGATTATCGGTTCTTTTTCTCTCTTCAGTCTGTTTTTTGCTGGGTGCCTGGTTGAATCATCTGTCTCTTTGTTGAAGAATTACTTTAAGTTGCTTAATGGGTTTCTCCGTTCTGATTCGTTGTAGTGGGCTGTTTCTCATGTGGTCCTTTTTTCAATCTCTGGTTATGTAATGAGTGCGTATGGTTATGAATTCTAGCTTAGCTCGGGATCTTATAGGTGTCTCTTCGAAGCAGTCTTCAACATTGCCTGCTTCTGTGTGTTGTGATGGGTGGTTTGATAGTCTGGTGGGGGGGTCCGCTAGTATTCATTGGGTCCTTTGCGTGATGAATCGGATGGAGTCATCAATATTTTCCTGGCAGTGATCTACCCCCATGTAGCCAGGGGATGGTAGCTGCTACCTGATCCTGATGGTAGCTATCGGGGAGGATCACATGAGGGAGACAGCCTCAGGGGAAATATTCTGATTTCATCGGATGAGGCATGTTATCCCCATTTGCCACAAGCCCAGTGAGCATGCTAGTTTTCTTAAAACACCTGTGCCCGGAGGATCCTGCTGTTTGGGAGAAACATCTCACCACTATGCGAGGCTCAAAGCACCAACAAGGGTGGTGGAGCTGGGCGGTTCACCATTCGTCGAGAAAGCAAACATTGCAAGGATGGGACACAATGCAGACGCGCCAGGAGCCTGTGCCTTCACAGACCACATAAAGCAGTACCTTATCTACCGGAACCTAAACTGAGGTGAAGCTGCAGGAGACACCAAAACGAAGAGAACATGGCCACAAGGAAAGCGGGGCATACACCTTTGCTGCTTGCGAACCGCCCGAGAACTCGGAGCTGGTGAGTCAACCTAAGGATAGTGGGGACCTCTGGGCGGATCAGTGACCATGCCAAACGCAAACAAGTAATTTGAGCAGCAGAAGAAGAGAAAGCAAAGGTCCTAATTGTGAAACAAGGAAGTGTAGCAAATAAGACCCTTATCAGTATGTGAGTGCATGGAATGCAAATGGGGAACCCAACTCGAATTATATATTAAGAAGATAAATTATGCAACAAGGGGGATACACAACTGCAGAGAAACGTAGTGTGACTATAAAAAGCCCTAGCTGGAGAGTACACCAGGCTATTACTAGTTCATGAATATACGATGCCCTGGCAGGAGAGTATACCAGGTAAGTACAAATAAGTGAACACAAGATGCCCTGGCAGGAGATTATACCAGGCAATCTCAAACCTATGAATGTAAAAAGCCCTGGTAGAGAATTGCAAGAGTGTGGATACAGTAATATATTAATGTCCACAGTGTCCTAGCTATTTAAGCGACCTGAGGATGTAGGAACGGTCTATGTGCCATCCCCAATGGGTCTTTACTGAGTCTGAGAAACCTAAATGTGTGTATTTCTGGAGTGTATTTGAGTGTTGCTTTATATTGCTCCTTCTGAAGAAGGCTTGTTTAAATGACTGGTAAATTAATAATTATTTTTTCAAGAATCCTTGAGTATCAGTGTTTGTTTGCATACTTGTCACTGTGAATCTGTGTAACTCCACTACTGCTCACATCGACCCCTCTTGAGATAAGCCTGGCTGCTAGGCCACACTACCAACCTGTGTAGTTCACTTTTACCAAAGGTCGGGTCTCTATTGCCAAGAGGCTGAGGATGTTGTAGTGCACCCAAAGGGTACTACCCCAAATCTTTACCTAACAAGAATGAAGGGATTCAAGTGCAGTAGGAAATGAGTTGGTGGCTTTTTAACATGGTTAGGTTTAGGAGCAGCAGAATCCAATCACTGTAGTTTTAGAATGGTTCAGTCCGGAGCTGTGGGAGTTCTGAAAGGTAAGCTTTAGGGCACCAGGAACGGATTGGCGCCGATTAGAGTGACTACATTTCAGAAGCAGTGCAAATCAAGCCAGTACAGTTTTTGAGTGGGTAAATTAGTAAAAACAGTACAGTTAAAGGAAGCTCTTTTTATTTTAGTTCCAAGAGGTGAAATCTCACAGTAGCAAATCGAGGTGGTGCAACCCTCACAGTAGCACCATTCCCAAGTGGTGAGGTTGAACAGTAGCAAAATGAAAGGTGGCAAGATTCAGAACAAAGTTCAGTATGGAGCTGCTACTGACGCCCGTATAAATCCTGAAATAAGTTCTGGTAATAGGGCCCGAGGCCTGATCACAGCAGATCCACTGCCACTGCCACATTGGGGGATCCACCTGAGCAGGCTCCTGACGTGAAAGCTGTGTCCTGGACTCACAAAGCGGCAACCGAAGCGCTTGGCATGAGAATGCGTTCAAGACCCCAAAGATGGCCGCCGCCTGCCGAGTCCCAGAGCAGGGTAATTGGTACCCGATCCGTCCTGCGATGGAACCAGAGCAGCCCGCTGGCGCAGTGGCCCTAGTGAGTAGCTGTTAGGCAAAGATTGCATGCAGTACCCTCTGGGACCACTACACAAAACTATGACTACAGGTGTAGGCAAAACCAACCTTTGGTAGAAGTCTGTACCACACAGTTTTTGGTAGCGAGCTGAGCAGCCAGGCTTATCTCAAGAGGGAATGTGAGCTTGTAATGAGGTTACACAGAGGTCTACAATCACAAGTATTCAAATCGACTCTTAAACTCAAGGTTTCTTGGTAAAACACTTATTAATTTCACAGTCAGTTGGAAAATATTCACTAAAAAGATGCAATCGATGACACACAAATATACTACAGTACTTCAGACTATCAGGTTCTGAGGCATTTAAACTACTTTGAAGTAGGAGCAAAAAGGCATAAGTTAATGAAACGAATAATAGTTAATTTAAAACGGTGCAAATAGTTAGAGTTCACCAGAGGAGTTGTTCTAATGCAATAGATAGGCCAAAGTCAATGGGCTAGAATCTTGTATAAGTAAAAAGCGGTTCTGGTAGTTAAACGGAAAATTCTTTGCCACAGTTCTCAGAAGTAGTTCATAGAAGAAAGATTCATATGTCGGGTCACAAGCTGACTAGGCCTGCAAGTTGCCTAAGTTTTACAAACTTTTGCAGTGAGAGGTATGTTCTCTCGGTCGGGTTTTCACAGTACCTTATATTGAAGAAAAAGATGTAGCTGCGGACTTCTGTTCCTGGCAGTTCTTGCAGATGTTTGTTTGTTTATTTTATTTATATAGCGCTCCAGACCCAGGAGTTAAAGGGCGCTTAAGGTTACAAGGCACAGTAGATAAATTGTGCAATGATACATTTGTAAAGTATGTACAGTATATACAGTCCGAGGTAATTAGGCATACAGTTGTGGCATTCATGCATGTACAATATATGCAATTTGTAATGGACTGAATCAAGCTAAGTTTGGCTTTTTTTCAGCAACCATCCAATGACAAGATTCCTAAATAGTTGGAAGGATTTGGTCAGTTTGATGTTCAGAGGCAGGGTGTTCCAAAGTTGGGAGGCGAGGACCGTGAAACTCGAGCCGCCGGCTCTTATAGAGGTGAATCTGGGCACTGTGAGGCAAAGAGTATTGGAGGATCTGGTAATTCTGGTGGCTGGCTTCATGGTGAATTTGCTCATGAGTTAGGGAGGGGTTAGGTGGTTTAAGGCTTTGTAGGTAAGGCACAGGGTTTTTAGGTCAATTTTTGTGTTGCATGGAGAGCCATTTGCATGAGATTCTAGTGGCAGAGATGTGTTCACACCTAGAGATGTTTAGTGCTGCTCGTAGCGCATTATTTTGGAGAACCTGTAGTTTATTGATGATAGTTTGGTTGGCACCTAGGTAAAGGCTGTTGCAATAGTCAACTTGGATTGTATGAGAGCCCTTGCTAGAGTGAGGCAGCTACTGGTGGATAAGAAAGGTCTACAGGCTCTAATTAGTTTCCCGGTGTAGGCGGTGGCTGAAGCGGTCGAATTTACTATTTTAGTGAGGCTAATATTGGCGTCGAGATAAAAGCCAAGGGTTTTCACATTTTTAGCTATGGGGATAGTGTTGCCATCGATAATGATGTTAGTGTAGTCCGGGCTAAGGTTCTGTAAGTTATTAGGTGAGCCGACAAGGAGAAGTTCAGTATTCTCATCATTCAATCAGAGGGCATGTGTGGCCATCCATGCCTGAATGATGGAGAAGATTTTGTTGATCCTAAGGACGTCAACACTGTAGTTACCAGAGATGGTGAGGAGTATCTGGGTGTCATCCGCGTAGTTGGTGTAGGTGACACCCAGACGGTCCAGTTTGTCAAAGAGAGGCTTTGTTAAGATGTTGTAGAGGGTGGGGGAAACACAGGATCCTTGTGGGACGCCACAGGTGATTGGGATGGGGTCTGCTGTTGCCGCAGAAGAAAAAACCCTCATGGTTCTGTTGTCCAAGAAGGACTGTATCCACATGACAGCAGAGGGGGAGAAGTGGGCAGCGGAGGAGAGGAGATCTCGCTGTTCCTGAACCTCAGTCATGGGGACAAGAGGGAGGACGACGGGGGGACTCCTGCACTGCACGGGGACTGGTCACAAAGCTGGCAAATCTTAGATTCCGGTAGCTGTCGTCAAGCACAGAAACTGGTGTCCTTCTCCCTGGCTATTCGGTTTCCTGCAGCACTCTGAGGAAAATACAACCAGCTCCGAGAATGGTATGATATGAAATGGCATTTATAACGCGCCTATACACAAGTCTTTCAAGGTGCGACGAGGCAAGGGAGGGGTTACAACGGGAAAACAGACAACAATCTTACTAGGCCAGGTGTCATTCAGATCGCGCAAGTGCATGGGAAGGGGGAAAAGGGAAAAGTGCGTGGGGGAAGGTAGAGGGGAAAGTGCAGTACAAGGGATAGTAGAAAAAATAAGATCATAAGCAGCCAGATGTTGGCAAGTGAAGGTAAGTGCAGACATAAGTGCTGATACGGGGACTGAAGGGATACAGAAAACAGTCCCTAGGTGCAGGGGTTGCCAGGGAGGCAGTGCCGGTGTGCAACTGGCGGGGCTTGGGCCCGAGATCAGAAAGGGTGGCCAGGTAACCAGTGCAGTTTCAGCCAGGAATTCAGCAGGGGAGAGGAGGAGAGAAAGCAGAAGCAAAGAGAAAGGTTTTGAGGTGCTTCCGGAACCAGAAATGGTTCTCAAGTTTCAGGGAGGTAGGAAGGCTGTTCCAGAGGGAGGCCCCTGCCAAAGAGAGATCTACCACCAACTCGTTGCTTGGAGAAGCGACTGACCCTGAGGGAGTTGGAGGCGGATGAGCGAAGGGCTCGAGAAGGAAGATATTTAGGAAGAGAGAGCTGAAGGTATTGCGGCTTCAGGCCCCAGAAGGCCTTGTGGACAATGCAGAGAGTTTTGAACTTAATCCTCGCAGCCACTGGATGCCAGTGCAGAGATTTCAGTCCTGGAGAGATACAATCCCTGGGCTTGAGGCCAAGGACAAGTCTCGCAGGTGGTTTACGAGTTGATTGTTCCCACCAACTCAAAGGAAGAAGTTGTCCTTGAAGGGCTTCTTTGACGAGATGAACTTGGTGATTCCAACCTGCAGCAGGGCTTCACCGGGCCAACCAACGGTCCAGGAGTTGCAGCAGCCATCCTCTTCCAGCTCGTCTTCAGTTCTTTTGTTCCAGTGGTCGACTCTGCCTTCCAAGCCAAGAGACTTGTCTTTTAAACAGTTTTCTCCCATTAATTCCAGCCTAGCTGCCACTCACCCAGCAGGGTGGCTGTCCTTGCCAGACAATCAGCCAGCCAATCACGCCAAAGTGCATTTGGGTCTCCTAGGAGACTAAGCACAGGGAGTTTTGGGTACCTACCTCACTTCCTGCCCACCCCAGTCCTGAAGCACGCCAAAGGCGTAGGGATAAAGGGACCAAACCTAGTTTGGCACGCAGAGAAAAACTCTAGAAGACCTTTCAAAAAAGAAATGGTGGAAAAAGGAGACCGGGACCCATTTAAACCAAGGACGCTCAGACGCCATCTTGAAAAACATGGCTCCTGCGATTTAACACTACCAGTAAAAATCATGGTGGTTCGTTGTAAAACCACTGCCACCTGCCATTTCGATAGGAAAGGGTAGCATTTGACTACTACATGAGTATCCGGAAACCGGGGATACTAGATAACCCCTCCAGCGCTCTATTGTAAGATGGGGTGTGCTGGGTCTAGGAATTTGAAAAGACTTTACTTACTCTGAGAAACGGTAGTTTATCCCAGAGAAGGTATTTAAACCTTGGGGAACAGGGAAGCCCGAAAGGCTTCCCTGTGTCACTGCACTGGAAGGTGCTGAGGGTACTGTGTGACACACATGAAAAAGATGTCTATGGAGTTGTCTAAAACTCCATAACCAAAGAAAACCAAGAGTAAAACACTCAATTTAAGGTTCAAAGTCCCAAAGTTTTGCAAAAGAGCTGGAGGGCTCTAAGGTGGGAGGAATTGGCACATTTATGAGAATTCTTCCTAACAGTAGCAGAGTGTCCCTTCGAAGTGGAGAAGAGAGGCAGGGGCAAGAAACACAGAGCAGACTCCGCTCCCCATCAGCATATTCCGACAGGTGGGTGTAGCCTCCCCACCTGCAGCCAGAAGAATAACGCAGGCTTGAGGCACAGCAGGGAGAGGCGCCAGAGTCTCGCGGCCCGAACTCACAGTTCCTGAGCTGTGCCGAGACTCCTGCCAGCAATTGGAGATCCTCTGCCTGGGGAATATGGGACAAGTGCGGGAGAAGTTGCTGGCAGGAGAACACGGACCACAGGAACAAGCGCGGCCGGAATGGTTATTGGGCCCAGAGAACGGGGTCGAGGTGAGGCTCCATCAGGCGTGACAGCGCTGTAAACCCACCCGTGCCTGCAATTCTCCAGGCAGTGCTGCAAAAGACTGGGCCTCCCCTAGAGCCCCACTGGACGGCCAGGATTTGTAGCTGGCCAGAGAGGAAACGGAGCGGCAAATCCTGACCGTCCCCAGAGACTGTAGGAAGAGCCGCCACAATAGTAAGCCAAACGGAGCAGGGAGGACCACCCACAGGTACACATTTGGGGCCAGCTCTCCAGCGCAACAGTGCCCCATTAGACCCGTGGCAATAAGCAGGGGCGGGGTAACAACAAGGTATCCTGACAGCCTATTCAGGATGCTGCACACAAATCCAGGAGAAGAGCAGGTAGGAGACCCAGGGCCAAGCAAACCAAGCCAAGCTAGCACATCAGTTACTGACCTGTCCACCCACCCCCCAGAGCCACTGATAGAACAGACTACTCGCTGAGCCTGAAGAAACAGGCAGGGGAGGCCCACGCTCGCTGAGAATACCTGGTCCAGACCCTTGGCCCATAGGTACATACCGCCGGGCACAGGTTTAACGAGTAGAGAAGGTGAGCCATACACAACTACTCTCTGACGAGTTGTCCCGACTCGGTCAATCTGTGCCATTCCAACTTCTGGGCAACACACTTGGGAAGAAAATCTACGGCAAAAGAAGACAACCCAAGATGGACTCTTTTACGACATTGGCTGCACGATCACAAGCTCCTGCACCCGCAGTCTCTCCTACAGCACGGAATGATGTAGGGGTCAACCCTGGAGACCAGAATTTTGGAGTTAATCGAGGCAGTACAGAATTCTAGGACAACGTTGGAACTGCAGATGGGCCACATTGGGGAAGATCTGAACTTGCTTTGCGCGGATGTATGCAAGGAACCTGGAAAAACAGGAGGCGGATCTTAGTGACCTCAGCAGAGTCAGAAATACAGACACTCGAGCAGCATGTATCTCAGCTAATGCAGACAACAAAAATACTGACAGCACGATCGGACGTCGCAGAAGGCATCTCCCGCAGAAACAATACACGTACTATAGGCCTCCCGGAGGGCAAGGAAGGAGGATCTGTGCAGCTCTTCTTAGAGGCATGGCTGCTACTGGGTTATAGAAGCCATGGTTTGCAGTGGAACGGGCCCAGAGAAGCCCGGCACACAAGCCTATGCCAGGCACCCAGCCCCAGCCACTGGTCGCGTGGATATTCAATTATAGGGACGGTGATGCTATTTTACAGATGGCCAGATAGGCCAGCCCACTTGATACACACGGGCCCCGGCTCAGTCCTAATATTTGTAGACTACATGAAGTAGGTCCAGAACCAAAGTCAACACTTCGAAGAAATAAAACCTACACTAAGGGACAACGGAGTGCAATACATGCTTAACTAGCCAGCCAGGTGGGAGATAAACTCTGGTTCTGTAATTCCCCGGAGGATGCCTGGCACTGGTGGGAGATGGAGGGAAAGCTGGTCCACTGCCTCTCCAACAGGGCTTCGGAAACGTAACATCCCCACACCTCAGAAATCCACAGGGAGACCTGGCGGGGGTGTGAGGGGCACGCCAGAGAAGCTCAGTGGGAGCAAGATAATGGTGGCGGAAGTCGGCACTCTGGAGGTGAAAGGGGAGCATACTGGAGAGGGGGCAGGTAAGACTATTCATTCGGGCAACCAAGCCCATGGTGAGGACTCACCAGAAGAATCGTGCAGTTCCCCCATCCTGAATACTTGTACTAGAGACTACACAGGGGCTGAGTCCCGGACCCTAAGAGTCCTGAGTGGGCCAAACGGGGGCATAGGAGGAGAGGTAGCTGACACTGTGGAGGGACATAGCAGTGACAAACGGCCCTGCAGACCAGTGTGAGAAACCTGGAGGTGTCTTGCGCGCTAGTCCCTGGGGATCTGTCATCCAGGTGGCCAGGACACTGCCATCGCGTTTGGATCCAGTTCCTGGGTGTGGACCAGTGCTGGAGGATCAGCTGGGTGAGGGGCCTTCGGGGAGTGGAAGTGGGACACCGGAGGACGAGACGCAGTAACCCCTTCCTTCTAACACCTGTGCCCCATCCCACCAGGTAGGATACTTAGGAACTCAACCCCCATCCCTTTTCCAACACAAACACTTTGTCACGGCCAGCTCACTACGAGGGAAAATGGACTTGCATCTGGGCCGTATACCTGACATGTCCCAATACAATGGGCGGGCAATTACTGATCATTACACACACCTGATTTCCATCACACTTCCCACACGGATAAAAGGCGCAGCACGAAAGCACACTCTGAGCAAGCCAAATCACACGAGGAAGCAGCAGTTCCAAGATGGCAGTTTAATACGAGGAGAAAGACTGCAAGACCAGAGAGCGTTGAAAGGAGGGAAGTGCCCTTGACCTTGTCAGCGAAAAAACGTTACTTTCATGTGCCTTCGAGAATAAGAAACGTAAGATCCGGAGTCAAAGCCGAAGAAACCTGAATTGTCACGTGTACCTGGGGCTCTCCCACGTCGATAGTCAAGGCGGGGAGAATCGCCTGGTACTGTCCTTGGCTCCTACAACAAAGAAGCACCTTGGGGAGACTGATACCAGATTGGTTTGAGTTGAAGCTATGGTTGCAAGCGGCAACTTTGTATAGTGAAAAACAGAAGAGAAGAGTGTATCAAGCATATGTGGCAAGCAACACAATCGTATTAAACAGAAGATGAGTGATTGATTAAACTTTGAAGCCCAGATACGATACTGTAGACAGTGGTCCGGCGGTGAATAGTGAATCGCATAAAATTGAGTACTTGTGAATGTCTGAGAGAAGAAAAGAACTTGTTTATCGTATCAAGCCCTCTGAATGAAGAGACTTTGTAAAGCAAAGAGACTTGGGCACAGAATGCCCTGATGCTAATGACTGAACTGTATCCACCTGTTAGAGAAGCCAGAGACTGTGCCCTGCCTTATTCCGTGCTGAAAACGTGGGGGAGGGAGGCCAACGGCCTGAACATCCTGAAATATCACTTTGTGAACACTTCTTTCTTTTCGTAACATGTTTTTCGAGGGGATTGTGTCCTCCGACGTATTCCACATCATGACAGGGAATGACCACAGCTGTGCTTCGGAAATTATTTCGTCGTCCTGTGTCGATGACGTTGTCCCTCAAGGGCCTCTATCGAGGGTCGATGTCACCGGGTGTTATGTATAGGACGTCCTGCGCCCCTAGCCTCAGTTCCGTTTTTTCCGCAACCGTGTTTGCTTCAGAATCTCGGCACGCTCGATTCTTCTACTTCGAAAGCGATGTCTTCATCTTCTTCTACCCCTAAGTTGGGCTTTAAAAAATGTCGGGACTGTGGTTTGAAAATGTCCATCACGGACCTGCACGACACCTCCCTCTGGTGCCTCGACGAAAGCGACTCCAACGACTGCGATGACTGCCAGTCCCTGACATTGAAGGCCTTGCTGGAACGGAAGAAGAAATTAAGGGTAGGTAGGGTGTCTAAGCCCCATAAGTCGAAATCCGCTGGGCGTTTGACCGACGACTTGAGGGGAGACTCCGCGTCGCCGAAAGTCCATGGGGTCTCGGTCTTGGAGTGGTCCCCGCCATTCCCCTGCCTCTTCGAGGCATTCTCGGAAGCGCCGTCACCCGTCGCCTTCCCCGTCCTCGTCGGTTTACTTGTCCCACCAAGTCTTCGTCACCGGCCGAATAGGATGCATTCCACCAGCACATGGCAATTTTTTAATCGCAAGGCACTGTTCCGTCCGCGCCTTCGAGAGAAGCTGGCAAGGAAGGGGCTCGGTCCACCACTCTCACGCCTTCGAACTCGGGCGGTCGGCACGATCATCTGGAGCCGTCGCGGTTCCGCAGGACAAGGAAGATAGCCATAGCCATAGCCGTTCCAGGTCCCGGTCCTCAACGCCATCGAGACCGGTGGATCCTGTGAAGCCTTGGAGGAAGGCGTCGATGCCATTGGCGCCGTGTCCGTCGAAGGACGCTCTCGGGGCTCCACCCTCGAGGAAGCCGTTGGCGCCTCGGTCGCCGATTCCCTCGACGCCTTTTGTGGAGGATTTGTCGGAGGTGCCCCAGAGGGCTGTGGAAGCTGAGGAAGGCTCTCAGTAAATCTGGAAGGCCTGTTTTTGAGCCCTACTCTGTTCCTCCTCCCAGATTGGACTTGTTCCAACCTTTGGAGTATATTTCAGAGGTGGAGGAAGGGTCTGATGAGGAGATGGTTGTGCCTCCTGATGTCCCTGATGACCTTTTGTCTGGTTAGTCATATGGAAGACCTGAGTCAGTCCTTGCATGATGCCAGTGGTCTTGACACCTCTACGGAGGTGGAGTTTGGCAGGCCTGCGCTGGGAAAACATGCCGAATCCTCCTATAGGCTTCGTATGTCCAGGGTGACTGAATACTTGGAGTGGTCGGACATCCTGGACCAAGGTCCACCCACTGACCCGGTGTTGCCATTTCACATGGCTTTGCAAAGAAGGGTGGCGGCCGCTTAGACTGCTCCGGAGAGTCTCCCGGCAGTTGGTAAGTCGCTTCTGAAAAAATACTGCCCAGCCAGTAGTGACCCCTGCTACTTGTCGACACACCCTACTCCGGAGAGTTTCGTGGTGCAGGCGGCTACGGCCCCAGCAAAGCAGGCTGCGTACCCTACCATCCCTTCTTATGGGGACGACAAGCGCTTTGATGGTTGGGTGAAGGTGTTTTCTTCTGGGGGTATGGCTTTGAAGGCAGCCAACTCAGTTTGTGCCTTGGCGAGATTCACTCGCACTCTGTGGAATTGTGCATCTTTGGCAGCTGAGCATATTCCCGAAGGGGAAGAACGGGATGGTTTTCTAGCCCTCGTGCAAGATGGCAAGGATGCCATGTGTGAATCTGTTCAGTCGGGTCTGGACATGGCAGACTGTCAGCCGGTCCATGGCTGCGAGCACCGTGATACGCAGGTTTGCGTGGTTGCGTAAGTCAGGGTTTGCTCCCGACGTGCTATCCCGGCTTCTCAACATGCCCTTTGATGGTGTCCATCTGTTTGGCAGCAAGGTTGCAGACCTCCAAAGCTGCAGCATGAGCGCTGCAGTCCGTCCACCTCTGCCTTTTTGTCCTAGGGGACCGCAATGGAGGGGAGGTTCCTTTCGGTTCTACCCTAGATCGTGCGGAGCTGCCAGTCAAAGGGGCCACCGTAGGAGTTCCAGAGGTGGAAAGCAAGGTACGCGAGATGCCAAAGCTGCTCGGGCAGTTGCCTCTTTGCCCTCAGGCACTGCCGCAGCCGCGTACGCTCAATCATGCCATGTCCCATGGTTCGCCGGTTGGGGGCAGACTTGCACAGCATCTTGGAGAATGGCAAGTCATTACTTCAGATATGTGGGTTCTGTAGATCATAGCCCATGGCTACTGTCTTCCCTTATGGCAGAGGCCTCACGACAATCCACTGGGGAAGCTCTTTGAAGCGTCCGGATCCGCTCTTTGCGCAGGAAATTCAATCCCTGCTGGAGAAAGGCGCCATAGAACTGGTGCCTGTAGCGGAGAGGAACACTGGATGGTATTCCCCTTAGTTTTTGATTTCCAAGAAAGACGGGGGATTGAGACCCATCATGGACTTGTGCGGTTTGAACAAACTCCTCAGGAAGGACAGGTTCTAGATGGTTACTCTCTCTCAAGTCCCCCAGGCCCTTCAACTTCAGGACTGGTTGGTGTCTCTCGACCTCAAGGACGCTTATTTTCATGTGCCGATCCATCCAAAGCACAAGTAACTGAGGTTTGCGGTTGGCGACTCGAACTTTCAGTTTCGGGTCCTGCCGTTCGGATTGACCTCCGCCCGATGGTCTTCACCAAGCTCATGGTAGTGGTGGCAGCGCATCTCAGGAAAGGGGGGGATTCAGGTCTACCCCTACCAGGATGATTGGTTGATCAGGGCGAGCTCTCCCCAGCAAGTCTTGGATCTGTCTGTCACCTGCCACTCCCTCCACAAGCTGGGCTTCTCCCTCAACTTGAAGTCCCATTTGACACCAACTCAGAGGCTCCAGTACATCGGAGCAGTGCTCGACACGCCCCTGGGGCAGTGTTTTTCCTCCCCAGGTGAGGGCTCATCACATTCTGCAGATGGTGCACAAGTTTCAGCTTGCCCAGAGTCTCCCAGCGTTAGAATTCTTGAGATTGCTCGGCCTCATGGCATCCTGCATTCTTCTGGTGCCAGAGGCCAGGTTGCGGATGAGATCTTTGCAATGGGCACTCAAGCTCCAGTGGTCTCAGTCCTCTGGCAGGATGTCTGACCCTGTTCAGGTGCCGTCCTCGGTCGGCCAGGACCTTCTGTGGTGGGCCGTCGAAGGCAATCTGATGAAGGGGGCTCCTTTTTGGCTACCCTGGCCGGAGGTGACGATCGTGACGGACGCATCCCTCACGGGATGGGGAGCTCATGCCAACGAGTTGACAGTCAGCGGTCGTTGGTCTCCGTCGGAGTCCAGACTCCATATCAATCTGTTGGAGCTGAGGGCTGTCGGGCTTGCCCTGAAGGCTTTTCTGCCGACTGTGCGAGGAAAGAATGTCCTGATCCTGACGGACAACACAGTGGCCATGCACTACCTCAACAAAAAGGGGGGGGGGGGGCAGGGCCACTCCTCTGTGCAGAGAGGCGATGCAGCTCTGGTTCTGGACAATCCAGCAGGAAGTTTTGATCTTGGCAGTTCATCTGGCCGGAGACGAAAACGAGAAGGCGGACGCTCTGAGCAGGCAGAACGCGATCTCTCACGAGTGGGAGTTGGTTCAGGAGATTCTCCTGGAGATCGTTTCCCTTTGGGGGACCCCTCAAGTGGATCTCTTCGCCTCCAGTGTCAACCGGAAGTGCGAAAGGTTCTGCTCGAGGGAATTTCGTCCAAAAGGAGCCTTAGGAGACGCGTTTGTGGTGGAGTGGTCATACGCGTTTTCTCCAGTCCCCGTCATCCCACAAGTGCTGCGGAGGTTGCGAAGGTGCGGTTCCCGGATGATCCTCATTGCTCCGGCGTGGGCCCGGAGGACGTGGTACCCGGACCTTCTCGACTTGTCCATCTGCCCTCCACGTCGTCTTCCCTACAACGATATGCTCTCACGGGAGGGGGGGGGGTCAGGTTCTCCATCCAGAGGTCGGATCCCTCAACCTTCACGCTTGGTTTCAGAAAGGTTGAGGTATATGGATTGGGACCTCCCTGAAGACATGATGGAGGTGTTGCTTTCGGCCAGAAGGCCTGCAACTAAGTCCCTGTACCGTTGCCGTTGGCGAAAGTTCTGCGACTGGTGCAGGGTTAAGAATGTGGATCCTTTTGCATGTGACATTCCTGTGGTTCTGTCTTTTTTTCTTTCTTTAGCCCACAGGGGCTTGCAAGTGGGTACGGTTAAAGGTTACCTGGCGGCGCTGTTCATATTTAAGCGCTCGTCTGAAGAGTGTTCTTATTTTAAAATTCCTTTAATTTCTGTTTCTAAAAGGGCTCACTAATGTGTTCCCTCCGTCACCTTTCCAGGTGCCTGGTTGGGATTTGAACCTTGTCCTCAAGTTTCTGATGGGTGCTCCGTTTGAGCCTTTGCATTCATGCCCTTTGAGACTGTTAACTCTTAAAACTGTATTTTTGGTTGCCGTCACTTCCGCTCGCAGAGTGAGTGAGTTACAGGCACTTTCAGTTAAGCCACCCATCACTGTATTTCATAAGGACAGGGTTGTCCTTAGAGTTCGTCCTTCTTTCCTTTCTTCCGAAGGTGGTGTCGGAATATCATTTAGGCTAGAAGGTTGTTCTTCCGGCATTTTATCCTCCTCCACATCCTGGTAAGGAAGAGGAGAGGCTCCATAGGCTCGATCCTAGTAGAGCTTTAAGCTTTTATATTTCACGCATGTCCCGGGTCATAGTGGACGATCAACTCTTCATTGGTTACGCTGGAAAGCGTTTGGGACAAGCTGTGACTAAGCAGACTTTGTCTCGCTGGATTATTCTGAGTGTTACCGCTTGGCGGGTACGGACCTACCGGACGGATTGCGGGCCCATTCTACCTGGGGTATGGCTGCCTCTACTGCTCTACAGAGGGGTGTTCCTATTCGTAACATCTGTGATGCAGCCACCTGGGCTTCGGTCCATACTTTTGTACGTCACTACTCCCTCGATTCCATCTGTGGGCAGGATATGGCCTTGGGCAAGGCGGTCCTTTGCTCCAAAATTTGATTGGGCATTCTAAATTTCTGTATTCTAAATTATTTTCCCACCTCCTTGCATTGGTACTGCTCTGGGAGTCTGTCATAGATATGGAATACGTCGGAGGACCCAATCCCCTCGAAGAACAAGTTACTCTCTTACCTGGTAATGTTCTTTCGATGGGATGGTCCGACGACGTATTCCATATCGCTCCCTCCCTGCCTTCCCCGCTACAGAATGTCTTATGCGATTGCAGCTTACGTTTCCGCAAGGCTTTGTGTGGTCAGACTGGCAGAAGACTGGTGCCACACGTTCTGGGAAAAAACTACAACTGAGGCTACGGGCGTCGTGCGTCCTACTTATAACATCCAGTGACGTCGGCCGTCGGAGGAGGTCCTCGAGGGCGGCGTATCGACGTCATCGACGCAGGATGCGGACGTTGAAAGATTTTCCGAAGCAGCACAGCTGTGGTGATTGCTGTCATAGATATGGAATACGTCGTCGGACCATCCCATCGAAAGAACGTTACCAGGTAAGAGAGTAACTTGTTCTTCTCCCTCAATTTAAAGAAGTTCCATTTGACACCTACCCAGCGGCTCCAATACATCCGAGCTGTGCTCGACACATCCCTGGGGCTGTGTTCGCCTCCCCAGGTGAGGGCTTGTAGTATGATGCACAGGACAGAGATGTGGGACAGATATGATAATTATAATGTCTTAGGTTTATTGATTACATAAGTATGAAGTTACTATTAAGTATATATAATGGGGAATAGGGAAGGAATCTCTGGAGGGAGCTGCTCCTGTATCTCCAACCGTCTACTCAGTGGCTGCATTCCACCTCCGCATTCTCCTTCTGTCCCTCATCTCTGGATTCCACATCAGTGTAGCACAAGATGCACCATGCTACAGGGCTCATCACATTCTGCAGATGGTAAACCAATTTCAACGTGCCCAGAGTCTCCCGTGTTTGAGTTCTTGAGGTTGCTCGGCCTCATGACCGCCTGCATTTTCCTGGTGCCAGAGGCCAGGCTGCGGATGAGATCTCTGCAGTGGGCTCTCAAGATGTAGTGGTTGCAGTTCTCCGGCAGGATGTCATATCCCATTCAGATTCCGCCCTTGGTCACCCAGGATCTTCTGTGGGGGGCCGTCCAAGGAAATCTGATGAAAGGAGCTCCGTTTTGGCAACCGTGGCCGGAGGTGACGATCGTGACGGACGCATCCCTCACAGGTTGGGGAGCTCATGCCAACGAGTTGACAGCCAGCAGCCGTTGGTCTCCGGAGTCCAGACTCCACATCAATCTGTTCGAGCAGTCGGCTGTCAGGATAGCCTTCAAGGCGTCTGTGCGGGGGAAGAATGTCCTGATTATGACGGACAATACAGTGGCCATGCACTACCTCAACAAAAAAGGGGTGGGCAGGGTCACTCCCATTGTGCAGGGAGGCGATGCAGCTCTGGTTTTGGGCCATCCAGCAGGAAATTTCGATCTCGGCAGTTCATCTGGCCGGAGACGAAAACGCGGCGGCGGATGCTCTGAGCAGCCAGAGCAGTCTCTCACGAGTGGGAGCTGGCTCAGGAAGCTCTGTTGGAGATCTTCACCCTTTGGGGAACCCCACAAGTGGATCTCTTCGCCACCAGTGTCAACCGGAAGTGCGATTCTGCTCGTAGGAATTTCCTCCAAGAGTAGCCTTGGGGGACGCGTTCGTAGTGGAGTGGTCCTTCCCACTGCTGTACGCGTTTCCTCCAGTCCCTGTCATTCCGCAAGTGTTGAGGAGGTTTGGTTCCCGAATGATTCTCATTGCTCCGGCCTGGGCCAGGAGAGCGTGGTATCTGGACCTTCTAGACATGTCCATCTGCCCTCCACGCCGTCTTCCCTACCGAGACGATCTGCTCTCACGGGAGGGGGTATCTGGTTCTCCATCCAGAGGTCAAATCTCTCAGCCTTCATGCTTGGTATCTGAAAGGTTGAGGTATAAGGATTGGGACCTCCTCGAAGACGTGATGGAGGTGTTGCTTTCGGCCAGACGGCCTGCAACAAAATCCCTGTACCGGTGCCGTTGGAGAAAGTTCTGCGACTGGTGCATGGTACAGAATGTGGATCCTTTCCAATGTTCCATTCCTTTGGTTTTCTTTTTTGCTTTCCTTAGCCCACAAGGGCCTGCAAGTGGGTACCATTAAGGGTTACCTGGCGGCGCTGCCAATATTTAAGTGCTCGTCTGAGGAATGTTCTTATTTTACGATTCCTTTGATTTCACAGTTTCTAAAAGGGCTAACTAATGTGTTTTCACCGTCGCCTTTCCAGGTGCAGGAATGGGATTTGAATTTGGTTTTGAAGTTCCTGATGGGAGCTCCGTTTGAGCCCTTACATTCTTGTCCGTTGCAACTTTAAAACTGTATTTTTAGTTGCGGTTACTTCCGCATGCAGAGTGAGTGAGTTGCAGGCACTCTCCGCCAAGCCACCCTTCACTGTGTTCCATAAGGACAGGGTTGTCCTTAGGGTGCGGCCTTCTTTTCTTCCGAAGGGTGCGTCGGAATTCCATTTGGGCCAGAAGGTAATTCTTCCGGTGTTTTATCCACCTCCACGTCCTGGTAAGGAAGAGGAGAGGCTCCATAGGTTGGATCCTAGGAGAGCTTTGAGTTGCTATCTCTCACGGATGTCACGGGTCAGAGTGGACGATCAGCTCTTTGTTGGTTATGCTGGAAGGCGTTTAGGCCAGGCTGTTTCCAAGCAGACCTAGTCCAGATGGATCATTTTAACGATCTCTGAGTTACTGTAGGCTTACGGGCTCACTCTACTAGGGGTGTGGGTGCCTCCACTGCTCTATAGAGGGGAGTTCCGATTCACAATATTTGCAAAGCAGCCACATGGGCCTCTGTCCATACTTTTGTGAGACACTATTCCTTGGACTCCATCCATGGGCAGGATTTGGCCTTTGGTAAGGCAGTCCACTATTCAGCAATTTGATTGGGCCTTCTAATATTCTAAATTTGTCCCACCTCCAAACGTTGGTACTGCTTTGCGAGTCTGTCATAGATGTAGAATACGTCGGAGGACACAATCCCCTCGAAGAACAAGTTACTTACCTTATCTGGTAACGTATCGATGGGATTTTCCTCCCGACGTATTCCACATCGTACCCTCCCAGCCTGCCCCTCTACAGAATTTCTTATGCGATTGCAGCTTACGTTTCCGCAAGGCTTTCTGCAGTCATACTGGCGGGAGATTGGTGCCACACGTTCTGGGGGAAAAAACTACAACTGAGGCTACGGTCGCCGTGCGTCTTATATAAAACATCCAGTGACGTCGACCCTTGACGGAGGCCCTCGAGGGACAACGTGCCGACGTCATCGACGCAGGATGCCTACGTCGAAAAATGTTCTGAAGCAGCACAGCTATGTTCATTACCTGTCATATATTGTGGAATACGTCGGAGGAACATCTCATGGAAAGAACATTACTAGATAAGGTAAGTAAGTAACTTGTTCTTCTTTCTTTTCGTAAAATGTTTCCCGCATTATTCGTATTTAGAGGTAAGGATTGGCAATAGGTCTATTAGTACAGGCCCTTTTATTTTGACAAGACCCTGCTAGGACTGCGTCATTATTTTTTGATGGTTGTAGCTTGCTCCCAGCTGTAGATTTAGGATTAGATGGGTGTTTTTCAAAAACCTTTTCTTGTTCAATAAACACCCTTGAACTGTGGTCACTTGTGTCTGTCTTACTGTTGATACCATGCCTTTCTTATAGCAGCAAACACCCTACTACCTCTCCTCACTATATAGTAGAGGGAGAGGGGCACTCGTCCTAAGCGCAGGTGCTCAGACGACCCTGCCGGGTAATGGGGTGGGGGGCATGACCCACCAACAGGTGTATACAATGCAGGTAGTTTATACAAAAACCCTCACGTTGGAGGGGGAAGTTCCAGTTGGTTTTTCTTGGTTTAAAGGTTGAACTTTTTGGGTGTGAGGGGGAGGGGAAGGAATCTAGGGAACGGGGGTGAAGGGGAAAATGTGATGCATTGAAGACTGCTCATTTACGAACGTCGAACAATAATTGCAATCTCTCCAAACGACACGTCAAGGGAACACGGAATACGGAAGAGGGAAAGGGGCTGTTGAGCCACTGGGAAGGGGGGGGGGGAGAGTCAAATTCCAACTCTGGGTAAGCCACGACACAAACGTTACCATCAATCCGGAGGAGTAGAAACAGGGCAGATGGTCCGAGGGTTAGAGACTTCTCACGTGAAATGGGGATCCTCACAATAATAACTTGGAATGTTAGAGGGATGGGTCAAGCTAAGAAAAGGTAAATATTGGGCTCATTAAAGAGATGGCGGGGTGGGGGGGGGGGTTACATGTGGCATTGTTGCAGGAGACCCACCTGAATAAACCAACATTTGCCAAGGTAAAAGTGGGGAAGGGCGGTGAGATGTATGGGTCACATTTTGTCAACCTACTCAAGGGGTGTCCTAATGTGGCTAGCTATGTGGACACGATTGATTGTATCTAAAACCATTCGAGATGAGGAAGGGAGAATCTTAATCCTAGGGAGGGACGGAAGAATGCTTCAAACATAAACAATGACTCGTACTTCCCGGTCATGTTAGCGCTGCTGGGGGGACACATGTATAGGGAGACGATATGGGATTGAGATTTTAATTGCTCACCCCACCCACAACTATACAAGTCACAAACTTTGTCGACATGTAAGCTAATGGTAGTGCGTCCCTGCAAAAAGTCATGTTCAACCTTGACTTGCTAGACATGCGGAGGTAACGGAGGTGATGAATGGGGCAGTTCCTTCTTCCCTCTTCCCCATGGCACGCACTCTCGCATTGATATCCTTCTGGTGGGGAGAGAGTACTTTATGGAATATGGCAAAATCATTTACCTGCGGAATGGTCAACCCCCCCCCTGCCCTCTTTGGACAACACTGGTATGGGGAAAGAGGAGAGGGGTGATATCCTCGTGGAGGCTCAGGGCAGAAGCACTTGGGAACGGCCCTATAGGGAGGACATAAAACGGGCAATTGAGGAATATTTGGACCTCAATGAAAACTCGGTGGAGGTCTATGGGATCATTTGGGAGGCGTTTAAGGTGACTATTCGGGGGAAGTGCAGGGCTCAATATTGAGATTCGCTGAGCAGAAGCTTCCAGAGATGCACCATTAACCTTTGGTCCGTTTTGTATGAACAATTGTGTTTAAAGGTGCATTAGATGTGTTCTAATTCTTCTTTATTATCATTCTCACATGCTCAAAGTTAATGTCACATTTACATGTCTGGACGGTACCAGTTGGCCCTTGGAGCCAAAAGTAGCTCCTGGTAGCTGTTGGTTCCAAACTTCCAGGCTCTACTATGCTAGAAGCAGATGTTAAATGGCTCCCAGCTCACTCAGTTTCGAACCCTGAAGTGTATAGCTAGCATCCATGGTGTGAGGACGGAGCTCCTATCCTGCCTAAAACTCTGAGGATAGAATACAGGGGTTGGCGAGAGACTTGGATCAAGGCTCAGCATGCGGGGCAGAGCTGCTAAGAGAAAGAGGGAGGATAATTGAGGCACAGGAGCACTTGGGGATTCACGATTACTCCAGTAGATGCAACGGATTCCCGGGGAAGGGGATAAGGCGGGATGGTTAAGTCTGGCTTCTCAAGCGGGAAAGACCAAACACATGGTGACATGAATAGTCAGACGGAGTAGAGGAGATTACAACCCAAGCAGGCATTAGCAAGGCATTCCAGTACTCCTACACGGGTCTATGTAGAAGTAGGGGTGCACTGGATGGGGAGATGGTGGAGGATATGCTAGACTTGGTAAACTTGCCAAAACTAACTGCGTTAGCGGTAGAGAGTCAAATGACAGAGGGGGAGATTAGGCCGGCGCTTGCGTCTTTGGGGACTGGGAAGTTGCTGAAGGGGGAGCGGGGGGGGGTCTTCCCTGAGAAATCGTGTGCAGAGTACGTACTCATTTTGGACCCAAACTGAAAAGCTCTTTTTGGACAGGCAGGCTGATGGAATCAATTCGCAAAGCAATAATTGTGGTGTTTTATCGAAGCCAGGGAAAAACCCATAAAGATGTGAATCGTACTGTTCCATCTCTTTATTCAATGTGTATGGGAAAATCCTGAGCAAGGGTCTAGACAGTGTTAGTTGGACTTTAGAAAAACCTAAGGCCTTCATAAAACCATACATCTGAGGCAGTATATAATGGCACTTTGTCCACACTACCAAATGTTCTCCGGTTGTACAGCCTTATTCTGAGCATTACAATAGGAGGGAGGGAGGGAGGGAGTTTAGCTTGGTGTAGCTTGGTTCAAAGAAATCGTATCATACGTATGGTCCAAAGAAACACTGGAACATTATGCATTGTACAAATACATGGTTTATTTAAATAAGTAGGACAAGATAAATCTTGGGTAAGTAAGTACTATAACATCTCATATAGACAAAATTATAAAAGGCAACTCAAAATGGGTTACAACCCAAAGTATAACCTTATTTAGATTACAAAAAGCGGTCCAGGTGAGCCAATCCTGAGCACATTCAGAATGGCAGTCCGCTATTCTTGGGGAGTAAAACCGGATTATATTTCCTTTTTAGAATACAATCAGAAATTCAAGGGTATTAGACCCTGTCAGCCATGCAGTGATACTGAGTTACTGAAATACCTTAATAAACCAACCTGGTTACAAGTGTACACCTTCTAACAGATTTTACTTTGTAGAACACAGTTCAGAGCTAGTAAAGTAACATATACTTTCTGAAGCCCTAAGCTACTCGATGATAAGTATGAACACTGAATAACTATTTTAGAACGCCCAATAGCCTCTCTGAGGAATATTGCATTTAGAAGTGTTCCCAATTGCATTCAGGAGTTGCACCCAATAGCCTCTCTGAGGCAAATTGCATTTAGAAGTGATCCCAATTGCATCTAATATTGTGCCCATTAGCATTTGATATTGTACCCATTAGCCTCTCCAAGAAAAATTGCATTTTGAACCGTTCCCAATTGCATTTAGGTGTTACGCCCAATAGCCTCTCTGAAGAAAGTTACATCTAGAATTGTTCCCAATTGCATTTAGGTGTTGTGCCCAATAGCCTCTCTGAAGAAAATTGCATTTAGAAGTGTCCCCAATTGCATTCAGGAGTTGCACCCAATAGCCGCTCTGAGGCAAATTGCATTTAGAAGTGATCCCAATTGCATCTGATATTATACCCATCAGCCTCTCTGAAGAAAGTTGCATCTAGAAGTGTTCCCAATTGCATTTAGGTACTGTGCCCATTAGCCTCCCTGAGGAAAGTCGCATGTAGAATTATTCACAATTGCATCTAGCTGTGTTCCCACATTTAGGTATTGTGCCCATTAGCCTGAGGAAAGTTGCATGTAGAAGTTACACCAATCATGAGCGCTCCCACTCAACCAGAATCGGTCAGAAACACCACCCATGGACCACCCCCACTCTCCGATCTGTCCCCCGTCCCCTCCCGCCGCACCCAAACCCCCCCACCCTATCTCGCACCCCCTGCTCTTCCCCTCTCCAAACACCAAGCAAGGGGGGCACGATGGCGAGCCACCCACCCCAAGACCACTCATCCTCTGAACCCCACCCCTGACCCACCAGCATTACCCATACCCGCTCCCCCCTCTATCCTACCTGTCTCACCCCACCCTGCAACCACCCAACTCCCGCCCTCCCCTTATACCCCTGCCACCATCCCCACTCGACCTCACCCCTTCCCCTCCCTAAAAACTGCACGGCTAGCCCTAGCAAGAACCGAAGCTGCCTCTCACTCACCCTCCGACCCCCCCACTCTCTCCCACACACCAGCCGCAGCAAGGAAACTAAAGAGGAAACGTTCCTGGTCCCCCTCAATCTCACAGCACTCCTCGCCCCCCCTATCTCGACCAACCACATCTATCCCGCAATCCCCCCTATCCCCCGCGGCCTCCCCCCACCTGAAACCCCTCTCCCTCGACTTCTCATCAGCTGCAACTGAAACCCCTTACCGTCAACATCCCTCTTTTAAATCCCCCTTCCAAATCCCGATCATCCTACCACACGCAGCCTCCCAACCCCTCCCGAAGCCTGCTCGCCCACTATTCCCATCCATCATCACCCAACCCACCCTCCCCCACCCAAACCCTCCACCACTGCACCCTCACCCCCCACCACCAAGATCATCCCCGACTGCCGATGTGAACTGCATCCTATTTAACGCCCGATCAATAGCAAAAAACAGACACTCCATCTTTGACCTCCTCACCTCTGACAAACCAGACCTAGTTTTCATCACTGAAACCTGGCTCTCTGACGACTTCGGCCCAATCGCCCACGAAGCCTTTCCCCCGCAACTACTCCCTCATCCCACTGAACCGTCCGTCCAGGGGAGGAGGGCTAGCATTCGTCTTCAAATCTCTCTTTCGCGCCTCAATCATCAATAACCAACCCTCCATTCCATCCTGCGAATCTCTCCTTGTTAAACTATCCCTATCACCATCGCTCTCACACAGCTTCCTAATAATCTACAGGCCCCCAGGCTACGATAGACACTTCGCAAATAACCTGTGCGACTCTATCGCCACCCTCCAAATAAACCATCCCAACCTCACCCTTCTTGGAGACTTCAACATATGGCTCGACATCCCCACCAACCCTATGACATACTCCCTGGTTGACGGATTAGATGCAATTAACCTCCAACCCCACATAAACTGACCGACCCACTATAAAGGACACACTCTCGATGCCATCTTTAGCTCCAACAACCTGATTCAGCTAATGCCGCCCACCCCTATCATCTGGTCTGATCACTACATTCTCTCTTTCACCATCCACTCACCCGAACCCCTCCCCCTACTCGTATCCGAACCTCCGAACATAGGCAAATGCTGGAAGAAACTAATAACCACCCCAGACCTAGCCGAGGTTCTCCTCCAGTCTCCACCACCAGCCTGCCCTCTCAACAACCATCTCACCCCTGAAGCCCTTGATTCATGGCTTAGCGCATCTCTGATGCGCCTCACCCCCCCCATGCAAACCATCAATCCGCCGTGGCCTTTTCCCCAGATGGTTCACTCCTGAGCTGAAGACCACTAAACGACTATACAAACACCTAGAACGCAAATGGCATAAAGAGAAAACCCATGAGAGCAGGACCACCTTAGCCCCACACCTGTATCGGTACAAAGCCGAAATCCGGAAAACAAAAAAGGCCCACTACAACTCCCGAATCCTAAACTGCAAAAACCCAAGCAAAGAACTCCACAAAATTATCTCCGAATTCACCAACCCAGCTTGTAACACAACCATCCCGACCGCATCGCAATCACTCTGTGACTCACTCTCTCTCCACTTCTACTCCACTGCTATAGAAAGGACAAATACTCTAACCTCCAAACTAGCACTCTTACAGCCACTAGACAATCCTCAGCCCTTACCACCCAACCCATCAGCTACACCCTCCACGCAACCAACGTTCGACTCCTTCAGTCCATTAACAACAGAACAGTTTCTCAAACTCCTATCTGCCCGCAAACCATCCGGATCACCATTGGACCCATGCCCTGCCACTACCCTTAAAGAAATCTTTGCCTCCACCTGTGCAGGAGAACACGCAAGATCTATCATAAATGCTTCCCTCTCCTCCGGTACCTTTCCAGACGCATTCAAATTGGCGCACGTCAAACCCCTGATTAAAAAACCCTCGCTCGACCCGCTTGAGCCCAAAAATTACCGCCCCATATCAAACACCAGGTTCCTCGCCAAACTCATTGACCGAACCGCCTACTCTCAACTTAACGCCTTTGTTGAAGCCAACAAACTCCTAGACCCCGCCCAATCAGGCTTCAGAACTTGTCACGGAACTGAAACCACCCTAACCTCTATCTGGGACGACCTTAAAATGACTGCTGACTCCGCGGGATGCGCCGCACTAATCCTTCTCGACCTATCAGCCGCCTTTGACACGATCAATCACTCAATACTCCTTGATCGCCTCCACTCCCTAGGAATACGTGGAACCGCCCTCAAATGGATAGCCTCATTCCTCAAGGACAGGCACCAAATAACAACACTCTCCAACTTTACCTCCCAAGCCCGACCAGTTGACACAGGAGTCCCACAAGGAGCGTGTCTATCTGCCCTCCTCTTCAATCTCTACCTGACCACCCTCCCACCGATAATTCGTGCACACAACATCCTATGTTACAATTACGCCGATGACACACAACTGATTCTAAAATTCTTGAACACGAATCCTAACTCACAACCTGACCTGGCATCCTGCCTCCTTAACATTGAACGCTGGATGACCCAAAACCACCTCCTGCTAAACCCCTCCAAAACAGAAATCATGGTGTGCGGCAACCCAGATCTTCTCCCGCACCCCCTTCCCTGGCCAACCGCCATGGGCAACTCACCGATACCCTCCAACACAGTGAAAAATCTTGGATGCACCCTAGACTCTGACCTAACACTCTCGCGC
Source organism: Ambystoma mexicanum (assembly GCF_040938575.1). NCBI lineage: Eukaryota > Metazoa > Chordata > Amphibia > Caudata > Ambystomatidae > Ambystoma > Ambystoma mexicanum. The sequence goes on along the minus strand of NC_090937.1, from coordinate 1,663,188,948 downwards.
CAAGTCAACAATGTCTCAAAGTCCTGCCACTACCACCTCAAAAACCTTAGGCGCATCTTTCCATATCTATCATTTCCTAACAGAGTCTCTGCGGTACAATTAATCATCATCTCACGGCTGGACTACGGCAACCCCCTATACCTCGGAATCCATGCCTACCAAATGAACAAACTTCAAAGAGCACAAAACGCGGCGGCCAAAGTGCTACTTGCGCTTGGTCCAAGAGACCACGTATCCCCAGCCCTCAAGACACTCCACTAGCTACCAGTAGCCCGTAGGGTAGCTTTCAAAACCTTATGCCTCACCCATCGAGCAGTACATAAAACTGGACCACAATATCTTCAAGAAAAACTAATAGCTTATCACCCCACTCGCACCCTCAGATCAAGCACAGCCGGCCTCCTAGTAATTCCTAAGACAAACTCAGTCAGGTTGGGCGGAGCATCATTCTCAGCCCTAGCCCCAACCCTGTGGAACTCTCTCCCACCCCACATCAGGCTAACCGAGGAGCTAACAGCTTTCCGCAAACTTCTGAAAACCTGGCTCTTTCCCTAAAACCTACCGGTTCCGTTCTAGCATCATCAAAATAACACCGACCCAGCGAAGCACCCAAAGCAAAACCAAATGCAAAAACGTATTGTATCAAATATTCAGAAAAGAAATTAAAGCGAGTAATGTAGATGCAAACAGTGAAGTCAATAACACAAATTGACCACTGATAAAAGAAAAATAGAGCATGGACGAGCTTGGAAAGACGATGAGTGTGATGAACAGATGATTGAGAAGGACGAATGAATTAAAGATGATTCTAGACAAGTATAAATGAATGTGTAGGATGAAAGCGGTTGACTGGTACGTCTGGCAGACGGTTGGGTCTGGAGACCCGATAAATAATACGAGCAAAATCGATGGGGATGACGGATGAGTATGTAAACCAATTGACTGTAGAAAGCGGTCCAAGTATGAAAAGCGGCTATGTGTAGAAAGTGGAGGAAGGTGGAGAATTGGAAGAGCATACAGAGCGAAAGAGCTTGTTGATCGAAGAGAGCATACAGAGCAGAAGAACGTCTAGAGCAGATGCGCACAATGAATAGAGAAAAGTATCGGCGACTAAATGGGGGAGCGACAGGGTGTGGAAGAGCGGAAGAATGTCGAAAGCACAGGAATGTGTAGGGTGAGAGGCCGGAAGTGGGAGACCGAATGAGCACCGACGAGTGGAATGCGCGTGGAAGATGAACGCTGCTGACAGATGATTACGGAGGGCGGATGACTGTGGAAGGCGGATGACTGTGGAAGGCGGATGACTGTGGAAGGCGGATGACTGTGGAGGGCGGATGACTGTGGAGGGCGGATGACTGTGGAGGGCGGATGACTGTGGAGGGCGGATGACTGTGGAGGGCGGATGACTGTGGAGGGCGGATGACCGTGGAGGGCGGATGACCGTGGAGGGCGGATGACCGTGGAGGGCGGATGACCGTGGAGGGCGGATGACCGTGGAGGGCGGATGACCGTGGAGGGCGGATGACCGGGTAGGGCGGATGACCGGGTAGGGCGGATGACCGGGTAGGGCGGACGACTGGGCAGGGCGGACGACTGCGGAGGGTGTGTGCCTGTGGTGGGTGTATGCCTGTGGAAGATGACTGTGGAGGGCGGATGTCCGCTGGAAAGCGGTAATCGGTGGAGGGCGGATGACGGTGGAGGGCGGATGACGGTGGAGGGCGGATGACGGTGGAGGGCGGATGACCATGGAAGACAGATAACTGGGAAGGCGGACGACTGTGGAGGGCGAATGCCTTTGGAAAAAGGGGTATGGATGGAGGAAGACTGTGGAGAGCGGTTGCCTGGGAAAGATGTGTGTGAGGGCGGATGCCTGTGGAAGATGAGTGTGGAAGGCGGATGACCATTGAGGGCGGATGACTGTGCAAGGCGGATGACGGTGCAAGGCGGATGACTGTGCAAGGCGGTTGTCTGTGGTGGGCGGTTGTCTGTGGTGGGCGGTTGTCTGTGGAGGGCGGATACCTTTGGAAGATGAGTGTGGATGGCGGCTGACCGTGAAAGGCGGACGGCTGCGGAGGGCGGACGGCTGCGGAGGGCGGACGGCTGCGGAGGGCGGACGGCTGCGGAGGGCGGACGGCTGCGGAGGGCGGACGGCTGCGGAGGGCGGACGGCTGCGGATACGAGTCCAATACCCTCTCTGATGAAATGATTTTAGAACTGTTCCCAATAGACTCTGTATGGAAAATTGTACTTAGAAGTTCGCCCAGTTCCCTCTCTGGGAAAGTTGCTTTTAGAAGTTTGCACACTGAAAGAGCATATAACCCATCACACCACACCCCACGCTTACTCTCTCCTTACATCACCACTCAACTAGAACACAGAGATACTATGACACCATTCGGTAGAACTGTTCTCATACGAACATCCACCGCTTACTCCACATCACTCTATGTAAACACTGCTGGTCCCACATCCCCAGCCAGGCGTTTTCCTCAGGCCTAACGCAGCCACATCCGTTCCGGATAAATCCTGCCAGAACGAACACATTCTCCTGATCTCTCAACCACCACACCTACCGATATGAAGCAGCTATTACACGTGTACCGCACAAGCTGCACACATATCCGGTGCTCACACGCACCTTTTGACTCTCCCTACTCTCTCTACTGATCTGAACTTCGGTTCCCAAGGGCGTTCAACCTACCAGCGCCTTCAGACCATACCAATGGTATATAAGGCGCTATATAAGTGCAAAATAACAATAACAATAAGCAATTCAGGGAAAGCAAAACCCAATTACAGTTTAAGAAAGACACTGTATTTCAAGGTAAGTAATGGACCTTATGACTATTTTAGAAATGCTCTCGAGCAGTTTCAGGGAAAACACAACAGTTACGAAGAGCAGCAGCTATTCAAGCTAAGTAAAGAGCCTCATACATTAAACAGGGGCTACAATCAACTCAAAGGTAAGTATTAACTCTTAGACTGTCGTAGATCTGTATAAAGCAGATCAGGGAAAGCAAAACCCAATAGTACACTTTAAGAAGGACAATGGGCCTCATTACAAATCGGGCGGTCCGTAAATAACGGTGGCGGTGTTGTTTCCGGACCGCCTGATTCCCGACTCCTGCAGGCGGGAGGTGATGTTCCCGCCAGGTTTGACCTGGCGGGTTTAACACCGCCCGCCTGCAGGCGGACGAGGAAACACCGGCAGCATTACGAGATGCTGCCGGTGTTTCCATGATCCCCATTCCCATTGAGTCCCATGGGACTCAATGGGAATGGGGATTAACGCCATTCCGCCTCCGTGATTCCCGGAAAACTGGGGTTGTAATGCCCCGGTAATTCCGGGAATCACGGAGGCGGAATGGTAATACGAGTCCGGCGGGAACCAGGCGGTTTTACCGCCAGACTCGTAATGAGGCCAAATATGTTATTTAAGGTAGAGAAAACCATATTGGTGACCTTCTACAGTCATTCAGTTAAGAATAATAAAACCGCTCCAACACGTATTACTTTTTCAAGTCCCTATTTAAATAGTGGCTTACACTGACACTTGTTACAGTAAAATGACTTGTATACTTTTTAGAGGGGCAGATTGCAACTCAAACGTAAGTATTACATTTTAGACACTTTGTAACTTTTCTGTTGCTGAGATACAGGTACCACACTGAGGAACTCATGGTGTCAACAAGTAAGACCGACACAAGTGATCACAGTTCAAGGGGGTTTATTGAACAATGAATTCGGTAGGCAGGTTGGAAAAACACCCATTTTAAACCTAAATCTAGGTTGGGAGCTAGTGTCGACCATCAAATGGAAAAAAGGCAGTCCTAGTGGCCTATACTAAGAAACCTATTGCCAAACCTCACAACTAATACAAAAAGGGGTGCAGGATAGTTCAAGAAAAGAAAGAAGTGCTCTCAAATTATGTCAGGAGGCAGTAGCCTGGGCCTAACCCACGTTTTGTGCATGGGGTAAGGTGGGAGTTTGGAGCACAGTACAGTCTTGGGCTTCTCCAGCACGAGACAATGGTTCCAATGGTAGCTTTCAGGACCGTTGATGGCCAAGTCTCTTGCCTTCGAGGGCCCCGAAGTGTTCAGCTAGCAAAACAAAATTTCCTTTAACAAATGAAAGTTTGTTTCCAATGTTCATTGGTTAATGGGTTCACCCCTAGGTCCTGCTCTTCTGGGCGCTGGCTGTTCTCGATTGTTTACTACAATTTCATGTAGGGTGATGGCTTCACCCTTGGGTCCCCCTCTTCTGGGCGCTGACACTTCACGTATCGAATTTGTCAGTCTGTCAGTACTTTTCTTACTTTACGTTTTGGATGATAGCTTCACCCCTGGATGTCCCTCGGTCGGGCTCAGACCCTTCTTGACTGTGAATACTTGGGTGAGGGCTTCACCTCTCTTAAATCTCAGCCGAATCTCCCTCGGTCGGGTTCAGACCCTAATCTTCTCTCTAGCGGTATTCTTTCCTTGTTTTCTCAAGGCCTTTTCAAATGGTTCATAGTGGACATCCCTCTGGCGAATTTATGTCTCAACACTGTTTCTCGGGACTTTAGACTTTGCCCCTCTCGTCAGCATCCCTTGGTTGGGTTCACTCCTAACTTTACATTCACAATTCAATGTTGGTGGGATTTGTTTCCCTTTCTTTAACACAGTTTTTAGATCAAAGTCTTTCGATTGTACAGGGATTTTAATTGACCCTCAGTATGACCATTTTGGCCTATTCCACTGTCCTTCCTATGGCCTGCTAGTTTCTGTAGTTTCTCTCAGATGGGGATCAACCAGAGCCTCTGTAGTTAGCACCCACGTGGTGCCGGTTTCCCTCTGTTGCTGGTTTCACTTCACACTGTACAAACTTACCACTTTGCACCTCGACTCACTGGCTGTGATGAACCGGGTGGCTTCCCTCTTCATTGGAGTCCAGGTCGATACCACGGTCGCAAGAGTTTTCCTCACTCCTGCTTATCGGCGTAAATTTGCCCCGTGTATTGTTGACATCTGCTACAAGACGCATGGGCTATTGTTCGTGGTCTTGGGCCTTCTTCCTAGAATGTTCTGATGGTCTGGGATGAAAAGGGCGAGGTCACTTCTCTCCTCGCCACCCTCTCGATTCCTGCCATCTTTCTCCTTTGTTAGAACTGCCGCGCCCGTTTAACCGTTTTGTCGTGCTGTCTGCCGTGCTCTAACTGCTCTCTGGCTCCACCTTTTATCGCTGTGGACAAGGGAAAAGGCTGTGGGTGTGTGATTCTGATCAAATGCCTGACTTTGCCCGACCCTTGTATTGGGACATGTCAGGTAAATGGCTCTGGTGTTAGTCTGTTGTCCTTTGTGTTGTATGAAAGTGTTCGTGTCAGAAAAAGGGGGTCGGGGATCAGTGGTTTTGAATGTTCTACGGGAGAGGAGGGGAAAAGGTGTCGCAGGTAGGGCAATACCACGCCTCTCCCGTCGGTATCCACTCCCATTCCTCAAGGACCCCCACATCCAGGTGATCCTCCCGCACTGGTTTACCCCCAGGAACTGGATCCAATAGAGATGGCCGTGTCATGGCCACCTGGAAGATGGGTCCTCAAGGTTTAGACAGGGAGACCTTTCAATTTTCTCACAACACCAACTCATTTACAAGTACGTACTTATACACTTGTTACCCTTTCAAGACAGAATCCTAATCTTATAAAGTCCTTCCCTCGTGTATATCATGAGTTTTCTCAGAGGCAGAAGAGTGACCCTAGCGGTCTAGGTGCCAGCAAGTCAGTTGCACGAAATTCAGATTTCCATAGGAGATCTTCTTAAACAAGTATTCACTTTAGAATTAGTTGCAAGTGTTTAGGGACTGCACAGAAGTCTCCCTATATGCGTTCCAGCATTATGCCTGGGTGAATGGTATGGGTAAACTCCCAACCACATGAATCACCCACTCAGCCTCGCAAGATTCACACAAGACTTACGGTATGCATTACTCAAGCCAACACAGTACCTTAGGAGGAAAGAGTTTCTGAGTGGATGCCTTCAGGATGCAGCAGCACATGACTCAGTCCCTGTATTCTTCGTCTGGAGACGAAAGAACTAGATACTGGATGGGAACTTGCAGTCGCCAGAGGAGACTTCCAGCAAAGGAGTCTTCAAGCTTTCTCACGGCTCTGTAGATTTTACATCTTTTTACATTAGCCAGACGTAGAGCGAATATCGCCGGTCAGATTCTCTTCACTCTCTCAGTTCTGCACTCAGGTGTGGAGACTTCAGGGATTCGAATCATGTCTCGGGAGGTTCAGCAGGAGTCGTCCACAGTTTCAACAGGATTCAGATTTCAGAAGACCATGCACCGCACACTGGATTGAGGCCCTTGGTATTGGTGGTTTGCAGCCCAGCAAGGTCGCAGTTCGTCAAGGGATGCCTCCAAAATGCATGTCTTCTTGAAACTACTGGGCCTTACCAGCCTTTGGGTAGGAGTCGTTGTTGAGGTGGGAATGACCCCAGTGGAAGCTTTGTCTTCGGCGGGAATCCTTTGGTTCCCTGCCCAGGCTCCAGAGTGTCTGGAAAGGCAGGACGCAAGGGAGGAGTCCAACATTCGGCAGCCCTTTGTCTTTCACCATGCCTGAAGGAGCCAAATTGCCAGTTGGGGGCTGGCTTTCCTGATTTAGAACAAGACTGCCCCTTGCTGTAAAATGCAGGGAGTGTTTTCAGAAGTTGTGCTGTAGTTCCTCCGAACCTGGAAGCTGAAGACAAGTCGACCACTGGAGCTGAAACCAAAGATGAAGAAAATACTGTTTTTACGATTTCCAGCCATCAGAGAGCCTGCTGTGTAACTGAAGCCTACTGTATAACCCTTCCTTCCATTCGACCTGGGGGTCCCGAACATGATGTCTTCTCCCCAGAGGCTGGTAAGATCCACTTGTCTCAAGAGGACCTGCATTTTGAGCCATCCCACAACGTGCTGCGACCTTGCTGGGCTGCAATAACCTGGTAACTCAAGCCATTGTGCAGTGCATGTTCTGATAAAGTCCAAATCCGTCCGCAATTTTGGTGGCCTCCTCCTGACTCTCTAGAGACACAAATCCTTGAAGACCCTTCACCAGAGTGCTGGACCAGATTAGCGACGTGAATCTGACCAGCGATATTCAGTCTTCTCGTAAAAGAGTGTCAAAACCACTGAGCCGCATCCAGCCACTAAGAAACTCTTGCCTGGAGAACTTCCCTATTGATTCCTGCTGCAAAACCCCTGCCAGTGTCCTGTCTTCAGTCTTCATGTCAAGGAATTCATTGACCAGGTTTTTGGCTGCAGATCCTAAAGATCTCCTCCTGCAAACTCTTCTTCTGTGCTGAGGTACTGTGTTGGCTTGAGTATGGCTTGAGTATTAATTAACTTAATCCTTTTGTGATATCTGTGTAGCTTTTGGGGTGATTTCTGTAATTGGGAGTCCTATCATCCAGTTCGGCCAGGCCCACTGTTGGAATCCCTCTAGGGCGTCTTCTCTGAAGTCTATGGACCCTAACTAACTCTAAAGTGAACCACTTAATTGTTTGGAAGAGTCTTCCTCAGGAACTCTGACATTCCCTCTAACAGAACCCTATCGCACCCTGCCTACAGCTGGCCCCTAGAACACTAGGGCCCCATCTTCTGCCCCCAAGAGAACTCATGGAATAGACTACGGAACGACCAGATAAGAAAAGTATTCTGTCTTGAAAATTATAACGTGTTTTTAAAGTGACTAAATTGTAACAGAGTTGGTTGGTATCTGTCCCTCTGAAATAGTAATCTCCTTTTGAATATATTCTGCCATTCATTTCAGTATATGTATGTGTGTTTTACTTGCATGTGAATAGGATCTTCCTCATCCCAAAAGTAATGCAGTTGGCTTCAATTAACCATTTCCTTCACAATATTAGTGTTTCGAGGGGATTGGGTCCTCCGACGTATTCCATATCTATGACAGGTAATCACCACAGCTGTGCTGCTTCGGAAACTTTTCCGGCGTCTGCGTCCTGCGTCGATGACGTCGATGCGCCGACGTCGAGGACCACCTCCGACGTCCGATGTGATAAGTAGGACGCACGACGCCTGTAGCCTCAGTTCCGTTTTTTCCGCGAACGTGTTGCTTCGTGTTTCTCGGTTCTACGCCTCGACTCTTTGGAGTTCTGTTCTTTCTGGTTCTTCGAACCTGTTCGTTTGTGTGTTTCTTCGACGATGTCTTCCACTTCGTCTTCAACCCCGCGTCCGGGCTTTAAGAAGTGCGGGGAGTGCGGGTCCAAGATGTCGGTGACTGACTCGCACGACGCCTGCCTCTGGTGCCTCGGGGAGGCCCACGACACGGATGACTGTGTCGACTGCCAGTCGCTCACGTCCAAGGCCTTACGCGAGCGTAAGAAGAAATTGTCGGTAGGTCGGGTGTCCAAGCCCCGGAAATCGAAGTCGGCGGGGCTTTCGACGGATGATTCGAGGGGTGACTCTCCGCGTCTTCGTCGGAAGTCTCGTCGGTCTTCTTCTAGGAGTCGGTCTCGCCACTCCTCAGCCTCTTCGAGGCATTCTCGGAAGCGCCGACACCGGTCGCCTTCCAGGTCCTCTTCAGAGGACTCTGCCCGGCACGTCGGTTACCCCACCAGCCGTGCGACGCCGGAGGAATGGGCTTCCTTCGGGAAGAAGATGTTGGCGATTCTTGAGTCGCAGGGTACTCAACCGTCCGCGCCCCCGAGTGGGGTCGGCCGTGAGAGGTCGAGAGCCACCGCTCGCAAGAGTGGTCGGCACGAGTCACGGGAGAGGTCCCGTTCGGACAAGGAGGCTCGTTCTCGCCGTACCCGTTCCAGGTCCCGGTCCTCGACGCGATCGAGACCGTGTGCACCTGTGATGTCTTCGAGGAAGACATCGACGTCTGAGGCGTCGAGGGCGTCGACAGGTTTTCTCGAGGCTCCGGCTCCGAGGAAGTCGTCGACGCCGTCGACGGTCAGGTCGTCGAGGGACACGCTCGGGGCTCCGGCTTCGAGGGCTGTGTCGACGCCGCCGATATTGGAGGCGCTGCATCTGACGTCGACGCCGATTTCGTCGACGCCGATCCTCTCGGCGCCGTTGCCGGTTTTCTCGACGGCGGCGCCGATTCGCTCGACGCCATCGACGCCTTTCGTGTCGGAGGTGCCCCGTGTCTCGGGTGTACCCCCTAGGAAGGCTCTGGCTAAGAGCAGGCACTCTCGGGTGCCTTCTTTTCGCCACCTGGAATATATTTCAGAGGCGGATGAGGATTCTGATGGCCTGGTTCCTCGTCGGGTGCCAGATGACATTGTCTCGGGCCATAGTCAGTTTGACGATTTGAGGTAGTCTCTGCATGATGCCAGTGGACTGGACACCTCTCCGGAGGTGGAATTTTGTAGGCCTGAGCCTGGCTCCCATGCCGATTCCTCGTACCGGCGCCTTATGGCTAGGGTTTCTGAGTATCTGGGATGGTCTGCTCCCCCAGGGGAGTTTGTGCAGGATGACCTGACGGACATCCTGGATAATAATAATAATAATAATAATAATTAGGCTTTTATATAGCGCTACAAACCCTCAGGTATCCGAGCGCTGCTTATTATTACCCACGGTGTGTGGTGCTCATTTATCGACCTCGGAAGGATGAAAGGCTGAGTTTGGCCCCGCCGGGATTCGAACCTGCGTTAACAGGCTCTGCACGGGTGTCAAAGCGAGCGCTCTACTCGCTGTGCCACTTGACCGGCTTGGATGTTGGTCCCCCAACTGACCCGGTACTGCCGTTCCATATGGCTTTACAGAGAAGGGTGGCGGCGGCTTGGACTGCTCCGGAGAGTCTCCCGGCGGTGGGCAAGTCCTTGTTGCGTAAATACCGTCCAGCCAGTAGCGACCCCTGCTACTTGACCAGGCACCCCACTCCGGAAAGTTTGGTGGTGCAGGCGGCCACGGCCCCGGCAAAGCAGGCGTCGTACCCTACCATCTCTCCTGATAGGGACGACAAGCGTTTTGATGGCTGGGCGAAGAAAGTGTTTTCTTCTGGTGGTATGGCGCTTCAGGCGGCCAACTCCATTTGTGCCTTGTCACGCTTCACGCACACTCTGTGGAACTGTGTTGCGTTAGCGGCTGAGCATATTCCCGAAGGGGATGAACGGGATGGTTTCCTTGCTATGGTCCAGGATGGTAAGGATGCCATGTGTGAGTCCGTTCAGTCGGGTCTGGACTTGGCTGAATGCGTCAGTAGGTCCATGGCGGCGAGCACCGTGATACGCAGGTTTGCGTGGTTGCGGAAGTCGGGGTTTGCTCCTGATGTGCAGTCCCGGCTCCTCAACATGCCCTTTGACGGTGAACACCTTTTTGGCAGCAAGGCTGATGAGAGCCTTGAGAGGTTGCAGACCTCAAAAGCTGCAGCGAAGTCGTTGGGCGCTGCAGTTCGCCAACCTCCGCCTTTTCGTCCTAGGGGACAGCAGTGGAGGGGTGGTTCCTTTCGCTTTTACTCGTCCTTCAGTAGAGCGAGAGGGGCTGGCAGTCAAAGAGGCCAGCGCAGGGGTACCAGAGGTGGACGACAGGGTACCCGTGGTGCCAAGGCCGCTCGGGAAGTTGCCTCTTTGCCCTCAGGTAACGCCGCAGCCGCTCCTACTCAGTCATGAGGCCATGTCCCATGGTTCGCCGGTTGGGGGAAGGCTGACGCTGCATCTTGTAGAGTGGCAAGCCATTACTTCAGATGTGTGGGTTCTGGAGATCATAGCCCACGGCTACTGTCTTCCCTTTCGGCACAGGCCTCGCGACAATCCACCGGGGAACCTCTCTTTGAAGTGTCCGGATCCGCTCCTTGCGCAGGAAATTCAAGCCCTGCTGGAGAAAGGCGCTATAGAACTGGTGCCTGTAGCGGAGAGGAACAAGGGATGGTATTCCCCTTATTTTTTGATTTCCAAGAAAGACGGGGGATTGAGACCCATCATGGACTTGCGCGGTTTGAACAAACTCCTCAGGAAGGACAAGTTCAAGATGGTTACTCTCTCTCAAGTCCTCCAGGCCCTTCAGCTTCAGGACTGGTTGGTGTCACTCGACCTCAAGGATGCTTACTTCCATGTGCCGATCCATCCCAAGCACAAGAAGTACCTGAGGTTCGCGGTTGGCGACTCACACTTTCAGTTTCGGGTCCTGCCGTTCGGATTGACCTCCGCCCCGAGGGTTTTCACCAAGCTCATGGTGGTGGTGGCAGCGCATCTCAGGCAAGGGGGGATTCACGTCTACCCCTACCTGGACGATTGGTTGATCAGGGGGAGCTCTCCCGAGCAAGTCCTGGATCATCTGTCCGTCACCTGCCACTCCCTTCACAGGCTGGGCTTCTCCCTCAATTTAAAGAAGTCCCATTTGACGCCAACGCAGAGGCTCCAGTACATCGGAGCAGTGCTCGACACTTCCCTGGGGCAGTGTTTTCCTCCCCAGGTGAGGGCTCTTCACATTCAGCAGATGGTGCGCAAGTTTCAGCATGCCCAGACGCTCCCAGCGTTCGAGTTCTTGAGGTTGCTCGGCCTCATGGCATCCTGCATTCTTCTGGTGCCAGAGGCTCGCCTGCGAATGAGATCTTTGCAGTGGGCACTCAAGATGCAATGGTCGCAGTCCTCCGGCAGGATGTCGGACCCGATTCAGGTGCCGCCCTCGGTCGCCCGGGACCTTCTGTGGTGGGCCGTCGAAGGCAACTTGATGAAGGGGGCTCCATTTTGGCTTCCCTGGCCGGAGGTGACGATCGTGACGGATGCATCCCTCACGGGATGGGGAGCTCATGCCAACGGGCTGACAGTCAGCGGTCGTTGGTCTCCGTCGGAGTCCAGACTCCATATCAATCTGTTGGAGCTGAGGGCCGTCAGGCTAGCCCTGAGGGCTTTTCTGCCGACTGTGCGAGGGAAGAATGTCCTGATCCTGACGGACAACACAGTGGCCATGCACTACCTCAACAAAAAGGGGGGGGCAGGGTCACTTCCTCTGTGCAGGGAGGCGATGCAGCTCGAGTTCTGGGCCATCCAGCAGGAAGTTTCGATCTCGGCAGTTCATCTGGCCGGAGTCGAAAACGTGACGGCGGACGCTCTGAGCAGGCAGAGCACGATCTCTCACGAGTGGGAGTTGGCTCAGGAGATTCTCCTGGAGATCTTCGCCCTTTGGGGGACCCCTCAAGTGGATCTCTTCGCCTCCAGTGTCAACCGGAAGTGCGAAAGGTTTTGCTCGCGGGAATTTCCTCCAAAAGGAGCCTTAGGAGACGCGTTTGTGGTGGAGTGGTCGTTCCCGCTGCTGTATGCGTTTCCTCCCGTCCCCGTCATCCCGCAAGTGCTGCGGAGGTTACGGAAGTTCGGTTCCCGGATGATCCTCATTGCTCCGGGGTGGGCTCGGAGGACGTGGTACCCGGACCTTCTCGACTTGTCCATCTGCCCTCCACGTCGTCTTCCCTACCGAGACGATCTGCTCTCACGGGAGGGGGGTCTGGTTCTCCATCCAGAGGTCAGATCCCTCAACCTTCACGCTTGGCTTCTGAAAGGTTGAGGTATAGGGATTGGGACCTCCCTGGTTCTGTCCTTTTTGCTTTCTTTGGCCCACAGGGGCTTGCAAGTGGGTACCGTTAAAGGTTACCTGGCGGCGCTGTCCATCTTTAAGCGCTCGTCTGATGAGGGTTCTTACTTTAAGATCCCTTTAATTTCACAGTTTCTCAAAGGGCTCACTAATGTGTTTCCTCCGTCACCTTTCCTAGTGCCCGGTTGGGATTTAAACCTTGTTCTTAGGTTTTTTATGGGTGCTCCGTTTGAGCCTTTACATTCTTGCCCTTTGAGGCTGTTAACTCTGAAAACTGTGTTTTTAGTTGCGGTTACTTCCGCTCGCAGAGTGAGTGGGTTACAGGCACTTTCAGTTAGGCCACCCTTCACTGTTTTCCACAAGGACAGGGTTGTCCTTCGTGTTCGTCCTTCTTTTCTTCCGAAGGTAGTGACGGAATTTCATTTGGCCCAGAAGGTTGTTCTTCCGGCATTCTATCCTCCTCCGCATCCTGGTAAGGAAGAGGAGAGGCTCCATAGGCTTGATCCTAGGAGAGCTTTAAGCTTTTATGTTTCACGCATGTTCCGGGTCAGAGTGGACGATCAACTCTTTCTTGGTTACGCTGGTAAGCGTTTGGGGCAAGCTGTGACGAAACAGACTTTGTCCCGCTGGATTATTTTGGCCATCTCAGAGTGTTACCGCTTGGCGGGTAAGGACCCACCGGCTGGCTTGCGGGCCCATTCTACCAGGGGTGTGGCTGCATCTACTGCGCTGCAGAGGGGTGTTCCTATTCGCAACATCTGTGATGCAGCCACCTGGGCTTCAGTACATACATTTGTACGGCATTATTCCCTCGATTCCGTCAGAGGGCAGGATCTGGCCTTTGGCAAGGCGGTCCTTTGCTCTGCTATTTGATTGGCTATTCTAAATTTTGATTCTAAATTCTTTCCCTCCTCCTTGCTCTGGTACTGCTTTGGGAGTCTGTCATAGATATGGAATACGTCGGAGGACCCAATCCCCTCGAAGAACAAGTTACTTTCTTACCTGGTAACGTTCTTTCGATGGGATGGTCCGATGACGTATTCCATATCGCTCCCGCCCTGCCTTCCCCGCTGCAGAATTTCTTTTGCGATTGCAGCTTACGTTCCGCAAGGCTTTGGGTCTGACTGGCAGTTGACTTATGTCACACGTTCTGGGGGAAAAAACTACAACTGAGGCTACAGGCGTCGTGCGTCCTACTTATCACATCGGATGACGTCGGACGTCGGAGGAGGTCCTCGACGTCGGCGCTTCGACGTCATCGACGCAGGACGCAGACGCCGGAAAAGTTTCCGAAGCAGCACAGCTGTGGTGATTACCTGTCATAGATATGGAATACGTCGTCGGACCATCCCATCGAAAGAACGTTACCAGGTAAGAAAGTAACTTGTTCTTCTGATGCTTGTTAATCTGCTTAGAATCACATGCTGTGCATATGGTCCGAAATCCAGTGTGAACCGTGGAGTATTGCATCTTGTCTTTCGAGGACCGAAAGGGGACGTCTGCATAGGTGTGTCCGTAACACTATCCCTATCGTGACGTGTAGTGTACCCAAAATCCCTCACGTGCCGAGGTCCCTCAGATTGTTTTTTTTCCGCCCAGATAACTGGTCGCCCTATAGCAGAGCTCTTACTAGAGACATTGTTTATCTCACCGAATTGTCGGTTATTCCCCGTTAAGTCACTTCAACTACAAGAACATCTTCGACGAGGTCTATGGGGGATTCGTCTACGGCTGTGGATTTCAGCGCCTAAGATCCAGCGGCTGGATTTTCCACGTGGTCGGGCCTTCTGGCCGACCTATACAGTAGGGAGAGTGGGGTCGGGGTGGCCATATTGTCGGTATGTCTTTCCTCCTTTCGCCTCTTTTCCCTTTTGGTCTGGTCCTCCTTCCCTTTAGCTATTGAAAGGACTCCTTTTAGATTCTGCCCTAAGTGTAGGGTTAGATATCCTTGGAAGGACGAACACAGGATGTGTAACGCCGGTCTCCCCCTAGAGCACGACAAAAAGCGATGTGCGGCCTGCAAACTCCTTCGGCTTAAACCCCTTAAGGAGCACCGTGTAAAGCGGTGGGCCGCGTACGGTATGTCGCTGGTGGAACCCCCTTCACCCACCACCACACCCGCTGTGAGTGACTGGGGTACTTCGGATGACCAAACATCTGTTGCGGATGTTAGACCTTGAGGCGGATGCTTCTAGGTCCGCCACGCCCGTCCCCGACCCTTAAAGGCCTGACTCTGGTCTCGCAACAGGGACAACACCCAGCGACAGGGGTGTACAATCACATCGCACTAAGCACACAACCCCTATACCGGTTTCGACATCTTCGTCGAAAAAGGTGAAAGTGCCAACAGGGCCACCGAAAACTTCACTGGTATCCTCGGATCATTCTGATCCAAAGCCTTCACCGCAGTTGCAGCAGCGTCTTGCGACTGGGCAGTCCAAATCCAACAAGGGCGCTACTCCACAAACTGTACACATTGAAGCGTGGGAATCGACGCTTCGACAGTCTCAAAGGCTGCGGTAGGTCTGAAAACTACAGCTAGGCCTCTACCCGAAAAACCGACCGCTAGGCCCTCTAGCGCTGCGGAAGGTAGTTTACCTGCTGGTAAATTATCAGAGCCTTTCTCACGCCGATTTGGCGACTATCGAAAGCAGCATCGAAAGAATTACAGCGGCGGTGGGTCTTACCCCGATTCCGCCCAAAGTTATGGGACAAGGCGCAGAAAAAGTTTCAGATGCGGATTGGGATCCCGATTCTTACGACGCTTAAGAAGATAGCCAGGAGCCTCTCTCCGACACCCTAAAGGACGCTTTTCGACGCTGTAGGGCGTATGTCGTTTCTCCACCCGCAGGCCCTTTTGGGTCCTCTAAATGGACTACAGAGAAGTTCGAAGGGTGTATGGATTGGCTGGGGAGGTTTTCTGACCATCCTCCGCCGAAATGGGCTCAAATGGATCCTAATCTCCAAATTGAAGATCAGTCTCATGCCTTCAAGCAGGAAACCGTTGTCCACATGGGCACATATAGGGACATTTATAATGAAGAAGAGGAAGCTTCATTTCTTCAAAGTTATGAGGAAGAACACAGGATACCACAGATAACTGAGAGGAAACCCAGCAAGAATGTCAGGACCCATGAACACAGCAAGATCAGGACTCTGATGTTTTGTGCCTGGATTCTCCTCTGTCCACCCCGCCTCACCAAGCCTCTCCTGTGGATGACCAAATGGCATTCAACTCTTTTGTTGAAAAAAGAAGCTGAATACTTCAACATTTCTACTCAAGAGGCTGTGACTGAGCAGGATTTTGCGGGGGATATCCTTAAGGAGAAACCTCCGTCTAGCCAGGCCATACCCCTCCTGAACTCTGTGAAGAGAAGGGTGGCTCCCTCATTGGTATCATCAGCTCAAACCCAGGCAGTGAACCCAAGAGTCGAAACATTATTTTGGCCTTCCCCTTCCGACCCTCTATACATCTGAGGACACGCCATCCGGATTTATTGGTATTGACTACCACTCGGAAAAGGGCAGGGGTACCCCTTGCCACGGGGGAATCACCGCCGGACAAGGAATCTAAGCGACTGTATGCCCTTGGCAAACGTGTCACGTCAGCAGCCTCATACACTATGCAGATTGCTAATAATACTACACTATTGGCAAGCTATACTGACGCCCAATGGACCTTGCTCCGGGAGGGCCTCCAAGAGGTCCCTGAACCCACAAAATCAAAGCTTCTCTCCATTGTAATGGAGGGAAGACAAGTTAACCTGCATGTGATCAAGAACACACTCGACACTGCGGAAACTGCAGGCAGGTCTCTGGCCCAAAGGACAATGCTGAAAAGACACGCTTTGCTGTGTACGTCTGGTTTTAAACCGGAAACTCAAGCCTCCCTCATCAACAAGCCCATTGAAGACTCTAACCTCTTCGGGAAGGCACTGGATGAGGCTTTGGAAACAGTCAAAAAGGAGCATGAGACTCTGAAGTCTCTGCAACAGATCACACAGAAGCCTTCCACCCAGAGGGGTAGTAACTCTCGGCGGTCCTTTCGAGGACAAGCCCGTGCTGGTCAAAACAACTACGGCACGGGAAACTTCAACTTAGGACAGACTTCTGGAAACACTGCATACTACCTAGAAAGGGGTCAGAAATGAGGCAGAGGCCCCAATCCCAGAGGAGCGACAGCCTCTGGTCAGAAATGACCACCAAATCCAGGTCACCCTCCCATGTCACCCTGGTCGGGGGGCGATTGACATCTTTCCTCATGGCATGGGAGGGGATAACGTCAGAGTGTGGGTCATGAAGACGGTCTCCCACAGTTACTGCGTAGAATTTGCCCTTCCTCCACAATTCAGACTGCTGCGCTCACAGAGCCTTTCACCGGACCATCTGGAGATCCTGAATCAAGAGGTGGAGGCACTGCTGGGAAAGGACGCCATAGAAACCGTCCCTATTCTTCAGGTAAACAAGGGTATTTATTCAGTGTACTTCCTTGTACCCAAAAAGGATCTCACCATGCGCCCTGTTCTAGATCTGCGCCCAGCGAACAAGTTTATAAAACCCCATAAGTTTCGCATGGTAACACTGCAGGAGGTGATTCCATTGCTGAAACAAGGAGACTATATGGCAACATTGCACATGAAAGATGCATACTTTCATATTTCAATGTTGAAATGCACAAAAAATACCTGAGGTTCATGATCCAGGACAGGCATTACCAGTTCAAGGTACTCTCCTTCGGCATCGCTTCGGCGCCGAGGGTGTTTACCATAGTCCTGGCAGTGGCAGCGGCACACCTATGCAGGCTATCAGTCCAAGTTTACCCTTACCTCGACGACTGGCTCATTATGAATGACTCGTTCGACGTTTGTTTTTCGAACACCCAAAAAACAGTACATCTCTTGTTCAGTCTGGGTTTCTCAATCAACGAAAAGAAATCCAGTTTAGTCCCTAGTCAAATAAAACAATTTCTGGGAGCTCGGACGGTCTTGTCTTCCCTGCCAACGAGATGGTTCAGAACATGCTTTTTCAGATCCCTCAATATGTAGCCAGTCGGGAGGTGACGGTGCGCAAAGCCATGCGCTTGTTAGGAATGATGGCGTCATGCATATACTTGGTTCCCCACGCGCGCCTGCGCATACGTCCCATGCAAGAGTGACTCAACAGCCAGTGGTGTCGGGCCAGCGGACAATGGGAAGATTTGGTAGTTTTCTCGCCAGCCCTCGTTCTCTCTCTGCAGTGGTGGTCAAGAGAAAACCTCTTGAACGGGAAGACCTTCACCACCCCTGCAGTGGAAGCCACTCTCACGACAGACGCATCTCTTACGGGGTGGGGGTTCACCTGCTTCAGCAGACAGCGCACGGAGTGTGGTCCCCTCAAGTCTCGTTCAACCATATAAACTTATTGGAGCTGTTAGTGGTGTTCAAAGCATTGAAAGCCTTTCAGATGCAACTGCAAGGGAAGACAGTGCTGATCCTAATGGACAGCACTACAGCAATGTATTACCTGAACAAACAGGGGGGCACTCAATCTCCAGGGCTATCCAAGCTGTCCCAAAACATTTGGATATGGGCTCTCAAACACAAGATGTTTTTCTTGTCCCAACATGTTCCAGGGGAACTCAATCTTCTGGCAGACGTACTCAACAGAGATTTTCCTCTGCCTGAAGAATACGAATGGCGGCTACACAAAGACATTGTATCCAACGATTTCGCAGAAAGGGGCTTCCCAGAGATTGACTTGTTCGTAACTCAGGAGAATGCCCAATGCCAAGACTATGCCTCCAGGTACCCCCAGGACCGATCCAAAGGGAGCGGTCTCTGGATAACATGGTCGGGGAAATTTGTCTACGCTTTCCCCCCAAGACTCCCCTTCTCAACAAGATAGTGCACAAAATGCACCAGGAACCAGTTACCATGATACTGGTGGCCCCCATGTGGGCCCGCCAAACCTGGTTCGCTCACCTGATGGAAATGTTCCTCTCCCCACCAGTAAATCTACCATGCCCGTACAACATGTTGTCTCAGGGCAGGGGGGAGACCCTACACCTATGCCCACAAACCCTGAACTTAGCAGCTTGGCTCCTGAAATCATAGAGTTTGGACACCTGCAACTTCCTCAGAGGTACATGGATATACTCAGCAATAACGTGTATTCGGTTTTCTCGCTTCCCTAACGTTTTGTCATCTGGTTCAATTCCAAGGGCGTCAATCCCATCGATTGCTCACCCACACACATTGTGCTGTATCTAACCCATCTGTTGGACACTGGGTTAGTCTTCAATTCCCTAAAGGTTCATCTGGCTGCTTTGTCAGCCTACACCACTTCACAACAAAAGGTGTCGTGGTGGAAAATACTGGTCATTAAAGCCTTTATGGAAGGGGTTAAGAGGATTTATCCTCCCATTTCTCACCCAGCCCCTGGATGGGATCTGAATGTGGTTTTGACCAGGCTCATGGGAGCTCCCTTTGAGCCTATGCATAAAGCAAGTCTAAAAGACCTGACTTATAAAACGGCCATCCTAGTGGCTATCGCTTCTATCAGAAGGGTTAGCGAACTACAGGCTCTTTCTGTTCTAGACCCCTTTGTTACAGTACACAAAGATAAGGTAGTTCTGCGCACAGATCCCAGATTTGCGCCTAAATTCATCTCAAAGTTCCTTGTGAACCAATCAATTGAACTACCCATTTTCTTCCAGAACCCTACCAACGTGGCCGAAAGAAGCCTGCACACACTGTATGAGCGCAGGGCAGTCATATTCTACCTGGGAAGAACTAAACCGCTGAGAAAGATTAAACAGTTCTTTGTTTCAGTGGCAGCTGGTAGAGAAGGGGATCCTGTCTCTGAATCAGCTATCTGAAGGTGGATTGTCAAATGCATCACACTGTTACACTCTTGCTAAGAGAGAACTGCCCTTCAAGCCTGGAGCACCCTCTACTCGAGGCACTGGGGCTTCCATAGCATTCATTGTGAATGTTCCCCTAGAGTCCATTTGAAAGGCGGCAACCTGGAGTTCTGTACACACCTTTACAAAACACTATTGCCCAGACACTCATTCTAGGTCTGATTCCCAGGTGGGGCAAGCAGTACTAAAACCTCTTTTCTCTACTGTTCCTTCTCACAACCCACCTCCGATTCCGGGTACTGCTCGCTAGTCTATGCACAGCATGTGATTCTAAGCAGATTAACAAACATCAGAAGACATGCATTACTCACCGTAATAGCATTTCTGATGATTGTATCTGCTTAGATTCACATGCGACCCCCCCTACCTCCCCGCTCGGTGTGGAAGGAACGACGTCTTACTACTTTCTCTCTATATGTACTCACTCACTATAGCCTTGGGCTCCCTCATGGCAGAAAAAATACAATCGGAGGGACCTCTGCGCGTAAGGGATTTTGGGTACACTACACATCACGATAGGGATAGTGTTACGGACACGCCTATGCCTATGCCGACATCCCATTTCAGTCCCCGAAAGAGAAGATGCAATACTCTGCGGTTACCACTGGATGTCGGACCATATGCACAGCATGTGAATCTAGGCAGATACAATCATCAGAAATGCTATTACTGTGAGTAATGCATGTCCTACGCTTCCCAACTAGTCTTGCTATCCCTGACCTGCTGTATAGCCTGTCTGGAATAAGTCTCTACCTTGAATAGCTAAGTGTATTGTGGGTTTTTACTAACCCTGGTCTGCTTTGTGCCATCCTAAAATAAGTTGGAGTATATTTACCTTAGTCTGTGTTCCATAGATCTGAAACACAAGTGTAATAGCTTATTACAACATTAGGTCCTACTCACCTGGTATACTGAAGGTTATCCTAAATGTAGTTGTAGGTTCGTACTATTCCATGAATTTGTGTTCCACTATTGAGTATATGGTATTACTGTCTCTGATTTGCTTAGTGCATTGTAAAATAGTTAGTGTGTGTTAACACTGGTCGCTGAGTAGCTTAAGGCCCCTCAAGAATGTATACAAGTTGATTTACTAACTGTCTGAACTGAGTTCCAAAAAATAAGGTTGCAAGGAATACTTGTAACAGAGCTTGTTTATAATGTGATTTCTGTAACGGAGTGTCACTACATGACTGTCGGGGTCTACTGCCCTTGAATTACTGACTGTATTCATATGTAACCTGGTTATACTCCCCATGAATGGCTGAATGCCATTCTGAATGTGTTGTAGGTTTGACTCACCTTGAATTGCTGATTGCTATTGTTAATAAGGTTATACTTTGGGTGGTATCCCTATTCTTAATAAGGTTATACTTTGGGTGGTATCCCTATTCTTAATAAGGTTATACTTTGGGTGGTATCCCTATTCTTAAAAAGGTTATACTTTGGGTGGTATCCCGTAAGTATTGAGTTAGTTTTTATAGTTGTGTTTATAATGTGATGGTCCTTGTATTTAAATAAACCCTTTATTTTTACAATACATAGTGTTTCAGTGCTTCTTTGGACCATGTGTGCTACAATTTCATTTGTACTGGTTCTACAGCCCTCTTTCCCTCCTAAAATGAGCCTGGCTGTTTGGTCTACGCTGCCATGAACTCAGGTGATACAGCCTTATACTAAGAGTGGAGTCTTGTACCGCCTGAGTTGTATAGTTTTACTAAGTCCCTAACATCCGGCACAATGTAATGGATACTTAGTTTAAATCATACATTTGTAAAAGGACGTGGTTGTTTGCCAACTTGAAACAAAAAAAAAAGCACATTGAAATAAAAGATGTTGGGTAAAGATTTGGGGTAGTATCCTTAGGGTGCACTACAACAACCTTAGCCTCCTGGCAATAGGGACCCAACCTTTGGTATAAATCTGAACTACACAGGTTGGTAGTGTGGCTGAGTAGCCAAGCTTATCTCAAAAGGTGTCAATGTGAGCAGTAATGTAGTTACAGAGAGATTCACAGTGACAAGTATTCAAATAAAATACACAAGGTTTCTTGATTAAACAATTTAATACTTTATTTACCAGTCATTTAAACATGCCTTCTTCAGAGGGAACATATAAAAGCAACACTCAAATACACTTCAAAGATCCACACTCTTAGGTTTCTAAGATTCAGTAACTTCCCATTGGGGATAAGACACAGACAATTCCTACACCCTCAGGTGACTTAAATAACTAGGAAATTGTGGACATTAATATAGTACTTTTTTACATTTAGAGTAGGCAGGGTGTGTAAAAAGAAAGGTTTAGCATAACAAACAAGAGATTTCAAATATTCTTTTAAAGTAGGCAAATACTTTTGTACCCCCCAATGCAGAGTAATTTAACCCCTTCCTGGAAGGATATGTGTAACACAATAACAGAGGAGAGAAGAGTCTTTCAGGGAACCAGGCTAAGCCAGTGTCAATGGGCAAATGTCTATGTAACTGAAGCACTTCTTGAAGGTGAGAAAGTCTTTGCACAATGTTTTAGAAGTCTTTTGATGAAGAAAGCAGAATCAAACGTAGGGCCACAAGCCGGGAGACTTGTGAAGTACAAGAGCAAGAAAATGTACAGTGAGGTAAGTTCTTTCAGACTTTACAGTGCCTTTTAGATTTGAAGAAAAGATGCAGCTGAGGACCTCTGTTCCTGTGCACCACAACGGGACGATCACCGACTGCAAGCGACAAACTTTCAGACAAGTGGCTCTTAAGTTTTTCAGCTTCTCGCGACTACTGTAAACAGCAACATTGCGGTTCCTGGCTGTCGAGATGGACCTTCCCTGCTTGTGGGGTCCCGCACTCTGTTGAGGGGGCTCGGGCTCGATCGGACATGCTTCTTGGCAGTCCGGCGAATCTTCCTTGAGTTCTTGGCCAACTTAAAAGCAACGCACACAAACTGGTGTTCCTCTCCCTGGTTATTCGG
This sequence comes from Ambystoma mexicanum, assembly GCF_040938575.1. NCBI lineage: Eukaryota > Metazoa > Chordata > Amphibia > Caudata > Ambystomatidae > Ambystoma > Ambystoma mexicanum. Next base: position 1,663,166,564 of record NC_090937.1, on the reverse strand, counting down.
TTCCTGCTGCGACTGCAAAGGAAATTCAACCAGCTCTGAGAAGGATGTCCAGGTGGCTTGCTTTGGAGTTGATTTGCCCCACCAACTCAACGGGAGAAGTCTTCTTTGCAGGGCTTCTCTGTCGAGACGAACTTGGAGCTTCAGCACAGCGGCAGGGCTTCTCTGGGCAAACCAACAGTCAGGAGTTGCAGCAGACGGCCTCTTAAAGTTCTTCTTTGGATTCCTTCGTCCAGTGGTAGACTATGCCTTCCAAGCCAAAAGCCTAGCCTTCTATGCAGCTTTCTCCCATTCATTCCAGCCCAGCTGTGAGTCACCCAGCCGGGTGGCTGTCCTTGCCGGACAGTCAGCCGGCCAATTATCGGAGTTTATTTGGGTCTCCTAGGAAACTAAGCACAGGGAGTTTTGGGCACCTCCCTCATTTCCTGGCCCCACCAGACACACTGGAGCAGGAGGTGGGTTTCATTCGTGAAGCATGCCAAAGGCAAAACTAACAAAGGGACCAAACCTGGTGTGGCGCGCAGTGTAAATCTCAAGAAGGACCAAAACAAGAAATGGCGAAAAAAGAAGGCTGGGGCCATTTTGACAAAGATGGCACCCATGGGTGCTCTACTGTGGCTGCGAACGAAGTCTGCGGTAAAGACACGACACAGTAGTAAAAAGTAGCCACTGCCACCAGCCATTAATTGTGGTAAGGGTAACCACAACAGCAACAAAATTTGCGCTAAACACTCTTAGCCGATCATGTAATATTTGTACATTCGCCTATGCTTTATGCGATCTATGTAAACTATTATGTAAATCCTCTTTTCCTTTTGTTATGTAATACGTTCATATTTCATGCATGTAAGGTTGATACTCCATGTCTGCAACTGTGTGTGTATATATGTATATATCTATCGATCTTGTCCGTACCGAAGAAATGTGCCCAGTTGCCTCAGGGCTTGGTGCGCTGTATAAATACAATACAAAAAATGTTACATGAGAAGCTAGACAAAGGGGATACTAAGTAACCCCTCCAGCACTCTAGTGTAAGATGGTGTGTGCTGGGTCTAGAAAGTTACAATGTAAGTAAAGTCAATTTCGCTTCACTGCTCTTGGAAACGGTAGTTAATCCAAGAGGAAGGTATTTAAACCTTGTGATATCTAGAAGACTTCCCTGTGTCACTGCACTAAAGGTGCTGTGCCACAATGCAAAAAGATGCCTATGGAGTTTGACAGACTCCAAAAACCAAAAGAAACACTGTTTAAATCACAAGAAAAATACATGAGAGAGTGGGGAAAAAGGTCTTGCTCTCTCCAGGTTAAAAATTAAAGTCTTAGAGTCCAGCAAAATGAGAGGAAGAGAGGCACATTTCTGAGAATTCTCCCTAACAAAAGATGACTGCCATGGATCCAGAGAAGGGACTACTTACTCCCTTCCCCCTTCCCATGGCGGAATGTCGCACATCTGGGTTGCCAGGAACGCGACTATTCCCGGTGCAGCACAGGACAACAAAGGCAAAGTTATGTGGGGCTGGAGTGGAAGGGAGTTAAATCTGTTTGGATGGAAGATGTGTGCTTTACTTTAAAACCTGCTGGATGTTCACTCAGATGTATGTATTTTTTAATTAAACGAAGGTGTTGACTGGCGAACACGTGGAAGTTGGAGACGGTGAAATATGGAATAATTTGTACAGGTGATATTTGCTCCTTCAGTCATAGGGCTTTTTGACATTAAGAGATACCCCATCATAGATTAGGTATGGTTTTCAATATACCAAGATGCACAAGCACTTGGAATTGTGTATGGTTTTAGTATACAATCTTTTATTGCTAATGATGTCATGTATAATATTAGAATGTAGCCCATTATTGGCATTGATGTATTGAGAACTATGTAGTGTAGCGTTTGCACTTTAATAATCTTACTTTGCTGCTAGACAGACTTCACTAGTACTTTGTGTATTTTTGAGGTTTTCACATGTTTTCTATTATGAACGATGCTATTTAAATCATAGGAATTCCAGTATTATGTAGAAAAGAATCTTTTAGAATTGTGTCTTGCTTCTGTTAAGAATTTTACTGTAGCACTTGCACTTTAGAAATTCTATTTGCTGCTAACACTTTCAGCGTCATCAGACATCTGTCATTTTCTAATGTAATTGTGATAAATGCAGTTCAGCTTTATTGTGTGGCTGATATTAGCAACATGGAATTTGCACTTTAGGAAATCTTTGTTTTTAGCCTTGTGCTGCTGGTAGAGCTGAGTAAACCTTTTTAGGAGCTTTCACCTTTGTATTTATTGTCTGCAGTATCCGTTATTTCTCACTTTCTCACTTTCTCACTTTGACCAAGGTCACTGACTTTTTAGTTCCCAGTTAAAGACCTGTCAATTGGACATCACCTAATGTAGATAAGAAAAGATGGGCTATAGAATAAGAATAAGAATGCATTATAGACGCACAAATGATTTTCTTTTTTCTAATAATGCTGTTGGACGGAGGTGCTGTTGCTAATTACTTTCTCACTCGCCTCACGAGGCTCTTGCTGGCATGAGATTCATATTTTATCCTGCAATCCTGGCCCGCATGATGTGAAACCTGCACTAGTGGACTAATGTTTCCATAATCGTACGTTGTTGTGTCAACGCGGGCTGCCATTTTTTGACCTTGTAGTTTATTGCATAATATTTAATGTGACTTCCAGTATAATATATAACCTCCTACGTGACTTTATATGATCTATTTAGCATTTGCAATATATATTGTGTTCACACAGAATCTGATGCGCAGGAGTCCATTTTAAAATGGCATCATCATTTGTATCTCCATACTCTATGGGTGTCACATGATCGGGATAGAAGGGGAGTGACCGGTAGCCTGTGTTTGTATGTAGTGAAGGAAGTGAACACAAAATACTGTTTGATTATAGCCGGAGGAAGCCCCTGTTTGGGCGTAACGCGTGGCGTTATTCTTATCCTTGTGGCTGAGTGTTGTTCTTTACCTGGTCTGTGTGGATTGTATAGGTTTTTACAATCATTTTCTCTGTTATTGCACTATTAAATAGAACCAAGCACTTTTATACGTGTGCCCAGGCTTTTTTTTTAATCCCTGCTTTGTGAGGCATTTACAACATTCTGCATAATTGGGATAGTTTGTGTTTACTGGTGTAGCCCACCTTGCCGTAGAGCACCAGTTGTTTAATAGAGACTGAGTGGTCAATTGTGGCTACCTTTTTTGTGTTTTGATATATAGATAGATGTGTAAGTGTTCCTTGATGTGCATAACTAAGTTCAGTGTACTGTGAGACAGTCATGGTATCAAGAGAGACACAGACTTGTGGGATATATTGACCCACTCAACGGCATTGCCCCACATCACATCATTAAGCTGCAATTGCGCAGAAACGACCACAAAAGGGCTGCGTGGGCTCCTGTGAGCGCCATGGCTCAAAACTGCGTTTTGCAACAACAAAAAGGGCTGCACCGTTCTGCCACACACATCGGGCAGGATGGAACCAGGGGGCACATTGAAGGAGATTGCCAGTGTGTTCCGACATAAATTAAAAGGAGAAAGTGGAAAAAGCAGCGTTGCTTTGCTGCAAAAGCCAAAATCTCCATTGAAAAAAAACCCTTTTCACCTTTAAAAAATGTGCCTTTGACGCTAATTCCTACTGTTCTTAAAGCCACTGTGATAAATAAGCCCTACCAAGCCTTGTGTGTTTCACTGTGCCTAAGGAAAACCAGGCATGATTCTGAATTGACGAGCCCAGTCAAACCAACTAAAAAAAAAAATCAAACGGGAACCTTACTTTTACTCACACTGGGAACAAAGTCATTTTCTTTGCAAAAGTATCCAATACTCAGTTGTTCAGAGAGAGACTCTAACTAGCTGAGCCATGCCTGCTTCAGTGTATCCGAGTTTCGGACCAACTCCAGCATTTCAAGAGAATAACAATAGTTGCAGACAGTGTGTGAATCTGCTGGGGATTTAAAGTTGAATTTAAAAAGGAAGGCCGGCTGCACCACCTATTCACCTATTACAAAAAAAGGAGCTTTTTCAAACTAAAGAAAATCAAATTCCTGTGTGTTGGAACAGTATACTGGTGAATGAAAGCCTGCCAGTCTTTGGCAATATGAAGGGGTTTGTGGCTGGTGAGATTATAGAACATGGGATATTTTATGCAACCGGCTTGCTTTAATTCTAGATCTAAGATCAGAAATTAAAGGTTAATTTATTTATTTAAATTTAATGTGATATAGTTTTTTAGAAATATAAAAAACTTTAAACATTTCCACAATAAACATTTCCACAATTAAAAGAAATACAAATCATTCATCATTAAAAATCTGAATATAGTGAAAACCTAAAAGAAACAAATTATATACAATTCATTTCATTTCCATAGAATATAAACCAGAATCAAATCTAACCTATAAGTTCTTGTACATAGCATAGAACCAAATGAGAAGGAAAACATTGTCAATTATATATACAGAATAGACCCTATATAGTGACAAATGCAGTCCTGAATTCAGAGTGTTAAGACAATTATACCAAAATGCATCCTCTTTGATATATTCTAACTGATGAACATATCTGCTGTAATGTTTAATGTATACTGAGGTCAAGGTAGGACATAACATTAATACATGTCTCGCCGTTTCCGGTTCTGGCTGCTTCTTACATAACCGACAGCCGCGTTCTTGTTTAGATATTTGGCATGCGGCACCTCTAGATGCTAACAAAGGTAAGTGATTGATGCGAAGCAGTAAAAGGAAACGTCTAAGATTCGATGAAGGGCATAGGTACAGATATATTTCTGTGCCCTTTTGAAGGTATAGAGTACATGAGTAAGAAAACTATAACTCTTCAGCTTCCCAAGATGTTCAAAATTATTTTGCCAATCCCAAATATCCATATGTTTGCCTAGCTGATATTTCATATATGCATCATCATCACCCCATCTCGGGGACCAATCAATTGCTTTAAACAACAGGGCCATCTCCGCCGTAAATTTGAATTGCTTATTTGCATTCACCTCCTCCTTTATACAATTCAGTAACTGGTTAGACGAAGAGTTGCACGTTCTAACATATAGCTCAGCCCTCTTTTTGAGCACCATAGCTTTCAGGGAAATAATGCCTAGTTCTAGCCTTATAATGGCCATAGGAATAGCCTGGGGGAGACCAAGCAATTTCCTCCAACTTCCCCTCAATTATCTGAAGCCAATCAAGATTCATATTGATTAAAGCCTCCAAACCATAAATAAGCATGGGTGCCAAACACTGAATATAAAGTTGACGAGCCCCCCAGATAGAAAAACCACTCTCAGTACGGGTAAATATACAAATCATAGCTGTCAACTGAGTCGCCTTTACTTTCCTAATGTGCTTGCATGTTTCATAAATACCTTTTTTATTATCAAATTCAATACCTAAATATTTGTAGGTATGCGTATATTTGATCTCAATCGTTTTTATGTACAAGCGCGGGCGAGAAATTTTGCCTGAGGTGTATAGCATAACTTCAGTCTTCTCATGATTAATAACCAGCTCATTAATCCTGGCGTAGTCCCATAGTCGTTCTGCCGATCTAAGTAATCCACTAAAAGTGTGATCAAGGATCACGAGATCAGCATACGCCAAGACAATAGTGTTTGGTACCTATCTTGGGGCGACAGTTATGGACATCCATCATGAACCCTGGAACATCAGAAACAAACAGATTATATAGCAGGGGGGCAGTTACACATCCTTGTTTGACTCCACGGTTTTGGGGAATTGCTTTTGTCATGTTACCCCCCAAATCTAGTCTCAATTGAACCGAGGTATTACTATGTAAAAGCCTCAAATAATATAGAATACTCTCTGGACAGGCCATTGCTTCGAGTTTATGCCAAAGCAAGTCACGGTTCACTGTGTCAAAGGCCGCCTTAAAATCTATATATAAAGCATAAAGTGGTGGACTATTAGGTTGCATTGCCTTATCTCTTAAGCTATTCATTATAAAGAGATTATGGGTAGTTGAATATCCAGTCCGGAATCCACACTGAAAGGTGTCTAATATCCCAGAATTCTCCACCCAGATTTGTAAATTCTGAAGAAGTAATGAGGCAAATAATTTCCCCGAACAATCGAGCATAGACAAAAGTCTATAGTTTCGAGGTTCAAATATGTTCCCTTTCTTAAACACCGGAATCCATATCGCCCTCTGCCAAGAATCGGGAATTCTACCTGCCCTGAATATCTTATCAAACAAAATTTTAAGAAAATTGGCCCAAAAAAAAAGGGTTCTTTTTCATTGCTATATTAGATAAACCATTCGGACCAGGAGCATGTGATGACTTTTTTTTTTTTTTTCAAAACTTTATTTATATTTTTTTACAGTAATCGGTAGGCATAGCTCCAACAGGGAGCTGCCGAATGCAATACCCAACCTCAGTTCCCCCGCCCCTCCGCCCCCCATCTCCCATTTCCACAGTGTCTCTGAATGTTCCCGACCGTCGCCTTAGTCGAATGGAAGGTTTCTCGCCTTGTCCTCCCGCTTCTCTCTCCTATGGACACGTGTTCTGGGCGTTCGGATTATCTGAGTCTGAGGTAACAGACTTTTTCATCAGGTAGGTGATATATGGTCCCCAGATGTCAGGAGGGCGTGCGTGTAGAGGCAGCGTACGAATAAATTCGGTGTCCATATCCTGGCAATAAGTTATATCCTTCTCCCAGTCGGCTACTCTAGGGAGTGGGCCCCTGCCCCATGACATGGCTATTCTTCTTCGTGCTAGTACCATGAGAAGTGCTGCTAACTTGCGTGATGCTGGCTGCAGATGTCTTGTGAGGCCAAGAAGCGGGCCCAGCGGCAGGGGGGCCGTCTCCTCTCCTATAATCTCAGATGTTGTTTGTATAACGGAGGACCAGAATTGCTGGATACCGGGGCAGACCCATGCCAAATGAAGAAAATCGGCGTTGGGACAAGCGCATCTCTCGCACTGAGCCGATGCCTCTGGGTGGTGCCTGCGTTTTTTAACGGGTGTGTAATATGTTTGGTGCACAAAATTGAAGTGGATTAGTTTGTAGCGAGAATTTAGCGCTACTTTTTGGGTTTGTCGAAGAATGTAGGCCCAGTCATCCTCATTAATTGGTTCCTGTAAAGCCGATTCCCACCTGCGTTGCACCTTAGGTTGGAGCTTTCTTGTGTCACTTACCAAGGTTTTGTACAGGGTTGACACCAGTCTACCCTCTCCTTGTGCTAATATTGTGTTATGAAGCAGCTCCCACGTGGGGGGTTGCTTTGGGAATGAGGGGAATAGCCCCTGTAGAGAGTGACGGAGTCTGAAATAGAGAAAGATGTCCAAGGATGTGTTCCCTCCCTTGTCCCTGGCCATTTGGGGGGTCAGAAAGGTGCCCTCTAGGAAGAGGTCTCCTAGCGTTTTTACTCCTATTTTGTCTACCCATAGCAGGAATACCTTTTCATTCGTGAGTGGGATGCCGGGGATACATTTTATAGGTAGTATGGGGGAGAATCGTACAGCCACACCGTACTCACTAGCTATCTTCTTCCATATCGCATATGTGGATAGGACCGTGTTCAGCGTTTTATGCGGCACGGGGATGTGGCTAAATATGACTGCGGTTAGTAGATCGGGGGAGGCCAGGGCTCTTTCCACTTGTACATGTGGTCTTATGTAGTGGGTTGAGTACCAGTGGCTCAGGAATTGGGCCTGAGCCGCCCAATAATATTTCTCTATATCGGGGAGCGCCAGACCACCCTTCGATATTGGTAAAGTGAGTGTGTTGTATGCCACCCGAGCAGGCTTCCCCGCCCATATTAACTCTAGGACCGCGCTCTTGATTTTTGACAGAAAGGTCTTGGGGAGAAGTAGGGGGATATTTGTGAAGAGATATAGGAGTTTGGGGAGAATAACCATTTTCGTCAGTGAGGTCCTGCCCCACAGCGTCAATGGGAGTGATTTCCATCTCTGAATACGTTCCTGTAATATCTGCAGTGTGGTTCCATAATTGTCTCTAAATATCTCGTGATAGTTACGTGACATCTTGATCCCCAGGTAGCGCACCTTTGAGGTTTCCCATTGGAACCCATGGTCGTCGGCGAACTCTGAGGTGCAAGGAGTCAGGGGGAATACTATTGATTTGGAGCGGTTGGTTTTCAGTCCTGACATCAACCCAAATTTTATCACCTCTCGCATTACGGGGTTAAGGTTAACTTGGGGGTCGCTGACGAACAACATGACGTCGTCCGCGTATAGGGAGACGATTAGCCTGTGAGGACCCAGTCTTAACCCTCGCTCTAACTGCTCGGCCCGTAACCTTGAGGCTAGGGGTTCCATCACCAGGGCGAAGATAAGGGCCGAAAGTGGGCAACCCTGTCTCGTTCCGCGTTCTAGTGTGATCCCCGATGATTTAGTGTTCCCTAGCGTGATGTACGAGCGTGGTTTGTTATAGAGCAGAGCTACCAGTTTCAGGAAGAAGTTACCCAGACCCATCTGCCTCAGTGTCGCGAACATGAAGGGCCACTCCACTGAGTCAAACGCCTTCTCGGCGTCTAGCAGTACTGCTATTGCCTGTTGTGTCGGGTCTATGGCTTCGATGACACCAAACAACCTCCTTATGCCGAACGTCGTGCTGCGCCCCGGGATGAACCCGGCTTGGTCACCCAGCACCAGTGCTGGCATCAGAGGGAGCAGTCTGGCCGCTAGAATTTTGGCCAGGATCTTGTTGTCCAGATTGATCAGTGAGATCGGCCTGTACGAGGCGCAGTTCTCTGTAGGTTTTCCGGGCTTATGCAGCATCATCACGTTGGCCTCGCGCATCGTGGGGGGAAGTGCTCCTCGACCCACCACCTCTTCGTAGACCTGCAAGAGGAGGGGGGCCACTATGTCCATGTGTGCCTTGTAGAACTCGCCATTGAGCCCATCGGGACCGGGTGCTTTGGTGTTAGGTAGAGATTTGATTGCTGTCTGGATTTCTTCAAGTGAAATGGGCGCGTTCAGGGGTTCGCACAAGTCTTGGCTTACCCAGTACAGTTCTGTGTCATTGAGGTATTCTCGTATTGCTTCGGGATCTGATGTTCCTTTTGAGCTGTACAGGTCTTGATAGAATTCCTGGAAGGCGTTGGAGATCTCCTCCTCCGCGTAGGCCTTCTGTCCTAGCGCGTCTGTGACACATTCAATATGGGGTGGGACTTTGTCTATCGCTAATAGTCGGGCCAGCAGTGCACCTGGTTTTTGCCCCTCTCCGTACTGCCTGATCTGCTGTCTACGACCCAGGAACTTCAGTTCACGGTCTGCCGTCTCCTTAAATTTCAAGAGTTCTTTTTTAAGCTCGGCTTGGGTGCATGGATCTGGGGTATTGAGGAGATTCTGTTCCAATTCCTTCAAACGGTCCTCAATGTTGGACAGTTCCCTTCGGATCAGTTTTAGTACCCCATTTTCTTTAGTCAGGCAGATTCCTCTTACAAAGCACTTGAATGTTTCCCAAATGGTGCATGCGGAGTCGACCGAGTTTTGGTTGGTGTCTATGAAGGAGATTATTTCTTGTCGCAGTTCTGCTGCAAACACGGCATCTGTGAGTGACCCGGGTTTAAACCTCCAGTTGAGGCCTGGCACTGCTGCGCCCGCTAGAGTGGTCTCCAACACCACCATCGAATGGTCGGAGTAGGACCTTGGTAGGATCTGGCACGCGTCCCACCTAAAAGGGCTATGGGAAGATGCCAGGATATAATCGATTCTAGAACTGGTGTTGTGTACCGCTGATCGGAAGGTGTAGTCTCTGCTGTCCCGGTTGTGTCTTCTCCACATGTCGGAAAGGTTGAAGGCCCGACAAATCTCTCGAACCTGTGTACTGGCTTTAGACGGTTTTCCTGAAGTGTTGTGGGATCTGTCGAGCCTGGGGTCCAGTGTGGTATTGAGGTCGGCACCCCACACCACAGTCGACGCGTCGGTTGTGGCTAGGTGGGACATTATCCAGTTAAAGTTGTCAGGTCCATCTGTGTTTGGCGCATAAGAGTTGACCACCACCACTTCCTTTCCTGCGATTATTCCTTTCACCATTAGGGCCCTCCCTTCAGTGTCTTTCTTTGACTCGATGAAGCTAAAATTGGACCTTTTATCGATCAGGATCGCCACACCTCTGGCGAACGATGAGTAAGACGAGAAGTACCGATGGCATCCCCATGATCTGGCCCAATGTTGTTCCGACGAGGGCAGCAGGTGAGTCTCCTGGAGTATTGCAATGTTAATTTTGTGTCTCCGCAGATATTGGAGGATTCTCCTCATTTTCGTGGGCTGGTTGCCACCACGTATATTCCAGGTAGCGATTTTCAACTTCGTCGCTGCCATCTGTACGCGTCGATGTGATCCTGTCGGGCCGGGGCCCGCGGAATTGGCTGGGGTCGCTTTCGGGGATGGGGCCAGGAAGACTTGGCGATTGTTAGGTATATGGTTCCTCGCATGACTGTCGTGGATCGGGGGTATGTGGGTTGAGGCGGCGTTGCTGAATTAACTTCCCTCCCCTGCACGGGCAACCCCCAACTGGCCCGTGGTAAACAGTCCCATAGTAACAAAACAACTTGCATTGCTGTGCTCGGGGCGCAAGTGGCCCTCCAAGAGGAGGTTAGCTCCCTTCCCCGGATTCGATAGTGGGCTGCGGTGGTCTTCCCTTGTCAGCCATGCAGTCACAAGCTGTCCCCTTGGGTGCCCTGTGGGCGAATTTTACGGTGGATTTCTTCTCGGTCTCTCTCCCCCCTTTGTGGCCTTCCGTTGGAGGAGGCGGGTCTGCAGCCCGAGCGGTCCAGATAGTTGCTTGTCTCTTCTGGAGAGTTGAAAAACTGGGTCTTACCCTCGTGTTGGATTCGGAGTTTGGCCGGGTAGAGCATGGCGTATTGTATCTGGTTCTCTTGGAGCCTGCGCTTTACCGCCGTGAACGATCTTCTTTGCACTTGGACCGCCTGGGAGAAATCCGGGAAAAACTGAATCTTATCGCCGTCGTACTGAAGATCTCCTTTCTCCCTGGCCGCCCGTAGGATGGCGTCCCGGTCTTTGTAGTTGAGCACTCTCGCTATGATTGGGCGAGGATTCGCCCCCGGGATCGGTCTGGTGTTGGGAATTCGATGGGCTCTCTCCACGACGAACAATTTAGACAGGATGTCCGTGCCGAAGAGGTCCACGCATAGTTTCTCAATGTAGTCCTCCATTTTTATGGTAAGTTGTTGTTCCCTAGCTCCAACGATCCTGATGTTGTTGCGTCGGGAGCGGCCCTCCAAGTCTTCGTTCTTGGCGTTTACCGCTTTCATTTGCACTTCTAGGGAGGCCACTCTGGATGTTAGGGCCACTGCCCCATCGTCGAGGTCCGACACCCTCTGCTCGACTGTGTCCAGTCTATCAGCGTGTTTGTCTAACCTATGCTGGAGCAGATCGACCTTGGAGGAGAGTGTGTCGAGTTTGCTTCCAAGACCGCCTATCCCGGCTTTTAGTTCTAGGAGGATTTCCCTGATGTCGAACCCGTGGGCCTCCTCCTCGTCCTGGGCCGCGGCCTGGATGGGAGACAGCGCTCTGCCATTTGAGGTGATTGGTTTGGTCGTGGAGCTGCCCTCAAAGTTTAGCTTCTTTTGAGCTCTGTCCATTTTCTTTGAAGTCGCCATTGATGCTCGCGTTGCGGGGGCCCTGATGGTAACGGGAAGTAGGCCCGGTTGATCCGTGCTTTGTTGCGCCGCTACCGGTGGGGATTCCCCCCAATGTTCCCCTTTTGGATAGGAGTTTGTGGAGGCGGGGGTGACGCCGGATCCAGGCGTTGTCTACAGCTGGTTAACGGTTGCGCAGCCCGTTTGTTGGAGGCCCCGGGTCGGCTCGTGTGGACCCAGGTGTAATGATTCTGTTCAGTTTCTTTCGTTTCCAGTTATAATTATGTTTCCCTATAAATATGCACCCACTGACCTGATCCTGTAGCCTGGACGGGTGGAATATGAGAAGCCCCCCCGGGGGAATCCCCTCCTATCCCGTGATAGTTAACACCAGGAAGGAGTGAACTCCCCAGGGAAACCCTCTGGGGAAGAAAACCCTGTCCGCCTCAGTTGTTGGAAGTCTTCTCTGTGAGCAGGTAAGGGCAAGTCTTTAACACATTTCCAGGTGACTGGATGCAGGTTCCATAAAGAAAAATAAGAAAGGCACAGATTAGAGAAAGGTAAGTATGTGCTTAACACAGAGTAGGAGCGGATGTCATTAGCCTAATAGTTACCAGTGTAAGAGGATAGAGATCTATATTGCCTCAAGATTGTATCCGTTCGGATTTCATCTGTGAAACGTTGAGAGTGATGACTCGTGGATAACGTGATGTAACTTCGGGAGCCTAATATATATAAAAGGAAACGTGAGGAGACTAGAAGGGAGGAAGTGCGGGCAGGTAGTTCTAAATAACGAGGAAGAGAAGGAGAGAAGGGTACCTGGCAGCAGATTTGAATCGAAGCAAAAACCTTATGAACAATGCGGCTGGGAGATGAGTGAACCAGCTGACTCGAATCAAGGTGTGTACACGGTTCAACCTGGTGTGAATGGAAGCGGTTGTCGGAGAAAGGAGAGGGTTCTGTTTTGATCAGCACTGGAACCCGTAAATAGAGTTTAGAAAGCGGAATCTCTGTCTTTGGAGTGCAACAAGAAGGTTTCTATACAAACAGAGACAGAAGAAGGTTTAGTAAGAAGTAAATGAGAATACAAACGGTGGTAAGCCTAGGGACGAACTTACGAAGCGCTGACTGGGAAGAGTAGCAACGCACTCGAGCGTTGTGCCTGCCGTAAGATATCCGGATCTCTGCTGAGGAGGAGGAGCCTCCACAGCCCGCAACTCTTGCAAGACTGGAACACCTCCCTCGGACGGCGCCGCCATCTTGGGAGAAAAAATGGCCGCCACCCGTGATTGGGCCCAACGGCGCCACAATGACCATCTTCTTCTATGGAATATGACACCAGGCTTGCGGTCACCCGCGCCTTCTCACAGGCTGGATATCTCACCCCGGGGTGTATGGACGAGGGTGCACGGGGCGCGCGTACCTGGCCTTCGGCGTTCGTTCGGGATGGCTCCTCCGAGACTCTGCAGGATGTTCCTCCGCCTTCGGCCCGCCCCGCCTCCAACCGCCTCGCGTCCGGCCCGTGCCTACGCTCCACTCGGACAGGGGTGGGGGATGGTTTCTCGTCGTCGAGGAATCGGGACCCAGCGTCCGAGGTTCGACGAAAGAGGTACTTCGTTCCGTTCAGAATCGCCTTGGCTACAAACTGGGGGTGGCAGCATACACATTGCCCATCGCAGATGCCTCGATTAGTCAGGATTTTAGGGGAGCTCCGCAGAGCTCACAGGGAGGCCGCCATCTTGGACGGCTCTCTAGCGCCCTCAGTGAGCATGTGATGACTTAAGTTTTACTATTTTCTCGATCAGCACTTCAACTGTGGTCTGAAAAGGGCGAATCCCATGCACGTTTCTACATGGAATAATGGAATTTGAATTTATTGGACCATTAAGATTCTCAATAAAATTCACCCACACATGAGCACTAATCGGATTAATCTGAGTTGTAATACCATTACCTCGTGCCTACCCCAGCAAAGTCCAAATGTTGCGAGAATTTCCAGAACATAATGTCTTGATTGTGTGCTGCCACTGTTCATTTTTATTGGCTCTATTTCGTTGTTTGGACCACTGACGATATTTGTTCTTTAACTTTCGTATCGCCTTATATTTATCTATCAAAGGTCCAACCGATGACCTAATAGAGCGAATATCTCTTCGCAGCACACGTTTTGCATCCCGCACACATTTGTCGTACGAGTATGTAGATCGTGACCTGCAAATTGCATCAGAACACTTAGATCGTGCATGTGTATCCGCAAAGGAATTTATCAATTTTTCCATATTATCCAAAGACATTGCGTTAAATAAATTGGAGTAATTTATATCCCATATTCTAAGAGATTGACCGGCTCTTAATATGTTCTCAGACCAAATCACTCGTGTCGCAGGTACATTGGTTCCTATGTTACCTATATTACAGATCAGCCTATCTGGCCAATCCTCCCCAAAGGTTAAAATGAATGCCTCATGATCACTCCAGTCATTGGAATATACAGACATATCCTTAACTGTTATTGCTATTTCCCCACTTGTGTATATATATAGTCAAGGGTACTACAAGAGTTACCCGACTTCCAAGTGTATTGAACCGGATAGTCACTATAGGTACGACCATTCATTATCTCGAGTTTCCAACCCTCGAAAAAGTTTGACCAACAGTTGCCTTCCGGGTCAATAATACTATGTTCCATTCAACTATGAGGCTGTAGTAATTTGATTGAATTTGTACCACTACCTCCTCCGATATGACAGTTTAGATCTCCCGCTATAATGATGTAATTACTCTTTGTGGAGGCCTTCCACTTACCAATGAGATCATGAAGAGCATCTTCGATGTCCTCTTTATGTGCAACACCCGGAGGGTTATAGATATTTACTAATAACATAATTACCAATGTGCCCTTAATTACCATTGTAACTTCAACAGCTAGAAGAAACTCATTATTATACGAATCGATCAATCTAGAGGTTGTTGATTCCTCAACCCCAATTAACAAACCTCCAAAGGGTCTCCCAAATTGTCTCTTAGAGGCAGGAGTATGGTACATCGTAACCCCATCTACCACTATAGGAGAGATTAACCAGGTTTCTTGTAACATAAAGTATGATCAGTAATAAAAGGCAGTGATCCAGACATTGAAATGAAATGATTAAAACCACGAGTATTCCATACTAGCAATGTACAGTTTCACGGTTTACTCAAAACTAAAGGCAGTGATTCTGCCAACCATTTCAAAGTGTCTTGAATATCACTCATTTGCAATTGTTCCCCCACTCTCGGTAGAGGAATGCCCTTCGTTTTAGTCTTAGGGTCGCTTGAATTAGAGGTGAGACGTGTATCCTCTGCCTCAGGATCAACATCAACTCCCATGCCTACTTGTAACAAACTGGACTTGTATCTTGGTATGAGTTGGGCCGAGGCAAGTACTTTACAGTGGAGAGCTGTGGTATTCGGGTTCATTGTTTCCAGAGGCTCTACAAAATCAAAATCTTTGGACAGAATTACTCTCAATTGTGGGACCCTGTGTTTACACGCCAGTACTGCTGTTCTAGTCAGCCATTTTCCCCTAGATTTCTGGTTCAAGTTTTTGATAATAAACAGTTTATTTCCATCTTGCCGGGGATCCCCAGACGAGTCCAAAGATTCAACTTCAAGAATAGAATAATTCTCTTTTCTGTTTCTGGGTTTCCCCCGAGGTGTAGAGACTTTGTTTATAGTATCATCCGTATTAGCAGAAAGTTCTGTGTCTTGACCACTATTACTAATCACAGAGTGTTCCATTGATTTTTCAGTTAATACCCAGCTGGTTAATGTTCCAGAGCCCTTAGTTGCACGTTCTTTAGCTTTACGTGCCCTTTTCCGTGCTTTTATTCGAGAGTGGTTTGTTAGATTTGGAAGGTGGTACTACTTCTACCTTCTTAGTTTTCTTTGCTGCGGCTTTTCTTTCCTTGCGCCATTGCTTACGGGAAAGAAAAACCTGAGTTTTCCCCGGTATCCACGGAGATTTCATCATTCAAGATGTTCTCTGCGATTTCCAAGGCCCCGGTATCCACGGAGATTTCATCATTCAAGATGTTATCTGCGATTTCCAAGGCCACTTCAACTGATTTGTCAATGAGTGGCGTTTTATCCTTAATAGTCTCAGGGATATACGCAGCTTTATTTGGAACAGTATTCACATGTATTTTATCACAAAGTTTCAGCAGAATCTTTGGGGAAAATTGCATCGAGGACACCGATGCTTGCAGTTCAGTTATGGCAGTCATATAAGAAACCGGTGCCACGTTCTGACTGCTATCATTAGAAATGCCTAATTCATCAGTATTTATCTGGAGATTAGGGGATTCAGAGAGTGGCCCAGTTGCTACAACCTCCGGTGAGTTGTGAGCTGAATTCAGAACCTGTGCAACCACCAAGGTACCAGTTTCCATAACGGAAGGCGAGTGATCGCCCCTCTGGGGTTCATCCATACTTGGCGGGGGCATCATAGATCGTTGGATAAACACAAATCAAGCAGCGCGTTATTGTCTTTGTCTGCGTAGGAGGAAGAGTCAACTGCAAGTATTGCATTAGACACCGGCGTAGTATCCTCGGCACTTACTACATCTTTGTTAGGCGCAGGGACACGTTTGTTTGTTTAGAATTAAAACGTGAAAATAGAGCTGGTATAGTTCCTTTTGCCTTAGGCATAGACGTAGAGCAAGTTTCCACGCTTTCATGATCACGTGATTGCTTGTCATTTTTGGCTTTTCCTTTCCTCAAATTGTAGTTAGAATGAACGGATTTTACTTTGGGGGGGCATTGCAATGTTTTACAGGACAAAGTTTCACGAGCGATGAATGATTAGCCTATTAGTTAGTGTTCTAATTCACTGCTCACGTGGACCAGCAAATGCAGGCCACTCTGATAATTATCTCAAAAGCGCCCACCCAAAGCGAATGCAACCGATTAAGCTGTGACACTACAGATCAGGAATACAGCAGCAGGTCCAAGTAGTACACGCGAGATCAAAGGAGAAAATTCTCCCGCAGTCTCCCGCGGTCTTACCTTACTCCCGACTGCCAAACGCCACACTCTGAAGTGCCCAAGTTGTGGGGGTGGTCCAACTCACTCCTCATCAGTGACCACGAAGGACCACTTCGCCCGCGCGCGCTCTGCGCTGAAAAAAAAGGTTAACTATGGTGGCTGGAGTTGCAAGTTGAAAAACAGGTTTTATGCTTGGAGGGGTGGCACCAAAAGGAGGGCTCTTTCTCAGCAGATACTGACAGCCCCTTGATAATTACAGGGTTGAACAGACTTTAGTCTCTGATGGGACCCTGACAATGAAGCTCCCAGGGAAGGATTTCTGAAGTGTGAAGGGGCAATATAACTTCACTCAAGGGAGAAACCCCCACCATGCTCTGAAGGAAATGACAGTTGGCAGCAGTTGAAGTTAAAGAAAAATAAATGAGCCAGAGACAAAAGGAACTGCCATTTGTTCACAAATACTATTTCAGGAATAAACTTTAAAGACTCTTATCTCTGCAGCAAGACTTTGAAAAATAGTAGAAATTTCACATTTTAAAAGTGATTTTTTTTTTTGTGTGCTTTCTTTTGAGACATGATAGAACTCATTGCCTCTTTGGGGACAGAAAGGGCAAAGTATTGAGGATAAACAGAAAAGTATCAATGTTGCAAATATACATTTTTGTACATGAATCCCTTGGGAGAATGCACATCTGTGTATAAAGTTGGGGAATTTTAGGCTGAATCTTTCATGCTCAAAATTACCAAAATGTGTCAGAAGGGCGAAACAAGGTCCCACAGACTGGAGGATTGGATGGGTATGTGCTGCACAAGATATGTAACCTGTGTATATAAATTGCTAAGAGATTGCAATGGTGTAAATGTATGTTTTTGGCAAAATTGGATTTTAAGTAAAGTAAATGTGGGAGTTTTTGGACATTGTAAAACTCACCTCATAAATCTGACATTCGCTTGGAAATCCAACCGGTTGAGAGCAAGGCGGAGATTAGCACCCCTGTCCAATCCAAGTAGTTTCGGGGCATGCTTAGTTAACCCTACCAAGCCTATACTTTGATGTCATTATGCACTATAAATAAGGGTCCCCGACAAGACTCTAGACACAAACTCTTCCTGATTTCCTGCGCTGCGTTCCTGTACCCGTCCTCTTCCAGATCCAGACTCCAACTACAAGGCCAAGCATTGCTGATCCTACTCCTGGGCCCACTGCAGCACCCAAGCAGTGCTGATCCTATTCCCAGCAAGGCCTACAATAAAAAAAACTAGATTTCCCATTAACCGGGGGGAAATTGTGGTACCGTTGGCATCCTGATCCAGCCTGGCTTGCTGCCACCCGCTGCATGCTGCTGCAATCCTACTATCCAGTGAACAGAATTGCCAGTCCAGAAGTGCTACCCGGTAACCAGAACTGCCCAGCTGTTCGCCAGGTGCCCTGCCGTGTAGTGACCAGAACCGTTGACTGTCCAAAATCCAAAAACTAAAAGTGGACTGAGTATCAATTGCCACCCCACCTAAACCCATAGTCTTGTCTTTGTCCTCATCCCACTCTCTAAGTCACCATATCCTCATCCTGATACCTTGTTCAAACTGACACAATAATTCTTGCAACCCTGACCTTGATTTCTAGTGCTAGCGCCAATATTTCACCCGTTTTTCAAAGAAACCGTTTTAGTAAATTTGCACGGAAAACAGAAATATTTGTAGTTTCCAACGTGTCATTTTGATTTTAACTGTTAAATCTTCCAATAATTTTTCAAACTGTATGCTCTTGCTAATCCATTGCTTGTGATTGTTAGTACCTTTACATTGTTGCTTTAGTGAAGAACTGGATTTGTTTCAAGGTTTTTGCACAAATTCCTTATTTTATTCATCCATTTCCGAGTGTCCTTTTTAACATTGCAAGGGTTTCAAATCCATTTTTCACTCTTATTTGGGGAGGGAAGATCGGATTTGAATTCCGTTTCATCTTCTTATTCCTGATCACCGGCTGCTTCCTTATATCCATTCAGAATTGATTATTTGTGGGTTGAGGGAACTTTGCTGGGGGAAATCCCAACCTTAGTGCTATCTGTCCTAAATCAAAAGTGCTTCTATTCTGCTGTGCAGTGTCTATGCTCCATTAAAAATCAAACTCTATCATTTTAACTATCACCCCATTGGTGATTGCTGCCCTATATTAAAAGTGTTTGATTTCTTTTGAATTTTACATAAATATTGCATTTGACCAACCAGCCTGGTTCATGGTCAATTTTGACCTGGGGTATTTGAAAAGGGGGTGTGATATGAGTGGTGTGCCATCCCAAAATTGAATCCACATTAATAAGGATAAAAGGCATTACATACTAGGCCAAGACCACAGTGTGCATGTCGCCTGATTGAAATCCTTAACAGGCTCAAAGATGTTAGTTTCAAAACCTTTTTTTTACTAAAGTTCCTGGGTTTGTGAATTGCCTGGGTTGGTGTAATGCCTAACTGGCCCTAACACTAAAGGGATGGTTCCCTTAACTGATGTTTCAAAGGGCTGTCAAAGTCTTAAAGTCCCAAAAAAAGAATCTGTCTAAACCTATGCTTGGCCACACTCTTTGACAACAGTGATGATATGGCATTTGTAACACACCTATACACAAGTGTTTCAAGGCGCGACGAGGCAACGAAGGGGGAATAGAGGGAGGACAGAGACAAAGATCTCAAGTGAAATTGAGATCGCGCAAGTTCAGGGGGGGGGCGGAAAAGTGCTTTGGGAAAGTGGTGGGGGAGGGCTGTACATGGGATCAAAACAAGAGGTTCGGTCAGCAGGTGACAGGCGCAAGGGTAAGTGCAGACAGCAGGTGTCATGCAGGTGGGGGACTGTAGGGTTACAGATACAGACCCAAGTGCAAGGGTTTCCGGAAGGCAGTGCGGATGTGCAACTGGCCGAGCAGGGACTTGGGCCCGTAATCGTAGGGTAGCCAGTTGACAAGTGCAGTATCAGACAGGAAATCAGCAGGGAAGAGGAAGAGAGAAGGCAGAAGCAAAGAGGAAGGTCTTGATGTGCTTCCGGAACCGGAGACGTTTCTCCTCAGGTTTCAGAGTAGCAGGGAGGCTGTTCCAGAGGGATGCCCAGATGAAGAAAGAGATCTACCACCAACTCAAAATCATTCGCAAACGTTGTTGCTGGGCGACTTCAACATCGGCCTTAATGAGCTTGACAACAAAAATGACATTGCTATAACAGCTATTCTAAATGACCACGGCCTTACTCAAAAAGTCCTCTCCCCTACACATGCTAAAGGCAGAACCCTTGACTGGATATCTGAACTTAACTGCAACATAGTAATTACTGACATCACCCCTCAACCATGGACCGACCACTATCTAATAAACTTTACTGCCACGCTTGACCTCCTCAGCCCTAAAATTATCAAAATGATACCACCACTTCCCACCAGAAGTAAAAAAGACATTACCACAGAAAAACTCATCCCCCTTCTCCTGCCCGCTATCAATGGCCTGAAGGACAATACTGACCCAGACACCGTAGTAGACACCTTTAATAAAGCTATGTCTCATGCTCTAGATACGATTGCACCTCAAACTCCGCAAAGCTAAACAAGAAGCCCACCTTAACGCTTGGTTCACCCCCCAGCTCAAAAGACCTGAGAAAGCAGAAACGAAAACTCCAAACCTCTTGGCGTAACTCGCCTACCGACGACAACAAAGCTAACTTAACCCAATTCTCTAAACATTACAAGTCAGAAATTATCAATACTAAAAAAAATGTATTCAATAACAGAATTACCAATTCCAAATCTAATACCAAGGAACTCTTTGCCATCCTCCGGGAAATGGAATCTCCCATCCAACCTACTGACACGGTCCCTAAGGACAAGATATGGTGCACTAATATCCAGAATGCCCTATCAAATAAAATCTCCACCCTCCAACTTAAAATAACTAATAAAAAGGACGCCCTCTCTCCTACTGATCAACAAGCACCTCCAGTGACTGAACCTAATACTATCCCCCCTTTTAGCTTCAAACCTATCTCCATCATCGACACTGAAAAGGTTATCCTCTCACTGAAGCCTTCCATCTGCAAGGGCGACAGTTGCCCAGCTCAAATAATAAAGGACGCAGCCAGAGATTTAGCCCCATTTATCTTGAAGCTTATTAACTCCTCCTTCAAATCCAATACAGTGCCTGCTAACCTAAAAGAATCTTGGGTCCTCCCCCTTCTTAAAACACAAACCCTCGATCCATCCATCCCGACTAACTATAGGCCTATCACCACTGTACCCTTTCTACTAAAAATTATTGATAGAGTAGCCTATCTCCAAATTCAAGATTACTTAGAAATTGACCATCTACTTGGCTCGCGCCAATCGGTCTTCCGCCCCCTTCATGGCACTGAAACAGCCTTGATAGATCTAAGGATAGTGGCAAAACAGCACTGCTGCTCCTACTGGACTTGTCAGCAGCTTTCGATCTGGTGGACCATGCAGTCTTATGCAACCACCTCAAGCTCGCTGCCAACTTCACAGGAGAAGCTATAGCATGGGTCCAATCCTTTCTAGCCAACCAGACCATGAGAGTGTTTTCCACATCCACTTGTGCCGATCCCATCCAAATTACATGTGGGGTCCCACAGGGCTCCTGTGTCTCACCCACCATGTACAACATTTTCACCAAGCCATTGTTCGACAAGTTGGACAGACTGGGCGTCACCTACACAAATTATGCAGATGACACCCAGATCCTCATACCCCTTTCGGGCAACTATGGAGCGGACATGGCTTTGGTGAATAACATTTACATCCTCATTCAGGCATGGATGGCCACCCATGACCTCTGCCTGAACGACGATAAAACGGAGATCTTGCTCCTCGGATCAGACCATAACCTTTCTAAACTCACCCCGGACTATGCCTCATTTAACACCGACAATAACACTATTAAGGTTATGCGTGAGGTTAAAACCCTAGGTTTTTACCTCGACTCAGCTCCCACCCTCAAAAAACAAGTGAACTCCCTCGCCTCCACAACCACTTGCACGTGTAAACTTATCCGTGCCGCCAAACCCTTCCTGTCCAGCGCCAGCTGCCTCACCTTGGCCAATGCCCTTGTCATGTCCAGACTGGACTATTACAACGCCTTATATTCAGGTGCTAATAAGGCGGTCACAGATAAACTCCAAAGATTACAAAATAACGCTCTTAGAGCAGCTCTGAACATCCCAAGTAGAGAGCACATCTCCAAACACCGGACCAAGGCCCACTGGCTCAAGATAAAGGACAGAATCCTCCTTAAAACCATCTCTCTCACAGCCAAATGCCTCAACAATCTAGCACCCCCCTACCTAGCTGAAAGAATCAACTGGAGACCATCTAACCGATTGACAAGATCTACCAACACCTTCCTACTTGAAGTCCCTAGATTTAAACTTACCACGGCGGGCGGATCTAGCTTCTCAGTTAGAGCTGCACAATCATGGAACACACTCCCACTTGACCTCAGATGCCCTCTACCTTACACTAGATTTAGATCTAATGCTATCAAATGGCTGCACAATAACGATTTGTAACACTTGTTAAGACAATATTCTTCTGCGTTTACCTATTTCTGATCCTATATGTACTGCTTCTTCACCTGTATCATATGTTGTAAGTTACTACTGTTTTGTAATAGCCTGTGTCAGGCATTGTAACTAAGTTTCGAGTCTACTTGTATTGTTGCCCCAGCTGCCCAGGGGCTCGGAGCGCATTACCAAATAAATAAACAAACACACTCGTTGCTTGAGAAGCGACCTTGGGAGGTGGATGAGTGAAGAGCTCCATTAGGAAGGTATTTGCGAAAAGAGCGAGTTGGAGGTATTGAGGCCCCAGGCCCCAGAAAGTCTTGTGGACAATGCAGAGGGTCTTGAACTTAATCCTTGCAGCCACTGGGAGCCAATGCAGAGATTTCAGTGCTGGAGAGAGTTTGGAGGCCTAGGACCAGTCTTGCAGTCCTGTTCTGGATGAGGGCGGAGAGTAGTAGCAGGCAGTTTTAGAAAGAGGCTGTTGCAGTAGTCCAGCCTGGAGTCAACCAGAGCTCTAGAGACACTAAGCTTTTGGTGGAAGGAGAGGAAAGGAAGAATATCTCTGAAGATGAGCAGTTGGTAGTTTGACTTGATATGAGGAGAAAAGGAGTGTGTGGAGTCTAAGATGAACCAGAGGTTATTACAGGCGGGAGCAGGAAGAGGGCCAAGGGAGGCCGGCCAGAGGGTGTAGGTGTGCCAATGAGGATAATTTCTTACTGGCATTAAGGCAGAGATCGTCGGCGGCACACTACTCCTGGATAGCAGACAGTCGTAGGTGAGAGAAGAGTTGGCAGAGGGGAGCCTGAAAACGAACCGAGTCATCCGCAAACCACTGGAAGTTGGAGCAAAGAGAGACAACGCAGTGGGTGAGAGGTGCCAGATATTGCCAGATATTGGTTGAACAGCCAGGGACAGAGTTTAGACCCATGGGGAACACCACTGGTAGAGAGTGAGATGGAGGAAAGGAAGCATCCGAGTTGGACCTGGGATGGTCGACCAGAGAGGAAAGAGGTCAGCCAGGCCAGGGCCGGATTGGTGATACCCAGGTTATCACGGAGACGATTGAGCAGGATGGCATGGCTGACCGAGAGATTGAGTAAGATGAGGACAGAAGGGAGATTAGAATCCAGGTCGGAGAGCGGGTCTTCACGGTTGTTGAGGAGAGCAGTTTCCGTGCTTCTGGCTGCTCAGAAGCCAGACTGATGGTCATGGAGACAACCAACAGATTAAATGTGAAGATTAAGCTGGGAGCTGGCCAGCTTTTCCTGGAGTTTGCCCAGGAAAGGAGTGATGGAGATGGGACGATATTTTGCCGGGCAGGAGGGTTCGGCGAGGGTTTCTTGAGAAGAGGGTGCACAACAGTGCTTCAGGGGGAAGGGAAGACTCTTTAAAAGAAAAAGATAGTGGTTGAACAGAAAATAGGAAAACAAGGTTGGTTTCAGGTTGTCTTCTAACCAGGTTTAGGCTGGTCAGTTTCACAAAAATGGATTGAATCAAAACCCGGCTGTTCATAAAACCTTCTCCAAAAAGCCCTTGCAATATCTTAAAATACCTTCAATGTCTTTGGGTTCCTTGAGGTTCTCTTCCCCAAGTTTCAATGTGTTCAATTTCCAAACACCACAAAAGAAATATAACAGTTCCTTTTGAAGCTCCTCAGGGTTCCCTTCCCCAAACCTCAATCCTTTCAACTCTGCAAAACAAATCTCCAACTTGGTTAGGCCTCTCCTCTTCCAAGTTTAGGCCCCTTTTCACTTTTAAATGCAAGTTCAATTTGTTAGGATGTACCTTTTCCTTTTAAACACAGTTCTTTCATACACACTTCACTTGTGGGACATAGACTTTCGAAACCGCCTGGTTCTTTACTCCTAGGCGTGACCACTCCGATCTGTCACCCCACTGTTTATTCATTGCTCGTCCTTCACCTTCAAGTGCTTTCTGCACCCTTTCTTATTCTCCTTTGTGTCTTTTGCTTTCTTTCTTGTGCACACCTGTACCCTTCTTGCCGTCACGTGCACACTTGCACAGCCTCTCGCTTGCTTTCACCTTTTCTGTGCCCCTGGCAATTTCCTTTACCTTCCTGTGCCTCTTGCTCAATTCTCTTGTTCTTTCGGTGCACGCTTGCAACCTCCTTTTCGTTTTGGGTTACTTCCACCCTTTTCCCACATCTTTCTGTCCTCCAGGTGCTCATTTGAACCTTTCCCTTTATTTACGCTCGCTCATTAGTTCTTTATACACTTTCTGCTTTTCACTTTCGTGTCTTTCGCCCTTTTTTCATTTGCCCTCGGCTTTAAAATCTTTTTACCTTTGTCGCTTTCTTTTTGCTTCGTGCCGCTTTATATTTTGCAGTTCTCCCGCTCTGCTACAGTCACACGCATGCTCCTGAGTTTTTCTCACTGCTTTCATGAAACTCACCGGGCAGCATCGCGTTGTCCGGCGGTCTCTTCAGGATACATGAGGTTGAGGTCCTGGTCTCTCCACCTGCCCCTTCGACACCCGTGTGGCTGGCACAGGTGCCAAGTGAGTGAGCTCTTGCCTGGATGCCGACAGCAGCATGCAGGCATCCATACTCCGGCTCCTTGGAGACATGGCTCCCTTGCCATGCTGCAGCCCCTCACAGACACCGGACCAGCCTATCGGCATGCTGTTCTCCTCCAGCACTCGTCTCCTGTAAGTTTCTGCTCCTTAGCTTCTCTGGTGCAGACATCAACCCCAGCTCGCTCACTCTTGAAAAAGACCAAACCTTTTGTAATTGTGAAAACAGTCCAGTGGAGTCAGGTGTGAGTGATAATTAGTAAATGCTTGACTCTGCCTGATCAGTGGGACAGTTTATTTCTATAGCTGGTTTCCCTTATTTTACCCGTGTTGTTTCTTTGGGTAATCTTTACTGCTCCCAGTTGCCTCTTCCTCGTCTCTGTATTGTTGGGAAATGGGGAGCAGGAGATCGGGTGATGAAGTTCCCCAGGGGGAGTGGGTTGGGGTATTACTAGGACTGGGGCAATACCATGTCTCCCTCACCCCCCCCCCAATCCCTCATGACCCTCCACTCAGGTGATCCTCCCTCGCTTGTCCACCCACAGGGTCAGGATCCAAAAGCGATGGTCTTTCGATGGCCTCCTGAATTGGAAGATCCTGAGGGAGTAGGTGGGAGAATACGGTCAGGCTTCTCACAGTACATACTTACAGCTCACATCTTCCTCTTATGATACGCCTGACTGCTCTGCCACTCTACCAAGGTTCCGTGAGTGGTACAGACTGATACTGAGAGTTGGGGATCTACGGACCATTGGGATAGTTTTGTGAAGTCTACCTACAAAGTGGACATTAGGAAAACTTCTACCAAACCTTTGAGTAGTACAGACTTGTACTAAGGGTTGGCGCTCTGTATACCAAGGGGATAGTTTAGAAGTCTTACCCCAGGGGGAATTTAGGAAAACTCCCCTAACACGGCTGTCCTGGGAGATGGATATCATAGATGAGGAATCCGTGGGGGCAACGTCCGTCAGTAAGAATATATCGAGAGGGAAGTATTTTGTTGTGGGAAATGAAGCACAGTATTGTTTAACCCTTTCCGTCATGGATAAACTGGCCTAAATGGGTGAACACCTAGGATTTCTGCTCAGTTAATGACTCTGAAATGCTGGTGGGGCTCAAGCAAAGAAAGCAACAAGCCAGCTGCAGTTTGGCATTTGCTGACTCTCCCCTTAAACACACTCTGCACCTGGCCGCCGCACTCTTGCCATTCTCGTAAGACTCTGATGGGAGCTTTGAAGCATTGAATGTTGTCGCCTCCCAATTGGATGACTCCTTGGTTATGCTTTGGGAAGCCTTGGTTTACCTCCCTTGCTAAACCCACTTCCCCATGTTCTTCTCATCTCTTTATAGGTCATCACATGGAATATGAATAGGAAGAGTCTTGAAGAATTGAGGGCTCCTGAGAAGGACCTTTCTCTTTACAGAGTAAATCCGAAAGAGGAGGAGGAGGAGGATGACGACGATGAAGAAGTAAGAGCTAATCCCTTCTTATTGCCCCATGCACAGTGTAGAGGTGACATTCATAGGTGAGTTCTTGCTGTTCATCCAGATTAGGGATATATAATAGTTAATATTCTTCAGATAGCTTCATGTGTATAAGAGCTTGGGTATCTTGGCCGTCTGGCAGAGTCGCAGGTCACGAACAGTCCCTTTTTATAATACCATAAATATTTTCTCTAACTTTTCATTGCACCTCCCAAATGGAGGTTCTGGAACAACTAACAATGGAGGATGACAATGGCAACTGGGCTATCGTAGTTAGAAAATATTCATTTAATGCATCTACGACTGAACCTAAAACTATGCAGCACCATTTCACATGATCAACCTTGCAATCTAAGGATGCAGTTATGGTGGGGAATTTTCTTCTCGCCATACAGCGTATTTTGCTGATGGATATCCATTCTGCAGCATTTTGCTTCACTGTGATTTTCATTTCTGCTGCGCTAAGGGAGCAGTATATAGAATCCTAGCACATGAGAGCTGTTTTAAGGCATAAACCGCCCTTTGATATAAAGGGGCATTGAGGTTTAGGAGAAGTGTGATCACAGGGTGTGCCCTGCCCACCCCTCACTCACCAGTTGCAGTTGGCCGAGCAGAGGTTGAGGGAGTTTTTTGTTTTTGGTTGGACAACCTTGGTCACCTGGTCGACTCGCAAGCTACCCGGTGAGGTGCCTAGGAATGCTTTTGTGCACTGCTTTGCTCTGGGGCCTAGAGTTCTAATTTTCAGCTGTCGTTTGATCAGTAGTTAGTGTAAAGTCTTTAAGGTCCAGGTGTGCAGATTGCAGCCCTTCAAAGGCTGTGGTGGCTTTGAACTTGGTGTAGTCCACCATTGTTGCCATGGTAGTAATCTCCACTTGATGTGACCATTGCTAGAATTGCAGAGATGCTGTCTACCCGGGGGATTGGAGGAGAAGGAAACCTTGAAGGGATGTCACCATGGCCAGAGACGGAGACGAAGCACAGGTCTGCATGCAAAGCGACTATAGGGTTGTGCAGAGGGCAACACAATGAGTGGTGTGATTGTAGGATCTTGGGCAGATCAAAATTATTTTGTAAAAGCGTGGACTGATGAGAGGCAGTTGATTGGTTAGAAGAAGAGCACTGACTCCTCCAGTATGTAGCGATGACTGTGTGTCATTTATATACGTGCAAGGTAAATCTATTTTTGCCCAACTAAGGTGTCCTCTAAATATCATTCTGATTTTTTTGGTGTATTTTTATTATATAGTGCTTTCGCGAAAGCGCTGTACATAGAACAGGTACATCCAATTATCAGCCATCAGTGGTCCATGAATAGGTACAAACTTTGGAAGGGTGAGCGGCTGAATTGGCCTTGCAGGGTTTTGAATCTGCATTTCGAAGGGATTGTGTCCTCCGACGTATTCCTTATCTTAGATAGAAATCCTTCAGCTTTGCTGGCCTCGGAAAATTTTTTCGCCAGAGGGCGCTGCGCGTCGATGATCGCCGAGTCGATGACCCTCGACGGCCTCCGTGCCGACGTCGACGTCATCCTGCCTATAAAGGCCGCGCGCAGCGTCCGTTGCTCAGTTCCGTTTTTCCGCGCTTCGTTGTGCCTCGGAACACCGTTGCTCAGTTCTCGTCAAGATAACGTATATAATAACTACTATTTACCTCGATATCGATGGCATCCTCCTCCGACCCGACGACCCCTCGGTCCGGTTTCAAAAAGTGCCGAGACTGCGGGAAGAAAATGTCGTTGACGGACCCTCACAGGGTCTGTTTGTGGTGTCTGGGAATCACGCACCAGAGTTCGGAGTGTGAGGAATGCCTTTCCATGACGGCGAAAGCCTTGAAGGAGCGTAGGGGGAAGCTCGAGAGAGGTAGGTCAACTTTAACTTCCTCGAAAGCTTCTTCGGTAGAGTCGAGACGTTCGTCTCCTCACCATAAAAAACACTCTCGATCTAGATCACGAAGTGGCTCCCACCACTCGTCGACATCGAGACACTCGAAGAAGAGACGTAGGAGATCCCCTTCGTCATCTTCGTCGAGTTCTCCTGAGAGAGTTCATTGCCCCACAAAACGCAGCTCGCAAGCTGAGTGGGAGGAATTCAGGAAAAAGATGCTAAGCGTCTTCGAGAAAGCGGCCTCGTCCCCCTCGAAGACAGCTGAGGGTGATACCCCGGGTAAAAAACCCAAAAAATCTAAACGCCGCGAGTCGCAGTACCCGGCGGAAAAGTCAACCCGAAAGCGCCTCGAGCCATCGGGAGATAAAGCATCATCGACGCCATCGTCGAAAACTCCTTCGAAACAGAGGTCGGCGCCATCGACGCCGTTGTCGAAGGATTCATCGGCGCATCAGTCGATCGAGTCGACGCCGACGTCGACGCCGATATCGACGCCGGTGAAGGAAAGAACCACGGCTACTCCACAGCCAACGGTTAGACAAAAGACCTCCGACTCGACGCCGAGAACGTCGACGTCGTTCTCGAGCAAGACTCCGATCCTTTCGAGTTCTTCGAGGCCTAGTACACATTTCTCGACGCTTTTCACGGCGCCTTCGAGTACTTTCACGTCGGTGTCGACGACATCGACGTTTTCAAGGCCTGTGATGATGGCTCCTTCTGCATTGGAAATGGGGTTTATACCATTCCAAAAACCAATGTATCCCCCTTTAACCTCGATTTTTGAGGAAAGGGAGGATTCAGACCAAGATATTGATTTACAGAGGACCACATCACCAGAGCCAGAGACTTTCGCCTCTGAGGAAGGAAGATTAAAAAATCTTCAGGATGCACTTCAGGAAGCTAGTGGCTTGGACACTTCTCCTGAAGCAGAATTTATCAAACCAGACCCAGGAGAACATGCGGAGACTCCATATAGAGCTCTGATGTCTAGAATCATAGAATTTATGGGTTGGTCTGCACCTTCTCCTGCCTTTCAGCAGGATGACCTCACTGACATACTGGACAAGGGCCCACAGGAGGATCCTGTGGTTCCATTTCACTCTGCTCTACAGAGAAGGATTTTGACAAACTGGGAAACGCCAGAAATTATCCCGGCAGTAAATAAAAAACTGTCAACAAAATACAGGGTGGCTAGTTCTGACCCTGAATATTTGTCAAAACACCCTACTCCTGAGAGCTTGGTTGTACAGGCTGCAACCTCATCAGGCAGCACATCTGCATACCCCACTGCTCCGCAGGATAGGGATGACAAAAAATATGATGCCATGGCTAAGAAGGTTTTTTCTGCCTGTAGCATGGCGTTAAAGTCTATTAACGCGACCTGTACGCTCGCTAGGTTCAGCCACACCCTTTGGGAGTGCGCTTCATCAGCGGCTGACTGCCTCCAAGAAGGAGAGGAAAGGGACGCATTTTTAAACATCATCAGGGATGGTAAAGATGCGATGTGCGAGACCCTACAAACTGGCCTAGATTCTGCTGACAGTATCAGCAGGGCCATGGCGGCAAGTACCACAATCCGCAGGCATGCGTGGTTGAGGAAGTCTGGTTTTGCCTCTGACGTGCAGACCAGGCTTTTGAATATGCCCTTTGACGGTTCTACCCTCTTTGGAAAGAAGGCGGATGACAGTTTGGAGAAACTGCAAACGTCCAAGGCAGCAGCCAAGTCATTGGGAGCTGCTATCCGTCAGAATACCTTTCGTCCTTCGGGATCATCGTGGAGAGGACGGTCCTTTCGTTACTATTCCTCATATGGAAGGGGCAGGGGACGACCGGCTCAAAGAGGCCAAGGAAGATTTACCCGTGGTGGACGGGGTAGGGGAAAGAAAGCCGCACCCGCAGGAGCAGGAGCCACTTTACCTTCGGCAACTGCATCAGCCGCTTCAAAACCACTCTGAGGTCTCCCCTCACAGAACACCAGTAGGGGGCAGGTTAACTCACCATCTGACGGAATGGCAGGCTATTACGTCAGATGCTTGGGCTCTGGAGACAGTAGCCCAAGGTTACTGCCTGCCCTTCCTACATATCCCTCAGAGTCATCCACCGGGGAACAACCCTTTGAAGCTTCCAGATCCGCTCCTCTTGCAGGAGGTTTTAGACCTGCTAGAGAAAGGTGCCATAGAACTGGTACCTGTAGCGGAAAGGAACAAGGGTTGGTACTCCCCCTACTTCATAATACCGAAGAAGGACGGAGGACTGAGACCCATCTTAGACTTACGGGAATTGAACAAATTCCTCCGAAAGGACAAGTTCAAGATGGTGACTCTCTCTCAGATCCTTCAGGCCCTCCAGCTTCAGGACTGGTTGGTATCTCTAGACCTCCAGGACGCTTATTTCCATGTGCCGATCCATCCCAGGCACAGGAGATACCTGAGGTTCGCAATTGGCAGCTCTCATTATCAATTTCGAGTTCTGCCATTTGGGCTAACCTCCGCCCCGAGGGTCTTTACCAAGCTAATGTCGGTTGTGGCTGCAAGTCTAAGGAGGGAAGGGATTCATGTCTACCCTTACCTAGACGATTGGTTGATCAGAGCTGTATCTTCGGAACAGGCTCAGAGACAACTAGATTATGTTTGCCACTTCCTTCACAAGCTGGGCTTCTCCCTCAATTTAAAGAAGTCACAGATGATACCATCACAGAGACTCCAATTCATTGGAGCAGTCCTGGACACTTCCCTGGGAAAAGCCTTGCCACCAGAGGTGAGGGCTCGAGATATTCTGCAGATGGTCATCAGATTTCAGAATGCCCAATATCTCCCAGCCTACGACTTTCTGAGGTTGCTAGGCCTCATGGCATCCTGCATATTCCTCGTGCCGGAGGCTCGCCTGAGAATGAGATCCCTCCAGTGGGCACTGAGAACTCAGTGGTCACAGTTCTCAGGAAGGATGACAGATCTCCTTCGGATCCCGGTCAAAGTAGCCCGAGACCTTCAGTGGTGGGCCTGTCGGGAGAACATCCTGAAAGGAGAAATGTTTTGGCAACCATGGCCGGAGATAACAGTAGTCACGGATGCCTCACTCACGGGGTGGGGAGCTCACGCCAACGACTTGACCATCAGCGGTCGTTGGTCTCCATCGGAGTCCAGACTACATATCAACCTGTTGGAGCTGAGAGCCATCAGACTAGCGCTGAAGGCTTTTCTGCCGTCTGTACGGGGAAGAAACGTCCTAATAATGACGGACAATACAGTGGCCATGCACTACCTCAACAAAAGAGGAGGCGTAGGCTCACTACCACTGTGCAGAGAGGCGATGCAGCTCTGGTTTTGGGCAATTCAGGAAGGAATCTCTCTATCGGCAATTCACCTAGCCGGAGAGAAGAACTTGACAGCGGACGCTCTGAGCAGGCAGAGCACAGTCTCTCACGAGTGGGAGATAGCTCAGGAAGTCCTTCAAGAGATCTTCGCCCTTTGGGGAACCCCTCAAGTGGATCTGTTCGCCACCAGTATCAACAGGAAGTGCGACAGATTTTGCTCAAGGGAATTTCCCCCGAGAGGAGCTCTAGGAGATGCGTTCGTAGTGGACTGGGAGTTCCCACTTCTGTACGCGTTCCCTCCGGTCCCTGTCATTCCTCAAATGATCAGGAGGTTGAGAAGGTTTCGGAAGACCATGATCCTAATTGCCCCGGATTGGGCCAGGAGAACGTGGTACCCGGACCTTCTAGACATGTCCATCTGCCCTCCAATTCGACTGCCATACAGAGAGGATCTTCTCTCGCAGAAGGAAGGTCAGGTTCTCCATCCAGCCATCAAGACCCTCAACCTTCACGCTTGGTGTCTGAAAGGTTGAGGTACAAGGATTGGGACCTTCCGGATGATGTTATGGAGGTGTTGCTTTCGGCCAGAAGGCCGGCAACTAAAACTCTATACCGCTGCCGTTGGAACAAATTTTGCAGCTGGTGCAGAGAAAAGAATATTGAACCCTTTTCTTGTGGTACACCTATGGTGTTGTCATTCTTACTTTACCTGGCTAATTCAGGCCTACAGGTTGGCACAATTAAGGGCTATCTCGCAGCGCTATCAATCTTTAAGCGCACTGCAGAGGAGCCTTCATACTTCAAAATTCCATTGGTAATACAATACCTAAAAGGATTAACTAATGTTTATCCCCCGAAACCTTTTCAAGTTCCCTTATGGGATTTAAACCTAATTTTAAACTTCCTAAAGGGTGCCCCTTTTGAACCACTACACTCTTGTTCATTGAAGCTTCTCACCCTCAAAACTGTTTTGCTAATAGCATTGACATCTGCTAGAAGGGTTAGCGAGTTGCAAGCCTTATCGTGTAAACCTCCACATACAATCTTTTACAAGGACAAAGTTGTTCTTCAGGTGAAGCCTAACTTCCTCCCGAAGGTAGTCTCGGAGTTTCACATCACTCAGAAGATTATATTACCTTCTTTCTACCCTCCTCCTCATCCGGGGAAGGAGGAAGAGAGACTGCACAGGCTGGACCCTAAGCGAGCCTTGAGCTTCTATATCAGCAGATTGGCTAAGATCAGACAAGCAGACCAACTCTTTGTAGGTTATGCAGGACATAAGTTGGGCCTTCCAATAACAAAACAAACCATCTCCAGATGGATTATTTTAGCCATTCTGGAGTGCTACAAATTGGCAGGGAAGGAGCCTCCTCAAAATCTAAGGGCTCATTCTACCAGGGGTATCGCAACATCCTCAGCCCTTCAAAGAGGGGTGCCAATTCGAGATATATGTGCGGCTGCCACATGGTCGTCCGCACATACATTTACCAAATTCTATAGCCTGGATTCCTCCTCTAGTCAAGAAACTAGATTCGGCAAGGCTGTGTTACACTCTGTCCATTCTGGAAGGGTAACATAACTTTTATTACTCCCGCCTCCAGTCACAATACCACTGCTATGGGAGTCTATCTAAGATAAGGAATACGTCGGAGGACACAATCCCTTCGAAGAACTAGTTACTCTTACCTTGTAACGTTCTTTCGATGGGATGTTCCTCCGACGTATTCCTTATCGACCCTCCCATCCATCCCCGCAGTATGACTTCCTGTGGGTTTGCAGCCTATGCTCCTTCAAGGTGATTAGTCTAATCCAAAAACATTACTGGGGACTACAAAACGGAACTGAGCAACGGACGCTGCGCGCGGCCTTTATAGGCAGGATGACGTCGACGTCGGCACGGAGGCCGTCGAGGGTCATCGACTCGGCGATCATCGACGCGCAGCGCCCTCTGGCGAAAAAATTTTCCGAGGCCAGCAAAGCTGAAGGATTTCTATCTAAGATAAGGAATACGTCGGAGGAACATCCCATCGAAAGAACGTTACAAGGTAAGAGTAACTAGTTCGTCTCTCTGATGGCTGCAGCGCACGCTCAACTTTCTGCGCCATTTTATTGGCTACTGAAGACTCTGTTGAAGTGCTGACATAAGTAGTCCACATGCCTACCACAGTAGGTGAACCCCCCGTTATAGCCCTGTGTATGTTTCCTTGTCCAGAAAGTGCCAGTCAAATTTTTGACGGCTGTACTATGTGGTAGCTTTTTATTTCATTTTCTTTTTTTTTTTTTTTTACTGCTTTGGTACCCTCTTGTTCCCTGAAAATGTAGCCTAATGGCTACCAAGTACTTAATTGATGAGACCAGGCCATTCTTTTGTCGTTTCTCATGGCTGGAATGTACATTGTATAAGTGAGCTCTGACTCAGAATTCTGCTCCATGTGCCTTTTGGTTCAATGTAGTCAGATTTTGACTGACATGGAGTTTGGTTTTCTGTTCCTGATTGGATGGCTGCCCATACTTTTTTGAGCAGCCTTGCTGATCCATGTGCGGCGGCCCTGCTGCTGTTGTTCTCATGTCCCTACTCCCTCGTGGGACCGCTTTGACTGGATGCTCCAGTGACTCCTACAGTCTTTTATTCCAACCTGGGGGGTCCATTGACTTTTGGTGCTTCACTGGTGCTTTTCTCTTGGGGCTTTACTTGCATTCCTTCTCCATGGCACTTCTGATTGCTACATACACTGTATCTAGGGCTTGGCTCCATCACTGCAATATTTCTTTAACTTGCCTTTGGTTATTGAACGTGCACCTGGATCTCCTTTGGTGTGGCCCTCTGTTGCTTTCCAAGCAGACTCTGTTAATTCCTACCTGTTTATAGCTTCTTGGGAGCCCTCTATAGACTTTGTACTGTTGGTTCCCAAAAACGAAATTTCTAAGCTCACTATGTATCTAAAAAGTGTATTTACCCGTAAAATTGATTTGAATACTTGCTTAAATTGTAATTTGTGTATTTTATGCTTGCTGCTTTTTAAACTACTTGTTAGGCTGCTTTACAAAGGTTACTGTATGTGACCGAACTTAGATCTTGGGTGAATGGGGTTACACCTCTTAGGGCCTGAACCATACATGGATTTGATATAACGTCGAGCAGCCAGGCTTTTAGTGTAAGGAGGGAGGAGGGCTTGAGTGAGGTACAAAAATCTCAGAGCGCACTTATTCCAATAAAACACTGAAACACTTGGAAGTTATATAAACATAGTTACCATATAAACCAAATGCACACTGTTGAAGTAAGTATTACACACAGTAAAACAATAGAGGAACACGTGCAGCAGTCTTGGAATAGTAAACCACAATTGTAATTGCATTAGAATAGCTTTTTCAGTAGGAAATGACATAGTAAAACCATTTGAAACATATATGCATAGTCTTATAACGTTTTGTAACCTTGTTCCAGCCTGTCTTAAAGAGTGCAACCCCAGCGTTTGAGAGTCTCTCAATCTTCAGAGGGGACACTGGGCCACCAGTGACCAGGGTTTTAGCAGGAAAGGGGGAAACTGAGTACAAGGTTCAGTGTGGCATAGTTCAACAGGATCTCTTCAAGGTTTGCAGGGAAGTACAAGTTAGGTTTTGATGGTCAATAAAGTTCGGATGCTTCATTGAAGGGTTGCCCCAAGGAATGAAGAGACTGATTAAGTGGTGCAATAGTTGTTGCTTTAACATGTTTTTAAATGAAAACCAAACCTATCTATCCCCAGCTGTAAGGGATTGGGCCCTACATAAACTAAAGAAACTTGGGTGCTCATCGGGAAGTCTGTGTGAGTCGAAGCAAAAAGGCACTGTCTCAGTCACTGTTAAGACAGTTTTTCTGAAGTGCAACTAAGGGCTTAGTACAACCATACTTCTCCAGCATGGGGTCTGGCATGGATTCACATGCTCATGAATATTCCCAGTCGCCAGGCTGGGAATCCTCGGTAAAAGAACTATATCTCTTTTCTAAACTAATCACTGTCCTCTGGGTCATACGTCCTCTATTCAATGACAGGCCTCTGCCTAAGCCCCTCCTCATGCAGCCATCTTAAGATTTTTACTGCACGCCTCCAGTTGGGTGTCCCTTTTCTTCATCTGACGATAATGGGGACCCTTTCCCCTGAAGGGCGAAGATCCATTGAAGATTCTACAAGGCCTCTTGGGCCTACTTCGCGCCCTCCGACCATGATGGAGAAGGAGGGAAGGTTCCTCTTCAGGCCCTGCACCAAATGTGGGCTACAAAATGTTTGTGGAGGAAAAACACCTACAATGCCTCTACTGCCTGCACCCGAAGCACAAGGAAGTAGAGTGCGAGATATGCCTCGTTTTCTCCAAGAAAACGACGAAGGGCAGGCGTAGTAGGCTGGCGGCATGGCTTAACGCCAAGGCCTCTGACCGTTTCACCGAGCGGGGTTATGCCTCACCCAGGACCGGCCAGTCCGAGGAGTGGTCTTTTAAGTCCGTTGAGGGTGCCTCATCTGTGGGGGCCCAAGATGAGGCCAAGAGCTGCAAGTCCGAGTCCACCAGGGTCGTGATGGCAGTGGGCGACTTCAGCATCACCTTCTGCCTCATTGTCAGCCTATCGTCAAGCTCCTCTTCAAAGAGGAAGTCATCTACCCGGGCTAAACTAGGTGAGAATTCCGAGAAGCCGTGGATGGAGAAGACCGAGCAGCCCCAAGCGGGTGCAACCGGCACAGGCTAAGACTTTGTATTCGTTGATGACTACCACTACAGCTACAGGTGGCGATCCTACAAGGGTAGCTCCCACGGCTCTGAAAGTGTCAGTCCCGAGGCGCCACACCGCTGCAATGCCTTTGACAAAGTCTTCAGCCACGCCAGAAGGGGTGAAACCGGCCCAGGCCCCGGTTCAAGACCCTCAGGGGGAGGGGAGGACAAAGCCCATAAACATCCCTCCCAGGCCATCACCCAAACCACGGTGGTCTCGTCCATGGACGGTGAAGATCAAGAGTCCTTGCACACGGTCCACTAGAATGTTTAAGAGGACGCCGATGACGGCGCAGGGCCTAATTTTCCTGCTCTGCCTTCTCAGCCGAGGGACATTTCCTTGGATATTCTGTCGACTCTACACACCTTGGTGTTGGAGATCCAGATGAGGAGGCCTCCGGGACCTGTGGTCTCCCAGGTACCCGATCAGCTTCCAGCAAAGAAGAGGAAGCATCATTCAATGCCCCCATTTCAATCTCCTCCACCACGTCTGGCCCCTTGTCCCCCAGCAGAACAAGACACGGGAATGGATACGGCGACTACTGATGAGGAGGGCATCATCTCAGCGGACGGTGAATCGACATATTTGGATGCTCCACATTGGGTGTCCTCACCGGATGAGGTGGGATGGTTTCACTCCATGATTGCCGGAGCCTCTGGGCTTTTCCAGCTAATGCCTGAGGAAACCAAGAAGGGAGGGCTGCTTGTATCAACGGTGCAATGCCAAGAGGAAGACCATCCTGGCGGTGCCTTTTCTGGACCATGTTTGGGAGGAGGGCCTGGCCCTCGTGAAGAACCCTTGCACAGCTTCAGCCAAACTGGATAGGCTGGAGAAGAAATATAGGGTGCCAGACTCAGTACCCAAGGGCCTGAGGTCACAGCCATCGCTGGATTTGGTGGTATCGGTGGCCGCGAGGAAACGGTTGGCTAACCTGTCCTCGTCGTCTTCTGTCTCTCTGGACAGCGAGAGGGGGCGGGGAGGATGGACGCCATGGGAAAGAAGGTGAGTTACTCCGCGCCGTCCACTATCAAGGCGGCCAACGCACTGGCGATCCTGGCCAGGTACGACAGGGAATTGTGGTACAAGCTGGGGCTGATCCTGGAGTTCCTCCCTGACGATAAGATTGAGGCAGTCGCTCTCTTCCAGGAAGGGGAAGTGATGTCTGATCACGCCATCACAGTGGAATTGGTCGCTGCCAAAACAGGGTTCCGGCAAATGGGGAACAGTGTCTGCCTTCGTCAACAAGGTTGGATGAAAGCCACGAATTTCCGTCAGGAAGTCCAAGCGAAGGTGCTGGACATGCCCTTCGACTGAGAGAATCTGTTTAGGAAGGTTGTTCCTCCAAGACATCAATACGGATATGGCTTGTTCCCTGGGTGTTCTCCAATAGCACCGCTCGTCTTTTCGCTCCTCCAGGGGAATGCCGAGCAGGTCTTCAAAAGTGTTCTCCATGTCGTAAGCCTAAATAAGCTGTTCCCAGGCCTACTGTAGCAAAGACCTTGTCACTGTCGCCTGCAGGGCAGGACGCCTGTGCCAAAGCAAGCCTGAGCGGGACCTCGGGCCTCCACTTGCGCGCCCCAGTGGGAGGCCGGCTGACAAGGTTAGTCAGCGAGTGGAGAAAGATCACCACTGACAGATGGGTGCTGGACGCTCTCGCCCAAGGACAAACTGTGGATTCCAACACAGGTTTCCGCGTAACCCTCAGATTACCTGTCGGGAGCATCACATACCTCAGCTTCTGGAAGGGGTACGAGCCATGCTGCAAAAAGGGGCTCCAGAGCTGGTCCCCCAACAGCCCCGGGGCTCCAGAGTATCTATTCCAAAGAAGACAGGGGGCTGGAGGCCCATCCTAGACCTACGACATCTGAACAAAACTAGGGATGGTCGCGTTGCTCGGCCAACTGGAAAAAGGAGACTTCTTGACATCGTTGGACCTGGAGGATGCCTACTTCCATGTCCCCATTCACAAACATTGGAACGTTCTACGTTCCATGGTGTAGGGACAGCACTACCAGTTCAAGGCCCTACTTTTCGGCTTGAAGTCGGCCCTCCAGCGTGTTGATGAAATGCCTGGCACCAGTGGCAGCCCATCTGCGTGTGCAAAGCATACACTTGTACATTGCTCGCGGGAGCTGGCCGAAGGACACACGGAGATCAGCTATTGACAGATCTGGGATTCTCCGTCAACTATTCGAATTCCTGCTTAACGTCATTGCAGGACGTGCTGTTCTTAGGCACCAGACTCAATACCGGGTCTTGCCTGGCGTAGCCCTCAGAGGAGATGTTAGTATTTATTCAAGAAAATGTGCAACGGCTGTTGTCGACCAAGAGGGCCACGGTACATGCCAGCAAGTAGTTACTGGGCATGTCGTCCTGCATCTATCCCCGGCTCTGTAGGTTGCAGATGCGACCCCTGCAGGAATTCCTGGACGCCCGCTGGCTACAGGTGTCCGGAAGCTTCACAGAAGAACTCTCTCTCAGAGTTCCGTTGGCCGATAGGATGGTGGGGCATCTACTCCACATCGCCCAAGGCACAGGATTTCAACCCCCTCCCCATACCAGGAGACGATCACCACGGACGCCTTCCTGGAAGTTTTGGGAGTGCACACCGGACGTCTGCACGGCAGATGTCTGTGGCTTGCTGGAGAAGGATCTTCATATCAACATCCTGGAGCTACGGGCAGAAAGTCGTTCCTGCATCTCTGAAAGGCAAAGTGGTGAGTATCTTTACTGACAACACCACAACCATGTTCTACATCAGGAAGCAGGAGGGCACTCGAGCCCCAGCACTCTCCAAAGAAGCTCAGGACTTGTGGTGCTGGGCTGTCGGACAGGGGATGTTCCTCGTCCCTCTCCACCTGGCGGGAGTCAAGAACACCATTGCAGATTACCTCAGCACAGAACTGCGCTTCTGCCATGAGTCGAAGCTATGTCAGGATCAGGTGGGAGCACCTATTCATCAAAAGGGGTAGACCCTAGATAGATCTATTTGCGATGGTGGCAAACTGTTTGCCAGCAGATTCCACCAGCCGAGGAGCCTGGGGGACGCGTTCTCCTTCCTGTGGGAAGGGCGTTTCTGTATGCGTTTCCTCTGTTCTCTCTACTGCTATGAGTCATAAACGCACTCGGAGCGTGTCCATGCAAGATGATACTCATCACCCTGGCGTGGCAAAGGCAGATTTGGTATCTGGACCTTCTCGGCCTGTCCTTCACCTCCGGTCAAGCTTTCAGTGGTTCCGGATCTTCTCACCAGAGGAGAAGGCTCAGTCCTTAATCACAACCCAGGATCGCTGAACCTGAGTTCTACGCACCAAGTGGAAGCATTTCGCTACGTGGCTCTGGTCTCAGAAGATTACCCCTCTGAGGGTCACGGCCCCACAGATCCTTCTGTACTTCCTATCCTTGGCCAAGGTGCCCACCTCCAAGGTACATCTGGTGGCCATCTCCTGCTACACCAGGTCCCCAGGAAGATCTTCACTTTGATCCCACCGACAGGTCAAGGTGTTTCCCGAGGACTTTTCCGATCTTTCCCGCCGTGAAGGCTCCTGTACCGACATGGAACTCAACGTGGTTCTGACGAGGCTTGTATGGGCCCACTTTCGAGCCTATGCATCAGGCCGCACTCGTGGAAAACTGCTTTCTTTGTGGCCATCACCTCTGCCAGAAGGGTAGGTGAGACCAGGCCCTATCCTGCAAGCAACCATACCTGACTTTCCATGAATCGTGGGTGGTGCTGCGTACGCACCGCTCTTTCATGCAGAAGGTTCTGTCGGAATTCCACCTCAACGAGTCTTTGTTAACTTGTTTTTTTTCCCCAAAACCTTTGTTGCTGGTGGAATGGGCATTGCACTCGCTGGACGTTGCTCATGCCCTGAAGTTCTATCTGACATGCACAAAGATTTTTCGGAAGACTTTGGTCCTGTGAACCATGGGAAGGCCTTGTCCAAGGCTTCCGTTTCAAGGTGGCTCTCTGGCTCCATCACGCACTGTCATCGGTTGGCAAACCGACCGCTGCCAGTTCGTCCAAGAGCCCCATCCACCAGAGCGATCGCTGCGACAACAGCCTTCCTGTCTTGTGTGCCCCTGCTGGACATCTGCAGGGCTGCTGCGGTGGAGGTTCACGCACATCTTCGCGAAGTTCTACTGCATTGACCGGAATTCCAGGGAGGAGTCCAGAGTTGGCCAAGCAGTGCTACCCAACCTGTCCGCTTGAGGTGAGCCTGTTCCCGAGGTAAGAGTTAATAGCT
This sequence comes from Ambystoma mexicanum, assembly GCF_040938575.1. NCBI lineage: Eukaryota > Metazoa > Chordata > Amphibia > Caudata > Ambystomatidae > Ambystoma > Ambystoma mexicanum. The sequence goes on along the minus strand of NC_090937.1, from coordinate 1,663,126,166 downwards.
TCTGTTGAACCTTGCCACCTTGCCTGGTTGTGTAATGTTGTACTGCTATGTATTTCCGGAAGCACCTCAAAACCTTCCTCTTTGCTTCTGCTTTCTCTCTCCCTCTCCCCTGCTGAACAGCTTATTAATTCTTCACCGAAACTGCACTGATCCTGCAACTGGACCACTCTAAATGGCCTCGGTCCTGGGCCCTGCCACTCTCCACTTGCACTGATGCCCTGGAACCCCTTTGCACTGCGGGACTGTCTCTGTATCCCTACAGCCCCCCCCCCTTCCCCAGCACTTGTTCTGCACTTACCTCGCACTTGCCACCAGTTGGCTCTATTTATTTATTACTTTACGCCACTTACCTTGTACTGCACTTCCCCCCCCTCCCCTTCCCCTTGCACTTTTCCCCCTCCCCAACCCCTGCACTTGCGCGATCTGAATGACACCTGGCCTAGTAAGATCGTTTGTCTCCCCTTGTCCCCCCCCCCCCCCCCTGCCTCGTCGCGCCTTGAAACACCTGTGTATAGGCGCGTTACAAATACCATATCATATCATATCATATTCTATATTCATGAGCATGTGAATCCATGCCAGACCCCATGCTGGAGAAGGAACAAGTTACTTACCTATAACTATTGTTCTCCAGTATGGATCTGGCATGGATTCACATTCGAACCATCCCTCCTGCCCTTCTGGGGCTCTTCTTGGCCATACTGCCACTTTACGTGCTTACCAAGTCTGAAGATGGCTGCCAGAGGCAGGTCTTAGTGAGAGGACTGTCATTGGATGGGGGTAGTATGACCCAGAGGACAGTGATTGGTTTAGAAGAGAAATACAGCTTGAACGTGAATTATTATTATTTTTTGTATTTTTTTTTTTATTGAGGATTCCCAACCTGCCAGGGAATATTCATGAGCATGCGAATCCATGCCAGACCCCATGCTGGAGAACAATAGTAACAGGTAAGTAACTTAAACAACTGAGACAGTACACAACTCTACTCTTGGTATAAGTCTGTACCACCTGATTGTTTGGTAGCGTAGACTGAGCGGCCAGGCTTGTCTTGGGAGGGAGAGAGGGTTGTAGCTTGGTACAAAGAAATTGTAGCATACATATGGGCCAAGGAAACACTAGGTATTGTTAAAAGAAATAATTAATTAAAAGGGTTTATTTAAATGCGAGCACACCAAGGTAAATCTTCGGTAAATAAGTACTTTTATATTATATATAAACTCAATTATGAAAACCAACTCAATACTTAAAGTAGTCCAAGCTATTACACCTTCAGAATGCAATCTGATGTTCTTGGGTAGTTTAACCAGGTTACATATAGGCACTACCAGTCATGAACGCTCACAGGGCTTGTTGGCAAAAGGATCAAGGACCACAACCCTCTGCAAAATATGGGAGTCCTGGTTTTGCCAGAGGGGTGAGGCCTTGGGCCGACGACAAGGATGCACTGCGTGATTTACCATGCTGCATGCGATCAGCAACAGTAGAAGTCCCCACTTTGGATACTGGGCTCTCTTTACGGGACCACAACTCCTCAGAGCTTGAGGAGGGACAAACTTAGCTATGCAGAACTTGTAGGCCTATCAGGTCAAATGAGTGTGGCAGCATTGAAGGGGTCCACTGTCGGAGAGCAGAGTTTCACCTTCAGGTGGATGGGTTGGCCAATGGTGGCCCCATCAGCAGCCCCCCTCCCGCATCCATTTTTGGCACATTTGTCTTTGGATACTTGGTTCCAGTGGTCCACTGTATAAGGCTCTGGGTCCTCTTGTAATATCTGAAATCCTAGCCTGGTGGGACCCCAGCCCACAGATCTGTATACCTGAAACCTTCAAACTGGGCACGTGACCCCACTGGGTCCAGGTCCTGTAGGGGCCATTCCCCAGGCTCAGGACAGAACTGCCAAGAGGATGTGCTTATGTGTCCACATTCTACCCCTGCCCAGGGGGGAACTGCAAAAAGTATATCTGAGCAGGAAGTGGCGGCTTAAAACACCATGGCCAGTTGTGTTGAGCACCGTGGGGCTAAATCTGCTATTCAGTAACTCAGTGAGGGATGGCGTAAGCTTTGATTCTAGAATTACTTCAGAACCCAAAAATAAATTCAATTTTTCAGTAGAAAATGACCATTCTGATGTGCATAATGCAGACCGAAGATAAACTACTTCAGGAACGCCAAGTATTGGCTTATTAATCTACATTGAATTACGAACCATACAATTACCAAATCGCCATAAATATGCAACATAACAGAGTTATACACATCGCACCTTTGGCAAAATGATAGTGTCCAAAAGTCATCCCAACATGTTTCTGTCTTAATCTTCTCAGGGGCTACTCAAGGGCAATCCTTTTCTTTCAGGCTTAACATCTGTTGGAAATAATCAATTGCCCGACCACAAGTTAAAGCGTTGAACCGATCGGTTTACCTACAGTAAATTACTACTCTTTTTAAAACAACCAATTTTGACGTTTTTTTTTTTTTTAGGTTATAGAAATTATCTTTGTTATTGGTTATGATGAGGACAGCACCGATAAATCGTGCATTGCTCATGCGTTTTCTGCCATTCCTTTCTGTGGTAGAACTGCATCAAAATTGAAAAACCTATTGATAGTGGGGAGTCTTTTGCATTAATAAAACTAATTTGCATGGAACAAATTGATTTGAGGAAATAATCCTCGATTCTTGTAAAGAACAGGACTAGCTCTTCGAACACTGCAGAGAAATACGAGCCATCCCTTCATCTTGGACAGAAGCGGTGATCGTACCGATTTTCAAACAAGCCGACAGGGAAGAACCGGGCAACTACCGCCCGATAGCACTCCTTGACTTAATAGGGAAAATGTTTGCAACCCTACTTCTAGGCCACTTTCGAACATGGGCCAAAATGTCGCCCGCTAACCACCCTTTCCAAATGGGCTTCCTCAAAAACGGAAGCACTACAGTGAACATCTGCATGTTAAACCTTATAAAAGCAAAGGTAAAACAAGGGGCGCCGCCAGTGTTTATGGCTTTCATAGACCTGTCGCAGGCGTTCGACAGAGTGGACATGGAAAGATTCTGGATTAAACTGGAAAGATGGAAATGCCCGAAAGAGATTTTGGACCCAGTGATGGCCCTACATGAGAACACCAGACTAAGAGTGCGCCTTAACACACAAGGCATGCTATCGCGAGAAATTCCCTCAAACTGCGGAGTAAAGCAGGGCTGTCCTCTAGCTCCTGCCTCATTTATTGCGTACTTGGGAGATTACAAGGAAGCAGAACTCTCAGTAAGATCCTTTCCACCTAAATTGGGAAATGTGAACATCTCACGGCTACTATATGCAAATGATCTAATTTTATTGGATCAGACGCAGATAGGCCTGCAGCGCCAATTAAACAACTTGGCGGCGTATATGGATGAAAATAATCTCCAAATAAACAAGAAAAAAACAAAGATCCTGATATATCCTGATAATAGGAAAAAGCTTGATGGAAAAAAATGTTATCTGGGCAAGGAAAATATTGAGGTGGTCCCCTCCTACAAATATCTAGGAGTCTTCATAGACGCTTCAAACCAGGAAGAAACAATGCAAGCAATACTCTGGAAAAAAGCAAAAAACCTAGCAGCCCAGATGAGGACCCTGGACAGAAAATATGGGAAATTTTCTATCATACCTGTGATTTAATTCTACAAAGGGAAAGTAGTCCTGACCATAACCTATGGGATGGGTGCAACGCTGAATATGCCGACCACCATATGGCGAAAACTGGAAGGGTATTTGTGGAAATCCCTTTTAGGCCTACCCAACTCAGTCTCAGTAGACCTCACCAGACGAGAGTTAGGTTTGCTATCTCTAGAACAATCGGTAACATCAAGTGCAATGCAACTCTTAAGAAATACCTTACTACCTGAGGCCCCGCCGACTTACAGGATCATCAGAACTGAAATATCAAACTGCAAACTGTCCACCTTGAATAGGTGGGCGGGAAAGCTAAAAGATAAACTGGAAGAGGTGGCATGCACTGAACTAGATTGGCAAATGAATCCAGTACGAGTAAAATCTAAATTGGAAGCACAAGACTGGATAAATACCCTGGAAAAAGCACATGGCAACAAACTGACAAAACACCTGCCTCCGGCCTTCAATAGGCTGAATATGCCGCTACCGTATTGTACATAGTTCCCGAATAAACAACTAAGGACACCCATATGAGAGCACGCTTAAATCTCCTCCCGACACGTGAAATTCTGGCAATCAGATTGAAAACAGGCACTAAAGAATGCAGATTATGTGGAGAAACAAATAAACCGTAAACAATAAGACATCTGCTTATGGAGTGTTCGGAGCGAAGAAAAGTACGGGCTACCTATCTAAACGGCCTGTGCACTGACCTGGTGGGCTTTCAGGGAGAAGAAGCCACTTGGTGGAACAGGCTGATGTCAGGGGAAAAGACGACCTCGACGTTGGCGGCGGCAAAAATTCTGGAAGCCGCTTTCCAAAAAATGAACTCACAAACTGAAGGGCGGTCTACACTCCAAGCAGAAGATCTGGTCGGCTGGTAGTTTGGGTGGGAACTGACTTTAAATCGATAAAACGAGGGATGAGTGAGCCGAACTCTGGCTCTGATTTTGGTCATTCGTCCCTCTACTCTTCTTGTCGGCTCGACCCTTTTCTCCTGCGTTATCTTTTTCTGTTTCCTTACTCGACCTTGATTTTGACAGTTTCTCTACGCTCGCTCATGTCTGCTAATTTCTTAGCTACCAATGAACAGGGTCAAGAGTCTTATAAAAATTGCTAAAGCGATTATAAACGAGTAAATAAATAAAAACATAAAAAATAGTTCTAGCTCTAATCACTGCCAAGTTTGACATTTTTTACATGACCCTGACTAAAGGGATCAGTAATTGAATTTCCCTGAATGGTGCAGTGTCATATGTATTCGAGTGCCAAACTCCACGTCAGATATCGCGTGCCCAGCAAAATGGACGTCGAGTGGCATTGCATCCTGTCTCGGTTTGTAAACGACACTGAACTAATCCACTATTATAGATTTTCTGAATACACAGCCATGTGCTTATTATAGCTTTAGGTTTATATCTATATACAATTGACTTAACAAAATGGCGGAAAAGCCGAGTTATAAATCACATCTATTCTTATCCAGGCAAAATGTTTTTCTGCTCTTATTATTAACCTAAGCACTGACTTAACTTCATAATGTTTTGTTACTGTTAAGGCTGCCCGCAAATTACGCTTTGCAGCTGGCCTTTACCAAAGGTTTCCTGTGGCATCCGCCTCCTTATAGCCGGTGGTAAATGGGGGCGCAGGTCATAGGAATCCAATAGTTTTGCAACTGTATGAAAATCGCCTGCAGGTTTTGCCTTTTGCAGATCGTATGTAATGAGCGCTGAAAGAATGGAGTCCTTGTTTTCAAGATTTTGTCACAAAATATTTAATTGAAACGATCGGAACATCAGCCCAGCCGAAAGGCCACGCAACGTTTTGCAATCCAGCCGAAAGGGCCAGCTGCTGTATACCCGACTGAGCAATTACCCACTGATTTGCCACAGCCATCTGGATCTGCACAGGAGTGGCATCCCCAATAGTGCCATCTGGGATTCACCGAACTGATACTGCAACCAACCCACAGTACGTGGGAACCTTAAACTTTATAGCCTTAAGACACGTGTTGGGTGACTTGCTCAAACTTCTAATTAAACGAGGACTAATATTCTTTCAGCGCAAGATATCCGGGTTCCATTACCTACTAGTCCTTCTCCAGCATGGGGTCTGGCATGGATTCACATGCTCATGAATATTCCCCGTCGTCAGGCTGGGAATCCTCGGTAAAGAAAAAATCAGTATCAGTTTCGTTTCTGATCCGTCTTTCGTAGTAGTAACCAATCACTGATCTCTGCGTCATACTGACCACAGCCAATGACTGCCCTCTACGTAAACCCCGCCTCTGGCAGCCATCTTCAGATTTTTACCGCACGAGTGTTGGGATCCTCGTGCTATTGCTCTCGAGCGTTAGTGCTTTTTTCACGTTTTTTCTCCGAAAAATTTCTCTTTTTTCGGTCAAAAGAGCCTCAAGCTCCACCGTTTCTTCATCCGATTAACGGGGACCCGTGTCGGATTCGTCTACGCCCCTCAAGGGTGAAGATTTCGTCGAGCCACGCTTTTGGAAGACTCCAGAAGTTTCTCAGGCCCATCGCGGACATGGCCCAGGAGAAGGGAAGCTCGACGCCCGGAAAGCTGTTCAGGGTCTGCCCTGGATGCCAGCTTCAGAATGTCTTTGAGGACGAACACTCCCTTTGCCTTTACTGCCTACATGAGGACAAGACGCACGTGGAGAAGGACTGTGCGTTTTGCGGCAATATGTCGGAGCGGACCATGAAGGACCGCCATCAACGTCTCGCCAACTGGCTGGAAGGTAAGAGCCCGTCAGGCGAGAAGAAGAAGAAGAAGAAGAAGTCAGAGCGGTCATCTAAGACCCTTGAGGGCGCCCCGGCGACGGGGGTCCAACAGAAGGCCAAGAACCGCGAGTCCGCTGGCACCGGAAGCGCCGAACGTTCGGGCTCTACGGGCGCCAGGCAGGGCGCATCCTCCCCGGCGCCATCAACCACGAGCCAACGCTCTGGCTCGGGTAAGAGGAAGGCCGAGCACCCGGCGAAGCTCCTGGAGAGACCCCGGTCGAGCTCGAAGGCCCCATCGGAGGAGGAGCGAGGCGGTGACCCTCCCCCTAAGGAGAAGGCGGTGAGCGCACCTAAGGTGGCGAAAGCCTTAATCCCCCGGCCAAGGCCTCTATCGAGACAGTCGCGGCGGCCCTGGCTCAGCCTGTGGAGGCTACACCAGTGGTGGCGACCTCGGGGCCCAGAGTCTCCTCTTTCATGCCCATCGACAGGACCCCCGTGAAACCTCCGACGGAGAAGAAAAAGGGGGGGTAGGAGGTCGTCGTGGATTCGGCCTCAACCTCTGAGGAGGAGCTGATCGAAGTCTTAAGCCACGGCGTTGGCTTGGAAGAAGACCAGCCCGTCGGGAGGGACCCGACGTAGGAGACGACGAGAATGTCGAGGGCGCCGACGGGGCTCCTGACCGCCCGTCGGACTCCCCTCAACCAGTGCCGCAAGACAACTCGGCGGCCATTTTGTTGGCTATACAGTCCTTATGCTCGGAGATAAGGACGAGACTGCCATTACCACCAACGGAGGAACCGCTCCCGACGGGGGACCCGGAGCCAGGCCCTTCTGGGAGCCCCCCCCCTAAGAGAAGAAGGATTCATCCTCCACCTCCTTTTCAGCCATCGCGCCCTGTTCAGCCCTCCTCCCCGTCCACGACACGTGGGGATGATACGGGGACTGACACGGCCGCGACGGGTACAGACGACGAGGTTTACGACGAGGATCTCCCGTTGTCACCTCCCACCCGGGCTTCCCCCCCCCGACGAGATTGGATCGTTTCACTCCATGATCGCCAGGGCATCCGAGCTTTTCCAGCTCTGCCCGGAAGAGAAGGAAGGTTTCCTTTATCAACGGCGCGAGACCAAGAGGAAGACGGTCCTCGCTGTACCTCTACTAGACGATATTTGGGATGAGAGCTTCGCCCTCCTCAAGAACCCATCCACGACGCCGGCTAGAAGGGATTGGTACGAGAAGAAGTACCAGGACCCGGACGCGGCCCCCTTGTGCCTTCGGGCACAGCCGACCCCGGACTCGGTCGTCTCCGTGGCGGCCAGGAAGAAAGCGGGGGGGGGGGCGCGGCCTCTACGTCGACCTCCCCGCCGGACGGCGAGGGAAAGAAATTAGACACGATGGGACGCAGAGTCATCTCGTCGGCAGCGACGACGATTAAGGCGGCCAACGCCTTGGCTATCGTAGCCCGCTACGACAGGGAGTTGTGGTACAAACTGGCCCCCCTGCTGGCCTTCCTACCAGACGACAAGAGGGCGGAGAACCTAGAGATCTTGCAGGAAGGAGAGGTGGCGTCGGACCACGCCATTACGATTGCGACGGACATCGCTGACACTGGATTTCGCCAGTTGGGCAACGGCGTGTGCCTTAGGCGGCGTGGATGGCTCAAGGCTATTGACTTCCGTCAGGATGTGCAGACCAGAGTCTTGGTCATGCCGTTCGACGGAAACAACCTGTTTGGGAAAACAGTGGACGATTCCCTTCAAGCCATCAAGGCGGACACGGAGACTTGGGGTTCTCCAGCAACGGCGGCCGCCCTTTCGGAGCGGCGGAGGCAAACGGGGTGCCTCCAAAGGTTCCAGCGGCGGATTTTCCACCTACCGTCAAGCGGCCCGTTCGTCGTCACAGGAAGCTTACAGGGGACGAGGCAAGTCAGGCGGACCCCGCCGTCATCGCCTAGGAGGACAAGGCGGCAAAGCCTCGTCGAAGCAGGACTGAACCGGCCGTGGGGTCGGGCCCCCACCAAAGCACCCCGGTGGGAGGCCGGCTGGCGAGCTTCATCAGCGTGTGGGAGTCCATCTCCACCGACCGTTGGGTGCTGGACGCCCTAGCTCAGGGTCACGCGCTAGAGTTTCTAAAGAGGTCCCCGCGCGTCCCCCCTGTGGCCAGGAAAGAACATCACGTCCCTCAACTTCTCTTGGAGGTAAAGGCGATGCTCAAGAAGGGCGCCATCGAGCTCGTCCCAAAGAGGCTTCGGGGCTCCGGAGTTTACTCAAGATACTTCCTCGTGAAGAAGAAGACGGGAGGATGGCGTCCCATCCTGGACCTACGACGACTGAACAAATTCATCAAGGCACAGAAGTTCCGGATGGTCACCCTCCAACACGTCCTGGGTCAACTGGAGGAGGGCGATTTCCTGTCGTCGTTGGATTTGGAGGATGCCTACTTCCATATTCCCATCCTAAAGGGACACCGGAAGTTTCTCAGGTTCGTGGGCCAAGGGCGTCACTACCAGTTCAAAGCCCTTCCCTTCGGATTGAGGTCGGCACCCAGGGTGTTCACCAAGTGCCTCGCACCGGTGGCGGCGCAGCTGCGCCGAGAGGGGATCCACGTCTACCCCTACCTGGACGACTGGCTCATCCGAGCAAAGACGAAGGAGCTCGCCGTGGAGCACACGGCAAGGACCGTCCAACTACTCACGGACCTGGGATTCTCCATAAACTACGCCAAGTCCCACCTGGTGCCCGCGCAAGACGCACTGTTTCTGGGAGCGAAGCTCAACACAGTGTCGCTTCTGGCGTCTCCGTCGGAGGAAAGGACGAGGGCCATCTTGGGCAAGGTGCAGCGGATGCTGGCTGCGGACGCGGCCAGGGTGAGGTCCATCAAGTCCCTCCTCGGAATGATGTCTTCTTGCATTTATCTCATCCGCCTGTGCAGGCTCTGGATGCGCCCGTTGCAGGAGTTCCTGGACGCGCGTTGGATCCAGACGGGCAGCTTCGAGGAGAGGATCACACTCGACGAGAGTTTCCGACGAGCGATCCGGTGGTGGGGCACCCGCGCGCATCTGACTGCGGGCATGGACTTCCAGACCCCCGGCCACCAGGAGACAGTGACCACGGATGCCTCCCTGGAAGGGTGGGGAGCGCACACCGAAAATCTGCACGCGAGAGGCCTTTGGCTTCCGACGGAGAAGTCCCTCCATATCAACGTCCTGGAGCTCCGTGCAGTGTTTTGGGCCCTCAGGTCCTTTCTCCCGTCCCTCAAGGGCAAGGTGGTGAGTATCTTCACCGACAACACCACCACCATGTTCTACATCAGGAAGCAGGGCGGTACTAGATCCCCAGCCCTGTCCAAGGAGGCGCAGGATCTGTGGCATTGGGCCGTCGCCCAAGGGATGTTTCTGGTGCCGTTTCATCTGGCAGGGATAAAAAAAAACACCATCGCCGACTCGCTCAGCAGAGAGCTGTGCTCGTGCCACGAGTGGGAACTACGACAAGATCTAGTGGACCGCCTCTTCCGATGGTGGGGCACACCCCAGATCGATCTGTTCGCGACGGCGACGAACTCCAAGTGCCGGAGGTTCGCCAGCAGGTTTCCCCAGCCGAGGAGCATGGGCGATGCTTTCTCGTTCCCCTGGGAGGGCCTGTTTCTATATGCGTTCCCTCCATTGCCATTGCTGATCCGGCTCATCAACCAGCTCAAGAGGTCACGGTGCAGGATGATCCTCGTCGCACCTGCGTGGCCGAGGCAGATATGGTTCCCGGACCTTCTGGACTTGTCAGCGTCCCTGTCAATCAAGCTGCCAGTGGACGCGGATCTTCTCTTCAGGGAAGGAGGCGCCATCCTCCATCACGACCCGAAGTCGCTGAACTTGCAGGCCTGGCTCCTGCAGCGTTAGAGTTTGGAGGATACGACATACCGGCCGACTGCAGAGAGGTTCTTGCAAAGGCCAGGGCGTCCTCAACTCTTAAATGCTATGGACACAAATGGAAGAGGTTCTCTGTCTGGTGCCACGCACAGAAGATTAACCCTCTACGGATTACGGCTCCCCAGGTACTGCCGTACCTTCTGACGCTGGCCAAGGCTGGACTGGCGCACGCGTCCATCAAGATTCATCTTGCTGCGTTCTCCCGATACACCAGAACCACGGGGCGGACGTCTTTGTGGTCTCATCGTCTGGTGAAAGAATTCATGAAGGGACTGTTCAGATCGTTCCCGCCGGTGAAGGCTGCGACCCCGGCGTGGGAGCTCAACGTGGTGCTGACCAAGCTCATGGGACCTCCGTTCGAGCCTCTGCACTCGGCTCCGTTGAAGTTCTTGTCGTGGAAAACAGCGTTTCTTGTGGCCATCACCTCCGCACGAAGAGTGGGAGAGATCCAGGCCCTTTCCTGCAAGCCCCCGTACTTGACTTTTCACGACACAAGGGTAGTGCTCAGGACGCACCTCTCCTTCATGCCCAAGGTGCCGTCTGACTTCCACCTCAACGAACCCTTGGTGTTGCCTGTTTTCTTCCCGTCGCCTTCGTCGTCGGCCGAAAGGACTTTGCACTCGCTGGATGTGGCTAGAGCGCTGAAGTTTTACGTGGACCGCACAAAGTGTTTTCGGAAGACGTCACAACTTTTTGTGAACTTTGGACCTGTCAATCAGGGGAAGGCTCTCTAAAGGCTTCCATTTCCAGATGGCTCTCCGGCTGTATCATGTACTGTCATCGGTTGGCAAACCGACCGCTGGCTGGCCGTCCGAGAGCCCATTCCACCAGAGCGTTCGCAGCTACCCCGGCGTTCCTATCTGGTGTGCCCTTGCTGGACATCTGCAGGGCTGCTACGTGGAGGTCGACGCACACCTTCACGAAATTCTACTGCGTCGATCGGGATTCCAGGGAGGAGTCCAGGGTCGGCCAAGCAGTGCTGCGCAATCTGTTCGCCTAAGGTGAGCCGGGTGAGGAGGTAAGAATTGCTTAATGTTGAGTTTGATGTAATGCTTAATGTTGAGCCTTTGCCACCTCCCGTGGTTGTGCATGTGTGTACTGCTAGGTATTCTTTATTCATGAGCATGTGAATCCATGCCAGACCCCATGCTGGAGAAGGAACAAGTTACTTACCTGTAACTGTTGTTCTCCAGCATGGGTCTGGCATGGATTCACATACGAACCCTCCTGCCTACCCCTCTGCGGCTCTTCACTTGGTCATACTGCCACTTCACGTGCTACCAAATCTGAAGATGGCTGCCAGAGGCGGGGCTTAGGTAGAGGGCAGTCATTGGCTGTGGTCGGTATGACGCAGAGATCAGTGATTGGTTACTACTACGAAAGACAGAAACGAAACTGATACTGATTTTTTCTTTACCGAGGATTCCCAGCCTGACGACGGGGAATATTCATGAGCATGTGAATCCATGCCAGACCCATGCTGGAGAACAGTTACAGGTAAGTAACTTGTTCCTTACACGATGTGTGGGAAACACCGCCTCCCGCGATCTTACTGCAGACCTAACTTTGATTAATTATATATTAGGCAACAACTCACTCAGTGTTCAGCCTCTAGTGCCCAATCCCTCGTCTACTCCATACCCACCTTGAAAGCTTTGAAAATGGGCTGCAGGGATAAAGGCATACAAGTATTCATTCTTGCTTTTACGCCTAGTTTTCCACTCGCTCCATTATAAAATTGGCCCCATTCTGTTTTAATGAACAAACCTTGCACTATGTCACTCCTGTTGTATAAAACGGCATTGCTATCAATTACTGCATCCATGGACGATATTTCCTGCATGATAATATCGTGCCATGTCAAACACATACCGCAGATTCCGTGAATGTTTTATGATTTTAAAAACTAGCCGAAGGCCTGCAAATTTTGGCACAGACCACTGAGTTGTCAGCAGTACTGCAGAGCGATACCAAAATAACACGCTTGCCTGTATGCATGCACACTCATGCTTAAATGTTCTAAGATATTAAATATAATATGTACGGTGTCAAATCCAAAAGTAACTTGACATTTTAAAAATATCAATTTGGAGAAGTGTGCCTGCCATTTGTTCTGGGATATGATCTGGCTTAATCTCGCAAATTCCAAGAGGGAGACGCGACTACCAAGAACGCGCTCCATCCAATCACTAGTATATCTTTTCTTAATACATATTGGTTCTTTATAGTCACATATACATATAGTATCCCTCTGAGCCTTTTCAACAAGTTTTTCTTTTTTAAAAGCTTTTTTTATTTTCAAAGTGATCACAATCAGCCAACATGTTCATGCATATGTTACAACACGCTTGATGATCCAGCTTTCTGATGCATGTTTTCTTACCCCCCCCACCCCCCCACTCCCACACTCCCACTGCCAATCAATCCTTAACTATGGTGGTAAGTTTGCATACAATTAATTGTCTCTTTGCACTCTGTGGATCGGGTTTAGTCCCTCGCCTGTCGCCCTGTGGGTTCCCTTTCGTGTCCAGTCTAGCTATACTCTGGAACTTATCGGTGCTGTGAGTTGAAAATCGGCCAGTTTGTGAAACTGTTGGTCTCTTTCTGTTACAAACTCATGAAATGGGAGCCATGTGTTTACAAACCTTTGGTATTTTGGTACTTTGGTATTTGCCCATTGTCAGTGCCCACACTTTTTTCATGGCCATGATGCCTGACATTCTGACCCGCCACATTGCTAATATGGGTCCTTTTTCCGATTTCTAGTTGGTGTGCCAGTGTAATCCTTGCAGCAGTGAGCATATGGGTGTTTAGTGTGGCCCTTGCCCCGCTTGTGTCATACAGATCTTCTCCCAACAGGATCACATTTGGACACGTAGGTAGCTGCACCCCCAGTATCTCTCGAATGGAGCTCAGAATTTCCTTCCAAAAGTTTTTGCCTTTGGGCATACCCACTTGTGTCCCATGTCCCCCGGCTGGCCACACACCACCCAACATTCCCTCCAAAATGTCCGAGTTGATTATATGCACTATATGCGGGGTTGTGTACCATTGCATATATATCTTATATGCCGTCTCCTTTATCATGGAGCAATGAGAGCTTTTCTCTGCCTGCCCCCAATATCTGCCCCATTCTTCCTCTGTGATAGCTACCCCCAGGTCCTGTTCTCATTTACCCATGTATGGCAATTCATCTCACACTTCCGCCCCATTTAATAAGCGATACAGACTCGAAATTCCTTTCACGGAAGCCCCTTCCCTCATTTCGAGTTCCAGGCCCACCAGGGATCTGATGGCCGCTTCTCTACATTGTGACCCAATGTCTAATTTGCATATAGTGGAACCTTTCTTGTTCGGGAAGGAAGAATTTATTAGTTTTGCAGTCCTCGATTTGCATAGGGGATCGGCGCCCTGAAAAAAGTTTCTTGGGGTCAAGGAGGTCTGTCCTGCCCAATTCGCCCAAAAGCCTGGTAACCTCCCGGGGTGAAATCGCTATTATGTCCCATTGGTATAAAGGGGCCCCACCCTGGTTTGAGTTTTTTTTCCCAAAGGTTTGTCCCAGTAGCGGAAAGGGGTTGTTGGGCAGAATTCTCAGAAATGTGCTAATTCCTCTCTACCTAGAGACCCCAGCACTTTTGCTGGACTCTAGGACTCTTTAATTTCTAATCTGGAGAGAGTAAGACATTTCTCCAGCATAGGGTCTGGCATGGATTCACATGCTCATGAATATTCCCCGTCAGGCTGGGAATCCTTGGTAAAGAAAAAATCAGTTTCAGTTTCGTTTCTGAACTGTCTTTCTTCTAATAACCAATCACTGGTCTCTGGGTCATACTGCCCCCAGCCAATGACTGCCCTCTACCTAAGCCCCTCTACCTAAGCCCCTCCTCTGGCAGCCACACACGTTCAAGTGTTGGGAGTTCTCGTGCTATAGCTCTCGAGCTTTTACTGCGTTTTGCTTTTTTTCCTAAGAGTTCCGCCGATTCTTCTTCCGATCAACGGGGACCTGTTTCGGAATTTTTCTATGCCCCTCAAGGGTGAATTTCCGTAGAGTTTCTCTTCTTGGAGGATTCCGGAAGATCTTTAAGGCCTACCCCGCGTGGACATGACCCAGGACAAAGACACAACGCCCGTTGGATCCAAGCTGTTTAGGATCTGCCCAGGATGTGGATTACAGAATGTCTTCAAGGAGGATGAGCACTCCGGTGCCTCTACTGCCTTCACGATGACAAGTCGCACATGGAAGAGCACTGCGCGTTCTGTAAGAACATGTCCGTCTGGACATTGAAGGACCGTCGGACTCGACTCACTAACTGGCTGGAGGAGCCCAGCAGCAGGTGAGAAGAAGAAGTCTGAGTGGTCTTCTAAGACCTTAGAGGGTGCTCCGGTGACGGGGACCCAACAAAAGTCAAAGCACAGCGAGTCCGCGGCACCGGTAGCGCCGTTGGTTCGTGCTCCTCGGCTGCCAGGTAGGGCGCAATATCACTGATGCCATCATCCACGAGCCAACGCTCTGGCTCGTTGAAAAGGAAGTCGGAGAACCCGGGTAAGCTTCGGGAGAAGCCCCAGTCGATCCCGACGAAGACAGCCAAGGGTGAGCGAGGCGGTGTCCCTCCCCCCACGGTGAAGGCCTCGAAGGTCGTGAAGGCCCAGATTCACCCGTCTAAGGCTTCGATAGGAGTCGTGGCGGCCCTGGCACAGCCTGCGGAGGCTACACCAATTGTGACGTCCTCCGGGCCTAGAGTTTCACTGCCACCCATCTTTCCAGCCTATCGAGAAGACCCCTGTGAAACCCCGGGATGAGAAAGAGGGGGTGGGGGCACGGTAGCCCTAACTGACACAGATACAACCTCTGAGGATGAGCTGGCTGGCGTCAAAAAGATCCTGGACAAGAAGTTCGAGGAGGCCAGAGCCTACAGGAGGGATCCCGATGAGGTGGACGTAGGGAGCAACGGTGGGGCCGACGAGGCACCTCGGACCGTCGATTAAGCGGAGGAACCCGCGCCCCAGCCTTCGCTCCCGTCGCAACTGACGCCACAAGACAATTCAGTAGCAATCTTGATGGCTTTGCAGACCCTGTGTACGGAGATAAGGCCAAGGATGCCCTTACCACCAGCGGAGGATCCAGCGGCGCCTGGACCGCCGGGGTGCCCACCGAACAAGCCGAGGCAAGTCTATCCTCCACCTCCCTTCCAGCCTTCACCCCCATCCCCTCCTCCACCTCGGGGAAGAGACAGACGGCCGGGGGATGGACGATGACGACGGTGGTGACGGGACGGATCTCCCATCACCCCCTGCCCGGGCCTCCCCCCTGAAATTACCCCTCCCCCTTACGAAATTGGCTCTTTTCACGTCATGATCGCCAGGGCATCTGAGCTTTTCCAGCTATGCCCCAAAGAGCAGAAGGAAGGATTCCTCTACCAACGACGGGAGGCCAAGAGGAAGACCGTCCCCTTACTGGATGACATCTGGGACGAAGGACTGTCCCTTCTGAAGAACCCGTCCATGGCCCCGGCGAAGAGGGACCGGTACGAGAAGAAGTACTGGGTCCCGGACTCCGCTCCTATGTGCCTCAGGGCACAGCCGTCCCCGGATTTAGTTGTCTCTGCGGTGGCCAAGAAGAAATCAGCAGGGGCGACGGCATCAACTTCCACTTCCCCGCCGGACGCCGAGGGGAAGAAGCTGGATGCCATGGGACGACGACCATTAAGGCGGCCAACGCCCTCGCGATCGTGGCGCGCTACGACAGGAAGCTTTGGTTCAAGATCGCTCCCATCCTGGACTTCCTCCCAGATGACAAGAGGGCCCTTGAAATCCTGCAGGAAGGTGAGGTGGCTTGGGACCACGCCATCAGTGGCCACGGACATCGCAGACACCAGCTTTTGCCAGATGGGCAACAGCGTTTGCCTTCGCCGGCGATTTCCGTCAGTACGTGCAGACCAGAGTACTGGACATGCCCTTCGACGGGAACAACCTGTTCGGCAAGGCAGTGGATGAGTCACTGCACGCCATCAAGGTGGACTCCGAGACGGCCCGGGCCCTGAGTTCTCTCCACCAGCGACGGTTGTCCTTTCGGACCTCCGAGGCAAGTCTCAAGGGGCCTCCAAGGGATTCGGCCGCCAGGCAGCCCGCTCCTCGTCGTAGGAAGCCTACAGAGGCCGCAACAAGGCAGGAGGACATCGTCGTCGTCGCCAAGGTGCAGAGGCCTCGGCGAAACAAGACTGAACCAGCCTTGACGTCGGGGGCCCCCACCCAAGCACCCAGGTGGGAGGCTGGCTGGTGAAATTAGTCAACGTGTGGGAGTCCATCTCCACTGACAGTTTGGTGCTGGATGCCCTGGCCAACGGGCACTCCCTGGAGTTCCAAAGAAAGTGTCCCCATTTCCCACCTGTGGCCAGGAACGAAAACCACATGCCACAGCTGCTTCTGGAGGTACGAGCAATCCTGAGAAAGGGTGCGATAGAACTCGTCCCAAAGAGGCTCCGGGGCTCCAGAGTATACTCCCAGTACTTCCTTGTCCGAAAGAAGACCGGCGGCTGATGGCCCATCCTAGACCTTCGCCGCCTCAACAAATACATAAAGTCCCAGAAGTTCCGGATGGTCAGCCTTCAGCACGTGCTGGGACAATTGGAGGAAGGCGACTTCCTGTGGTTGCTAGACTTGGAGGACGCTTACTTCCACATCCCCATACGAAAAGGACATCGAAAGTATCTACGGTTCGTGGTCCAAGGGCGGCACTACCAGTCCAAGGCCCTGCCCGTCGGATTGAAGTCGGCGCCAAGGGTCTTCAAGTGCCTGGCACCGGTGGCGATGCCTGCAGGGGATCCGAGTATACCCCTATCTGGACGATTGGCTCATCCGAGCAAAGTCAAGAGAACTCGCCGTTGATCACACATCGAAGACCGTCCATCTGCTCTCGGAACTGGGATTCTCGATCAAGTTCACAAAGTCCCACTTGGTACCGTCGCAGGACGCCCTGTTCCTGGGAGCCAGACTCGACACAGTGGCGAGGTTGGCCTCACCATCGGAGGAAAGGACGAAAGCCATCCTGGGCAAGGTACAACGGCTGTTGACCATGGAAGTGGCCAGGGTGAGGTTCATCAAGTCTCTGCTCGGCATGATGTCATCGTGCATCTACCTTGTGCGTCTGTGCAGGTTGCGGATGCGGCCACTGCAGGAGTTCCTCGACTCCCGTTGGATGCAACCAGCAGGCGGCTTCGAAAATAAGATCTCCCTCAACGAGACTTTCCGCCAAGCGAACCGGTGGTGGGGCATGGACTTCCAGACCCCGGCACATCAGGAAACGGTGATGACAGACGCCTCCCTGGAGGGATGGGGAGTGCACACCGGAGATCTCCACGCAAGAGGCCTTTGGCTCCCGGAGGAGAGGTCACTACACATCAACGTCCTGGAGCTCTGAGCCGTGTTCTGGGCCCTCAGGTCTTCCTCCCATCCCTCGAGGGCAAGGGGGTGAGGGTCTTCACTGACAAAACCATCACGATGTTCTCATCCGGAAGCAGGTGGGCACCAGATCCCCAGCCCTATCCAGGGAAGCGCAGGATCTGTGGCACTGGGCCGTTGCCCACGGGAAGTTTCCTGGTACCCTTCCACCTGGCAGGAATAAAGAACACCATTGCCGACTCACTCAGCAGGGAGTTGCGCTCTTGCCACGAGTGGGAGCTTCGGCAGGATCAAGTGGATCTCCTGTTCCAACAATGGGGCAATCCTTAGATCGATCTATTCGCGACGAACACCAAGTGCCGGAAGTTCTCCAGCAGGTTTCCCCAGCCGGGGAGCATGGGCGACGCATTCTCATTCCCCTGGGACGGCCTGTTCCTGTATGCGTTTCCGCCATTGCTGCTGCTGCTACGACTCGTCAACTCAAGACGGTCCCGGTGCAGGATGATCCTCGTTGCACCGGTGTGGCCGAGGCAGATCTGGTTCCCGGACCTTCTGGACATGTCGGCGTCCCCCCTTCTCCCCTCCCCCATTTCCCCCAATCAAACTGCCGACGGACGTGGATCTTCTTGCCAGGGAAGGGGGCGCCATCCTCCATCGTGACCCAGGAATGCTGAACCTGCAGGCCTGGCTCCTGCAGCACTAGAGTTTGGAGGGTTCGATAATCCGGTGGACTGCAAGGAGGTGCTTACAAAGGCCAGGGCGCCCTCGACTCTTAAGTGCTATGGACAAAAAATGGAAGAGGTTCTCTGTCTGGTGCCGTGCACAGAAGATCAACCCTCTGCGGATTACGGCCCCTCAAGTGCTGCCGTACTTGCTGTTGCTAGCCTTCATCAAGATCCAGCTGGCGGCTATCTCCCGCTACACCAGAACTCCGGGGCGATCGTTGCTGTGGTCTCACTGCCTGGTGCAGGAGTTCATGTAAGTATTGTTCCACTCTTTCCCGCTGCTGAAGGCTACGGCCGCGGCGTGGGGGCTCAATGTGGCGTTGACCAGGCTCATGGGTCCCCCATTCGAGTCCCTACACTCGGCACTGCTGACGTTCCTATCGTGGAAGACAGCGTTTCTTGTGGCCATCACCTCCGCCCGACGAGTGGGAGAGTTCCAGGCCCTCTCCTGTAAACCTCCATATCTGACATTCCACGAGACGAGAGTAGTGCTGAGGACGCACCCCTCCTTCATGCCCAAGGTGCCATCGGACTTCCATCTCAACGAGCCCTTGGCGTTACCTGTGTTCTTCCCGTCGCCTTTGTCACCGGCTGAGCACTTGCTTGATGTGGCTAGAGCGCTGAAATTCTACGTGGACCGCACGAAGAACCTTCGGAAAACATCACGGCTGTTCGTGAACTTTGGACCTGTGAACCAAGTGAAGTCCCTCTCGGAGGCTTCCATTTCCAGATGGCTCTCCGGCTGCATCATGCACTGTCATCAGTTGGCAAACCGACTGTTGCCCGGCTGTCCGAGAGCCCATTCAACCAGAGCAATTACTGCTACCACGCTGTCCCTGTCTGGTGTGCACCTGCTGGACATCTGCAGGACTGCTACGTGGAGGTCGACGCACACCTTCACGAGATTCTACTGCATCCACCAGGATTCCAGGGAAGAGTCCAGAGTCGGCCAGGCAGTGCTGCGCAACCTGTTCGCTTGAAGGTGAGCCTGGTGAGGAGGTAAGAGATGCTTAATGTTGAGTTGTTAAAATGCTTAATGTTGAGCTTTGCCACCTCCCGTGGTTGTACATGTGTGTACTGCTATGTATTCTTGTATTCATGAGCATGTGAATCCATGCCAGACCCCATGCTGGAGAAGGAACAAGTTAATTACCTGTAACTGTTGTTCTCCAGCATGGGTCTGGCATGTAGTCACATGCGAACCCTCCCTCCAACCCCTCTGTGGCTCTTTGCTTGGTCCTACTGCCATTTTACGTGCTACCAAATCTGAAGATGGCTGCCAGAGGAGGGGCTTGGGTAGAGGGCAGTCATTGGCTGGGGGCAGTATGACCCAGAGTCCAGTGATTGGTTAGTAGTAGAAAGATAGTTCAGAAACGAAACTGATTTTTTTTTTTTTCTTTACCGAGGATTCCCAGCCTGACGACGGGGAATATTCATGAGCATGTGAATCCATGCCAGACCCATGCTGGAGAACAGTTACAGGTAAGTAACTTGTTCCTTTTCCCACTCTCTCATGTATTTTTCTTTGACTGTGGTTCTTTTTGGTTTTTGGAGTCTGACAAACTCCATAGACAACTTTTTTGTATTTTGTCACACAGCCCTTTAGTGCAGTGACACAGGGAAGTCTTTTACCTTAGCCTTGGATTAACTACTGTTTCCAAGAGCAGTAAAGTGAAATTGACGTTGCTGTACATTCCTAGACCCAGCACACACTATTTTACCATAGGGTGCTGGAGGGGTTACTTAGTAGCCCCTTTGTCTAGCTTCTCAGGTAACATTTTTTATGTTACCCTTTACACAATTAATTGGCTGGTGGCAGTAGTTACTTTTTACTACCGTATCGTGTCTTTACTGCGGGCTGCGTTCACAGCTACAGTAAAGCACCCATGGCCCGGTCTTCTTTTGCCATTTCTTGTTGTTTTGGTCATTCTTGAGATTTACTCTGCGCGTCAAACCAGGTTTGGTTGCTTTGTTCATTTTTTCTTTGGCGGGCTTCAAGAGTGAAACCTGCCTCTGGCTCCGGGGGCAGAAAGTGAGGGAGGTGCCCAAAACTACCTGTGCTTAGTCTCCTAGGAGACCTGAATGCACTCTGTGATTGGCCTGCTGGCTGTCCGGCAAGGATAACCACCCTGCTGGGTGATTGACAGGTAGGCAGGAATGAAAGGGAGAAACCTGCATAAAAGGCGAGACGACCACTGGACGAAGGAATCTGAAGAAGATCTGGAAGAAGACGCCTGCTGCAACTCCTGGGCCGTTGGTTTGCCCCGTGAAGCCCTGCTGCTGTGCTGAAGCTCCAAGTTCGCCTCGACAGAGAAGCCCTGCAAGGACGACTTCTCCCATTGAGTTGGTGGGACCAATTAACTCCAAAGTAAGCCACCTGGACATCTCAGAGCTGGTTGAAATTTCCACAGAATGGTGCTGGAAACCGTGTAGCCAGGGAGAGGAACACCAGTTTGTGTGCGTTGCTTTTAAGCTGGCCAAGAGCTCCAGGAAGGTCCTCTGAATTCCCAGGAAGCAGGACTGACTGAGTCCGAGCTTCCTCAACAGAGTGTGGGACCCCAGAAGAAAGGAAGGCCCATCTCGACAGCCAGGAACTGCTGTGTTGCTATTTGCGGTAGTCCCCAGAAGCTGAAACACTGAAGTGCCACTTGTTTGAAAGTATGCTGGTTGTGGTCGTTGACCGTCCCGTTGTGGTTCAGGAGTCCCAAGAAGTCCTCCCTCTTGTCCCCACGACTGAGGCCCAGGAACAGCAGGATCAGCAGAGCTGCACAGAGGTCACCAGCTGAAACTTTTCTTCAAACTGAAAGGTACTGTAACGTCTGAGGGAACTTAGCTCTCATTGTAGATTTGCTTGCTCTTCTACTTCACAAGTCTCCCGGCTTGTGGCTCTAAATTTGATTCTTCTTTCTTCATCAAAGACTTCTAAAAACACTGTGCAAAGACTTTTACTCACCTTAAAGAAGTGCTTCAGTTACATTGACTTTTGCCCATTGACATTGTCTTAGCCTGGTTTCCTGAATGAGATTATTCTCCTCTGTTTTGTGTTGCACCTGTCCTTCCAGGAAGGGGTTAACTTACTCTGCATTGGGGGGTTTGCCTGCTTAAAGAAATATTAGAGATCTATTGTTTAACCTTTCTTTTTACACACTTTGCCTACATTATATGTAACAGTTCTATGTTAATATCCACAAGCCTCCTAGTTATTTGTATCACCTGAGGGTGTAGGAATTGCCTGTGAGTCATCCCCAATGGGAAGTTACTGAATCTAAGAAACCTAAGAGTGTGGATTTCTGAAGTGTATTTGAGTGTTGCTTTTATATTGTTCCTTCTGAAGAAGGCTTGTTTAAATGACTGGTAAATTAATAATTGTTTTATCAAGAAACCTTGAGTATCAGTGTTTATTTGAATACTTGTCACTGTGAATCTCTGTGTAACTACATTACTGCTCATATTGACCCCTCTTGAGATCAGCCTGGCTGCTAGGCCACACTACCAACCTGTGTAGTTCAGACTTATACCAAAGGTTGGGTCCTTATTGCCAGGAGGCTAAGGTTGTTGTAGTGCACCCTAAGGACACTACCCCAAATCATTACCTAACAGTGGTTCTCGTGGATTCTAGCAAAGGACCCCCCCCCCACTTATCTTGATTTAGCTTTCAGGAACCCTACACTCCCTAATGGGATGTCAGTAGCCTGTTCTAACTCTCTCAACCCCTGCTCCGAACCTTCTGACGACCAGTATAGCATTGGTGCCAGTTGCGCTGTCGTGAAGTATCTGGACATTTCTGGGACCCCCAAACCCTTCATTCCTGAACCCCTAAAACAGTATTCTCTTGGCCACTCGAGGCTTCTTACCTCAGATGAACTGGGATATCTCTTTCTGTAGGCGAGCGATCATCTTGGGGGTGGGTGGGAATCCATATCGGGAGAGCGCTCGTGACATGTAGAAATCTGGCCAGTAGTTGACCGACGTGATTTTTGCAAACCAGGAGGACGCCTGCAATTCCCACCTCCTTTAGGTCCTCCCAAAGGTTTTTCAGGAGGCTTGGGACATTGGAAAGGAAGAAAAATGGGCGGAACCCTCTTTTTGTTGGGGGCCTGACTCTAGAGGGTTGAGAGGTACAGAGATAAAGGGGAGTAGAGTCAGCGGCTACCCAGGCCAAAGGCGTGACAGGGGGTCACAATACTCCTTGCAGGAGAGCGAGGAGAATACTAGCTTGAAAAAGAGATCACCGTAAGGTACAAAAAACAGGAAGATTTATTTTGACAAGACATATTTACAGAATTCTTTGTGCCGTGGCACATAATATATGCATACTGAAGTACATTTATAGTCTGCATATCGGTGGGTTAGTAATAAATAGTGACAAACTATTCCATATATTGTTTACATTCACAATACATTAACATTGTCGACACATTAATTGGTGTTTCTGGTTCGGTAGGTTACAAAGGGCAGTGGTTGGATGAAATGGAGCAGCACTGCAAAGTTGTACCGAACTTTAAGGACATCAAGTCGTGGTTGGACTTAGTTAAGTAAGATGGGCGTCATCCTATAGTTTAAGAATGGAGAACGCATTTAGATACGGTGGTGCAAGAATTGCCAGATAATGAAAGTAGAGCTGCAAGGAGTCGACCTACCATGTGCAAGTAAGTTGACGCCATGGCGGTGGTCTTGTTTACCCAGCTGTTGATTTTTACGGCTGGGGAGGGCAGTCTGCGGAAGTCAGATGCCCAAATCTATTTGGAAGGAGGTCAAAAATGACAATTCGGTAATTGGCGGTTGAAATAAAAGGTTGAGGTACAGGTAAGCTCTTGTCGTGCGTAGGTTAGTGATTAGTTTTCGAGTAAAGTCCATCCAAATGAATGACCTTCGTGGGTTTTGAATGCATAAATAAGGCAGATAAACGTGCTTATGCGATTGTTTACAAGAGTCGACCAAAGAGACGTGACTGGGTCACAAAATGTTAAAAATGCATCAAGGTGCAAGGCACTTAGCCGTGACTGTGCGATTGGTGCAGGAGTTCGGGAGGACTGTTATAAATGCCCTGTGAAATTTTTAAAGGCGGCTGAGTCAAGGTAACTAGGTCACAATGTGTTAGAGTGGATTACATTGAAACGGGGATCAAGGCGTGTGAGAGCCCAGATGCTTGGTGGATTAGCGCGGATAAAAACAGCAGTGAATCAAGGAAGTGAGCGGACTGAGTTCTTACCTGTGCCGAACTGAGAAAGAGCTGTATCACTGCAGGCTGTTTGTGCGCATGAGTGCCCTGGAGGACAGTTATTTAACCAGAACGAGGCTAAAGCAGGGCGCGATCGCGCATGTGCAAGAGGGCCCCGGGGGAAGCCCCGGAGACCCAAAGTGAAAGCTGCTGCAGGCAGAAACATTGCGGCATGGAAACACAACCGTGTTGTGTTTCTGCCTGCCTTGGCTTTTACTTTGAGCCTCCCGGATAAGTTGTTTTTGAATGTTTACAAGTTTGAGTTACTTAGTATATCAAAAAAGATAGCATTTTTAGTTTGGGTTATTAGATGGAGCTTTGGTGCCACCTCTAAGCCAAAAGTATTGAATTGGAGTACAGCTATGGAAACATGGCATATGAGGGATACAAAGCTTTTGGTTAAAAAGTGTAAGGGGTACATAGTGTTTGATTATTTAGCCACCCATTCAGTGCGCTTGGCTATGCTCATCTCTATGGCCATTCCCGCCCATTTCCTGCTGCTCTTTGCCCAAAACGTATTCTCCTAGGATCTTTTTAAGCTAGGTTTATCAAGCCTTTCGATCAAACTTTTATCTCAAAGTGCCTGACAGTGTTTTATTCAATCAGTCTTCTGAAAGTTAATGACTTAATTGGAGCTGTAAAGGCAGCACAGGTGTAATAAAATGTATTAATCTGGTCTGTCTTCAGCCACTCAATGTATAAGCACTATTGGTGTCCATCACTGAAGTCTTGTTAAAAATCATTATTGGAAAAGCCAACTATTTTGTTTGTGTGTAAGTATTGGGTATTTGCCAGGAACTGCTATTAGGTGCCCAGGTGCTCGCACCATTTTGCAGCTGCTACCATGAATGACAACTTAATACCTGTACGGTGGTGCCTCGCAAGTACCTTTCCCATAGCTACACAAAAGTCAAAAAAGCTGTTGGCATTGCTAATGCTTCTTAGGTCTTGAAATGATGATTTCCAACCAGAATGAAACTAGGACATTTCATAAATAAACTAACGTTAATTTGCTCCTACATTCATCTAGTGAATATCAAAGGAGTACAATTCAACATATACCGAAAGAGGAATTGATAAGGGCAATGTAGGAGAACGTGTATATGATTGTAAGGCTAAAGTGAGATGATAAACTATTAAAAGGATGGGGTTCTGCTGGCCAATTAAATAGATTGGATTATTGAATCCAAAATGTGAGATTCTGCATTTGATTAGTGAGGTGTATTAACATGTTCAACTCCTACAAAACCTTATTAAAAAATAATGCAAACACATTGGAGCATTCTATTAAAGACCTTAGGAACGATCTAGAGAATCAACCGATGGACTACTTATACAACAGCACAGACCATACAGAGAAATTAAGTCCCAGTTACATGCAGCGGCATGTGCCAGGAGATGGTTCACCAACAAAGCCATGCTTGCATTTCTCAATGCAGTCCGTGTAGGTTGTGCCCCTCTGCAATATGTTCCACATGCGTGAGCAGGAACCTTCTCATCCAGTGATTCATCAGCTGTAGACGTGCCGATCTTGCATACCTACCGAGCATTGCTCCAGATTTATAGAGCGCCTTCTCCTAGGCCCTTTACATAGTAAGCAAAATGGTAATGTTAAATGAAGACCTGAAACCGAAACCCATTAAGAAGCAAAAAATAGGAGGAGAAGAGCGAAAAGTGTTACGTGAAAAGAGAAGCACGGATATCGGGAGGGAGGGCATTCCACAATTTAGGGACCGGAGGAGGTGTTGCAGAGGGGTTTGGGAGAAGGAGGAAGATGGAGATGTTGAGAATGGAGAGCTTGAGCAGAATTGTAGGGAAAGACGAGTTGACGAAAGATGGGGAGGACCATAGACCACATTAAAAGACAATAGAGAGGAAAGGTCAAAAGGAAGAAGAGGGAGAGCGAAGACCGATGGAACAGCAGAGGTTCTGGGAGGCGACTGCAGAACAGTCTTCAGGTCGGAAGACGTGGACAAGGAGAAAAGAAAGATCGGCCAGATCTTTCAAGAGTAGAGAAGGTGACAATGACAGGCCATAGAAGTGGAAGATATGTGATTGGAGATGGCAAGCCCACAAGCAATCACACCCAAGTTACGAGCACGCTTACTTACCTGGTGGATTTTGGCATGAATATGCTGCAAGGTGTTCCCCCAAGTTACTGCCTGAGTTGTGCGCCTTGGGGTAGGAAGCTGCGTCTTTCAGAAGGATGCCCCCCACCTCTGCTGTTCATCCGGGCTGCCTTCACCGTTGCCCTTGCCATGGACCATTTTCTACGGGCTGTCAGCTGTGTCTTGCCCTCCTTGGGTGGGCTTCATCGCCACACGGTTACCATCTCTGCTGTTGTTTTGTGCTCCGGGAAGGAGGTGTGTAGATTTGGCGCTGCTGCATGAAGTACTGATCTGATCTATGTTTTAGGTCTAGCCCTTTATTACAGAGTGAGTATTTTTGGTGGATCTGTGGGTCTAGTGTACTCTTGGTGTGTCTATTGGAACCTAGCAATACCAATCCAGAAGCCTTCATGCATCCCTTAAGTAAAGCCTGACTGCTCTGCCATAACTACCAATTTAGAGACCAGGATAGCTCGGGGGCAACGTGTTTGTCTTGGAAGCAAACAACGAAGAGCAACACAGTTATGCGTATCGGACATGATTAGGAAAGACTACCCATTTTTTGCAACTTTCCCACCATAGTTTCTATCCACTGCATTCTTTTTGTTTTTTTAACCGATTCTGACTTTTTGAGGGAAAGTAAGGCCTTCAGCTGATCAGCCCTCCAGACTAGCGGTGCTAGGCGACCTGATCAGCCCTCCAGACTAGCGGTGCTAGGCGACCTGATCAGCCCTCCAGACTAGTGGTGCTAGGGAACTAGGGAACCTGATCAGCCCTGGAACCTGATCAGCCCTCCAGACTAGCGGTGCTAGGGAACTAGGGAACCTGATCAGCCCTCCAGACTATCGGTGCTAGGGAACTAGGGAACCTGATCAGCCCTCCAGACTGTCAGTGCTAGGGAACCTGATCAGCCCTCCAGACTATCGGTGCTAGGGAACCTGATCAGCCCTCCAGACTATCGGTGCTAGGGAACCTGATCAGCCCTCCAGACTATCGGTGCTAGGGAACCTGATCAGCCCTCCAGACTATCGGTGCTAGGGAACCTGATCAGCCCTCCAGACTAGCGGTGCTAGGGAACTAGGGAACCTGATCAGCCCTCCAGACTATCGGTGCTAGGGAACCTGATCAGCCCTATCGGTGCTAGGGAACCTGATCAGCCCTCCAGACTATCGGTGCTAGGGAACCTGATCAGCCCTCCAGACTAGCGGTGCTAGGCGACCTGATCAGCCCTCCAGACTAGCGGTGCTAGGGAACTAGGGAACCTGATCAGCCCTCCAGACTATCGGTGCTAGGGAACTAGGGAACCTGATCAGCCCTCCAGACTGTCGGTGCTAGGGAACCTGATCAGCCCTCCAGACTATCGGTGCTAGGGAACGTGATCAGCCCTCCAGACTATCGGTGCTAGGGTACTAGGGAACCTGATCAGCCCTCCCGACTATCGGTGCTAGGGAACCTGATCAGCCCTCCAGACTATCGGTGCTAGGGAACTGGGAACCTGATCAACCCTCCAGACTATCGGTGCTAGGGAACTAGGGAACCTGATCAGCCCTCCAGACTATCGGTGCTAGGGAACTAGGGAACCTGATCAGCCCTCCAGACTAGCGGTGCTAGGGAACTAGAACTTGATCAGCCCTCCAGACTAGCGGTGCTAGGGAACCTGATGAGCCCTCCAGACTAGCGGTGCTAGGGAACCTGATGAGCCCTCCAGACTAGCGGTGCTAGGGAACCTGATGAGCCCTCCAGACTAGCGGTGCTAGGGAACCTGATGAGCCCTCCAGACTAGCGGTGCTAGGGAACCTGATGAGCCCTCCAGACTAGCGGTGCTAGGGAACCTGATGAGCCCTCCAGACTAGCGGTGCTAGGGAACCTGATGAGCCCTCCAGACTAGCGGTGCTAGGGAACCTGATGAGCCCTCCAGACTATCGGTGTGATTTAGTAGGCACCCCAACCTCGGCCTCCCCAGTACACACACTCACACTCCTCACCGGAGCTGGTGTAAGTGTCAAGGTCTTGCAGGTGCCGTCTCGCGAGGTAGTCCTCCTGTTTTTTGGGGAGATGGTGCTTGTCACGGAGGGAAGCCACAGTGACTGCTGTAAAAACAGCTGTCCCGCGACTCCCTTCCGGAACCAAGCCAGAAATCAGGGAAAAACCCCCAAGGGGAAAAAACCCTGCAGTGGAGCAGTGACACTCTTCAATCCAGATCTCAGTGCGGACCGTTGGCAATGTTCGAATCCGAGGCAGAGTATAGTGTCTGTAGCAAAGGAATAATCCAGATGCCAGGAGTGTAGGAGTACGGGTAGCTGCGACCAGTGAGAGGCAGGGAGGAAGGCTGGATCTGGAAATGGGACCACTGGATGAGGACGAGCATCAGGTAAGAAGAGCGGCCAGGTCAGGAAAGGGAAGGAGAGAAAGGAAACAAGCGGCAAGAGCCGCAGAGGAGAGAGAGAGAGACCGGCAGAGCGCGGCTCCGCGTAGCGGGGGGGAAGAAATGTGCCGACTGCGAGGACCCGGAGAGAATAGAAGGGAAGCAGAGGCACCGAACAGCAAAGTAGGAAAGTTTCTGAAAGAAAGCCGAAGCCAGAGGACAAACAACACAGCGTGTTAACCCGGAAGCAGGAAAACATCCAGAGGAGGGTTGCAACGCAGCGTCGTGCCGGAAGGCGGAGCCTTAAATACGACCGCCCGCGCTGCGCTGCATCGCTGGAGACGCGGAAACAAAGAGGGGACTAAACTCTACCTCGGCGTCTCCAGCTCCAACGCGGTAGCAACCGCCAATCTCTGCTACGGCCGGCCTGGTGGATGACAATCTGTACTAGGGAACCTGATCAGCCCTCCAGACTGTCGGTGCTAGGGAACCTGATCAGCCCTCCAGACTGTCGGTGCTAGGGAACCTGATCAGCCCTCCAGACTATCGGTGCTAGGGAACCTGATCAGCCCTCCAGACTATCGGTGCTAGGGAACCTGATCAGCCCTCCAGACTATCGGTGCTAGGGAACCTGATCAGCCCTCCAGACTATCGGTGCTAGGGAACCTGATCAGCCCTCCAGACTATCGGTGCTAGGGAACCTGATCAGCCCTCCAGACTATCGGTGCTAGGGAACTAGGGAACCTGATCAGCCCTCCAGACTATCGGTGCTAGGGAACTAGGGAACCTGATCAGCCCTCCAGACTATCGGTGCTAGGGAACTAGGGAACCTGATCAGCCCTCCAGACTATCGGTGCTAGGGAACTAGGGAACGTGATCAGCCCTCCAGACTATCGGTGCTAGGGAACTAGGGAACGTGATCAGCCCTCCAGACTATCGGTGCTAGGGAACTAGGGAACCTGATCAGCCCTCCAGACTAGCGGTGCTAGGGAACTAGGGAACCTGATCAGCCCTCCAGACTATCGGTGCTAGGGAACTAGGAACCTGATCCGCCCTCCAGACTAGCCGTGCTAGGGAACCTGATCAGCCCTCCAGACTATCGGTGCTAGGGAACTAGGGAACCTGATCAGCCCTCCAGACTATCGGTGCTAGGGAACTAGGGAACCTGATCAGCCCTCCAGACTATCGGTGCTAGGGAACTAGGGAACCTGATCAGCCCTCCAGACTAGCGGTGCTAGGGAACTAGGGAACCTGATCAGCCCTCCAGACTAGCGGTGCTTGTGAACTAGGGAACCTGATCAGCCCTCCAGACTATCGGTGCTTGTGAACTAGGGAACCTGATCAGCCCTCCAGACTATCGGTGCTAGGGAACTAGGGAACCTGATCAGCCCTCCAGACTAGCGGTGCTAGGGAACCTGATCAGCCCTCCAGACTAGCGGTGCTAGGGAACCTGATCAGCCCTCCAGACTATCGGTGCTAGGGAACCTGATCAGTACTGGGAACACTTTGTGGTTGATGAATTCTTGTTGATGAATTCTTGTACTTTTTAACATTGCACACAGCATCTTACTGGGCAGTGCAATAAGGACAATATGTATCACCCTAGATTTTTACTGTTTGAATGGTGCAGATCCTTACCACTGGTGGGCTTGGACTTACTTCCAGCCTGAGTTTTGGATAGGAAGAGGACGTCTGCAGCCATTTCTTGAGATCATCGTTGGAGCCAGGAATCGCTCGTAGAAGAACATCCGCGTGAAGGTCCGAAGATTACCCTTGATGAGTCCTGGCATCCCTTCCTGTGTCTGGCCCAGTGAAGCCCTGTTGACCTCCCTGATCTTCAAAGACCCTGTACAGAGCTTCAGCCCTTAGACTAGTGGGATCAACTAATTGCGACACCTTCTTGGGGATCCAGCCATCCTGAGCCTTCGGAGGTGTCCCTGGACCAACCTGTTCGCTGGCCAGCTCTCTTGTGGCCTACAGCGCTAGAACCGACACTGTTCCTTGCTTGCACCTGGAAGTTTGGTAGTTGCCAGCTCGTGCCACAGTTGCATTCCACCCGAATTTCAGTATCCCAGCATCAAGGGATCCTGTCTGGAGAAGCTTCAGTGACTGCACCTGGAAGGGCGCATGTTGTCGACGTGTGTGCGGAGACTATCGCTGGAACTCTCTGTTCCCGTCCAGTGAAGTGTCCAGAGGAGGCCTGCATCAGTGGTACTTGAATTGCTACATCGCCAGGGTTTACAACCCACAGCTGGACCCGAATCCTTGCACCTGCAACACCTGAACATATGAAATGTAATTTATAACACGTCTGAACACAAGTGTTCCTAGGCGCAGCATCTCTCACCAGAACCAATGGCAGGAAATCCAACCTCCAATGACCCCCAGAAGATCCATCAAGTCATCTGGGAAAATCGGAGGAGGAGGTTGGGTGGATGTAAGTAAAAGCAGAGCATCTGTCCAATTCTCCACCCCCCATTGTTCTCTGTAGGGTAACATTGGGAATAAGTCCCTCTGTTTCCTAACCTTCCATTCCACTGTCGTACCTGGGTAGTAACTCCTGAAACTTACCCTAGTAAACTTGTTGAAGAGTATTTTGATCCTTCCTCAACACACGTACATTAGACCTTGCCTACAGAGACGCCATTCTGTGGAGAAACATTGTGGCTTCTGTGACTTTTGGGCACAAGTCCCCATTGTTAGAGATTGGACTGCTGAAGTTGGGAAGATTCACGTGTTATGGTATTTATTGAGCGCAGATCTAACTTGGAGAAGCGACGGAGCGCTTTACAGAGGTATACAATACAGATGTACAGCATAGCGCTTTTCAATATACAGCGGGGGTCGGATTCAGAGGGGTACAGCTGCACAGGGTGGCGAGGAGGGGAGTGGCGGAAAACATCTAGCGAGTCAGGTGGCACGGAGGTGATATGATGGCCTATGTGTTGAGACTTGGTTCCATCATTGTATTGAATCTACGTACCTGCTTGCTGAATATATGACTTAATGCATTTATGAACCTATGGTGAATGTATATAGCCTGATCATAGAATACTGTGCAGTATTACCGGTTTCATTTTCCAGTGTGTGCAAAAGAAATAAATAACTGTACGTTTATACTTGCCTGTCTCAATTGAACTATTGTGCGTTCTGTTTTGTGGACTCATTGAGGGCCCTTGTTCCCACTCACAATCTTTGAGTATAGCTTTGACTGCTCCCCATTGCTACCTTGATTGGGTTTTGGCTAACCGCTCAGGGTTCCCTCTTCATTTCCCAGCCCTAAAGAACCATGGTTCATGACCATATATACCACAAACCGCCTAGCCCCCAAAAATGGGGGCAACATTTCTGACTCTTCCGGTGTCCCCTTGCCGCCTCCATGCATGTCGCAAGGCACCGGACGTTTGCGCCAGATTGGTGCACAGAGTGCTTCTCCCTCGGGCCACTGCACATGAAGGTGAGGCATCTCCAGTGTCTATAGGGATCCAATGCCCGTCGTCCGACCCTGGCTCGGGTACGGCCATCGGGAAACCACCCACGGTTCAAGCCGCGGTGTACTCCTCCCCGGCTAGGACTGTCCCTAACTCCGCCTGTGACAAAAAAGGAACAATTAGTACAAAATAAAACCAACAATTTCACACAATTCCCTTCACCCACTTACACCTCGATCTCCGCTGAAAACGTAAAAATTAATACAAATTGAAAAATGCAAGCATTTCTAAAACCTTTTCCTTGGCGCACCCCGTGCTTTATGCAAAAAATTGGGACAACCATACACCATGAAACAAGAACCTTAAAACGCTGTGCCTTGCACCCACTTACACCTTGATATCTGCTGAAAACGAAAATTGAATACAAATTGAAGTCTGCAAGTCTTTAAAACCTTTTCCCTATTCACACCCTACACTCTGCTGAAGAATTAAAATGTGTACAGCATGAAGCAAACAATTTGACCCAATTTCTTTGAACTTAGTTACACCTCGATCTACTCTGAAAATGTACAATTAATACGACTTGAATTAAGCAATCCTTTGCAACCAATTTCCTTTACCCCCAGTAACCCCTCACTTTCTGGTAAAAAAATTGATCAATTAATACCCAACAAAGAAAGCCAACCCTTGAAACTGTTTACAACACCGCCACTTACACCTTGCTCCTCCGTCCAGCCTAATTCAAACCTCCCTCTTTTCCTGTGTGGATCCTCGCACCCTAGTTGGACCCCACTGTGCTCTCTAACCTACCATTGGGTGCGGTTGGGTGGGTAATTCGGCGGATGAGGACTGAAAAGAGGCCGTTCTTCCAGTCCTCCTCTGTATTTGTAGGCAGTCCCCAAGGCTGGCCGGAAATGCCCGCCCTGGGGACGCCCGCCCCCGCTCGTGACGGAGCGGGATGGGGCAGAGACCTGCGTAGCCAGGAGGGGGGGGGGCTGCCAGAGGGGTGCCCACGAAATGTGGGACGTCCCTCAATCGCCCCCTGCAGGGGCTGGAACATCCCCTCATCCTGTGCAGGAAGCGAGCACCTGCTCATCACTGGCTGGGCTGGAAGCTGGACCTGCCCATCCTGGCAGCTTGCAGACCAGGAGGATGGTCTTAGAAGGAGCTGTGTGCTTACCTGTGTTTGGTTGTATTCACCCTTTCTCTCGTGCATGGCTGAGGCTGGTGGAAGCAGCGCAGGGGTTTGAAGCGTCTGCAGCATTCTTTTTGCATAAGGTACACGGGCTTACCGGTGTATTCGTAAAAATGGCCCGGGCAGCTTGAAGGGGCATCGTCCATTCAACACCTTCGAACCCCTTCCTGCCTTGCTATTTCCTGTGGAGTTACAAGGCACAATGTAATCCATTTGCTTTGCATAAGTAATGCTATTACACAATACTTAATGTAAGGTTATTAAAGAGCTTCATAAATATATGACACACGGCTCCTAAACAGCAATAACCTGCGTGCTGTCTCTTCTTCCAAAATACGGTAGGACCGAAGTGCCATCTTAAAGTCGTAGTAGCACTGACGGCACGGGAGGGAGTGTCTCCTGTGGTCTTCTAGTGCAGGCGGCCTCTGTATATGGTACACAGGCCTCTTCACTACTGTGCTAGCGGCTAGAAGCCACCCGGTCAGCTCTATAAGCACACACTGTGCAGACCCCCCAGCAGCTCCAGGATGGCGCTTCTCCAAGTGTTTTAATCAGAAGCAGTGGAGGTCCTCGCTGGCCTCCCAAGCTGCAGATGTGTCCAGCTGCTAACATGAATGTCTCCTATGATGAAATACATGCATGTTCTCTTATTGTTGCAGGGGTGTGGTATGAAGCAGCTAAAGAAGTCCAGATGGGCCCTTCTGTCCAGGCCCAGGCCCAGGCCGCCTTTAAGCACCGAAACAATCAAGGCTCGGATCTGGGAAATGATGGCACAGGTGAGCTTGACTATTACTTGCCTTTTCCCGTCGAGTTAGCGAGCCATAGGCGCACTTCTAGGCGCTTGCCCTGAGCAATGTACATGAAAGCTTGCCATCTTTGATGGTAGGAATGTTACTGGTATATTACTGGTATTCATACATTTTAAGAATTTAGGAATAAAATAACAAATGAATGGAAGTGCAAGGAGCGTGTGCTGTCCGGTCGCCAAGCCGCCACTCAGCGTTTCACGGTGCAGCGGCTCCGCTACCTTGCATGTCACACAGGGGCGCAACGAAACCTACATTTCGGGGTGGGGGGCTAAGTGGTGGTGGGCGGGGCACTTTAGAAAATAGGCGTGGCAAACTTGGAGGCTCTGCCCCCACTGTTCTAACACCCCCATGCCCCCCATGGTCTGGTGACCAACTATCAAATCGTATATATTAAAGTGCAATATGCACAGAGGCGATGGAAGTCTTTCTTGATTGTAGCAGATTTAACGTTTTACTGCGTTTGTTCAAATACATTATTCTGAACAAACACGGTTAGGGTGAATTCTCAGTCTGTTAATTCCCCTCTACCTTGGAGACCCACAGCTCTTTTGCTTGACTTTAGGACTTTTAATTTTTATCCTGGAGAGAGTGGGACCTTTTTTCTCACTCATGTATTTTTTCTGATTTGGGCTCCGTTTCTTTTGGTTATGGAGTCTGACAAACTCCATAGGCCTCACCTTTTGCGTTGTGACCCACAGCACCTTCAGTGCAGTGTCACAGGAAAGTCCTTTGGATTTCTCTTAAGGTTTAAATAACTTCTCTTGGATAAACTACTGTTTCCAAAAGCAGTGAAGTGAAATTGACTTTACTTACCTGTTTCTCTTTGTAGAGCCAGCACACCCTATCTTATGTGGAGTGCTGGGGGGGAGGAGGGGGTTACTTGGTATCCCCTTTGTCTACTTTCTCATATAACATTTTTATGTGGTACCCTCACTACAATTAATGGCTGGTGGCAGTGGTTTGCTTGTGAGGTCTTTCTTGGGTTTTACTCTGTGCACCAAACCAAGTTTGGTCCCATTGTTCGTTTTGTCTTTGGTGGGCTTCAGTGCTGAAACTGTCCTCTGGCTCCAGCGTGTCTGGTGGGCAGGAAGCGAGGGAGGTTCACGAAACTCCCTGTACTTAGTCACCTTGGTTACAGGAATGCTCCCAAAGGTGATTGGCTGGCTGTCCTTGGAGGACAACCACCCTGCTGTGTGAGTGACAGCTAGGCTGGAATGAATGCGAGAAACCTGCATAAAAGTTTAGTTCTCTTGGAGAGCAGGTAGTCGACCACTGGACAAAGGAACTGAAGAAAGAAATTGGAAGAGACGCCTGCTGCACCTCCTGGGTCGTTGGTTTGCCCGGTGAAGCCCTGCTGAAGTGCTGGAGCTCAAAGTTTCGTATAGACTAGAGAAGCCCGTAACGGACGACTTACTCCCTTGGGTTGGTGGGACCATCTGACCCCAAGACGAACCTGCCTGGAAACCCTTACCCTGCTGGCTGTACTTCTTTGTTGCGGCTGGAACAATTTGCCAGGGGACAGGAACACCAGGAGCGAGTGCATCATCTTTTAGCCGGACCTGAACTCCAGGAAGAGGGGTGGGGGAATGGAGTTTATTTGGATTGTGCTGGGAGTGGGTGGGGGTTCTGGGAAGAATGCCAGGCATGGGACCTTTTGCATGGGTGGTGGGGGGGACGGGCAGGATGACCAGAAAAGGGGTTTGGGGGGGGGGGGGTTCCTTTCATTGGTCATTTGAGTTTAGACTTGTGGGGTTGACTCGATCCAACATCTAAATATCCCCCAATCAGAGCACATCTCTGCCATTAGAAGAAACATTCACAGGCTTGCAGTGAAGGACCAGATCAAATTTAAAGTACTTACACTCGCACATAAACGCCGAGCCAACACTGCCCCCCGTTACCTCTCCAATTTGATTTTTTTTTAACAGTCTTCCAGACCCGCCCTCGCTGCCTACCTCGGGCAACTAGCTAAGCCCAGATACAAAAGACAAAGAGCCGGTGGCTCACGCTTTCCCGTTTTGGCAGCTAACTTCTGGAACCCCTTGCCATTGGATATCAAACTGGTTTCTGCCCTACTCTCATTCCGCAAAAAACTAAAAACATGGCTCTTTACTCAAGACACCAAGCTTCACTCTCCCCAGCAGTTACAACCAACCTGCCATGACCTATACCTGCACCTATCGTCTAAGCCACATCAAGCTATGTAACCATATTTTAAATTATCACAACTCGCTATGCAAAGCCTCTAGCCTGTATCACCTCTGTCTTGCATCACCTGTAACTACGACAGGCGTCATTCACCATCTGCATAACCTGTAACCATATTCCTAAGCTGTAGCGCCCAGAGGCCTGAGGGTTCGGTGCGCTGTACAAATCTAATAATAAATAAATACATTTGATGGTATTTTTGGGGCCTTTGCGGGTGCACTTGGATATTATGGCAACCTTTGCCAGGCTGCCCATTGCATATGGTGACCAGGCAGGCATATGTTGGCATTATTGCTGGATCTGGGGGATACACTTGCATCTGAACATGCCACGTAGCGGCACATTTTGAGAAAGGCTGTCATGGCACTGTTGGAAGTAGCATTCTGGTGACTGTGTATAAGTGGAAGTGTTTGAAACTGGCAAGGCTGTGCTTCACGGGCATGGCACATAGTGCCGAACATTGCCATTTTAAGAGAACCGTGGCGTATGTGAAAACTCCCCAAGGCAGGTTGGCACTTTTATTCTCAATTGCCTGTAGTTGAGCAACATGGGTCACCCCTGAACTGGCGCCCTGTGACATTTGAACAACACTAAGGTGTACTTTGACCTGGCATTTAACACCTTCCACTAGTTATGAACTCTAAGCTGTGAACTTCTCTCCTCTCCTCTCTCTCCTTCCTCTCTCTCATATATCGAGAGATAGCGAAGGTTAGACCTGATCTCCGCACCGGACGCGAGCTGAGAGTTGGCATTCTCGCACATCCGTGCACCCACGACCGGGGCTGTACCCCGGGGCTCTGTGGCACCTGCATATTGCGAGGTGCTTATAGAGATCACTTCAGCTAGGAGAAGAGCAAGGCAATGCACTCGCAGGCTTACATGAAGGAGGGCCTGCAACAACCAGAGGGTCAATGGCTATTCTTAAACTCTTCACTGGTCTCGAGCTACTTCTTAGGATGCAGTTTGGCTCCTCCCCTCTTGCATGGCACGGGCCAGGACTCTGGTCGCCTATGGATGGAGCACCAGTGCAAGCACTCCTTGGAATACACGTACCCAGGATGCATTGCTCTTCTGCTCTGAACTGCAGCGGAAGCGCCAGTGAGGACCAGTAGGTGGCGCTGTGACCTCTGGCTTCTTACCTGATAAGGCTCTGGGAGTGGCTCTCTGGGGTCGGTAGTGTCCCCTGCCCAGTGGAGTAACTGTGCTGAACATGTGTGGGGACATGACATCTGAAGAAAAGGGGTCCCAGCCAAATGACTGGGGATAACACGGTGTTCCGTTGAAGTTGGGAGGACAAACACCACCCCCCCCCCCTTAAAATGACGCCCATGCCCCTGCACCACTCTCTGGCAGCATGGCTGGAGACGGGGGAGCACCCCAGGAAGAGATCCTCCCCCCCCTACATAAGGCTTAGCTTGCCTCCCTTTCCCAGATCTGGCAATGTGTCCAGTCGCCAACCCAAACCTGCCTACATTTGAGAATCAAAAACCCTGACATGTATGCCACGCTCACAACCACGCAAGACTCCGCCCCTTTGCTCACAGCTCCGCCCACACACCCCACCCCCATGTCAAAATGCGCAGTTTGCACTTTACAGAGGAATGCAATGCATTTCATTCCATTAGGTGGAATAGGACGCCTGGCACACGCCTGCCATAAAATCAACACACACACACAAAACCAGGGGAGGATATGTTCTTCAAATAGTGTTTTTAAAAACTTTAAAATGCGTGCATGTTTTAAACTCCAAGAACTGGAGCCACTGAATGTCTGTCTATAATGGAGTGCGATAAAGACTCTAATGGCAGCCACCCAAACATCCTGAAACCCTTGCATGCAGAAAGCAAGCATGTTAGAAGGTCAGTAAGGTGGGTGTCGGGTTCGAGGTCCAACCCGTGCCATGCTTGGAATGAGCATCAAGGGTTGGTGTAAGCCTGGCCAGGGAAAGGAAGCCTGGCCCTGGACTGCCAGTGCTGCCTCCACTGAGCGGCCGATGTAAAGGAAAGCTGAAAAGATGAGCAAAGTGGAATAGTGCCATCAATCCGGTGCAAGCAGTCATGACATCCCACTTTTTTTGTTAAGCTTTCATTCTTTTTGGGCAGCCCATGCTCAGCCCTATATTCCAGTGTGCATCCATCCTATGCCAGGGGCTCCCCGTACGCCCATGCTCGGCCCTGTATTCCAGTGTGCATCCATCCTATGCCAGGGGCTCCCCGTACGCCCATGCTCGGCCCTGTATTCCAGTGTGCATCCATCCTATGCCAGGGGCTCCCCGTACGCCCATGCTCGGCCCTGTATTCCAGTGTGCATCCATCCTATGCCTGGGGCTCCCCGTACGCCCATGCTCGGCCCTATATTCCAGTGTGCATCCATCCTATGCCAGGGGCTCCCCGTACGCCCATGCTCGGCCCTGTATTCCAGTGTGCATCCATCCTATGCCAGGGGCTCCCCGTACGCCCATGCTCGGCCCTGTATTCCAGTGTGCATCCATCCTATGCCAGGGGCTCCCCGTACGCCCATGCTCGGCCCTGTATTCCAGTGTGCATCCATCCTATGCCAGGGGCTCCCCGTACGCCCATGCTCGGCCCTGTATTCCAGTGTGCATCCATCCTATGCCTGGGGCTCCCCGTACGCCCATGCTCGGCCCTATATTCCAGTGTGCATCCATCCTATGCCAGGGGCTCCCCGTACGCCCATGCTCAGCCCTATATTCCAGTGTGCATCCATCCTATGCCAGGGGCTCCCCGTACGCCCATGCACAGCCCTATATTCCAGTGTGCATCCATCCTATGCCAGGGGCTCCCCGTACGCCCATGGTCAGCCCTATATTCCAGTGTGCATCCATCATATGCCAGGGGCACCCCGTACGCCCATGCTCAGCCCTATATTCCAGTGTGCATCCATCCTATGCCAGGGGCTCCCCGTACGCCCATGCTCAGCCCTATATTCCAGTGTGCATCCATCCTATGCCAGGGGCTCCCCGTACGCCCATGCTCAGCCCTATATTCCAGTGTGCATCCATCATATTCCAGGGGCTTCCCGTACGCCCATGCTCAGCCCTATATTCCAGTGTGCATCCATCATATTCCAGGGGCTTCCCGTACGCCCATGCTCAGCCCTATATTCCAGTGTGCATCCATCCTATGCCAGGGGCTCCCCGTGCGCCCATGCTCAGCCCTATATTCCAGTGTGAATCCGCTCAGCCCATGCTCAGCCCTATATTCCAGTGTGCATCCATCCTATGCCAGGGGCTCCCCGTACCCCCATACTCAGCCCTATATTCCAGCGTGCATTCATCATATGCCAGGGGTTTTCCGTACACCCATGCTCAGCCCTATAGTCCAGCGTGCATCCATCATATGCCAGGGGCACCCCGTACGCCCATGCACAGCCCTATATTCCAGTGTGCATCCATCATATGCCAGGGGCTCCCCGTACGCCCATGCTAGCCCTATATTCCAGTGTGCCTCATCATATTGCCAGGGGCACCCCGTATGCCCATGCTCAGCCCTATATTCCAGTGTGCATCCATCATATGCCAGGGGCTCCCCGTACGCCCATGCTAGCCCTATATTCCAGTGTGCCTCCATCCTATTGCCAGGGGCACCCCGTATGCCCATGGTCAGCCCTATATTCCAGTGTGCATCCATCATATGCCAGGGGCTCCCCGTACGCCCATGCTAGCCCTATATTCCAGTGTGCCTCCATCATATTGCCAGGGACACCCCGTACGCCCATGCTCAGCCCTATATTCCAGTGTGCATCCATCATATGCCAGGGGCACCCCGTACGCCCATGCTCAGCCCTATATTCCAGGGTGCATCCATCCTATGCCAGGGGCACCCCGTACGCCCATGCTCAGCTCTATATTTCAGTGTGCATCCATCATATGCCAGGGGCACCCCATACGCCCATGCTCAGCCCTATATCCCAGTGTGCATCCATCCTATGCCAGGGGCACCCCGTACGCCCATGCTCAGCCCTATATTCCAGTGTGCAGCCATCCTATGCCAGGGGCACCCCGTACGCCCATGCTCAGCCCTATATTCCAATGTGCATCCATCATGTGCCAGGGGCACCCCGTACGCCCATGCTCAGCCCTATATTCCAGTGTTCATCCATCATGTGCCAGGGGCACCCCGTACGCCCATGCTCAGCCCTATATTCCAGTGTGCATCCATCATGTGCCAGGGGCTCCCCGTACGCCCATGCTCGGCCCTATATTCCAGCGTGCATCCATCATATACCAGGGGAACACCGTAGGCCCAAGCTCAGCCCTATATTCCAGTGTGCCTCCATCATATGCTAGAGGCTCCCCGTACGCCCATGCTCAGCCCTATATTCCAGTGTGCATCCATCATATGCCAGGGGCTCCTTCATACGCCCATGCTCATCCCTATATTCCAGTGTGCATCCATCCTATGCCAGGGGCTCCTTCATACGCCCATGCTCAGCCCTATATTCCAGTGTGCATCCATCCTATGCCAGGGGCTCCCCGTACGCCCATGCTCAGCCCTATATTCCAGTAGCATCCATCCTATGCCAGGGGCTCCCCGTACCCCCATGCTCAGCCCTATATTCCAGTGTGCATCCATCATATGCCAGGGGCACCCCGTACGCCCATGCGCAGCCCCATATTCCAGTGTGCATCCATCATATTCCAGGGGCTCCCCGTACGCCCATGCTCAGCCCTATATTCCAGTGTGCATCCATCCTATGCCAGGGGTTCCCCGTACGCCCATGCTCAGCCCTATATTCCAGTGTGCATCCATCATATGCCAGGGGCACCCCGTACGCCCTTGCTCAGCCCTATATTCCAGTGTGCATCCATCATATGCCAGGAGCTCCCCGTACGCCCATGCTCAGCCCTATATTCCAGTGTGCATCCATCATATGCCAGGGGCACCCCGTACGCCCTTGCTCAGCCCTATATTCCAGTGTGCATCCATCATATTCCAGGAGCTCCCCGTACGCCCATGCTCAGCCCTATATTCCAGTGTGCATCCATCCTATGCCAGGAGCTCCCCGTACGCCCTTGCTCAGCCCTATATTCCAGTGTGCATCCATCCTATGCCAGGGGCTCCCCGTACGCCCATGCTCAGCCCTATATTCCAGTGTGCATCCATCCTATGCCAGCGGCACCCCGTACGCCCATGCTCAGGCCTATATTCCAGTGTGCATCCATCCTATGCCAGGGTCTCTCCGTACCCCCATGCTCAGCCCTATATTCCAGCGTGCATCCATCATATGCCAGGGGCTCTCCGTACCCCCATGCTCAGCCCTATATTCCAGCGTGCATCCATCATATGCCAGGGGCTCTCCGTACGCCCATGCTCAGCCCTATATTCCAGTGTGCATCCATCCAATGCCAGGGGCACCCCGTACGCCCATGCTCAGCCCTACATTCCAGTGTGCATCCATCATATGCCAGGGGCTCCCCGTACGCCCATGCTCAGCCCTATATTCCAGTGTGCATCCATCCTATGCCAGGGGCGCCCCGTACGCCCATGCTCAGCCCTATATTCCAGTGTGCATCCATCCTATGCCAGGGGCGCCCCGTACGCCCATGCTCAGCCCTATATTCCAGTGTGCATCCATCCTATGCCAGGGGCGCCCCGTACGCCCATGCTCAGCCCTATATTCCAGTGTGCATCCATCCTATGCCAGGGGCGCCCCGTACGCCCATGCTCAGCCCTATATTCCAGTGTGCATCCATCCTATGCCAGGGGCGCCCCGTACGCCCATGCTCAGCCCTATATTCCAGTGTGCATCCATCATATGCCAGGGGCGCCCCGTACGCCCATGCTCTGCCCCATATTCCAGTGTGCATCCATCATATGCCAGGGGCTCCCCGTACGCCCATACTCGGCCTTATATTCCAGTGTGCATCCATCATATGCCAGGGGCACCCCGTACGCCCATGCTCAGCCCTATATTCCAGTGTGCACCCATCATATGCCAGGGGCACCCCGTACACCCATGCTCAGCCCTATATTCCAGTGTGCATCCATCATATACCAGGGGCACCCCGTACGCCGATGCTCAGCCCTATATTCCAGTGTGCATCCATCCTATGCCAGGGGCTCCCCGTACCCCCATGCTCAGCCCTATATTCCAGCGTGCATCCATCATATGCCAGGGGCTCTCCGTACACCCATGCTCAGCCCTATAGTCCAGCGTGCATCCATCATATGCCGGGGCACCCCGTACGCCCATGCACAGCCCTA
Organism: Ambystoma mexicanum; assembly: GCF_040938575.1. NCBI lineage: Eukaryota > Metazoa > Chordata > Amphibia > Caudata > Ambystomatidae > Ambystoma > Ambystoma mexicanum. Next base: position 1,663,084,158 of record NC_090937.1, on the reverse strand, counting down.
TATTCCAGTGTGCATCCATCATATGCCAGGGGCTCCCCGTACGCCAATGCTCAGCCCTATATTCCAGCGTGAATCCATCATATACCAGGGGCTCTCCGTACGCCCCTGCTCAGCCCTATAATCCAGTGTGCATCCATCCTATGCCAGGGGCACCCCGTACACCCATGCACAGCCCTATATTCCAGTGTGCATCCATCATATGCCAGGGGCTCCCCGTACGCCCATGCTCAGCCCTATATTCCAGTGTGCATCCATCATATGCCAGTGGCTCCCCGTACGCCCATGCACAGCCCTATATTCCAGTGTGCATCCATCATATGCCAGGGGCACCCCGTACGCCCATGCTCAGCCTTATATTCCAGTGTGCATCCATCATATGCCAGGGGCACCCCGTACGCCCATGCTCAGCCCTATATTCCAGTGTGCATCCATCATATGCCAGGGGCACCCCGTACGCCCATGCTCAGCCCTATATTCCAGTGTGCATCCATCATATGCCAGGGACACCCCGTACGCCCATGCTCAGCCCTATATTCCAGTGTGCATTCAAAATATGCCAGGGGCTCCCCGTACGCCCATACTCAGCCCTATATTCCAGTGTGCATCCATCATATACCAGGGGCACCCCGTACGCCGATGCTCAGCCCTATATTCCAGTGTGCATCCATCCTTTGCCAGGGGCACCCCGTACGCCCCTATATTCCAATGTACATCCATCATATGCCAGGTGCTCGCCGTACGCCCATGCTCAGCCCTATATTCCAGTGGGCATCCATCATATGCCAGGGGCACCCGTACGCCCATGCTCGGCCCTATATTCCAGTGTGCATCCATCCTATGCCAGGGGCTCCCCGTACCCCCATGCTCAGCCCTATATTCCAGCGTGCATCCATCATATGCCAGGGGCTCTCCGTACACCCATGCTCAGCCCTATAGTCCAGCGTGCATCCATCATATGCCAGGGGCTCCCCGTACGCCCATGCTCAGCCCTATATTCCAGTGTGCCTCCATCATATGCCAGGGGCTCCCCGTACGCCCATGCTCAGCCCTATATTCCAGTGTGCATCCATCCTATGCCAGGGGCACCCCGTACGCCCATGCTCAGCCCTATATTCCAGTGTGCATCCATCCTATGCCAGGGGCACCCCGTACGCTGATGCTCAGCCCTATATTCCAGTGTGCATCCATCCTGTGCCAGGGGCACCCCGTACGCCGATGCTCAGCCCTATATTCCAGTGTGCATCCCTCATGTGCCAGGGGCACCCCGTACGCCCTTGCTCAGCCCTATATTCCAGTGTGCATCCAAAATATGCCAGGGGCTCCCCGTGCGCCCATGCTCAGCCCTATAGTCCAGCGTGCATCCATCATATGCCAGGGGCACCCCGTACGCCCATGCACAGCCCTATATTCCAGCGTGCATCCATCATATGCCAGGGGCTCCCCGTACGCCAATGCTCAGCCCTATATTCCAGCGTGAATCCATCATATACCAGGGGCTCTCCGTACGCCCCTGCTCAGCCCTATCATCCAGTGTGCATCCATCCTATGCCAGGGGCACCCCGTACGCCCATGCTCAGCCCTATATTCCAGTGTGCATCCATCATATGCCAGGGACTCCCCGTACGCCCATGCTCAGCACTATATTCCAGTGTGCATCCATCCTATGCCAGGGGCACCCCGTACGCCCATGCTCAGCCCTATATTCCAGTGTGCATCCATCCTATGCCAGTGGCTCCCCATACGCCCATGCTCAGCCCTATATTCCAGTGTGCATCCATCCTATGCCAGCGGCGCCCCGTACGCCCATGCTCGGCCCCATATTCCAGTGTGCATCCATCATATGCCAGGGGCTCCCCGTACGCCCATACTCTGGCCTTATATTCCAGTGTGCATCCATCATATGCCAGGGGCACCCCGTACGCCCATGCTCAGCCCTATATTCCAGTTTGCATCCATCCTAAGCCAGGGGCACCCCGTACGCCCATGCTCAGCCTTATATTCCAGTGTGCATCCATCATATGCCAGGGGCAAACCGTACGCCCATGCTCAGCCCTATATTCCAGTGTGCATCCATCATATGCCAGGGACACCCCGTACGTCCATGCTCAGCCCTATATTCCAGTGTGCATTCAAAATATGCCAGGGGCTCCCCGTACGCCCATACTCAGCCCTATATTCCAGTGTGCATCCATCATATGCCAGGGGCACCCCGTACGCCCATGCTCAACCCTATATTCCAGTGTGCATCCAACATATTCCAGGGGCACCCCGTACGCCCATGCTCAGCCCTATATTCCAGTGTGCATCCATCCTATGCCAGGGGCACCCCGTACGCCGATGCTCAGCCCTATATTCCAGTGTGCATCCATCCTGTGCCAGGGGCACCCCGTACGCCGATGCTCAGCCCTATATTTCAGTGTGCCTCCATCATATGCCAGAGGCTCCCTGTACGCCCATGCTCAGCCCTATATTCCAGTGTGCATCCATCATATGCCAGGGGCTACCCGTACACCCATGCTCAGCCCTATATTCCAGTGTGTATCCATCATATGCCAGGAGCTCCCCGTACGCCCATGCTGAACCCTATATTCCAGTGTGCATCCATCATAGGCCAGGGGCTCCCCGTACGCCCATGCTCATCCCTATATTCCAGTGTGCATCCATCATATGCCAGGAGCTCCCCGTACGCCCATGCTCAGCCCTATATTCCAGTGTGCATCCATCATATGCCAGGGGCTCCCCGTACGCCCATACTCAGCCCTATATTCCAGTGTGCATCCATCCTATGCCAGGGGCTCCCCGTACGCCCATGCTCAGCCCTATATTCCAGTGTGCATCAATCCTATGCCAGGGGCTCCCCGTACGCCCATGCTCAGGCCTATATTTCAGTGTGCATCCATCCTATGCCAGGAGCACCCCGTACGCCCATGCTCAGGCCTATATTCCAGTGTGCATCCATCATATGCCAGAGGCTCCCCGTACGCCCATGCTCAGCCCTATATTCCAGTGTGAATCCATCCTATGCCAGGGGCACCCCGTACGCCCATGCTCAGGCATATATTCCAGTGTGCCTCCATCATGTGCCAGGGGCACCCCGTACGCCCATGCTCAGCCCTATATTCCAGTGTGCATCCATCATATGCAAGGGGCACTCCGTACGCCTATGCTCAGCACGTACGCCCATGCTCGGCCCTATATTCCAGTGTGCATCCATCATATTCCAGGGGCACCCCGTACACCCATGCTCAGCCCTATATTCCAGTGTGCATCCATCATATGCCAGGGGCTCCCCGTACGCCCATTCTCAGCCCCATAATCCAGTGTGCATCCATCATATGCCAGGGGCTCCCCGTACACCCATGCTCAGCCCTATATTCCAGTGTGCATCCATCATATTCCAGGGGCTCCCCGTACGCCCATGCTCGGCCCTATATTCCAGTGTGCATCCATCATATGCCAGGGGCTGCTTCATATGCCCATGCTCAGCCCTATATTCCAGTGTGAATCCATCATATGCCAGGGGCACCCCGTACGCCCATGCTCAGCCCTATATTCCAGTGTGCATCCAAAATATGCCAGGGGCTCCCCGTACACCCATGCTCAGCGCTATATTCCAGTGTGCACCCATCATATACCAAGGGCACCCCGTACGCCCATGCTCAGCCCTATATTCCAGTGTGCATCCATCATATACCAGGGGCACCCTGTACGCCCATGCAAAACCCTATATTCCAGTGTGCATCCATCATATACCAGGGGCTCCCCGTACACCCATACTCAGCCTTACATTCCAGTGTGCATCCATCATATGCCAGGGGCTCCCCTTACGCCCATGCTCAGCCCTATATTCCAGTGTGCATCCATCATATGCCAGGGGCTCCCCGTACGCCCATGCTCAGCCCTATATTCCAGTGTGCATCCATCCTATACCAGGGGCTCCCCGTCGCCCATGCTCAGCCCTATATTCCAGTGTGCCTCCATCATATGCCAGGAGGTCCCCGTATGCCCATGCTCAACCCTATATTCCAGTGTGCCTCCATCATATGCCAGAGGCTCCCCGTACGCCCATGCTCATCCCTATATTCCAGTGTGAATCCATCATATGCCAGGAGCTCCCCGTACGCCCATGCTCAGCCCTATATTCCAGTGTGAATCCATCCTACGCCAGGGGCACCCCGTACGCCCATGCTCAGGCCTATATTCCAGTGTGCATCCATCATGTGCCAGGGGCACCCCGTACGCCCATGCTCAGCCCTATATTCCAGTGTGCATCCATCATATGCCAGGGGCACTCCGTACGCCTATGCTCAGCGCGTACGCCCATGCTCAGCCCTATATTCCAGTGGGCATCCATCATGTGCCAGGGACACCCTGTACGCCCATGCTCAGCCCTATATTCCAGTGTGCATCCATCATATGCCAGGGACACCCCCGTACGCCCATGCTCATCCCTATATTCCAGTGTGCCTCCATCATATGCCAGGGGCTCCCCGTACGCCCATGCGCAGCCCTATATTCCAGTGTGCATCCATCATATGCCAGGGGATCCCCGTACACCCATGCTCATCCCTATATTCCAGTGTGCCTCCATCATATGCCAGGGGCACCCCGTACGCCCATGCTCAGCCCTATATTCCAGTGTGCATCCATCATATGCCAGGGGCTTCCCGTACGCCCATGATCAGCCCTATATTCCAGTGTGCATCCATCATATGCCAGGGTCTCCCCGTACGTCCATGCTCAGCCCTATATTCCAGTGTGCATCCATCATATACCAGGGGCACCCCGTACGCCCATGCTCAGCCCTATATTCCAGTGTGCATCCATCATATGCCAGGGGCACCCCGTACGCCCATGCTCAGCCCTATATTGCCCATGCTCATCCCTATGTTCTAGTGTGCATCCATCATATTCCCGGGGCTCCCCGTACACCCATGCTCAGCCCTATATTCCAGTGTGCTTCCATCATGCCAGGGGCACCCCGTACGCCCATGCTCAGGCCTATATTCCAGTGTGCATCCATCCTATGCCAGGGGCACCCCGTACGCCCATGCTCAGGCCTATATTCCAGTGTGAATCCATCATATGCCAGGGGCACCTCGTACGCCCATGCTCAGCCCTATATTCCAGTGTGCATCCAAAATATGCTAGGGGCTCCCCGTACACCCATACTCAGCCTTATATTCAAGTGTGCATCCATCATATGCCAGGGGCACCCCGTACGCCCATGCTCAGCCCAATATTCCAGTGTGCATCCATCATATACCAGAGGCACCCTGTACGCCCCTTGCTCAACCCTATATTCCAGTGTGCATCCATCATATACCAGGGTCACCCCATACGCCCATCCTCAGCCCTATATTCCAGTGTGCATCCATCATGTGCCAGGGGCACCCCGTACGCCCATGCTCAGCCCTATATTCCAGTGTGCATCCATCATGTGCCAGGGGCACCCCGTACGCCCATGCTCAGCCCTATATTCCAGTGGGCATCCATCATGTGCCAGGGACACCCCGTACGCCCATGCTCAGACCTATATTCCAGTGTGCATTCATCATATGCCAGGGACACCCCGTACGCCCATGCTCATCCCTATATTCCAGTGTGCCTCCATCATATGCCAGGGGCTCCCCGTACGCCCATACGCAGCCCTATATTCCAGTGTGCATCCATCATATGCCAGGGGCACCCCGTACGCCCATGCTCAGCTCTATATTCCAGTGTGAATCCATCCTATGCCAGGGGCACCCCGTACGCCCATGCTCAGCCCTATATTCCAGTGTGCATCCATCCTATGCCAGGGGCACCCCGTACGCCCATGCTCATCCCTATATTCCAGTGTGCATCCATCCTATGCCAGGGGCACCCCGTACGCCCATGCGCAGCCCTATATTCCAGTGTGCATCCATCATATGCCAGGGGCTCCCCGTACGCCCATGCTCAGCCCTATATTCCAGTGTGCATCCATCATATGCCAGGGGCACCCCGTACGCAGCCCTATATTCCAGTGTGCATCCATCCTATGCCAGGGGCACCCCGTACGCCCATGCGCAGCCCTATATTCCAGTGTGCATCCATCATATGCCAGGGGCACCCCGTACGCATCCATCCTATGCCAGGGGCACCCTGTACGCCCATGCGCAGCCCTATATTCCAGTGTCTATCCATCATATGCCAGGGGCACCCCGTACGCATCCATCATATGCCAGGGGCACCCCGTACGCATCCATCCTATGCCAGGGGCACCCCGTACGCCCATGCTCGGGCCTATATTCCAGTGTGCATCCATCATATGCCAGGGGCTCCCCGTACGCCCATGCTCAGCCCTATATTCCAGTGTGCATCCATCATGCCAGGGGATCCCCGTACGCCCATGCTCAGCCCTATATTCCAGTGTGAATCCATCATATGCCATGGGCACCCCATAGGCCCATGCTCAGCCCTATATTCCAGTGTGCATCCATCATGTGCCAGGGGCACCCCGTACGCCCATGCTCAGCCCTATATTCCAGTGTGCATCCATCCTATGCCAGGGGCTCCCTGTACACCCATGCTCAGGCCTATATTCCAGTGTGCATCCATCCTATGCCAGGGGCTCCCCGTACGCCCATGCTCAGCACTATATTCCAGTGTGCATCCATCATATGCCAGAGGCTCCCCGTACGCCCATGCTCAGCCCTATATTCCAGTGTGCATCCATCATATGCCAGGGGCTTCCCGTACGCCCATACTCAGCCTTATATTCCAGTGTGCATCCATCATATGCCAGGGGCACCCCGTACGCCCATGCTCAGCCTTATATTCCAGTGTTTCTCCATCATATGCCAGGGGCTCCCCGTACACCCATGCTCAGCCTTATATTCCAGTGTGAATCCATCATATGCCAGGGGCACCCCGTACGCCCATGCTCAGCCCTATATTCCAGTGTGCATCCATCATATGCCAGCGGCACCCCGTACGCCCATGCTCAGCCCTATATTCCAGTGTGCATCCATCCTATGCCAGGGGCACCCCGTATGCCCATGCTCAGCCTTATATTCCAGTGTGCATCCATCCTATGCCAGGGGCACCCCGTACGCCCATGCTCAGCCTTATATTCCAGTGTGCATCCAAAATATGCCAGGGGCTCCCCGTACACCCATGCTAAGCGCTATATTCCAGTGTGCACCCATCATATACCAGGGGCACCCTGTACGCCCATGCTCAGCTCTCTATTCCAGTGTGCACCCATCATATACCAGGGGCACCCTGTACGCCCATGCTCCGCCCTATATTCCAGTGTGCCTCCATCATATGCCAGAGGCCCCAGTACGCCCATGCTCAACCCTATAGTCCAGTGTGCCTCCATCATATACCAGGGGCTCCCCGTATGCCCATGCTCATCCCTATATTCCAGTGTGAATCCAGCATATGCCAGGGGCACCCCGTATGCCCATGCTCAGCCCTATATTCCATTGTGCATCCATTATATGCAGAGGCTCCCCGTACGCCCATGCTCAGCCCTATATTCCAGTGTGCATCCATCCTATGCCAGGGGCACTCCTTACGCCCATGCTCAACCCTATATTCCAGTGTGCATCCATCCTATGCCAGGGCCTCCCCGTACGCCCATGCTCAGCCCTATATTGCAGTGTGCATCCATCATATGCCAAGGGCACCCCGTATGCCCATGCTCAGCCCTATATTCCATTGTGCATCCATTATATGCCAGAGGCTCCCCGTACGCCCATGCTCAGCGCTATATTCCAGTGTGCACCCATCATATACCAGGGGCTCCCCGTATACCCATGCTCAGCGCTATATTCCAGTGTGCATCCATCATATGCCAGGGGCTCCCCGTACGCCCATGCTGAACCCTATATTCCAGTGTGCATCCATCCTATGCCAGGGGCTCCCCGTACGCCCATGCTCAGGCCTATATTCCAGTGTGCATCCATTATATGCCAGGGGCTCGCCATACGCCCATGCTCATCCCTATATTCCAGTGTGCATCCATCATATGCCAGGGGCTCCCCGTATACCCATGCTCAGCCCTATATTCCAGTGTGCATCCATCATATTCCAGGGGCTTCCCGTACGCCCATGCTCAGCCCTATATTTCAGTGTGCATCCATCATATGCCAGGGGCTCCCTGTGCACCCATGCTCAGCCCTAATATTCCAGTGTGCATCCATCCTATGCCAGGGGCACCCCGTACGCCCATGCTCAGCCCTATATTCCAGTGTGCATCCATCATATGCCAGGGGCTCTCCGTACACTCATGCTCAGCCCTATATTCCAGTGTGCATCCATCATATACCAGGTCTCCCTGTACGCCCATGCTCAGCCCTATATTCCAGTGTGCATCCATCATATACCAGGTCTCCCCGTACGCCCATGCTCAGCCCTATATTCCAGTGTGCATCCATCCTATGCCAGGGGCACCCCGTACGCCCATGCTCAGCCCTATATTCCAGTGTGCATCCATCCTATGCCAGGGGCTCCCCGTAGGCCCATTCTCAGCCCTATATTCCAGTGTGCATCCATCATATGCCAGGGGCACCCCGTACGCCCATGCTCAGCCCTATATTCCAGTGTGCATCCATCATATGCCAGGGGCTCCCCGTACGCCCATGCTCAGCCCTATATTCCAGTGTGCATCCATCATATGCCAGGGGCACCCCATACGCCCATGCTCAGCCCTATATTCCAGTGTGCATCCATCATATGCCAGGGGCTCCCCGTACGCCCATGCTCAGCCCTATATTCCAGTGTGCATCCATCCTATGCCAGGGGCTCCCCGTACGCCCATGCCCAGCCCTATATTCCAGTGTGCATCCATCATATGCCAGGGGAACCCCGTACGCCCATGCTCAGCCCTATATTCCAGTGTGCATCCATCATATGCCAGGGGCACCCCGTACGCCCATGCTCAGCCCTATATTCCAGTGTGCATCCATCCTATGGAAGGAGCTCCCCGTACGCCTATGCTCAACCCTATATTCCAGTGTGCATGCATCATATACCAGGGGCTCCCCGTACGCCCATGCTCAGCCCTATATTCCAGTGTGCATCCATCATATACCAGGGGCACCCCGTACGCCCATGCTCAGCCCTATATTCCAGTGTGCATCCATCCTATGCCAGGAGCTCCCCGTACGCCCATGCTCAGCCCTATATTCCAGTGTGCATCCATCATATGCCAGGGGCTTCCCGTACGTCCATGCTCAGCCTTATATTCCAGTGTACATCCATCATATACCAGGGGCTCCCCGTACGGCGATGCTCAGCCCTATATTCCAGTGTGCATCCATCCTATGCCAGGGGCACCCCGTACGCCCATGCTCAGGCCTATATTCCAGTGTGCATCCATCATATGCCATGGGCACCCCGTACGCCCATACTCAGCCCTATATTCCAGTGTGCATCCATCATGTGCCAGGGGCACCCCGTACGCCCATGCTCAGCCCTATATTCCAGTGTGCATCCATCATATTCCAGGGGCACCCCGTACACCCATGCTCAGCCCTATATTCCAGTGTGCATCCATCATATGCCAGGGGCACCCCGTACGCCGATGCTCAGCCCTATATTCCAGTGTGCATCCATCATATGCCAGGGGCACCCCGTACGCCCATGCTCAGCCCTATATTCCAGTGTGCATCCATCATATGCCAGGGGCACCCCGTACGCCCATGCTCAGCCCTATATTCCAGTGTGCATCCATCATATGCCAGGGGCACCCCGTACGCCCATGCTCAGCCCTATATTCCAGTGTGCATCCATCATATACCAGGGGCTCCCCGTACGCCCATGCTCAGCCTTATATTCCAGTGTGCATCCATCATATGCCAGGGACACCCCGTACGCCCATGCTCATCCCTATATTCCAGTGTGCCTCCATCATATGCCAGGGGCTCCCCCTACGCCCATGCTCAGCCCTATATTCCAGTGTGCATCCATCATATGCCAGGAGCACCCTGTACGCCCATGCGCAGCCTTATATTCCAGTGTGCATCCATCCTATGCCAGGGGCTCCCCGTACGCCTATGCTCAGCCCTATATTCCAGTGTGCATCCATCCTATGCCAGGGGATCCCTGTCGCCCATGCTCAGCCCTATATTCCAGTGTGCATCCATCCTATGCCAGGAGCTCCCCGTACGCCCATGCTCAGCCCTATATTCCAGTGTGCATCCATCCTATACCAGGGGCACCCCGTCGCCCATGCTCAGCCCTATATTCCAGTGTGCCTCCATCATATGCCAGGAGGTCCCCGTATGCCCATGCTCGACCCTATATTCCAGTGTGCCTCCATCATATGCCAGAGGCTCCCCGTACGCCCATGCTCATCCCTATATTCCAGTGTGAATCCATCATATGCCAGGAGCTCCCCGTACGCCCATGCTCAGCCCTATATTCCAGTGTGAATCCATCCTACGCCAGGGGCACCCCGTACGCCCATGCTCAGGCCTATATTCCAGTGTGCATCCATCATGTGCCAGGGGCACCCCGTACGCCCATGCTCAGCCCTATATTCCAGTGTGCATCCATCATATGCCAGGGGCACTCCGTACGCCTATGCTCAGCGCGTACGCCCATGCTCAGCCCTATATTCCAGTGGGCATCCATCATGTGCCAGGGACACCCTGTACGCCCATGCTCAGCCCTATATTCCAGTGTGCATCCATCATATGCCATGGACACCCCCGTACGCCCATGCTCATCCCTATATTCCAGTGTGCCTCCATCATATGCCAGGGGCTCCCCGTACGCCCATGCGCAGCCCTATATTCCAATGTGCATCCATCATATGCCAGGGGATCCCCGTACACCCATGCTCATCCCTATATTCCAGTGTGCCTCCATCATATGCCAGGGGCACCCCGTACGCCCATGCTCAGCCCTATATTCCAGTGTGCATCCATCATATGCCAGGGGCTTCCCGTACGCCCATGCTCAGCCCTATATTCCAGTGTGCATCCATCATATGCAAGGGTCTCCCCGTACGTCCATGCTCAGCCCTATATTCCAGTGTGCATCCATCATATACCAGGGGCACCCCGTACGCCCATGCTCAGCCCTATATTCCAGTGTGCATCCATCATATGCCAGGGGCACCCCGTACGCCCATGCTCAGCCCTATATTGCCCATGCTCATCCCTATGTTCTAGTGTGCATCCATCATATTCCAGGGGCTCCCCGTACACCCATGCTCAGCCCTATATTCCAGTGTGCATCCATCCTATGCCAGGGGCACCCCGTACGCCCATGCGCAGCCCTATATTCCAGTGTGCATCCATCATATGCCAGGGGCTTCCCGTACGCCCATGCTCAGCCCTATATTCCAGTGTGCATCCATCATATGCCAGGGTCTCCCCGTACGTCCATGCTCAGCCCTATATTCCAGTGTGCATCCATCATATACCAGGGGCTCCCCGTACACCCATGCTCAGCCCTATATTCCAGTGTGCATCCATCATGCCAGGGGCACCCCGTACGCCCATGCTCAGGCCTATATTCCAGTGTGCATCCATCCTATGCCAGGGGCACCCCGTACGCCCATGCTCAGGCCTATATTCCAGTGTGCATCCATCCTATGCCAGGGGCACCCCGTACGCCCATGCTCAGCCCTATATTCCAGTGTGAATCCATCATATGCCAGGGGCACCTCGTACGCCCATGCTCAGCCCTATATTCCAGTGTGCATCCAAAATATGCTAGGGGCTCCCCGTACACCCATGCACAGCGCTATATTCCAGTGTGCACCCATCATATACCAAGGGCACCCCGTACGCCCATGCTCAGCCCTATATTCCAGTGTGCATCCATCATATACCAGGGGCTCCCCGTACACCCATACTCAGCCTTATATTCAAGTGTGCATCCATCATATGCCAGGGGCACCCCGTACGCCCATGCTCAGCCCAATATTCCAGTGTGCATCCATCATATACCAGGGGCACCCTGTACGCCCCTTGGTCAACCCTATATTCCAGTGTGCATCCATCATATACCAGGGTCACCCCGTACGCCCATCCTCAGCCCTATATTCCAGTGTGCATCCATCATGTGCCAGGGGCACCCCGTACGCCCATGCTCAGCCCTATATTCCAGTGTGCATCCATCATGTGCCAGGGGCACCCCGTACGCCCATGCTCAGCCCTATATTCCAGTGGGCATCCATCATGTGCCAGGGACACCCCGTACGCCCATGCTCAGACCTATATTCCAGTGTGCATCCATCATATGCCAGGGACACCCCGTACGCCCATGCTCATCCCTATATTCCAGTGTGCCTCCATCATATGCAAGGGGCTCCCCGTACGCCCATGCGCAGCCCTATATTCCAGTGTGCATCCATCATATGCCAGGGGCACCCCGTACGCCCATGCTCAGCCCTATATTCCAGTGTGAATCCATCCTATGCCAGGGGCACCCCGTACGCCCATGCTCAGCCCTATATTCCAGTGTGCATCCATCCTATGCCAGGGGCACCCCGTACGCCCATGCGCAGCCCTATATTCCAGTGTGCATCCATCATATGCCAGGGGCTCCCCGTACGCCCATGCTCAGCCCTATATTCCAGTGTGCATCCATCATATGCCAGGGGCACCCCGTACGCCCATGCGCAGCCCTATATTCCAGTGTGCATCCATCCTATGCCAGGGGCACCCCGTACGCCCATGCGCAGCCCTATATTCCAGTGTGCATCCATCATATGCCAGGGGCACCCCGTACGCATCCATCCTATGCCAGGGGCACCCTGTACGCCCATGCGCAGCCCTATATTCCAGTGTGCATCCATCATATGCCAGGGGCACCCCGTACGCATCCATCATATGCCAGGGGCACCCCGTACGCATCCATCCTATGCCAGGGGCACCCCGTACGCCCATGCTTGGGCCTATATTCCAGTGTGCATCCATCATATGCCAGGGGCTCCCCGTACGCCCATGCTCAGCCCTATATTCCAGTGTGCATCCATCATGCCAGGGGATCCCCGTACGCCCATGCTCAGCCCTATATTCCAGTGTGAATCCATCATATGCCATGGGCACCCCATAGGCCCATGCTCAGCCCTATATTCCAGTGTGCATCCATCATGTGCCAGGGGCACCCCGTACGCCCATGCTCAGCCCTATATTCCAGTGTGCATCCATCCTATGCCAGGGGCTCCCTGTACACCCATGCTCAGGCCTATATTCCAGTGTGCATCCATCCTATGCCAGGAGCTCCCCGTACGCCCATGCTCAGCCCTATATTCCAGTGTGCATCCATCATATGCCAGAGGCTCCCCGTACGCCCATGCTCAGCCCTATATTCCAGTGTGCATCCATCATATGCCAGGGGCTTTCCGTACGCCCATACTCAGCCTTATATTCCAGTGTGCATCCATCATATGCCAGGGGCACCCCGTACGCCCATGCTCAGCCTTATATTCCAGTGTGCATCCATCATATGCCAGGGGCACCCCGTACGCCCATGCTCAGCCTTATATTCCAGTGTTTCTCCATCATATGCCAGGGGCTCCCTGTACACCCATGCTCAGCCTTATATTCCAGTGTGAATCCATCATATGCCAGGGGCACCCCGTACGCCCATGCTCTGCCCTATATTCCAGTGTGCATCCATCATATGCCAGGGGCACCCCGTACGCCCATGCTCAGCCCTATATTCCAGTGTGCATCCATCCTATGCCAGGGGCACCCCCGTACGCCCATGCTCAGCCTTATATTCCAGTGTGCATCCATCCTATGCCAGGGGCACCCCGTACGCCCATGCTCAGCCTTATATTCCAGTGTGTATCCAAAATATGCCAGGGGCTCCCCGTACACCCATGCTGAACCCTATATTCCAGTGTGCATCCATCCTATGCCAGGGGCTCCCCGTACGCCCATGCTCAGCCCTATATTCCAGTGTGCATCCATTATATGCCAGGGGCTCGCCATATGCCCATGCTCATCCCTATATTCCAGTGTGCATCCATCATATGCCAGGGGCTCCCCGTATACCCATGCTCAGCCCTATATTCCAGTGTGCATCCATCATATTCCAGGGGCTTCCCGTACGCCCATGCTCAGCCCTATATTCCAGTGTGCATCCATCATATGCCAGGGGCTCCCTGTGCACCCATGCTCAGCCCTATATTCCAGTGTGCATCCATCCTATGCCAGGGGCACCCCGTACGCCCATGCTCAGCCCTATATTCCAGTGTGCATCCATCATATACCAGGGGCACCCCGTACACTCATGCTCAGCCCTATATTCCAGTGTGCATCCATCATATACCAGGTCTCCCCGTACGCCCATGCTCAGCCCTATATTCCAGTGTGCATCCATCCTATGCCAGGGGCACCCCGTACGCCCATGCTCAGCCCTATATTCCAGTGTGCATCCATCCTATGCCAGGGGCTCCCCGTAGGCCCATAATCAGCCCTATATTCCAGTGTGCATCCATCATATGCCAGGGGCACCCCGTACGCCCATGCTCAGCCCTATATTCCAGTGTGCATCCATCATATGCCAGGGGCTCCCCGTACGCCCATGCTCAGCCCTATATTCCAGTGTGCATCCATCATATGCCAGGGGCACCCCGTACGCCCATGCTCAGCCCTATATTCCAGTGTGCATCCATCATATGCCAGGGGCTCCCCGTACGCCCATGCTCAGCCCTATATTCCAGTGTGCATCCATCCTATGCCAGGGGCTCCCCGTACGCCCATGCCCAGCCCTATATTCCAGTGTGCATCCATCATATGCCAGGGGAACCCCGTACGCCCATGCTCAGCCCTATATTCCAGTGTGCATCCATCATATGCCAGGGGCAACCCCGTACGCCCATGCTCAGCCCTATATTCCAGTGTGCATCCATCCTATGCCAGGGGCTCCCCGTACGCCCATGCTCAGCCCTATTTTCCAGTGTGCATGCATCATATACCAGGGGCTCCCCGTACGCCCATGCTCAGCCCTATATTCCAGTGTGCATCCATCCTATGCCAGGAGCTCCCCGTACTCCCATGCTCAGCCCTATATTCCAGTGTGCATCCATCATATGCCAGGGGCTTCCCGTACGCCCATGCTCAGCCCTATATTCCAGTGTACATCCATCATATACCAGGGGCTCCCCGTACGCCGATGCTCAGCCCTATATTCCAGTGTGCATCCATCCTATGCCAGGGGCACCCCGTACGCCCATGCTCAGGCCTATATTCCAGTGTGCATCCATCATATGCCATGGGCACCCCGTACGCCCATACTCAGCCCTATATTCCAGTGTGCATCCATCATGTGCCAGGGGCACCCCGTACGCCCATGCTCAGCCCTATATTCCAGTGTGCATCCATCATATTCCAGGGGCACCCCGTACACCCATGCTCAGCCCTATATTCCAGTGTGCATCCATCATATGCCAGGGGCTCCCCGTACACCCATGCTCAGCCCTATATTCCAGTGTGCATCCATCATATGCCAGGGGCACCCCGTACGCCCATGCTCAGCCCTATATTCCAGTGTGCATCCATCATATGCCAGGGGCACCCCGTACGCCCATGCTCAGCCCTATATTCCAGTGTGCATTCATCATATACCAGGGGCTCCCCGTACGCCCATGCTCAGCCTTATATTCCAGTGTGCATCCATCATATGCCAGGGACACCCAGTACGCCCATGCTCATCCCTATATTCCAGTGTGCCTCCATCATATGCCAGGGGCTCCCCCTACGCCCATGCTCAGCCCTATATTCCAGTGTGCATCCATCATATGCCAGGAGCACCCCGTACGCCGCCTTATATTCCAGTGTGCATCCATCCTATGCCAGGGGCTCCCCGTACGCCTATGCTCAGCCCTATATTCCAGTGTGCATCCATCCTATGCCAGGGGCTCCCTGTCGCCCATGCTCAGCCCTATATTCCAGTGTGCATCCATCGTATGCCAGGAGCTCCCTGTACGCCCATGCTCAGCCCTATATTCCAGTGTGAATCCATCCTATGCCAGGGGCACCCCATACGCCAATGCTCAGCCCTATATTCCAGTGTGCATCCATCATATGCCAGGGGCTCCCCGTACGCCCATACTCAGCCCTATATTCCAGTGTGCATCCATCCTATGCCAGGGGCTCCCCGTACGCCCATGCTCAGCCCTATATTCCAGTGTGCATCAATCCTATGCCAGGGGCTCCCCGTAGGCCCATGCTCCGCCCTATATTTCAGTGTGCATCCATCCTATGCCAGGAGCACTGCGTACGCCCATGCTCCGCCCTATATTCCAGTGTGAATCCATCCTATGCCAGGGGCACCCCGTACGCCCATGCTCAGCCCTATATTCCAGTGTGCATCCATCATATGCCAGGGGCACTCCGTACGCCTATGCTCAGCGCGTACGGCCATGCTCGGCCCTATATTCCAGTGTGCATCCATCATATTCCAGGGGCACCCCATACACCCATGCTCAGCCCTATATTCCAGTGTGCATCCATCATATGCCAGGTGCTCCCCGTACGCCCATTCTCAGCCCCATAATCCAGTGTGCATCCATCATATGCCAGGGGCGCACCGTACGCCCATGCTCAGCCCTATATTCCATTGTGCATCCATCCTATGCCAGGGGCTCCCCGTACACCCATGCTTAGCCCTATATTCCAGTGTGCATCCATCATATTCCAGGGGCTCCCCGTACACCCATGCTCAGCCCTATATTCCAGTGTGCATCCATCATATGCCAGGTGCTCCCCGTACGCCCATTCTCAGCCCCATAATCCAGTGTGCATCCATCATATGCCAGGGGCTCCCCGTACGCCCATGCTCAGCCCTATATTCCAGTGTACATCCATCCTATGCCAGGGGCTCCCCGTACGCCCATGCTCGGCCCTATATTCCATTGTGCATCCATCATATGCCAGGGGCTGCTTCATATGCCCATGCTCAGCCCTATATTCCAGTGTGCATCCAAAATATGCCAGGGGCTCCCCGTACACCCATGCTCAGCGCTATATTCCAGTGTGCACCCATCATATACCAAGGGCAGCCCGTACGCCCATGCTTAGCCCTATATTCCAGTGTGCATCCATCATATACCAGGGGCTCCCCGTACACCCATACTCTGCCTTATATTCCAGTGTGCATCCATCATATGCCAGGGGCACCCCGTACGCCCATGCTCAGCCCTATATTCCAGTGTGCATCCATCCTATGCCAGGGGCTCCCCGTACGCCCATGCTCAGCCCTATATTCCAGTGTGCATCCATCATATGCCAGGGGCTCCCCGTACGCCCATGCTCAGCCCTATATTCCAGTGTGCATCCATCCTATACCAGGGGCTCCCCGTCGCCCATGCTCAGCCCTATATTCCAGTGTGCCTCCATCATATGCCAGGAGCTCCCCGTACGCCCATGCTCAACCCTATATTCCAGTGTGCCTCCATCATATGCCAGAGGCTCCCCGTACGGCCATGCTCATCCCTATATTCCAGTGTGAATCCATCATATGCCAGGAGCTCCCCGTACGCCCATGCTCAGCCCTATATTCCAGTGTGAATCCATCCTACGCCAGGGGCACCCCGTACGCCCATGCTCAGGCCTATATTCCAGTGTGCATCCATCATGTGCCAGGGGCACCCCGTACGCCCATGCTCAGGCCTATATTCCAGTGTGCATCCATCATATGCCAGGGGCACTCCGTACGCCTATGCTCAGCGCGTGCGCCCATGCTCAGGCCTATATTCCAGTGTGCATCCATCATGTGCCAGGGGCACCCCGTATGCCCATGCTCAGCCCTATATTCCAGTGGGCATCCATCATATGCCAGGGACACCCCGTACGCCCATGCTCATCCCTATATTCCAGTGTGCCTCCATCATATGCCAGGGGCTCCCCGTACGCCCATGCGCAGCCCTATATTCCAGTGTGCATCCATCATATGCCAGGGGATCCCCGTACGCCCATGCTCATCCCTATATTCCAGTGTGCCTCCATCATATACCAGGGGCTCCCCGTACACCCAAGCTTAGCCCTATATTCCAGTGTGCATCCATCATATTCCAGGGGCTCCCCGTACGCCCATGCTCGGCCCTATATTCCAGTGTGCATCCATCATATGCCAGGGGCTGCTTCATATGCCCATGCTCAGCCCTATATTCCAGTGTGAATCCATCATATGCCAGGGGCACCCCGTACGCCCATGCTCAGCCCTATATTCCAGTGTGCATCCAAAATATGCCAGGGGCTCCCCGTACACCCATGCTCAGCGCTATATTCCAGTGTGCACCCCTCATATACCAAGGGCAGCCCGTAAGCCCATGCTCAGCCCTATATTCCAGTGTGCATCCATCATATACCAGGGGCACCCTGTACGCCCATGCAAAACCCTATATTCCAGTGTGCATCCATCATATACCAGGGGCTCCCCGTACACCCATACTCGGCCTTATATTCCAGTGTGCATCCATCATATGCCAGGGGCACCCCGTACGCCCATGCTCAGCCCTATATTCCAGTGTGCATCCATCCTATGCCAGGGGCTCCCCGTACGCCCATGCTCAGCCCTATATTCCAGTGTGCATCCATCATATGCCAGGGGCTCCCCGTACGCCCATGCTCAGCCCTATATTCCAGTGTGCATCCATCCTATACCAGGGGCTCCCCGTCGCCCATGCTCAGCCCTATATTCCAGTGTGCCTCCATCATATGCCAGGAGCTCCCCGTACGCCCATGCTCAGGCCTATATTCCAGTGTGCATCCATCATGTGCCAGGGGCACCCCGTACGCCCATGCTCAGGCCTATATTCCAGTGTGCATCCATCATATGCCAGGGGCACTCCGTACGCCTATGCTCAGCGCGTACGCCCATGCTCAGGCCTATATTCCAGTGTGCATCCATCATGTGCCAGGGGCACCCCGTACGCCCATGCTCAGCCCTATATTCCAGTGGGCATCCATCATATGCCAGGGACACCCCGTACGCCCATGCTCATCCCTATATTCCAGTGTGCCTCCATCATTTGCCAGGGGCTCCCCGTACGCCCATGCGCAGCCCTATATTCCAGTGTGCATCCATCATATGCCAGGGGATCCCCGTACGCCCATGCTCATCCCTATATTCCAGTGTGCCTCCATCATATGCCAGGGGCACCCCGTACGCCCATGCTCAGCCCTATATTCCAGTGTGCATCCATCATATGCCAGGGGCACCCCGTACGCCCATGCTCATCCCTATATTCCAGTGTGCATCCCTCATGTGCCAGGGGCTCCCCGTACGCCCATGCTCATCCCTATGTTCTAGTGTGCATCCATCATATTCCAGGGGCTCCCCGTACGCCCATGCTCAGCCCTATATTCCAGTGTGCATCCATCCTATGCCAGGGGCACCCCGTACGCCCATGCTAGCCTTATATTCCAGTGTGCATCCATCCTATGCCAGGGGCACCCCGTACGCCCATGCTCAGCCTTATATTCCAGTGTGCATCCAAAATATGCCAGGGGCTCCCCGTACACCCATGCTAAGCGCTATATTCCAGTGTGCACCCATCATATACCAGGGGCACCCTGTATGCCCATGCTCAGCTCTCTATTCCAGTGTGCACCCATCATATACCAGGGGCACCCTGTACGCCCATGCTCAACCCTATAGTCCAGTGTGCCTCCATCATATACCAGGGGCTCCCCGTATGCCCATGCTCATCCCTATATTCCAGTGTGAATCCAGCATATGCCAGGGGCACCCCGTATGCCCATGCTCATCCCTATATTCCATTGTGCATCCATTATATGCAGAGGCTCCCCGTACGCCCATCCTCAGCCCTATATTCCAGTGTGCATCCATCATGTGCCAGGGGCACCCCGTACGCCCATGCTCAGCCCTATATTCCAGTGTGCATCCATCATGTGCCAGGGGCACCCCGTACGCCCATGCTCAGCCCTATATTCCAGTGGGCATCCATCATGTGCCAGGGACACCCCGTACGCCCATGCTCAGACCTATATTCCAGTGTGCATCCATCATATGCCAGGGACACCCCGTACGCCCATGCTCATCCCTATATTCCAGTGTGCCTCCATCATATGCAAGGGGCTCCCCGTACGCCCATGCGCAGCCCTATATTCCAGTGTGCATCCATCATATGCCAGGGGCACCCCGTACGCCCATGCTCAGCCCTATATTCCAGTGTGAATCCATCCTATGCCAGGGGCACCCCGTACGCCCATGCTCAGCCCTATATTCCAGTGTGCATCCATCCTATGCCAGGGGCACCCCGTACGCCCATGCTCATCCCTATATTCCAGTGTGCATCCATCCTATGCCAGGGGCACCCCGTACGCCCATGCGGAGCCCTATATTCCAGTGTGCATCCATCATATGCCAGGGGCTCCCCGTACGCCCATGCTCAGCCCTATATTCCAGTGTGCATCCATCATATGCCAGGGGCACCCCGTACGCCCATGCGCAGCCCTATATTCCAGTGTGCATCCATCCTATGCCAGGGGCACCCGGTACGCCCATGGGCAGCCCTATATTCCAGTGTGCATCCATCATATGCCAGGGGCACCCCGTACGCATTCATCCTATGCCAGGGGCACCCTGTACGCCCATGCGCAGCCCTATATTCCAGTGTGCATCCATCATATGCCAGGGGCACCCCGTACGCATCCATCATATGCCAGGGGCACCCCGTACGCATCCATCCTATGCCAGGGGATCCCCGTACGCCCATGCTCAGCCCTATATTCCAGTGTGAATCCATCATATGCCATGGGCACCCCATAGGCCCATGCTCAGCCCTATATTCCAGTGTGCATCCATCATGTGCCAGGGGCACCCCGTACGCCCATGCTCAGCCCTATATTCCAGTGTGCATCCATCCTATGCCAGGGGCTCCCTGTACACCCATGCTCAGGCCTATATTCCAGTGTGCATCCATCCTATGCCAGGGGCTCCCCGTACGCCCATGCTCAGCCCTATATTCCAGTGTGCATCCATCATATGCCAGAGGCTCCCCGTACGCCCATGCTCAGCCCTATATTCCAGTGTGCATCCATCATATGCCAGGGGCTTTCCGTACGCCCATACTCAGCCTTATATTCCAGTGTGCATCCATCATATGCCAGGGGCACCCCGTACGCCCATGCTCAGCCTTATATTCCAGTGTGCATCCATCATATGCCAGGGGCACCCCGTACGCCCATGCTCAGCCTTATATTCCAGTGTTTCTCCATCATATGCCAGGGGCTCCCCGTACACCCATGCTCAGCCCTATATTCCAGTGTGCATCCATCCTATGCCAGGGGCACCCCGTACGCCCATGCTCAGCCTTATATTCCAGTGTGCATCCATCCTATGCCAGGGGCACCCCGTACGCCCATGCTCAGCCTTTTATTCCAGTGTGCATCCAAAATATGCCAGGGGCTCCCCGTACACCCATGCTGAACCCTATATTCCAGTGTGCATCCATCCTATGCCAGGGGCTCCCCGTACGCCCATGCTCAGCCCTATATTCTAGTGTGCATCCATTATATGCCAGGGGCTCACCATACACCCATGCTCATCCCTATATTCCAGTGTGCATCCATCATATGCCAGGGGCTCCCCGTATACCCATGCTCAGCCCTATATTCCAGTGTGCATCCATCATATTCCAGGGGCTTCCCGTACGCCCATGCTCAGCCCTATATTCCAGTGTGCATCCATCATATGCCAGGGGCTCCCTGTGCACCCATGCTCAGCCCTATATTCCAGTGTGCATCCATCCTATGCCAGGGGCACCCCGTACGCCCATGCTCAGCCCTATATTCCAGTGTGCATCCATCATATACCAGGGGCAACCCGTACACTCATGCTCAGCCCTATATTCCAGTGTGCATCCATCATATACCAGGTCTCCCCGTACGCCCATGCTCAGCCCTATATTCCAGTGTGCATCCATCCTATGCCAGGGGCACCCCGTACGCCCATGCTCAGCCCTATATTCCAGTGTGCATCCATCCTATGCCAGGGGCTCCCCGTAGGCCCATGCTCAGCCCTATATTCCAGTGTGCATCCATCATATGCCAGGGGCACCCCGTACGCCCATGCTCAGCCCTATATTCCAGTGTGCATCCATCATATGCCAGGGGCTCCCCGTACGCCCATGCTCAGCCCTATATTCCAGTGTGCATCCATCATATGCCAGGGGCACCCCGTACGCCCATGCTCAGCCCTATATTCCAGTGTGCATCCATCATATGCCAGGGGCTCCCCGTACGCCCATGCTCAGCCCTATATTCCAGTGTGCATCCATCCTATGCCAGGGGCTCCCCGTACGCCCATGCCCAGCCCTATATTCCAGTGTGCATCCATCATATGCCAGGGGCACCCCGTACGCCCATGCTCAGCCCTATATTCCAGTGTGCATCCATCCTATGCCAGGGGCTCCCCGTACGCCCATGCTCAGCCCTATATTCCAGTGTGCATGCATCATATACCAGGGGCTCCCCGTACGCCCATGCTCAGCCCTATATTCCAGTGTGCATCCATCCTATGCCAGGAGCTCCCCGTACGCCCATGCTCAGGCCTATATTCCAGTGTGCATCCATCATATGCCATGGGCACCCCGTACGCCCATACTCAGCCCTATATTCCAGTGTGCATCCATCATGTGCCAGGGGCACCCCGTACGCCCATGCTCAGCCCTATATTCCAGTGTGCATCCATCATATTCCAGGGGCACCCCGTACACCCATGCTCAGCCCTATATTCCAGTGTGCGTCCATAATATGCCAGGGGCTCCCCGTACACCCATGCTCAGCCCTATTTTCCAGTGTGCATCCATCATATGCCAGGGGCACCCCGTACGCCCATGCTCAGCCCTATATTCCAGTGTGCATCCATCATATGCCAGGGGCACCCCGTACGCCCATGCTCAGCCCTATATTCCAGTGTGCATCCATCATATACCAGGGGCTCCCCGTACGCCCATGCTCAGCCTTATATTCCAGTGTGCATCCATCATATGCCAGGGACACCCCGTACGCCCATGCTCATCCCTATATTCCAGTGTGCCTCCATCATATGCCAGGGGCTCCCCCTACGCCCATGCTCAGCCCTATATTCCAGTGTGCATCCATCATATGCCAGGAGCACCCCGTACGCCCATGCGCAGCCTTATATTCCAGTGTGCATCCATCCTATGCCAGGGGCTCCCCGTACGCCTATGCTCAGCCCTATATTCCAGTGCGCATCCATCCTATGCCAGGGGCTCCCTGTCGCCCATGCTCAGCCCTATATTCCAGTGTGCATCCATCCTATGCCAGAAGCTCCCCGTACGCCCATGCTCAACCCTATATTCCAGTGTGCATCCATCATATGCCAGGGGCACCCCGTACGCCCATGCTCAGCCCCTATTTTCCAGTGTGCATCCATCCTATGCCAGGGGCACCCTGTACACCCATGCTCATCCCTATATTCCAGTGTGCATCCATCCTATGCCAGGGGCACCCCGTACGCCCATGTGCAGCCCTATATTTCAGTGTGCCTCCATCATATGCCAGAGGCTCCCCGTACGCCCATGCTCAGCCCTATATTCCAGTGTGCATCCATCATATGCCAGGGGCTACCCGTACACCCATGCTCAGCCCTATATTCCAGTGTGAATCCATCCTATGCCAGGGGCACCCCGTACGCCCATGCTCAGCCCTATATTCCAGTGTGCATCCATCATATGCCAGGGGCACTCCGTACGCCTATGCTCAGCGCGTACGGCCATGCTCGGCCCTATATTCCAGTGTGCATCCATCATATTCCAGGGGCACCCCGTACACCCATGCTCAGCCCTATATTCCAGTGTGCATCCATCATATGCCAGGTGCTCCCCGTACGCCCATTCTCAGCCCCATAATCCAGTGTGCATCCATCATATGCCAGGGGCGCCCCGTACGCCCATGCTCAGCCCTATATTCCATTGTGCATCCATCCTATGCCAGGGGCTCCCCGTACACCCATGCTTAGCCCTATATTCCAGTGTGCATCCATCATATTCCAGGGGCTCCCCGTACACCCATGCTCAGCCCTATATTCCAGTGTGCATCCATCATATGCCAGGTGCTCCCCGTACGCCCATTCTCAGCCCCATAATCCAGTGTGCATCCATCATATGCCAGGGGCTCCCCGTACGCCCATGCTCAGCCCTATATTCCAGTGTGCATCCATCCTATGCCAGGGGCTCCCCGTACGCCCATGCGCGGCCCTATATTCCAGTGTGCATCCATCATATGCCAGGGGCTGCTTCATATGCCCATGCTCAGCCCTATATTCCAGTGTGCATCCAAAATATGCCAGGGGCTCCCCGTACACCCATGCTAAGCGCTATATTCCAGTGTGCACCCATCATATACCAAGGGCAGCCCGTACGCCCATGCTCAGCCCTATATTCCAGTGTGCATCCATCATATACCAGGGGCACCCTGTACGCCCATGCAAAACCCTATATTCCAGTGTGCATCCATCATATACCAGGGGCTCCCCGTACACCCATACTCAGGCCTATATTCCAGTGTGCATCCATTATATGCCAGGGGCTCCCCGTACACCCATGCTCAGCCCTATATTCCATTGTGCATCCATTATATGCCAGAGGCTCCCCGTACGCCCATGCTCAGCGCTATATTCCAGTGTGCATCCATCCTATGCCAGGGGCTCCCCGTACACCCATGCTCAGCGCTATATTCCAGTGTGCATCCATCATATGCCAGGGGCACCCCGTATGCCCATGCTCAGCCCTATATTCCATTGTGCATCCATTATATGCCAGAGGCTCCCTGTACGCCCATGCTCAGCCCTATATTCCAGTGTGCATCCATCCTATGCCAGAGGCTCCCTGTACGCCCATGCTCAGCCCTATATTCCAGTGTGCATCCATCCTATGCCAGGGGCTCCCCGTACGCCCATGCTCAGCCCTATATTCCAGTGTGCATCCACCATATGCCAGGGGCCCCCCGTACGCCCATGCTCAGCCCCATAATCCAGTGTGCATCCATCATATGCCAGGGGCTCCCCGTACGCCCATGCTGAACCCTATATTCCAGTGTGCATCCATCCTATGCCAGGGGCTCCCCGTACGCCCATGCTCAGCCCTATATTCCAGTGTGCATCCATTATATGCCAGGGGCTCGCCATACGCCCATGCTCATCCCTATATTCCAGTGTGCATCCATCATATGCCAGGGGCTCCCCGTATACCCATGCTCAGCCCTATATTCCAGTGTGCATCCATCATATTCCAGGGGCTTCCCGTACGCCCATGCTCAGCCCTATATTCCAGTGTGCATCCATCATAAGCCATGGGCTCCCCGTGCACCCATGCTCAGCCCTATATTCCAGTGTGCATCCATCCTATGCCAGGGGCACCCCGTACGCCCATGCTCAGCCCTATATTCCAGTGTGCATCCATCATATGCCAGGGGCTCTCCGTACACTCATGCTCAGCCCTATATTCCAGTGTGCATCCATCATATACCAGGTCTCCCTGTACGCCCATGCTCAGCCCTATATTCCAGTGTGCATCCATCATATACCAGGGGCACCCCGTACGCCCATGCTCAGCCCTATATTCCAGTGTGCATCCATCATATACCAGGTCTCCCCGTACGCCCATGCTCAGACCTATATTCCAGTGTGCATCCATCCTATGCCAGGGGCACCCCGTACGCCCATGCTCGGCCCTATATTCCAGTGTGCATCCATCCTATGCCAGGGGCTCCCCGTAGGCCCATGCTCAGCCCTATATTCCAGTGTGCATCCATCATATGCCAGGGGCACCCCGTACGCCCATGCTCAGCCCTATATTCCAGTGTGCATCCATCATATGCCAGGGGCTCCCCGTACGCCCATGCTCAGCCCTATATTCCAGTGTGCATCCATCATGTGCCAGGGGCTCCCCGTACGCCGATGCTCAGCCCTATATTTCAGTGTGCATCCATCATATGCCAGGGGCACCCCGTACGCCCATGCTCAGGCCTATATTCCAGTGTGCATCCATCCTATGCCAGGGGCTCCCCGTACGCCCATGCTCAGCCCTATATTCCAGTGTGTATCCATCATATGCCAGGAGCTCCCCGTACGCCCATGCTCAACCCTATATTCCAGTGTGCATCCATCATAGGCCAGGGGCTCCCCGTACGCCCATGCTCATCCCTATATTCCAGTGTGCAACCATCATATGCCAGGAGCTCCCTGTACGGCCATGCTCAGCCCTATATTCCAGTGTGAATCCATCCTATGCCAGGGGCACCCCGTACGCCCATGCTCAGCCCTATATTCCAGTGTGCATCCATCATGTGCCAGGGGCACCCCGTACACCCTTGCTCAGCCCTATATTCCAGTGTGCATCCATCATATGCCAGGATCTCCCCGTACGCCCATGCTCAGCCCTATATTCGTGTGAATCCATCCTATGCCAGGGGCACCCCGTACGCCCATGCTCAGCCCTATATTCCAGTGTGCATCCATCATATGCCAGGAGCTCCCCGTACGCCCATGCTCAGCCCTATATTCCAGTGTGCATCCATCCTATGCCAGGGGCTCCCTGTACGCCCATGCTCATCCCTATGTTCTAGTGTGCATCCATCATATGCCAGGATCTCCCCGTACGCCCTTGCTCAGCCCTATATTCCAGTGTGCATCCATCATATGCCAGGATCTCCCCGTACGCCCATGCTCAGCCCTATATTCGTGTGAATCCATCCTATGCCAGGGGCACCCCGTACGCCCATGCTCAGCCCTATATTCCAGTGTGCATCCATCATGTGCCAGGGGCTCCCCGTACGCCCATGCTCAGCCCTATATTCCAGTGTGCATCCATCATATGCCAGGGGCTCCTTCATATGCCCATGCTCAGCCCTATATTCCAGTGTGAATCCATCATATGCCAGGGGCACCCCGTACACCCATGCTCAGCCCTATATTCCAGTGTGCACCCATCATATACCAGGGGCTCCCCGTACACCCATGCTCAGCGCTATATTCCAGTGTGAATCCCTCATGTGCCAGGGGCACCCCGTACGCCCATGCTCAGCCCTATATTCCAGTGTGCATCCATCATATGCCAGGGGCTCCTTCATACGCCCATGATCAGCCCTATATTCCAGTGTGCATCCATCATATGCCAGGGGCACCCCGTACGCCCATGCTCAGCCCTATATTCCAGTGTGCATCCATCATATGCCAGGGGCTTCCCGTACGCCCACGCTCAGCCCTATATTCCAGTGTGCATCCATCATATACCAGGGGCTCCTTCATACGGCCATGCTCGGCCCTATATTCCAGTGTGCATCCATCCTATGCCAGGGGCTCCCCGTACGCCCATGCTCAGCCCTATATTCCAGTGTGCATCCATCATATGCCAGGGGCTTCCCGTACGCCCATGCTCAGCCCTATATTCCAGTGTGCATCCATCATATGCCAGGGGCTTCCCGTACGCCCATGCTCAGCCCTATATTCCAGTGTGCCTCCATCATATGCCAGGAGCTCCCCGTACGCCCTTGCTCAACCCTATATTCCAGTGTGCCTCCATCATATGCCAGAGGCTCCCCGTACGCCCATGCTCATCCCTATATTCCAGTGTGAATCCATCATATGCCAGGAGCTCCCCGTACGCCCATGCTCAGCCCTATATTCCAGTGTGAATCCATCCTACGCCAGGGGCACCCCGTATGCCCATGCTCGGGCCTATATTCCAGTGTGCATCCATCATGTGCCAGGGGCACCCCGTACGCCCATGCTCATCCCTATATTCCAGTGTGCATCCATCATGCCTGGGGATCCCCGTATGCCCATGCTCAGCCCTATATTCCAGTGTGCATCCATCATATGCCATGGGCACTCCGTACGCATCCATCCCATGCCAGGGGCACCCCGTACGCCCATGCTCAGCCCTATATTCCAGTGTGCATCCATCCTATGCCAGGGGCACCCAGTACGCCCATGCTCAGCCCTATATTCCAGTGTGAATCCATCATATGCCAGGGGCACCTCGTACGCCCATGCTCAGCCCTATATTCCAGTGTGCATCCAAAATATGCTAGGGGCTCCCCGTACACCCATGCACAGCGCTATATTCCAGTGTGCACCCATCATATACCAAGGGCACCCCGTACGCCCATGCTCAGCCCTATATTCCAGTGTGCATCCATCATATACCAGGGGCTCCCCGTACACCCATACTCAGCCTTTATATTCCAGTGTGCATCCATCATATGCCAGGGGCACCCCGTACGCCCATGCTCAGCCCAATATTCCAGTGTGCATCCATCATATACCAGGGGCACCCTCTACGCCCCTTGCTCAACCCTATATTCCAGTGTGCATCCATCATATACCAGGGTCACCCCGTACGCCCATCCTGAGCCCTATATTCCAGTGTGCATCCATCATGTGCCAGGGGCACCCCGTACGCCCATGCTCAGCCCTATATTCCAGTGTGCATCCATCATATGCCAGGGGCACCCCGTACGCCCATGCGCAGCCCTATATTCCAGTGTGCATCCATCCTATGCCAGGGGCACCCCGTACGCCCATGCGCAGCCCTATATTCCAGTGTGCATCCATCATATGCCAGGGGCAACCCGTACGCATCCATCCTATGCCAGGGGCACCCCGCACGCCCAAGCGCAGCCCTATATTCCAGTGTACATCCATCATATGCCAGGGGCACCCCGTACGCATCCATCCTATGCCAGGGGCACCCCGTACGCCCATGCTCAGGCCTATATTCCAGTGTGCATCCATCATATGCCAGGGGCTCCCCGTACGCCCATGCTCAGCCCTATATTCCAGTGTGCATCCATCTTGCCAGGGGATCCCCGTACGCCCATGCTCAGCCCTATATTCCAGTGTGAATCCATCATATGCCATGGGCACCCCATAGGCCCATGCTCAGCCCTATATTCCAGTGTGCATCCATCATGTGCCAGGGGCACCCCGTACGCCCATGCTCAGCCCTATATTCCAGTGTGCATCCATCATGTGCCAGAGGCACCCCGTACGCCCATGCTCAGCCCTATATTCCAGTGTGCATCCATCCTATGCCAGGGGCTCCCTGTACACCCATGCTCAGCCTTATATTCCAGTGTGAATCCAAAATATGCCAGGGGCTCCCCGTACACCCATGCTCAGCGCTATATTCCAGTGTGCATCCATCATATGCCAGGGGCACCCCGTACGCCCATGCTCAGCCCTATATTCCAGTGTGCATCATCATATGCCAGGGGCACCCCGTACGCCCATGCTCAGCCTTATATTCCAGTGTGCATCCATCATATGCCAGGGGCACCCTGTACGCCCATGCTCAGCCCTATATTCCAGTGTGCATCCATCCTATGCCAGGGGCACCCCGTACGCCCATGCTCAGCCTTATATTCCAGTGTGCATCCATCTTATGCCAGGGACACCCCGTACGCCCATGCTCAGCCTTATATTCCAGTGTGCATCCAAAATATGCCAGGGGCTCCCCGTACACCCATGCTATGCGCTATATTCCAGTGTGCACCCATCATATACCAGGGGCACCCTGTACGCCCATGCTCAGCTCTCTATTCCAGTGCGCACCCATCATTTAACAGGGGCACCCTGTACGCCCATGCTCAGCCCTATAATCCAGTGTGCCTCCATCATATGCCAGAGGCCCCAGTACGCCCATGCTCAACCCTATAGTCCAGTGTGCCTCCATCATATACCAGGGGCTCCCCGTATGCCCATGCTCATCCCTATATTCCAGTGTGAATCCAGCATATGCCAGGGGCACCCCGTATGCCCATGCTCAGCCCTATATTCCATTGTGCATCCATTATATGCAGAGGCTCCCCGTACGCCCATGCTCAGCCCTATATTCCAGTGTGCATCCATCCTATGCCAGGGGCACTCCTTACGCCCATGCTCAACCCTATATTCCAGTGTGCATCCATCCTATGCCAGGGCTCCCCGTACGCCCATGCTCAGCCCTATATTCCAGTGTGCATCCATCATATGCCAAGGGCACCCCGTATGCCCATGCTCAGCCCTATATTCCATTGTGCATCCATTATATGCCAGAGGCTCCCCGTACGCCCATGCTCAGCGCTATATTCCAGTGTGCACCCATCATATACCAGTGGCTCCCCGTATACCCATGCTCAGCGCTATATTCCAGTGTGCATCCATCATATGCCAATGCTCGGCCCTATATTCCAGTGTGCATCCATCATATTCCAGGGGCTTCCCGTACGCCCATGCTCAGCCCTATATTCCAGTGTGCATCCATCATATGCCAGGGGCTCCCCGTGCACCCATGCTCAGCCCTATATTCCAGTGTGCATCCATCCTATGCCAGGGACACCCCGTACGCCCATGCTCAGCCCTATATTCCAGTGTGCATCCATCATATGCCAGGTCTCCCTGTACGCCCATGCTCAGCCCTATATTCCAGTGTGCATCCATCATATACCAGGTCTCCCTGTACGCCCATGCTCAGCCCTATATTCCAGTGTGCATCCATCATATACCAGGGGCACCCCGTACGCCCATGCTCAGCCCTATATTCCAGTGTGCATCCATCATATACCAGGTCTCCCCGTACGCCCATGCTCAGCCCTATATTCCAGTGTGCATCCATCCTATGCCAGGGGCACCCCGTACGCCCATGCTCAGCCCTATATTCCAGTGTGCATCCATCCTATGCCAGGGGCTCCCCGTAGGCCCATGCTCAGCCCTATATTCCAGTGTGCATCCATCATATGCCAGGGGCACCCCGTACGCCCATGCTCAGCCCTATATTCCAGTGTGCATCCATCATATGCCAGGGGCTCCCCGTACGCCCATGCTCAGCCCTATATTCCAGTGTGCATCCATCATATGCCAGGGGCTACCCGTACACCCATGCTCAGCCCTATATTCCAGTGTGTATCCATCATATGCCAGGAGCTCCCCGTACGCCCATGCTCAGCCCTATATTCCAGTGTGCATCCATCCTATGCCAGGGGCACCCCGTACGCCCATGCTCAGCCCTATATTCCAGTGTGCATCCATCATATGCCAGGGGCACCCCGTACGCCCATGCTCAGCCCTATATTCCAGTGTGCATCCATCCTATGCCAGGGGCTCCCCGTACGCCCATGCTCAGCCCTATATTCCAGTGTGCATCCATCATATACCAGGGGCTCCCCGTACGCCCATGCTCAGCCCTATATTCCAGTGTGCATCCATCATATACCAGGGGCACCCCGTACGCCCATGCTCAGCCCTATATTCCAGTGTACATCCATCATATACCAGGGGCTCCCCGTACGCCGATGCTCAGCCCTATATTCCAGTGTGCATCCATCCTATGCCAGGGGCACCCCGTACGCCCATGCTCAGGCCTATATTCCAGTGTGCATCCATCATGTGCCATGGGCACCCCGTACGCCCATACTCAGCCCTATATTCCAGTGTGCATCCATCATGTGCCAGGGGCAACCCGTACGCCCATGCTCAGCCCTATATTCCAGTGTGCATCCATCATATTCCAGGGGCACCCCGTACACCCATGCTCAGC
The DNA here is from genome assembly GCF_040938575.1 of Ambystoma mexicanum. NCBI lineage: Eukaryota > Metazoa > Chordata > Amphibia > Caudata > Ambystomatidae > Ambystoma > Ambystoma mexicanum. Next base: position 1,663,052,648 of record NC_090937.1, on the reverse strand, counting down.
CCTATATTCCAGTGTGCACCCATCATATGCCAGGGGCTCCGCGTACACCCATGCTCAGCCCTATATTCCAGTGTGCACCCATCATATGCCAGGGGCTCCCCGTACGCCCATGCTCATCCCTATATTCCAGTGTGAATCCATCATATGCCAGGAGCTCCCCGTACGCCAATGCTCAGCCCTATATTCCAGTGTGAATCCATCCTATGCCAGGGGTACCCCGTACGCCCATGCTCAGCCCTATATTCCAGTGTGCATCCATCATGTGCCAGGGGCACCCCGTGCTCAGCGATATATTCGTGTGCATCCATCATATGCCAGGGGCACTCCGTACGCCTATGCTCAGCGCGTACGCCCATGCTCAGCCCTATATTCCAGTGTGCATCCATCATGTGCCAGGGGCACCCCGTACGCCCATGCTCAGCCCTATATTCCAGTGTGCATCCATCATATGCCAGGGACACCCCGTACGCCCATGCTCAGCCCTATATTCCAGTGTGCATCCATCATATGCCAGGAGCACCCCGTACGCCCATGCGCAGCCTTCTATTCCAGTGTGCATCCATCCTATGCCAGGAGCTCCCTGTCGCCCATGCTCAGCCCTATATTCCAGTGTGCCTCCATCATATGCCAGGAGTTCCCCGTACGCCCATGCTCAACCCTATATTCCAGTGTGCCTCCATCATATGCCAGGAGCTCCCCGTACGCCCATGCTCAACCCTATATTCCAGTGTGCCTCCATCATAGGCCAGGGGCTCCCCGTACGCCCATGCTCATCCCTATATTCCAGTGTGCATCCATCATATGCCAGGAGCTCCCCGTACGCCCATGCTCAGCCCTATATTCCAGTGTGAATTCATCCTATGCCAGGGGCACCCCATACGCCCATGCTCAGCCCTATATTCCAGTGTGCATCCATCATATGCCAGGGGCTCCCCGTACGCCCATACTCAGCCCTATATTCCAGTGTGCATCCATCCTATGCCAGGTGCTCCCCGTACGCCCATGCTCAGCCCTATATTCCAGTGTGCATCTATCCTATGCCAGGGGCTCCCCGTACGCCCATGCTCAGCCCTATATTTCAGTGTGCATCCATCCTATGCCAGGAGCACCCCGTACGCCCATGCTCAGGCATATATTCCAGTGTGCCTCCATCATGTGCCAGGGGCACCCCGTACGCCCATGCTCAGCCCTATATTCCAGTGTGCATCCATCATATGCCAGGGGCTCCCCGTACGCCCATTCTCAGCCCCATAATCCAGTGTGCATCCATCATATGCCAGGGGCTCCCCGTACGCCCATGCTCAGCCCTATATTCCAGTGTGCATCCATCCTATGCCAGGGGCTCCCCGTACACCCATGCTCAGCCCTATATTCCAGTGTGCATCCATCATATTCCAGGGGCTCCCATACGCCCATGCTCGGCCCTATATTCCAGTGTGCATCCATCATATGCCAGGGGCTGCTTCATATGCCCATGCTCAGCCCTATATTCCAGTGTGAATCCATCATATGCCAGGGGCACCCCGTACGCCCATGCTCAGCCCTATATTCCAGTGTGCATCCAAAATATGCCAGGGGCTCCCCGTACACCCATGCTCAGCGCTATATTCCAGTGTGCACCCATCATATACCAAGGGCACCCCTGTACGCCCATGCTCAGCCCTATATTCCAGTGTGCATCCATCATATGCCAGGTGCTCCCCGTACGCCCATGCTCAGCCCTATATTCCAGTGTGCATCTATCCTATGCCAGGGGCTCCCCGTACGCCCATGCTCAGCCCTATATTTCAGTGTGCATCCATCCTATGCCAGGAGCACCCCGTACGCCCATGCTCAGGCATATATTCCAGTGTGCCTCCATCATGTGCCAGGGGCACCCCGTACGCCCATGCTCAGCCCTATATTCCAGTGTGCATCCATCATATGCCAGGGGCTCCCCGTACGCCCATTCTCAGCCCCATAATCCAGTGTGCATCCATCATATGCCAGGGGCTCCCCGTACGCCCATGCTCAGCCCTATATTCCAGTGTGCATCCATCCTATGCCAGGGGCTCCCCGTACACCCATGCTCAGCCCTATATTCCAGTGTGCATCCATCATATTCCAGGGGCTCCCATACGCCCATGCTCGGCCCTATATTCCAGTGTGCATCCATCATATGCCAGGGGCTGCTTCATATGCCCATGCTCAGCCCTATATTCCAGTGTGAATCCATCATATGCCAGGGGCACCCCGTACGCCCATGCTCAGCCCTATATTCCAGTGTGCATCCAAAATATGCCAGGGGCTCCCCGTACACCCATGCTCAGCGCTATATTCCAGTGTGCACCCATCATATACCAAGGGCACCCCTGTACGCCCATGCTCAGCCCTATATTCCAGTGTGCATCCATCATATACCAGGGGCACCCCTGTACGCCCATGCAAAACCCTATATTCCAGTGTGCATCCATCATATACCAGGGGCTCCCCGTACACCCATACTCAGCCTTATATTCCAGTGTGCATTCATCCTATGCCAGGGGCTCCCCGTACGCCCATGCTCAGCCCTATATTCCAGTGTGCATCCATCATATGCCAGGTGCTCCCCGTACGCCCATGCTCAGCCCTATATTCCAGTGTGCATCTATCCTATGCCAGGGGCTCCCCGTACGCCCATGCTCAGCCCTATATTTCAGTGTGCATCCATCCTATGCCAGGTGCTCCCCGTACGCCCATGCTCAGCCCTATATTCCAGTGTGCATCTATCCTATGCCAGGGGCTCCCCGTACGCCCATGCTCAGCCCTATATTTCAGTGTGCATCCATCCTATGCCAGGAGCACCCCGTACGCCCATGCTCAGGCATATATTCCAGTGTGCCTCCATCATGTGCCAGGGGCACCCCGTACGCCCATGCTCAGCCCTATATTCCAGTGTGCATCCATCATATGCCAGGGGCTCCCCGTACGCCCATTCTCAGCCCCATAATCCAGTGTGCATCCATCATATGCCAGGGGCTCCCCGTACGCCCATGCTCAGCCCTATATTCCAGTGTGCATCCATCCTATGCCAGGGGCTCCCCGTACACCCATGCTCAGCCCTATATTCCAGTGTGCATCCATCATATTCCAGGGGCTCCCATACGCCCATGCTCGGCCCTATATTCCAGTGTGCATCCATCATATGCCAGGGGCTGCTTCATATGCCCATGCTCAGCCCTATATTCCAGTGTGAATCCATCATATGCCAGGGGCACCCCGTACGCCCATGCTCAGCCCTATATTCCAGTGTGCATCCAAAATATGCCAGGGGCTCCCCGTACACCCATGCTCAGCGCTATATTCCAGTGTGCACCCATCATATACCAAGGGCACCCCTGTACGCCCATGCTCAGCCCTATATTCCAGTGTGCATCCATCATATACCAGGGGCACCCCTGTACGCCCATGCAAAACCCTATATTCCAGTGTGCATCCATCATATACCAGGGGCTCCCCGTACACCCATACTCAGCCTTATATTCCAGTGTGCATTCATCCTATGCCAGGGGCTCCCCGTACGCCCATGCTCAGCCCTATATTCCAGTGTGCATCCATCATATGCCAGGGGCTCCCCGTACGCCCATGCTCAGGCCTATATTCCAGTGTGCATCCATCATGTGCCAGGGGCACCCCGTACGCCCATGCTCAGCCCTATATTCCAGTGGGCATCCATCATGTGCCAGGGACACCCCGTACGCCCATGCTCAGCCCTATATTCCGGTGTGCATCCATCATATGCCAGGGACACCCCGTACGCCCATGCTCATCCCTATATTGCAGTGTGCCTCCATCATATGCCAGGGGCTCCCCGTACGCCCATGCGCAGCCCTATATTCCAGTGTGCATTCATCATATGCCAGGGGATCCCCGTACGCCCATGCTCATCCCTATATTCCAGTGTGCCTCCATCATATGCCAGGGGCACCCCGTACGCCCATGCTCAGCCCTATATTCCAGTGTGCATCCATCATATGCCAGGGGCTTCCCGTACGCCCATGCTCAGCCCTATATTCCAGTGTGCATCCATCATATGCCAGGGGCTCCCCGTACGTCCATGCTCAGCCCTATATTCCAGTGTGCATCCATCATATACCAGGGGCACCCCGTACGCCCATGCTCAGCCCTATATTCCAGTGTGCATCCATCATATGCCAGGGGCACCCCGTACGCCCATGCTCAGCCCTATATTCCAGTGTGCATCCCTCATGTGCCAGGGGCTCCCCGTACGCCCATGCTCATCCCTATGTTCTAGTGTGCATCCATCATATTCCAGGGGCTCCCCGTACACCCATGCTCAGCCCTATATTCCAGTGTGCATCCATCATATGCCAGGGGCACCCCGTACGCATCCATCCTATGCCAGGGGCACCCCGTACGCCCATGCTCAGGCCTATATTCCAGTGTGCATCCATCCTATGCCAGGGGCACCCCGTACGCCCATGCTCAGCCCTATATTCCAGTGTGAATCCATCATATGCCAGGGGCACCTCGTACGCCCATGCTCAACCCTATATTCCAGTGTGCATCCAAAATATGCCAGGGGCTCCCCGTACACCCATGCACAGCGCTATATTCCAGTGTGCACCCATCATATACCAAGGGCACCCCATACGCCCATGCTCAGCCCTATATTCCAGTGTGCATCCATCATATACCAGGGGGTCCCCGTACACCCATACTCAGCCTTATATCCACATTCCAGTGTGCATCCATCATATACCAGGGTCACCCCGTACGCCCATCCTCAGCCCTATATTCCAGTGTGCATCCATCATGTGCCAGGGGCACCCCGTACGCCCATGCTCAGCCCTATATTCCAGTGTGCATCCATCATGTGCCAGGGGCACCCCGTACGCCCATGCTCATCCCTATATTCCAGTGTGCCTCCATCATATGCCAGGGGCTCCCCGTACGCCGATGCGCAGCCCTATATTCCAGTGTTCATCCATCGTATGCCAGGGGCACCCCGTACGCCCATGCTCAGCCCTATATTCCAGTGTGAATCCATCCTATGCCAGGGTCACCCCGTACGCCCATGCTCAGCCCTATATTCCAGTGTGCATCCATCCTATGCCAGGGGCACCCCGTACGCCCATGCTCATCCCTATATTCCAGTGTGCATCCATCCTATGCCAGGGGCACCCCGTACGCCCATGCGCAGCCCTATATTCCAGTGTGCATCCATCATATGCCAGGGGCTCCCCGTACGCCCATGCTCAGCCCTATATTCCAGTGTGCATCCATCATATGCCAGGGGCACCCCATACGCCCATGCACAGCCCTATATTCCAGTGTGCATCCATCCTATGCCAGGGGCACCCCGTACGCCCATGCGCAGCCCTATATTCCAGTGTGCATCCATCATATGCCAGGGGCACCCCGTACGCATCCATCCTATGCCAGGGGCACCCCGTACGCCCATGCGCAGCCCTATATTCCAGTGTGCATCCATCATATGCCAGGGTCACCCTGTACGCATCCATCATATGCCAGGGGCACCCCGTACGCATCCATCCTATGCCAGGGGCACCCCGTACGCCCATGCTCAGGCCTATATTCCAGTGTGCATCCATCATGCCAGGGGATCCCCGTACGCCCATGCTCAGCCTTATATTCCAGTGTGAATCCATCATATGCCATGGGCACCCGATAGGCCCATGCTCAGCCCTATATTCCAGTGTGCATCCATCATGTGCCAGGGGACCCCGTAAGCCCATGCTCAGCCCTATATTCCAGTGTGCATCCATCATGTGCCAGAGGCACCCCGTACGCCCATGCTCAGGCCTATATTCCAGTGTGCATCCATCCTATGCCAGGGGCTCCCCGTACGCCCATGCTAGCCCTATATTCCAGTTTGCCCCCATCATATGCCAGAGGCTTCCCGTACGCCCATGCTCAGCCCTATATTCCAGTGTGCATCCATCATATGCCAGGGGCTACCCGTACACCCATGCTCAGCCCTATATTCCAGTGTGTATCCATCATATGCCAGGAGCTCCCCGTACGCCCATGCTCAACCCTATATTCCAGTGTGCATCCATCATAGGCCAGGGGCTCCCCGTACGCCCATGCTCATCCCTATATTCCAGTGTGCATCCATCATATGCCAGGAGCTCCCCGTACGCCCATGCTCAGCCCTATATTCCAGTGTGAATCCATCCTATGCCAGGGGCACCCCGTACGCCCATGCTCAGCCCTATATTCCAGTGTGCATCCATCATGTGCCAGGGACACCCCATACGCCCATGCTCAGCCCTATATTCCAGTGTGCATCCATCATATGCCAGGGGCACCCCGTACGCCTATGCTCAGCGCGTACGCCCATGCTCAGCCCTATATTCCAGTGTGCATCCATCATAGGCCAGGGGCTCCCCGTACGCCCATGCTCAGCCCTATATTCCAGTGTGAATCCATCCTATGCCAGGGTCACCCCGTTCGCCCATGCTCAGCCCTATATTCCAGTGTGCATCCATCATATGCCAGGTGCTCCTTCATATGCCCATGCTCAGCCCTATATTCCAGTGTGCATCCATCATATGCCAGGGGCTCCTTCATACGCCCATGCTCAGCCCTATATTCCAGTGTGCATCAATCATTTGCCAGGGGCTCCTTCATACACCCATGCTCAGCCCTATATTCCAGTGTGCATCCATCATATGCCAGGGGCTCCCCGTACGCCCATGCTCATCCCTATGTTCTAGTGTGCATCCATCATATTCCAGGGGCTCCCCGTACACCCATGCTCAGCCCTATATTCCAGTGTGCATCCATCATATGCCAGGGGCACCCCGTACGCCCATGCTCAGCCCTATATTCCAGTGTGCATCCATCATATGCCATGGGCTCCTTCATATGCCCATGCTCAGCCCTATATTCCAGTGTGAATCCATCATATGCCAGGGGCACCCCGTACGCCCATGCTCAGCCCTATATTCCAGTGTGCATCCATCATATGCCAGGGGCACCCCGTACGCCCATGCTCAGCCCTATATTCCAGTGTGCACCCATCATATACCAGGGGCTCCCCGTACACCCATGCTCAGCGCTATATTCCAGTGTGAATCCCTCATGTGCCAGGGGCACCCCGTACGCCCATGCTCAGCCCTATATTCCAGTGTGCCTCCATCATATGCCAGGGGCACCCGGTACGCCCATGCTCAGCCCTATATTCCAGTGTGCCTCCATCATATGCCAGAGGCTCCCCGTACGCCCATGCTCAGCCCTATATGCCAGGGGCACCCCGTACGCCCATTCTCATCTCTATATTCCAGTGTGCATCCATCATATGCCAGGAGCTCCCCGTACGCCCATGCTCAGCCCTATATTCCAGTGTGCATCCATCATATACCAGGGGCTCCCCGTACGCCCATGCTCAGTCCTATATTCCAGTGTGAATCCATCCTATGCCACGGACACCCCGTATGCCCATGCTCAGCCCTATATTCCGGTGTGCATCCATCATGTGCCAGGGTCACCCCGTACGCCCATGCTCAGCCCTATATTCCAGTGTGCATCCATCATATGCCAGTGGCACTCCGTACGCCTATGCTCAGCGCGTACGCCCATGCTCAGCCCTATAATCCAGTGTGTATCCATCATATGCCAGGAGCTCCCCGTACGCCCATGCTCAGCCCTATATTTCAGTGTGCATCCTTCCTATGCCAGGGGCTCCCCGTACGCCCATGCTCATCCCTATGTTCTAGTGTGCATCCATCATATTCCAGGGGCTCCCCTTACGCCCATGCTCAGCCCTATATTCCAGTGTGCATCCATCATATGCCAGGGGCTCCTTCATATGCCCATGCTCAGCCCTATATTCCAGTGTGAATCCATCATATGCCAGGGGCACCCCGTACGCCCATGCTCAGCCCTATATTCCAGTGTGCATCCATCATATGCCAGGGGCACCCCGTACGCCCATGCTCAGCCCTATATTCCAGTGTGCACCCATCATATACCAGGGGCTCCCCGTACACCCATGCTCAGCGCTATATTCCAGTGTGAATCCCTCATGTGCCAGGGGCACCCCGTACGCCCATGCTCAGCCCTATATTCCAGTGTGCATCCATCATATGCCAGGGGCACCCCGTACGCCCATGCTCAGCCCTATATTCCAGTGTGCACCCATCATATGCCAGGGGCTCCTTCATACGCCCATGCTCAGCCCTATATTCCAGTGTGCACCCATCATATGCCAGGGGCTCCCCGTACGCCCATGCTCATCACTATATTCCAGTGTGCATCCATCCTATTCCAGGGGCTCCCCGTACGCCCATGCTTGGCTCTATATTCCAGTGTGCATCCATCCTATGCCAGGGGCACCCTGTACGCCCACGCTCAGCCCTATATTCCAGTGTGCATCCATCCTATGCCAGGGGCTCCTTCATACGCCCATGCTCAGCCCTATATTCCAGCGTGCATCCAAAATATGCCAGGGGCTCCCCGTACACCCATGCTCAGCGCTATATTCCAGTGTGCACCCATCATAGGCCAGGGGCTCCCCATACGCCCATGCTCAGCCCTATATTCTAGTGTGCATCCATTATATGCCAGGGGCTCCCCGTACGCCCATGCTCATCCCTATATTCCAGTGTGCATCCATCATATGCCAGGGGCTCCCCGTGCACCCATGCTCAGCCCTATATTCCAGTGTGCATCCATCCTATGCCAGGGGCACCCCGTACGCCCATGCTCAGCCCTATATTCCAGTGTCCATCCATCATATGTGTCAAGTGGGCCCGACTCGTGATCAGGAGGCCTGGTAGGAGAACTCGAAGTGTAGCCTTTGAGTTCTTCCTACCAATGTGTCCCTTTGTATTTCTAAGTAAAATTACAAAGGAACCAATTAGTCGAAAGATGTTTCTACTGTTGCAGATGGAGACAGACGCCGTGGAGCGTAGAAAAGCAGTTGATCAAGGAACACTGTAATGATGGCTGATGTACACTGAGAATAGAGGCTGTAGGGGTTAAACCAGAGATCAGAAAACTTATAGAGCGGAACTCAAACAATTTCAGAAAAGGACAAAAAACGATAATCAGGTAATAGGCAGTGAAAACTTACCAATGGTAGACAAGGGAAGGACACTACTGAGCAAACTCTGCAAACCCAACCTATCCTTAACTCACGACGAAACGAGGACGCCTAGACGGAGTTTGGCAGTCTCAAGTCCACAGACTATCCCGTTGAAACGAGGACGCCTAACGACCTGAGAGCCAGGAATCAGTCTCTAGTTCGTTGCGCTATTCTTTTCGGGCATGCAGATTTGCTCAGGTAGGTGATGAATAGTGCCACAGTGTAAACAGTTGTTGTTCCTTAATCCGGCGTGTTGAGTCCGAAATGTTGAAAGGACTTTGCTGGGAAGCCGGTGCGAACAGTAGAGGTATAGCTGGTCCAATAACGTTCCGGGGTTTGGCAGCGTGCAGACAATAGGGCAGAACAGAATCAGCAGGCAAGGCAGGTTAAATTGCGTTCCGGGGTTCGGCAGCGTGCGGACAGAGATGCAGATCAGAATCAGCAGGCAAGGCAGGTTAAATTGCATTCCGGGGTTCGGCAGCGTGCGGACAGAGATGCAGATCAGAATCAGCAGGCAAGGCAGGTCAAATAGCGTTCCGGAGTCTGGCAACGTGGAAGTAGTTCAGGAAGTAACGAACAGTAAACAGACAAGGTAGCAAGGGTTCAAGAAACGCAGACTGCGGTCCAAAAACAAAGCCAGGAAAAGATGAGCGCAGTCAAAGGGAACAAGACGTGGGTTCAGGAGCTTTCAGCGATTTTGACGAAAATCAGAAGCAGCGAGTGCAGCTACCCGGAAGCGTTATAACGGGTAGCCGCGAACTTGATTGGCCCCTCCTCTTCCTTGCAGTATGATAGTTTGTTTGTGGAGAGGTCGCCATGGCAGCATGGCAGCACGAGTTCGGAAAGGGTGTTATGGCTTTTTATCAAAGGAACAGAGTTTCTTTGAAACGGGCAAGGGCCGTCGTCGAACACTTTGGGTTGGATGTTTTGCGGTGATCTTGACAATATGCCAGGGGCTCCTTCATATGCCCATGCTCAGTCCTATATTCCAGTGTGCATCCATCATATGCCAGGGGCTCCTTCATATGCCCATGCTCAGTCCTATATTCCAGTGTGCATCCATCATATGCCCATGCTCATCCCTATATTCCAGTGTGCATACATCCTATGCCAGGGGAACCCTGTACGCCCATGCTCAGCCCTATATTCCAGTTTGCATCCATCCTATGCCAGGGGCTCCCCGTACGCCCATGCTCAGCCCTATATTCCAGTGTGCATCCATCATATTCCAGGGGCTCCCCGTACGCCCATGCTCAGCCCTATATTCCAGTGTGCATCCATCATATACCCGGGGCTCCCCGTACTCCCATGCTCAGCCCTATATTCCAGTGTTCATCCATCCTATGCCAGGGGCTCCCCGTACGCCCATGCTCAGCCCTATATTCCAGTGTGCATCCATCATATGCCAGGGGCTCCCCGTACGCCCATGCTCAGCCCTACATTCCAGTGTGCATCCATCATATACCAGGGGCTCCCTGTACGCCCATGCTCAGCCCTATATTCCAGTGTGCATCCATCCTATGCCAGTGGCTCCCCGTACGCCCATGCTCAGCCCTATATTCCAGTGTGCATCTGTCATATGCCAGGGGCACCCCGTACGCCCATGCTCAGCCCTATATTCCAGTGTGCATCTGTCATATGCCAGGGGCACCTTCATATGCCCATGCTCGGCCCCATATTCTAGTGTTTCCATCATATGGCCCTATACATTTTACAAGACTGAACTAGTAGAAAATGTATGTTACATCTGCCTCTATGCCTTGTACTGAGATGATGAAGATGATTAGGAGTCCATGAATCACTATGGAGAAACAGAATGCACACTCTAGCTTCTCAACGACTGAGAAGATGATGATGAGTAGGAGTCCTGCTTCTCCAGAGTGATCCTTGAAGTTATCAACAAACTGCGTGATTGGCTCAACGCGGGAGTTTAAGCATCCTACAACTGAGATGCATCAAAAGAGCAGTGCTCCAAAGAGGAAACCGTTAAGCCGTACAGCAGTGAAAGGGACGAGAGCCAGCAGGAGGGAAGCCAAGAGCATAGAAGGAGGACACAAGCAAGGTCCTAGAGGCAGGGACTGCTTGCGTTGCTGCTGTGTGTAACATCGGGCATCCAAAGCACCGGCGAAGCATCTATGAGAGAGGACGCACTGCCGGGGAGAAGCGGACGTCGGGACAGCCCCTGCCGACCAGGGCAATGCCCCGAACGTGACTAGACCCTCCAGAGATGCAGCAGCTGCTCTGGAAACGCTGGTATTTACTAGAAGGTAGCAACGGGTTACGCATGTGAACCCAGGGACCTGGGGTCCTTTAAGACAAGGTAGCAATACTTGGAGATGGATGGGAATGCAGAAATTACTCCTGCATCAATAATCAAAATGATTCAGGAAGTTGGCAAAACTTGATACTGTTTTATTTGCAATTATCTCAAACGGGGAGTACAACGAACATCATCCGACGTCGCACAAGCAATCTCTCAGCACATCACATAAAAAACATAACTTTTATAGCACAAATTCATTATCATTGACGTCGTACTACGTGGCAAATTACAAAAACCTACTTGGGGGTGTGATAGGCTTACAGGGAACATCTAAGGATACGTTCCATACTAACGGGGGTTGTGATTGAGTCTCTAACATCTAAGCCCTCCTCTAGTGCAATGCAAGTCAGCTTAATCCTCACAAAATACAAAACGATCCATTAGTTACACAAACTATAGGGCTCTCTGATACGTGGCCCTCTACAATTGGTTGCCATACTTGTACCCTTCTGGAATATTCCACTCGCTAGGAGCACGCAAGCTGGTTAACCCAGGTCCGGGGAGGGTTGGCTGTTCATTCCTCCCACCCAATTAGCCCAACATTTATCATCACTCTTGCAGTCTGCCATTCAATTAAGGTTTTGAACTTGGCCTTGCAGAAGCTCTCTGTGCCTGAGAAATAGAAGGGAGTGTGGCATGGCCTTACCTTCTGGTACTGGTTTTGGTGTAGCTCTACCCAAAGTCTATTTTGATCTGACCATGTGACTGGAGGCCACATTTTCGAGCTGTTCGTTGCATAAAATACTATTAAATGATGAACTCTTGACGCCATCAGTGTTTTTACATTCCACTTCAAACAGAAGTTTGTTTCTCACTTTTATGTAGCTTCTTGACAGACAACCAGGCTCATGGTGGCCTCGACTCTTGGTGCAGGGCCAGCCAAGAGTTTCTCGATTTCTCCTTTGCCATCAGCTATTTTCCAACTGCGCCGCACTCTATCCCTGTGAACATCCAGATTATATACATTCCTATGTATATAAATTGGCGCATCGCCGCAGTCTATTCACTATGTAGCCAGCATGATTATTTCATCTACTTGTGTTACTGCATTTGTACAGTTGTAAAATTACTTTGCATTTTCTTCAGTGTTCTCTTCGCACGAACACCTTCATTTCGATCCGGAAATGTTGCTCATCTTTGACACCTCCTCTTCAGCTCTTATAGAATAATTATAGTTTGTCTTTTGTGTGTTTTCCAGCTGCGTGGGTTACACTTCGCATGACGTCACCAGGCTTCTTTCTCATCCATTTTCACACTTCTTCCGGGACATTATTTCTTTGTGAATGCATGTAGGGTTTTCTCAGTGGATTCCTTGTCTCAAGAATTATTTGCGGTACAGGCATCCTCCCTGGTAATGCACGTGTCACAATTTCCGATTCCCAACATATAGGCAATGTGGGCGGAGCTTCTGGTAGGGGTATTTGGCTCCTCCTCTACACCCCTCCACCTTCCCCCCCTCTGGGCAATTCACCGACCACTCATCAATCTTCACATCCAGACATCCTCTTCCCACATACTTCTTGTGGTTCCTTGGATACAGGAACTTCGTTCCCTCGGGTGCATGAATACTGGCCTTGACATAATTTCTGATTTCTTCATCTGTCAACTCCTTCGGTTTGAATCCTGTTTTGACATCAATCCCAATCTTCATTCCTACTGCTTTCTTCAGTCTTCTTGCATTGTGATTATTATCCTAATTACACAGAACCCAAACATGATTACCACCAACAGGGCTCCAAGGAACTTGAAAATATTCGACATCCATTGCGGAACCCATGGGAAGATAGACGGGAACCAACTGTCATCAGCAATGCCCCATCTTTCATCTTGACGTGTAGGTTTATCAGCATCATTATGGCCTCTGTCAAGGTGCCATTCTCGTCATCATGAGAAGTTTATTTATTTGTAACGCGCACCAAACCCTGGGGTAACTGGGCCCCAGAATTTGAGTATGTTAGACATACAAAGGATTACAAAAAGCGAAGCAAAAAGTGCTGGTCGACTGGTGGTTACAGGATGGTTGGATTTGAAGAAAAAACGAGTACAAGTAGGCCTATAGACGCGTCGCCGGGGGTTAAAGTTTAGGTGACAGTGCCAAGCTGACAGCGTAACAGATACAGAGGAATTGAGCAGGGCGCATACGTTTTTTCCAGTGCGAGTTGGCCATCCGTTTAGTGTTTCTTATCTCAGAGCCAACTCTTTACTTTGGCTCTGAAGGTCCAGAAAGAGGGTTCCATTCTGATGGTGAGGTGGAGGTATGAATGTGCAACATAATTCTCAGATTGTGGCACAAACACCTCCATGAATAGCTGTAATCATATCTATAACATATCTGTTCTAAAGAGTCATCAGGCGTGTGGCTCTTAGCTCCCCCTTGATAGCATTGAATCCCTTTATAGTGGTGTTGATCGTCTGCAGAAGCTCCCATCTGGCTATCTGTAACCACTTGGCATTTGCCAACGTCTGGATCCCATGGATAAAGATAACAGTAAAAACTGAATCAGTCTTGCTGAACAATCTGTGTTCATATGGAATAGCATCAAAAGCCTCTATTGATTTGTCTGGGATATAATTTTCAGCAGATCTCTTCTTCCTCAGGTGAGCGTCTGCTTTTGGAAACTCCCAATATTCAGGTCACTCTTTGGAATCACTAACCCTGGAACATGAACGCTCACTATAGAACATAGTCCTCCCCAATCTCTGGGCAGCTTCATATAAGCTCTGGATTCACAGGCCCAGTAGTGATTCATGATCACCACTGTCCCATCTTTCATTCCTGGCACGTCAAATATTCGGCCACAATGTTGATTCTCTCCAACCTTTCTCGTGCCATTAGCTCTGCACTAGCCAAAGGCACTATCTGCAACGGGCCTCCTTTGTCTTTGACCCATGTTAGATGTTTTGCAAGCCCCGGCCAGAGAGGTTTGCATCGGTTTCCCACTCGTTCACTAACTGGCTTGTGATGACCAGTTACTTCCACAGCTCTGCATACGACTATGCCTATTTCCCAGCCATCAGGAGAAAGTACTGTCCCCAGATCTGCATCAGGCCTCTTTCCTTGCAGCTTCAAACCTTCATCAGTCATTCCTTGGCAGTTGAGTTTCCTGTTTATCTCCCATCTGATTCCAGCTCCCTTCATTCCAGGCTGTTCATATCTTATCACATGATTTATGGTGTGGGCTCTTTCACTTGTCTTTAACATAATCATCATGCTGAGCATTCTGTGTCCCATACCATAGATGCCGTTCGACCCTGGAACTGACCTCTTGTATGACGAGTGCCAGGTGAGTTGGGCAATGAGCGGTTTGGACCGCTATCTCGATAGCTCTGATTATCTCTGACTTACCCAGAGCATAAGGTAGCAGCGCACATACATAGCAATCATCCGGAGATGTTCTTTTTCCCACTTGAGCTGTACAGTCTAAATAATTTAATTCATAATCGGCCTCCCTTGCACTTCTCTTAGGTCTCTTTCTTGTATAATGAGTGTGTACCCAATGATCATGGAGTAGCTGAAACGCCTACCTCCCTCCAAAGAGAAGCCTAGGTCCACTTGTCACAGAGCTACTAGTGTAGGAACAATCCCATAAGGCCTCGGCCTTCTTACAGTATCTAGTTCTGCAATGGTGACTGGAGTGGGAATGATCAATGGAACTCCTTCCCTTCTGCAACCATTAAAGTAAATGGTGTGAATCAATAGAAACAGAAAAACAATGATGGATGCTGAACAGGCATTGATTATGCACCAATACATTAGGCTCCACCATTCGTGTCTCTCCACACGTCGTTGACTTTGTTCACTTTTTGCAATTACAATGTGCTTAATAGACCATGATTGCCTGTAATTACTTTTAAGGAAGGAACATTCTTTTTATTCAGGCAATTTCGTTAAATGCTGGATTTGCTTTATAATCTCCACAAGTAATCGATTGATTGCAGGACGATTTATAGGATCTTGCGGTGTTGCGCCAAACAAGATAAGGGTGAACTTCATGCAAATAGTAAAAGATCATGACAAGTAGTTTGTGGGCATCGTCGTTAGATAGGACCATGTGTGCGTTCAAAGAGATGTTCAGGTAATTGTCTGATTGCTGCCAATAGACGGCTAATCGCAGGGCCATTTTAGCATCTTGAACAAAAGTACGCACATCAGTGCTCTTCCCAACAAGAGCAGGGTAGGCTCGGAGCATAACAACTACGACAACAAGAAGTAGTCTGTGTACATCAACATTTGATAACACCATGGTTATTTCAGTGATAAACGAGTCGGGGAACTGCTCCCCTTTCCATTTGTCGAACAGGAAGTCCAAATAGGCATTATTTGTTCACTTCTGCACTCCAAAGTCCAATGTCAACAAACTCCTGTGGCTCAAGAAAAATGACAATCTCACTTCCTGCTGTAATATCTATAAGGAGTGTTTCAGGGGAGCAATAGTCCAAATTTACACTTTCGTCTATCTACTAGACAGTCACTGCGTCCTTCCTTGTCATCGATCGAGTCTGCATATGCTGAACTTCTTCTTGACTTGCTTCTGAATGGGTTGGGGGGTATGTCGGCCTCTTCAGCGTAGACTTTCACATCTCCTTGGTGTAGGAACACATAGCTCCTTAAGTGCAGTTGCTGTAGTGCCTTCATCTGTGTCCTGAGACCAGTGCAGTTGCTGTAGTGCCTTCATCTGTGTCCTGAGACCGACATCCCTTCCGTTTGACTTGATCTAGCGGTCATACATGTTAAGTACTCTCGTAACTAATTTCCTAACAATTCTGCAGTTGTCTGGGCATCACTCCTAGTCCTCGATTGAGGAGTCAGAAGCATTCTCATTCGCCTCCCTGTAACTAGTTCATGGGGTGTGAGGGGGTGGTCAGAGCCGGGCTGATTCCTTAATGCATAGAACGCAAGGGGCAGGCAATGCAGCCACCCCTTCTTCAGTGTCAATTTCAACTTTGCGATTCTCTCTTTGAGCAGACCGTTGATGTCGTGACCCTTGCCCCTGGCCCTCACTGGCTGGCAAATCAGCCTTCCAGTTAGGGCCAGGTCAAAGGCCTTAAAACCTCATCCAAGACTCTCTTGGAGTCAGTCCTGGCACCTTTGGTGCCAAGCTCATAACCATCATGAAGACCAACATTAGAACATTAGAATGGGACTATTTAACTTGGGGAGGGGGAGGGAGGGGGGCATGGGGGGGGGGTTCAGCCAACTTGGAGGCACACACATAGCTCAGTTACAAGGAACTGAGCTATGTGGTCTAGTCTTTTGGGTGTGGCAGGCCTGGGACTACTTTACCTGGACTACTTTGGGGTGGCTGGCCTGGGACTATTTTACCTGGACTACTTTACCTGAGACTATTTAAACCGCACCCAAACAGCAGATCATGCTTTGCGTTATTCTGCTGTGGGCAGCGTAACACTCACTGTGTCCAGTTCTTTGATGCCAGTTTACCTGAAACCAAGGACCTGCAGAGAGAGAAAGAACACTACGAAACTTACCTGGAACAGGATCCTGTCTTCAATCCATCGCCCATTTCAGTTCCACTCACCTGAAGGTACGAACTCCATCATCCGGCACTGCATGCATCCTGGAATACCATAACCTGGAAAGAGGAGAAAGAAAGACAGCATTAGTAAGCGTTTACTCACGTTTCCTCCCGAATGAAGAAAGCCACACAATTCTTACCTGGGTAGTCATCTCCTGGTCAGTATCATCGCTGGAACATCACGGCGCTCGGCGAGGCACATCGCAACCTGCAAGGATAAAAGACACAGGTTAGCAATATAAAAGGCGAAACAGCGCCGCGCATTACTCACCGGACAGCATTGCGCACACTGCGCTTTCACCTACCGGCCCATGCTCATCTTCAAACTGCATGACAACACCAAAATACCTTTCCATACCTAAAAGGAAAGAAGCAAGACATTATTATTCGAACTAAGAGGAACATAAGAACTGCATGTAAAGACTGTAAAGCAGCAAACCTACAGAGTCGCAGCAGGCCTGGATTCCCACAAGAGGACTTGCACCAGTGAAGTAACTTGGTCGCTGCTCGCCCCCCACATCTACACACCCCTGCCACGAGGAGCAGGACAGAGAATCCACCTTTTACAATATTAAGGTGAGGAGAAGGCCCAAGGGGGAGGAAGGAGTTGAGGCCAAGGGAGGTGGAAAAACATAGACAATCTGGTATTGAATCCAGCTCTCCTATATTGCAGACCCATCTTTAACCAGAGGCCTTACCAAGGGGCTGGGAGAGGGTTCGAGAGTGCAAATCATTCAACCAATACTGGGTGGCGTCCGCGTGGTTACCAGGTGAGCGTAACAGTTGAGGCCATCACATATCCATTTCGCTTGCAGGTGATAAGCAGAAGAAAACTTATGTTTAATTCTAAGCAATAAGCTAATCTGTTCTAATGCCTCATTTACAAAATGGAATGCGTTATCTGATCTCAACGCCACTCTAGGTAATACTTCTTGAACTAAAAGCTTTGCAGCACAAGTGGCATCGGGATGTGTGCATGGATCAGCTTCAATTCATCTCAAAAACAGGCACACTACAACTATCATATACCTGTATCCATTACAAATCTGCAGCATATCCACATAGTCAATATGTGAATGCTGAAAAGGACCATCTGGTCGAGGAATTACTCCTCCGACTGTACGCAGCATGTGCCCAGCAGTAAACCTTTGACATACGATACAATTTACTACATAAAAAGCAACGTGTTCTAACCGGTTTGGTACGAACCAGTCCTCCGCAATGGTTGCTGCAAGGCTTTCCCTAGTAACATTCGCAGGGTAGTGTAGCTGTTCTAATGCCACCCTTAATAAGGCTATAGGCATCACTGGTGTATCAGTGCTGTCTTGTCGCCACAGTGCTTCGATATGGGATAAAGAACACCCCCTCCGTGTCCCTAGTTCTTGCACTTCCCGTGGAGCTCCACATTGATTTTCCATTAATTGAGTTCTTGACAAATGGTTAAACCCGTCATTCACAACCATTTTTACAACCATTGGTTTTCTTTCACATCAGGAGTATCAAAGCTAAAAATATCTGTTGAATATGTGCCCTTTTGGCCTCTTCGCCTGCGGCTTGGTTTCCATGTGACATGGTCAGTTCCATTAGTATGTGCTGCGCACTTAACTATTGCAATGGCTACTGGGAGTTGTAGTGCCTTCATGAGTCTATCCAATAATGCTGCCCCTCTTTTTCCAATGTGCTAGCCCTGCATGCATGGTTGACGTCACATAGATGAAGTCGCTGTACAGTCACTTGCTGCCCTGCGTGATTCTCGAGATCGACTAAGCGCTACCAATTCTGCAGCCTGTGCTGAAAAATGAGATGATCGTCTTGCACTTGTTACTACTTCAAATCGCTCATTCGCTCCGTGCCTTACCACAGCTGAACCTGAATGTCTTTATCCTTCAGTTTGATCGATCTGTGAAGAACCATCATTAAAGAGAACCTCCCCCGCTGCTAGAGCATACTCCTTTACTCTCTGGATCGCATTATAGAATGCCACATAATTAGAGCAATCATGCACTTGATCATCCACTGCCAGTGATTCGACTACAAATGTGGCAGAGTTCACCATTTTACACCTGACTATTTTGATTGCTGGATTCGATATAACTACTTCATAAGCAGAAGCTCTTTGAGGCGTCAGCGTACGCTTGGGTTTCTC
The DNA here is from genome assembly GCF_040938575.1 of Ambystoma mexicanum. NCBI lineage: Eukaryota > Metazoa > Chordata > Amphibia > Caudata > Ambystomatidae > Ambystoma > Ambystoma mexicanum. The sequence goes on along the minus strand of NC_090937.1, from coordinate 1,663,033,551 downwards.
CAAAACAGCAAAGAAAGCCTGCTCAACAAATGGTCATGGAACACCCCATCACTATGGTGGCAGATTCCTCAATCTCGAACACGGCTGATGCCAGTGATTGTTTGCAAGGTACGTGACCCCTCATAACTAGTTCCAAAATCCCACCATTGTATGCTAAGGGGCAGTACTGCTGTCATAACTGTTCCATCCGTGCGCGAAAATAAAAAGAATAATTGGGAATTCCTAAAACTGGAGCTGTACAAATTGCCTTTTTTTAGTTCAAACCCCTCCTCCATTTCCTCAGGCCATTCAATTCTTTACTTATTCATCCGTGCCTTCTTCAGGGCCTGCAACAGGGGTCTTGTGTTTGAACTATAATCAAATACCCATGCCCTGACATAATTGCACTGTCCCAGAAACTGTTGCATTTGCTTTATCGTGTGTGGTTTTGACTTTTTCATGTTCGCCTCAGCTTTTTCAGGTGTACCATTCTTTCCTTTGTGCGAAATTAACTGTCCTATGTATAACACCTCTTCCTGACAGTACTGTAATTTCTCTTTATCCACTTTATACCCTTTGTCTGCTAGGATAATCATTAGCTAAATCGAGTCTCGTCTGCACTCTTCTTCTGTTGCGCTATAGACTAAAATATCTACATATTGCAGCATAAGGCTTGGCAAATCAATATTGCTTAGGTCCATCTGCAGGACCCTATTAAAGATCGATGGAGACTCCCAGTACCAATGGGGCAAACGTGTACTTTTCAGTTGGACGGAATGTAAATGACGCAAGATCTTGGGAATCTTTATGCAACGGGATTAAGAAAAACGCATTCTTCATGTCAATCACCGTAAAATATCGTGCTTCTGGGGGAATGCTGCATAAAATCGTCGCAGGATTCGGAACTAGAGGAAACTCTGCTTCTAAAATCTGCTTCATCGGTCTCATATCCTGAATTAAATGCCATGACACCCACCCTTTGATTTTTTTTTAAATTTATTATCGGATACACTGCGGTATTACACGGTGACTCCGACATCACTAAAATGCCTTGTTCATCATAGCCGATATAGTCTTAAAAATACTCTTGTCTGCCTCTCGAGACATGGGATACTGCCTTGCTCGAGGTAAAATTTGCTCCTGTTTTCAACTTAAGATCAACTTCTCCAACCCCTTTTAATAGGCCTACATCATAAGGGCCCGTAGTCCATAGATAAATTGGCACTTTCTCCATAACCTCATCAATAAAATGCAGCACGCCGCTGCACCATCATCATTTGTTGTGGGATCTCTTCTTTCTATCCTGATCCAATACGTAATGCTAATTTCGAACACTACTTTGTCGTCTGATGGGTCGTCTTTAAACATATCCTCTTCTGTGACATTAGTCAATCTGTGCCCTTCCCCAATGGCAATCGTGCTGTTCTCCATGGTCTGCCTTTATCATCAAATCCTTCAAGCATTGCCAATTCCCCTTGCACTATGGCTGCCTGCAGTTCTAAGGGAAAAATCTGCCCTCCCCTCTTCGTCCATAGGTACCTGTGGTCTAAACAGAAATTCATCATGTATTCTCAAAACCTTGCCCACTAAACCGGGTAACCATGTTAACAAAATATGTAACCCTTAGTGAAAAACATCCAGCTGTAACGGTGTTCCTCGCAAAGCTATTTGTCCTGTAAATGCCATGATAAATTTGCCCACATTTAAATAATGTATTCCTGGCGTCGAACACACTATACCGTCATCAGTGAAGGAAATCATCATATTTAGCTTCGTCATTAAATATCGGCCCAGAATATTAACCAGTGTCTGCCTTGAATACAATAATGGAACAGACATATCACCCTCTCCCATAGATACTGGTAATTTCTCAGTAAAAGGAACTCCACTTGTAGCTCCAGAGAACCCTTGAGCATTCCTGGCATTTCCAGATAATGACATTTTCCCTCCCCTATACATGAGCAACTTGCGCCAGTATCTACTAAAAATGCACAGGCTTTGCCTCCTATGGTAACTTCAACCCTTGGTTCCCATTGAGGATTTGGCTTCACCGATAGTACTGAGCACATCAAGTCACCCAGTGAGCTGACCTATTGTGGGTACATGCTTATTCCCGTACCTGTGAAAGGATTCCCACCCGCGACAGTGACACCCTCTACTCTAGGAGTCAATAACTGTCCTGTGTTTGCACTCTGCTGTATCTGCATGGGTGTGTGCTGTGACCCGCCCTTGTGGCGGGTTCAATGGTGCTTGCTGTGGCTACAAAGCCTGTTCTGTTTGCGGCGCTTGTGCTTCATTTACTGTCTAATCTTGGGCAAACCATCCCTATTTTGTGGACTATATGCTGGAGGATAAACTGTCCCCCTCTTGAGAATTGCCCATTCTGTACATACCCTTGACTTCCACATGTTTGCGCAATATGTCCCGTCATTCCACACGTCCAACACGCAATAGGGGGGTCTCCTAATCCTCCCTCCTTGCATGCTTTGATTATCATTCTGCACATTCTGAAAACCACCCTGATTATTCTGAAAGCCTCCCCTTCCTCTGAAGCCTCCCCTACCTCTCTGCATAAATCTGTGCCCTCCTTGATCCGACTGCCATTGATTATTCATCTGTGGCATACCTGTTGTCTGCTGTGACCCTAGACCCTCTCTGCTAGTCAACATTGCCCCTTGTATAGCATATTTTGACAGCTTCCTCAAGCTTCATAGCATCTTCCCTTTTCCTATTTTTCACTTGCAACAACTGGCAATGGTGTGCAATTGTCAGCTGTATTTCTGGCCATGGCTTTGCTTCCATACCCACCAGCTTCCTAAGCTGTCTCTGCACCTGTTCTGGCAATCCCTGACACAGAATATGATAAAATACAGCTATTGATTTCCCCCAAGGCTCTCGAGGTTCCAAAGACCACTTTCCCGAAAATTCTGAATGTAAGCAAGCAGATCTTCGCCTTCCTGCATCTTACGTGCCATAATTGCACCCATACCAGACGGATCCGCTTTCCAGACTGCTGCTCTACAATTATTAAACAACGCGACCTCATGCGCTGTGTTCTGTGTTGACACTTGAGTATCCTACTCTGGTCCAAATATCGTCCCCATGGATAGCTGCTAGAAGACCCTTAATATCCCCTATAGTTACTGTATTTCCTCCTGTCATTTTTTCAAATTCATAGATCCATTTCCCCTAAAATGGGCAATTTGCATCTTAAATTGTCCTTATCCATCTGGGGCCATGGTATATATTGCGGTCTGGACCCTTCTTGTTCTAACAAAGGGAATTGTGAAATCCCCAAATCGCAATCGGCTCCCATCGTCTGCCTATCCATAGTAGGGACAATGGTTCCCGATCGCCTTCTTCCTGGCAATGACCTTAGTCTGCTCACGTATGGTGGCGATTCCCCACTCTTACTATGAGATTGCCTTTTAGGTCGCTCTTGGTATGCCATGGGCTCTAGCGTCCTTTCTTTAGGTTGGTCTAAATCCTACCATCTTACTTCCTTGTCTGTCTGAAAACATCCCTCAGGACTGCAAGCATTAGCACCCTCCTCCTCACGGAAGGTTTCCTGTCTTCGTCTGACATAACTTGTCCCCGGCTAGTATGGCTGTCCTCTTTTTCGTCTCTGTTTAGAGTTGGCCTGTCCAAAGAAAAGGCTCTATGCTCAAGACTAAATCGGCCTCCCTTCTTACCTCTTGATTGTGCAATTTCAGATCGATCATCTTTCCCTTTATTTATTTCACTTTTTGTCCTTCTCTCCTGATAATCTTTTTTGATTCTGTCTCCAATATTTCCTATCTCACAATTCTCCTCTAGGTTTATCCTGGAGGGTTCTGGCATCGCCTCTTGCGACCGGAGAAATGCCTCTGTCCTCCCATAATACTACTGGACTTGGTTCCATTAGCTCTTTCTCAATGCAATCAATATTGTGTGCCCTCTCTTCTCTTTCGTTACATTTCCCCATCAAATGCCCTTTGTTTCTTTGCTTCCTCTCTAACCCTTTCTTCTTCCTGTCTGTTCACTTCTCTCCTCTCATTTGCCCTACGCACCTCTTTGTCTCTGCGTCTTTGCATTCTTTTATCTCTTAATTTCCTTTCTTCCTCCTCTTCTCTCTTTTCTAACCTCTCTCGTTCTGATTGCTCTTGGACTGTTATCATATTTTCTTGGCTTCCTTTCTTAACTGTTCTTCCTGATACTTCTGTTCTTGTCTTTGTCTACTCTTTCTTTTAGACTCATTTTCTCTCGTTCCCTGTCATTTTTATCTTGCTAGTCTTGATCTTCTCCTTGCCTTACTTCTTCGATGCTCTTTCCATCAAGTTTGCGCGATATCGGACTACCCACCCATCCATACATTCATTCTGAATGAGCGATCTCTCATTAGATTTGTCCTTTTCTCTTTTCCATCTGTTCATTTCCTGTTCTATATCTAGGGTCAGACTTGGTCGCTCATTTTTCTTTGTCCCATAAGACTTGAGACCTCATCCTTTTCTGGAGTTGTTTCTGGACTCTCGTCACTGCTATACGCAGGCGGTTCATGTGTTGGATTACTATATCCTGCCGCTGCTTTAAGCTCTCTAACGGATACATTCCATCTTTTGTACTGTCACCATTTATTTCAGGTGCGGTATGGGGAGCAGAAGGCTCAACACCCCCCCCTTTTTGCACTGGTTAAGCTTCCAGTCTTCAGGAGGCGGGTCTTCCCTTTCCTCCTGATACATTTTCCAAAGCTCTAGGCTAGCTAACCTTTTCTCTAATTTCTTTCCCGTGTACGCAGTGTGTCTGGTCATGTGTTGCAAAACAGCTTTTGACAGTGATCCTCCTTGTGGCCACGGCATACATATTTTATCTGCTGTACCCTTAACCCATTCTGCACTATACTGCTTAAGCTTGGGTGTGTGTTTTGGCAGCTGTTTGCACAGGTGCATGAGCTGAGTAACATCCTCCATGGCGACAGTCTAAAATCGACTGTCAATACTTACCATTCTTTACACAGAAAACACTTTTCAGACAAACACTAAAATATGAGCGTGCACCAATCGTTGCCGCTCCAAACATCTGTCTCACTTTACTTCAATCTACCTACTCAGGCAATACCCTTAATGACTTAAATAAATAATTGAACTCTTAACTCTTTACACAATCTATAATTTGTCACTCCTGGACATCTCATAGTTTTCTCTATACATAAAATACATACAATACAGAAACAGACTGGCCGGCCCTAACCTAAATCTATTCAGCGCTCCTCGCTACTATCCTTACCCCTAAATTTACTCAGATGGGAGTGTAAGCTATCCCCTTTAGCAATCCTTGTTCACTTGTAGCCTAGGTATCCACTTGAAATTTGGAATAACTTCTTCTATACATTCCTTGAACGTAGGATTATGGGCTTTACCTGTGATGCTCATTATCATACCTTTACGTGACGCTCTTCGTCATTAACTTAAATACCCCACCAACCCTCTGTTACTTTCTCCCCATATCACTTTCCCCACTCGATGCTCATTCAATTTTTTGCCACCTTTCTCAATCTACTCGCCATTTGCTTTTCAGCTCCTGACTCTCGGGATCGTCTCTTCCTCAACCGGCCACCGTCGCCTTCGGTCCGCTAAGCTCCCTGTAGAAACCAGACAGGGATTTCGTGCAAGAGGGGCCCATCCCACCCATCTCGTTATGTTTTGCAAGAGCCTTTTTTTCAGCCGCTATCCACAGGAAGCCTTGCGGTCCTCCAGCTAAATGGCAGAGGACATCCAATATTCCGAGACCCTTAAAAGCGTACTGGATCGATGGGTCTTTAACCATCCTACCTCTGCTACCACGTGAACCCGGGGCCTGGGGTCCTTTAAGATGAGGTAGCAATACTTTGAGATGGATAGGGATGCAGAAATTACTCGTACATCAATAATCAAAATGACTCAGCAAGTTGGAAAAACTCAATACTGTTTTATTTCCAATTATCTAAAATAGGGAGTACAACGGACCTCATCCGACATCGCACAAGCAATCTCTCAGCGCATCACATAAAAAATATTACCTTTTTATTGCAAAAAATTCATCATTGACGTCGTACTACCCAAACTCCAAAAACTTACTTGGGGATGTGATAGGTTTACAGGGAACATCTAAGTATACGTTCCATGTTGATGGGGGTTGTGATTGAGTTTCTAACATCAGGTGGACACCTAAGCTCTCCTCTAGTGCAAGTCATCTTCTCAAAATACATGACGATTCATTGGTTACACAAACTATAGGGCTCTCTGATATGTGGCCCTCTACAATTGGTTGGCACGCTTGTACCCTTCTGGAATATTCCACTTGCTAGCAGCACGCAAGCTGGTTACTCCAGGTGCTGTGAGGGTCTGCCTGGTCATGCCTCCCCACCCAATTACCCCAACATCTATCATCACTCCTGTTGTCTGCCATTCAATTAAGGCTTTGAACTTGGCTTTGTAGAAGCTCTCTGTGCCTGAGAAATAGAAGGGAGTGTGGCATGGTCTTACCTTCTGGTTTTCTTGTAGCTCGACCCGCTGTCATGAATCGCAGATTCCGGCCTTTCTGGACTTCGTGGTCCATGATGCACCGCAACATCAGGTCGGTGCTTCTTCCAACATGGCCGACAGCACGGAAACGCTGGTCTCTAGCGTTTACGTGCAACGTGCTGCCTCCTAGAAAATAGGCACGCCCCCGCGGCTCTGCGCATCTCAATGCTGTTGTTCCGAGTTGTTCGGCAAGTATATTGTTTCCTTCTATCTGTGTTATCCCCCAATTTCCACCAACCTCTCCTTCCTTGAAACCCCTCTTACCTGTCCTCGCCTTTGCCAGACCATTCTCCCTTTTCATCCCGGATTCCGTCTCGTGCTCCGGTGCCGCGGGCTCCCCGGCACTCTGAGCATTGGACACCCTGTTTTCCTTCCTTCCTGGATTCCGCAGCCGTAACCTTCCTGGATACTGAACGCAACTCTGCTTTAGGCAGTCGGCATGCCTCACACTGAAACCCGAAGACTCACGTCCTTTCCTGTACAAGTCACGATCAGTCAGGAAGAAGGAAGGAGCTCCCAAGAAGACCGCAATCGGGGACAAACAGGTGAGAAAGAGGGAAGGGTGTGACACCCAAAGTCTATTCCGATCGAACCATGTGACTGGAGACCACATTTTCGAGCTTTTCGTTGCATAAAATGCTATTAAATGATTAACTCTTGACACCTTCAGTGTTTTTACATTCCACTTCAACCAGAAGTTGGTTTCTTTGTCATGTTCATGTAGCTTCTTGACAGACAACCAGGCTCACGGTGGCCTTGACTCTGGTGCTGGGCCAGCCAAGTGTTTCTAGAATTCTCCTTCGCCACCAGCTTTTTTCCAGCTGCGCCACACTCGAGCCCTTTCTATTCACAGGGTTAGAGTTTGAGAAACTCCTCTGTCCTTGCATAATACTACTGGACTTGGTTACATTAGGTCTTTTTCATATATTTATGATTACATTTTTTTTTTATTAAGTTTTTATTGGTTTCATACTAAAAGAAATAAAAAAGTAATCAAATTCATTTTTTTCTTTTTCTAGTATACACAAAACCTTTAACAGTTTTCCTTTATTTATAGATGTAAAGAGAGACAGTATTTCCAAACCACTCTTACAGTCCTTCTCAAAATTAACCATTATCGTCTCACACACTCCCTTCTAAAATTAAACATCCCATCATAAGCCCAGACAGCTGCATCTCTATATAGAGTAAAAGGAGGAAAGAAGAAACATAAAAGTGCCCAGGAAAAGCCCTTCACTCATCTTCTTTTTTCAGGCCTATCTTTGCATTGATAAATTTCAGCATAACCAAAGTCGACCAATCCAATCCCAAAAGTCTTCCGGGCTTAATGTTCGTCGCCTAAACCCCCCCCATATAAGAGGCTCATTCAACTTCTAGATTTTCACAGATCATGGCTATGTGATGGAGGGATTCTACAATTCCCTTTTTGTTACAGAACCGACGGTTATTATTCTCGATTCCCTTTTGGCTACGCTTGAATAGGGTTTCTTTCGTTGGCATAATATTCATTCTGCACTGGAGGAGGAGGTCTCTATATAATGCAGAGGGAAACTTGCATAAATAGTCACAGGGTTCATTTAATCCCTTCTCCATCCACCACCTAAATGCATTTGGCCGATCAGACGCGGGTTCGATGGACTTAATCCAATCTTCTCTTTCCAGCAGATCTTTTACTTTTTGTGGATTTTCCTTTAATGTGGTCATATCCACCTCTAGGAGTTTTAGGGTTTGGCCCATATTCACATACCAATCAACTAGCAGTTTTTCTCTATGATCGCTTACTAGGCTTAGTATTGAATAGGAGTTAGAGGGTTCCTGCATGATGCATCTCCTGAAAAACGAAATTTCCCTCCATAGCACACTAGAGGCCAATGATGATGATGATGATGATGATCGCAGCTCATGTCGAATTTTTACTGTAGATCGACAGTTTGGAAGCCTTAAAATCCTTCGCCGAAACAGAACTTCCATTTGTGGCCATATGTTTTTATTTATGTTCGGTAGGGTCTCCGCCCCATAGGTCAGGAGTTTGTCAATAGAACTTTAGAATTGGTAATATTGAAAAGGCTCCCTAGCGTCTATGAATGGCTATTCCCTGATTCGTGAGAGCTTGCAATTTGGATTTTAGCCAGATTACATGGGTGCTTTTGTTAGTATTTGTTTATTTTCACACCCAGATAGGTGACCACGGCAGTAACCTCTAAGCAAGTGTTCTCGACTTTCCAGGAAAAGACTGTTCTTTTCTTTTTTCTGACGGTCGACATAATCAAGACTTGTGATTTCCCTGCATTCAATTTCATACCGTTATTATTCAGGTAGTCGTTAAAGGCAACTATTCTCCTCTGCAATCCTATTTCGGTTTGGTCTAAAAAAAAAAACGATATCTGCATATAGTAACCATGCTAATTCCCTTCCATTCAGTTTCGGAGGGAATGCTCGGATGCTGTTTTGAGAGATGTTCAAATCTGCTATATATAATTAGAAGAGAATAGGAGCTAGCGCACGACCCTGTTTTAGGCCCTTAAATGTCCAGATTTGTCTGGCCAGTCAACCATCAGATCCTAATCTGACCCGAATCGAAGTCCCAGAGTGTAAGGCTTGTACCGTCTCCAAGATATCCACTGGCCAATCCCATGCTTTCATTTTGTCCCACAATCTAGATCTGTTGACCCCATCAAAAGCTTGATGGAGGTCCAAGAAGGCCATAAAAATTGTGGAGTTATTTAATAGGGCTCTCCGTTTGAGAAGGTTCAAGGTGAAGAGATTCAGCTGGGTCCCAAACCCTTTAAGGAAGCCAGTCTGTATAGGGTCCAGGATCCTCCTCAATTGTGCCCACTTACTCAGATCTCGAAGTACCAGTGATGCAAAGAGTTTTCCCAGGCAATCCAGAAGGGCGGTAGTTCTTCAGCTCCGTCCTATCTACCTTCTTAAAAATAGAGACCACCCAACCCTTCTTCCAGGATTCTGCGATTTCGTGCTATCTGTTTAAACAATGAGAAAGCGAAACCAGCCCATGCTTCCGGATTGCTTCTCAATTCGCTATTAGCAACCCCATCCGGACTTGCGGCTCGCGATATACTAAGTCTCTTAATCTTTCTCACCAAACCTTCCTTATCAAATTCAAACCGCCAGCCATGGGTCAAGCTTTCCTCCCTTTTTGGAGGCCTTGGATCGGAGCCATGAACAGTTCATTATAGTAATTTACCAATTTTTCTTCAGATACACCTCCAAAGAGGCGGTGGTCTCTGCTGACTCCACCGTTAAGTAATTCCCTACTGCAAATTACTCGCAGCATGGTGTCTGCTTCTTGTTTAAATATCTGTTCATGACTCTTTATACAATTTTTAGAAGCTTGACTACATTTCATGAGGAGGAGCTTTTTTTGGGAGAGGGAGCTCCGTTTTAATTTCCTTCTTTCCGCTCGATATATTAGGCGTCATTTGACCACTTCCATATCATATGTATGTGCTGTTACTAGGTAGATTTTTCCATTATGGCAGTTTTTTTGATGAATGTAGTGGGCATCCACGCATATTCCACCAGCTCATCATTAATGGCCATTTCGTGTTCTAGCCATTCGGCCAAAAGTGGTCTAGTCTCCGGAGGGATCTTTAGTCGTTTGTTCAGGCCTTCGTTTACTACAATAGGGGGCATCAACGAAGGTTTGATACATTTTTTAGGAATCTGGATAAAAACAGATAGGCTGTCATGATCACTCTGACGAGTAGGAATCACCTCGAAGTTTGATATTAATTGGCCCAAGGTTGAGGAGACAAAACAAAAATCTAGGTAGGCAGCTTGTCGCCCATTTCTCCAGGTATTTCTCCCAGGCTTATCTCCTGTGTAGGAGCCATTCACTAATTCCAGACCATGAGAAGTGATGTCACTCATCCATTTCCTATCCAAACCCTGTAGTTTATCCTGGCAAATCGTAATTCCCTCCTTTGACAGGAGGCGGAAGTTAGGATCTCCGCAAATTAGGATTTCACACTTACCGCCCTCTATCAAAAATAAATCCATCCACCGCTCAACTAAAAGACCCTTCACACCTCTATAAACATTAACCAATAGAAGCCTCAATGCACCTTGTTGGGGAGTTAATTCCAGTTCCAAGAACTGGGTATAGGCATTTGGAATGGAATGTGAGATTACTTTGATACCACCATCTACCTTTATTAAAGTCAATAGGCCAGAATAAGGTCTCCCTAACACCCCCTTCAAAGCCGGATTCTAGTATACCTCGTAGCCATCACATGCTGTTTTTTTTCTCAGCCAAGTCTCTTGGAGGCAAATGATGTTCTATCCCCCAAGAATTAAGTCCATCAGTGAAGAGAAACTCAAAGCCCCTGGTATTCCAGCAGCCTAATTTTAACTCCTCAGCCTCTATCAATTCCAAAGTCTAGAAGTTCTTTTTCACCAAGCTTCCGGCTACCCATGACCAATCCTTATGGTCTTGGGGTGCTTTCCTTTTTTCTTTCATATTTTGTTGATCATATTTGATATCCACTACATTTCTGATCATAAATTTTCCCAGTTCCGATAGTTCTTTTTTCGAAAAAGCTCGGACAAATGGCCTTGAAGTTTTTTTCGGCCTGTTTTGCGGGGTTACTCTGCTGATTCGACTTTTTTACGGCTCCATTTCTACCGTTTGAGTTGAGGTCAGTTCCTTCAAGTCATATCCCAGGGCGAGTAATCTTTCCTTTGGTTTCCATAGAGCCTCTTTGATCCTTATCGATTCTAAGTGCAGGATTACTCCATCGCCTCTATCTTCAGAAATAAATTCCACCACTCTTATGTCCTCCGATGTAATATTTCATAAGGCCGGCACATGGCGGATGAGTTTTGGCACATTGCTTCTATTTAGAAGCAGCTTTCTGTCATTGGCTCGTCTTGCCAATATTATCTTTAGATTGTCCCTTCTGTTAGCCTGATCGGGTCTATTGATGTTTCCATTGTTATTCGGGTAATGATGGAATTTTTGCCTTTTATCATGGTTGTTGTTATTACTCTTGTTGGAAACCTCCATATTCTGTTTGACAGTCTCTTGTTCACTGAATGACTTTGAATTTTTCCGGGGGAGCCTCATTTCTACTAAGGGAGATCTTTTTCTGATTCTTTGATTCTCATTTTCAGAATCACTTCCTTTAATTATGCATTCCTTTTTCCTTTTTTCCTCCAACATTTGGAAGGTTGGTATTGATTTCTCCTCAAAGGCATTTGGGGACCTTTGATTTGCCCCTATCCCCTTTAGGCGGGTCAGTTCTTTTTGCTTATCCATCTCCTGCCATTCCGAGGCGCTTAAGTTATTCCATTGTGCATTTTCATCTTCTTCAATTAGTTCAACTAAATCGCTCAGAGCCCTATCCGATTGGAATGAGATGTTACTGCTATTATCGTCATACATTTCGTCCACAACAGTTTCCAAGGCTATTTTACTTGTTGGAACTAAGTTCAACGATAGGTCATTCCTTGCTTTTTTAGGAGCAACTACTGGGAGTTCCTGTGATGGAATGGGAATATTCCTCCAAGACTCTTGAACCAGTAATTTTTTTCTTTGGGATTGCTTTCATGTTTTTTTTTTTTTTTCAATTAAAACATTTTCTTTTCTTGCCTCTAGTAGTATTTTTCTTCTCAGCATCTGTTCGTGGAGCTTTAAAGAGTGAGAAGGACTTTTCTGAGGCGGGGATTCAGTATTTAGATCCTTTCTCAATCGATTCCTTATGGGCCTCATTCACTTCTTTTTCCAAGTTAATTATTGGACTAGACTTTGTCCTTAGGGTTTTGGTCTGTTGCTTTCCAATGGGCTCTCATCCATTTTCCATCTTCAACAAGGGCTGTCATCAGAATCATTTTGTCATTTGATTCACTCCTTTGCCATTGGTTGGAGTGCTCAGTTTCAACATCCAACCGCTCTTCCAATTTTTTTGTTAAAGATTCTATGGTATTCCATTTTAGTTTCCAGGCATTTATTAAATTCACTTGATCCTGCATCGTGGAGTGAAAGGACTCGTATAACTTACAGAAAGGAGCTAGGGAGATCGTCCGTGCAGCCATTACTGTGTTTTGTAGGCTTGCACAGACCTCTATTGGCAGTCCCCCTTCTTTGCCTTTCTTCCTTTGTAGATAGTTATTTGGTTAATCAACGCTTGAGTCCTCAACTGTAGAAGCACTTATTGATGTATACAGAAAAAGGGGGGGTGGTCCTGCCTGTAAACTTACTTATTCAAATGCAAATTTACTTTCATGTAAGGCAAACTGGCAGCATATTATTGACTGTCATGTGATGCCTAGCTGTGTACCAAAAATGCAATTAGGCACTCAATATAGATAGTGGGAGTCAGTTTATTACTGATTGCTGACCCATTTTTTTGAACACATATTCGTAAGTTAAAAAAAACACTGTGAATAACGTAGGCAAAGACACAACTCGGGTTCACAGGGCACAATACAGGTTATCTCGTGAGTAGAGACATTTACAAATAAATAGTGTGGTCCCAACAGGGTAAAACAAACAGGAAGCATTACTTCATGCCGATACAGATCTCAAAACAGAGCAAAAGCATTACTTCATGCCGATACAGATCTCAAAACGGAGCAAAAGCATTACTTCATGCCGATACAGATCTCAAAACGGAGCAAAAGTATTACTTCATGCCGATACAGATCTCAAAACGGAGCAAAAGCATTACTTCATGCCGATACAGATCTCAAAACGGAGCAAAAGCATTACTTCATGCCGATACAGATCTCAAAACGGAGCAAAAGCATGATACAGATCTCAAAACGGAGCAAAAGCATTACTTCATGCCGATACAGATCTCAAAACGGAGCAAAAGCATTACTTCATGCCGATCCAGATCTCAAAACAGAGCAAAAGCATTACTTCATGCCGCTACAGATCTCAAAACAGAGCATTACTTCATGCTGCTACAGATCTCAAAACAGAGCAAAAGCATTACTTCATGCCGATGCAACTTATCTCACAATTTGAGTCATACAGATACCAATGTAGTCACAACAGTGTTGATTATTTCCATATGTGAACAGTTTCCAAAAAACACAAAAGCATAACTTCATGCGGATTCGTCATTCAGAAGCTCCATATATGAAGTTTTATGTTGTTTTATGTCTTCCTTAGGTGTAAATGCATTCAATATATTCTCCAGCATTGGATCTTTCATGGATTCACATGCTTAGAATATTCCCCGTCGTCAGACTGGGACCCCTCGGTACACATAGCCTTTTCCTATAGGAAAACTTCCGACACTTTTGTGTCCTATCTACGTCCTTTTAGGACCCGCCTACGCATGCTCAGTATAAGAGGCCCGCCCCCGCGGCTTCCCTTCAGATTTCAACCGTCTCCAAAGTAGTGGGATCTCCTCGCGTTGTCTTACTATTTTGTACAAGGTTGTATTCCTAGAGTTTGAGTTAGAAAAAATTTCCTCCATGTCAGGAAAAGCGCTGTTCCGTCCATGCGCGACGTGCGGCTTGAAAAAAGTTTACGAGGGGGACGGACATATGGATTGTATATATTGCCTCCACCCTCATCATCCGGCGGATAACTGCGACATATGCAAAGGGTTTTCTCAAAAAACCCTCAAAGACCGGAGTCGACGACTGGTGGCATGGCTGAATAATGGAGCGGGGGCATACCCCCCTTCTGAGGTAGGCTCCACACAATCGGCGAAAACATCACGCCGCGCTACCTCGTCGGAACCACCGGCGAAGAAATCTCGACCGACGGAAAAAGTGTCATCTGGGAGTCACTCAGCTAGAGACTCCTCGTCAAAGAAATCATCATCAAAAAAGCATGAAAAGGAAAGGAAATCCTCCTTGGGCGATCATCATAGATCGACCACGAGTCGAGAGTCGAGTAAAAGCAGGCCAAGTGTGGAAAAGGCGGGACCGCCTAAACCACCTACTAAGTCACCGTCGTCGATGGCGGTCCAGTCATCGGCCTCCACCCTGCCACTTACGCAGGTGGCATCCACCGCCCCACCGACAACGGCGGCGACGATGGCCTCGTCGAGGGGGGTTCTACAGGAGGCCTGGAGGCCTGAAGTTTTTGATCCGATCCCCCCGGATACTTTACTGCAAGAACAGGCTGTGTCGCTGTCCTCGGAGGACGAGAACGAGAGAATAGCTGGCCCAGCAGACCTAGGGCTACGAGTGGCCGACAAGTCGTCGACGAGGGGATCCGGTTTACCGGTATCTGCCCCTCTTCTCAATCCTCAATCTGTTTTGTCGTTGGAAATTCTGTCCACGCTTCAGTCCTTGCTACAGTCGTTGGACCAGAGACTACCTCAGGCAAACCTGCCACAGTCACCCGTCGACGAGCCGGTCCCGTCCACCGACGCACCTACGCACGCCAATCTCAGCACCGGCACAAGAGGAAGGTGAGGTGCCAGATTCGGAGTCTGACAGGGGAGCCATGTCGGATATCTCATCATCCCCCTCTATGGATCCAACCTGGGAGTCAGAGGTGGAGTTGGAAACCCCTAGAAGCCCAGCTCACCCGTCCCCTCCGGACGACATTGCGTCATTCCATTCTATGATGGAGAAGGCATGCAAAGAATTTGGTTTGTCCCAGGAAGAACAGAAAAAGGACTGTTTTTTGTTCGACCACATGGGTAAGAGAAGGAGGTCTGTGTTCTCAATACCAATACTAGACCACGTGTGGAAGGAGGGGTTGCAGACAATGCGTCACCCTTTTTCAGAGCCGGCAGTGAAAGGACGCCTCGAGAAAAAGTTTAAGGCTCCAGAGTCTACCCCCAAGTGTTTATCCTCCCAACCAACGCCAGACTCGGTGGTGTCGGCGGCAGCGGCGAGGAAGGCGAAGGCCCAGCACAAGTGCAAGACTCCTCCGGAAAACGAAGCGAGATGCCAGGATGCCTTTGGCAAAAAAGTGCTATCCGTGGGAGCAACCACAGTAAAGGCCGCAAACTCTCTGGCGATTGTAGCCAGATACGATAGGGAGATGTGGCACAGGCTAGCTTCGTTGCTTGATCATCTTCCGGAAGAGCATAGGAAGGCAGCGATGTTACTTGTCCGAGAGGGTGAGGAAGCCTCAAATCACGCAATAAACATCGCGGTGGACCTCGCTGAGTCAGGCTTCAAGCAAGTCAATAATGGGGTCGTATTACGACGACAGTCATGGCTTAAGTGTACCTACTTCAGGCCAGAGGTACAATACAAAGTTTTAGATATGCCCTTTGAGGGAGACCTTCTTTTCGGTGAGAAGGTGGACGAAGCCCTAAAGGGAATGAAAGAGGACTCGGACACGGCACGTTCATTGGGTGCCCTCCAGAGTGGCCGAAGCTACAAGTCTTTTCGTCCCTTTAGAGGGGCTTCAGGTAATTCAAGATTCTCTGCGTCTGGAGACAGATCCTTTGGCAGATCGGCTTACCCCTCCCAGGGATACAGACGTGCTTCCCAAACGGCAAACCGATGCCGGAACTTCCAGACTTCCAGGAAAAGACCATCATATCCGTCGTCATCGAGAGACCAGCAAAATAAAGATCAGCAGTGACATACAACACACCGTTCTGGGGGGAAGAGTGTCAGCATATGTCGACGAATGGGAACGAATAACGACGGATCAATGTGTGCTGGACACTATAAGAAACGGACACTCTCTACAATTCAAACACAGCCCTCCGCACATTCCACCTGCGTTCACCGCTCATTCCCATCTGAAGATACTGCAACAAGAGGTAACACTCATGTTAGCAAAGGGCGTGATAGAATTAGTTCCAACATCACAGAGAGGTCAAGGAGTCTACTCAAGATATTTCGTCGTAAAAAAGCCGAACGGCAAATGGCGTCCCATTTTAGACTTGCGCGATCTCAACAAGTCTTTAAAGAGCCTAAAATTCAAGATGCTCACTCTGCAGGAAGTGATCCGCGCCGTTCAAGAGGGGGATTTTCTAGCGTCCCTGGATTTACAGGACGCGTACTTCCATATTCCAATGTGTCGGAAACACAGGAAATTCCTGAGATTTGTAATAGGGCGGACTCACTACCAGTTCACGGTTCTTCCCTTTGGGCTCAAGACCTCCCCCAGAACGTTCACGAAATGCCTGGCTCCAGTAGCGGCCTGGCTAAGGAAGCAAGGCCACCATGTATACCCATACCTCGACGACTGGCTGGTAAGGGGATCCTCCCCAGCGTCGACCAACACAAGTTTACAAGCCACCATGCAGCTTCTACAACAGCTGGGATTCGCCATAAACTTCGAAAAATCCTCTCTGCGGCCATCGAGAACGCTGGTATTCCTGGGGGCACAGTTCGAGACCCAGTTAGGGCTAGTGAAACCTTCTCTCGACAGAACCTCAAGACTCAATCAGCAAGCGAGCCGACTACGGCGAAACACCAGGCTCTCAGTGAGAAAATACGTTTCGGTCCTAGGGGCCATGGCATCCTGCATCCATCTGGTGGAAAACTGTCGCCTATTCATGAGGCCAGTCCAGGAATTCCTCGCGGACCGATGGACGCAGGCTCAAGGACCGTGGTCAGACAAGATGACCATCGACGACGACAAGCTGTTTCGGACCCTTCAGTGGTGGCAGAGTTTCCACAATCTGAACAACGGTGTACCCCTACAGGAGCCGGAGTTTCAGCGAACCATAGTCACGGATGCGTCCCTAACCGGATGGGGAGCTCACATGGGTGCTCTCCAAACGCAAGGTCGCTGGTCTCCAACGGAGTCACTCCTACACATAAACGTGTTAGAGCTCAGAGCAGTACGATGGGCCTTGAAGGCATTCCTACCACACATCAAGGGTTCGCGAGTACGAGTACTGACCGACAATACAACGGCCATGTTTTATCTGAGGAAACAAGAAGGGACGCGATCAAGAACTCTTTCCATAGAAGCCCAGAAAACATGGCATTGGGCATTAAAGCACGAAATTTCCATCGTGGCTCACCACCTCCCAGGAGTGAGGAACTCCCAAGCAGACTCCCTGAGCAGAAGCATGGCCCAGATACACGAGTGGGAAATGGACACAGTGCACCTGATGAAAGTGTTCGAGAAATGGGGTCACCCCCCTCTGGACGCCTTCGCGACCAAAGACAACAAGAAATGCGAGCAATTCGCAAGCAGATGGCCTCAAGAGGGTTCCATGGGGGAGGCATTCTCCTTCCCATGGACGGACATGTTCCTTTATGCTTTTCCCCCGTTCCCCCTCATACGGAGGACAATACAGTGGATACGCAGATACAATTGCCGGGTAATTCTAGTGACACCATACTGGCCAAGGCAACCGTGGTTCTCCGACCTGCTTCACCTGTTGCTGGAACATCCCATAGCGTTTCCGAGAGTCCCGGACCTACTATCCCGGGACAAAGGCACGGTGTGGCATCACGACCCGGACAGTCTCAACCTTACAGCCTGGCTCCTGACTTTTCGGAGTTCGGTGCTTTAGACGTTTCGGAGGATTGTCAAAAAATTCTGCTGGCGGCTCGAGCCCCTTCTACAAACAAATCTTACTCCTATAAGTGGCGGAGGTTCTGTGAATGGTGTAGAGGACAACCAGGCCTACAACCGTTGTTGGTGACGCCGGAACAAGTTCTACCTTACCTGCTCCTCTTGGCGGAGAGGGGGTTATCCTTCACATCGATAAAGGTGCACCTGGCGGCCATCTCGAGGTTCACGAGGAAGAGGCAGTCGTCTCCTCTATTTAGCGACAGACTTGTGAAACATTTCATGAGGGGTTTATTTCGAGTTTTTCCCCCGGTAAAACGTTTCCCCCCAACTTGGAGTCTCAACACAGTGTTGGCAGGCTTAATGAAACCGCCTTTTGAGCCTATGGCCACGTCCGACATAAAATTCATTTTGTGGAAGTTGGCATTCTTGATTGCTATCACATCAGCTAGGAGAATCTCGGAACTGCAAGCGCTGGTCGTAGACCCGCCATACCTAAGATTCTTTAAGGACAAAGTGGTCCTGGCAACTAATCCTACGTTCGTCCCAAAAGTTCCGACAGTGTATCACAAACACTCGTCCATTGTTCTCCCTACTTTCTTCGCCACACCATCATCGGCAGCAGAAAAAGCTCTTCATACCCTGGACGTTAAGAGGGCTCTGAAATCTTACCTACATCGTACACAGGAACTCAGGTCTACTCGACAACTGTTCATCGCATATGGTCCGTCGACGAGAGGAAAAGCAATCTCTAAACAGGGATTGGCTCGATGGGTCTCATCGACGATTGCGTTTTGTCACTCTAAGGCCAGAAGGCCACTGCAAGGACATCCTAGAGCCCATTCTACGAGATCGATGTCCTCCTCAGCAGCTTTATGGACAGGAATTCCGCTGACGGACATATGCCAAGCTGCGGCATGGGCAGTGCCCCACACGTTTACCCGCCACTACTGCCTTGCCAGGCAGCATGCGGACGAGGTGCAGATGGGAAGAGCTGTCCTGCGCCATCTGTTTCAGTAAGGTAAGCTCCACGCTGTGGAGAATCGGTTTTCTACCTTTTTGATGACAGTATACTTTATGTGGGTAAGATTATATGAGTTAACTTATTCCTACGGTACATATGCATTGTGTAGTATGGTGAGGGTATATTACATTACATTCTCATTCTCACCGCCGTCTCAAGTGTTACTGCTATACAATCTATTCTAAGCATGTAAATCCATGAAAGATCCAATGCTGGAGAAGGGAATAGTTTCTTACCTGTAACTCCATTTCTCCAGCATTGGTATCTTTCATGGATTCATATGCGCCCGCCGACCTCCCCGGAATGCAATGTATTTGATTGATAAGTTTAACCCTTCCTACTTTGGAGGGGCCGAAATCTGAAGGGGAGCCGCGGGGGCGGGCCTCTTATACTGGGACGGCCTACGGCGCATGCGTAGGCGGGTCCTAAAAGGACGTAGATAGGACACAAAAGTGTCGGAAGTTTTCCTATAGGAAAAGGCTATATATGTGTACCGAGGGGTCCCAGTCTGACGACGGGGAATATTCTAAGCATGTGAATCCATGAAAGATACCAATGCTGGAGAAATGGAGTTACAGGTAAGAAACTATTCCCGTGTTACATCTAAGAGACAAGACCTTGGAGAGGTCTTTCTTCACCAAGAGTCTATTTAAAGCCAGGCTAGAGGTTGAAGCACTTATTGAGTCATCGCTGTTATGAGGACCCTCCTCATTTAAAGCAAATTGGGTTGGAATCCTTGGGAAGAATTCCTTTCTCATACTAGGAACATTTTCAGGTATTGCTTCCGGAAAAGACCAGGGCCCGCTCTCCGGTACCGGAGGGACTGATGAAAAGCCTCCGCTCTCTAAAGTCATCGGCTCTTCTTCCACATTTGTTTGATTAATTGTCTGGGCTTCGGATTCAAGGGGCTCCAATTTATCTTTAATAAAAGACAAACTTTTCCGTCTTTGGTCCATTATTTTGTCTGATATTGCAGACAAATCTCCTGCTAGTTTAGCCGCATGTTCAGAGTTTGACAGACCAGGGGATGATGTTCCATTAGTATTTTCAGTATTTATATTTAGCTCCTTTGGCAGGAGATCAGGAGCATTTGCAGAATGAAAGCGTTTTTTCAGTTTTTCCGTTACACAGCTCGCCCTTGGGTCTCCTTCCCCGCCTAGTTCAATTGATTCAATCTGGGATTCACATTCCAAGTTTGACAAGGGAGAGTCTAGTAATATGCTTCCTATTTTTTGTTGTAAGTGAGTCCGGGCTCCAATTTGCTTAGCTGATTCCTTGTGTATTTTATTGGACAGCCACGCCTTTGTTCGGCGTATTGCACTTTACACTTTAGCTTGAGATTGGATTAATTCCCTAGGCTAAAATGGCCAATGGAGGGGCTCTAAATCCCAGGGTGCAATAATCCTATACAGCTCCAGACAGAGACACAATATACTTTCAATTTGATCACGATGAATATTTTTCAATCCCAGCCAAAAAGGCGGAGTTCAATGGGATTTAGGGAGGAGCAGCTTTCCCCACCTTTCAAGTTGCTTCACTTAATTCGCAGCACCGTCCTTGAAGAGAGCAGCCTAAGCAGGGCCGGAACACAGCAGAGTTGGCGTCCAGGAGGGCAGACTCCTTCCACTGGAGATAGAGGGCGCAAAGGGCCCACGTTGCAGGGCGACTGCTCGCTTCCGTCAGCGCTTCCACAGCGTTAACACTTGCCATCACTCCACACACACTCCGCATACGCGGAAGTTGGGGATTTTGAACAGTAGGCTCTGCCTACAAGCACCGGTCCAGGAGCAGTCACGACAGCAAAGGTCTCCGGGCCGTTTCACTGTTGGTGTATCGCCACACTTGGCAACACCCCCCCCACACATGATGGTTTAACATACAATATATGATGATTTTTGTATTGGATTGATTAAATACCTTTTGTATAATGTATTAAATTAGTTGTTATGATATGGCATTTGTAACACGCCTATACACAAGTGTTAGTCTTGTCATCCTCTATCCACTGGTCCACCCCATGTTTTTCTGCTGTTTGCTTTACCTGAAGGACCAGGGATTATAGTACAGGTAATCCCCTTTTATTTTTTTTGTATTGAGCCTCACTGGTACTGCTTGTGTCGCAATTTCGGGTTCCCAAAATATAGGCAACATGGGGCAGAGCTTCGGGTAGGGGTATTTGGCTCCTCCTTTACACATGTTACCCGAGTGGTGCTGGGGGGTCCCGGGTAGCAAGGGAGTAAAGCCGAATTACGAGGGTCTGGGAACGAAGTGAGAGTGTGGGACACGCACCAATATGAGAAAGTGAAACAAAGCCAAACAGAATATTGAGTCTGGGACCCGCACCCAAAAAGAGATTGTCCACGTTGGCACTGTTGCTTGGCAGGAGAGTAAACCAAGCAACTGTGAATGTTGCAAGTCTGGGACGACCTGAAGACCAACGCAGATTCCAACACCCACTCGGCACTGATGCTTCTTAACATCTCTGCAGCATTCGGCAGTCGGCCACAACATCCTCAATAGACTGGAAGAAATAGAGATCATTGACACTGCGCTGCTCTGGATGAAATCTTTCCTATCTGAAAGAGCAGCAACAGTATGGATAGAACCATTCAAACCTGTGCCGCAGGACACCACCTGTGCAGTAAAATGATCCTCCCTAGCCCCACCCCTCTTCAACATCCACTGGACCCCACCAATCAATGTCATCAATAGGCACGGCATCACCTGCTACAACTACACAGTGAGACCCCTAGCACACCCCTTTGCTTGCTTTATGGGAGCAAGTGAAGTGAAGGACGGTGCCAGGGTCTTTATACTGTCCCTATAGATGGGCCCTGTCATACAGGAGGGCTTCATGGGAGTGAACATGACTGTGCCAGGGTCCTTGTACTGTGCCTATAGATGGGTCCTGTCATACAAGCGGACATTATGGGCGCGAGCACAGTGGTCATCTGTGCCAGGGTCCTTATACTGTCCATATAGATGGGCCCTGTCATACAGGAGGGCTTCATGGGCGCGAGCATGACTGTGCTAGGGTGCTTATACTGTCCCTATAGTGGGTCCTGTCTTACAAGCGGCCATTATGGGAGCGAGCACAGTGGTCGTCTGTGCCATGGTCCTTATTCTGTCACTATAGTGGGTCCTGTCATTCAGGAGGGCATTATGGGAGTGAGTGAAGAGAAGGACTGTGCCAGGGTCCTTATACTGTCCCTATAGATGGGCCCTGTCATACAGAAGGTCATTGTGGGAGCGAGCAATGTGCAGGACTGTGCCAGGGTCCTTATACTGTCTCTGTAGATGGGTCCTGTCATTCAGGAGGGCTTTATGGGAGCAAGCATGACTGTGCCAGGGTCCTTGTACTGTCCCTATAGATCGGTCCTGTCATACAGAAGGTCATTGTGGGAGCGAGCAATGTGCAGGACTGTGCCAGGGTCCTTATACTGTCTCTGTAGATGGGTCCTGTCATTCAGGAGGGCATTATGGGAGCGAGCACAGTGGTCATCTGTGCCAGGGTCCTTATTCTGTCCCTATAGATGGGTCCTGTCATACAGGAGGGCATTGTGGGAGCGAGCGGAGAGAAGGACTGTGCTAGGGTCCTTATACTGTCCCTATAGATGGGCCCAGTCATACAGGAGGTCTTCATGGGAGCAAGCATGACTGTGCCAGGGTCCTTGTACTGTCCCTATAGATGGGTCCTGTCATACAAGCAGCCATTATGGGAGCGAGCACAGTGGTCGTCTGTGCCAGGGTCCTTATACTGTCCCTATAGATGGGTCCTGTCATACAGGAGGGCATTGTGGGAGCGAGCAAAGTGCAGGACTGTGCCAGGGTCCTTATACTGTCCCTATAGATGGGTCCTGTCATACAGGAGGGCATCGTGGGAGCGAGCGGAGAGAAGGACTGTGCTGGGGTCCTTATACTGTCCCTATAGTGGGTCCTGTCATACAGGGGGGGCATTATGGGAGCGAGCACAGTGGTCGTCTGTGCCAGGGTCCTTATTCTGTCCCTATAGATGGGCCCTGTCATTTAGGAGGGCATTATGGGAGTGAGTGAAGAGAAGGACTGTGCCAGGGTCCTTATACTGTCCCTATAGATGGGTCCTGTCATACAGGGGGGCATTGTGGAAGCGAGCGAAGAGAAGTACTGTGCCAGGGTCCTTATACTGTCCCTATAGATGGGTCCTGTCATACAGGAGGGCATTGTGGGAGCGAGCGAAGAGAAGGACTGTGCTAGGGTCCTTATACATTCCCTATAGATGGGCCCAGTCATACAGGAGGTCTTCATGGGAGCAAGCATGACTGTGCCAGGGTCCTTGTACTGTCCCTATAGATGGGTCCTGTCATACAAGCAGCCATTATGGGAGCGAGCACAGTGGTCGTCTGTGCCAGGGTCCTTATACTGTCCCTATAGGGGGTCCTGTCATACAGGGGGGGGGCATTATGGGAGCGAGCACAGTGGTCGTCTGTGCCAGGCTCCTTCTACTATCCCTATAGTGGGTCCTGTCATACAGGGGGGGCATTATGGAAGTGAGCATGACTGTGCTAGGGTCCTTGTCTTGTCCCTATAGATGTGTCCTGTCATACAGGAGGGCATTATGGGAGCGAGCACAGTGGTCGTCTGTGCCAGGGTCCTTATACTGTCCCTATAGATGTGTCCTGTCATACAGGAGGGCATTATGGGAGCGAGCACAGTGGTCGTATGTGCCAGGGTCCTTATACTGTCCCTATAGATGGGTTCTGTAATTCAGGAGGGCATTATGGGAGCGAGAACTGTGGTTGTCTGTGTCAGGGTCCTTATACTGCCCCTATAGATGGGTCCTGTCATACAGGAGAGCATTGTGGGAGCGAGCGAAGTGAAGGACTGTGCTAGGGTCCTTATACTGTCCCAACAGATGGGTCTTATCATACAGGAGGGCTTTATGGGCGCGAGCACAGTGGTCGTCTGTGCCAGGGTCCTTATTCTGTCCCTATAGATGGGTCCTGTCATACAGGAGGGTTTATGGGAGCGAGCATGACTGTGCCAGGGTCCTTGTACTGTCCCTATAGATGGGTCCCGTCATACAGGGGGGCATTATGGGAGCGAGCACAGTGGTTATCTGTGCCAGGGTCCTTATGTCCTTATAGATGGGTCCTGTCATACAGGAGGGCATTGTGGGAGCGAGTGAAGAGGACTGTTCTAGGGTTCTTATACTGTCCCTGTAGATGGGTCCTGTCATACAGGAGGGCATTGTGGGAGCGAGCATGACTGTGCCAGGGTCCTTGAACTGTCCCTATAGATGGGTCCTGTCGTACAGGAGGGCATTGTGGGAGCAAGAAAAGAGAAGGACTGGTAGGGTCCTTATACTGTCCCTATAGTGGGTCCCGTCATACTGGGGGGGCCTTATGGAAGCGAGCATGACTGTGCTAGGGTCCTTTTCCTGTCCCTATAGATGTGTCCTGTCATACAGGAGGGCATTATGGGAGCGAGCACAGTGGTCATCTGTGCCCCGGTCCTTGTACTGTCCCTATAGATGGGCCCTGTCATACAGGAGGGCTTCATGGGAGCGAGCATGACTGTGCCAGGGTCCTTGTCCTGTCCCTATAGATGGGTCCTGTCATACAAGCAGCCATTATGGGAGCGAGCATAGTGGTCATCTGTGCCAGCGTCCTTATACTGTCCCTATAGATGGGCCCTGTCATGCAGGAGGGTTTATGGGAGCGAACCTGACTGTGCCAGGATCCTTATACTGTCCCTATAGATGGGTCCTGTCATACAAGCAGCCATTATGGGAGCGAGCATAGTGGTCATCTGTGCCAGGGTCCTTATTCTGTCCCTATAGATGGGTCCTGTCATACAGGGGGGCATTATGGGAGCGAGCACAGTGGTCGTCCATGCCAGGGTCATTATACTGTCCCTATAGATGGGTCCTGTAATTCAGGAGGGCATTATGGGAGCGAGAACTGTGGTTGTCTGTGCCAGGGTCCTTATACTGCCCGTATAGATGGGTCCGGTCATACAGGAGAGCATTGTGGGAGCGAGCGAAGTGAAGGACTGTGCTAGGGTCCTTATACTGTTCCTACAGATGGGTCTTATCATACAGGAGGGCTTTATGGGCGCAAGCACAGTGGTCGACTGTGCCAGGGTCCTTATTCTGTCCCTATAGATGGGTTCTGTCATACAGGAGGGTTTATGGGAGCGAGCATGACTGTGCCAGCGTCCTTGTACTGTCCCTATAGATGGGTCCTGTCATACAGGAAAGCATTGTGGGAGCGAGCGAAGTGAAGGTCTGTGCCAGGGTCCTCATACTGTCCCTATAGATGGGCCCTGTCATACAGGAGGGCTTCATGGGAGCGAGCATGACTGTGCCAGCGTCCTTGTACTGTCCCTATAGATGGGTCCTGTCATACAGGAGGACATTGTGGGAGCGAGCGGAGAGAAGGACTGGTAGGGTCCTTACACTGTCCCTATAGTGGGTCCTGTCATACAGGAGGGCATTGTAGGAGCAAGCAAAGAGGACTGGTAGGGTCCTTATACTGTCCCTACAGTGGGTCCTGTCATACAGGAGGGCATTGTGGGAGCGAGCAAAGAGAAGGACTGTTCTATGGTCCTTATACTGTCCCTGTAGATGGTCCTGTTATACAGGAGAGCATTGTGGGAGCGAGCAAAGAGAAGGACTCTGCTAGGGTCCTTATACTGTCCCTGTAGATGGGTCCTGTCATACAGGAGGGCTTCATGGGAGCGAGCATGACTGCCAGGGTCCTTATACTGTCCCTATAGATGGGTCCTGTCATACAGGGGGCATTATGGGAGCGAGCACAGTGGTCATCTGTGCCCAGGATCCTTATACTGTCCCTATAGATGGGCCCTGTCATGCAGGAGGGTTTATGGGAGTGAACATGACTGTGCCAGGGTCCTTATACTGTCCCTATAGTGGGTCCTGCCATACAGGAGGGCATTGTGGGAGCGAGCAAAGAGAAGAACTGTTCTAGGGTCCTTATACTGTCCCTATCGTGGGTTCTGTCATACACGAGGGCATTGTGGGAGCGAGCGAAGAGAAGGAATGTTCTAGGGTCTTTATACTGTCCCTATCGTGGGTTCTGTCATACAGGAGGGCATTGTGGGAGCGAGCATGACTGTGCTAGGGTCCTTATACTGTCCCTATAGATGGGTCCTGTCATACAGGAGGGCTTCATGGGAGCGAGCATGACTGTGCCAGGGTCCTTATACTGTCCCTATAGATGAGCCCTGTCATGCAGGAGGGTTTATGGGAGCAAACATGACTGTGCCAGGGTCCTTCTACTGTCCCTGTAGATGGGTCCTGTCATACAGGAGAGCATTGTGGGAGCAAGCGAAGAGAAGGACTGTGCTAGGGTTCTTATAATGTCCCTGTAGATGGGTCCTGTCATACAGGAGGGCATAATGGGAGTGAGCACAGTGGTCGTCTGTGCCAGGGTCCTTGTACTGTCCCTATAGTGGGTCCTGTGATACAGGGGGGGCATTATGGGAGCAAGCACAGTGGTCGTCTGTGCCATGGTCCTTATTCTGTCCCTATAGATGGGTCCTGTCATACAGGAGGGCATTATGGGAGCGAGCACAGTGTTCGTCTGTGCCAGGGTCCTTATACTGCCCCTATAGATGGGTCCTGTCATACAGGAGAGCATTGTGGGAGCGAGCAAAGTGAAGGACTGTGCTAGGGTCCTTATACTGTCCCTACAGATGGGTCTGATCATACAGGAGGGCTTTATAGGCACAAGAACAGTGGTCCTCTGTGCCAGGGTCCTTATACTGCCCCTATAGATGGGTCCTGTCATACAGGAGAGCATTGTGGGAGCGAGCAAAGTGAAGGACTGTGCTAGGGTCTTTATACTGTCCCTACAGATGGGTCTTATCATACAGGAGGGCTTTATGGGCGCAAGCACAGTGGTCGTCTGTGCCAGGGTCCTTAGTCTGTCCCTATAGATAGGTCCTGTCATACAGGAGGGTTTATGGGAGCGAGCGAAGAGGTCTGTCAGGTTCCTTATACTGTCCCTATAGATGGGGCCCTGTCATGCAGGAGGGTTTATGGGAGTGAACATGACTGTGCCAGGGTCCTTATACTGTCCCTATAGTGGGTCCTGTCATACAGGGGGGGCATTATGGGAGGGAGCACAGTGGTTGTCTGTGCCATGGTCCTTATACTGTCCCTATCGTGGGTCCTGTCATACAGGGGGGGGCATTATGGGAGGGAGCACAGTGGTTGTCTGTGCCATGGTCCTTATACTGTCCCTATAGATGGGTCCTGTCATACAGGGGGGCATTATGGGAGCGAGCACAGTGGTTGTCTGCGCCAGGGTCCTTATACTGCCCCTATAGATGGGTCCTGTCATACAGGACAGCATTGTGGGAGCGAGCGAAGTGAAGGTCTGTGCTAGGGTCCTTGTACTGTCTCTATAGATGGGTCCTGTCATACAAGCAGCCATTATGGGAGTGAGCACAGTGGTCGTCTGTGCCAGGGTCCTTATACTGTCCCTATAGATGGGGCCCTGTCATGCAGGAGGGTTTATGGGAGTGAACATGACTGTGCCAGGGTCCTTGTACTGTCCCTATCGTGGGTCCTGTCATACAGGGGGGGCATTATGGGAGGGAGCACAGTGGTTGTCTGTGCCATGGTCCTTATACTGTCCCTATAGATGGGTCCTGTCATACAGGGGGGCATTATGGGAGCGAGCACAGTGGTTGTCTGCGCCAGGGTCCTTATACTGCCCCTATAGATGGGTCCTGTCATACAGGAGAGCATTGTGGGAGCGAGCGAAGTGAAGGTCTGTGCTAGGGTCCTTGTACTGTCTCTATAGATGGGTCCTGTCATACAAGCAGCCATTATGGGAGTGAGCACAGTGGTCGTCTGTGCCAGGGTCCTTATACTGTCCCTATAGATGGGTCCTGTCATAGTGGGGGGCTTCATGGGAGCGAGCGTAGTAGAACCCATCTTTAGCGACAGTATGCGATCTGTAGGAGAGCGTGTGGGGTCAATGACTGTGCTGCTGTCGTTTATAGATGGTGTCTGTCATGTGCACTGTACTGTGCCTATAGAGGAGTTGTGCCATATGTGAGCGCTTTGGCTGCACTGGTGTTCTGTTATAGGTGCAGGGGAGCTTTGCAAAGTCACTGATTGTTATTGAGTGTTCTCGGCTTTCTTCTTTGATTTCAGGGGATGGCGATGCCAAAGGACATGCAGGCCTTTTCCAATTTTGCCTTCCATAGCTTCCGGTTGCGGGATCAAAACGTAAGACAAGTAAACATGTGGTCTTCTTTATGTCTCGTGTCATAGCAGCGCTGCATGTGCTATCCTCGCCTCTGTACCCCAATGCAATCGCATGACCACACGGAATATGAAGTCAGAGTATTGCCCAAGTTACATGTGCCTAGAAACTCTGGTGTCTTAGCACTGTAGACATCCTCTACAAATGAGCACTCTTCTCATCACTGCTAAACTGTGGAGTTATGCCAGATTTACCTCCGCACAGCACCACAAACAAGAATACCTCCACATGCCACCTCTCGCCACTAACCATGCTGGTGCATTCACCACCGCTAGCATGAATCCCACCGCATACCACCTCTCACCACTATCATTAATACTGCCTCATTCATTACCACTCGGCATAGCTCGCATGCACACCTCCATATGCCACCTCTCACCACACTGAAGCATTTACCACTGCCAGCATGAACACCACCTCTCACCACCACTAGCATGAACAACTTGTTTACCACCTCTCACCACTATCATTAATACTGCCTCATTCACTACCGTTCAGCACTGCTAGCATGAACACCTCATATGCCACCTCACACCACACTGATGCATTCACCACTGCCAGCATGAACACCACTGCATACCACCGCTCACCACGATCATTAATATTGCCTCATTCACTACCGCGCAGCACTGCCAGCATGTACACCTCCGCATGCCACCGCTCACCATGATCATTAATATTGCCTCATTCACTACCGCGCAGCACTGCTAGCATGTACACCTCCGCATGCCACCTCTCACCACAATCATTAATACTGCCTCATTCACTACCTCTCAGCACTGCTAGCATGAACACCTCTGTATGCCACCTCTCACCATGATCATTAATACTGCCTCATTCACTACCGCGCAGCACTGCTAGCATGAACACCTCCGCATGCCACCTCTCACCACAATCATTAATATTGCCTCATTCACTACCGCGCAGCACTACTAGCATGAACACCTCTGTATGCCACCTCTCACCATGATCATTAATACTGCCTCATTCACTACAGCTCAGCACTGCTAGCATGAACACCTCTGCATGCCACCTCTCACCACAATCATTAATATTGCCTCATTCACTACCGCGCAGCACTGCTAGCATGAACACCTCTGTATGCCACCGCTCACCATGATCATTAATATTGCCTCATTCACTACCGCTCAGCACTGCTAGCATGAACACCTCTGCATGCCACTTCTCACCACTACCATTAATACTGCCCCATTCACTACAGCTCAGCGCTACCAACAAAAAAACCTCTACACACATCATAGCCAACATATTAATACTGACACATGTGCTACTCCCCAGAACTGCTAGTAGGGTCATATCTGATCAAACTTGACGTTTGGGGGTTCGGTTTTTCGTTCTCACTTGTGCCTGGCCACATCCACAGGCTATGGCCATGGCCTGCTTTGCTTATACTGTCGCTACCAGGACCATTTGACTCTGTGGGGAGACGTAGATGCTTCGGGTAGCAGAGTCTGAGTCCACCAAAAGTGGAATAAACCCAGCTACAGCAGGCCACACTTGAAGCAAGCACTCCTCCTCGGTGCAAAATGGCCGCCTTGGGAAGGGCTCCTAGCTTGAGGTGACAAAAAGACTGGAAACCGAGCAGGAAAGAGCATGAGACCTGAAAGCAGAATTTATAGAATGAAATGTGCAACTACACTGAGACGCACAGTGTCAGTATAGTACAGGGGGTCTTGTGAGGCGAGGACTGGGTCCATCTCCTCTTCACTGCTAGACCATACCTCAGTCAGAGGAGCACCTCCCTTCACTGCTAGACCATGCCTCAGTTGGAGGAGCACCTCTTCACTGCTAGACTATGCCTCAGGTAGAGGAGCACTTCTTCACTGCTAGACTATGCCCCAGTCGGAGGTGCACCTCTCTTCACTGCTAGACTATGCCTCAGAGGAGCACTTCTTCACTGCTAGACTATGCCTCAGTCAGAGGCGTACCTCTTTACTGCTAGACTATGCCTCAGTCAGAGGCGTACCTCTTTACTGCTAGACTATGCCTCAGTCAGAGGTGCAACTCACTTCACTGGTAGACTATGCCTCAGTCAGAGGAGCACTTCTTCACTGCTAGACTATGCCTCAGTCAGAGGAGCACCTATTCACTGCTAGACTATGCCTCAGTCAGTGGTGCACCTCACTTCACAGCTAGACTATGCCTCAGTCAGAGGAGTACTTCTTCACTGCTAGACTATGCCTCAGTCGGAGGAGCACCTCTTCACTGCTAGACTATGCCTCAGTCGGAGGAGCACCCCTTCACTGCTAGACTATGCCTCAGTCAGAGGAGCACTTCTTCACTGCTAGACTATGCCTCAGTCAGAGGTGTACCTCTCTTCACTGCTAGACTATGCCTCAGTTGGAGGAGCATCTCCCTTCACTGCTAGACTATGCCTCAGTCGGAGGTGCACCTCACTTCACTGGTAGACTATGCCTCAGTCAGAGGAGCACCCCTTTACTGCTAGACTATGCCTCAGTCAGAGGAGCACCCCTTTACTGCTAGACTATGCCTCAGTCAGAGGAGCACCTCTTCACTGCTAGACTATGCCTCAGTCAGTGGTGCACCTCACTTCACAGCTAGACTATGCCTCAGTCAGAGGAGCACCTCTTCACTGCTAGACTATGCCTCAGTCAGTGGTGCACCTCACTTCACAGCTAGACTATGCCTCAGTCAGAGGAGCACCTCTTCACTGCTAGACTATGCCTCAGTCAGTGGTGCACCTCACTTCACAGCTAGACTATGCCTCAGTCAGAGGAGCACCTCTTCACTGCTAGACTATGCCTCAGTCAGTGGTGCACCTCACTTCACAGCTAGACTATGCCTCAGTCAGAGGAGCACCTCTTCACTGCTAGACTATGCCTCAGTGGTGCACCTCACTTCACTGCTAGACTATGCCTCAGTGGTGCACCTCACTTCACTGCTAGACTATGCCTCAGTGGTGCACCTCACTTCACTGCTAGACTATGCCTCAGTGGTGCACCTCACTTCACTGTTAGACTATGCCTCAGTTAGAGGAGCACCCCTTCACTGCTAGACTATGCCTCAGATGAGCACCCCTTCACTGCTAGACTATGCCTCAGTTAGAGGAGCACTTCTTCACTGCTAGACTATGCCTCAGTCAGAGGAGCACCTATTCACTGCTAGACTATGCCTCAGTCGGAGGTGCACCTCACTTCACTGGCAGACTATGCCTCAGTCGGAGGAGCACCCCTTTACTGCAAGACTATTCATTTCCTGAGCATGCCACAATCCATATTGCCATCTGTCGATGCTAGTAAAGCAGCAAATCTATCTTCTCATCCCAGCTAATACTGTCCCAACCGCCGGTCAGAATGCGCACTGCCTCGGCAGTAACAGTAGCATCATTGATGGTTCATTGCTAATGATGTGTCTTCCCTACCACTAATACTTCAAGCTCTCACCACTGCTGACATTGGCAGCCCCACTGCCAATGTCAGCATGTTTCTGCTAGCTCGCAACTGCCACACTCCCGGGCTCTCATTGCTGATGACCTGCTACACTCGCTACCCATGATCACTATTCAGTAATCCTGCAGCGACCCCTCTTGAGTCAGATGCTGATCCTACGCTGTCACCACCGCCCGTGCTCAATACTGCTGTCCTTATTGCTGACACTAAACACCATGGCTGGGATTACCACTCAACACTAATGCATCACTGTTAGATCTATAACTGCTTCCATTATAACTGCTACCTCTTAACACTGCCTCAGTAGATATGCCTCATGTTTGACTATTCAGGGATGCTTAGGGTGACCATGTGCAGTAATATCAACAATTACACATTCACTGTCCTAAACGCTGACGTTGCCACGCCGGCCCCACCTTACCAGTGTCAGCACTACTAGACTAGCCAACAGCCAGCTTAACATTTCTATTGCCATTATGGGCAAAGCCAACATGATTGTTCGCACCACTAATGACACTAGTACAAGCATGTGGTGGGTTGATTTATAGACACAAACTTATCTCAATATTCCTGTTTAAACAGATATCATGTAAACAATGTATGCATAGAGATGAGAATCAGTGCTGCACCTGCCTTCTCAAATATACACCAGAATGCAACTAAAGGGGCGTTTTGCCACCTCCTAATTATAGCCTCGCTTATGCCCCTTGCCCTGTCCTAAGAATGTCCCTGCGCAGTGTTGCACTTCTGTGATGTGCTTCCCCTTCTGCTTCTTTTCCAGGCACTGAATGAACTCTGGCTCTATAAGGAATGTCTAAGAACTAGGATGCCTCAGTAGGTGGCTTTGTCATGGGGTGAAACCCCCTGGATCTCGTGAGGAGAAGTTGTTTGTAGGACCATTGCTCTGTCTTCTGGTATCAGGAGTGGTTCTGCCATTGATGAGCTGTGCACGATGTACCCTTCTGCCCACTGATGTCCTGAACATCTGGACCTGTTCCTAAAATGCCACAATCTACAGGCACTGCCTTGTCACAGCAGTTGCCATTGGAGCTTGAGACTGGGTCAATGGTGGTGGAGGCTGGCCCTCAACCTTTCAACGTCCCTCCCACTGTGCCCAATTCCTCTCCATATATTGTTTCTGTTCTTACCTCTGCACTTCTTTTGCTGTTATTTATTTTCTTTTCTGACTCTATATGGCACTCTTGTTTATTCTCTGAGTTGGTTTTACAGTTATGTTTTATTGTCCTAATTATGTGACACAAATTTGCTTTGCTTTTAGACAACGTTTCTAATGCGTATTTGCCCTCTTCCTTGTCTGTGATGTTGGTTTTATGATCCTATAATTTCTCAATATATTTACAAACCGTGCAACCTCCTGGGTCAGGACGCAACAACGTCATCTCGGTGCTAACACATGTATTCAAACCGAGGCCTCTTCTCTCCTGGAGCGTGTTTTTGGAAAGAAAAATCATGTCTCCCCCCTTATTTTGAAGAATGTTTGTATGTTTTGCCATGTGACTAATTGCAAAACAAACTGTGTGTGGAGTAGCTATTCTGTAAGAGGTTCATGTTGGCAACTTCTCAGGGTATGTATGGCAGGGTGCTACAGGGGCCGCAGAGGTGCTACAGGCACCGCCGAGGCATTACTGGGACAGACTAGGTGCTACCAGGACCGCCGAGGTGCTGCTTGCAATTAGGAGAGGTCTCTGGCCACATCTTTCAAGGACACAGACAGTTGCTGCTGGATGTTCATTATATCAGGGCCACCTGGAACCAAGTGGCAAACTGTGCCAAAATAGCAGGACCACCATATTCCATAGGGTGCATATATATACATGCATTATTCCATAATGAGGAGGCCCCTTTGGATGAGCGGTCGCTGCCTCTTTCCCATCGTGATAATTTAAACCTAGATCCCACTAAACAACCTCACAGTTAGCCCAATATGCTTCACCATCGATGCGGCACGGTGGTCAATGGCTTCTTCCCATAATTGCTCTGTTAAAAGTCAAATAAAGATTTTATTTTTTTTAATCTGTTTTTTTGTCATTTCTAGTGCCCTGGGACTATCACTAATATTTTATCAGAGCTTCCGGCCTGGCCTTGTGAATGTTTCACAATGTTATATTAGGAAAGATCCCTGCAAGGCCTGGCAAGGGCACAATATGCCACACTCTGAACAAGACTCAGTGCTGTTAGACCACGATGGTCATGACTGCCACAGTGTGGAAAAGGTTGTTTTCTATCCCCACTGGAGCCATTGATTCTTATGGGCATCAGAAGGGCATCAGAATTAGGCGTGCAGGTTTGGCTTCTGTGTAGCTCACTGATGGCAGTGTGCCCACTTGGAAGATGTGTAGTC
This sequence comes from Ambystoma mexicanum, assembly GCF_040938575.1. NCBI lineage: Eukaryota > Metazoa > Chordata > Amphibia > Caudata > Ambystomatidae > Ambystoma > Ambystoma mexicanum. The sequence continues at coordinate 1,662,999,513 of NC_090937.1, read as the reverse complement.
ATTGGATGGTTGTGGTTTGCTCTCCGTGTTTGGACATGCAAAAGAGAAATCCATGTCCCGCCTACTTATTGGAAAGAAGGTCTCCATTCTAGGAATAGCCAAAAGGTCGGAGCCCCCCCCACTTACTAGAATATTGCTGGGCCATTGCAATAAGATCACGCTTCGAAAGCTGGTTAGAATGGTGTGTCTTCTAGACAAAGACACGAAGGGTATCTGTGTGACCTTGTTTGCATCACTACCTCTGTGCTGAGGCTGAATACAGCCATTAATTATCTCTGATGCACACATTTCCTATCTGTCCACGAAAACCTCCTACTAAATAAGAAAGTAACCTTTACACGTTATGTATTTTGTGCATGATTGACTTGCACTGGCTCTAACCAGGCGATGCACCTTAGCCTCTGATTTGCACCTGCTACTGCAGACATGATTCACAAGTCCTGGACATGGAGATGCCTGGAGCATCTTTGAGATGCTGGTGTGCCAATTTGATCAGGGTGATCTCTGGGTTTCTCCTGATCTCTTCTACTTTTAGGATTTTTGAATCTTGTATAAGGTATTCATTGGAAATCAACGATTCCCATAATTGGCTCCAGTGAAAATGTTTGTGATTCTCTGCCGTCTTTACGCTCTCCTAATGGTGTTCACCCAGTTACCGCTAAAGAACACAGCTTGTCATTTTTCCCTATTCATCGTTCCATCCAACCCCTGTGTATCCCACACCTTCTATCCTCTTCGACAACTTGCCTTTTAATGCACAACAAATTTTCATTTATTTTTGCCTTTCCTTCCTGATTTCCTGTGATTCTGTTTTCATGCCTCTTCCTCACACTACAAGCTCACATTGCCCACTTTAACAATGTATTGCATTGCTCTGGTATGCATGACACGCCCATCAGTAATAGGAGGCAGCTCCCTGTACACTTATCGTCTCTCTACCCCCCTAACTCTGCATCTTACCTTTCATTTTATGATTAACTCACACTGAGGCATGATACCTGTGTGTGCGCGCGTGTGCGTGTGTGCGTGTGTGCGTGTGTGCGTGTGTGCGTGCGTGCGTGTGTGTGTCACCGTGGGACTGTGACCTAAACCCAAGTCTCCCACATGGTAATTCCTTTCAAACGATTTTAAATCACTTTAAAAGCATCTCGGCCAATTTTCATAACTTTTCGAAAAAATTGCCTTGTGGGGGACCTGTGTTTAATTTTGTGTGTTGATTTATTTCTCAGCTCTGCCCGTAGACCGAAGCCAGTACTGCAGCCATGAACGCACACTCAGGATTTTAAACGCACTTCAGCAATCTGATACCTAAACTAGTAGCAATTAAGAGGGTATTTTTATACAAATAAAAATGAATCTTTAATACAATACTTTTTTGCAAGTAAGCAATATCAAAGGAAGCTAACTACAAACAATTGATTCATTGTTAAAGGATAGTTCCGGGACTTTTTTCTTATTGTACCTACGGTTCGGCCATGTGTTTTTAAGCATAAATCGGTAGATCGTAGAAAACTTTCCTATGGACCTTACCCGACTTTTCGTCCATTAACGCACTCGAAATCAGCCGCCATTTTCTGATAATCCTATCTTTTCCCCCATCGCCCTGGCTGACCTGCTTTTGCGGCACTAAATCAAATCCCCTGCCCCTGAGCCTGACATCAGCAGACGCGTACCGCCCATTTCCCAACGCCAAAGCACGTCTCGTGTCAACAATCGCTGCGCCTCAGCTAATGAAGTGTCGCCATGGAAATGGCAGGACGCCTCTTTCCTCAATAAGTATAAACACACCGTTTCACAACACACAGCAGCCGATTTTCGATTCCATTCCTCTCTCTGTGTTACTTTGAGTATTCTGTGACTCGTTTCTGTGCTCTGGTCAGCTACCTTCGCCGCTTGTAGCCCGTGTGAACACCTGTACCATCTCGGTAAATTATTTTACTCTGTTTACCACACAATGGCTACAATAATGCCGTCTATGTACGAGCCCGAGTACACCGAGGAGTAACTACTGGAAAGGCAAGCACGCGAAAACGATGGGGATTCGGACGGCAGTTGGGAGGACCAGTCAACGGATGAAGAGCCTGGACCATGTCGCATGGACGGCGTCTCCACCTGGTGCACGTGCAATCGGTGCAAGCTAATGCCAACTGAGGAGGAGAACTGCTGCTGCCGTGAAAATTCCGGGTGCTTGGCCTACATTTCGGAAGGCGAGCAAAGTCTGCAGGAAGGCGAGCAAAGTCCGCAATGCATCACCGAGCTGCCAGAGTTCAGGGAAGCCTGCCTCTCACGGACCGTGTTGAGGATGATGATGGTGCTTATGCACGAACTTCGCGGCACTGTTCGTCCGCGTAATCCGAGTAACGAGTAAGTATACTCTGGTTGTGATGTCAGTGATGCCACTACTATTTCATGGTCGTCTCCCACATATAAAATTACATCTACATATCATTCGAACACATGTAAACAGTTTGCATCTTTCTTTTTCACAGGTGGTACAGGCTGGTGGCCTATCGTTGCTTCACTTGGTGGCTTCACGGGAGGCTCGGACACCGCGTTCGGAGAGTAATACCTGCCTGTGCGGTACTTGCCATTAGACAACATTTCCCCAGCGACAGTGGACAATACCGCAGATTTTCCCTATATGTGCTGCAACCGGAACTTTACAATGTGTAATGTTTATTATTTATGTTCAATTGAAATTAAGATCTAAAATAAAACCCAACATATATTTTAACAATGGTTGTTTAGATTTTTTAAAGGAATCTAGTGTGTCTCCATTGAATAGTCTTCCTGTGCCTTGTCTTGTCACACCACATGTCTCCGGCCAGCATCCCCCCTCACGCTGGACGCCCCCCTTCAATCCACATAAGGCAAGTGGAGCTGTCAGGGAGCGATAAAGGCCAAGAGGTGCCAAAGACCATGTACACTTCAAAGTGGTCCATAGAGCATGGGTTGTTGTTCCCATTGTCTACCTCCAGACCCTGTGTCTCCTGCCAAGCATCCCCCCTCACGCTGGACGCCCCCCTTCAATCCACATAAGTGTGTCTCCATTCACGAGTCTTCCTGTGTCTTGTCTGCACGACCACCGCCCCAATCCACCCCCCGCCCTATCAAAGGCAGTTCGCACCGGGGTACTTGCGCTGGCAAGTGGAGCTGTCAGGGAGCGATAAAGGCCAAGAGGTGCCAAAGACCATGTACACTTCAAAGTGGTCTATAGAGCATGGGTTGTTGTTCCCATTGTATACCTCCAGACCCCGTGTCTCCTGCCAAGCATCCCCCCTCACGCTGGACGCCCCCCTGCAAACCGCATAATGCCACGACATATACACGTCATTCATTCACAAACACACCCCTGTTTCGAATTCTTTATAACCCACTTCATATTTCTAATGAGAACTTCTTTGCGCTTTGCTAGTCAACCCGTGAAGGTGCTGGTTATCTGCTCTTCGTCTCTGCGAACTTTCGTGACCACTTCGAGCAAACTCGTCAGTTTGCAACCTGTGAACTGCTCCCTGTTCTACGACAAGAAACTACTCTGATCCCTGCATTTGTTCGTCAAGGTAAGGCCATGTACCATAATCATTTTCCGTCCAATTTTTTAATTTATATCTATTTGCTAGTAGTCATCAAATTGCATCCATGTTTTCTTTTCGTTCAAGACAGTACATGCAAGGAATTAGTCAAATGTTCTATTTTTTTAGAGTTATTCAAATACTTATCCGCATGTGAATAACGTGTATAGTTCCAAGAACCAAAACGAACCTTGCATTGGACCTTTTATGTGTCATTTAATTGTTTAACACATTGGTATTCATTGAGAATTGTTGATCTTTACTTTTCAGAACTTTCCACAATGCCTGCCTGTTGCATTGGCGGTTGCCCTTCGAAGACCCATAATAAATCTGAAGGTACTATAATGCATGTTTTCCCTAAGACAATAGATCAGATAAGAGAATGGGTCCGATATTGCGGATATCCGCCGTCTGAGCTTGAAAGTAGAGTCCTAGAAGTCTTTGCGGACAAGAGGGGTGATCGATACCGCATCTGCAGCAGGCACTTTAGCTCAGACATGTACTCCACATCATTGCTAATAAAGAAGAAAACACTGCGAGCGACGCGAAGATTGCTCTCAACCGCTATTCCCACTCTATTCGTCCACATCCCTCCACTGGTGAGTCAAGTTTACGGATTTAGCTCTCGGCCTTGCGGTAGTGTGTAGCATTAGCTAACAATAATTTCCCCATTTATGTATCCACTCAATATGCAGGCGGAAGATTCTCCATCCGTGTCGTTATTGCAGTCATCAGCCACTTCAAGCGCCTATCGGGTAATCTTACTTAGCTATTCTCCCACTGACTTGTTTTAGGCATGTAAATCAATAGTTTTAATTTATCGTGTAATTATTGTACCTAATGGTACACCCTAGTACTCGTCCTCTAGTCTTTGTTTTCAGTTATAATTATTGTTATCCAAAATAATGCAAGTACTGTCTTTCAGGGAGATGCTGAGGAGTCCAACGCATTGACGACAACCGTTGATGTCACTCAGATGCTCGAGGTACGTTTCCGGACAGTTCCATCGATGGAGATCATCAGATCTTGCATTCTTGTAGCGTGATTGTTACACACAATGTTTCTTTCGTTTTTAGCCATTGATATGTCCTTCTGTCGTCGCCCTCCTATGTGGCTTCTTTTTTCAATATTGTGTTCATTACTAATGAAAGTCCTATGTTTCAGGGAGTCGATGGAGCATTAGTCCAAGAAGAAGGGGGAGCATGCAGTTACGGGTCGGCGCAACAGCTTGCAGAAGTGTGCACCGCAGTTACAGCGTCCCTTGATGTTCTTATGCATTTCGAGGTATGGATACTGACAGTTCGATCAAGCGAGATCATATGACGTGATTACATCCGCTATACTTCCTTCTTTATTAACGCAAGTACTATGTTTCAGGGAGATGACGGAGCTTCTTCTACAAGAACATCACCCCTAGTAGTTGATGCAGATCTCTGGGTGGTGACACTTCCAACGATCGAGCAAATCGAATCATATTTAGATATCCATTATTTATTTTAGACAACTGATCATTTGTGCAGGTCTATTTAGATGAGCCGTTGACGCCTGCACAAAGTTTATGTTCTTTTTAACAAAATAGAAAACCATACTAATGCAATTACTGTGTTTCAGGGAGTTGCTGAAGCGTCATCTTCAATAATATCATCAATGGAAGTCTATGCGGAGCCCGAGGTATGGATCTTGACAGTTCCATCTAACTAGATCAACAATGCGTGAATAATTGTCGTTTGAATGTTCTACACAATGCGTTCATTCGTGTTTTGCTATTGAGATGTACGTGGGTATTGGTCCCCAAGTACATTTTGTGTTTTCAATATTATTATACATACTAATGAAAGTTCTATGTTTCAGGGAGTCGATGGAGCGTCAGTGCATGATGGATGTGCTTATCATGAAAATATAGTCGTTGCAGCGCAAGAGGAAGTGGAGACATGCACACACGAGTCGGAGCAACAGCGTCCTGATGTTGAAGTTCGAGGCAAGAAAGTTTCAAAGAAAAGAAAGCAAAAGAAGGTTAGTGTCCTGGTCACTATATTATGTTGTTTTTCACTGTTAATAGTTCAATACTGTAAGTTGTGTTTAAACTGAACATCCCTTTTCCAATCTGTCCTCTAGTTGCGAGTGGGTGTACGAACTAGATCTACACAGACAGTGAAGCGAACGAGAGTTGTTGCTTGTCAAACCTTTTGGCAGGGACTTGAGACTGGAGATGCATCGTGCCAATGGGAAGAATATGAAGTGATTGACAACGGAGCTATACCACCACCAGCCATTGATAGTGAATGTCCTCCTGGTAGTTCGGATGCAGTCGGAGATCAATTCACAGAATCCACACCCGCAAAAACTAAGACCGCGAGAAAGTTGAAGAAATTGTTTTATTCTCCCATCGCCAGAGAAGGAACAGATGTTGCAATGGAAGAGAATGAAATGGACGACAATGAAACACCATCAATATCACTGAACATAGCGGAAGACGATATCAGAGATTGTACCTTTCATGTGAGTGACATGTGCTCAACGTTACAGGCCGAACCAGCTGGGATGCAGAGTGACAGTATAAGGAAAGAGGCCAAATTCATTGTATTCGATAGTTGTTTGATTGATATTATTATTATGCTGAAATGTGGGCATTCGGTTGGTGGGGAAGTATGTGGGGAGCCATTGATTAATGTGACTCGTGCAATTCGAGGCACTAACCTTAAAATACATGCCACCTGTACACAATATCATCCGTTCTCATGGTCTGCACAACCCATGCTGGGGCAACTGCCAGCAGGCAATCTACTTTGTGCAGCGGCCGCACTTTTTAGTGGTTCAAGTTTTAAAAAGTTAGAGTATTTCTTTCAGTTTGTGGGAATCCATTTCATTGCGAAAACTCAGTTCTACAAATACCAAACCGATTATCTATTTCCAGCCATTAGCGAAGCTTGGAGAATGGAAAAAATGTCTATTGAAAGTACATTCGCGGGCAAACGGTTCAGGCTAGCCGGTGATGGACAGTGCGGCAGCCCAGGATTTTCAGCCAAGTACTGCACCTACCACTTTCAGGACATGGAAAGTAAGAAAATTGTGAGTTCGGTGGTCGTGCAGGTGTCACAAAGTACATCCTCAGTGGCCATGGAGAAAGTTGGCTTTGTAGCATCATTGCAAGAACTACAATCGCGGGGAATGGTGATCGACCTGATAGCCACGGACAGACACGTTTCAATTGCCAAGACAATGAGAGAAGAGTACAAAAATATAAATCACCAATTTGACGTATGGCATCTTGCAAAAACAATCAATAAAAAAATGTCGGCTGCAGGTAAAAAAAAAGATATGCAAGGTATTTCACAGTGGTCCAAGTCAATCAGCAACCATCTTTGGTGGAGTTCAAAAACATGTGAAGGGTCGTTGGAAATTCTACTGGAAAAATGGCGGTCAGTAATGCTACTCTGTAGCAACGTTCACCGCTGGAACACGAACCAACATTTCCACAATTGTGAACATGGCCATTTGTCCACAGTGGAGGCACGGAAGAAGTGGTTGATTCCTTCATCACCCACTCACAAAGCCATTGAAAAGATTGTATTTGATAAAACTATAACAAGAGATTTGAGGGGACTCACGGAATTCTGCCACACAGGAGATTTGGAGGTGTTCCACAATATGTGCCTAAAGTACAGGCCAAAACGATTGCATTTTGGCATGGAGGGCATGATAAATAGGACTCTTCTAGCGGTCTTGGCACATAACCATAATGTTGGCCGTCAACAAAGTAGGACGACCGGAACTTTAGGGACGCTTCGCTACAATAAGGCCTTCACTAAAAGAAGTAAACAATGGGTGATCAAACCAGTGTTTGAGGATATGCAATATGAGTTTATTGAGAGACTTATTGTTGAGGTCCTAGATAGGCACATACATGGAGTTGTGAACGAACGTGTGCAGGGGACAACTGCATTGCCACCCAACATTGCCTCTGTTCCATGTCCACCTAAAGCAGAGCTCATTGAGAAATGCACATCACGGTTTAAATGATTGTAATTTGATTGTCTGTTCTCTTGAGTCTCCTCATGTCGCAGGCCCATTGAATATGTGTAGCTATGTATTGTGTAAATAAAAGTGATTGCTCAGTGTACATGCAATGTGTCTCTCCACCCTTGCCCCTCCCTTCACCGTGCAGTAGTGCGAACCACCCGGGTGTCACCTGTGACTTTGCTCTCGAGTCTCCTCATGTCGCAGGCCCATTGAATATGTGTAGCTATGTATTGTGTAAATAAAAGTGATTGCTCAGTGTACATGCAATGTGTCTCTCCACCCTTGTTCATTTTCGCATTAAATTAAACCAAACAGTATTATAAATCATTTTTCAAAAAATATAGAATGTCTCCGTATTTATGGTTCTCTGGGGCTGCAAAGCACGCAGACAAAATGCAAAGATGGAGTGTAAATTTCAAGTCCTGTGAGATGGCCTTATACTGAATGTAGCTAACTAGGATTGTGTGCTTGTTCAAAGTGAAGGTCAGCTGCTTTGATTTTTTGCTCGGGTGCCGGAATGGCCCACGACTCAGTATAAGGTTCTATAGTTATTTGACCTTGACAGGCCGGGACCATCCCGAAAGACTTCTTTTTGGGGGTGTGGTGCAATAACGTAAGAAACGATCATGAATAAAATTTCAGAAACGTAAGCCATTTAATGTTCGTTCCTTAGAAGAAATAACGTCGGCATAGAAGGAGTGGTTTTTCGGGGCTGCCCTACGCACAGACACAATGGAAAATGCAAATATAATGTAAGTAACTCTTTAGATGAGTTTATACCGCAATTTAATTACTATACAGTAGCTTTTAAGACGGGTTAAGTTGTACTTGTTCGTTATATGTGGCATATTGTTTTGTACCGTGCACTATCTTGAGGAGAACCATCTCCTTTTACGGAAGCGCCTCAAAACCTTCCTCTTTGCTTCTGCTTTCTCTCTCCCTCTCCCCTGCTACAACTGGTCCACTGTCTGCGACCTCGGTCCTGGGCCCCCCCCTTCCCAGCACTTGTTCTGCACTTACCTTGCACTCGCCACCAGCTGGCCCTATGTATTTATTAATTTTATGCTACTTACCTTGTACTCCACTTCCCCCCTCCCCTTCCCTTTGCACTTTTACCTTCCCCCTTCCCCCTACCCCTGCACTTGCGCGATCAGAATGACACCTGGCCTAGTAGGATCGTTGTCTGTCTTCTCCTTGTCCCCCCCCCCCTCCCTGCCTCGCCACGCCTTGAAACACTTGTATATCTGATGGTGAGACTAATTTCATTTTTTATGTTTTTAAAACAGGTACATCCTTCATTATTGTCTGTGTCACGAGTACCAGACACCGGCGGACGGATTCTACAACCGCCAGTTGCTTCTCCGCGTGAACAACGTTACCACCCTGACCATTTTATGGGACGATCGCCAAGTACAAGTATGCCCTTACGCGGTACTAATGGCTAGATGCAACATACATACCGTTGTGGTGGCCTAGTGCCTCGTTGTTGGAACAGCCATGCGATTATCAGTGCGACCGAAGAGCTTATTTTATCGTAAACCAACACCCTGTGTACTGCACACGAACATCGCTTGCCTCAAGACTAACTATTTTGGATCGAGAGCAAAGAAAAATGCAAATCGCTAAATATTCTCTAAACATTTGATGTCCAATAAACGTACTTTGCCAAATGTACAATCTTGCGGTTTGAGTTTCATATTCCGAATTGTGGCGCGCTGTGTTGTGAGCTGATCTGTGTTGGTTTCCGGGTTCTGTGTGGAGTCGCGTAGAAGACGCCTGGGCGCGTTTGCCTACGCAGCACAGTCACGTCACGGATAGAGGCGGGGAATATGAATGTTTTGATAAAGTCTGTTTCAGGGGCGGGGGATTTGATTTAGTGCCGCAAACGCAGGTGAGCCAGGTCGATGGGGGGAAATGATAGGATTATCACAAAATGGCGGCTGATTTCGAGTGCGTTAATGGACGAAAAGTCGGGTAAGGTCCATAGGAAAGTTTTCTACGATCTACCGATTTATGCTTAAAAACACATGGCCGAACCGTAGGGACAATAAAAAAAAAGTCCCGGAACTATCCTTTAAGGTTCGGAAGCGGCTGTGGGTTCCTAGCAGTGCGGCTTGACTCTGACGTACTGCGTTGCTGTGTGTCAGTGTGCCCATGTGTGCACATCCTAGGTGCTATTCTCTAACCTTTCTGAGCTCGCCTGCGCTCTCCTCGAACAGGTCTCCGATTCGAAAGCGATTGAACTCTCGGCAGAGCATTCTCGCTCTGAGTTGTCTGTCCCCGGCCTCACTAGGTAAGACTTTGGTCCTGCTATGGGGACTGTACACCCCGGCGACAAAGACTCACATGTTTCACACACTAAGAACACAACCCCAGGAATGTCTTTGACAAAACAGTCGAAGCAGTCCATAGAGCCAACGGGCACACCGTTAACTTCGGCTTTGCCAGCTGATCGTCAGCCCTCCCTGCAACCGCAGGTGCGCCTTGCGACTGGGCCCTCTAAATTGAAGCGCGCTTCCCCAAATATTCAGGAGTCCGTTGTGACACATCGGAAGAAAGCGTCCACGTGCGCGAAGGCCACGGTTCTGCCGAAAGTAACCGTGCAACCGCAGCCTGAACTTTACAACTTCCCGACTCTGAAGTGATTACCGAAAACATCGCTAGGATTATTTTGGCAGATGGTCAGAAGCAACGGGTAAAGGATTTGAGACCCAATGACAGTTCCAAGGATTCCTCAAAATCTAGGGATAGGCCGAAGGATCCATCTGAACCCACAGAGAGGCCCTTTTTGAAGGATGTATGGGTAGGCTAGAGAGGTTTGTAGAACTCTCTATAAAAATCCACAGCCAAAACACCTAGTGAGGAGAACCTCGCTCTCCATGTGGCTAAGCTTCAGAAAGTCTTTGACCCTTCTCAAGAGGAAGAAGAAGAGGAATATATTTATGACCTCACTGAGGAGGAGGAGGCCTCGACCTATACAATCAAGATGAAGATCCCTTTGCTGACTCTGAGGATGTTCATTTGGACTCCAGAGGGTTGGGGAGACAACCGCCGACCCAATGGATCCTCGCCCTTGGCAGTCACCTACTCCAAAACCGGAACCTGATGCCTTGTGCTTGGACTAGCCACCCCACCCCCCCTACAACCACACCCACTCGACAAGCCTCCCCGGCCGACGACAAATGGTGTTCAACGCCATATTGACGAAAGCAGCGGAACATATCCATATTGCTACCCAGGAGGCTGTTCCAGAAGCTGATTTTGTGGAGGACATCCTAAAAGAAAAACCACCGGCCAGCCAAGCTATTCCTGTTAATTTCGAACAAGAAGCGGTTGGCCCCTTCTTTGACGCCTGCCCTAACTAGAGCAGTAAATCGTAGGGTAGACAAATGGTTTCGACCCTCCCCCTCTCACCCCCTTCCTATTAGGGGTCCTGCTACTCCGGATTCACTGGTAGTAACAGCAACCAGGAAGAGAGCAGGGGTTCCCTATCAACTGGGGAGGTACCCCCTGACAAGGAGTGTAAGAGACTATATGCTCTAGGGAAAAGGGTCACGGCGGCTGCAGCCTTTTCCACTTGCATCGCAAATAATACAACCTTGTTGGCAGCTATGCCGATGCACAATGGGCCATGCTACAGGAGGGCCTTCAAGAAGTCCCTGAACTGCTGCGAGCTCGCCTGCTCTTCACGGTTGCAGAAGGCAGGCAGGTTAATCGGAGTATCCTTAAAAATACTTTGGATGTAGCAGAGACAGCTGGCAGATCCTTGGTTCAAGGTACCCTCCTGAAGAGGCAAGCATGGTTACGCAACTCTGGTTTTAAACTAGAGACTCATGCCTCTTTAATAAATAAACCAGTGGAGGAAACTAATTTATTTTGAAAGGCGGTTGATGAAGTGCTCGAAATCGCTAAGAAAGAGCATGACACCCTCAAGACCCTGGATCAGATCGCCCAGAGGCCTTTTCCAAGGGGAGTGGGTCTAAACATTCCTTTCATGGTCAACGTTTCCCTCAGAACCAATACAGCTCGGGGAAATAATTGGTCCTCTACCCAAGGAGCCAACACCTACACCACCCTGTATCCCCCAAAGGGCCAGCGATGTTGCAAAGGAAGGGGTCGGAATTCTACCCTTCAAGGATCCCCGGCCTCAGGCCAAAAATAACCCACATATCCGGGTCCCCTCCCAGTCGGGGGTCGGCGAACATCATTTCTTCAAGCATGGGAGGGGATAACTACAGACCAGTGGGTACTCAAGACCGTTGCCCACGGGTGCTGTATAGAATTCAGCCAGTCCCCCCAATTCAGACCTCCACGAGCAGGATGCCTGACGCCAGAACATCTGTGCCTCCTGCTACAAGAAATCGAGACCCTGCAGGAAAAGGGCGCCATAGTATTCGTGCCTCTTCTACAGGTAAACAAGGATATTTATTCAGTGTACTTCCTTGTACCCAAAAAGGATCTCACTATCCGCCCTGTACTAGACTTGCACCCTGCAAACAAATTTGTCAATCCCCAAAAGTTTTGCATGGGCACTCTGCAGGAAGTAATTTCCCTGCTCAGAGGGGGGTTACATGGCAACATTGGACATGAAAGATGCATACTTTCATATTTCAATGTTGCCGGCGCACAGAAAATACCTCAGATTCATGATACTGAACAAGCACGATCAGTTCAAGGTACTACCCTTCGGCATAGCCTCAGCACCAAGTGTGTTTACAAAGGTGCTGGAAGTGGCAGCATCACACCTGTGCAGGTTATCCATCCCGGTTTAGCATTACCTCGACAACTGGCTCATAACCGGGGATTCCTACAAAACATGCCTGTCAAATACCCAAAAGACAATAGACCTCTTATTCAGCCTGGGATTCTCCATCAACGAGAAGTCGTCCAGCTTAGACCCCAGTCAAGTCAAACCGTTCCTAGGGGCTCTAATTCGAACAAAGGACAGCCTTGTTTTGTTTGTTTGTTTATTTATTGTGCGCACCAGACCCTGAGGTAGCGGGGCGCATTTGACAAGAGAGCTTACAACTTAGTTACAGAAGTTAAAATATACAGAGCATGGAAAAAAACAAATTTTCTTAGCTCCACAGGGTGAAGGTACGGCAGTAAAGTACAGATACAAAGTAGTTACAGAGGTTGTAACTGTGCAGAGCATGGTAAAGGCAATTCTTAGCTCCACGGGTGAAGGTAAGGCAGTAAAGTACATATACAAAACGGTATGCAGACAGCAGGTCATCATATAGCTGATGTTTACAAGATAGCAAATCTTTATCGGGTATAGTACATGTGGTGGGTGCGTAGGGAGAGTGAGGGTTACATAGAATTCTCAATGAGCCATTTGATTGTGTTCTTTCTGAATTTGTTGAACGTTTGGTCAGATCTGAGAGCGTGAGGTAGGGAATTCCACAATTGAGCTGCCCTGACTGGGAAGCTGGACCCTCCAATAGTGGTCAGTTTAAATCTAGGCACTAGAAGGCAGTTGGGACTGACTGTTCTTGTTGGTCTAGTGGAGATTTTTCTGGTAAAACGTTCTGTTAAGTAACGAGGGGCTTTGTTATTTAAACATTTGTGGATGAGGGAGGCAGATTTGAGGTTCATTTTTTCCTGGGTGGAGAGCCATTTGTGTTTCCGTCTTATTTCAGAAATATGTGCTCTTCTAGGAATAATTAGGGCCGCTCTAAGTGCATTATTTTGGAGCCCTTGTATTCTGTAGATGGTTTGTTTAGTTGCCCCTATGTAGAGGGAGTTGCAATAATCTAATTTTGATAGGATAAGCTCTCTGGAGAGGATTAGGCAACTGTCATCTGATAGGAATTGTTTCCCGGCTCGTATTAATTTACAAGTATAGGCCGTGGATGAGGCCAGTGAGTTTACCTGTTTGGTGAGGGATAGGGTTGAATCAAGGTAGAAACCTAGCGTTTTTACTTCTCTGGCGACCTTGATAGTGTTCCCATCAATGATGAATGCTGAGTAATTTGGGTTGAGTTTAGAAATGCGAGCAGCGGTGCCCATGATGATGAGCTCTGTTTTGTCAACGTTCAGGCATAGGCCATGGTTGGCCATCCATGCCTGAACGATGCTATAGACTCTGTTCACCAAAGCCAGATCTTCTCCGTAATCCCCAGTAAGTGGTAGGAGAATCTGGGTATCGTCTGCGTAATTGGTATAGGTGATACCCAGATTATCAAGATCATCAAAGAGTGGCTTGGTGAAAATGTTGTAGAGTGTAGGCGAGACACAAGATCCCTGGGGCACTCCACACGTAATGGGTATTGGGTCTGCTGCTGCCAAGGGGGAGAATACCCTCATGGTCCTGTCACTGAGGAATGACTGTATCCAGACTATAGTCTCCCCTGAAAAGTGGGCCGCAGAGTCCAGGTGATTACACAGGACTCTATGGTCCACCAAGTCAAAGGCGGCTGAGAGGTCTAGTAGTAGTAGGAGGAGGAGTGCTAATTTACCCTCGTCTCTGAGTGAATCTATTTGGGCCTTTAAATCGATGAGGGCAGTCTCTGTGCCATGTTGAGGGCGGAAACCAGATTGGCGGGTGCCAAGGAAATGGTTCACCTCGAGGAAGTTCTGAATTTGGGTGTATGCTACTTTATCTAGTATTTTTAGTAAGAATGGCTTGTGGTGATGGGCCTGTAGTTTGTGGGTATGTTTGGGTCCAATGTTTGTTTTTTCAGAAGGGGGAGTACCCAGGATTCCTTTAGGTTGCGCGGGATGGTGCCAGTAGTAAAGGAGGCATTAATAAGTTTGGTGATGAAGGGAGCTAGATCTCTAGCAGCGTCCGTGATCAGTTGTGCTGGGCATTGGTCACCTTTGCAATTGGATGGTTTAAGTCCAAGAATGGTTTTCTCTACTTCGATCACTGAGACCTTAGAGAAGTTGAATTGGGTGAGTTCTTTGGGTTTAGGAATTGGTGTTTTGTTCGGGGGGGATTTGGGTTTGGGATGATAAAGAGGCTTTTTTTAGAGCAATTTTAGTTTGGAGGTTGGCTACTTTGTTGGTTAGTGCCAACTGTATGTTTGTGCACCAAGTTTTATCTTTAATGGAGTCGTCCTGTACTGCAATAGGGGTTTCCAGTTCCTTTAGAATAGAGGAGCTCCTTCATACTGGAATTGGCATGGGTAATTTTGCCAGGATGATATCCTTTATGTATTGCGTTGAGGTATTTATAAGATAGTTTTATTTTCTGCGGTGGGATGTCGGTTCCATACTGTTTCGCATTTTCTTTTCTGTAGTCTTAGGTTTTTTAGGTGGGGCGTAAACCAAGAGTTAAGATGCTTTTTTGGTTTGCTGTTCCTAAGTTTAAGTGGAGCAATGCTGTCGAGGGCCGTGGTCATAGCTTTATTGAATTCCTCCACTAGAAGGCCTGGGTCAGTATGGTCTGGTAGGGAGTTAAGATTCGGTAGGATATGGGGCAAGATATTGTGTGCTGTGATATTTTTCTTGTTTCTAGTTAATGTAGGTACGGCGAGGGGGAGTGTTGGACCGGTGGATCTTTTAGTATTGAGAGTGAAAGAGGTTAAGTGGTGGTCCGTCCATATTTGGGGGGCGATGAATGTAATGGAGAGGTTGCAGTTGTGGCTGGCAATCCAGTCAAGAGTTCTCCCTTTAGTATGGGTAGGCATATTCACTTTCTGCGTGAAGCCTAGTTCTGCCAGGATATTGGCTACAGCGGTGGCCTGGTGATCGTTGATCTCATTGTAACCTAGGTTGAAATCTCCTAGCACTAAGGTTTGTGAGGAGTTTTTTAGCTTCTCAGAGATAACAGTGGTAATATCTTCATTGAATGTGTTGATTGGGCCAGGGGGTCTGTAGAGGAGATGGATATTTAAGGTTTGAGAGTTGGCAGTGGGTAGTTTAATGGAGAGAAATTCGCAGGCTTTGAGGTTGGGTGTAGAAGTGACTCTCATGGAGAGATTAGTTTTGGCGATGATTGCTATTCCACCATCTCGTGCATCTAGTCTATCGGCTCTAAGGATAGTATAGTTGTCTGGGACTTGTCTTCCCCCTCCAACGAGAGAGTCCAAAACATGCTTTTTCAGATCCCTCAATATGTAGCCAGTCGAGAGATGATGGTACGCAAGGCTATGCAACTGTTTGGAATGATGGCGGCATGCATTGTTTTGGTTCCTCACACGCGATTGCGCATGCGTCCAATGGAGGAGTGGCGCAACAGCCAGTGGTGTCAGGCCAGTGGACAATGGGACAATCTTGTGGTTGTCTCGCCAGCCCTTGTTCTCTCGCTACGGTGGTGGTCGAGGGAGAACCTCTTGAAGGGGAAATCCTGCACCACCCCCGCAGTGGAGGCCACTCTCACTACAGACGCATCCCTCACAGGGTGGGGAGCTTTCCTGCTTCAACAGACAGCGCTCAGAGTTTGGTCGTCAGACATGGCATCCAACCACATAAACCTCTTGGAACTGTTAGCAGTATTCAAAGCACTGAAAGCTTTTCAGACACAACTGCAGGGGAAGACTGTCCTGATCCTCACAGACAGCACCAAAGCCATGTACTATCTGAACAAACGGGGGGACTCACCCTCAAGGGCTGTCCAAACTGTCCCAGAACATTTGGAAGTAGGCTCTCAAACACATGTTCCTGTTATCACATGTTCCAGGGGAACTCAATCTTCTGGCAGACGTACTTAGCAGAGATTTCCCACTACCAATGGAGTATGAATGGCGATTACATGAAAACATCGTCTCCAACGTTTTCGCAGAATGGGGCTTCCCAGAGATCGACTTGTTCGCAACTCTGGAGGACGCTCAATGCCAAGACTATGCCTCCAGGAACCCAAGAACCGCTGCAAGGTGAATGGACTCTGGATCACATGGTCAGGGATATTTGTTTACGCACCCCACCCCCCGCCATCCTTACTCAACAAGATAGTGCACAAGATGCACCATGATATTGGTGGCCCCCATGTGGTCCCGCCAACCCCGTTTGCTCATCTGATGGAGATGTCACCATCTCCCCCAGTGAAACTACCTTGCCCGTACAACATGCTGTCTCAGGACAAAGGGGGGACACTTCACCCATGCGCGCATACGTTGCACTTAGTGATCTGGCTCCTGAGGTCATAGAGTTCGGACATCTACAGCTCCCTCAGAGATGCATGGACATACTTAAGGAAGCGAGAAAACCTAACGCCTGATTTTGCTATTCCAGTAAGTGGAAACGCTTTGTTATCTGAAGCAATACCAAGGGCATCAATCCCATTGACTGCTCGCCTACTCACATTGCATTGTACCTGACTCACCTACTTGACTCAAGGCTGGGTTTTAATTCCCTTAAAGTTCACTTAGCTGCTCTCTCAGCCCACACTACGTCACAACAGAAAGTGTCATGGTGGAAGATACCAGTTATTAAGGCTTTCATGGAAGGGGTCAAGAGGATTCACCCTCCCCTCCCCCCCCCCCCCCCCCCCCCCTTTCAAACCCAGCTCCCGGATGGGACCTGAATGTGGTATTCACCAGACCTATGGGGTCTCCATTTGAGCCTATGCATAAGGCAAGTTTCAAAGATCTTACCTATAAGAAATCCTTTCGAAGGGATTGTGTCCTCCGACGTATTCCTTATCTTAGATAGAAATCCTTCAGCTTTGCTGGCCTCGGAAAAATTTTTTCGCCAGAGGGCGCTGCGCGTCGATGATCGCCGAGTCGATGACCCTCGACGGCCTCCGTGCCGACGTCGACGTCATCCTGCCTATAAAGGCCGCGCGCAGCGTCCGTTGCTCAGTTCCGTTTTTCCGCGCTTCGTTGTGCCTCGGAACACCGTTGCTCAGTTCTCGTCAAGATAACGTATATAATAACTGCTATTTACCTCGATATCGATGGCATCCTCCTCCGACCCGACGACCCCTCGGTCCGGTTTCAAAAAGTGCCGAGACTGCGGGAAGAAAATGTCGTTGACGGACCCTCACAGGGTCTGTTTGTGGTGTCTGGGAATCACGCACCAGAGTTCGGAGTGTGAGGAATGCCTTTCCATGACGGCGAAAGCCTTGAAGGAGCGTAGGGGGAAGCTCGAGAGAGGTAGGTCAACTTTAACTTCCTCGAAAGCTTCTTCGGTAGAGTCGAGACGTTCGTCTCCTCACCATAAAAAACACTCTCGATCTAGATCACGAAGTGGCTCCCACCACTCGTCGACATCGAGACACTCGAAGAAGAGACGTAGGAGATCCCCTTCGTCATCTTCGTCGAGTTCTCCTGAGAGAGTTCATTGCCCCACAAAACGCAGCTCGCAAGCTGAGTGGGAGGAATTCAGGAAAAAGATGCTAAGCGTCTTCGAGAAAGCGGCCTCGTCCCCCTCGAAGACAGCTGAGGGTGATACCCCGGGTAAAAAACCCAAAAAATCTAAACGCCGCGAGTCGCAGTACCCGGCGGAAAAGTCAACCCGAAAGCGCCTCGAGCCATCGGGAGATAAAGCATCATCGACGCCATCGTCGAAAACTCCTTCGAAACAGAGGTCGGCGCCATCGACGCCGTTGTCGAAGGATTCATCGGCGCATCAGTCGATCGAGTCGACGCCGACGTCGACGCCGATATCGACGCCGGTGAAGGAAAGAACCACGGCTACTCCACAGCCAACGGTTAGACAAAAGACCTCCGACTCGACGCCGAGAACGTCGACGTCGTTCTCGAGCAAGACTCCGATCCTTTCGAGTTCTTCGAGGCCTAGTACACATTTCTCGACGCTTTTCACGGCGCCTTCGAGTACTTTCACGTCGGTGTCGACGACATCGACGTTTTCAAGGCCTGTGATGATGGCTCCTTCTGCATTGGAAATGGGGTTTATACCATTCCAAAAACCAATGTATCCCCCTTTAACCTCGATTTTTGAGGAAAGGGAGGATTCAGACCAAGATATTGATTTACAGAGGACCACATCACCAGAGCCAGAGACTTTCGCCTCTGAGGAAGGAAGATTAAAAAATCTTCAGGATGCACTTCAGGAAGCTAGTGGCTTGGACACTTCTCCTGAAGCAGAATTTATCAAACCAGACCCAGGAGAACATGCGGAGACTCCATATAGAGCTCTGATGTCTAGAATCATAGAATTTATGGGTTGGTCTGCACCTTCTCCTGCCTTTCAGCAGGATGACCTCACTGACATACTGGACAAGGGCCCACAGGAGGATCCTGTGGTTCCATTTCACTCTGCTCTACAGAGAAGGATTTTGACAAACTGGGAAACGCCAGAAATTATCCCGGCAGTAAATAAAAAACTGTCAACAAAATACAGGGTGGCTAGTTCTGACCCTGAATATTTGTCAAAACACCCTACTCCTGAGAGCTTGGTTGTACAGGCTGCAACCTCATCAGGCAGCACATCTGCATACCCCACTGCTCCGCAGGATAGGGATGACAAAAAATATGATGCCATGGCTAAGAAGGTTTTTTCTGCCTGTAGCATGGCGTTAAAGTCTATTAACGCGACCTGTACGCTCGCTAGGTTCAGCCACACCCTTTGGGAGTGCGCTTCATCAGCGGCTGACTGCCTCCAAGAAGGAGAGGAAAGGGACGCATTTTTAAACATCATCAGGGATGGTAAAGATGCGATGTGCGAGACCCTACAAACTGGCCTAGATTCTGCTGACAGTATCAGCAGGGCCATGGCGGCAAGTACCACAATCCGCAGGCATGCGTGGTTGAGGAAGTCTGGTTTTGCCTCTGACGTGCAGACCAGGCTTTTGAATATGCCCTTTGACGGTTCTACCCTCTTTGGAAAGAAGGCGGATGACAGTTTGGAGAAACTGCAAACGTCCAAGGCAGCAGCCAAGTCATTGGGAGCTGCTATCCGTCAGAATACCTTTCGTCCTTCGGGATCATCGTGGAGAGGACGGTCCTTTCGTTACTATTCCTCATATGGAAGGGGCAGGGGACGACCGGCTCAAAGAGGCCAAGGAAGATTTACCCGTGGTGGACGGGGTAGGGGAAAGAAAGCCGCACCCGCAGGAGCAGGAGCCACTTTACCTTCGGCAACTGCATCAGCCGCTTCAAAACCACTCTGAGGTCTCCCCTCACAGAACACCAGTAGGGGGCAGGTTAACTCACCATCTGACGGAATGGCAGGCTATTACGTCAGATGCTTGGGCTCTGGAGACAGTAGCCCAAGGTTACTGCCTGCCCTTCCTACATATCCCTCAGAGTCATCCACCGGGGAACAACCCTTTGAAGCTTCCAGATCCGCTCCTCTTGCAGGAGGTTTTAGACCTGCTAGAGAAAGGTGCCATAGAACTGGTACCTGTAGCGGAAAGGAACAAGGGTTGGTACTCCCCCTACTTCATAATACCGAAGAAGGACGGAGGACTGAGACCCATCTTAGACTTACGGGAATTGAACAAATTCCTCCGAAAGGACAAGTTCAAGATGGTGACTCTCTCTCAGATCCTTCAGGCCCTCCAGCTTCAGGACTGGTTGGTATCTCTAGACCTCCAGGACGCTTATTTCCATGTGCCGATCCATCCCAGGCACAGGAGATACCTGAGGTTCGCAATTGGCAGCTCTCATTATCAATTTCGAGTTCTGCCATTTGGGCTAACCTCCGCCCCGAGGGTCTTTACCAAGCTAATGTCGGTTGTGGCTGCAAGTCTAAGGAGGGAAGGGATTCATGTCTACCCTTACCTAGACGATTGGTTGATCAGAGCTGTATCTTCGGAACAGGCTCAGAGACAACTAGATTATGTTTGCCACTTCCTTCACAAGCTGGGCTTCTCCCTCAATTTAAAGAAGTCACAGATGATACCATCACAGAGACTCCAATTCATTGGAGCAGTCCTGGACACTTCCCTGGGAAAAGCCTTGCCACCAGAGGTGAGGGCTCGAGATATTCTGCAGATGGTCATCAGATTTCAGAATGCCCAATATCTCCCAGCCTACGACTTTCTGAGGTTGCTAGGCCTCATGGCATCCTGCATATTCCTCGTGCCGGAGGCTCGCCTGAGAATGAGATCCCTCCAGTGGGCACTGAGAACTCAGTGGTCACAGTTCTCAGGAAGGATGACAGATCTCCTTCGGATCCCGGTCAAAGTAGCCCGAGACCTTCAGTGGTGGGCCTGTCGGGAGAACATCCTGAAAGGAGAAATGTTTTGGCAACCATGGCCGGAGATAACAGTAGTCACGGATGCCTCACTCACGGGGTGGGGAGCTCACGCCAACGACTTGACCATCAGCGGTCGTTGGTCTCCATCGGAGTCCAGACTACATATCAACCTGTTGGAGCTGAGAGCCATCAGACTAGCGCTGAAGGCTTTTCTGCCGTCTGTACGGGGAAGAAACGTCCTAATAATGACGGACAATACAGTGGCCATGCACTACCTCAACAAAAGAGGAGGCGTAGGCTCACTACCACTGTGCAGAGAGGCGATGCAGCTCTGGTTTTGGGCAATTCAGGAAGGAATCTCTCTATCGGCAATTCACCTAGCCGGAGAGAAGAACTTGACAGCGGACGCTCTGAGCAGGCAGAGCACAGTCTCTCACGAGTGGGAGATAGCTCAGGAAGTCCTTCAAGAGATCTTCGCCCTTTGGGGAACCCCTCAAGTGGATCTGTTCGCCACCAGTATCAACAGGAAGTGCGACAGATTTTGCTCAAGGGAATTTCCCCCGAGAGGAGCTCTAGGAGATGCGTTCGTAGTGGACTGGGAGTTCCCACTTCTGTACGCGTTCCCTCCGGTCCCTGTCATTCCTCAAATGATCAGGAGGTTGAGAAGGTTTCGGAAGACCATGATCCTAATTGCCCCGGATTGGGCCAGGAGAACGTGGTACCCGGACCTTCTAGACATGTCCATCTGCCCTCCAATTCGACTGCCATACAGAGAGGATCTTCTCTCGCAGAAGGAAGGTCAGGTTCTCCATCCAGCCATCAAGACCCTCAACCTTCACGCTTGGTGTCTGAAAGGTTGAGGTACAAGGATTGGGACCTTCCGGATGATGTTATGGAGGTGTTGCTTTCGGCCAGAAGGCCGGCAACTAAAACTCTATACCGCTGCCGTTGGAACAAATTTTGCAGCTGGTGCAGAGAAAAGAATATTGAACCATTTTCTTGTGGTACACCTATGGTGTTGTCATTCTTACTTTACCTGGCTAATTCAGGCCTACAGGTTGGCACAATTAAGGGCTATCTCGCAGCGCTATCAATCTTTAAGCGCACTGCAGAGGAGCCTTCATACTTCAAAATTCCATTGGTAATACAATACCTAAAAGGATTAACTAATGTTTATCCCCCGAAACCTTTTCAAGTTCCCTTATGGGATTTAAACCTAATTTTAAACTTCCTAAAGGGTGCCCCTTTTGAACCACTACACTCTTGTTCATTGAAGCTTCTCACCCTCAAAACTGTTTTGCTAATAGCATTGACATCTGCTAGAAGGGTTAGCGAGTTGCAAGCCTTATCGTGTAAACCTCCACATACAATCTTTTACAAGGACAAAGTTGTTCTTCAGGTGAAGCCTAACTTCCTCCCGAAGGTAGTCTCGGAGTTTCACATCACTCAGAAGATTATATTACCTTCTTTCTACCCTCCTCCTCATCCGGGGAAGGAGGAAGAGAGACTGCACAGGCTGGACCCTAAGCGAGCCTTGAGCTTCTATATCAGCAGATTGGCTAAGATCAGACAAGCAGACCAACTCTTTGTAGGTTATGCAGGACATAAGTTGGGCCTTCCAATAACAAAACAAACCATCTCCAGATGGATTATTTTAGCCATTCTGGAGTGCTACAAATTGGCAGGAAAGGAGCCTCCTCAAAATCTAAGGGCTCATTCTACCAGGGGTATCGCAACATCCTCAGCCCTTCAAAGAGGGGTGCCAATTCGAGATATATGTGCGGCTGCCACATGGTCGTCCGCACATACATTTACCAAATTCTATAGCCTGGATTCCTCCTCTAGTCAAGAAACTAGATTCGGCAAGGCTGTGTTACACTCTGTCCATTCTGGAAGGGTAACATAACTTTTATTACTCCCGCCTCCAGTCACAATACCACTGCTATGGGAGTCTATCTAAGATAAGGAATACGTCGGAGGACACAATCCCTTCGAAGAACTAGTTACTCTTACCTTGTAACGTTCTTTCGATGGGATGTTCCTCCGACGTATTCCTTATCGACCCTCCCATCCATCCCCGCAGTATGACTTCCTGTGGGTTTGCAGCCTATGCTCCTTCAAGGTGATTAGTCTAATCCAAAAACATTACTGGGGACTACAAAACGGAACTGAGCAACGGACGCTGCGCGCGGCCTTTATAGGCAGGATGACGTCGACGTCGGCACGGAGGCCGTCGAGGGTCATCGACTCGGCGATCATCGACGCGCAGCGCCCTCTGGCGAAAAAAATTTTCCGAGGCCAGCAAAGCTGAAGGATTTCTATCTAAGATAAGGAATACGTCGGAGGAACATCCCATCGAAAGAACGTTACAAGGTAAGAGTAACTAGTTCTTCTAGTGGCTATCACTTTTATAAGAAGGGTTAGCGAACTACAGGCCCTTTCAGTTCTAGACCCTATTGTTACAGTTCAGAGATAAGGTTGTTCTGCGCACTCACCCTCGTTTGGCACTACATTTATCTCCAAGTTCCATGTGAACCAATCAATAGAACTGCCTACTTTCTTCCAGAGCCCTACTAACATGGCCGAGAGGAGCCCACACACATTAGATGTGCGTAGGGCAGTCATGTTTTACCTGGACAGAACTAAACCACTGAGAAAGGCAAATCAATTTTTCGTTTCAGTGGCAGCTGGTAGAGAAGGGGATACTGTCTCTAAATCAGCAATATCTAAGTGGATTGTTTAATGCATCACACTCTGTTTCTCTCTTGCTAAGAGAGAACTTCCCTTCAAGCCTAGAGCACACTCTACTCAGGGCACTGGGGCTTCCATAGCATTCATTGCAAATGTTCCCTTAGAGTCCATTTGCTAAGTGGCAACCTGGAGTTCTGTACACCCCTTTACAAAACAGTATTGCCTAGACACTCATTCTAGGTCTGATTCTCAGGTGGGACAAGCAGTACTAAGACATCTTTTCACTACTGTTCCTTCTCACAACCCACCTCCAACTCCGGGTACTGCTCGCTAGTCTATGCACAGCATGTGATTCTAAGCTGATTAACAAGCATCAGAAGACATGCATTACTCACCGTAAAAGCAAAGCATTTCTAATGATTGTATCTGCTTAGGTTCACATGTGCCCACCCTTCCTCCCCGCTTGGATGGAAGGAACATAGACGTCTTACTACTTTCTCTCTTTTCTGTACTCATTCACGATAGTCATAGGCTCTCTCACGGCAGAATAAATACAATCGGAGGGACCTCGAAGCGTGAGGGATTTTGGGTACACTACACGTCACATGGGGATAGTGTTACAGGCACGCCCATGTTGATGTCACCTTTCGATTCTCGAAAGACAAGATGCAATACTCCGTGGTTACCACTGGATGTCGGACTATATGCACAGCATGTGAATCTAAGCAGATACAACCATCAGAAATGCTTTTACACTAAGTAATGCATGTCATACAGTACTGGTGTACTGGCTGGCAGGCGGATTGGTATGTTGACTTGCTGTCACCCTAAGCTTGACAGCGCACCATTTGGTTTTGTGGTCCATCTGTGCTGATTAGAGCTGGTGTCCTAGCAACGTCTACTGCTTACGGGTTGGCAGACCTGAGGAAAGGTGTCATAGAGGGCCTTTTGAATACGGGGCCCAGAAAAGGCACTCCTAGTGGAAAGTTATATCAGGGAGGCACGAGTTTGACTGGGTCATAAAATCAAACCTGAGGCGCAAGGGGACGATATGGAATTTAAACGTACAACACAGACGCCCCAACATATGTAGTGCTAACAAACATGCACTAAAAAACTGAAAATTAAACCTGCCATCACAAGCGGAAATCACGGCCTTCCTCGGTGCCAACAAAAAAAACAGATTAGACATTCCTCCATAACACCGGTTGAGGATAAATAAAAGCAAATGGAGGATGCAACTGACAACAACTACTCCTTACTAATTTAAAAAGAGCTTCATTGGGGGGGAAACGTCACCCAAAACAAGACATATACAAAACAACGATACTATGTCTATCATATTCTCCGGACCTTATAGTATTTGCCGCTCATTCAGACTCTGCTGATAAAACCGATTCTGTGGCGGATACTGTTTCAACACTTTCTCGGGACACAAGTCTGGTGGCTGAGGCCACAGTGAGAAATTTTCTGATGACACTTGACTGTAAGATAGACGCTCAAGCAGTATTAGTGGGATCCATAATGGAAGAACTAAGTGGTAGCAAAAAACGCTTTATTAAACTCTTGGACATAATATCTGCGCTGTTTAAGAAAGTGCATAACATTGCCAAAGATACAGCCAAGCTAGTCACAAATATATCAAAGAAACCGGAGCAGACTTTAGCTGGCAAAATGGTGACCAACATGCAAGGAACGCGCGACCCTGAACAGGGTCGGACTCAGGGTGGGATTAATGTTTCAGCTAAGCCTAACTGGGACTTCGAGGAAGTGCAAATCTCACCTCCAATGGAATTAAAAAAGGCACTAAAAAATAAGTACTCTCCTGAGCACAGATATGTATTGCCGAAATTACCACCTTCGACACCACAAAAACACACAATGAAGTGTGAGTGCAAGAGCACGAACGCCAAGCAAGACGAAGCAAAAGGATATACGCAAAAATGAACATGGTTGGGAGAGAAATCCAGAGATCTAAGCAATAAGCTTGTAAAACACAACGGCCCAGAAAAAGGTGAGGATGAGAAGATTAAAGCAGCACATAAATCGTGAGCACTACAGCAATCGGCCGGGATGAACAAAAAACCACAAGATCTGGAGGCGGATCAATCTAATAACGTGCCCCCGGTGGGAGTAAACATCAGTCTGCAAATTATTCATCCTCGTGCACTAAAAGATGGGGACACTTGGGTGATATTGGAAGAAACAAACCCTACAATATACAGCCTGCTCCTTAACAGATCAGTACTCCTGTCAATATTTAAACAACTGACATATCTGGAGATCATTCAAAGTAGAGAGATATTGAAAATCGAACTACCAAAGTTGAATAGCAGCACAAATTGGGTGGTAATAGTTTACATCACCCCTAATGGTCGCCCTTTTGGAAACACATGCTGACACCCTATTGAGGGCAGGTTTCATGTTATTTGCGTGTCAGAAATCTGCTGGCCACAAATCAGAAGTGGAGAGAAATAAGAAAACTGCACCGCCATTAACACAGCCGATGGAGAGAGAGTGGCGTTAATAGCAATGCAGGATTGCAGTTCGCAGGCAGGGATAAAAACAGCGTCTACCTCACTTTGGATGCCAATATGCTCATATAACGGAGCAAACTGACAACGGAAGCCCACTAGGGTATCTTGGACTTCTTGGAATTCACGTGGACATCGCTCTTTCCTGTTACATCCTAAAGGGTAGGCATTATTGAAAGAGGCTAACATATTCTTATTGCAAGAAACTTGGTGCCATAAGAAATTCCACCTTGACGGTTATTAGATTTTGTTCACTTACCCCGTAATCCCAAGAAGGGCAGGCCAAGTGGGGTCCTTGCCATTGGGGCCAAGGCACATTTGAATCTCTTGCCGTGTTTTAAGGCAAATCAGTCACTGAACATGTTATTGGGAGTGTTGCAGTTCCCTTCTTCTCCTACAGTGGATACATTAATTATAAATATTTACTATCCACCAGGAGGCTCCATGACTAAAATACTACAATCATTAATAACGCAAGCCGTACTACACTGGGCCGAAATCACGCCTGCTGGCAGTGTGGTACTGGCAGGGGACTTCAATAGACTGCTCCTACACGTACCCAACTTCCAAACTCTTGGGGTTGAACTATTCTTGACAGTCACTATTCAAATTTTTCTACTTGGATACTTTGGAGATCCAACCAAGTAAAGATCTTGTCCCGCCAAATACATGGCCCAGTGGTATTACTACATCATTAATTGACTATGTGATGACAGACAAGGAAACAAGACATTCATCTAGCTCACTCGCGATATCTCATAATACGTCAAGTGACCATGGAGCATTATGTTAGACAACAACTCTAAAAACTGAACTGGAGACACAGCAAAAATGCCTTGAAGTAACAGTAAACCCTGCTGGCAATAGAATACGCTGGACCTAATGGGACATAAAAAGACTAAATGACACACTAAGCCAAAAAACACGGAACCTAATTGTGATCCTCAACACAGCCAATTGACATCTACAAGATCTGATCAAGGAGACAATATCCCTACACGTCAATTGTGCCAAAGCAAAGAATAAAAACTTCCAGGATCACCTAAATAAGTCCTTTGATATAGTATTATTGGAAAGAAAGAAACAGTACCACAGAGATGAGGCTGCACTTAAAAGAAACAAGGAGCTATCCCCGGTTACCATCAGGAAGATAATGATACATTTAGCTACAAAGTACAGAAACTGGGTTAAAAATCATAAAGCATCCATTAGGTCTGTAAGTTGAAGAAACTTGTTCCTATGGTTGAGAATGGACAACCAGGCACTATTCTGGTGGCATTTCAACAGTTTTAAAAAGTAACCCCTAAGATTGACCTTAACTCAATCTTGCAGTAAACTTGGATTAAACATATCCAAGATCTTTACTCCCCTAAGGAACAAATGGACCGGGAGACTGAACAGTGGGCGCAAATTGAGTGGAGTCAGGTTAACCGGATAGCAAGAGTGAAACTGGAGGCAGAGATCACTGAAGGGAACATCGAACGGCTAATAATAAAATCCAAAGCCTCACGTGCGCCGGGCCCTGTTGGCAGCCCTAACCTGGTCTTTAAGGCGGACCCAGGCCTTTGGGCGAGAATTACCTTAGGGAAGTACTCGAGACTGGATACATTCCTGAGAGTTGGCACCAGTCTATTCTGGTCCCTATCCTAAAGAAGGGGGATAGACTTTTACCAAAGAACTATCGGCTGCTTGCGATGAAGGATGCCAGCCAGAAAATCTTTGCCAACGTGCTTCTGGAGCAACTAAATACCTGGATGGAAACAAAGAACATATTGAGCACATTCCAAACAGGATTTAGGAAAACCTATAGTACTACCACCAACATAGCAACATTACAATATCTACGGGCACTACGACCAAAAGGGGAGAATAAGCTCTTTGATCTGGTCTCCAGAAGCAGACTGTGGGGGAAATTAAAAGGCTGGGGCATTGATCCGGCCCTACTGTACCATATACAAACACTTTATAGTAACACTACAGTAGCGGTTTGCCTCAATCAGGAGGGGCCATTGACAAAATAAAACTCTACCTTACTGGGGCTGAAACAGGGCTGTGCATTGGGTCCTATACTCTACAAGCTTTACGCAGCCGATATGGAACAAGCACTAAGGGCACCTAGAAATTTCCCCCCTACCATAAATGGTGCAAAATTCATTGAAATGGCTTACGCTGACGATATTATAACTTTCGACCAGACGCATATTGGTCTTCAGCGTTCCTTGGACGCCCTACTTCAGTACGCAAAAGAAAATCACATGGTGATAAATAAGATCAAAACAAAAATAACGTGTCTGAAGGACTTCCAAAAAAAACTCAAAGAACCTACAGTGACATTTGGATGGCTCAACCTTGGACACTGTTAAGGAAGTTATTTCCTTGGGC
Source organism: Ambystoma mexicanum (assembly GCF_040938575.1). Lineage (NCBI taxonomy): Eukaryota > Metazoa > Chordata > Amphibia > Caudata > Ambystomatidae > Ambystoma > Ambystoma mexicanum. The sequence continues at coordinate 1,662,971,264 of NC_090937.1, read as the reverse complement.
TGCCCAATATGGTCCACCCCATCGGCCTCCAAATATGGAGATCATATTTGTAAAAAAATTTGGAGGTGATGGGCAGCCATAAAATCATATGTGGAACACAGAGGTGGCAGTAACGTCGAAGGGGTCATACAAATTTACAAGACAAGCATATTTCCCGCCATTTTGTATGCACTTGAAATGTTGTCAACCCGGAAAATTGGCTGGCTCAATAAACTGGAGGCTAAACTCCTTCGCTCCATTATGAAAATGCCCAGAGGTGCCTGCAGCCCTTATCTTCAAGCTCGGCATTCAAAAGGATATTGCTTTACCTTAAAATGGACAAGATGGCACTGGGTACATACCACCTCCTTCAATTGCTGGGCAAAGATTTGACCAAAAGCCACTCTAATAACTTCGTTAAAGATCTTCAAACCTTTCCAGAAGACCTGTTGTCGAAACTAGGCCTTACCATGGACATAATACTTGAGCGACCAGACTGTTTATCATTAATAAAAAGGAAAATGTCTTGAGTCAGACATGGTTAAGGCAATAGACAGACTGAGCAGTCTCAGTAGATGTAGAGAATATTCTCAGCAGGCTTTTTAAGAAGGGTCAGCCTCGAAGTTATCTACCTAAACTGTCCAACCCTGCCCTCAGAAGATTTACAATGCAACTCAGGTTCAACATACTAGAGCCAAAGGAATATAAGAACAAGTGGGCCGAAACTGAACAAGGTGACCTGTGCAGGCATTGTACTAGGGAAGAAGAGACCAGCAGACACTTGCCCAGCCTTGAACGTACTGTATAGCAAAGGATATGGAGGATTTGTCTGCTTATTCGACAGTATAAGCAGGGACCAATTTTGGGCAGCCTTAATAAGCAGTGACTCCATTGTAGTCAACGAAGCAGCATTTGACATTTGGAAATTGCCAACTCTTGATAACCAGACTGCATGATCGTATGTCTTAACATAAAAACATTTCATTTATGTGCTTCTTTTGTGATGTTCGATTAATGATTTGGATTGATAAATGTGATTTTGTATTTTGTATATTAAATGTGTAAAAGTTTGTTCTTAACAGAATATAAACTAAAGGCACAACAGAAAAATAGTTAATTATTTGACTGTGCAAATTAATTCACGATTGCATAGTCTACTGAATGGCTGCAGCCAGAGGAAACAAATCATAACGTGGCTTTGTGCCCTTACAGTTCTATCATTATCATTAGCAGTTGGTATGATGGTGCATTTAAGGAAAACAAGTTTGTTTGCTAGCTACTTTATAATATTGAATTACTTTTTTTTACATTTAATACATTACTGTCCACATTTGCATAAAAGCAGCCATCTCCAAATAACTCAGATCATCATACCTTTTTATAATGGTGGCCTGCACATTTCATAAGGCTGCGCACCATTGCAAATGTTTTGCTGGCTGGCCCCTTCAGTGCTGTAGTGTCACACATATGTGCCCAACAGCAAAGTACATAAGCTCTGACCACAAAAGTGCATGCTTGGAATCTCTTTCACTATGAAGGCCAGTAAATTGTGCTTCATGGTGAAAAGTAACAAAATCCATCAATGTATGAGGGACTACGGTTCAAACAGCAACTGCCCCATATGCACAGAAGAGATGGATACACTCCATCTGTGTCTTTACCCTTTACCTGCACTTGTTCCAAATATGCAAAGGAGGGTATGTGGCTTTTTCTTGTGTATATAAAAGCACTTCCTGTTTGTGAATCGAGATAGGCTTTCTTCTATGGGGGAACTTGTACAATTGTGTAAAAAAGTACACAAGGAGGAGCAGAATGTAGTAGTAGTAGTTTGTCATTTATAAAGCACCTTTATCGCATTAGTATGGCCTCGACGCGCTTGCGGCTGAACGCCCTCAGGGACCGGAGTCCAAGTATGTAGATTGTTGGATTGAAGTAGAATGCGTGTGCGCATTAAGCTGAGACAGGGGTTGAACGTTTTGGCCGTGCTCCACTAAGCAACCGAAGGAGGTCTGGCATATGGATGGGTGCAATTTACTTTCACGTCCTGATTGCCTTTGTGAATCTACCACAAATATTTGGATGTGGCAGTGCATCACCACACTTGTGGGAAAAAGGTTTCTGTGAAATAAAGTTCAGTAAATCCCACCCTCTGGGCCAGATTATCCAAACAGTGAGAAAATGAAAGCAGTTCAGAGAATGGGCTTGTTTAATTTGTGCTAATACACAGGTCACTTTTGAGAATTTCTGGGGGGACTGGACAGTGACACAAGGATGTACTGTTCAGCCCCTTTCCATACATTAGTGTAGGGATTGTGTCACTGTGTGACAGGGACCCGGCAACCACTTAGTTGCTGGAAGCACATTTCACCAAAATTAGCTGTTAAAGTGCCCGTCTTGATGATGTAAGTGAGGGATGGTATCTCAAGCAGAGACTGACACAAGAGAGATACATTTTCAAAACCTTTATTTAATATTTGTGGGTTTGGAAATATCCTAACTTGCCCTAACACTCCGATGGGAGTAGTTGCTATCCTCAAAATAAAGAAAACACAGTTCTAGTCAGTCTCTTAGTCAAAATAAAAATGGCCTATACTAAAAAAAAAAAACGAATGCCTGCCTTTACTCTTGTAGAATAGCTATGAAAAGGGATATGTATATGTAAAAAAGAAAATGAGTGTTCAAATTAACGGTCAAAATAACTAAGCAAATTCTCTTCCCCATGTTTGTATAGCATAGGGTAAGGTGGTACCCTCTGGCTGGGTGACACACACTGGCACTGGTTGAAAGGATACAGTTCACAATGTGAACCAGGGCCTACTTGGTCTTCACGTTAACCTTTCGTTCTAGAGTTCAACAAGGCTAGTTTCCTTCTGATTTCACAGTTCAACAAAGTTCCTTTACTTTCCAATATCAAAGTTCAAATCAACATTTCAAATCCTTGTAGGTCTGCCTCCGTCAGACTCAAACCCCTCAATCACAATGCTTAGAGGTTCCCTTCCCCAAGCTTTCATCACAACCTTTTAGGCTCCCCTCCGTCAGGCTCACGTCACTCTTTACTATTTGGTTACTGTCGACTTTCAAATGTGCAAGGATTTTTCAAACACCTCATGACCACTTCACTTCAACTGTCACTCCTATCCCACAGCCTTCTGGTTTATGTAGTTTTGAGCACAAAAAAATTCCAATCACTCAATTCACATAGGTTTCCCTTTGTCTGGATCAAACCCTTTTAATTCAGCGTTACAAAGTTCACTTCATGTATCCCATGTTTCTTTCTCTCACTTTGCCGCTTCTACAAGATCAAGACATTTCGCAGAGACTTTCGATTAGAGAATCGCCCTTCGCTGGCCCACTCTGTTACTCTGTATCCCTCGCAATTCACTTTAACAAATGCAGGCTTTCTCTTGCACCTTATCGACACACGGCAATCTTCCTTCGCTGAAAACACAGTGGCCGTCACAATCCTTTTTTAAAAGCAGACCAGTCTTTCAAAGCTTTCATCTATTCACTGGCTGTGTTGATTTTCGTTTGCTTCAAAGCTTTTAATTTTTGAGTTAAGGTTGCTACCACAAGTGTCGCTTTGCCTCCCCATCTCTGCTGTTCACCCGGGAAACTGACTGTGGTCTTTGAAGCATAGAGAACCCTTTGTCCTTTCCTTCTGGGGGCCTTTCAAGTGCAAGTCTCAAGGTTCTTTTTGATCGGACGATCTGTCATCAGGCTACCCAAGGTTTCTTCACTCCTTGAGTCATCCCCTTGGCCTATAGTTCGTTTCCACCTGGCTCGCCATCACTGCTCCTTCTCGTGCCTTACCTTGCTCAGAGTGTGTCTCCGTGCTCCACCTTTTAACCGTCCAGGGAGAGTTAATAGGCCTCAGGTGTATGCAATTATGGTGAAGTGCCTGACTGTGCCTGACTTTGCCTGACCGTATTAGTGGGACATGTCCAATGCAATGTATGAGCGTCTTTGCTCTTAGCTCTCCTCTACCTCGTCTCAGTGTTCATGTAGGAAAGGGGGGGGGCAGCTGGGTGTAAGGAAGGCATGGTATCAAGATAGGACAGACACAAGTGATCACAGTTCAAGGGTGTTTATTGAACTGTACAAATGGGTGAGATAAACGCCTAATCTAAACCTAAATCTAAGATGGGAGCAAGCTACGACCATCAAATAAGAATACTGTGCTAGTGGTGTCATAAAAAGGGCCTATACTAAGAAAAACTATTGCCAATCTTTACCGCTATACTACAAAGGAGTGTGGTATAATGTTCATAAGAAAAGAAAGAAGTGTTCTCAAAACGATAAGTCAGGCTGGTATGGCTGGGGTCTCCGTTCACCATGTTTTGAGCATGGGACAAGACGATACTCTTGGACACAGCACACTCCGGGGCTTCTCCAGCACAAGCTTACAGTGTGTTTCCAAATGATCAGGGCCTTCTGTGGCCAAGTCTCTTTCATACAGTCTCTTGCCTCAGAGGACCTGATGAGCCATAAAGAACAAAAACAAAAGTTATTTTAGTAAATCTTCACGTTGGGCGATTACTCTTCACCTTTGGATCCCCCTCAGCTGGGATTTGATCCCTCTCTGTTTTAGCCTCCCTCAGTCAGGTACACTACAGCCTTTCATTCAAACATAACATTCAAGAATCTCAATGTCTTTTTAAACAGTCATTCACTGTGGACATCCCTCAGCCGGGTTCACTCTTGTCAAAACAATGTTCACGGGGAATCACTGTTTACTCCAATTCGCAGGCACCCCTCAGCCGGGTTCACGTTTGTGATAAAGCAAAGTGAACTGTGATATTGGCATTGTGGTATTCATTTCCCTTGGTTTTTTCCCTGGCTTCCCTCTGTTGGGTTCACATACCCATTCGAACACAGTTCTATTAACACAATTCACTTGGCTTCTCCACGTGTCACAGACTTTCGAGTGCACAAGGGGTTTCGCTTAACCCTTATATAGCCAGCTTGACACCTCACGCCGGCCTTTCCCAAGGCCTCTTGGTATATTTAGTGTCAACATAAAAAGGTCCCAGCCAGTCTCCTTCGAATGGGTGCCGGACCACTCTGTATCTGCACCTTTACTGGGGTTTCTTTAAAGTTCATAAACACAAGTTCTTTGTTCACACAATGTTGCTCCTTGCAGCCTTGGGCGCAGCACAGTTCGGTTTATTATCACTTTTCTCCGACTCACCGGCTGCTCTGAACTTGCTTAAGTTTCTGATTTTGGGAGTCAAGGACGGCACCATGGTTGCCTGCGCTGCTCCCCGCTTTCACTATCAACACCAGAGGCCACTGTGCCCTTGACACCCGTCACACCACACGCCAGCTGGACTTACGTCTGTTTATTACAGGCGATCCTAATGCCTTGTGGAGGCTTAAACCACAGTCTAGAGCCTTCTAAAAGTGATACGATATCTGAGTTGAAAGCGACTAGAAGCGTCTTGTATAATAGAAGTGAGTATATGTTTGTATACAATGTTTTTGCGATTGGGATTGAGTTAGATGATCCAATTTAAGAGACCTGATTTAATGGGGTCACTATCATTGCATCCTTGTAGGTGGGTCCAGACTCATTTGGATAGACTGGGGTTCTGGCTGCATATATGAGGATTTATCCATTATAATCTGATCTTCCCCCATAACTGAGAGATGGAGATGAGTCTGATAATGTGATTACTATTCAGAATCACGTGTTGTCACATTTATAGTGTTATGAGAATAAGAGAGAATGACCGTAAGTTTACAATAAGTTTTATTTGTTTTTATAGCTGGTGCGGCTCGCCCTACGGTGTGAAATGGGACTTATTGAGTTTCCTGTTTGTGTCCTGACAAAGGTTTTTTGAAGTCCATTATTGACAACCGAAACACGTGTCGACCAGAATATCTGTTGAAATAACTATATACAGATTGAGTCCCCTGAGAACAGCCAGAGGGAACCTAATATTGTTTACATTTAAAAATGTTTATAGTGACCAAGTGGAACGGGTCATTTGTGTAGGTATTGTGCAAAACTTTTGTGGATGGAATGTGAGTGAATGAATGGTGGGGATAAGTGTTGTGAGCCTAATAAGAATGTGTTATGTAATATATGATTGATTCTTTTAAATTGAATATTTATTTGAAAAATTGATTTGAAATGAAACATTTATTGATATATGAAAAATGATAAATGAGTGCGATCTGTCAGCCTCTATCCATTGGTCCATTTTGCTGTTTTTTGACAGGTTATTTGGTCTGACGGACCAAGGATTATGGTCGGGGACCCCTTTATTTTTGACTACTCAGCAAAGGGACAAGATATGCTAGCAGTGGAATGACCCAGAACACATAAACCCAGATAAGGGAAAAAGGCCTAGTGAGCACCAACAGTAAATCAGCAGTAAGTAGGAGCGGTAGTGTGTGGTCAGAGTGACCGCAGTAACCTAGAGAGGGGAAAAAGGCCTAGGGTACAAATAAACCTAGTATGCCAAGCATAGCAGGAATGACTCGCCTAGAGGAGAAAAAATGCAAGGAAAACAGCAAAGAATCACAGTGTATGGCTAATGAGCGATGGAAGCTTAACGGTTACGCAGGACTGGATACAGTTGCAGCTGTGTTGAGATTGCAGAAAATGTGAGGTAGGGCAGTTTAGTAGAGAGCAGTAATGGCTGCTCCCCCCGCCCACACCTTCCGGTCACTGATGGTCGATGGCTGCGCTGCATGTTCACTCTATAGGCTGCTACCCCTTCATCAACAAATGCATGTGTTGCACAACACCATGCCCTTGGCCTATGAAGGCTTTTCTGCAGATGGTCCAGTGCTTGCGTCATAAAGGATCCACTGCTTGGACATAGCACAATGTGCTACGTATGAACGGGCAGCATCTCCTGCGGCCCTGCGTCGCATAACTGCACACTTGGCTTATGCGCACTTTGCTGCAGAGGGTCAGTTCATCGCTTCTTAAAGGATCCGAAGCTTGGACGTAGACCAACGTGCTACGTATGAACGGGCAGCGTCTCCTGTGGTCCTGTGACGTATAACTCTGCGGCCTTGGCCTATGGAAGCTTTGCCACTCAGGGTCTGGTCCTCGCTCCTTAAAGGATCCTCTGCGTGGATGTAGTACAACATGCTAAGTAACAAGAGGCAGGGTCTCCTGCATCACACAACACTGTGCCATTGGCCTACACAGACTTAGTGAATATGCATCGCTACTACGAGAGCGTGATAAATGTATACTGCTGAATCATCCTAATGAACTCGAGGTGGGCTTTCAAGTTCCTCGCAGATTTGTCATCCAATAAAGAGCTGTGGATATTATTGTAAAGAAAGGATTGTTATGTTAGTTTAGCCAACAGAGCAATTTTGGAAGATGCATCAAGTTGGTTCAGTCAATCTGAGCCCACAAATCTCATAAAGGTAGTGTGTCCCCTATTTAAGGCCCAGCTCACTTCCTGCCTATTTTTGGTTTTGATGGGATTTGAGGGACAGTGTAGCACTGGGCAGTGTGAGATGCCTGAAGGTATTCTCCATCCTATTCCCTGTGGATCCTCTGCACAGGAGGCCGGGGAAAGTTCATTGCACTTGGATCGCTGGTGTGGACAAGCGACGGAGGATCACCTGGCAGATTTCTGCCCCTCAGAAGGGGTACATGAGATACCCCCCATCCACTTAGGTGGGTGGGAGAGGGCCACCAGAAATATTGCCGCAGGCCCCCCTCAAGCCTGGGGCAGATGGGTATACACGTGCCCATTTGCCTCTAGGGAAGGGGCAAAACAAAAAAAGTAGCCTTTTCCCTTTTGTGCCCAGGTAGGTGCCCCCACACATGTGAGGTACAGTTTTCATTGGGACACCTGTGGGAACGTGGGAAGGTAGTACATATGGTGTTGGCGGCGTGCTTCGGTGGGTGGCCAGTTTGAAATGTCTGTAAATTGAGGGGTTTTTCGCCAAATTTTTGACTTTGCCGGGGATTGTGGGTATTAAATTCATCGCTGATTTACGCAAGTCAGACCTCTGTGGATTCCCACAAGTGTCTTCTTTTCAGAAATGCATGGGCTTCCCTGTTTTCCTTGGTGGCTTCGACACCCTAGGCCCAAATATGTAGGTTGTCCACATGAGCAAAATCTGCTCGGCCGAAAAACTTGCTCTTACCAGTGGTTTAGCCTTTTCCCTTTGTGCCCAGGTAGGTGCACCCACACATGTGAGGTACTGTTTTTGTTGGGACACCTGTGGGAACGCAGGAAGGTAGGACATATGGTGTTGGCGACGTGTTTCGGTGGGTGGCCAGAGTGAAATGTCTGAAAATTGTGGGGGGTTTTTTCACCAAATTTCGGACTTTGCCAGGGATTGTGGATAATACATTCTGGTGTGATTCGGGCAAGTCAGACCTCTGGGGATTCCCACGGGTGTCTTCTTTTTGGAAATACATGGGGTTCCCTGTTTTCCTTGGTGGCTTTGCCACCCTAGGCCCAAATCTGTAGGTTAACTCCCCAAACCCGTTGGGGGTTACCAGTCGTTTAGCCTTTTCCCTTTGTGCCCAGGTAGGTGCACCCACACTTGTGAGGTACTGTTTTTCGTCAGGACACCTGTGGGAACGCAGGAAGGTAGGACATGTGGTGTTGGTGGCGTGTTTCTGTGGGTGGCTAGAGTGAAGTGTCTGAAAATTACGTTTTTTTTCTGATTTTTCCCCAAACTATGGAATTTTTCCCTACATAGTTGTTGCCTGACCTGCGCAAATCACGCCTTCCTAAACTTGGAATTATGTCTACTTTTCAGAAATGTTTGCCTTTCTGGCTTCCCATTCAGTTTTCCTACTCTTCCATTCCGTCCACGCATGTCCTATTGGACAAAAAAGGGCAAATTCTCACAAAACGGCTTGTAACCATATCAAAATGTTTTTTTTGGTTTCCACTCAATCTGTTCTTGAAAGCCTGACAATTTACAATTAAGCACAGCAAACCATTTGTTCCTAGCTCATACAAGGAAAAAACCAGACTTCTTTGTACATCATTTTATTTGCATTTTCTGAAAAAAACCCAAATGTTCTTCCTTTTTGGTTATTTTCTCTCACCCCCCCCTACAGCAAACTAGAATTCCTTGGTGGCGTTACGACCGCCTACATGTGGGAAAACTGGGCCAAATTTGGCCGAGATATCTCATGTAACAAAAAAGTTACAAGGGATTGAATGGCGACATACCAAAATCACCCAAAAATGCATCTTGCGAGATATCCAGGAGGACTACCCTGATGAGCTCAACATTTCTCCCCCAAACTGGCTCACTAGAGTTCCCCAAACTTCCCCACTACACACATGGTCCTCCCCCCTTTAGCCTAATATGAATGCACCCCTTTTCCTCCACCAAATATAATTTTGAGAACTTTTCATTTTCGGATTCCCCTGGACTTCCTGTGGGAACCGCTCTCATTGAGCAAGAAAAGAAATGGCGCCTTTTCATTTCTGAAAACCTACTCCGCCTCTTTGCTACAAAGTGTGATGCAAGATATATAAATTTTTTTCAGGAGCAGTGGAGTACCACATTTCAGTTGAATATTTTAGAAAACTACTGGACGATTTACTGCAAACCACGAGAAGACTAATCTGCAAAGCTTTGTGTCCAGATTTTTTCATATTTGGTGTAAATCCGTTCAGCCATTTTTGTGCTATGAGTGTTAAATCAATTTTATTTTTTCTCTATTGGAAAATGAATGGAGTAGGCTGAAAACAGTTTTTTTGTTTTCTTAAAAACATTTACAATTTTTAACAAATTATCCTCAGAATTCCAAACTTGGTTGGGCCTAGAACAAACTAAATGGCCTCCAAATCTGTCCAGAGTGTCAAGTTCTTAGTAATAGAATGTTGGGGCAAGTCTATGTACACAGTTCACCTTAACTATAGTGTAGCGACGACTGCTGCCCTATAATATATTTATATACACACACACTCAAACACACTCACACTCTCACTCACTCTTTGCTGTTTGTGGTGTGCATTGAATGCATAACACATTTTATTTGCAAAACTACATTATTGAAACTAGGGTAGTAACTACACATCCCATACCGGTTGGTTTGACATGGATTGCACATTTTCAACCATAAAAAATGAGTGCTTAAAAAGACAACATTTTGCGAGTGATACAAGTGACACTGGTTCAAAACAAAGAGGGGACAGTAGCGGGGGGAAAAAAAACGACTGGACAGTTACAAAAACTGGCTTTTCAAACGCGACCACATATAGCAAAATAAATCTACTGTTGAAGAAAACGCAACTTTAAAAGTATGTGAAATGCTGTGTTTCTTAGGAATCCTGACTACACATTCAACTGGCTAACCATTTAAGATCGGTCTCTTTAAAGGGAGGGGTTGGGGTTGGGGTGAGTGCTGACCGCTTAATCCTGACAACACTAATTGGTGTTTATGCCTCTTGTAATTAAGTGCTTAGCACACAGCTTCCAGGCAGCTCCCTTTGTCCACTCTGCAGGCAACAACACTGGACTTTGAAATGCACAATTTGGAAGCAGTCTTGCAAATGCAAGGATTCTGAATGCCTCTAGGACAGTAGGTAGAGGGACAAATGGAAGGAAGGTGTTCAGCATTTTATATTTTACTGACTGAAAACATGGCACTTCCTGATCTTACAGAGGCTACCTTGATCAATATTACAATGTAAAAACAGTCTGTGAGTTGAGACTAAATTCACTTATGAAGTTAACCAAAATAAGTATTTTTCAGATAAGAAATAGGAACAAGTATAAGTAAATATTAATCTTCAGTTGGTAAAATTCACAATACAAAGGCTTTACACAAATAAAGCTTCCTTGTCAAGAGTAGTATAGTGACTAGTGCACATGTCACCATTGTGCACCATTGCACTAAATAAGCGTCCTTGTTTCTCTCTTGTATATTATTCCCATTTTTGGACTTTTTGGGTAAAAGTTGTGCATAATGTGTGTTTTGATTTCGGTCAAATTGCTTGCCAGCTTGTCAAATATTTTACAGCACTGAGCAGCCTTCCCCCTTGCAGGGTTTGAAATTAAGATTAATACTTTGCCCAGTATTGTAGGTTCACATGCCTTGCTTCATTAGACACTATAGCGCAGCCCACCCAGTGTACAACTGCCCAATAGGTCTGCTAACGTGCTTTCTTTACCCTAGAATTGTCAAACTGCCTACGCACATTATAACACTGCGCGCAGTATTAGTCGGAATGGCCTATCTATGCAGTGTAATTCTCATAACGGCCACTCTTCCCCCAACTTCCCTTACCATCAATCCCACCTATTCACCACCGCTTACACTAATCAAAATCCCCCCATCCGGTTGCTGCCTCCTGTTCTTTTTCCCCCAGAGGAATGGATCCTTCGCTTCACCTTACCACCTACATCACTGGTCCCTTGTTCATGCACCACAATGAATGCAAGACTAGGCTCGTGCTTCTGACATAAGATGCTAAGATCCAGGACGTCCCAGGTTCTGACCAGTCCTGCCGCTGCACAGACACACGCCACGGCATACTTGCTCCCCACTCCACGTAAAGACATCAAAGGAGCCACCGGACAAAATGTGCTCCTTCCGCGCCATCATCCCCAAGGTGCCCAAACTCTTCAGTCTGCTGCAGAGGAGAAGAAGCAGGGTTTCATGTTTCAAAGACGCTAGTCCTCTAGGAAGCCCATTTTGTCGGTTCAGTTGTTGGACAACGTTTGGGAGGAGGGATTGCCCCTTATGAAGACTCCAAGTACCACTCCATTAGAGTGGAACAGGCTGGAGAAGAAATACTGTGCAGAGGAGTACCCCCCTCCAACTGCCCCGCCCTTATTACCTATAGAGTGGTAACCAAAGAATGTAACGTATGCAGAACAGTTGAACCAGCAAAGAGCAGAGCGTGGACTCTGTGGAGTACCCATAAGGGTACCAGTACCTAAGAGAATCGGAGAGGCAAGGTACCCATTGAGAAAAACCTCACTTCAGTGTGTCGCAGTTAAAAGCAATTTTAATTACAAATGAATCTCAGCAGAAGGAGTTGAATGAGCCAAGAAGTCAGTCTTATGAAACAGGAATTGGCTGACATTGGATACAAATTATATGAAGAAACAAGAGGCTCCTGTTCAGAAGGCTTGATAAAAACAAAAGACGTTGGAGGACTATTAAAAAATAATATTAAATACACAAAAAGGCTTGATTTTATGGTCTCCAGTCACGTGGAAGGAAGAAATTGTACGATTGAGGTGGTCACACCTACGCACCTTAAGAATTCTCAGAGTACAGAACAAACTCAAGGCTAAACTTCAAAGCACTAATTGACACTGGACAATTGAGGTGATGATGGATTGATATATTCATTGGTGGGAAGCTAGTGTTATAACGAATCCACCAGAACCTGGATGTTCAGTCTGCATGCTGCTAGACGTATGTGCAAAAGTACTGACGGGGTTAGAAGCAAACCAATTGTAGAGGACTGTGTAATCTAGGGTCCTATAGTTTGTGTAGCCAATGGAACGTCGTGTATTTAGTGACATTCATAGTGGCCATTTTGAGGGGAGGGCTATAGCTCTCCTTCATGGTTCTATACTGATATGGAACTTATACTAGATATTCACTGAGAGCCAATCACTCCCTCCAATAGGTTTTGTAGTTTGCCACGTAGGTAGTGACACAGGTCAATACGTCACTGATGATGATTTTATGCAATATAACCCCAGTTTCTACTAAAATGAGTTGAGTAAGAGGATCAAACGAATGCTGATGTTTGCTGAACTCCCTGTTTTACATACTTGTTAATTAAACAGACTCCACTTTTGCCAAACTACCTGAGTCGTTTTGATTATTGATGTATGAATTAAAATCTGCACCCCCATCCATCTCCAGGGTATTGCTACTCATCTTAAAGGGCTGGGCAACCCAGTTCACTTGGTAGCGGGGGATCGTTCTTTAAAAAGTTCATCGACCGTCGATGTAAGTAAACTTTAGAGTCTCAGTAATATTGCACGACCTTTGCCATTCGGTTGACAGGACGTGAAGCTCCCCGTATATAGTGGTTAGTGTAAATGACAAATAAAATCCTTACAATGAGGGTGCGATGGGTCCCCTTAGTTTGTATAAACATCCCCTCACACTTCTACGAAGAGCGGAACAGAAAACAGTTTGAAGAGGCGGTAACAGAAGCGGCGATCCCGAGGGTCCGAAGGAGAAAATATGCAACTGGTGAGTAGAAACTGAGGAGTATGGCAAATTGATGCATGCGTAATAAAATAAAGGAGAGTAAACGTAACGTAAGAGTGTAAAAAAATATATATATGGGGAATGAGATATTGACTTGAGTGTGACCGAGCAATATAATAAGTAATATTGTGTGAGAAATCACGATACAGAGGATACACCTTATACCTACGTTTTAAAGAACGTTAGAAGAAATCTTAATCTAAAATCCCGTTTGTGGATGACGTAGAAAACCGGTCCGATTTAAGACACACCTAAAGAGATAGATTTAAGTTCTGTGACGAACATTTTTAGAGGGCATGACGAGTCTTCGAGAAAAAGATCATAGGAAATTTCATGTCACCGGTGAACTTTGTCTGTTTTGAAAGCATGATGATGTCATAGTTGAAGAAAAAAAAACGTATGATAAATAAGAGAAGTGAGGAGTGGAAGAAAAGAAAGTGATTGTTTTAAATTGTATTTGATGGTTGTTTTTTTAGCAAGATTAAAGTAAAACTGTGATTAAACAGGATTGGAGCTTGCAACGATTGGTGCTCGCTCATATGGTATTGTTCTCTTGGAACCTGCATTAAACCTGTGATCAAAAGCAAATGATTATTAAATAGGTTCAGAATAGACAAATTGAGAATGGAGGACGTTACTCCATTAGTGCATCTCTGCAAGCAATTGCCAAAACATGCACCTAAACTTAGACAGTACAGTGCAGAATGGGTTGAAGGAACCACAGACACAATGTTTGCCGTGGCCACAAGGTGGCTCACTATCGAAGGCAATTTTACAGCATATGATGGCATATTTGCATGCAGCATATACTGGGAAGAAGCTAGACTAGCACATAGCGAGCTTAGAGCTTTTGAAAATGTATCAACAAGAGAAAGATGAGGAGCTTCCTTAAGATTGGATACTTAATGTATGCAAGCAGGGGGGTGAAGAGCCCTCTGCTCCACCCGCCCTGTCTGAAATAGAAGACGAGAGTAAGAAAGACGATGGGTTATACCCATAAATGGAACTTAAAGCAGTGGGGTATAGCAACCCGGCTTGAGTCACCTATGCAAAGTAGTGACGAAGGCCCAGAGAAGAATAACGAGAAAGATATTATCTCTAAATTCCCGAGGCACAAGGAGAGACGTGATAAGGAAAGAAGTGATTAACCAAGAACATCTTTAGATATAGGAAGAGAGATAAAGATATGGAAGGGAGAATGAGATAAAACTGATGAGATAGCACTTTTACAGAACTAATGGATGGGAGGTCAGATTTTGCTTAAACTCCATGGTAAAGGCATTGAGGGCGTAAGACAAAGGGGGGATCAAGATGTGCAAGATAAAAAATACAAGGAAAGGGAAGAACGATTGAAAGACGAAGGAGCGGAAAGAAAAGATAGACCAAGACGAGAACAGTTTTATCAAGACGAGCAGGCTAAAAAACAAGAGAGCAGAAGAGCAAAGAAAATGCAACACTAGACAAAGAACAGCTGATGAGCAAGAGAGGCTAGAAAGAAAAAGAATGGAAGAGGAAGAGCAAAAGTTAAGAGAAAAACAATGAAAAGACGAAGGGATGAGGAGATACGAAGGGCAAATGAAAGAAGGGATATAAAAAAGAAAGGAAGATAGAGAGAGAGGAAGCTAGAAAGCAAAGAGAATTTGACGATGATATGGAACGTAAAAGAAGACGGAGAGCATGCAATCTCGATTACATAGAAAAGGAAGTAAGAAATCCTGATCCAAAAGTAGCATGGGAAGGTATAGAGGAATTCTTCCCAGAATACAAGTCATTACCAGGCCCATCCAGAGCAAATCTAGAAGACGAGTTTAACTCGAGGAGCATTGAGTAAGCGATCGATAAAGTATACCATGAAGTGAGAGCTCAGAAAGAGCCATGGGGGAAGGGAAAAATGACTGTCTCGAGAGTACACCGTTGTATGACACGGAAGAAGCCTCATCTAGAGCGAGACATAAGGAGCTGTCTTTAGACAGACTGACTCTGAATAGAGATGACGAGGAGAGAAGGTGCACGAGTTGGGCACAAGAAATGTCAGGCGAAGAAAGGGAAGTCTTCATGGGGAAGAGAGAGACAATGCATGTGGTTCTGAACATACAAATGATGAGAGATGAGAATGAGTTTGGGGCGTGTCAGTTTCCTTTGTTAGAAAAAGGAGGGGCCAGACCACAGTATATACCTTGGCCCCAGATGGACAAGGATAATTTAAGGTGTAAACTCCCGATTTTAACTTCTGGCATTGGGAAATGGATACATGAATTGGAGAAAATGACTGGAGGAAACACGTTGGTCATAGGGGACATTAAGGGTCTTTTAATTGCTATACTTGGTGAGAGAGCTGATGACGTGTGGACAAGGGCAGGCTACCCTGGTGTGACTACAGTCCGCACTGCTCACGATGGAGCACCGCTCAATAACTGTAGAGCGGCAGTTTGGAAAGTGCGTTGAGTACTGTATCCGGACACATCCGATATGGGAGCTATAATGACGAAAAAGATGAAGGAAGGAGATGATCCATTGGCTTACATTCAACATTTTCAGGAATCTTGGGCTATGGAAACGCGTGAATCTTGGGGAAAATCTATACCAGTGTTCTATCATACTGGCTGTCGGAGCCAGTACAGAAACAGCTCAAGAAGTTAATGGGGATAGAGGCTAAACCATAGTTGGAAATTCAGCTGACTATTGTGCATTACTGCAGTCTCTTGCAGGAAAAGAATTGCAAAAAAGACGATGCTCGCAATGGTGAGGAGGCAAAATAAGTGCAGAAAATACTATCCAAATATGCCATTGAAGGGGCAATGTTGACCAGCATAGATGGATCGAACTCACAGCAGACCATGAACATGCTGTAAGTGAATAATCAAAGGCAGTTTGATCAAAACAATAGTGGATTTGCTCCACGACGAAGGGGATTTCGAGGACAAGGTTGGCAAGGTTTTCAAGGGAATTAGCAGAATAATCGGGGAAGCTTCCAGAATAACCAAGGTGGGTTTCAAAATATGCAGAATGACATTCAGAGTATGCAAAATGGGCAGGTTGGGAGACCGCCGCCTATATGTTGGACGTGTGGAATGACATGGCACCTTTTTTGTCAACAGGAAAAAATTGTCCCCTCTCCTGTTTAGCCAATTGTGTGTAGCCCTCCTGTTTTAAATGGGGGCCTAAACTTGTTTCTTCCTTGTCATGAACTGAATCAACACTAGTTATCAGAGAAGGGGACTACTGAGGAACTCTTCCCATGACTCTGCACGTGGTGGCGGTCTATATCTTTACCTATATTTCATTCAAAGGCCTCTTTTTTAGACAAGGCTCTATATTCGCTGAAAGGAAGAAAGACCATATGCGAATAGTTCTAATAAAAAAAAAAAAATTATGCAGTGAAAGGAACCAAATTGTATAATATAATACAAGTGTGTATTGAACAGTTTACAGTGACACATATATACAAAGGTGAAACAAAAGTAAAACGAAGTATAGACATGTTGCACTCCAACTCCTTAGTGCTAAACAATTGGTGTACAGTGAAAGCAAAAAAGCCTGAATCTGGCCTAACTACTTCTTGTAGCCTTTTTGTGTGACATATAATCAAACAGAACAATTATTGGACCTGTGTGAAATATCACATGAATCTTGAGGCTCAGTTGCCTCGAGGGTTGGTATGCTGAGCAAAGTGTTCTCAATAGTTCTCACAACTTCAGTGCTCAGGGTTGACTTTTTAGGGTCTGAAGTTTTGGACTTTATGGGATATCTCTATATTTAACCTTTTTTGCACATGCAGAAGTCAAGGAATTGTGCAAAATGGACAGTTTTTAAGGGGGGTGGGTCAAATCCACCTGCATATGCGCAGCAGAACGGAGATGGATTTGCGCAGAGAGTACAGCAAGGCTTGCAACCACAGCAGATAGCAGTTAATCCGCCACAAGTACAGTCGCAGCATTCACCTATGCAGCTTCAGCAAACCACAAACACAGGTCAGTTAATGACTCCTGGGACAGGAGATGTCACTGCCAATGGAGGGAATCCTTTTACAAATAATGGGATGAGGCTGTACCTGCAATAGGACAGCTCACTGGGAGACCTGATGTGTTCAATACTATCCGTGACGCCAAACCCACATGAGGAACCGAGGGTAGACGTCAGTATAGGAGGCAAACGTTTTTCGTTTTTAGTAGACACCGGTGCAACGGGCTCATGTATACGAGAGGGAAGATTTTCAATGTCTGGCAATGCCCTGAATACTCAGGGTTTCACAGGGGCTACAAGCAGAGTTCCTTTTACTGAAGAATTACCAGTCTCTATAGGAGAATGTGACATGAAGGTGCCACTGCTATATTTGAGGCAAACACCTGTCATTATATTGGGACAAGATTGAATGACTAAGTTCCATATGACAATCTCATTCACGGATGAATGTATAGTGTGTTCAACACCAGGAATGCATTATGTAAATGTGTGCGAAATGATTATGGCATGCGTAGGACAATTGGCTATGAGAGCAATTCCATTAGAACCTTTAGAAGGTTTTTCAGTATGGAGTACGGATTCTGTTGTCATGGTTACCAGGCCTAGCAGGCAGACCAATGAGAACTCCAGATGAATTTTTGTTTAGACCAAGAATACCTATGCTCGAAGAAAAGGGGCATGTTTTTCCCTTAGAGATACAAGCAGCCACAGTGCGAGGGGAAATGGCTTTGCTTGATAGACATGATGATGAAGGAAAACAATGGCGTGCAGTAATTGCCATCGGGGAGCGTTACAGATTGACTTACGTCACTGATGAAGATCCGTTTAAAGATCATCCATCTGATGACGAATTAACATTCAAAGTGTGCATTACGTATTGGTTAAGAGTAATTAAAAGAGAAGTTCCTCAGAAAATGATGTTAGCACAAAAACATCCCGAGTATTTTGATGAAGATATGGCGAAAGGGCCAGTTTCATTATGGACCACAGGCCCCTATGACGTAGGCCTACTAAAGGGGGTTGGAGAAGTGAAGATTAAATTGAAACCAGGAGCAATTTTACCTTGAGCACAACAATACCCCATGTCTCGAGAGGCAGATGAAGGAATTTTTAAAACGATTTCCCCAATGATGGATCAGGTTATCCTAGTGACGTCGAGTCACTGTGTAAGACTGCTGTGTATCCTATCAAAAAATCTAAGGGGGGTCTTGGAGACTAATTCAAGATTTAAGGCTGATAAACCACATTGTAGAAGCCGAGTTCCCTCTAGTCCCTAACCCGTCTACAATTTTATGTAATATACCTGTTGACGTGCGATATTTCAGTGATTGATTTAAAAAATGCATTTTTCTCAATCCCATTGCATAAAGACTCGCAGAATCTGACGTCATTTACGTTCAGACAAACTCAACTGAAAAGTACTCGCTTACCCCAGTGGTACTGTGAGTCCCCATCAATTTTCAATAGAGCCCTTCAGATGGACTTACGTAATATCGCTTTGTAAAACGTTGTGTTGCAATACATAGATGACATTTTAGTTTGCTGCACCTCAGAAGAAGAGTGCAGATGCGATTGTATCCAGCTGATGATTATAATCGCTGACATAGGACATAAGGTTGACAAAGAAAGGCCCCCATGCCCCTACGTCTCTGTAATATTGAGCATTCTAGCACAGCTTGAAAGCTACCCCCACCCTGCTCTACACTGCATCCTGAATGTATTGACAAATTGCACATTGCCTGTATGTACAAATTGCCTGCTACCTAGCCTTAAATTGCATTTTATCTGACTACTGCTACCTAGCCTTAAATTGCATTTTATCAGCTTACTTAATAAGTGTATTACTGCTTACTTGAATGTCATCCTTCTTGATGCATTACTCCTCTTGTCACGGATGTGCCTGCTAATTTGCATTGTACCCTGCAATCTTTGCTATGCTTGCCACGCAGTTCCCCAGACACATTAAAAGTCTAGGCTAACTATTCATAACAGTGCTTCCTTTAGACCCTTGCACTTTGTACTTCGTCTCAACCCACCTGTGGATTTATCGGAGGGGATAGTCCTTATGCACTTGCAAAGCCCATCCTCTGTGGCCAATCACTCTGCTCTGCCATTCCTCCTCAAGTTATTAGTACTAACTGAGGTATCTTCTCTCTTTCTCAACTCCATACCTGCAACCTTATCACATACCTGGATGTACACACCTCCACTGCCCTACTGCGCCTCGCAACTAACGGCCGCCACACCTCCCACCCCTCATGCTCACATCCTTAGCACTACTCCGCTGACCGACCTACATTATCATCCTACCTCAGCTATGGCCACCCTTACTCATTCTACCAACCCATATCTTTACTCCCCTGCCCTCTAGCTCCAACACTTTGCCACCACACCTACATCTAACCAACCATGCACGGTACCCGAGAGGAATTCCAGACTTGACTCTAGACCCCCTCCCACCACCATACGAACTCTATTCGACATAACCATTCACCTCCAACTGGAACAGCTCACACTACCATTCCACTTATGCCTATCATGGGCACGAACCTTGATGAGAGCACCCCACCTGCTCCCAAAAACACAATCAAGAGGGTATTAATTAATGTCAGATCCCTTACGGCTCATGCATTAGATATGGCTGATCTTATGACGCATGACCTTGACTTCATTGCCATCACAGAAACATGCTCCACGCTGCCTCAGGACCACTACTCTCATTAGCTGCTCCTTCAGGCTACACCATCATCAGATGATACCAGTCAAACCAAAGGAGGTGGTATTGTCATCATACATAAAAATTCTATAAACTTCTGCATTTCCCATGTGCATCAAATCACATCAGCAGAAGTACTGACCGCTAAATTAGCTCTAACCCCAAATCAGACTTACATTCCATCTTATCTATAGGCCCACTGAGCCTATATCCACCTTCGCCGAAGACCTGTCGTACATTCTTGCTGACAACACTAAAACTAAATCTCAAATCATCGTATTAGGAGACTTTAATCTGGGTCTCCTAGACACTAATGATACCACTGCCTATGATATCAATAATCTGCTCTCTAATTCAGGCTTCACGCAACATATCAAAGAGCCTACACATTCCAAGGGCAGAATACTGGATTGGATAGCCGACCTAAATTGAGCAATTAACGTGGATTCTAACCAACCATGTGCATGGGCAGACCACCACTTAATCACCTTTAATATCCCTGCTATAATTATTAGTACTACTCTAGACGTCGCACCTGCGATCTCCACAAGAAATAAGCGAGACATAACTTGCGAAAAACTACTCCCACTAATTCTCCCAGTTCTCAACGAACAACCCTCCTCATGCACCGATCCAACTGTCCTGGTCGACACGTTCATTCAGACTGTGCTGAAAGCTCTCGACCACATCACGCCCACCAAATCTAGAAAGCTTAAACCTTGAGCTCATCTCAACTCTTGGTTTACACCACAGTTGAGAATCTTACGCAAAGAAAAACAGAACCTTGAAGCGCGCTGGAAAAGTAATCCGACTGAAATAAATAAAGTATTATTCTAGCCACTCTGAACTAGAAAGAGGCCATACTTCAGGCGAAAAAAGACACCTATAACAAGTGTATGTAACAAGCTAAATCTAATACTAAAGAGCTATTCAGAATACTAAAAGAATTGGAATCCCCCGTCACCCCACCTGACACCTGTGCTAAAGATAGCACACGGTGCGCCAATATTCAAAAGGCGCTCCTTGGGAAAATAGCTTCTCTCCAAACTAAAATCAATGACAAAAAAAACATTCTGCAGATTGACCCACAACTTAATACCTCTATGGTCAAAAACAACTCTAATCTCGACTTGCTGAAACCATTCAGCTTTTCACCCCTCTCAATCAATGAAGTTGAAAATATTAACAACCTCAAACCCTCCAACTGCCAGGGTGACCTATGACCTGCTCCTATTATTAAGGTGGCCTCTCATGATCTAGCTCCTTTCATTAATACTCTCATAAACTCCTCATTTAGCTCCAGGATTGTCCCTGACAACCTGACGGACACCTGGGTCATACCGCTCCTAAAAAACCCATCACTGGATGCAAATATACCAACCAATTACAGGACTATCACTACAGTGCCTTTTTTGCTAAAAATTCCTGATCAAGCTGCTTACTTGCAGATCCAAGATTACCTGGAATCCGACAAACTCCTGGGACTGAGTCAATCTGGGATCCATCCGCAGCACGGTACCGAAACTGCCCTATTGATCTTAAAACTCAGATTGAAGACCTAAAAGATAAGGGCAAACTCTTTCTACTACTTTTACTAGATCTATCTGCGGCGTTTGACCTTGTAAATCACCAAATAATTTGTCGACACCTCAAACTAGCTGCCCACCTTTCTGACAAAGCAACGGCCTGGATCAGTTCATTTCTGTATAACAGATCTAAGAGGGTTTTCTCTCCCTCTGCGGCTGCAAAACCTTCACCAGTCACCTGTGGGGTACCACAAGGATCGTGTGTTTCCCCTACTTTGTACAACATGTTTACGAAGCCACTGTTCGATATCTTGGATTATCTGGGTGTCACCTACACCAATTATGCAGATGACACCCAGATACTTATCCCCATTACAGGCGATCATACAACTGACACTCTTGCCTTTAACTCGATCTACCAAGTCATTCAAGCCTGGATGGCACAACATGAAACTTTGTCTGAATGACGAAAAGACAGAGCTTTTCAACCTAGGCTCTCACCAAAGACTCAACAAATTAGACCCTTTGTTTAAATCCTTCATCATTGATGGCAACACCATCAAGGATTCAATGGACACTAAAACATTAGGCATCTATATTGACTCCACCGTCTCTCTGGCCAGACAAACTAACGCAGTTTCCTCTGCTGCAGCATACACTTGTAAGCTCATCACAGCCTGCCGTCCATTCTTATCGCCAGCCAACTGTACTACACTAGCTAGGACTCTGGTGATGTCAAAAAATTGACTATTGCAATGCCCTTTATCTCGGCACCAACCTTTGCAATATCAATAAGCTATAGATCATCCAAAACAATGGCATTAAAGCTGCACTAAATATCCCCAGGAACCAACTCATTTCTGACACCAGACGAAGCATCCGATGGCTCTCAGTAACACAAAGATTTTCTCTGAAAACACTTGCTCTAACTCATAAATGCCTCTCAGATCAAGCGCCCAGCTATCTGGCCAATAGATTCTCTATCCACACTTCCAACAGACCCCTCAGAAGTGGCCAGACCAACTGCCTCTCCATACCCCGCTTCAACCTTCAGAGATCTGGCGGGATCATTTTCCCAGTCATGGCGGCGAAACTCTGGAACTCGCTCCCCAACCCACTTAGAGCTGAACCATCCTTCCTGGCTTTCAAAAGCAAGGCCAAAACCTGGTTGTCTGCCCAAGACCTGCCCCTGATTCAAACCGCTTGTTAGCTACCTTTTATGCTCTGGCCTACGGCTCACTCTTGTGTAAATATGTAATTAACTGTCCTACACAATCTGCTTATGTATATAATTTTGTAAAAGCTTTTGTTTATGCTTATACTTTGATGTAACCTAAGTGATGCGCCCGGATGCCTTTGGGCTTGGTGCGTTATATAAATAAATAAAATACAAATACAAATACAGTATTGTCAACAAGTGTTATGCATAGGCCAATTGATTTCGCATGAAGGGAAAAAGGTTACTCCTGAAAGAGCTGAGGCTATTTTAAAAACAGCCAAGCCACACACGATAAAACACATGCAGAGATTTTTGGGATTATGTAACTACGTCAGAGCGTGGGTCTTTGACAACCGTTTTATATAAGGCCTCTATTGCAGGCTCTACAAAAAGCACAGGTAACACAGGAAAAAATTGTGTGGACTGAGGAGATGGAAGAAGGGTTTGATGAATTGAAAAAATCAATTTGCACGGCTCCAGTTTTAGGGATTCCCAATTATGGTGAGGAATTCTTTTTGTTTTCACATACAGATGGCACTGTCATGACAGCAGTCCTTACACAGAGAACCACTTTGATATATTTTATTTGTATCGTGCTTGTACACCAGTGTTTAGAGCACGACAAGGTAAGGGAGGGGAACAGGGGAGAACAAAACAACGATCTTACTAGGCCCGGTGACATTGAGATCGTGCAAGTGCATGGGAAAGGGAAAGGGGAAAAGTGCATGGAATGGGGAGAGTGGAGAGTGCCGAGCAGAGGATAAACATATAAATAATAATAAATACAAATAAAATATATAATGGAGCAATAAACGTGGGTAGTGCAGCCAGCAAGTGGCAAGTGCTGTGTTTACGGGAGCAGAACTGGGTAAGTCTGATAAGTGCATGAAAAGAAGAAAATGGAGGTATGGGGGACTGTATAGATACAGATACAGTCCCCAGTGCAAGGGGTGGCCGGGAGGCAGTGCAGAAGGGTGGCAGGGTGAGCAGGTACCCGGGCCCAGGGGACAGAGGTGGCCAGGTGCACAGTGCGCAGAGAGACAGATCAGCAAGGGAGAGGGGGAGCAAAGGCAGATGCAAAGATGAAGGTCTTGAGGTTCTTCCGGAACCGTAGATGGTTCTGCTCAAGTTTTAGAGTAGTAGGGAGGCTGTTCCAGAGGGAGGCCCCGGCCAAAGACGGAGATCTACCCCCAGTTTGTTTCTTTGAGAAACGACTGACGCTGAGGGAGTTAGAGGTAGAGGAGCAAAGAGCACGAGAGGCGAGTTATTTGCAGAGGGATTGCTCAAGGTATTTTGGACCCAGGCCCCAGAAAGCCTTGTGGACAATGCAGGGTTTTTTAATTAAATCCTTGTATCCACTGGGAGCCAATGGAGAGATTTCAGAGCTGGAGAGATATGATCCCAGGGCTTGAGGCCAAGGACAAGTCTTGCAGTCCTGTTCTGGAATATTTGCAGAGGGCGAAGAGTAGAGGCAGGTAAATTTAGAAAGAGGCTGTTAAAATAGTCCAATCTAGAGAGAACCAGAGCTTGGGATACAGTGAGCTTCTGGGGTAAGGAGAGGAATGGAAAGTGCCTCTGAGGAGGTGCAGTAGGAAGTTTGACTTTTTAGAGACCTCAGAGATGTGGGCGGAGAAGGAAAGTGTGGAGTCAAAGATGACCCCGAGGTTCTTAGCCTCACAGGTGGGGATAAGAGGGCCAAGCGGTGGCCGGCCAGAGAGAGAGGGGAAAGGATGGAGAAGGGTTGCCGATGAGGAGGATCTCTGTCTTGCTGGCATACAGAGAAAGATCATTGGCGGCACACCAATCTTGAATGGCAGTTAGGCAATCGGCCTTGAGGGAGAGAGAGAGGAGGTGGCCGAGGGCAGCCTGAAAATGAGTTGTGTCGTCAGCGTAGCACTGGAAATTTGAGCATAGAGTGGCAATGCAGTGGGCCAGAGTTGCCAGGTATTGGTTGAAAAACCAGGGCGAGAGGTACAAGCCCCTTGCATATTACAGTGGAATATTAGACCCAGTGATGAGAGGTCATTTTCTGTGCGAACAAAGTTCAGCAGCCGCCGCGTTCATCATAGAGAAGGCTGCAAGCATAGTAATGGGACGTTCCATGAGGTTATTTGTTGAGCACGCACTATTTGCCATTTTAGAGAAACCAAAAGGCCTGTTGACTTCTCAAAGGGATTCTGCCTATGAGGTAGTCCTATCAAATCCAGCGATTAAAATTGTTCGATATAAAATAGTGAATCCTGCCTTGTTTATAGCTGAGCCAATGACAGAGGGAGTTCCTGTACACGATTGCGCGAACTATGAAGAGTTCTGTGATGAGGTCCCCAGAATAAAAGAAAATGCATTAGCAGGAGGAGAGATTATTTTTATTGACTGTTCCTCAAGGATCGATCAAAGTGACGGACATAGATATACAGGTGCCTCTATGGTAAAGCACACAGCTAATGGGGAATTGTGGGTGCTTATTAGTACTCGACTGCCGTCTCATTATTCAGCACAGGCTGCAGAATTATTGGGGTTGATACTCGCGCAGACCAGGCAGTAACGGTGTACAGCGACTCAGCCTATGTGACGTTGGTGCACGCAGGGCTAGCACGTTGGAAAAGGAGGGGCTACCTCTGAGCGGATGGCACGCCAGTGCAACATGCCGCCTTATTGGATAGACTTATTAAGGCACTACAACTCCCAGTAGGCATTGCATTCGTTAAATACGCAGCCCATACTAAAGGGGCAGATTTTCTCACGTGGAAATCAAGCAGCAGACACTGAGGCCTATAGCCTTATTAAGGGTGGAACTGGAACAGCTACACTACCCTGTGCATACAAATAGGGAGAATCTCGCTGCAACTATTGCTGAGGATTGGTTTGTGCCAAATGTAGCAGAACATATTCTTTGTAGTGAACTGTATTGTGTGTCAACAATTCACGGCTGGGCATACACTGCGCACAGTTAGGGGAGTCACCCGAGACCTTATGGCCCTTTTCATTATTTGCAGACTGACTATGTCGACATGATACAACTATGTAATGGATATAGATACCTGATCAGAGTGGTGTGTCCTTTCTCAAGATGGATAGAAGCAGGACCATATACACACCCGGACTCTACCTGTACAGCAAAATTCTTGGTGTGGGAAGTATTTCCTAGATGGGGAGTATGCAAAGTTATGAGGTCGGATAATGGTCCTCACTTTGTGAACCAGATATTTGAACAGATTGGCTTGTTGCTTGGTATAAAGCACAAGTTTTCTTTGGCTTATCATCTGCAAGGAAACAGGATCTGTGAGAGGCTCAACGGCCTGCTTAAAGAAATAATTGCTAAGTTGAAGCTTACCTTGAGGAAAGGGTGGTTGCATTGCCTACCACTGGCATTATATGCATTAAGGAACCAGCCGGGTTCTGACCACCATCTCACACCCCACGTATTAGTGACAGGGAGACTAATGAGAACCCCGTTGATGCCTCCATCCAGAATTAGAAGTGATGCTCAGCCAACAGCAGAACTGTTAAGATTGGAATTACGTGATTATTTGAACTGCATGACTTCCAGTATTTCTGTCATTTCAGGACAGTTGCAGAGACAAGGGTGTAGTGCAGTACAGAACACAGAAGGAGATGCAGCAACAAACCAATCTCAAGAATTTTGTGTTCCGCAACTATTCCCAGGAGATGGGATTTTGATCCGCAACCTCGTAAGGAAAAAGTGGCACAACCCCGTTTCTGTAGTCTGTTAATTGTGGAAGACATCACGCCGTCTGCTGTCAAAGTGCAGGGCAGGCGTGCTTGGATCTTTTTGGGGGACGTTAAAATCTTTGCTGGATAAACTCCTCTGCCTGCACCCCTACACGACGAGGCAAGTACAAACATCGGGGAAGAACCACAGCACGTGCAGACGAGATCTATGACGAGGAACAAGCTGACAAGTAGAAAAACAAGGAATTCATTGGACTGTGGCTTGATACGGGACATTCCTTTTTAAGTCATTTATAAAAGGGTCAATGAACACACTGTACTGCCATTTCATAGTGAAAGAAGATCTTTTTGTTCTAAATGCCACAGATCCTATTGACTTTGGACTGCGGCATCATTAAGCCTTGATAAGATCCGTGTTATGCCAGATTTTGATCATGGACACAACAATTGGAAAAGGCTACAATACCCAGATTCGTTCGCCACTGAGTTCCTGTTTGGATTTACCCATTGTGTCACACAGTAATGACCTTTCTAGGCACATTCTTCTTATTTCGAGTTGGGGCTGCGCGCTTACCCTTCACTGGTGGGGAGAACCACTTGCATTCCAGCTTTTTTACAAAATCCTAAGAATTAAGAAGTTTTAAGAAGATTACTCCTAGTCATCACTGAACAATTCTTGCAGCTACCTGAGCACTGTGAGAAGAATACAAATGCCCCTATCAAACAAAGCAGCCCATAGACTAGTCAGTATGGTGTTCTTTTGTCTGATTGAAGAGTATCCACACCTTGTTGGAAGGCACACTGATGAATTCAGCTTTCTAAGGGATCCTAGAAACACTGCAAATCTGAATGTGATCTTGGAAGGTATTATTATCCAAGTGAGCATCTATTCTGAGGGAAATCACAGGTCGGTGTAGAAACTTTCCTTAGAGGGACAGATCGAAAGGTTGCAGAAAAAGAAAGACCTTTGGTTCCTGCTGAAAGAAACTCGCCATGTCGTCTGGGCTGAAGCAGATTCGAGGCAAAGATTGGGAGATAATCTATGTCATTCAGCTTGTTTAGACTTACTGAGGTTGTTTTTCTTCATACTAAAGAGGCATCTACAGTTTGACTTATGAAAGACTGATTCCAGAGATACAGAGAAAATTGTTTTTGTCGTCCAGAAAGCAGATAACTGATCAAGGATGAGTTGCTGAGTCGAGATAGCAGCTTCAAGAAGCAGTTCACAATGCTGATGTATTTAAGTTTGAGTTTTTCCTTCTTTAGTTAGTCAAGATGGGAAATTTAAACAGTAATGTTATATTACTGCATGAAGACAGATGCTCACGTTTTCCAAGAAGTAAATGTTGTAGGTTAACATACCACTGTGTTATCTACACTTTATTTGTGTTCATAATCATACTGCTTTCCTTGACTGTGAGAACGGCATTCTATATTGGTGCACATGGAGCCTAACACTCCTGCGCATATTTCTGAGCAGAGGGAAAAGGTACATGTGGCAACTACTAGGCAGCCTAGACCCTATATAGTCATCCCTGTTCCAAAAAAGGATGGCTAATTGCCTGAGTTTAAGATGGATGTTATTAGTAATAATACACATGTAAAACATGTCTTAGAGACTGTTTCTGGACACCAGAGACAGGCCTGGTGAAGCAGGAAATGTAAAGTGTCGATAAAAGGTGAGCCTACACAAGTAATGCATGCAAATACACCTGGTCCAGTGACAATCGACCCAAAAACTATTTTGAAAAGAAGATCCCAAATGGAGATTATGCGAGACATTTTCATACCTAAAGAACTTGTTGAGAGAATAAGGCTTGCTGAACCTTCTCCTACACAGGGAATCCGGGCGGATGTTCCTGTGAATAATTCAGTCAGAAGAAGCTATGCTGGTACAATTCATGATATGATTATGGAAGCTCATATGAAAAGAATGAGACCTAAGAGAAGCACACAGGAAGATAATTATGAATTAAATGATTACCTGGACAGCACTGCACACTTGAGAAATAACATATGGTACCAACACATGAAGGAAGTTGGGAGAAGAACTTCAAAGGAGGAATGCTTTGTATGTGCACTCCTGCCATACAGCATGGGGAAGTCGAAGATCTTCATAGCTGTTGAAATAGACATTCACACAGCACATTGTCTTTTACACTGAGCGCTTTGCAAGATCAGAGGCCAGTTCATGGGAAGTGGTGCTTCTCTCAAATGGGCAACTGAAGGGGCAGATCCAGATGAAGACGATTATATTCAAGATATAAAAACAAGAAGCAATGCAAAAACAAGGCGTCTTGTGATCAGATGTGAAAAACCTGGAGTAAAAGGAGCTGAAATCAGAAGGGAAGTGAATATAAAAATGTAGACCGCAGGAAAATCTGCAGACGATATTCGAATTTGGAAGAACAGAGGTCAGATGCAGATCTGGGGATCAGTGTTATCACCAGATGGATCGGAAAAAGGAGTCGTGATCTGCAGAACTTGGATGGTAACTAATTGTCCTGAATCCACTATTTTGAATGTGCAAGAAGTGTGCAAACCATTGTGGACAAGACTTTCCAAACTACTGACTTGGGTCGAAGGCAGAGGATGACCCCTGCAAATAGTGCCTCTGGAAAGTGCAAAGCTGTGCTTCAGAAACAATGGCACAAGAAAAAGTCAGAGAGAACCAGAACTGTGGTCGAATCTTTGATGTACCAGGAATGAAACTTGGAACAGCAGTAATTATGGATCACTATTGGGCGTGTGGATCCAGAGCTTATGAGACTACCCAAAGCTGTGTGAAATGCACCTGGTTTAGTCATAGCTTCACACAGTCATTCAAGAGGAGACGAGGGAGGGTTGGCATCACGTGTATTTACTTTATATGCACAGCCTCTACAAGGGATTGTCATTATAATGTTGGCAGAAAAATGTCAAAAAATCATTGGAAGAAGTATTGTTCGCACCATTGTGTTACTGACTTCATTCCAGTTCATGAACAAACTCCTATAAAAATGTAGGCATTCCGTGCATCATGTGCCTATTCAAAACCTCACTATGTTGGATAGTAAAATTATGAACCCTTTCGTTTCAGAGTTTTGTGCACCGTGATAAGTGGTACACACGTAATAAGTACCCAACAATGCCTCCCTTCATAATTGTACTACTATACACAAAACATAGAGACCACAATGCAAACAAACATGAGCATATACAGGGAAAGTAAAGGAGGCGAAAAACCAGCAACATTACCAGAAAGTGTTTGTAACAATGGGTATTAGTTGTAGCAGTGCACGGTGGTGGTCTGAGTTATGGTTGGTTTGGTTTTCGGTTTTACTTGTAACCATAACGTCCCTTTTAATGTTTTTTCACTGAATTTGATAGGTTTTTTAGTAGTGCAACTTAACCATAACGTCCCTTTAACAATGTTTTTTATTAGTGCATATATACATATATATATATATTTCTGAGGCTTGTGGAATCTGCTTAGATCACATGCTGTGCATAGGCCGACATCTAGTGGAAGCTGCAGAGTATTAGTTTGTTTTTCGAAACTCGAAAAGGGGCGTCGAACTAGGGCATGCCAGTAATACTATCCCTAGTGTGACGTCCACTGTACCCATGATCCCTCACGCGTGTAGGACCCTCAGATTGTTTTTTCCGCCATACTTGTCCGAAGCATAATCGCGGAGTTCCCTACGTCGAAGATCGCCGAAGATTGACGTCGGTACTTGAGACCGAGGAAGAACAGCTGTCGGGACTACACGACGGACTTTGGGCCTTGGAAGGCCTCTGGCCTCGGCCCTGTGAAAGTAGGGAGAGTGGGGGGTGGATTTACACACACACTCGTTTTCTACATATGCCCGCCCGCTGCCAGATATTGACATATGGAGAGTACTCCATTTAAATTCTGCCCAAAGTGCAACCGAAAGTTCCTCTGGGTAGACAAACATAATACCTTTAACCTGTGTCTTCCAAGGGACCACCCCGAGGCAAATTGTAGAGCTTGTAAGCTCTTCAAAGCCAAGACACTTAAGGACCGCTCAACCAAGCGTTGGGCCCACTACGCCAGGCAACTCGAGGCCATGGACGCAGTGGGTTCCTTCAGCGATGGCAGCAACGCTGCCGTATCGGACGGCGAGGGCACAGGGATGTCGTCCTCGGAGGACTGACCGGCGGGTCAGTTATGGGGACAACACCCGGCGGTAAGAGCGCTACCCACACCTCTTCCACTAAACACACTACATTCGACAAGCGTGTCGAGTGATCGTCATAAGAAGGCACAGAGAGAGCGGTCCGCTGAATCAGTGTCCTCTGGGCGTTCCAGGTCACGGTCGCCCCATGACACACAGCAACCGTCTACGGTTGCTAAGAGCGCCACATTACCTAAAGTCACGGAGGTATGGTCGTCAGAAGACGAATCCAACCTCTACCCCTAGGCAGCACGTTCGGCGGCTACTCCTGTAGTTCGTTTGACATCTGCTTCCGAGATTCAACGCCCCTCTTCCAAGACTCCCGAACCGAAACTCGTGACCCCTCCTCCGATTCTCGACGCCAAGCGTCGAAAAATTCAGGAAAGCCCAAGGGGTCAGGAAAACATTCCTCTACACATGGGGAAGGGGAAAAACAACATAAGAAAGCCTCTGAACACCAGGTTCAGAAGGAGAAACACAAGCACCCCAAATCTTTAGGAAAGTCCAAGGCCCCTGGCCCTGTCACTAGGCCAAAAATTGTCCCTCCCACTCCTCAGCATATGGGCATTTACGAGGAACCACAGCAGGAAAGGGTTATCCCCAGTTCCAGGGAATGGAACTCGGAGGACATTGACAGAGTAATGAGGAGAATGTCCTTTTTTGTAGATTTCTATGAAAAAGACCCTAATTACTTCCAGAGCTATCAGAGTACCCCTGCTACCTCTGACCCTTTGGGATCCAAAGACCCTCAACCTCCTACTAAGAGACTTCGTACTGAGACTCCAGTTCAGGGGCTGATTTCAGACCCTTTCAGTGTATAACCTTACCAGCAGTATGGTGAGGAGTCGGAAGTACAAATGCTAGACGGCCAGACTGGGGTCGATTACTATGGAGATGATGAGGACCAGGAAGAGGAGGAGGAAGACGAGGCGGAGGCCTACCGTCTCGACTCCCCTATTCCCAAGGACGCCCCTGTGAATGACTCACCTGTTGACAATCAGCCTTTGCTTAATTAAGTTTTAGCCAAGGCGGCAACCCATTTCCAAATTGACACCCAGAGTGCCTAAGAAGAGAGATTTTGCAGAGCAAATTCTAGGGGATAAAAGATCCATTGCTCAGGCTATCCCCATTCAAAAATCTATTCAACGCAGAATCGATCCTTCTCTCGTGACCCCTAATATTACTCGGGCAGTTAACCCACGAGTAGAAAAATTATTCAGGGCCGCTCCCTCCGACCCACTGTACATAAGGGGTCAGCTAAAACCCGATTCATTAGTGGTTACAACGACCAGAAAGAAAGCGGGAACACCATTAGCATCTTCAGAAGCTCCCCCGGACAAAGAGAGCTAGAGAATACATGCTCAAGGTAGGAAGGTGGCATCCACGCCGGCATACCAAGCATGCATTGCCAATACCACCACTCTGCTAGCAAGCTACAACTGCCACCAATGGGAACAGGTAGCTGCCCTCATTGCCTCTGCAACAGAACCTCTAAAGAGCCAGTTGGCCCAGATTGCGTCAGAAGGAAGATCAGTGTCCGGATGCATTCTCAAGGCTAACTTCGATGCAGCAGACAATGCAGGGAGGCTGATAGCAGAAAGCACACTAATTAAACAACACGCTTGGCTAAGGCAGTTGGGGTTTAAACCCGAGACCCAAGCCACCCTCATAGACATGCCGGTAGAACCAAACGTCCTGTTTGGGAAAGCAGTGGAGGAAGCTCTAAAAACGGCTATGACGAATATGACACCTTAAAGTCCCTTGGCCAATTAACAAATAAACCCCCAAACCAGCGGGGAAAAAAGAATTTTCATTGCTTTCGCAGCCAAAACTCCCAGAGAGGGTCCAATTACTATCAGAACCAAGGAACCTCGTGGGGCAGCAACCAACAGTCTACCCAAGGTTTCTCCAGAGGACAAAAGAGGGGCCGCAGTAGGGGGAGAGGCAGCCCAGGTAGAGGTGCTACGCCTCCCAATAAACAGAAGTGACGTTCTGCTCCGGGTCCCTTCCCATGCATCCCCAGTAGGGGGGGCGCATTTCCAGCTTCACCCATGCATGGGAAGGGATCACTTTGGACAGATGAGTGCTGTCCACAGGATACTGTATAGAGCTACTGGAATGCCCCCGCAACCAATTTCCAAGACAGAAGATACACTCCTTGGAGCACCAAAGAATCCTCCTCGAGGAGATAGTCATTCTTTTTGCAAAGGACGCAATAGAACTCGTCCCGGGCAACCAGGTAAACAAGGGTATTTATTCAATTTACTTCCTTGTACCAAAAAAAGATCTAACGATGCGCCCAGTATTAGACCTACGCCCTGCAAACAAGTATGTCAAGCCACAAAAATTCTGCATGACTACACTCCAGGAAGTAATCCCCCTACTAAAAAGAGGAGATTACATGGCAACATTGGATATGAAAGATGCTTAATTTCATATTTCCATGTTCCCAGCGCACAGAAGATTCTTGCGTTTCAAGGTAGACAGCCAGCACTACCAGTTCAAGGTGCTGCCCTTCGGAATAGCCTCGGCTCCAAGGGTATTCACCAAGGTACTGGCGGTGGTGGCGGCGCACCTACGCAGGGAGGTAATCCCAGTGTACCCTTACCTGGACAACTGGCTCATCACGGGGGAAACCCCCTTAATTTGCAGATCCAACATTCAAAGAACAATTGACCTCCTCTTCCAATTGGGCTTCTCAATCAACGAGAAAAAAATCAAGCCTGGTGCCAAGCACCTCCAAACAGTTCCTAGGAGCTGTCCTAGACACTAAAGAGGGGTTGGCCTTTCCATCAGAGGAAAGAATTTGGAATCTGTTACTGCAAATTACTCAATATCAGTCCGGTCGCCAGATAAGGGTGTGCAAAGCGATGTGTTCGCTAGGCATGATGGCATCATGCATTTACCTGGTTCCTCACGTGCACCTATGCATGCGACCCATGCAAGAATGGTTGACGAAACAGTAGTCTCAGGCAAGTGGTCAGTGGGACGATCTAGTGGTTGTTTCGCCAACACTAGTACAGAGTCTTCGCTGATGGACAAGGTCGAATCTTTCAAAGGGGAAACCCTTTTACGATCCAGAAGTACAGGCTGTAGTCTCAACAGACGCCTCCCTGTCAGGGTGGGGAGCACACCTCCTTTACCACACAGCAGCTCAGGGTCTCTGGTCTCACACAGTGGCTCAGAATCATATCAATCTGATAGAGCTTCTGGCAGTATTCAGAGCACTTCAAGCGTTCGAGCCCTACCTGTTAAACCTGTCAGTGCAGATCCTGACGGACAGCACTACAGCCATGTTTTACATGAACAAACAAGGGGGATTTGTTCGCCAAATCTGTCCAGGCTTGCCCAGAAAATTTGGATATGGGCACTCAGACGTAACATTTACATGTCATCGCATCATGTTCCAGGGGATCTCAATTCACTAGCGGACGCTTTGGGCAGAGATCCCCTTCCAGAAGAACACGAATGGCGTCTACATGAAGAAGTCGTAGAAGATCTCTTCTCTCAGTGGGGTTTCCCCACTATAGACCTATTCGCCACAAGCGAAAACAGACAATGCCCAGACTTCGCATCCAGGTTCCCCCAGCCAGGCTCCAAGGGGAACGCCCTATGGGTGAATTGGTCAGGGATGTTTGCCTACGCTTTTCCACCAACCCCTCTTATGAGGAAGTTGGTCAACGAGATACACAGGGAATCGATGACGCTCATCCTAGATGCTCCTATGTGGGAGAGACGGCCATGGTTCCCACACCTACGCAGACTGACGGTGTGCGACCCCATCAGACTCCCGTGATGGCACAACCTACTCTCCCAGCACGAAGGACAAACAGTACATCCTCAACTGAACTCGTTGAACTTGGCAGCATGGCTCCTCAAGTCATAGAGTTCAGCCATCTCAAGTTACCCCAGAGATGTATGGATATCAAAAGAGTCAAGAAAACCTAACACAAGGCACTGTTATTTTGATAAGTGGAAAAGATTTGTTATTTGGTGCCAGAATAAACAAATCAACCCAATTGATTGCACTCCTTCCAACATTATCACCTACATGCTCCACCTTCTGGACGCAGGGTTGGTATTTAATTCACTCAAGGTACACTTGGCGGCGCTGTCAGCCTACACCACCTCCCATAACAAGGTGTCATAGTGAAAAATGCCAGTTGTCAAAGCCTTTTTGGAAGGGGTGAAGAGACTCCACCTTCCAATTTCTAACCCACCACCAGGGTGGGATCTTAATGTGGTGCTTGCTAAGCTCATGCTCCCCTCCCCCTTTGAACCCATGCATAAAGCTAGTCTCAAACACCTGACTTATAAGACTGCCTCCTAGTAGCCATTACATGCATAAGAAGGGTCAGTGAAATTCAGGCTCTGTCAGTGCAGGATCCTTTCTTTACTGTACATAAGGTTAAACGGGTTCTACGAACTCACCCTAGGTTCTCACCTAAGTTTATTTCCAAATTCCATGTTAACCAGTCCATTGAGCTACCAGCCTTTTTCCAAGAACCCAAAAGCTCTGCTGAGGTGAAACTCCACACACTAGATGTGAGAAGAGCGGTCCTCTACTATGTAGACAAGACCAGACCGTTACGAAAGACAGATCAACTGTTCGTCTCCGTAGCTACAGACCGAGAAGGAGATTGCGTCTCTAAAGGTACCATCTCTAAATGGATAGTCAAATGTATCCAGCTGTGTTACTCCCTTTCAGAAAAGACACTGCCTTTTACGCCAAGGGCCCACTCTACAAGAGGTACTGGGGCCACTCTGGCTTCCATTGCAAATGTACCCATTGACCCCATTTGCAAAGCAGCTACATGGAGCTCTATTCACACTTTTACTCAGCACTACTGCATTGACACTCATTCCAAGACAGATACTCAAGTGGGACCAGCGGTTCTAAGACATTTGTTTGCTCATGACCCTTCTTACATCCCACCTCCTTCTTCTAACACTGCTCGCTAATTTTTGCACAGCATGTGATCTAAGCAGATTCCACAAGCCTCAGAAGGGATCCATTACTCACCGTAATTGTATTTCTGATGCTTGTATCTGCTTAGATTCACAGGTGCCCGGCCTTCCTCCCCTCGGAGAGAAGGCGCATGGATGCTTGTAGTCTTATCTATCTTATCTGCTTGGATACTCTGTATACACGCTACTCCTCATGCTACCTCATGTCAGAAATACAATCTGAGGGTCCTACACGTAAGGGAGTCATGTACAGTGGACGTCACACAAGGGATAGTATTACTGGCACGCCCTAGTTCGACGCCCCTTTTCGAGTTTTGAAAAACAAACTGTAATACTCTGCAGCTTCCACTAGATGTCAGCCTATGTACAGCATGTGAATCTAAGCAGATACAAGCATCAGAAATACGATTACGGTGAGTAATGTATCCCATATATTTTTTCGCAATGAAATCGTAACCTAGGATGTGAAGTGATTTTTAGTAAGGTCTTAGGACAGGAGAGGGATCAATGGGAGAAAGCATACAGGTATTCTGGGTGGCGGGGGGGGGAGGGCCCTTCTCCTATTATAGGCCCAGGCCCCACTCCAGCCACCTCTTCACCCCTCTCCCCCTCACTGTTTTTAGAGTTAAACCAAGGAGTCACTTTTTCACCCGGTGGTGTTTTTCCAGGGTTTATCAGGAAGCCTATTTATAATTACATTATACTATGGTGACTGTCCATAGTATTAGTAGAGATTTAAAATAATAATGACATTATATCAGCCATAGTATAGCATTCAGACGCAGTGAGATTTGCTATGTCAGTTACCATGAGATAGCTGGACCGAATCTTGTGTGGGACTTTGCTGCATTTTATGGAACCAGTACTAAGGGGGGAGGAGGTTATGTGGGAGCCGAGTGTACGTGAAGCTATAAATCCCAAGGGCAACTGTCTGCAGTTGAGGGCTCTGCCAAATTTTACAACAAATCACATGCACAATAAATAACATGCAATCACATTCATGTTACCCACTCATTTCCATCGCAATGCATGTGGCTAATGCCGACTTCCACCGTCCCATGGAAACCATCAGACACACTCAAGAGACACGTCACAGTTTCACAGGTGTATGTTGTGGGAAAACCTCACCGGGTTCAGAAAACATGTGAAAACAATCATGTAAAAAGTGAACTACGCCAATAATGTACTCTGGATATCCGTGAATTGTATAAAGTCTTGCAATACAATGTTTTGTGCCATCTCAAAGTGCCTAGAACCCAATAAGAGCACTATGTTCCTTTGCAAATCAGATTTAACAGGGAGCAATGCTCTGATGATGGGCACTTAACCTATTGAACTCGCAGTTCTAGAATGCCCACATGTAGGAAGTTATTGCTCTGATTACTTACCGATAATCTTCATTACTCCTAGTCCTACTCTTCCTCGTGACAGTACTTACTTCATGAGGCCCCTGCCTCCGACACAGGACCTTCTTCTATTTCTTTAAATTCCTGTAACTCCTCCCCCACATCCACGTCACTCAGTTTCATATTACCAAGCCAGAGCATGGGACCTTCCCCGCAGGGAGGGTGAGGAGGGTCGTCAGTACTGTGATGAGGAAGAGTAGGACTAGGAGTAATGAAGATTACCGGTAAGTAATCAGAGCATTACCTCCACGTCCACTCTTCCTCGTCCCAGTACTTACTTCATGAGGTATACCAAAGCAGCAACGGGGAAAAGGTCCCAATGAGAAACAGAGCTAAAACCAGTGCAGCAAACACACCCACAATAACTCTTAATTCACATCCCCACAGATAAAACTCCAACCACGAAGGAACCAACCCCCCGAGTGGGAGAAACTCAACCCATAGCTGTTGATGGAAATCCCTAGACCAGCCAAGGCGGCAGCCATACAAATCTCTTGCAGAGAAAAACCCTCCTTGCATCGGCCCAGGAAGCCACCAAACCCCCTGGCGGACCGCCCCTGATCGTGCGCAGGCACAGGCAGGCCAAAAGCCATATAGGCACTGGGATCACAACCCGGAACCATCGGAAAATGGAAACCACAGATGCGTTTTGCCCAGCCCCAGCCGGACCACAAGCAATCAGAAGACTATCATATTGGTGGGAAAAAGCAAACCTAGCCAAATACTCCAACACGTCCCGCCGTACATAATGTTAAGCCAAGCCACCTCATGCATTCTCGGATCATGAAAGAAGTCAGGGAGAACCAGATCCTGAGAGGAATGAAAACCGAGATACAACTTAAGGGAGGAACTTCGGACCACACCTCAGCAGCACCGAGTCTGGCAGCACCCTCAGGAAAGGAGGGTGACATAAGAGAGCCCCAATCTCCCCAAGCCTACTGGCAGAAGCGAAGGCAATAAGAAAAGCAGATTTCAGTGTAAGATGTTTGATATCAATCTCGGAAAAGGGCTCAAAAGGAGGCCCTTGAAGGAACCGTAATACAAGAGGGAGATCCCAAGGGGGGAAGCCCTTTATCAGAACACCTTCAGAGTGGAGGGTCTAAGAGCATCCATTATGTACTCAACTACAGGATCTGAGAACCCCTGAGATATCAACCTAGACTGAGCAAAAGCCACACTGCCCATTGCATCCAGTGGAATTCCAACCGCAGATCCCCTGAAGGGGACACGGCCACCTCGGAATCAGCCAAGGTTCCTAGGACTGAAGCTCCAACAGAGAGGGGAGCCAACTCCGGTGGGACCAGAACTGAGCTAACAACAACACAGTCACCCTGGACACTCTGATGCGCCAAACCACCCGGGGCAGAAGGGGAATAGGCGGAAAGGCATAAAGGAAAACCCCAAGGCCACTGTACAGAGAGGACGTCCATTCCCCCCAGCCTGAAACCGAGAGCAGAAGAGGCAAACTTCTGCTGAGGCCGGGGATGCAAACAGGTCTAGAACCGGGGACCCTAATCTGACACAGGTCACTGCAAAGACCTGGGCCAACAGGACCAGTTCCGCCGAGGAGTGAAAACCGGCGTCTGAGAAGATCCGCTTGAACATTGTCCACCCTTTCTGATACGTGAGGCCACCAGAGACACCAGATGAGATTTCTCCCAGGTGCCTATCAGCACTGCCAGAGCATTCAAGGAACAGCCGGAACCCCTTTTGCAGTTGACATATGCCAAGGCCGTCGTATTGTCCGATCGGATCAAAACCGCCGACCGTCCAGCAACTCCTTGTAGTACACCAGAGCTTGGACAATGGCACAACTCTTGCCAATTGGATGATCGCCGGCTCTCCCCAGATCTCACAACCCTTGAGCTGAGAGGACCCCCAATGTAGGCCCTTTCTGCTGGCGTCGGTAGTAAGAGAGGCCACAGGAGGATGGACCATGCACACCTCAGCCTGTAGACCTGAAACCCCCCGCCACCACAGCAGGGAGACTCGCAGCGCTGGGGACACCGAAAACACAACTACGAAAGCCGAGACGTCGGAAACCAGTGGGAGAGAGTATAAGACACCAGGGGACATAACCGAAGACGGGCTCAAGGAACCAAAAAAACGCAAGACGCCACGTGCCCCGTAACTTCAGCAACAGGCGAGCCGAGACACACTGCCTTCTGAGAACCCAGCCAGCAAACGCCCCCCCTGCACAACATCCAGAGTACACTCTCCCCAGACGTCCGGACAAGCTGTGCAGGGTCTTGAGACCCATAAGCAGTTGACACATCCTAGAAGGCATATGGACCAGGAACTCCCGCAAGTCGAAAACTTGACCCTGAACAGGGAGAGGAACGGGCAAGACGGTAACCCACAACAATCCTTCCTAGAGAACGGATCCCATGGCCAACTACTTGGACCGTGAGCTGGGTACCAAAGTCCTAACCATGCAAACCTGGACAGAAGGAGACAGGAACTGCAACCGATACCCCCCTCCGGAAGGAGCCCATTACCCAGGAAGCCGAATCCCACCGGTCCCATACACCTCAGAGGAGATAGAGACGAGGAGCCAGGGAAAACCGCCAGTCACTGCACTTGCACCAGAGGAAAATCACAGGACGTTGAAGCATGCCTGCGCTGCAATATAACAGCATGCTTGTCAGCCCACAAAAAGATCTGACTTATCAAAAGGAAGATACAGGACAGCCCAGAAGTCCAGCAGACCATGGCCTCCCCAGCCGACAGAGGAGCCACCAGGCTGGCGTCAAAAGGGCAGAGTACTGTCACAAAGCAGGGCAAAGCAATCCATCCCGGATAGCAGACATCAAAGGCAACCCCCCACCTGGGGTATTCCTACACTGGAAAAACCCACTGAAGTGACATCCCCCTCCACCGGCACCAGGGGCTCTGAGAACCCCTCTAAGCACAGACATGTGCCACCATGTGCCATATCACTTCCCACAAGTCTGAGAGAAGGCGTGAAAGCAACACGTCAGCACCGGAGGACCTAGGCCCTAAAAGAAGAGACACTGGGAACCCTCTGAATGGTCATTACTTCCATGATGCATTTTCTATAATTCCATGCCGGACAAGGGAAAAGAAAATCATCTCCTTTGACCTTCCCTCGTGCAGTTCAGAGGAAGAGGACAGGACAAGGAGTCTGCATCCATAGCCAGCACAGACCCAAACACACCACTAACTCGCCACATTACTGAGAGGTGGCTTGAGCCCTGTATCCAGTAGCTGGTAGCCCCAAGCTCTAAATTGTTCCAATGCGTCGGTCTAGGAAGGATGAAATGCCGAGTCAGCACCGCAGAGACTCGAACCCGAAGTGTAGACTATGCCAGGCCGGTACCCTTCAGGCCGCTTGCAGAGGCATCCAAATCTGCGCCGTTTTCACAGGCTGCACGCAAAGAATGCAGCCAACATCCGGTGCATCCTGGGCTGCATGCGTCTGAGGAGCGGGTAGTATGTGACATTCCTGCGACAGAACAGAGCCCCCGCACATTCAAATACTCTCTGCCACTGTCACCCCACGACAAGAAGCAGAGAGGCCTCACAACAAAAAAGGAAGGCTAGCCCATACTGCCAAGTGCTTGCCATCATTTCCAATAAAGATGTGTACACAAAGCATGAGGAAACGGCATGCTGAAGGAGTCAAGATGGCCATACCAGCAGGAGAGGGGAAAAATATCAAGCACAGTCCTCCCCTCTCCTTACCTTCCCCCAGAGAATGCAGCTAACATCCGGTGCATCCTGGGCCGTGTGTCTCTGAGGAGCGGGTGGTATGTGACATGCCTGCGACAGAACAGAGCCC
Organism: Ambystoma mexicanum; assembly: GCF_040938575.1. NCBI lineage: Eukaryota > Metazoa > Chordata > Amphibia > Caudata > Ambystomatidae > Ambystoma > Ambystoma mexicanum. The sequence goes on along the minus strand of NC_090937.1, from coordinate 1,662,930,622 downwards.
TTGCCCTTTCAAATACTCTGTCACAGTCACCCCACGACAAGAAGCAGAGAGGCCTCACAACAAAAAGGGAAGGCTAGGCCATACTGCCAAGTGCTTGCCATCATTTCCAACAAAGATGTGTACACAGAGCACGAGGAAAAGGCCTGTCAAATCAAGATGGCCAAAACAGGAGGAGAGGGGAAAAACATCAAGCCCAGTCCTCCCCTCTCCTTACCTTCCCCCGGGCCATGCAGGGCCCGGGACACAATGCTCACGCTGCGGTCCGGAGCCCAGCAAAGAACTGAGCGAGGCAATCCCGCTCAACTGTGACCCCAAGCCCCGCAGGTGGCCCAGGAGCAGCGCCGCACCTGAGGGAGCCGAGGGCCCCGCCACACAGCCCCCCCCAGGGGGCCAGCAATCGGTGCTCCCTGGTGCCCCGCACCGGGAAGAAAAGTCCAACCTGCCGGAGGCAGGAAAAATTAAACTGAGTGACGTGGATGTGGGGGAGGAGTTATAGGAATTTAAAGAAATAGAAGAAGGTCCTGTGTCGGAGGCAGGGGCCTCATGAAGTAAGTACTGTGACGAGGAAGAGTGGACGTGGAGGTAATGTGTATTCTAAACTGGGACTTTAATTAACGGGACTGCTGCTCTGGGCCTACCGCTTTCTGCCTGACCTTATGTGTGCCTTGCTCCCTTTGCTAGACCACATCCCCATACAGAGCTGCAACTCGCCTCAAATTCGAGAGCGGGGAGTAACCCTTTCAGGGTATGAGCATAGCTGGTTGAAGAACATTTGACCTTTTACTTTTGACTAAATTGATCGTTTTTTTGGTCGAAATTCGGTCAAATGTAATTTCATCTCCATATGCTCTCCATCTCCCATTCTTAGTCTCCATCTCCCATTCTTAGTCTCCATCGCCCATTCTTATTCTCCATCGCCCATTCTTATGCTCCATCCCCCATTCTTATTCTCCATCCCCCATTCTTATTCTCCATCTCCCATTCTTATTCTCCATCTCCCATTCTTATTCTCCATCTCCCATTCTTAGTCTCCATCTCCCATTCTTATTCTCCATCTCCCATTCTTAGTCTCCATCTCTCATTCTTAGTCTCCATCTCCCATTCTTAGTCTCCATCTCCCATTCTTATTCTCCATCTCCCATTCTTATTCTCCATCTCCCATTCTTATTCTCCATCTCCCATTCTTATTCTCCATCTCCCATTCTTAGTCTCCATCTCCCATTCTTAGTCTCCATCTCCCATTCTTATTCTCCATCTCCCATTCTTAGTCTCCATCTCCCATTCTTATTCTCCATCGCCCATTCTTATTCTCCATCGCCCATTCTTATGCTCCATCTCCCATTCTTATTCTCCATCGCCCATTCTTATTCTCCATCGCCCATTCTTATGCTCCATCTCCCATTCTTAGTCTCCATCTCCCATTCTTATTCTCCATCTCCCATTCTTATTCTCCATCTCCCATTCTTATTCTCCATCGCCCATTCTTAGTCTCCATCTCCCATTCTTAGTCTCCATCGCCCATTCTTAGTCTCCATCGCCCATTCTTAGTCTCCATCGCCCATTCTTATTCTCCATCTCCCATTCTTATTCTCCATCGCCCATTCTTATTCTCCATCTCCCATTCTTATTCTCCATCTCCCATTCTTATTCTCCATCTCCCATTCTTATTCTCCATCTCCCATTCTTAGTCTCCATCTCCCATTCTTAGTCTCCATCTCCCGTTCTTATGCTCCATCTCCCGTTCTTATGCTCCATCGCCCGTTCTTATTCTCCATCGCCCGTTCTTATTCTCCATCGCCCGTTCTTATGCTCCATCGCCCGTTCTTATTCTCCATCGCCCGTTCTTAGTCTCCATCTCCCGTTCTTAGTCTCCATCTCCCGTTCTTAGTCTCCATCTCCCGTTCTTATTCTCCATCGCCCGTTCTTAGTCTCCATCTCCCGTTCTTATTCTCCATCTCCCGTTCTTATTCTCCATCGCCCGTTCTTATTCTCCATCGCCCGTTCTTATTCTCCATCGCCCGTTCTTATTCTCCATCTCCCGTTCTTATTCTCCATCTCCCATTCTTATTCTCCATCTCCCATTCTCCATCTCCCGTTCTTATTCTCCATCTCCCGTTCTTATTCTCCATCTCCCATTCTTATTCTCCATCGCCCATTCTTATTCTCCATCGCCCATTCTTATTCTCTGATGTCGTTTCTTCCCACCACCGTATCTAAATACCATATGCTCCCATCCTCAATTCTCGCTGCCAATGGAACCTTTTCTATCACCTTGGAAAACTGCATGTTTTTTGATCCTGACCTCTACTTCTGTCCCTCCTTTGACTCAGACAAGCTTGTCCACGTTTCCTTGCTGCTATTCCTTTTTTCCTCCCTGCTGGGTTCATGCTATTTACCCACACTGGATTGAGAATAAGCCATTTGTAAATGTGTAATAATACAGACATAAACAAATCCTTGAGCACTGTTTTGTGGAGAATGAGATCTACTCCAAATGGGACGCCAGGAGTATCACCGTTCACACGCGTGAGAGGAAGAGAAGTGAACTATATTCTACCCATGCAATACCTACCTGGTTAAACCTTTTTACAAGAGCATTTCTCTGTGGGAGGACCACCGCAGTGTACTTACATTTGAGTCGCTTGCTTTACGCCTGTTCGTTCAATAATGCACCTATAAACCGAGGCCCTTTTATCGCTCACAATTCCCGCTGGGTAACCTTCTCTCCTGGATACAGCACCGAGACATTCTACTGTGTACCGGGACGAGGAAGAAGCTTGCCGGAAGGTAACCCCCCACATCACACATCAACAGTGGTATTAGAACATTATTTATTTATTTTAGGCGCTACATGCCGACGGCCTCGGAGCGCAGCAGGCCGGAGGAGAGCGAAGAAACGAGGGCAGGTCAATGAACGGGCTTTTGTACGGGTGTTAAAGGCAGCCCCGTGTTATATAAATATTATCGCTTGAATTGGCTGCACATTGGTAATAGGTTTCCGAATCTAATCCAGCGTATGCAAATGAGAGCTTATTCACAGCAGCCACATGGCCCGCCCACCGGACCCACATGCGTCCACACACGTACAATTACTCTTCTTTGGACTTTTCACTATTTTCACCCTTACCTGCCCCCTTTCCTTCTCCTGCTAAAATGTGGCCCGTGTTTACCCTGGGCAGGACACAGGAAGCCATTGCCTGTAGGCGCTATAGACCAGGCACTTTGATTCTACTGTGGTGCGGGTCCGGCGCATGCCGGGTGCGTACTATTTACGGCCACTAGATGTCGCTCTCGGCGCGCGGGAAGCGTCCACATGAACAATTGTGCCACATCACTGTCACCCCACGGCTGCTGCGCCCCAGGTGTGCAATGCTACCTTCAGCCCGGTCCATCTTCCTGAAGCTGCCGTGACCTTTGCAGGCCTTCACCTTCCAGTGCTAATGATTATGTCAGCACACACTGGCACGCACCATCTGTGCCAGTCCACTGGCTCTCGAATAGAGCCAGGGTTGCAGGTGTTTGCCACCCGGAACAAGAACATGCAAATTGCGTCTATGCAACTACCTAAACCTGTATCAGAGGGCATCGCTCCAGCATGACCCATTCCAATCTGTGGAGTTTTATGAGGGGAAAAGCGAAACTACAAGTCCCAGAATGCAAAGGAAAAAGTGATTAAGCATCCACACACGCATGCTGGTATCTGCGAGATGGCAATACAACCTTTCACACGTTTTCGGAATTTGCGTGTGCTCTTTCAATATGAGAGAAACGTGGCATTTTCCATCTAGAATCACGTTTTTTTGTTGGTTCCCTTTTGTGCATTGGAGATGCCGCTATCATTGCAAATCATTGCAGATTTAATACAGTGGCTTAATTGAAAGAGGCGCGTGTTGTGCTGTGTTTTTGGTCATTCGGCATGTAAATGTGTTTAGGACTATTGGAGGGTCAACAAACACGTGTTTTTACGCTGGTCACAGACCCCCGATGAAGGGTCTGAAATGCACTGGTCATTGCTTCGAATCTGACTTCATTTGGTTTGTAATGAAGATATTAGAACTTTCGATAGTGTGTGCTTTACAGTGAGAAATGCACAGTGACCCCTATACATGTTATGCAGTAGGGTTACTACTGGGGTGCCCCCGGCACCAAGGCCGGGTTCCTTGCCACTACCGCTTAAGTGGCCTGCACTTAATATTGAATCAACTTGTCTATTAATTATTGAAAATGACTGCAGCAAAACTGCTGGTGACCACTCCCTTTTTATCTCGTGAGGATAGCTCAGGGACAACGTGCTCGCCTTGGAAGCAAGATGACACGGAGCACCACAGGTTCGATCCCCGGGTCCGCGCTTAGAAACCTCTGGGTATTAAGCGCATTATAAATAACCAATCGTATCAGATCATATCTTTTCAGTTTGTCGAGCATGCCATTGTGTGCCTTTCCCAACTAGTCTCATTGATGCCACTGTTGTGTTCCCGGTTCCCTTTTTACCAGATTCCTGTTGAAGAGGGCTTTGTGCCCACCCCCCTTCTCTGCCCCTCTGATGCCAGGTGTAGCTTGCCAAACACCGAAGCCAGTGACAACGTCATCTTCTTGTCGAGGGTGCTCACCTCCTCAGAGTTGTTAACTTGGAGGGCAGACAGGGTTTGGCGTCTGGAATAGTCTGTCGCAGAAATCAGTCTGCACGGTTGGAAACTGCCGCTGCACCTCCGGCATCACCTGCTCCTGCCCATCCCCCGCTGTAGGATGCACGGAACCGCCCGGTACCCTCCTGGCTCCACGCAACATCCACATCCAACAGTACGCCGATGACACGCAGCTCTACCTCAAGATATCCTAACTCAAAGCCATCCACAGGTTCAAGACTTGCCTCACGTTATTCCCGATCATATGTATAATGCTTACCTGAAGTGCATCCCCAAATTCCTTCTGATGACCAGCAACACCAGACACCATGACATCCAGACTTGGGTGTCTGCTGTGCAGCTCGAGGTCTTCACATGGGTTCGACATCGACAGACACCTCTCCTTCAAACAGCACATAGCAAGGAAAACAAACAGCCTGGAACCAACTTTCTCTCGTGCAGAAAACCAAGCTCCTCATCCCTGCAAACAACTTCAGATCTGCTGTCCCAGCCTTGGTCCTTTCCCACCTGAATGGTGGCAATGCCTTCTGGAAGGCCTTCCAGCGACTATCCTGGCATCCGTGAGATGTGTCCTAAATGCTGTAGCATGACTCATCAAAGGACTCGGCAGATTTCAGCACATCACCTCGACCCAGCATCCAACTGCACCGGCTCCCACTGGAAGATGGTATCCTCTTCGAATGCTACTGTGTCAGCTACAAGGCTGTCATCCTGAAGTTCCCACCCTACCTCACTGAGAAACTCAGCATCTCGGGAGGCCTGGGACCCACCAGAAGTAAAGACATGTGCAGACCTGAACTCACTGAGAAACTCAGCATCTCCGGAGGCCTGGGACCCACCAGAAGTAAAGACATGTGCAGACATCACCTCACGGAGAAACTCTGCATCTCCGGACGCTTACGATCCACCAGAAGCAAGGGCATGGGCTGACCTGAACTCACTGAGAAACTCAGCATCTCGGGAGGCCTGGGACCCACCAGAAGTAAGGACATGTGCAGAATTTACCTCACTGAGAAACTCAGCATCTTCAGAGGCCTGGGACCCACCAGAAGTAAGGACATGTGCAGGCTTCACCTCACTGAGAAACTCAGAATCTCCGGAGGCCTGCGATACACCAGAGGCAAAGACATGTGCAGACTTCACCTCACTGAGAATTGCAGCATCTCGGGAGGCTTGGGACCCACCAGAAGTAAGGACATGTGCAGACGTCACCTCACTGAGAAACTCAGCATCTCCGGAGGCTTGCGATCCACCAGAAGCAAGGACATGTGCAGACTTCACCTCACTGAGAAACTCAGAATCTCCAGAGGCCTGGAACCCACTAGAAGTAAAGACATGTGCAGACTTGACCTCACTGAGAAACTCAGCATCTCCAGAGGCTTGGGACCCACCAGAAGTAAGGACATGTGCAGACGTCACCTCACTGAGAAACTCAGCATCTCGGGAGGCCTGCGATACACCAGACGCAAGGACATGTGCAGACTAGACCTCACTGAGAAACTCAGCATCTCGGGAGGCCTGCGACCCACCAGAAGTAAGGACATGTGCAGACTTCACCTCACTGAGAAACTCAGCATCTTCAGAGGCCTGGGACCCACCAGAAGTAAGGACATGTGCAGACTTGACCTCACGGAGAAACGCAGCATCTCCGGAGGCCTGCGATACACCAGAAGCAAGGGCATGTGCAGACCTGAACTCACTGAGAAACTCAGCATCTCCAGAAGCCTGCGATACACCAGAGGCAAGGACATCAGCATCTCCAGAGGCCTGTGATACACCAGAAGTAAGGACATGTGCAGACTTCACCTCACTGAGAAACTCAGCATCTTCAGAGGCTTGCGATCCACCAGCAATAAGGACATGTGCAGACTTCACCTCACTGAGAAACTCAGCATCTCCGGAGGCCTGCGATACACCAGAGGTAAGGACATGTGCAGACTTCACCTCACTGAGAATTGCAGCATCTCGCGAGGCCTGCGATCCACCAGCAATAAGGACATGTGCAGACTTCACCTCACAGAGAAACTCAGCATCTCCGGAGGCCTGCGATACACCAGAAGTAAGGGCATGTGCAGACTTCACCTCACTGAGAAACTCAGCTTCTCCGGAGGCCTGCGATACACCAGAAGTAAGGACATGTGCAGACTTCATCTCACTGAGAAACTCCGCATCTCGGGAGGCCTGCGATACACCAGAGGCAAGGACATGTGCAGACTTCACTTCACTGAGAAACTCAGCATCTCTGGAGGCCTGCGATACACCAGAGGCAAGGACATGTGCAGACTTCACTTCACTGAGAAACTCAGCATCTTCAGAGGCCTACGGCCCACCAGAAGTAAGGACATGTGCAGACTTCGCCTCACTGAGAAACTCCGAATCTCCAGAGACCTGGGACCCACCAGAAGTAAGGACATGGGCAGACTTGAAGACAGACGGTATAGGAAGGACAGAACCAGAAGACAGGCCTTCTCTGTCTATGCTCCCAGACTCTGGAACCTCGTCCCCCTCAACACCAGACTCTCCCCCTCCTGTCTATATTTCATTAAGGAGCTCAACACCCCCTTCAGGAAATGGCACCTCCCTTACACCTAGGTCCACACACCCTCTATTCCCCACCTAACCAGAGACCCGTGCGATCTGTGCCCCTCCCCCATTTCCTGTCCTGATTGCTTGTAGATCCCTTGCTACCAAGTAGCCCGCCCTCCCCCTACTCAAATTGGTAGCAACACACGCCGGTGGCAAGTCAGACATAAGAGATGGACAAGAGGTCATGTTTCTTGCTTGGTGTGTTCTGTTTATGACCTCTCCAGTCCCTACTTCTGAGGAGACGGTTTCCCCATTCTACTCAACAAAAAATAACAAAACGGTGCTCGTCAGGATGCAAATGCCAAAAACAAACCCAATACCAAACCCTGTCCTCTATCGAAACCTAGTATACTTTAGAATCTGTCTCTGCCACTAATACAGTACATAAACAAAACAGTAGTCTGGTCAAAGACTCCCCCTTAACTCGGGTAATGGGGGAAGGTTTATGAGCCTGGCCCAAAGTTATCTTGGTTCTTCGTCAGCCCAGGTGCCTGGTTATATAGTCCCAGGTGGTGATTGGTCCAGGCTTCCACCCAAATATCCTTATTCCTTTCCCTAAGCATTCTGTCTGGTTAGGCGATTCCTATTTCAGCATTGTCCAAAGTCTTCCTGTGTATTCTCTCCATCTGGGATACCAAGGTCTGTCTGATTCTGTTTGTCTCTTTTCACCCTGTGGTATCTTGGATTTCAGCCTCACATGAGCGGTTTGGCTTCTCATCCCCTCTTGGGTTATCGGCTTTCGTGTCCCTGCACAGGGTTTCTCGGATCTCAGAGAGGTGTGCAGCTTGGGCTGTTGGGCTTCTCAGCCCCTCTTGGGTATCGGCTTTCACGTCCCTGTGTGGGGTTTCTCGGATCTCGGAGAGGTGTGCGGCTTGGGCTGTTTGGCTTCTCATCCCCTCTTGGGTATGGCTTTCACGTCCCTGCGTGTGGTTTCTCGGATCTCAGAGAGGTGTGCGGCTTGGGCTATTGGGCTTCTCGGTCTCTCTTGGGTTTTCGGCTATGCGCCCCTGCGTGTGGTTTCTCGCATCTCAGCCCAGCTTGGGATGTTTGACTTCTCCGACCCTCTTGGGTTATCGGCTTTCGCGCCCCTGTGTGGGATTTCTTTGATCTCAGCTGAGCTTAGGCTATTTGGTTTCTCAGCCCCTCTTGGGTTATCTGCTTTTGCGCCCCTGTGTGGGATTTCTTTGATCTCCGCCCAGCTTGGGCCATTTAGCTTCTCGGCCCGTCTTGGCTGATTGGATTATTCATCCCTTTATGGGTTTTCTTGTGGCATTTCGCCCCTCCTTTCCGCTTCTCAATATGTGCTTCGTACCTGTTTCTCAGAGGCTAGGCTCTGTGCGGGAGGCGGTCTCTTGGGTCAAAGCGGAACCGCAACTCCATCTTCTTTCTGGTCCTCTCTGTCAGGTCTTTGGCATTGGTTCCTCCCTTTGGTGCTCGAGAGGACTTTGGCATCGATTATGGTGGGCGAACGCGCCAGCGAAGGTGGCATGGCGGGCGCCGCCCCTTAGTGGGGGTTGCCCAGCTGACCTCCTCCCCCCACTCCTCATACGGGTCAAGGGGGGCAGGGATGGGGAGGGAACACGAGAACCCGCCCCCGGAAGCGGACGAGAGCCCGCGAAACGTGGGGGGCGGGGCAGGAAGCCGAGGGAGGGACCGGCCCTATAAAGGGACAGGTTACAAGTACCAGCACATTCTCCCTCTGTTTCCTGCCTCGCCTGTTCGTGGATTCCGGATTTCGTTTCCCACCCACCCAAAAACGAAATGTTTGTAATAATTTGTCTTTTGTTTTCCAGGTCGCCCAGCGGAGTTACATGGCGATCCCTTTAACGAAGCACTGGCAGACCCATAGGGGAATGATCAGCCAACAAGATTAGATTTACGGCGCCCCAGGAGTACTAGACTCGGGGGAGGCCTTGGGAAAAAGGGGAGGGATGCAGGGGACTTGGGAGCCAATTCCAAGCCCAAAATTGCGGGGGGGGGTAAACGAATAACAAACCCACAAACAAAACCATCAAGGGAAGTCGGTCGGGGGGGGAGCAAGAGGAGAATACGGGGGGCTCAGGTAACAGTGACAAAATAACAGCAAGAGGAAGTCTTCACGGAAGGAGGGGGGCATGAGGGGAGGGACGTGGGCGATCCAAGATAGGGCGGCAAGGGAATAGAGGGAACAGGGGGGAGGAAGCCAGCCCCAAGGAATAAGGGGGGGGGGGCAAGGACAAAAGCTGGGGGACAGGAGACTGGGTATGGAAGAATAGGGCTGGGAAGTCTGCCCCTGGGGGGAAATGGAGCTAGGATAGGGAGGGGCAGAAACGGCAGGGAGGGGAGGTCTGACGGGACCCGGAAAACGGGGTACCTGGTGAGTGGAGGAGCAAGTGAGGGAAGGAAGGAAGGAGAAGGGAGAGGGTACACGCTGGCAGGGGGGCACCGGGCCAGACTCCACAGGGAGGCCTGGGGGGGAGAGGGAACTGGGAGGATTTAGGGGCTCGGCAAGACGGAAGGGAGACCTGGGGGGCGGCATAGATAGGATAGGGCTTCCGGTACAAGCGGCACTTGGGGGACGGAGAGGGGGACAGAGTAGAGTAGAAAGGACTCAAACTAGACAGGCATCGCAAAGCGATGACCATATAGGCAGGCAGAAAGTTGTGGGCCGGCACCGGAGGGCGGTGTCGGCCTTAAATGTACGGATGTGGGATGTGTAGCGTTGGGGCACTTGTGGTGGTGCCGGTATAGGAACCTGAACACTAGCGAGGCACGGCGTGGCTGCCGGTTTTTACCTAGACCCAAAACCAGGACACGGTGCAAGTGTCAGGGGAGGGGGGGGCAGGGAATTCCCAACAAAGACCTAGAGCAAAAGGGGGGGCCTGGGGCAAAAAATGTCGGTCATGGGAAATCTACAAACGGCCAGGGGTAGAGAGGGGTGAATAGCAAGGGCCGGGCTCAACCTGAGGCGTCCACCGGACGAGGACGGTAAGTGAGAGGGGGGGGGCAAGGGATACCTAGGTAGCCGCACACAGAGTAGAATACGGATCGTCTGTAAGATAACTCCAAGACTTTATGCAAAAATAAAGCTGCTGAGGCATTTCACTCTTCCAACTTTACAAGGTGTCTGTGTTGTTTCTTTTTCAACATGTAATGTATGACATGTGCCGGTTTGCGTGGGGGTGGGGAGGAGAGGGGCCATGGGCCCAGGTCATGGAGGAGGGGGGAGGACGAGGCACTGGGGTGCCCACGCTAAGGAAGGGGCAGGTTGGCCGCTCGCTCTTGGGTTGGCCATGTTTTGTTTCTTATCTGCGGCTCTGAGCTTCTCGGGCTCCATGTCTTGATGGAGGAGGTTGCAGTATTCTGCGGGCGTCTATGTTCCGCTGGCCACCATGCCTTTGGTGTGGCGCTGCCTTCGGGCTCCTCCTGGAAAGCAGACGTTCCCTCCTCTGCACTTCTATTGTCATGATCTCTGCTTCCAAAAGGTCAGGGTTTTCCCAACTCCCTTGGAAGCAGATCCATAACCCAGGTTCCGAGTGCCAACCAGTCCCAATTGGGACCTTTTGGACCCAGTCCTGGCGCCAGTGGCACCAGGCTCATAAATATACCCAGTCCCAGCGCTGGAAGCGCCGGGCTCATAATGCTTGGGTGGACTTACCTGCAGCAGACCATGCTGCCTACTTGCCTGCCAGTTGAGCCTCTGATCCTCTTCTGTTTGGAACTACTTTTCCTGTTGGGTGGGGCAGGAGCCACTCCCTAGATTCAGAACACTGGAACTCTTCTGGAAAGCAGGAACTCTTTTCTTACCTAGGCGTGGCTGTGGAAGGAGACACCTAAGCACTACAGGAGGCTATTTAAACCACACCCGATGGATGAATCTTGCTTTGCGTTATTCTGCATCCTCTGCAGCAGAACGCTCATCGTGTCTTCTGCATCTGATCCTGGGCCTAAGGAAAAAGGCTTACCATCCTGAATCCAGTCTTCAGCAACACCTATAAAGACAAGAAAGAACAGGTTAGCATTACGGTCTTCAGTGACAGCGCTTCACTTACTTGGTCCATCGGCTGTCACCAACGCCTCGCGCTGCATTCCGGCATCTGAAAGACAAAGGCTTACCTACTCTTCGTGCGCTCCGGAGGTCTTCGCACTGCATTCCGGCATCTGAAAGACAAAGGCTTACCTACTCTTCGTGCGCTCCGGAGGTCTTCGCACTGCATTCCGGCATCTGAAAGACAAAAGCTTAACAACTCTTCGCACGCTCCGGAGGCCTTCGGCGCTGCATCCCGCATCTGAAAGACAAAACAAGGTGCGTTTAAAGACATTGGGGAACTTTAATACTCACGTGCCATTACTCCTTTCCACATCTAACCCAGTGGGTATTCCGGCACCCTGCAGCCGCTCCGAACTTGTACCTGCAAAATAAAAAGACAGTTAGAGCGCACCGTGAAGCAGGCAACAAGCGCTTAATTACGTGCTTCCAGGCGCTTCTATTCATCACACGGGCTCCATCTTCAACTCACTTCAGCCCGTCATCCGCCATCGCCGGAACCCTGCAAAACAAGAGACATCATTACTAAAGACTTTTAAAGACATTAGAATTACTCGAAACTTACCGTTCGTGCAGTAAACGACGGTCAGCAGTCCTCTGAAGTCAAGAGGCCTGCTCCCCTTATCCAGTGAAGAAACTGGTTACAGCACCCTGCCCCGAGGCAGATGGAGAGCACGGCGTTTACTTACCTAAGGTGAGAGTGTTAATCTTTGGGGTTCTACAGGAGAAGAGAAAGGGAAGAAGAGAGAGACATTCAATAACCCAGTTCATTAATCCCATATTTTCTATCTGCAGACATCTTACCCTGCGAGTCAGACATACAGTGCACAGAGGTCCAGCCCAAAGAGCCAGCCGTGTGTTACACATCACCTTTGAAGATACGGCGCCTCTACGGGAATCAGGTGAGCGTTACATCTATGCAGGCTTGCATCTCCACTCCTCTGGCTGGTCCTTCCCCTTGTCTCCGTCTCACGGAATCTTTATGCTCCTCCCTGGAACCAGGTGCGATAGTCCATTGGTTCCATGCTCCACGTAGAGAAGGCACCAATAACAGGCCAGAAGGTACACCAGCTTTTAAAGGGCTCTTTACAATATTGCCATGCTGAATTCCAATGTATCCAATGAGCCTTTGGTACTTGGAACATGAGCGAGGATGATTAAAACCCTGTTTGGGGCTTCCTTGTGGTGAAGCCCAGTGGGACCCCGCTTGCCCTGATAAGCATAGCTGTGGTCACCCCCCCCCCACCCCGGTCCCAAGGGTGGGGCCGCCCCTGGGGGAAAAGGGATTAATTCCCTGAATTTGTCCCATTCTCGGCCTTGCATCTCTGTTTCCCTCACTGTCCTTCCCCCGTAGCTTGCAAAGCGCACTGCTGTTTCCTGAAACGAGGCCAGTGCTCAATAAATAGCCCAATAATAATAATTATAATTATTATAATAATATTATTATTAATAATGATGTGCTCTGCCACTCCTGCCTCTCCACTTCCCTAGGTGATGTGCTCTGCCACTCCTGCATCTCCACTTCCCTAGGTGATGTGCTCTGCCACTCCTGCCTCTCCACCTCCCTAGGTAATGTGCTCTGCCACTCCTGCCTCTCCACCTCCCTAGGTGATGTGCTCTGCCACTCCTGCCTCTCCACCTTCCTTAGAGATGTGCTCTGCCACTCCTGCCTCTCCACCTCCCTAGGTGATGTGCTCTGCCACTCCTGCCTCTCCACCTCCCTAGGTGAGGTATTCTGCCACTCCTGTCTCTCCACCTTTCTAAGAGGCGTGCTCTGCCACTCCTTCCTCTCCACCTCCCGAAGAGATGTGCTCTGCCACTCCTGCATCTCCAACTCTCTAAGTGATGTTCTGCTGCCACTCCTGCCTCTCCACCTTCCCATGAGATGTGGTCTGCTATTCCTAACTCTCCACCTCCCTGAGAGATGTGCTCTGCCTCTCCTGCCTCTCCACCTCCCTGAGAGATGTGCTCTGCCACTCCGCCTCCCTAAGAGATGTGCTCTGCCACTCCTTCCTCTCCACCTCCCTACGAGATGTGCCCTGCCACTCCTGCCTCTCCACCTCCCTAAGAGATCTGCTCTGCCACTCCTGCTTCTCCACCTCCCTAAGAGATGTGCTCTGCCACTCCTGCCTCTCCACCTTCCTTAGAGATGTGCTCTGCCACTCCTGCCTCTCCACCTCCGTAGGCGATGTGCTGGCCACTCCTGCCTCTCCACCTCCCTAAGAGATGTGCTCTGCCACTCCTGCCTGTCCACCTCCCTAGGTGATGTGCTCTGCCACTCCTGCCTCTCCACCTACCTGTGAGATGTGCTCTGCCACTCCTGCCTCTCCACCTCCCTAGGTGAGGTATTCTGCCACTCCTGTCTCTCCACCTTTCTAAGAGGCGTGCTCTGCCACTCCTGCCTCTACACGTCCCTAAAGAGATGTGCTCTGCCACTCCTGCCTCTACACCTCCCTAAAGAGATGTGCTCTACCACTCCTGCCTCTCCACTTCCCTAGGTGATGTGCTCTGCCACTCCTGCCTCTCCACTTCCCTAGGTGATGTGCTCTGCCACTCCTGCCTCTCTACCTCCCCAAGTGATGTGCTCTGCCACTCCTGCCTCTCCACTTCCCTAGGTGATGTGTTCTGCCACTCCTCCCTCTCCACTTCCCTAAGAGATATGCTCTGCCACTCCTGCCTCTCCACCTCCCGAGGTAATATGTTCTGCCACTCCTGCCTCTCCACCTCCCTAGGTGATGTGCTCTGCCACTCCTGCATCTCCAACTCTCTAGGTGATGTTCTGCTGCCACTCCTGCCTCTCCACCTTCCCATGAGATGTGGTCTGCTATTCCTAACTCTCCACCTCCCTGAGAAATGTGATCTGTCACCCCTTCCTATCCACCTCCCTGAGAGATGTGCTCTGCCTCTCCACCTCCCTGAGAGATGTGCTCTGCCACTCATGCCTCTCCGCCTCCCTAAGAGATGTGCTCTGCCACTCCTTCCTCTCCCTAAGAGATGTGCTCTGCCACTCCTGCCTCTCCACCTCCCTAAGAGATCTGCTCTGCCACTCCTGCTTCTCCACCTCCCTAAGAGATGTGCTCTGCCACTCCTGCCTCTCCACCTCCCTAAGAGATGTGCTCTGCCACTCCTGCCTCTCCACCTCCCTAGGTGATGTGCTGTGCCACTCCTGCCTCTCCACCTCCCTAAGAGATGTGCTCTGCCACTCCTGCCTCTCCACCTCCCTAGGTGATGTGCTCTGCCACTCCTGCCTCTCCACCTACCTGTGAGATGTGCTCTGCCACTCCTGCCTCTCCACCTCCCTAGGTGAGGTATTCTGCCACTCCTGTCTCTCCACCTTTCTAAGAGGCGTGCTCTGCCACTCCTTCCTCTCCACCTCCCGAAGAGATGTGCTCTGCCACTCCTGCCTCTACACCTCCCTAAAGAGATGTGCTCTGCCACTCCTGCCTCTCCACTTCCCTAGGTGATGTGTTCTGCCACTCCTGCCTCTCCACTTCCCTAAGAGATATGCTCTGCCACTCCTGCCTCTCTACCTCCCCAAGTGATGTGCTCTGCCACTCCTGCCTCTCCACCTCCCTAGGTGATGTGCTCTGCCACTCCTGCCTCTCCACCTCCCTAGGTGATGTGCTCTGCCACTCCTGCCTGTCCACCTCCCGAGGTGATGTGCTCTGCCACTCCTGCCTGTCCACCTCCCAAGGTGATGTGTTCTGCCACTCCTGCCTCTCCACCTCCCTAGGTGATGTGCTCTGCCACTCCTGCATCTCCAACTCTCTAAGTGATGTTCTGCTGCCACTCCTGCCTCTCCACCTTCCCATGAGATGTGGTCTGCTATTCCTAACTCTCCACCTCTCTGAGAAATGTGATCTGTCACCCCTTCCTATCCACCTCCCTGAGAGATGTGCTCTGCCTCTCCTGCCTCTCCACCTCCCTGAGAGATGTGCTCTGCCACTCCTGCCTCTCCGCCTCCTTAAGAGATGTGCTCTGCCACTCCTTCCTCCCCACCTCCCTACGAGATGTGCTCTGCCACTCCTGCCTCTCCACCTCCCTACGAGATGTGCTCTGCCACTCCTGCTTCTCCACCTCCCTAAGAGATGTGCTCTGCCACTCCTGCTTCTCCACCTCCCTAAGAGATGTGCTCTGCCACTCCTGCCTCTCCACCTCCCTAAGAGATGTGCTCTGCCACTCCTGCCTCTCCACCTCCCTAAGAGATGTGCTCTGCCACTCCTGCCTCTCCACCTCCCTAGGTGATGTGCTCTGCCACTCCTGCCTCTCCACCTCCCTAAGAGATGTGCTCTGCCACTCCTGCCTCTCCACCTCCCTAGGTGATGTGCTGTGCCACTCCTGCCTCTCCACCTCCCTAAGAGATGTGCTCTGCCACTCCTGCCTCTCCACCTCCCTAGGTGAAGTGCTCTGCCACTCCTGCCTCTCCACCTACCTGTGAGATGTGCTCTGCCACTCCTGCCTCTCCACCTCCACAGGTGATGTGCTCTGCCACTCCTGCCTCTCCACCTACCTGTGAGATGTGTTCAGCCACTCCTGCCACGCCACCTTATGAAGAGATATGCTGTGCCACTCCTGCCTCTCCATGCTTTATAGGGAGTGTGCTACTGCAGCTTCTGCCTCTTTCTCTCTTGGTGATGTGCTGATGCCACTCCTGACTCTCCTCCTCTCTTGGCTATGAGTTGCTGCAGCTCTCGCCACTCCCTTTCCCTAGGTGTTGTTCTGCTGCCACTCAGGCCTCTCCCCCTCCCTAGATGATGTGCTGATGCCACCCCTGCCTCTCCTCCTCTCTTGGCTATGAGTTGCTGCAGCTCTCGCCACTCCCTTTCCCTAGGTGTTGTTCTGCTGCCACTCAGGCCTCTCCCCCTCCCTAGATGATGGGCTCTGCCACTCCTGCCTCTCCTCCTCTCTTGGCGATGAGTTGCTGTTGCTCTTTCCACTCCCTTTCCCTAGGTTATGGGCTGCTGCCACTCCTGCCTCTCCTCCTCTCTTGGCGATGAGTTGCTGTTGCTCTTTCCACTCCCTTTCCCTAGGTTATGGGCTGCTGCCACTCCTGCCTCTCCTCCTCTCTTGGCGATGAGTTGCTGTTGCTCTTTCCACTCCCTTTCCCTAGGTTATGGGCTGCTGCCACTCCTGCCTCTCCATGCTTTATAGGGAGTGTGCTACTGCAGCGTCTGCCTCTGTCTCTCTTGTTGATGTGCTGATGCCACACCTGACTCTCCTCCTCCCACTTGTGATGAGTTTCTGCGGCTCTTGACACCCCCTTTCCCTAGGTGATGTGCTCTGCCACTCCTGACTCTCCTCCTCCCTTTGTGATGAGTTGCTGCGGCTCTTGCCACCCCTTTCCTTAGGTGATGGGCTGCTGACTATCCCGCCACTCCACATCCCTAGGCAATGTTCTGCTACCACTGTGACCTACAGATGGGAACCTGGATGGCTCCACCTGATCTGTTTACCTACGTAACGAGTAGGCAAATAAAGTGTTAAAACAGTCCATATAAGCTACGTTGGAAGGGAAGAAAGGGTCAGAAGGATGGACTGAGGCGAAATTGTCAAAGTTGGACAAAATATGGATTAATGAAGAATGGTGGATGAAGAATGAGAAAGATGGGCAGAGGAGAAATAAAGAGGGTGACAGAGATTGTGTTCTCTTCACAAGGGATTACACCCCTGAGAAATGCTGGTTCTGCCTACCACCCAGTGGCAAGGGTTGCTGTTGGTGCGGGCAGGCTGGTTGGCTCCTGAGGGGTTCACACGCATTGAATTCATGGTTAGTGGTAACAGGTACATTGTTTTCATGGGGGGGGAGGGGCATTAAAATGTTCCCAAAATTATTACAAGTGACACCATGTATTGAGGGTGCCCCAAGTAAATTCGGGCAAGTGTGGGGGTAGTTCCTGAAAAACGTTTTAAAACATGTTTTGCAATTGAGCATTCTCCAGCACAATTTATGATAAAAATGGGATACAACATGAATCACAATTGGTTCTCTAGGGTAACACATGAAAAAAATCCTAAAGATTCCAAAGCAGCAATAGTACACAAGAGTATTTTATCCACAACATATGCCAGCATTTCCATTGTAAATCACTTTCATGAAGCTGTGCCCACATTATATGCCAGTATTGCTACTGTAAATCAATTTCATGAGCTGGCACCCACAATATAAGCCAGTACCACTGAACATCACTTTCATGAAGCTGCATCCACAAGCTATGCCAGTATTATGACAGTAAATCACTTTCATGAAGCTGCACCCTCAATCTATGGCTGCATTTTGACAGTAAATAATTTTCATGAAGCTACACCCACAATCTATGCCAGCATTCTGACAGTAAATCACTTTCATTAAGCTGCAGCCACATTCCATGAAGCTGCACCCACAACATATGCCAGCATTCTGACTGTACATTACTTTCATTAAACTGCAGCCATATGCCATGAAGCTGTGGGCACAATATATGTTAATGTTAAAGGGCATTTGTACCGCGCACTATCACCACCAGAGTGGTCCCCTGGTGCTCTGGCGGCTCTGAAAGAGGAGGGGAGGTTGAGTTAGTGGGAGGAAGCAGGAAAAGTGCAAGAGAGCAGTCCCTCTCCGCCCTCTTCATTAGTCGACGCTGCAGACAGGGAGAGATAGGACACAGGCATCAGGGCACTGTACAATGGACTCATACACACATGACAGTTGCACACAAGTGTCATTGTCAAACTTCAGACATGGCATCACAATCCCCAACACATGTCATTTCAAAACACACACATGAGCTATTCCACAGCCATATCGCAACAGCCAGCACCATCCATACACATACAACAGAATGACCAGGCAAAGGTGAGCCAGACATCACATGAGACACAGGGAGTGCACTAGACATGCACACACACGACACCACACTTACATGCATGTGTACACCTCCACCAAGTGTCGCAGTGATGAGATCGGCATCCATGTCACATCTGGCAATCAGACTTCTACATATCAGTCTCACATGCATCCATGTTGCATGACAGTTGCACACTTGTCAGATACACATACATGCACATGTACACAGTGCAGATACATGCAGCTGGAACCAACATCCATGTGTGACACCACAACCTTGACAACTGACATACACAGTCATTCAAACATGTGTGCTCACATATCTGCATTTGGCCTGCATGCTTACCGACAAATACACCATCCATGTGTCTCACACATGAAAGGACTCGCATGTGTCAGCCTCACGGCCCTGTACATACACATCCATACATGGCCCTACAAAACCACAGGTGCAACCTGCACACTACTGGCACACCACCACATGCACAGCTTCCAATCAGTATGCATGTACACTTACCGCTCGACTCCAGACGGGTCTGCCTCTCAAGGACCTGGACGTGGAGCGCTTGGCATATGCGTTCCAGGACCCTCATTTGGTCTTTCGACAGGTGGCCCCGGTGCCCCTTAGCATCCGCTGCCTTCAAGAGGCACCAGGCCCTGTTGAGGGTCCTGGACCTGAAGTCCTCAGAGCGCTTCTTGACATGATGGAATTTGCAGACTGCCACTCCCTCCGCGTTGATGGCAGTCACAGTGTCCGTCCAGATCCTGGTCCGGCCTTCCTTGCTGGCGCGCGACCTTCCGAAGAGGGCATCATACTGCCCCAGGACTTGCTCCACCAGGACACCAACTTCGGTGGCCGTGAAGCTGATGGCCCTCTGCCTCTCTGGCTGGGGGTTGCCAGTGGTCTCGGATGGTGGTGTGCCCGACATGGCAATCCCAGAGGCAGGAGTTGGTGGGCTACTGGGTCCTGGAGCTGGGCTGTGGAGCGATGGAATCCCAGTCGGGAGTCTTCGTTTCCAGCAGGGGTGGTCACAGCAACAGCACCCCTGGCTGTCATGCAGGCAGCAAATGGCAGGACACGTGGGCAGCAGGCAATCCGGCAGCAGCAGATGGCAAGTGGGAGCGTGCTCAGGGATCTGGGGGGCTGTAATTCGGCCTTCTGGGCAGGAGCGTGGTCTTCCGTGTGTGAATGCGTGGCCAGCTTGATACGGAGTGATTTGGCACGTGAAAATCTTGCACGTCAGCGTGTAATTCGAGGAAAGGCACGTCAGCGCACGTACGCGATTTCATTGGACCAAAGGCCATTCACGTGTAAGAGCGTCTGTGACGTGACGCACGCGGGTGTCTCCCTCATAGCACGTGATGACAGAGCACACGTGGAAAAGCTGCACGTCCGAGTGTCAGCGCGTGTAATTGGAGGAAAGGGTGCGTACACGCATAAGTGACGTGTACGTGTGGGCCGGTTTAAAAGGTACGTGTAGGACACCATTTCCTGTATGTGCTTTTTGTGGAGAGCGAGTGGGTGGATTCTGTACTTCTTGTCGGTTCACACGCTATTACTTCACAGCGTTTCAAGTTCGTACTCCCCGTTACCTCTGACAGCTTTCATTTTTCTACTTTTTTTGGGCCTGTTTCCTCAAACAGTGTTCACTTCTCCTTTTGTCCTGTCTCCTCAGACAGCGTACAATTCTTCTTTTGGCGGGGGTGTTGCCAACGCGCACACACGCGTATTTTTCACGTTCTTTTTCCAGGCAGACGTTCCGCACGTACTTAGCAACTGTGCTTGCCCCGTGTGTCGCGTACCCCTTCAGAGGTCATTGTAGGCTGGGTGTATTACACGTACGCTTATTTTTGTGTTTCTGGGTGCCACAGCATAGTGCGGGTTCATTTTTCCACGCACGTGGTCTACGAGGGGTTGCGTGCACATTTATTTTTGTTTTTGGGCTGCCTGTGCGTTGTGTGACCCGTCATCTTCCCCCAGGGGTCACAGACAGCCTTGTTAGAGCACTAGGGTACGATTTCCAACTAGTACCCTACCCCTTTGACCCCCAATTGCCCAGGACAATAGTTTACTGCTCCTCCCATACGCACAACAACATCAGTGCCATGGTTGAGAGGCGACCAAGCGGTAAGGGAGGCAAAGGTGGCCGACCTTCAAAAGGTGGACGTGGTGGGCACGGTAGGGGACATGGCCAGGATTTGCAGGGTGCCAGTAGACCCCCATGTGTGGAGGACCAATCAGGGACACCCATGCCCCTCCCCCCATGGTTGAGGGAAACGTGGCTGAGACCATCCCAGCTCAGCCCCTATTGGACCAGCCCATTGTGGCACCTGACCTGGCACAGGATGACTCCCTGGCTGACTTCCAGGTCAGCAAGTCTAGGCCACGTGTGGCGGTGCAAGTTGTCACCAAGGCACGTGGATCTGGGGCAGCTATGTCATCTGCTGCCCCAAGTATGCAGGGTGGTGAGGCTGCAGGGGCAGCTGCAGCTCCATCCGCCCCAGCTCTGACCCTCCCAGCCAGGACAGTGTCGGTCCTGGTCCATCATACTGATGTTCCCCCTGCCAACATCACACTTCAGACAATGCCTGCACCAAGTCCTATGGTCAATGTGCATTCGCACACTCCAACAACCCAGTCCACCGGTGATTCTGCCCCTACTGACCAGAGCGGCATTAGCCACTCTGGCTCCGCTCCACCTTCTAAAAAGAGGAAGAAGGGTGCTCTGGCACGACAGGCTGAGACCCCAGGCACGGCTACACATTCCGGCACGTCAAGGAAGCCTTGCTTTAATGACGCGGAGCTTAATGCACTTGTGAGCTATGTGTTGCAACATAGCCACGAAATGGTGGTGACTGCAGGGTCCAAGACCACACCTGATCAACGTAAGGCACACTTGCAGACCATCGCCAACGACATAAGTGCCCTTGGATTTGTGAGGCGCTCAGCTGATGATTGCTTCAAGCGGTGGAACGACCTGAAACGCAGAGCAAAGGACAAGCTGGCCTCAAGTCATGCCGCTACTCTGGTGACTGGTGGTGGGTCTCCACAAGAGGACAACGAACTCACTGAACATGAGTCTGTTGCTGGGACCTTCGTCACAGAGGAACAGATCCGAGGTGTGGGAGAACTACCCGATTATGAAACATTGTCCGGTGAGTGCCCATGCGTGTGTGTGTAATGCATGTGTATGTTGTTTGGGTGACGGGTTTTGATTGAGTGGCAGGTGAGGGTGTGTGTGACTGAGTAGTATGGGTCACCCATGTGCTTCATCCAAAACATTCTGCGGCCTTGAATTTGGGTGTGACACTATCCCTTCTGCCCACAGTAGTAATTTAGCGCAACATTACGGCAGTTGCCCTTGAGGTGGCATCATGCAACGTTGTTTGTATTTTCAGTGTTCTTTCAGGCTGATTGTTTCAATTCTCCCACTTTTGCAACATGTTCCTCAGCCCTATTGTGACATATGTGACATGCTTCTGTCAGTGAAGAACCCCACATAGGCCCACATGTGTCACCTTGGTAGTTGAAAGATTTGACCATTCAGGCTGAATGAGTATTGCCCTGATCACATGATGTTTTTGGGCCTGTTTGAATATGGAACATGCTAGTTGTTTCCTGTCATGTTGAAGTGCACAGCCATTGATGTGTACATGGCCCTGCAATCACTGTATTTTTGTACACTGGATGTGTTGCGGTGTGTGGCACATGGCGCATCTTTTCACACTATGTGGCATTTTTCATCTCTTCATGTCCATCTCACATGGATGGGTGACAGTACTCATTCACTGACATATGGATGTACTTGTGGAATGTACCATGGCTATGGTACATGCCATCTGTGTGATGGCATGTGTCATTTATGTGTATAGGACATGCCACTCACAGGCCAATGTGTGATGGCAGTGCTACCCAGCATGCAGCAAATGTGTTGCTCTTCCATCTTGGTGTCATCAGTGTCAGACTTTTGCCTCCCCTTCTAACTCTGTGACAGTGCATGCATGGGAGGGTTATAGTCATGTGGGACATGTGTAAATCATGTACTGGTTCTGTAGCTTGTCAGGCCTATTTGTGTGCTATGGTGCTAATGCCTGTTTCCATTTTCTGTCTTTCATGTTTTTGCAGGGGTTGACGCACTTGATGCTGGTGAGGTTGAGGAGATGGTGCAGCCCAGGAGGAACCTGAGGCACAACCGGCCACCAGTGGGGGACGTGGTGTGGTGGTGGGTGTTAACCCACTCTTGCTGCAGACGATACTGTCAAGGGGTGTCTCTGGGTGCACCTCCCCAGACCTCTATTCAGGTGTTGATTCGGATGATGAGACCTATGTGGCGTCGCAGGTAAGTGTTTCTGGAAGGGGTTCTGTTCTGTCCAACCCACCTGCACCAGGGGTAGAACCCTCTATGGGGATGTCAGTGTTGGTAAGTCTGCCTTTGGCGGTTACGCATGCAGGGTCACACTCCACAACATCTGATCCTGTTCCTGGGCCAGGAGATCAGAGGGGGAATACAGTCCTGCAGCCTCAGGCAGTGCCGGCACAGCAAGGCGCAGATCGCCTTGCCCCAAACAGGTGTGGTGCCCGCCGACGCTGTGGCCGTACGCCACCAGGCAATACCGCATTGGAACAATCCATTTACGGTATGGCAACCCAACAGGCAGCATCAGTTGAGATGATGGCTCAAGCAATGGAGAGGATGGCCACTTCCATTGTCCCCCCAGAGAGGCAGATAGAGCAACTACAGCAGGCAACAGACTCCATTTGCCAATCACACAGGGAGGACATGTTGGCGTCCAACAGGGACAGACAGGCGGCACTGGAGACTCTACGCCAATCGATTTCAATAGAGTCCCAGGGCCACAGGGAAGCCCTGAGGGTAGAACTCCATCACCTCAGGGAGACTCTTGTTGACTTTGAGACTTCCACTAACTTGAGGACAGAACAGCAGCTGGAGCGGCTCACACGTTCGCTCTCAGCTGAGATGCAGGCAACTCGGGAGGAGATCCGGGCATCACGTCGGGTGCTGCATGGGGATCTCCGCACTATAATCCTCCAGAACGAGACCTTCCACACCCGCATGCTTGCTGCCATTGAGTACCATACCAGGGCTTTGTGTGGGCTGCCTCCCATAGCACCACCACCTCCTGTGGCAGCAGCAGAGGATGTTCAGAGCGACAGCAGCAGTTCTCCCACATTGGCATAGCCGTGCAGGCCATGAGCCTAGGGAGGTGTTTTTTTTTCCCCAACATCCACACAGGCGGCTGTTGGTGCGCACCCTGTCCTCGGACCTCCTGGGTCCCCCCCCCCTGGCTCCCACATGGCCATTTTTGATTTTTAATTTTTGCTTTTTTGATTATTTTTTGACAGTGTGTTGCCTTGTGTGGCTCCCGTGAGCATCCACTGTATTCCGGCTGCGCACATGCAGGCTTGTCCTGAGTTTGGGTTCGATGCTTGGGTTCGTGAGACACACACCACTCCTGCTTCCCGTTTCCATGGGCTTGCAAAGGATGTGACCAAGTGACAGTGATGTACACAGTGATGTTGGGCTCCCATGAGCTGTGTGGGCAGTCTGTAGTCAATACTGTGTAGACATTCCTTGTGTATATTGTAGTTGTATTGTACACTGCATGTTGGAATTATGTATGCTTCTGCTTCCATGCCTCCCTCTGAATTTGCAGGTTCATTCCTCATGCCTTCACAAGGCCGTCTACTTTGAAGATGGAGTTCATGTTGTATGCAGTACACAGACAAGTTTTGAAGCCTGCAAGACTACAGTTGGAAGGGGGCGATGTGGTGGCATATTCAGGTTGTAAGACTACGACTACTTTAACTTAGTACTGTCATGTTTTAGTTATGTTTGAGCTTGTGTAGCTGCATTGTATTGTTGGTAAGTATTTGGTCATGTGTGTTGTTAGTTCAACATTACTGGGAGCATATTGTGTGTGGCCAGTTTCCATTAGGGACACTGTACTTTGTGACACTTGTGTCAGGTTTTCGGGATTGCTTTGTTTGCTCTCACATAGCATGACATGCCATGGTGTGTTGGGTGGTGGTGCTGGGGAGCGGTTGGGTGACATGACACTGTTCTCATGTTGTATTTTGCAAGGGGGTAATGCATTTAGCAGCATATGTGTCTTTTGATGACACAGCATTGGTGGTGTTTCTGTAGGTAGGGATGCACACATTGTGACACTTCCAGGTGACCAATCTCAGGCTGGTATGGTAGTGACAGTTGACTGTCCCTTGAGTCATCATCATTGATTGTCAGATGGTATGTGCCAGGGTTGTGTGCTCTCCACAGGGGTGTGATTCTAATTGAAGTAATTAGCCACCAGCTGCGTTCGGGCTGCCTCACCCCGTGCCCTTTCCCCTCCCATGCGCAGTGGGCGTGCATGTGGTTGGGAATGTGGGGGCACCACCATGTCCACCGGCAGGCCCCGGCGTGTTGCAACATTGTGCAGGACACATGCTGCCACTATGATCCTGCACACTGCTCGGGGAGCGTATAACAGCTGCCCGCCAGAACGGTCAAGGGAGCGAAAGCGTGACTTGAGCACTCCGAATGTGCGCTCCACTATGCCCCGGGTTGCAATATGGGCTGTGTTGTATCTTACCTCGGGTGGTGTGGTGGGGTTCCGAATTGGTGTCGTCATGTGGGTGCTCAGAGGGTAGGCACTGTCCCCTAGGGAGGTGGTGATGGGTATCATTAGTAGGGTTGTGCCATTACTCAGTATCTGGCATGCATGCATGTGCTGTGGCATTTATACTCACTGAGCAGCCATGTATCGCCATGCTGCCCAGCTTCTAGGTCCCGGTTTAGGGTTGACATTCAGTAAATGAAACTGTCGTGGGTGGACCCTGGATAGTTGGCATATACTGAGGTGATGATTCCCTTGGCATCACATACTACCTGCACGTTGATGGAATGCCAGTGCTTGCGGTTTCTATAGATGTGCTCTGGTGCCCTGGGGGGACGTAGAGCCACATGGGTGCAATCAATGGCACCTAGGAATTTGTAGAATTGTGCCACCCTGTAGAAATCCTGGATGGCAGCCTGCCTTTCTGCAGGTGTTCTGGGCAGGTATATGTGCCTGCGGACTGATGGGCGTGCAGTCATGATGGCCAAGACCTGGTGTAGGCAGCGTGACTGCGTGGCCTGTGACACCCCCCCCCCACTATGGCACTTGTCCGCTGAAATGATCCGGTGGCCAAAAAGTGCAGTACATTGAGGACCTTCTCCAGGGGGCTGAGTGCTTGGGAGCAGAGGGTGGGTGATGTGAGGTCATCCTCTCACTCACTGACCAGGTCGAGTATTATGTGAGGTGGAAACCTGTACCTCCCATACACCTGGTCATCAGGCATGCCAAAAAGGCTGGTTCTGGGTGTGAAAATTCTGGGCCTGACTATCCTCCTCCTGCGGTATCCCACGACCACTGCTGCTAGGAACGGTATGTTCATCCTGGCGTCTGAGCTTGCTTGTTGTTTGCGCGCACTTTTATGCTGCGTGGGTCCACGTACGCCTGTTTCCTGCTGGCGTACGTGTTTCCAGATTAGCGCGTCTTTTTTGGCCCGTGCGTGTGGGCGTTCCGCGCATTTGCCTCATGTACTTCCCCACCCACCCCAGTAATACACGTACCCCGCTCGCGCAGGCCCAATCACGTGTAAAACTTCCAGCGAGCCCCTGAAGAACACGTACCCCGCTCACCCAGGCCCAATTGCGTGTAAAACTTCCAGCGAGCCCCTGAAGTACACGTACCCTGCTCGCCCAGGCACAATCGCGTGTAACACTTCCCGTGAGCCCCTGAAGTACATGTACCCCGCTCGGCCAGGCACAATCGCGTGTCAAACTTCCCGCGCACCCCCGCAATACACGCTATTTTTGACACAGCGGGTGTCCGTGTTTGTCGCGTACCCCTTTGCACGACATTTGTCCTAGAGGGCCACAGTATGGGACATTCATAAGAGCTGTATATACAGGCTTTTTGTTAGCGCAGGGACGCCACCGCCTGCCTTCGTGTGGCGGACATGTGTTGATGTACATAGTTGACTTTTGGTTTGTGTCATGAGATGGCCATTTCACTGCTGGGGGGTGGGGGGTGCAAGGGGACATGAGTGGGGGCCTGCTGGCAGGTGCCCCTCAGTGCTGGGGGGTGGGGGTGCTATGGACATGAATGGGGGCCTGCTGGCAGGTGCCCTGCACTGCTGGGGTGTGGGGGTGCAAGGGGACATGAGTGGGGGCCTGTTGGCAGGTGCCCTGCACTGCTGGGGGGTGGGGGTGCAAGGGGACATGAGTGGGGGCCTGTTGGCAGGTGCCCTGCACCGCTGGGGGGTGGGGAGGCAATGGGATATGAGTGGGACATGTGTGGGGGCCTGTTGGCAGGTGCCCTGCACTGCTGGGGGTGGGGGTGCAAGGGGACATGAGTGGGGGCCTATTGGCAGGTGCCCTACACTGCTGGGGGGTGGGAGTGCAATGGGACATGAGTGGGACATGAGTGGGGGCCTGTTGGCAGGTGCCCTGCACTGCTGGGGGGTGGGGGTGCAAGGGGACATGAGTGGGGACCTGCTGGCAGGTGCCCTGCACTGCTGGGGGGTGGTGGTGCAAGGGGACATGAGTGGAGGCCTGCTGGCAGGTGCCCTGCACTGCTGGGGGGTGGGGGTGCAAGGGGATATGAGTGGGGGCCTGTTGGCAGGTGCCCTGCACTGCTGGGGGGTGGGGTGCAATGGGATATGAGTGGGACATGTGTGGGGGCCTGTTGGCAGGTGCCCTGCACTGCTGGGGGGTGGGGGTGCAAGGGGACATGAGTGGGGGCCTGCTGGCAGGTGCCCTGCACTGCTGGCGGGTGGGGGTGCAAGGGGACATGAGTGGGGGCCTGCTGGCAGGTGCCCCTCAGTGCTGGGGGGGTGGGGGTTCAAGGGGACATGAGTGGGACATGAGTGGGGGCCTGTTGGCAGGTGCCCTGCACTGCTGGGGGTGGGGGGTGCAATGGGGCATGAGTGGGGGCCCGCTGGCAGGTGCCCTGCACTGCTGGGGGGTGGGGGTGCAATGGGACATGAGTGGGGGCCTGTTGGCAGGTGCCCTGCACTGCTGGGTGGTGGGGGTGCAAGGGGACATGAGTGGGGGCCTGTTGTCAGGTGCCCTGCACTGCTGGGAGGTGGGGGTGCAATGGGACATGAGTGGGACATGTGTGGGGGCCTGTTGGCAGGTGCCCTGCACTGCTGGGGGGTGGGGGTGCAAGGGGACATGAGTGGGACATGAGTGGGGGCCTGTTGGCAGGTGCCCTGCACTGCTGGGGGTGGGGGTGCAAGGGGACATGAGTGGGGGCCTATTGGCAGGTGCCATGCACTGCTGGAGGGTGGGGGTGCAATGGGACATGAGTGGGACATGAGTGGGGGCCTGTTGGCAGGTGTCCTGCACTGCTGGGGGGTGGGGGTGCAAGGGGACATGAGTGGGGACCTGCTGGCAGGTGCCCTGCACTGCTGGGGGGTGGGGGTGCAATGGGACTGAGTGGGACATGAGTGGGGGCCTGCTGGCAGGTGCCCTGCACTGCTGGGGGGTGGGGGTGCAAGGGGACATGAGTGGGGGCCTGTTGGCAGGTGCCCTGCACTGCTGGGGGGTGGGGGTGCAATGGGATATGAGTGGGACATGTGTGGGGGCCTGTTGGCAGGTGCCCTGCACTGCTGGGGGGTGGGGGTGCAAGGGGACATGAGTGGGGGCCTGCTGGCAGGTGCGCTGCACTGCTGGGGGGTGGGGGTGCAAGGGGACATGAGTGGGGGCCTGCTGGCAGGTGCCCCTCAGTGCTGGGGGTGCAAGGGGACATGAGTGGGACATGAGTGGGGGCCTGTTGGCAGGTGCCCTGCACTGCTGCGGGTGGGGGGTGCAATGGGACATGAGTGGGGGCCCGCTGGCAGGTGCCCTGCACTGCTGGGGGGTGGGGGTGCAAGGGGGACATGAGTGGGGGCCTGTTGGCAGGTGCCCTGCACTGCTGGGGGGTGGGGGTGCAAGGGGACATGAGTGGGGGCCTGTTGGCAGGTGCCCTGCACTGCTGGGGGGGTGGAGGTGCAATGGGACATGAGTGGGGGCCTGTTGGCTGGTGCCCTGCACTGCTGGGGGGTGGGGGTGCAATGGGATATGAGTGGGACATGAGTGGGGGCCTGTTGGCAGGTGCCCTGCACTGCTGGGTAGTGGGGGTGCAAGGGGACATGCTGTTGGCATGTGCCCTGCACTGCTGGGGTGGTGGGGGTGCAATGGGACATGAGTGGGACATGAGTGCGGGCCTGCTGGCAGGTGCCCTGCACTGCTGGGGGGTGGGGGTGCAAGGGGACATGAGTGGGGCCTGCTGGCAGGTGCCCTGCACTGCTGGGGGTGGGGGTGCAAGGGGACATGAGTGGTGGCCTTTTGGCTGGTGCCCTGCACTGCTGGGGGGTGGGGGTGCAAGGGGACATGAGTGGGGGCCTGTTGGCAGGTGCCCTGCACTGCTGGGGATGCAAGGGGACATGAGTGGGACATGAGCGGGGGCCTGCTGGAGGGGTGGGGGTGCAAGGGGACATGAGTGGGGGCCTGTTGGCAGGTGCCCGGCACTGCTGGGGGGTGGGGGTGCAAGGGGACATGAGTGGGGACCTGTTGGCAGGTGCCCTGTACTGCTGGGGGGTGGGGGTGCAATGGGACATGAGTTGGGGCCTGTTGGCAGGTGCCCTGCACTGCTGGGGATGCAAGGGGACATGAGTGAAGGCCTGCTGGCAGGTGCCATGCACTGCTGGGGGGTGGGGTTGCAAGGGGACATGAGTGGGGGCCTGTTGGCAGGTGCCTTGCACTGCTGGGGGTTGGGGGTGCAATGGGGCATGAGTGGGATATGAGTGGGGGCCTGCTGGCAGGTGCCCTGCACTGCTGGGGGGTGGGGGTGCAAGGGGTCATGAGTGGGGGCCTGTTGGCAGGTGCCCTGCAATGCTGGGGGGTGGGGGTGCACGGGGACATGAGTGGGGGCCTGTTGGCAGGTGCCCTCCACTGCTGGGGGGTGGGGGTGTAATGGGACATGAGTGGGGGCCTGTTGGCAGGTGCCTTGCACTGCTGGGGGTGCAAGGGGACATGAGTGGGGGCCTGTTGGCAGGTGCCTTGCACTGCTGGGGGTTGGGGGTGCAATGGGGCATGAGTGGGACATGAGTGGGGGCCTGTTGGCAGGTGCCCTCCACTGCTGGGGGGTGGGGGTGCAATGGGACATGAGTGGGACATGAGTGGGGGCCTGTTGGCAGGTGCCCTGCACTGCTGGGGGTGCAAGGGGACATGAGTGGGGGCCTATTGGCAGGTGCCCTGCACTGCTGGGGGGTGGGGGTGCAATGGGACATGAGTGGGACATGAGTGGGGGCCTGTAGGCAGGTGCCCTGCACTGCTGGGGCGTGGGGGTGCAAGGGGACATGAGTGGGGACCTGCTGGCAGGTGCCCTGCACTGCTGGAGGGTAGGGTGCAATGGGACATGAGTGGGGGCCTGTTGGCAGGTGCCCTGCACTGCTGGAGGGTCGGGTGCAATGGGACATGAGTGGGGGCCTGTTGGCAGGTGCCCTGCACTGCTGGGGGGTGGGGGTGCAAGGGGACATAAGTGGGGGCCTGCAGGCAGGTGCCCTGCACTGCTGGGGGGTGGGGGTGCAAGGGGACATGAGTGGGACATGAGTGGGGGCCTGCTGGCAGGTGCCCCTCAGTGCTGGGGGGGTGAGGGTGCAATGGGACATGAGTGGGGGCCTGTTGGCAGGTGCCCTGCACTGCTGGGGGGTGGGGGTGCAAGGAGACATGAGTGGGACATGAGTGGGGGCCTGCTGGCAGGTGCCCTGCACTGCTGGGGGGTGGGGGTGGAGGGGGTCATGCGTTGGTGATCAGTAGTGCAAGGTGACGTGTGGCTTGGCTGGGGGGCATGCCCATGGTGGATGGGCTGCCTGGGGGACATGACCAGGGGTGCCTGGTAGTCCCCTGTGGTGTGGGCTGCCTGCAGGGGCCGTGGAGGGTGTAGAGGGAACACCTGAGAGGACCCACACTGCCAATTCACGTGTAGGACTCCCCTGCACCCCAGATATACACGTACCCCACTCGCACAGGGCCTGTCACGTGTGAAACTTCCCGCGCACCCCCGAAATACACGTACCCCACTCGCCCAAGGCCAATCGCGTGTGAAACTTCTCGCGCACCCCAGATTTACACGTACCCAGACCAATTGCGTGTGAAAATTCACGCGAACCCCAGGAATACATGCACCCCACTCGCACAGGGCCTATCGCGTGTGAAACTTCCTGCAACCCCAGATTTACACGCACCCTGCTCGCCCAAGGCCAATCGCGTGTGAAACTTCCCGTGCACCCCCGAAATACACGCACACGCTATTTTTGACACAGCGGGTGTTCGTGTTTGTCGCGTACCCCTTTGCACGTTATTTGTCCTAGAAGGCCACAGTATGGGACAATCATCAGAGCTGTATATACGTGCTTTTGGTTAGCGCACATTTTTTTCATGCACAGGGACGCTACCACCTGCCTTTGTGTGGTGTACGTGTTTAGGCCTGTGCGCGTCTTCGCCGGTGCGCTGGTTTTCCCTATTCGATTCCATGAATACGTGTTGTAGGCGAGCGTGTGGGCGTTCCGCCCACTTGCCTCCTGTACTTCCCCCGTGACGCCCACATTTTACGCATTGTTCCCCATTCCGTGTGTCACGCCCCGTGTTACGCCTACTTTTGTTATGTGCGCCGCGCTATGTGCGCTTTCGCTGTGGCCGTAGCGCATGCCGTTAGTTGACCTGTGCGCCACGCAGATTTTCAGCGCACATCCCACATTTTACTCACGCACGGACTTCCATGAATCGATGTGCGTGGGTTCTACTGCGATTTTCGCACTTGCACTGCGATTAGCACGGTTTTGCACGCTTGCGTGGGAATTTTCAGCGCACATTTATTCCATGAATCGGGCTGTATATCTGCTGATTGCTTCAGTGCTATGAGGTCACTTGGCGCGACTGCATAGAAACTGAAAATAAGGCATTGCCCTGCCCAAGCCGAGATAAGACTGTAGCAGCAGCCTGTGCAGGCCAGTTGAAATAATTTAAATAGCTGTGTGCACAGGTGGGTCTGTGAGTGTGCACATGCGCATGCACGAGTGTGTGTGTGTGTGTGTGTGTGTGTGCGTGTCTATGTCAGAGCGGTCTATCACTGTATATGTTTGGTGGCAAGACCCAGAGTTGTGAAAGTTATTTATAGTGAAAATGCCACCTTATTTTATGTGTGCACTGTCATCAAAGTGGGAATTCTGGCATATATTGTGGACCCCTGCTCATGAAGGTGATTTACAGCAGCCATACTGGCTCAGGAAATTCAGGAAATCACTAAAAACCTGGCTCTTCAACACCACAGACTGAATCTGGAAACCGAAACTGGAAAAAGGATGACTAATCCGGAAAGGACACGGACATCCCCGACCCGAGAGGGTAGCTCCCACGGCACCTGACCGGGTGACACCGGATAGACTGGAACACAGGCGGCACGCATGAAGACTGAGCCAACTCCCCCAGACAATCCCACCAACATTTTCGCCGTCCCTTAGTTACCGCCAGGTACCACAGTGTTGTGGAATTGTCGAGATATTGGCAATCACCACTCTACCTGAGAGGTTGAGATTGGCAGGTGCACTGGCCACAGGAGTATGAAGGGAGGATAAGGGGAGCTATGAGAGAGCATGTTAGAGGTGGGGGCCAGAGGAGTAAGGAACCTTGTATGCCAGTCGGACCCAGATCAGGACAGAGCCGCACCAGGGGAGACTGCGCAAGCCGAGCACCTGAATTCAGCATAGAGACGCAAACTAACCAACCCTACTAACAATTTCCCTTTCTGCATACACCTCTCAAACTCCAAACCAAACACAACCAAAATCTACAGAACAACAAACCGCACAGACTTCTCTACATTGCAACAACAAAACAAAAACAAGCATAGTCTTGCACAACATTACACGATGACTACCGGCCGCAAACACCCCAGGCCCAGCCAACGGACCCACCGGGCTGAGGCCGCCAACAGCACATCACTGTGCTGTGGAGCACAGCGGCAGGGATCGCACCGCCAGCCGGAGACGCAAGGCCCGGCTCCCCTCCCAGGTTGTCATCTCGTCGGGGAGTGAGGAGTCCGGTGCCGCGTCCCAGCTGCCGAGGGGAGGTCCAAGAGGCAGAGGTTGGAGTTGGACTCCTCGGCAGCCGAAGGGGCAGCTGAGACCCCACAGGGCCTGACGGAGGAAGATGGCACGGAGTCATCCAGGTTGGTGGGGGGTTTGGTGGAGGAGGAGGCCATGGAAAGGACACACACAGGGTCTGGAGGTGGGGATTCCACTGGTACTAGTGGTGCAGTGCAGGGGCAGGGACAGGAGGCAGCACAGGCTGCCGCAGAGGTGCCTGTGTGTAATCCTGTCCCCGATCCTGTGACTGCATCATCTTGCACCAGCAGGGATACCTACATCCAGACCCGTTCTCAGGGAGGGGATTGGCTTACACCAACTGGCCTTCCTCTCCCTGCTGATGTGACTATCCGGCACCGGGTTGAGCCTGTCCTGGGTGGGGTGGCGTTGCGTCAACGTGCCATGCGAGCTGACCTGCAGTCTTTTCATGAGGAGACTGCACGTCTTCTCGCATGGCTCGTTGACCGCGTTGACCCACTTGGACAGCTCACCAGGGCCGGATTCCTCCGTTTTCTGGACCTTGGTCCGACCCCCTCCTCAACTGAACCCGCTATGCGCCAGTCGTCCTCCGTGCCATCTTCCCACCCATGTGTCACCTGGGTGCCCTGTGGAGCTGCCTCTGACCCTGCGGCCAGGCTGGTGGAGGACACATCCCTGCCACAGTCGGGAGTCGGACGTCCAGCAGGGGTGGCCACCTCAACAACTGCACCCCAGCTGGAGGAGGATGTGCTGGCAGCAGGAGCCAGGGCACAGGCAGCGGCACAGCAGCAGCAGCAACAAGGTGGGAGCCATGATGGCTCGGGGCCTTCATCATCGGAGGGGCAGGCATCGGCCGGAGGGCAGGAGGACCCTGGACGGGAAGTGTCTTCCGTGTGGCAGTGGTTGGGCCATGCGATAGATGCGGAGCGGCAGCGGGTGGAAGAGGCACGGCTCACGATGGTCAGGGCGGAGAACTCCATGCGTAGGGCCCTGAGGCGGGCCGAGTGCCTCGAGGCTATTCGCAGGGACCTGGAGATCCAGATGTCATCGTCCCTGCGAACCCTCTGGGCCATAGAAGAGGACCGCCTCCGGGACATCGAGCAGGAGTTTGATGATGCCCTGGCCCGGGACATCAACAAGTGAGCTGTTGGACTTGCCCGCTGCCCTTGTAAATAGTTAGTTAGTTGGTATTAGGTTTCCTTTCGTTTTTTCTTTATTTTGGACCGCTTGGACAATGCACCACATTTTTGTATATAGTTTTTTTTATTAGGTAGTAGTTTTTGGTAGGTTTCATTTCTTCAGTTGGGCTCATGGACCCTGGATTCTTCAATTGTACATAGTTCTACATTGGATTCATCTTTTTTAATATTTTTTTTGTGTTCACCATGGAGCAATGGTTTTTACTTTTTATTTTCCCTTGGATTTGATTTTTTGGACTGTGACTTTGGACAACATTTCTTTTTGGATTTCTTTTGCTTATTTTTTCTTGATTTTCATTATTTATCAGACATGGACCATTTCTTTTGTTATTCCCATTGTTGTGTGTTTAATTTGATTTACGTTCATGTTATCTTTAATATACATTTTTTTATACTTCCATTTGTGGCATTATCTCATTGGTTTCATGCATGTCATGATATGGGTTTTGACATTCACTTTGACATGAGTGGGGGCCTGCTGGCAGGTGCCCCTCACTGCTGGGGGTTGGGTGTGCAAGGGGACATGAGTGGGGGCCTGCTGGCAGGTGCCCTGCACTGCTTGGGGGTGGGGGTGCAAGGGGACATGAGTGGGGGCCTGCTGGCAGGTGCCCCGCACTGCTGGGGGGTGGGGGTGCAAGGGGACATGAGTCAGGGCCTGCTGGCAGGTGCCCCGCACTGTTGGGGGGTGGGTGTGCAAGGGGACATGAGTGGGGGCCTGCTGGCAGGTGCCTGTTAGGGAGAATTCTCTGTTTAGGCTGAATTTCCTAACCTAGTGAGTCCCCCAGCAACTTTGCTGGATTTCTGGAGTTTGTTTTTTTCCATCCGGCCAAGAGTGAGACTCTTTTCTCCCACTCTTGGACATGAATGTGGTTGATTCCTGTGAATGTAAATGTGTTCTATGGGCTATGGGGTCTTTTACACCAGAGGGTCTCATGTGTTTTACTATGTGTGTTACACCGCACCCTCCGTGCCGTAACACTGGGGAGTCCTAGAGGACCCCCACCATAGACTCCATACCCTGGGACTGACTACTGTCTCTCAGGGCATGTAAAGTCACCATTGGCTTTACTAGACCTAAATTTACTAACAGAACTAGTATAAACAATCCTATTGTGGACGTACTAGTAGGGGTAATTCGATTACCCCTGGGTCTGTTATTCGAGGGGGCACTGTCCCGTCCCCCCCGTCGAGTTTTGGCTGGTGGCAGTGGAAACTACTTGTTATATTCGACCCCGAATATAATTCTATGGGATTCTTCCCATTGTTGGAGGCTAATACCTTTTCCCGTTAGTCTCTAACATACCGCCGGTTTATTTGTCTTAAATAAATCTACCGGTCGGTATTTTCTGCCAGAACTCGGTTTTTAAAATGGCGTCTGTGTTCACCTCTGTAACTCCGAACCAAAGGTTGAGCCCTTTGTTCCACTTTTGGCGGGCTTCTGCACAGAAGCTCTCCAAAGTGGTGCCATTCTGTCTGGATACCACAGGGTGTGTGGGAGGGGGTTTAGGCACCCTGGACTGAGTTGCCTTGCCAACTCAAGTCGCACTCTGGTGTGATTGGCCCAAGTGGTGAGCCACCCCGCTCACCACTTAGCGTGTTTTGATTGACAGCTAGGCTGAATGAATGGGGGTTTGCTGCATAAAAGCAGGGCTTTTGGGACTGGATCTTCAGAAGTCGCCACAGGACCTAAGAATCCGACGAGGGTAAAGCTGAGCCGAACTGCAACGACGACACCTCCGGTGGAGCCCTGCTGAACCGTCTCACCACTTCCCAACGACAGAGGAGATCTCCCGGCTGGAGAGTCTTCTTCCCCTGACTGGTGGGAACAACCAGTCCCTTTGCTTTTTCTTCGCTTCCAGGGCGTAGTGGTCGAATTTCCCGTGCTGAGCACCCCGGCAACCGGATAGCCACTAGCCCATACTGCGACCAAAACGTGGTGCCTTGTGACGGAGCGCTCCGCGGCTGGTCTCTTCCCTGGTGGTGCAACGATCTTCAACTTTCCTTCGACGACGAGATCATCTCATCTCTTGGAAAAGCCCCAACTTGCATCCACCACCAGGAACAACTGCCCCCGCCGGAGCTGTCTCTTCACATACAAGGTACCGTGTCCGCCTGGCTTCCCTTGTGACGGTAAGCGTGAGGTGTCTTAATCCTTGCCTCTCCATTTGGGTCGCCTCCAGACCTTCTTAACTTTTTGTTCTAAACTGGTCCAACCTTTCTGTGACAATTTGCTACAAAGACTCGAAGTGCATTTCCACTGTGATACTTTTTGGGACATATTGCCTTGCCTCTCTCCGAGTGGGCCTGCCCTCTGAACTTTGTGATCCACAGTAGACCCTGCCTTACTTGCCTTGCATTTGCTTCGAAAAAGTGCTGGTACCGAGTTGGTTTCATACCCTGCCTTTTCTCTCCCGTTCTAACGAATATTAGAGTGCCATCTAGGTTAAAGCATTCACCTCTGTCTGCAAATATGTGGTGCCGTTGAACCCAGACTTGTCGAAATATTGTTAGAGGAGTGAGATACTTATAGTAATTGTAATCGAAGTTGTTTGCAAGTGTGTTTTTCATAGATGTGTTTTTATAAATAAATAACTATATATCTTTACACCCAAGCTCTGTTCCGTGTCTGCTTGTTCTACTGTGTAAATTGCCCTATTTTGTATACTCCACATACTGCCTAACTCTTCTTGAGGGAAGTCTGACTACTCAGCCACAGCTACCAAGTGAATCTGTGTGGTACAGACTGCTACCAAGTGGGTTTACTGCCAAACACCGGTAGGCCTAAATCTTTTGCAGTGGTCCCAGAGGGAACTGCACAGGTTTCCGCTTAACAGTGCCCCTCAGTGCTGGGGGGTGGGGGTGCAAGGGGACATGAGTGGGGGCCTGCTGGCAGGTGCCCTTCACTGCTGGGGGGTGGGGGTGCAAGGGGAGATGAGTGGGGGCCTGCTGGCAGGTGCCCTGCACTGCTGGGGGGTGGGGGTGCAAGGGGACATGAGTAGGACATGAGTGGGGTCCTGCTGGCAGGTGCCCCGCACTGCTGGGGGGTGGGTGTGCAAGGGGACATGAGTGGGGGCCTGCTGGCAGGTGCCCTGCACTGCTGGGGGGTGGGGGTGCAAGTGGACATGAGTGGGGGCCTGCTGGCAGGTGCCCCTCAGTGCTGGGGGGGTGGGGGTACAAGGGGACATGAGTGGGGGCCTGCTGGCAGGTGCCCCTGACTGCTGGGGGGTGGGGGTGCTGGGGGACATGAGTGGGGGCCTGCTGGCAGGTGCCCTGCACTGCTTGGGGGGTGGTGGTGCAAGGGGACATGAGTGGGACATGAGTGGGGGCCTGCTGGCAGGTGCCCTGCACTGCTGGGGGGTGGGGGTTCAAGGGGGGTAATGCGTTGGTGAGTACTAGTTCAAGGTGACATGTGGCTTGGCTGGGGGGGCATGCCCATGGTGGATGGGCTGCCTGCGGGACATGACCAGGGGTCCAGGGTAGTCCCCTGTGGTGTGGGCTGCCTGCAGGGGCCGTGGAGGGTGTAGAGGGAACACCTGGGAGGACCCACACTGGCAATTCACGTGTAGGACTCCCCTGCACCCCCGAAATACACGTACCCCACTCGCACAGGGCCTATCGCGTGTGAAACTTCATGCGCACCCCAGTAATACACGTACCCTGCTGAAATCACGTGTGGAACTTCCAGCGCACCCCAGAAATACACATACCCTGTTGAAATCGCGTGTTAAACTTCCCCGCTCCCCAGAAATACACGTACCCTGCTGAAATCGCGTGTGGAACTTCCCCGCACCCCAGAAATACACGTACCCTGCTGAAATCGCATGTGGAACTTCCCGCGCACCCCAGTAATACACGTTCCCCACTCGGCGTTTGCTGTTTGGCAGCCCTGTATACTGGTCCAGGGTTAGCGCAGCCCTTTGCGCTGAATTGGGAATTTTGATGGCTTTTCCTTGCGCGAGGGCGTTCTTGGGGGCGTAACTGGCGCTGCTGCAGGGTCGCTGCGCCACGGCTGGTTTTGGAGGCTAAAATCTATGAATACGCTGTGCGCGGAAATCGATTTTAGCGCACGCGGCTGGCGCAGACATTTGCACGCGCACACTGTGCGCCAGCCGCATGCGCCACTTTTGTGCGATATTCTGTGAATTACCCTGTTAGTTATGCCGAAAATGCACAGCGCTGGGGAACAACTAGCACGTTGTCCAAGTTTCTAGTGCTGTGTTATCCTCATCCATAGCATATGCAGATGTGAGGTGGAGAAAAATGCTGACATGATGGCAACCTTGTCAGAAGTCTCTGTGAAAAGGCTTCTGTGATTTGCACGTCTCACCGCTAACACGCTCATCCTTCTTTCCCTCTGGCAGATATGATATCTTGGAATCTTGCTGCGGGTGCAAATACATTATATGATGTATGTTAGCATTGCCATGTCATTTATGTCCAGGAAATCTGTCCGGCAGCTAATTTAATTTACAATGGTTCTGAGGTTTTCAGGATTATGGCGGGGCACTGCCTAAAATGGTGGTTTTAGAAAAGCAGTAGCAGCAGCTGCGCGCAAATCACTATTCCTAAAGTCTAAGATTGCGCTCAAGTAGCAATGGCTGTTCTGAAGTACGCCAGATAACCAACTAATACTCGCATTCCACCTAAAGCGAAGGTCTGAAGAGCGCTCGCCTCTAGACCGGGATGGAATGATCGAGAATCGCCATCAGCGAGTATCATTGTGAATGGTCACCTGCGTCCTCTTAAGTGTGGGAAAGAGGTCAGAGGATTCCTTGATGGGGCCTCACAGCCACCAAGGCACATCAGCTCAATGGTAACACCTCTGATGTCAGAGTTGGTGCTCGAGCTGGCCTTCTGGTTCGGAGGCACGAGACATGCGGAACCATAGATGCATGGATGGCACTCCCACAAGGCCAGCTCCTGGTTACGCTAACATATCATCAGTGATTGACCATCGCTGGGTTGATTATCACTCACTTCAGGAAGTTCAGGCATGCTTTAGTACTCCTCACCCTGGAAGTGACCCGGATCTGATTATGCTGGTCTGGTCAAGTTCTGATCAATTTCCTCTGAGTGTAGACCAGAACCTTTACATGCCTGGCCCTGAAAGAGATGTTTCTCGCCCTAGACTACGGAGCATGTAGAGCTGTATTCTTGCTCAAACAAACCGTGCCAAAGGGGCGACAAACGATGCACATAAAACAATGAAATATAATGCCCTTCATCACAGACCTCCAGCAGGGGCATAAGAAAGAGTAAAGGTGCGCCCTGCCTTCACGCAGCCAGAAATAAGACCCTAGTTGCATTTATGCTCTTCAATGAAACTTAAGTGTTTACTCAAGAATACAAACGGCGAAAGGGCGAGTACTGTGCTGTTTTGCTGCAGTGTTTTTAGCGTGCCCCTTCTGCAGCTTCTACAACGACAACACCTGGAGGTGCGTGTGCCTTTGTCAGCAGGACCAGCTGACTTTAAAAGAGCCGCCTCCTCGCCCTTGCGGCGTTAGCCCTCTGCGAAAGGGCGAGTACTGTGCTGTTTTGCTGCAGTGTTTTTGGCGTGCCCCTTCTGCATCTTCTACAACGACAACACCTGGAGGTGCGTGTGCCTTTAAGTCAGCAGGACCAGCTGACTTTAAAAGAGCAGCCTCCTTGCCCTTGCGGCGTAAGCCCTCGGCGAAAGGGCGAGTACTGTGTTGTTTTGCTGTTCTGGTGGTCTGCGGCGAAGGGTGGTCTAGTTTAAGTTTGATACTGCAGCAGCACAGATGATTGGTGACTCTCCCGTACAGACTGCCTCGTCAACTTTTATAGTCATGCACCCTGTTAAGACTCGTGCACAGTCAAAGAAAGGGATTTCCACGGACTCACAGCAGGCTCCCGCAACTAGGACAGCAGCTCAACGCCACGGCTATAACTCAACGTCAGTAAGTACACCACGTATGCAAGGCGCAGTGACATCTGATGACACATTCATTATTGTTGAAACCGAAGCTGATAATTGTGTAATCATCGCTGAGGCCGTACCTGCTGCAGCTGTGATAGAGTCTGAATTGCTCACGTCGCCTGACAGACGTAATGCAGTAAATAGTAGCAACGTAAAAACGCAGATCTTACATTCAGAACATTTCGCGAACACTGCTGAGCACCCTACTTATTACCCCACTGTATACTTAACACCTGACCACAGTAAAGAGGCAGTTGTGTCCAAGTCTGTGACTGAGCATCTAGAAAAAGGCAGTGACACGGAAGGTAGATGTGCGAACCAACACTGCTCTGAGGCCACTGTAATTGACAACAACTTTGAAAATGGTGCAGCCAGAATTATTGAATCAGACGTTTGTAGGTGTAAATCACACGAAGCACGTATTAATCGTGAAGCTGCTTCAGGAGGTGATGGCATGGAACGTGCCGTTACGTCTATAACAACTTCACGCTCTACGCCTTCCACTGATGTAACCTCAATCAATCAAAATCGCTCTTTTTACATCAGCGCGTCGGTTATACCCCGAGAAAAAACACCATACAACTCATGCGATGAGGTTTTTCTGAAAACTTGTTTAATCACTGATGAACCGACTACTTCTTCATCAATCAATCCGAAACTTTGTAATGACTCATGCACCCCTCAGGGCTCTGAGATGTGTAGAAACTCACTTGATATTGCAAACAAGCTAATCTTTGACTTAGCATCAATGAACAAAGCACAACAAAATCGGCATGTTGATACGGCGACTTCTGTCATCATGCCACACACAAACGAACAGATCAAGCACGGGGCCACAAACTGTATGCAAAAATCCACAAGTAGAGCCACTGTAGGAGAGAAACCCAGACGGATTAACATAAACAGTTCACCATCTCTGCAATGTTCTCAAGTAAAAAAACTGAAAGTTACCCAGAAACAGGTGTTTCGCAATGCTCAAATAAGTGTCGAGACCTCCTCTCCAGAACATGTGGAGCCTTTCTCAAAAGTCGTTGAACATCAACTTCAACATACATCTGCTTCAGAAATTTCTTCCTCTGACTCCTCAATTATGGAGCGTCCATACCCTAAAATCAGATCAAGCAAGCGCACTTATCCATTAAAACAAATTCGTTCTAACTGTAGTAAAGATGCTTTTCCTGATCCATCTATTTCTAAAGAACTACAGTCCACTACCATAGCATCCATGGGATTATCCATTGCGCCCTTTCTGAAACTTTACGAGCACATGAACGAAAACATCAAGGATCTTTCAACTTTAACTGCACTTCTTAACACAAAAATAATAGAAATGGAAAGGAAAGAAACGAACTGTAAAACCGAGCTGACTTCCGTAAATGGTAAAATCGATCAAATTTTAAACTCTGTTTCTGGCTTCACCTCAAACAACAATGAGGATAAAAAACTTTTGGCAGAAGTGGCGCGAGAAGCGTTAAAACTTTTTAAGGAAAACCCAGCGAAGTCCAAGCCGATTACAAGTCCAGAAGTACCTGCTGCAGACAAAACACATAACGAAAATGGGTGTTCGCTTGACGAAACATCCTCAAACTCCATGTTGCTGCAGGACAACCGAAATTGGACAACATCTTTACCTGCTATGAAAAAGCAAAACGCAAGAATAGATCAATTTACAACGCCTTACCTACCAACGAATATCGACAGGTCTTTGGGTTCTCACTTGCAGCATCTGGCAGTTGACTTAACGTCTAACATATGCGACAAGGACCTTTTTCAGCAAACGGTTTCCTCCTTTGACGAGGTGGTTGAAATCAGTCAACAACCGTGCAACCTTGCACTCGCAGAACCTCAGTCGGCTTCTTCTTCAGGAAGCAAATTATTGTCTCAAGTAAAAGGCTCAAATGATGGAAAAAAACTGACGTGCATAGGTGATTCATCTACCCCCACAATTGTGGAGATATGACCTCTTTAAAAGGCCCAAACGACCGCCAACTCCAGTATCCACACTTGTTGTTTGGAAGCCTGCAATCTGCGGAAAAAAGCCTAAAAATCAACCTGCAACCAAATTTAGATGTGGAAACGGCTCTAGGAAATTTTTGCGTAGTCTGAAAACAGTAAACTTATCAGTTCACAATACAGGATGCAAAGTTTCTACCGCTCCAAACCCAAACACACCGCACGAAACTGAAGTCGAAGTAAGTCCATCTGAAGCAACTCTGAGCGTCGATTCAGATTTGATAAATCTGTCTACATACGAAGACTTGGAAGAAAATTCTACAGCTGAGCAGGCTGACTTAATGAACAAGAGTCCAGATATGCCACACGCTAGAGTGGTATACACAAATTCGGGCAGTTGAGCAGACAAGTCTTGGCCTGATGATTCAATGAATCATCGAAGCCATGGCGAACATGCACGATTGTTAGCCCTGATGCTATAACTACAGGATCGAATAATGTACCAGACCTACCATTCATAACCATGGCGGAATGATGCCGTAAACTGGTGATTAAGAGATCCATTGCTCTCAAAAGTGAAATCAATCCACCTAAGGATCTTCATACGGCCACAGACAGCGGAAGAATCTGTATGAAGAATTCACACCTTATGACTTTTCAGTCTCAGTCCCTGCACAGACGGTCCGAAGATGTAATACAACCCATCTCTAAACGTAATGTGTTGAACTCTAAAACACCGAAAAAGGCATCTTTATTTGAAAAACTAATTCTGGAAAGACTGGACTCTAGTGACAACCTGATACTAAACAGGCAGTATTTAGCTAAGCTATTCTACCTGATACCCAGTCTGCGAACGCTTAGTTCTGACGACTTGAAAATAGTGGAGTTTCATTGTGAGGAAAGAAACGACATGGTGACTCTGCACCTTGCATCTAACATAATTCGTGATATATTACTGGATGCAGTACCGGCATTGCTGTCATTAGGTTTCGACTTATATCCTCAGAACCGAGCTGTCAAAGCTTCCGAGTCTTCTTATAACAACTCGTATGACAAAAATCTGAAAAATCAAAGGAAACCAACATCTACGAACATAAACCATAAAGAATTTAAAGATTCAGAGTCCAAAATATCTGTTGAAATCGAGACTAAACTCGAAGACAAAGAATTAACTCAGTCCTTTGAAAATGATCAAATTCAGATAACAATTGAAGGTCTGAATATAAACGACGGGGACTCAAGCAGTGCCCAAATTATCCTTTGTGGCGATCTTAACACAGATTGCTTGAACTTGAACATCAAGCCAAAAACAAAGTCATCGAACAAAAAGGCCAATGAAGAAATGGCCAACTTCTGGATGACTGAAATGAACTCGAGGAACCTAACACTCTTGAATGGGAACACGCCTGGTGACATTCCCGCTCATCCGACATGGAGACGCGAAAATCACTCTTCAACTATAGATTATATTTTCGTGTCAGAACTTCTGGCAGCAAAAGTTCATCGGCTCGAGATCATTATAATGGAACACAGCGACCATGACATGCTCAAGTTGGAGTTTAATGCCTGCAGTGACTCACTTCAACAACTATGGCCTCATGTCATCTCCTATCGTTCTGGAAAGATTCGTCTAAATCTGGAAACAAGGGAGATTAATTCGCTAACATCTGCCTTGGAGGCCATTCCCGACGAGACAGAATACCAACATCTGTTGAGTCAATTTGCAGAATGCAAACAAGGCTTTAAACAACATAAGATACAGAACAAACATAAGTTCGACTTACAGGTGTTGCAACATAAATCCACACTTCGTAAAGAAATAAGGATGCTACCACGAGGTAACAAAGATTACTTTTATGCAGGCAAAAAACGCATAACACAAAAATATAGAAACTGGAGAAAAAGCCACTTTGCAGTAACTCTACAGAATGACTCTGAAGAGATGATGTGTAAACTAAAGAACAAAAATTCAGCTGAGTTTTGGCGCGTAATAACAATCTTGCAGCTCCGCAAGTAGCACTGCAAGCGTCGCCAATTCTTCAAGAAACTTGGGTAAAACACTATGCGGACTTGTTCAGCACTTCGGAAGTGGAGCCCCAATGTACGAGTAAGGCTGGAACCCCATGGTCACTGAAGTTCGATCCAGATGCCATCATAAATTCAATTAAGAACTCTAACACGTCGAGAGCCCCAGGGACTGACGGTCTTACGAACTACACAATACAATGAAACAAAATCCTGAAGAATGGGCAAAGCTTGGCCTTCTCCTCTTTGAAAGGATAAAAACGAAACGTGCGACTCCTCGTTCGTGGAAACACGCTATCATTGTGCCCATTTTCAAAAAGGGCAACAGATGGGATCCGAGAGATTACCGACCAATCGCCCTTCTAGACATAATGGGCAAAATTTACGCGACCCAATTGCAACAAATGTTAAAATCTTGGGCACTTGAAAATCACATTAATGACCCACGACAAGCGGGATTTGTCAAGGGCTTTGGGTGTGGTCTTAACACCTTATTGCTGAACCTCCTAAAAATGGATTCAATAAGAACCAACACTGCGATCTATGTTGCTTCCATCGACCTTTCACTTGCTTTTGATAGTGTCGATCGACACATTTTGTGGCAGAAACTCAAAACCTGGAAGTGTCCACCTGACCTCTTAGATGCAATCAAAGAGCTACACTCTAACACCACAGTCCAAATTAGATCAGATCAAGGAGGCTCCTTGACACCCTCGATTCCAACTTTTAAAGGAGTGAAACAAGGCTGTCCTTTGGCAGCAATTGTTTTCAATATTTTTATTTCCGACATGGGTTATGCACTAAAAGAGGT
This sequence comes from Ambystoma mexicanum, assembly GCF_040938575.1. Taxonomy (NCBI): domain Eukaryota; kingdom Metazoa; phylum Chordata; class Amphibia; order Caudata; family Ambystomatidae; genus Ambystoma; species Ambystoma mexicanum. The sequence goes on along the minus strand of NC_090937.1, from coordinate 1,662,886,441 downwards.
AACAGCATTTTCCCCTAAAATCCATGGATCTCAGTTGGGCTATCTTTTATATGCTGACTATTTACTGCTTTTGGACGTTACGCCTGTTGGTCTGCAGCGTAAACTGGACTCTTTAGAAAGATACATACATTAAAACAAGCTGTGCATAAATAAGAAAAAATGCAAAGTCTTGTTTTTACGTAATCTGGCATCTCATAAAAGAGGATCAACACAATAAGTTTGGCATCTGGAAAAAACATCTCTTCGGATTTCTCCCCCTATAAAATATCTGGGATCTCTGATAAGTGCCAACATAAATGGCAACTCCTGGGTTGATGCTACTAGGAGAAAGTGTCAGCAATTAGCTGCCAAGCTGCGACCATAAATAGAAAATTTTGAAAATTCTCCATAAAACCCTTGATAAACTTCTATAGACAAAAAGCTATACCAGCTCTGATTTACGGCGCTGAAAACATGTTTGGTTGCCCACACGAGCTGTGGAACACATTAGAAAACAATTTTTGGACCAGAGCGCTGCACATTCCTAAAGGGTGTCCGACTAGTAACATACGATTTGAACTGGGCTTGACATCCATACAAGTGAGAGTATGTTGGAATGCTTTAACTCTATACAGAAAGTCTCAGCTCTCGAACTCAGCCCCACCATTCAAAATATTATACAAGCCGGACTCGGACCCAGAGTACACAATGCTTGCAAAATGGAATCAGTTATGTATGGAAATTTTGGATGCTAACGACATTAAAATCACCACTCTACTTGAAAATCCTAAGAAGGCAAAACTTAAACTGTGGGGTGCTGATTGGCACCAAACGTGTGCCGATAGAGAGACGTTCCATCTGAAGCAAGAGAGTTGGACAAACTACAACCGTACTTGTTACAATCTCCGGATCAGAATTCAAGACTATTATACTTGTACTTTCGACTTAACCTTTTTCTGACCAGAGATCGTACAAGCACTTGGTCCCCTAAAGAAACTGTTGACCTGACTTGTCGTTTTTGTGAGCATCCAACAGAGACTTTAAAACATTTGACTTCATGCTGCCCAAAGTTTCGCTCCTTACGAACAAAATTGTTCGGAACTCTCTTTGAGGCTCGTGGTACCTACACGACTAATGACTGGTGGAAAGTCATGTGTGAAGGCTCTGATCGAAAAATTATGTTTGGCTTAGTAATGTTTTTGAAGGACCTGAAACTCCAGCTGAATGAATCGAACTCCGCACCAATGAAGAAACTTGGAGAAAAACTGTAACGACAAACGGTGAGGGTTCGTATGGAGCGAAGTAAATGGAAATGGCTTTCTTAATTTTTGCTAAGTTTTTAAAGGTTTCTTTCTGTAAACCATATAAAAAAAAAAAGAATACAAACCTGTGTAATCTCGCCCCCATGTTTATCCTTGTTATAAATTAATTTAATTGCAAATGATCTTCTGCAAAATATCAATCCAGCAATGAATAATATCACCCATATAGTACATGATACTGCTCTGATTGCCTCGATGCCCAAAGTGTAACTTGTACCAGGAGCTTTCTTAAAGCCCATGATGCCGCTCACTGCCAGCAGTCTTTGGAGATGCCGCTCACTGCCAGCAGTCTTTGGAGATGTCGCTCACTGCCAGCAGTCTATGGAGATGTCACTCACTGCCAGCAGAAGTTGGAGGTGTCGCTCACTACCAGCAGTCTTTGGAGATGTAGCTCACTACCAGCAGTCTATGGAGATGTCACTCACTGCCAGCAGAAGTTGGAGATGTCACTCACTGCCAGCAGTCTATGGAGATGTCGCTCACTGCCAGCAGAAGTTGGAGATGTCGCTCACTGCCAGCAGTCTTTGGAGATGTCGCTCACTGCCAGCAGTCTATGGAGATGTCACTCACTGCCAGCAGAAGTTGGAGGTGTCGCTCACTACCAGCAGTCTTTGGAGATGTAGCTCACTACCAGCAGTCTATGGAGATGTCACTCACTGCCAGCAGAAGTTGGAGATGTCACTCACTGCCAGCAGTCTATGGAGATGTCGCTCACTGCCAGCAGAAGTTGGAGATGTCGCTCACTGCCAGCAGTCTTTGGAGATGTCGCTCACTGCCAGCAGAAGTTGGAGGTGTCGCTCACTGCCAGTAGTCTGTGGAGGTGTCGCTCACTGCCAGCAGTCTGTGGAGGTGTCGCTCACTGCCAGCAGTCTTTGGAGATATCGCTCACGGCCAGCAGAAGTTGGAGGTGTCGCTCACTGCCAGCAGTCTGTGGAGGTGTCGCTCACTGCCAGCAGTCTTTGGAGATGTCGCTCACTGCCAGCAGAAGTTGGAGGTGTCGCTCACTGCCAGCAGTCTGTGGAGATGTCGCTCACTGTCAGCAGTCTTTGCAGATATCGCTCACTGCCAGCAGAAGTTGGAGGTGTCGCTCACTACCAGCAGTCTGTGGAGGTGTCGCTCACTGCCAGCAGTCTGTGGAGATGTCGCTCACTGTCAGCAGTCTTTGCAGGTGTCGCTCTTTGCCAGCAGTCTTTGCAGATATCGCTCACTGCCAGCAGAAGTTGGAGGTGTCGCTCACTACCAGCAGTCTGTGGAGGTGTCGCTCACTGCCAGCAGTCTTTGGAGATGTCGCTCACTGCCTGCAGACGTTGGGTGGCTCGTACCCAGAACACTGATGGCAAAGGGTGCCATGCATGGCTGCCATGTTACTCAGGTTGAAGTCTTTCAACACCTGGTTGGTGGAATGCCCGGGTGGAGAACCCTAGATACCAGGGAAGGTGGGTGACGTCCCTGGATTTCCAAAGACATATTGATTGTAGAGAGTTCCAGAAGGAAGCTCCTCCATCAGAAAATGCCCTACCTCCACTTGAGAAGGAGCGAGGGGGCATCAAGGTCTTGCGGGAAAGCGTTGCAGTCTGACGGGTATATGGGCGGGGGAGTCCCCTTAGATACGCAATCCACTTAAAACCTCTATGGATAGCAGCTTCGTGGCGCTTAGGGAGACGGGGAAATGGGTTCTTCGCCAGCCGGCCTCTGTTATGCAATATTTTCGGCGTGTTTAGTAACATGGAGTGTGCAGTAAAGCCGTCGCTTGGGGGTCAGGGAAGCATTTGTCTTCTAAACTTCAGCGTAGGAAATGGTCCGGAACAAGACGGAACGGACAAAGATTGTCCTGCTTGAGAGCTGCTCTGAGCCAAAGCCCAGGGGATGCTCAAGGCGCACCCAGATCTCTTCTGAAGTCGAGCCCCCGAGAAGACCCTGCCTGTGGCACTGAATGCAGACACGGCCAAAGGCTCCAAGAAGCTGTCTACATGTGCATACATGGCTTGCAGTTTACAGACATGTCTTATTTGGGTGAGTTACACCAGTGACTAATGAGAATAGCAGAGTCCAACTTCCATTATTCGCTCAAAAGCGTTTCTTGCCAAATCACTATGAGACATGTTTCAAATGTAAAAATGTGGGCATTCCAATGTTACCATAATGCTCTTTGCTTTTATGCAAATCACTAGGCTTGGGCTCTGTGGTGAGATACTGTGCTGCCTGATCTGTGGCCACACCCGTCGCGTCCAATGAGAGGAGGGTTCCCCCAGTAAATGGTGTCCATTTCCAGCCCTGCATTTCATGTTCGCTCAGTTTCAGTAGCAAAGTGGCTGACTCAAGCTCCACCTGAGTCTCGAGCTACTGATCTCAGAACATGAGAGGGGCTCTATCTGTTCGCATCTGCTTGGCATTGTCCTTCACCCACTCTCCACACCCAGCACAGAGCCTTGCTCTGAGGAACCTACTGCACTATTTTTTAATACATGCCATTGCAATCACCAGCAGATCCAAATAGGAAAGCTCTTTGACAGCAAACACAGCGGAAGAGGCAGACCATTGTCTATGACGAGGCCTCCAAGTGTCAATGTTTATTTATTTGTATTAATTTATAAAACGCACAGCAGCCCAAGAGCATTGTGGCGCTATTGCAGAAGATTTAGTCATATGGTAAATGGCGTACCCAGGAATCTTAGGCATATGATACAAGGCGTTGGTATGAGGTACAGAGTGGTCTAATTTGATCAGCCATGTTTTGAGTGCTTTGCGGAAGTCTCCAGGGGAGGGTTCAGCTCTGAGCGATGGGGGCAGTGAGTTCCAGTGTGTGGCCACTATAAAAGGGAAGCTTGCTCAAGTTAAGGATGGGGGTCCTACGTACCTGAAAACCCTCCCAGAGCTATGGTTGACTTCTAACTATGCCACGCGTGTTGGACACGCAAGAAAAAAGGTTTGCTTTTTTGTCGAAATTTAGAGGGCGATTCATGGAATAATTAGCGCGGCGCAAGTGGCCAAAAACGTGCGAATCGCAGTGGAATAGCGAAAATCGCAGTGCAAGTGCTAAAATCGCACGAAAAGCAACGCACATCGATTCATGGAAGGCCGTGTGCGAGAAAACCATCGGATGTGCGATAAAAAAGTGCGCGGCGCACGTTGGCGCACAGGCCATCTAACTGCGTGCGCCAGGTCACAGCGAAAATCGCACAGGCCACAGCAAAAATTGCACATAGCGCGGCGCACGCAACAAAAGTAGGCGGAACACGGGACGTAACACTCGGAATGGGGAACAACTTGCCAAAATGTGGGCGTCACGGGGAAGTACAGGGCACAAGTGCGCGGAACGCCCACACGCTCGCCTACAACAGGTATTCATGGAATAGAATAGGGGAAAAAAGCGCACGCTCAAACCAGCGCACAGGCACAAACACGACCGCCACAAGAAAGCAGGCGGTAGCGTCTCTGCGCCTGTAAGAAATGTGCGCCAACAAATAGCACCTATATACTGCCATGATGAATGTCCCATACTGTGGCCCTCCAGGACAAATGACGTGCAAAGGGGTACCCACAAACACGGACACCCGCTGACAAAAAATACGTGTGCGTGTATACCGGGGTGCGTGGGAAGTCTCACACCCGATTTGGCCGTGTACGTGGATTTCAGGGGTGCGCGGGAATTTCCACACGCGATTTGGTCGGGTACGTGGATTTCAGGGGTGCGCGGGAAGTTCCACATGCGATTTGGCCGGGTACGTGGATTTCAGGGGTGCGCGGGAAGTTCCACACGCGATTTGTCAGGGTACGTGAATTCCAGGGGTTTGCGGGAAGTTCCACACGCGATTTGTCAGGGTACGCGGATTACAGGGGTGCACAGGAAGTTCCACACGCGATTTGGCCGTGTACGTGGATTTCAGGGGTGCACGGGAAGTTCCACACGCGATTTGGCCGTGTACGTGGATTACAGGGGTGCGCAGGAAGTTCCACACGCGATTTGGCCAGGAACGTGGATTTCAGGGGTGCGCGGGAAGTTCCACATGCGATTTGGCTGGGCACGTGCATGACAGGGGTACGCGGGAAAATCTACACGCGATTTGGCTGTGTGCTCCCAGGTATTCCCTGTACACCCTCCACGGCCCCTGCAGGCAGCACACACCACAGGGGACTACCCTGCACACCTGCTCATGTCACCCAGCACCCCCACCCCCCAGCCACCAGGGGCAGCCTCCACCAGGCCCCCACCCATGTCTCCCACCACCCCCACCCCCCAGCCACCAGGGACAGCCTCCACCAGGCCCCCACTCATGTCTCCCACCACCCCCACTCCCCAGCCACCAGGGGCAGCCTCCACCAGGCCCCCACTCATGTCTCCCACCACCCCCACCCCCCAGCAACCATGGGCAGCCCCCACCAGGCTCCCACCCATGTCTCCCACCACCCCCACCCCCCAGCAGTGTGGGGCAGCCTCCACCAGGCCCCCACTCATGTCTTCCACCACCCCCACCCCCCAGCCAGCAGGGGCAGCCTCCACCAGGCCCCCACCCATGTCCCCTATCACCCCCACCCCCCAGCTGTGCAGGGGCACCCTCCACCAGGCCCCCACTCATGTCTCCCACCACCCCCACCCCCCAGCAGTGCAGGGGCAGCCTCCACCAGGCCCCCACCCATGTCCCCTATCACCCCCACCCCACAGCAGTGCAGGGGCAGCCTCCACCAGGCCCCCACTCATGTCTCCCACCACCCCCACCCCCCAGCCAGCAGGGGGCACCCTCCACCAGGCCCCCACCCATGTCTAACACCACCACCACCCCCACCCCCCAGCCAGCAGGGGCACCCTCCACCAGGCCCCCACTCAGTTCTCCCACCACCCCCACCCCCCAGCAGTGCAGGGGCAGCCTCCACCAGGCCCCCACCCATGTCCCCTATCACCCCCATCCCCCAGCAGTGCAGGAGCAGCCTCCACCAGGCCCCCACCCATATCCCCTATCACCACCACCCCAAGCAGTGCAGGGGCACCCTCCACCAGGCCCCCACTCATGTCTCCCACCACCCCCCACCCCCCAGCAGTGCAGGGGCACCCTCCACCAGGCCCCCACTCATGTCTCCCACCACCCCCACCCCCCAGCCACCAGGGGCAGCCTCCACCAGGCCCCCACTCATGTCTCCCACCACCCCCACCCCCCAGCAGTGCAGGGGCAGCCTCCACCAGGCCCCCACCCATGTCCCCTATCACCACCACCCCCCAGCAGTGCAGGGGCACACTACACCAGGCCCCCACTCATGTCCCCCACCCCCCAGCCAGCAGGGGCACCCTCCACCAGGCCCTCACTCATGTCTCCCACCACCCCCACCCCCCAGCAGTGCAGGGGCAGCCTCCACCAGGCCCCCACCCATGTCTCCCACCACCCCCACCCCCCAGCCACCAGGGGCACCCTCCACCAGGCCCCCACTCATGTCTCCCCCCACCCCCACCCCCCAGCAGTGCAGGGGCACCCTCCACCAGGCCCCCACCCATGTCCCCTATCACCCCCACCCCCCAGCAGTGCAGAGGCAGCCTCCACCAGGACCCCACTCATGTCTCCCCCCACCCCCCAGCCAGCAGGGGGCACCCTCCACCAGGCCCCCACTCATGTCTCCCACCACCCCCACCCCCCAGCCAGCAGGGGCACCCTCCACCAGGCCCCCACTCATGTCTCCCACCACCCCCACCCCCCAGCAGTGATGGGGCAGCCTCCACCAGGCCCCCACCCGTGTTCCCTATCACCCCCACCCCCCAGCAGTGCAGGGGCAGCCTCCACCAGGCCCCCACCCATGTCCCCTATCACCACCACCCCCAGCAGTGCAGGGGCACCCTCCACCAGGCCCCCACTCATGTCTCCCACCACCCCCACCCCCCAGCCACCAGGGTCAGCCTCCACCAGGCCCCCACTCATGTCTCCCACCACCTCCACCCCCCAGCCACCAGGGGCAGCCCCCACCAGGCTCCCACCCATGTCTCCCACCACCCCCACCCCCCAGCAGTGCAGGGGCACACTCCACCAGGCCCCCACTCATGTCTCCCACCCCCCAGCATCCAGGGGCAGCCTCCACCAGGCCCCCACCCATGTCCCCTATCACCCCCAGCAGTGCAGGGGCAGCCTCCACCAGGCCCCCACCCATGTCCCCTATCACCACCACCCCCCAGCAGTGCAGGGGCACACTCCACCAGGCCCCCACTCATGTCTCCCACCACCCCCTCCCCCCAGCAGTGCAGGGGCACCCTCCACCAGGCCCCCACTCATGTCTCCCACCACCCCCAACCCCCAGCCACCATGGGCAGCCCCCACCAGGCTCCCACCCATGTCTCCCACCACCCCCAGCCACCATGGGCAGCCCCCACCAGGCCCCCCTCATGTCTCCCACCACCCCCACCCCCCAGCAGTGCAGGGGCACCCTCCACCAGGCCCCCACTCATGTCTCCCACCACCCCCACCCCCCAGCCACCATGGGCAGCCCCCACCAGGCCCCCACTCATGTCTCCCACCAACCCCACCCCCCAGCAGTGCAGGGGCACCCTCCACCAGGCCCCCACTCATGTCTCCCACCACCCCCACCCCCCAGCAGTGCAGGGGAAGCCTCCACCAGGCCCCCATCCATGTCCCCTATCACCCCCACCCCCAGCAGTGCAGGGGCAGCCCCCACCAGGCCCCCACTCATGTCTCCCACCACTCCCACCCCCCAGCCAGCAGGGGGCACCCTCCACCAGGCCCCCACTCATGTCTCCCACCACCCCACCCCCCAGCCAGCAGGGGCACCCTCCACCAGGCGCCCACTCATGTCTCCCACCACCCCCACCCCCCAGCCACCAGGGGCAGCCTCCACCAGGCCCCCACTCATGTCTCCCACCACCCCCACCCCACAGCAGTGCAGGGGCACCCTCCACCAGGCCCCCACTCATGTCTCCCACCACCCCCCCCCAGCAGTGCAGGGGCACCCTCCACCAGGCCCCCACTCATGTCTCCCACCACCCCCACCCCCCAGCCAGCAGGGGCACCCTCCACCAGGCCCCCACTCATGTCTTCCACCACCCCCATCCCTTCAGTAGTGCAGGGGCAGCCTCCACCAGGCCCCCACCCATGTCCCCTATCACCCCCACCCCCCAGCAGTGCAGGGGCAGCCTCCACCAGGCCCCCACCCATGTCCCCTATCACCACCACCCCCCAGCAGTGCAGGGGCACCCTCCACCAGGCCCCCACTCATGTCTCCCACCACCCCCAGCAGTGCAGGGGCACCCTCCACCAGGCCCCCGCTCATGTCTCCCACCACCCCCACCCCCCAGCCACCAGGGGCAGCCTCCACCAGGCCCCCACTCATGTCTTCCACCACCCCCACCCCCCAGCCAGCAGGGGCACCCTCCACCAGGCCCCCACTCATGTCTTCCACCACCCCCACCCCCCAGCAGTGCAGGGGCACCCTCCACCAGGCCCCCACTCATGTCTCCCACCACCCCCACCCACAGCCACCATGGGCAGCCCCCACCAGGCTCCCAACCATGTCTCCCACCACCCCCACCCCCCCAGCCACCATGGGCAGCCCCCACCAGGCCCCCACTCATGTCTCCCACCACCCCCACCCCCCAGCAGTGCAATGGCAGCCTCCACCAGGCCCCCACCCATGTCCCCTATCACCCCAACCCCCCAGCAGTGCAGGGGCAGCCTCCACCAGGCCCCCACTCATGTCTCCCACCACCCCACCCCCCAGACAGCAGGGGGCACCTCCACCAGGCCCCCACTCATGTCTCCCACCACCCCCACCCCCCAGCCAGCAGGGGCACCCTCCACCAGGCCCCCACTCATGTCTCCCACCACCCCCACCCCCCAGCAGTGCAGGGGCAGCCTCCACCAGGCCCCCACCCATGTCCCCTATCACCCCCACCCCCTAGCAGTGCAGGGGCAGCCTCCACCAGGCCCCCACCCATGTCCCCTATCACCACCACCCCCCAGCAGTGCAGGGGCAGCCTCCACCAGGCCCCCACTCATGTCCCCACCACCCCCACCCCCAGCAGTGCAGGGGCACCCTCCACCAGGCCCCCACTCATGTCTCCCACCACCCCCACCCCCCAGCCACCAGGGGCAGCCTCCACCAGGCCCCCACTCATGTCATGCACCCCCCCACCCCCCAGCCACTAGGGGCAGCCCCCACCAGGCTCCCACCCATGTCTCCCACCACCCCCACTACCCAGCAGTGCAGGGGCACCCTTCACCAGGCCCCCACTCATGTCTCCCGCCCCCCACCTCCCAGCATCCAGGGGCAGCCTCCACCAGGCCCCCACCCATGTCCCCTATCACCCCCACCCCCCGGCAGTGCAGGGGCAGCCTCCACCAGGCCCCCACCCATGTCCCCTATCACCCCCACCCCCCAGCAGTGCAGGGCCACACTCCACCAGGCCCCCACTCATGTCTCCCACCACCCCCACCCCCCAGCCAGCAGGGGCACCCTCCACCAGGCCCCCACTCATGTCTCCCACCACCCCCACCCCCCAGCAGTGCAGGGGCAGCCTCCACCAGGCCCCCACCCATGACCCCTATCACCCCCACCCCCCAGCAGTGCAGGGGCAGCCTCCACCAGGCCCCCACCCATGTCCCCTATCACCACCACCCCCCAGCAGTGCAGGGGCACCCTCCACCAGGCCCCCACTCATGTCTCCCACCACCCCCACCCCCCAGCAGTGCAGGGGCAGCCTCCACCAGGCCCCCACTCATGTCTCCCACCACCCCCACCCCACAGCCACCAGGGGCAGCCTCCACCAGGCCCCCACTCATGTCTCCCACCACCCCCACCCCCCAGCAGTGCAGGGGCACCCTCCACCAGGCCCCCACTCATGTCTCCTACCACCCCCACCCCCCAGCAGTGCAGGGGCACCCTCCACCAGGCCCCCACTCATGTCTCCCACCACCCCCACCCCCCAGCCACCATGGGCAGCCCCCACCAGGCTCCCACCCATGTCTCCCACCACCCCCACCCCCCAGCCACCATGGGCAGCCCCCACCAGGCCCCCACTCATGTCTCCCACCACCCCCACCCCCCAGCAGTGCAGGGGCACCCTCCACCAGGCCCCCACTCATGTCTCCCACACCCCCACCCCCAGCCACCATGGGCAGCCCCCACCAGGCCCCCACTCATGTCTCCCACCACCCCCACCCCCCAGCAGTGCAGGGGCACCCTCCACCAGGCCCCCACTCATGTCTCCCACCACCCCACCCCCCAGCAGTGCAGGGGCAGCCTCCACCAGACCCCCACCCATGTCCCCTATCAACCCACCCCCCAGCAGTGCAGGGGCAGCCTCCACCAGGCCCCCACTCATGTCTCCCACCACCCCCACCGCCCAGCCACCATGGGCAGCCCCCACCAGGCTCCCACCCATGTCTCCCACCACCCCCACCCCCCAGCCACCATGGGCAGCCCCCACCAGCCCCCCACTAATGTCTCCCACCACCCCCACCCCCCAGCAACAATGGGCAGCCCCCACCAGGCCCCCACCCATGTCTCCCACCTCCCCCAGCCACCATGGGCAGCCTCCACCAGGTCCTCACAATCCCCAATCATGTGCGTCATGGTCAGCCTCCACAGCCAAAAAGCCCAACCAAGTAACCCATTCACCCACATGGAAAAGGAAATTACATGTTACACCCCCAATGTTCATAAAGCTAATGAACCCATGTCCGTCACACACAATGGTTGCAATTGAATGGGAAAACACCCAACATGACATGCATGAAAGCAATGAGATGATACCACACAGTGAAGTATGAAAACAAAATTGTATTAAAAAAAAAAAATGCAAAAGAAATGAAACAAACTACAATGGCAATGAAAAAAAGATAAGCTGCATGTCCGTTTAAAATAAATAAAAACACCAAATCCTAATCCAAAAAAATGTTGTTCAAAGTCAAATGAAAAATAAAATCAATCCAATGAAGAACTATGTACAAAACATCCAAGGGTCCATGAGCCCAACTGAACAAAGGAAACCTACAAAAAACCCTAACTAAAATGCAACTATATACAAAAAGTGGAGCAGTGTCCGTCGACTCCAAATCATAACAACAAACAAAGGAAACCTAAAACTAAAGAACTATATACAAAGGCGGCGGGCAAGTCCAGCGGCTCACTCTGTGGTGTTCCGGGCCAGGGCATCATCGAACTGCTGTTCGATGTCCCGGAGGCGGTCCTGTTCCATGGCCCAGAGGGTCCGCAGGGACGACGCCGTGTCCTCCTCCAACCCCCTGCGGATTGCCTCGAGGCACTCGGCCCGCCTCAGGGCCCTCCGCATGGAGTTCTCCGCCCTGACCATTGTGAGCCGCGCCTCTTCCGCCCGCCGCCGCTCCGCGCCTATGGCGTGTCCCAACCGCTGCCACACGGAAGACACTCTCTGTCCTGGGTCCTCCTGCCCTCCGGTCGATGCCTGCCCCTCCGATGTCGAAGGCCCCGAGCCTTCATGGCTCCCACCATGTTGCTGCTGCTGCTCTGCCTCTGCCCGTGCACTGCCTCCTGCTGCCTGCACATCCTCCGCCGGTTGGGGTGCAGTTGTTGATGTGGCCACCCCTGCTGGACGTCCGACTCCCGACTGTGGCAGGGATGCTTCCTCCACCAGCCTGGCCACACCGTCAGAGGCAGCTCCACAGGGCACCCAGGTGACTGGGTGGGAAGATGGCACAGAGGACGACTGCCGCGTAGGGGGTCCAGTTGAGGAGGGGGTCGGAGCAACCCCCATCAGACGGAGGAATCCGACCTGGGTGACCTGTCCCAGCAGGCTGACGTGGTCAACGAGCCATTCGAGATGACGTGCAGTCTCTCCATGAAAAGACTGCAGGTCACCTCGCATGGCCCGTTGACGCAACGCCACACCAGCCAGGACAGGCTCAACCCGGACCTGGATGGCCACGTCCGCAGGCAGAGGAAGGCCAGTTGACGTCAGCTCATCCCCTGCCTGAAAACGGGTCTGGACGTAGGCATCCCTGCTGGTGCAAGATGATGCAGGGACAGGATCGGGGACAGGATTGCACACAGGCACCTCTGCGGCGGCCTGTGCTGCCTCCTGTCCCTGGTCCTGCACTGCACCACTAGCACCAGTGGGACCCCCCCGTCTCTGGTGCTTGCACGGCCTCCTCCTCCACCAAACCCCCCACCAACCTGGATGACTCCATGCCATCTTCCCCTGTTGGGCCCTGTGGGGTTCCAGCTGCCCCTTCTGCTGCCGAGGAGTCCAACTCCAACCTCCGCCTCTTGGACCTCCCCCCGGCAGCTGCGGCCTGGGACGCGGCACCGGACTCCTCACTCCCCGACGAGATGACAACATGGGAGGGGAGCCGGGCCTTGCGTCTCCGGCTGGCGGTGGGATCCCCGCCGCTATGCTCCACAGCACCTTCTCCGCCCTCTTCATCAGTTGACGCTGCAGACAGGGAGAAACGAAACACAGGCATCAGGGCACTGTACAATGGACACATACACACATGACAGTTGCACATGAGTGGCATTGGCAAACCTCAGACATGTCATCACAATCCCCAACACACATGTCATTACAACTCGCACACATGAGCCATACCACAGCCGTATCGCAACTGCCACCACCATCCCTACACATACAACTGCATGAGCAGCCAAAGGGGAGCCAGACATCGCATGCAACACAGGAAGTGCACCACACATGTACACACACCACCACACTTGCATGCATGTGTACACCTCTGCCAAGTGTCGCAGTGTTCAGACGGGCATCCATGTCACATCTGCCAATCAGGCTTCCACATACCGCTGTCACATGCACCCATGTTGCATCACTGTTGCACCCTTGTCAAATACACACACATGCACATGTACACAGTGCTCATACATGCAGCCGAAAACAACATACATGCGTGACATCACGGACATGTCTACTTACATACACATTCATCCAAACATGTGTGCACACACAACTGCATTTGGCATGCAAGCCTACACACACAAGCACCATCCATGTCTCACACATTACAGCCCTCGCATGTGTCAGCCCCACGGCCCTGTACACCTCCACCCATACTCGACCCCATACAAACAGATGTGCAACCTGCACACTACCGAATAATCACCACACGCACTGCTCACAATCAGGATGCATGTACACTCACCGCTCGACTCCAGACGGGTCTGCTTCTCTAGGACCTGGACGTGGAGCGCTGGGGATATGCGTTCCAGGACCCTCATCTGTTCTTCCGACAAGTGGCCCCGGCGCCCCTTGGCATCCGCTGCCTTCAAGAGGCGCCCGGCCTTGTTCGGGGTCCTGGACCTGAAGTCCTCCCAGCGCTTCCTGACATGTTGTAAGTCCCAGACTGCCACCCCCTCCGCGTTGATGGCAGTCACAATGTCAGTCCAGATCCGAGTCCGTCCTTCCTTGTCGGCGCGGGAACTTCCAAAGAGGGCATCATACTGCCCCAGGACTTGCTCCACCAGGACACCAACTTCGGTGGCACTGAAGCTGGTGCCCCTCTGCCTCTCTGGCCGGGGGTTGTCAGTGGTCACAGATGGTGTTTGCCCCGACATGACAACCCCAGAGGCAGGAGTGGGTGGGCAACTGGGTCCTGGGGCTGGGCTGTGGAGCGATGGAATCCCAGTCGGGAGTCTTCAGTTCCAGCAGGGGTGGTCACAGCAACAGCACCCCTGGCTGATGTGCAGGCAGCAAATGGCAGTGCACGTGGGCAGCAGGCAGTCAGGCAGCAGCAGATGGCAGGTGGGAGCGTGCTCGGGGCTCTGGGGGGCAGTAGTTCGGCCTTCTGGGCAGGAGCGTGCTCTTCCGTGTGCTTACGCGTGGCCAGCTTGATACGGAGTGATTTGGCACGTGAAAATCCTGCACGTCAGCGTGAAAATCGAGGAAAGGCCCTTAGCGCGTAAGCGCGTCAGCACGCATACGCGATTCTATTGGACCAAAGGCCATCAGCGCGTAAGCGCGTCGCCAGCGTATGCGTGTCTATGAAGTCACGTGCACGTTGAATTGGGCACACGTTTGAAAATGTTGCGTGTGAAAAAAATGGAAGACACGTCCGAGTGTCAAAGCGTGTAATTGGTGGGAATGGGCCTAGCGCGTACACGCGGCAGTGACAAAGCGTGTAATTGGTGGAAATGGCCCTACACGCAGAAGTGACAAAGCGTGTAATTGGTGGAAATTGCCCTACACGCAGAAGTGACAAAGCGTGTAATTGGTGGAAATGGCCCTACACGCAGAAGTGACAAAGCGTGTAATTGGTGGAAATGGCCCTAGCGTGTACACGCCGCGTAAGTGACGCTGGACGTGTGGGCCTGTATAAAAGGTACGTGTAGAACACCATTTCCTTGTACGTGCTTTTCGTGGAGAGCGAGTGGGTGAATTCTGTACTTCTTGTCGTTTCACACGCGATTTACTTCACGGCGTTTCAAGTTCGTATTCCCTGTTACCTCTGACAGCTTTTTCTCTTTTTTCTCTTTTACTAGTTTACCTGGGCCTGTTCCCTCAAACAGTGTTCCCTTCTACTCTTGTCCTGTCTCCTCAGACAGCGTACAAATCTTCTTTTGGCGGGGGTGTTGCCAACCAAACGCGCTCCTTTTTCACGCTCTTTTACCTGGCAGACGGTGAGTCACGCACGTATCTAACATCTGTGCTTGCCCCGTGTGTAGCCTACCCCTTCAGAGGTCATTCTAGGCTGCGTGTGACACGCATACGTTCATTCTTGTGTTACTGGGTGCCACAGCGTAGTGCAGGTTTTTCTTTCTGCACACGTGGTCTAGGAGTGGTTGCGTGCCCCTCATCTCCCTTTTTTGGGGATCCTGTGCGTAGCGTGACCCGTCATCTTTCCCTAGGGGTTACATTCAGCCTTGCTAGAGCACTAGGGTACAATTGCCATCTGGTACTCAACCCCTTTGACCCCCAATTGCCCAGGACAATAGTTTACAGCCACTCCCATACGCACATTAACATCAGTGCCATGGCTGGGAGGCGAGGATTCCGTGAGGGTGGCAAAGGTGGAAGAGCCACAAGTGGTGGCCGTGGTGGATCCGGTAGGGGATGTGGTTGTTACTTGCAGGGTGAGCCTGTCCCCCCATGTGTGGAGGACCAGTCAAGGGCACCCATAATCCCCCCCCCCCCTCCCGTTGAGGCTGATGTGGCTGACACCATCCATGCTCAGCCCTTGTTGGACCAGCCCATTGTGGCACCAGACCTGGCTGACTCCATGGCTGACTTCCAGGTCAGCAGGCCTATGACACGTGCGCTGGTGTACGTTGATGTCATCATGCCACGTGCATCTGGGGCAGCAAGGTCATCTGCTGCCCCAAGTAGGCAGGGCGGAGAGGCTGCAGGGGTAGCTGCGGCTCCATCCACCCCAGCTCTCACACACCCAGCCAGGACAGTGTCGGTCCTAGTCCATCCTGCTGGCATTCCCCCTGACACCATTACACTTGAGCCAATGCCTGCACCAACTCCCATGCTGAGTGTGCAATCCCACACTCCTGATACAGAGTCCACCAGGGCTCCTGCCCCTAGTGTCCAGAGCGGCGCAGGACACTCAGGATCACCACCACCTTCCAAACGGAAGAGGAAGAGTGCTCGTCCGGCACAGGCTGATGCCCCAGACACGGCTACACAGTCCGGCCCGTCCAGGAAGCCCAGCTTCACGGATGACGAACTGAATGCACTTGTCGAGTATGTGTCCGCACATGATAACGAGATGGTCATTGTTGCAGGATCCAAGACCACACCTGCACAACGCCAGGCACACTGGCAGACCGTTGCGGACATCGTAAGTGCCCTTGGAATCGTGAGGCGCACAGCCAATGATTGCTATAAGCGCTGGAATGACCTAAAGCACAGGGCAAAGAGTAAGCTGGCCTCAAGTCATGCCGCAACTCTAGTGACTGGAGGTGGGTCTCCAGTAGTAGACCTGGAACTCACTCCACATGAGTCAGTCGCTGGAACCTACGTCACGGAGGAACAGATCCAAGGCGTGGGAGATCTGCCTGATTACGAGGCATTGTCCGGTGAGTGCACATGCATGTGTGTGTGTCATCCATGTGCATGGTGTGTGTGTGAGGGCTTCTGTTTGTGTGCCAGGTGAGAGTGTGTGCGCCTGAGTCGTATGGGTCAGCCATGTGCTTCATGCAATACATCCTGCGCAGCTGCATTAGGCCATAGCAGTATCCCTTCTGCCAACAGTAGACATCTAGCCCGACTGCGCGCCAGTTGCCCTTGAAGTGTCACCTTGCCACAACATTGTTGCTTATTTTTCACTGTTCATTCAGGCAGATTGTTTGCATTCCACCACTTTTTCTAGGCATTTCGCAGTCCTCTAGTCACATGTCTGACATGGCTATGGTAAAGTGGAGTGACTTTGTTACCTGGATATCATTTGTTCACACATGTCCCTGTGCAATTGGACCATTTTGGACTGGCAGCTCCAGGTGAAAAATCTGACCTGTTTGAATTAGAAAAGCTATTACATGCGGGAACTGGACTGAATGAATAGGTGCTGCCCTCCTCTCCATCTTCACTCAATAGCAATGGTACATGCCATCTGTGTGATGGCATGTGTGTTTCACCTGGCAATCACAGGCCATTGTGTGATGCCACTGCCAGGCAGCATGCTGAAAATGTGTTAATCTTCCATCTTGGTGTCATCAGTGTGTGCCATTTGCCTGCCCTTCATATGCAGTGAGGGTGCATGCATGGGGAGGGTTTTAGTCATGTGGGACATGTGTCAATCAAGTACTGGTTCTCTTGCTTCTCAGCCCTCATTGTGTGCCATGGTGCTAATGCCTGTTTCCATTTCTTTTTTTTTATGTCTTTGCAGGTTAAGACGCACCTGATACTGCTGGGGTTGTGGAGATGGTGCAGACCGAGGAGGGGTCCGAGGGCCGACCAACCACCAGTGAGGGATGTGGTGTGGTGGTGGGTGAGAACCCACAAGTGCTGCAGGTCGTGCTCTCAAGGGGTGTCTCTGGCTGCACCTCCCCCGAGTTGTACTCAGGTGTTGATTCGGATGATGAGACCTACGTGCCGTCGCAGGTGAGTGTTCCAGGGAGGGATTCTGTTCTTTCCCACCCACCTGCACCAGGGTCAGAACCCTCAATGGGGATGTCAGTGTTGGCAGCTACGCCTTTGGTGGTTACGGATGCAGGGTCACACTCCGTGTGATCCTGTTCCTGGGCCAGCAGATCAGAGGGGGAATGCAGTCCTGCAGCCTCAGGCAGTGCCGGCACAGCAAGGCGCACTTCGCCTTGCCCCAGACAGGTGTGGTGCCCGCCGACGTGGTGGCCGTACGCCACCTGGCAATACCGCATGGGAGCAATCCAACAGGCAGCATCATCCGAGATGATGGCTCAGGCCATGGATAGGGTGGCCACTTCCATTGTCCCCCCTGAAAGGCTGATGGAGCGACTACAGCAGGAAACCGACTCCATCTGCCAGTCACACAGGGAGGACATGTTGGCGTCCAACAGGGACAGGCGGGCGGCACTGGCGACTCTGCAGGAGGCCATCTCCATAGAGTCCCAGGGCCACAGGGAAGCCCTGAGGCAGGAGCTCCTTCACCTCAGGACGACTCTTGTTGAGCTTGAGGCTTCAACACACCAAAGGACAGAACAGCAGCTGGAGCGTCTCACCCGTACGCTCTCAGCTGAGATGCAGGCAACGAGGGCGGAGGTCCGGGCATCCCGTGAGTTGTTGCATGGGGACCTCCGCACACTCATCCTCCAGAACCAGACCTACCACACCCGCATGCTTGCAGCCATGGAGGAGCAGACTAGGGCCTTGTGTGGGCTGCCTCCCATAGTGCAAACACCTCCGGATGCAGCTGCACAGGGTGATAATAGCGACAGCAGTGATACTCCCACAATAGGGTAGCCGTGTGGGCCATGAGCCCATGGAGGTGTTTTTTTTTTTCCCAGGATCCACACATGGGTTTTGGTGTGCCCCTGTCCTCGGACCTCCTGGGTGGCCTCCCAAACCCCCCTGGGCCCATCAATGGCCATTTTTTATTTTTTTTATTTTTATTTTTATTTTTCCCAATTTTTTTGGGAGAATTTGTTGCCTTCCGTGGTTCCTGTGGGCATATGCTGCATTGTGGCTGGGCACATGCAGGCTTGTCATGTATTTGATTCAGATTCTTGGGTTTGAGTCACACACACCCCTCCTGCTTCCCGTTTCCATGGGCTTGCAAAGGGTGTGCCCAAGTGACATTGACGTACATGGTGACATTGGACTCCCACTACATGTGTAGGTAGTCTAGTCAATACTGTGTATACATTCCTAGTGCATATTGCTGTTGTGTTGTACACTGCATGTTGCATTGATGTGTAACACATCATCTGTGTCTACCTCCCAATTTGCAGGTCCCTTCCTCATGTCTACACAAGGCCCTCTGGTTTGGAGATGGGGTCCATGTTGGCAGCAGTGCACCTACTACTCTACATGATGCCAACACTGCACAGTTGGTAGTGGTGGGAGTGCAGGCATTTCCAGGTGATGAGACTACTAATTTCTTACATTTGTGATGTCATGTTAATGGTAGTACCTGCTCAAGTTTGTTGTTGGTCCTGCATTACTGTGAGCATTTCAGGTGTTGCAAGTTTAAATTAGGGACACTGTACATTGTGACACTAGTGTCATGTTGTGGGGATTACTTTGTTTACCTGCAAATGCATTAACATGGCACAGTGTGTCGTGTGGCGGGGATGGGTTGGCTGACATGGCACTGTCCTCTTGTTGCATTTTGCAAGTTGGTATTCATTTTAGCCGCTTGGATGTGTTTCTTCACAAAACTGCATTGGTGGTGTCTGTGTGGGTAGGGATGCACACATTGTAACACTTCCAGGTGAACAATCTCAGTCTGATATGGTTTTCACGGTTGATTCTCCAGACATTCAGGATCAGTGTCAGGTTGAGTCATCATTGATTGTCAGATGGAATGTGCCAGGGCAGTGTGCACTCCACAGGGGTGTGATTACTATGTGAAGTAATTAGCCACTAGCTGTGTACGGGCTGCCTCCCCCCTTGCCCTTTCCCCTCCCATGCGCAGCGGCTGTGCATGTGGTTGGGGATGTGGGGGCACCACCATGTCCACGGCCAGGCCCCGGCGTGTTGCAACGTTGTGCAGGTCACATGCTGCCACTATGATCCTGCACACTACTGGGGGAGCGTACACCAGCTGCCCGTCAGAACGGTCAAGGGAGCGAAAGCGTGACTTTAGCACTCCGAATGTGCGCTCCACTATGCCCCGGGTTGTTATGTGGTCTGTGTTATATCTTACCTGGGGTGGCGTGGTGGGGTTCCGAATTGGCGTCATCATGTGGGGGCTGAGAGGGTAGGCACTGTCCCCTGTGGAGGTGGTGATTGGTATCATTGGTGGGGTTGTGACCTTGCTCAGTATCTGACATGCATGCATGTGCAGTGGCATTCATACTCACCAAGCAGCCATGTATCGCCATGCCGCCCAGCTTCTAGGTCCCGGCTTAGGGTGGACATTCGGTAAATGAAGCTGTCGTGGGTGCACCCGGAATAGTTGGCATATACTGAGGTGATGATTCCCTTGGCATTACATACTACCTGCACGTTGATGGAATGCCAGTGCTTGCGGTTCCTATAGATGTGCTCTGATGCCCTAGGGGGACGTAGAGCCACATGGGTGCAGTCGACGGCACCTATCACTTTGGGGAATCGTGCCACACCGTAAAAATCCAGGGCGGCAGCATGCCTTTTTGCAGGTGTTCTGGGCAGGTATATGTGCCTGCGGACTGATGGGCGTGCAGTGATGATGTTCAAGACCTGGTGTAGGCAGCATGACTGGGTGGCCTGTGATACCCCACCCGCTATGGCACTTGTCCGCTGAAATGATCCAGTGGCTAAGAAGTGCAGTACATTGAGGACCTTCTCCAGGGGGCTGAGTGCTTGGGAGCACAGGGTGGGTGATGTGAGGTCATCCTCCCACTCACTCACCAGGTCCAGTATTATGTGTGGTGGAAACCTGTACCTCCCATACACCTGGTCATCAGGCATCCCGAAAAGGCTGGTTCTGGGTGTGAATATTCTGGCCCTGACTATCCTCCTCCTCCTCCTCCTTTGGGAGCCCACGGCCACTGCTGCTAGGAACGGTATGTTCATCCTGGGTCTGAGCTTGTTATTTTGTTAGCGCGCAAATTTATGCATTGCGCGTGTTGTAGGCGAGCGTGTGACCCGCGCACCCCTGAAATCCAGTACCCAGTCCAATAGCGTGTGGAAATTCCCGCGCACCCCGGGATACAGGTGCGCTGACGTACTTGCGTGTGTAAGTGCCCGCGCACCCCTGATATACACGTACATTGGCCAATCGCGTGTACGCGCACTTTTGTCCAATTACACGCGATGACGCTCTGACGTGCTGTCCAATTACACACGATGACACTCTGACGTGCAGTCTTTCCACGTGTGCTCTGTCATCACGTGCTGTGTGGGAAACACCCGTGCGGGTCACGTCACAGACGCGCTTACGCCCTGAGGGCCTTTGGTCCAATAGAATCACGTATGCGTGCTGACGCGCTTACGCGCTGAGGGTTGTCATGACGGGGCAAACACCATCTGTGACCACTGACAACCCCCGGTCAGAGAGGCAGAGGGGCACCAGCTTCAGTGCCACCGAAGTTGGTGTCCTGGTGGAGCAAGTCCTGGGGCAGTATGATGCCCTCTTTGGAAGTTCCCGCGCCGACAAGGAAGGACGGACTCGGATCTGGACTGACATCGTGACTGCCATCAACGCAGAGGGGGTGGCAGTCTGGGACTTACAACATGTCAGGAAGCGCTGGGAGGACTTCAGGTCCAGGACCCTGAACAAGGCCCGGCGCCTCTTGAAGGCAGCGGATGCCAAGGGGCGCCGGGGCCACTTGTCGGAAGAACAGATGAGGGTCCTGGAACGCATATCCCCAGTGCTCCACGTCCAAGTCCTAGAGAAGCAGACCCGTCTGGAGTCGAGCGGTGAGTACATGCATCCTGATTGTGAGCAGTGCGTGTGGTGATTATTCGGTAGTGTGCAGGTTGCACATCTGTTTGTATGGGGTCTAGTATGGGTGGGGGTGTACAGGGCCGTGGGGCTGACACATGCGAGGGCTGTAATGTGTGAGACATGGATGGTGCTTGTGTGTGTAGGCTTGCATGCCAAATGCAGTTGTGTGTGCACACATGTTTGGATGAATGTGTATGTAAGTAGACATGTCCGTGATGTCACGCATGTATGTTGTTTTCGGCTGCATGTATGAGCACTGTATGTGTAGGGATGGTGGTGGCAGTTGCGATATGGCTGTGGTATAGCTCATGTGTGCGAGTTGTAATGACATGTGTGTTGGGGATTGTGATGACATGTCTGAGGTTTGCCAATGCCACTCATGTGCAACTGTCATGTGTGTATGTGTCCATTGTACAGTGCCCTGATGCCTGTGTTTCGTTTTTCCCTGTCTGCAGCGTCAACTGAGAAAGAGGGTGGAGAAGGTACTGTGGAGCACAGCGGCGGAGATCCCACCGCCAGCCGGAGACGCAAGGCCCGGCTCCCCTCCCGTGTTGTCATCTCGTTGGGGAGTTAGGAGAACGGTGCCGCGTCCCAGGCCGCAGCTGCCGGGGGAGGTCCAAGAGGCGGAGGTTGGAGTTGGACTCCTCGGCAGCAGAAGGGGCAGCTGGGACCCCACAGGGCCCAACAGGGGAAGATGGCACGGAGTCATCCAGGTTGGTGGGGGGTTTGGTGGAGGAGGAGGCCGTGCAAGCACCAGAGACGGGGTCTGGAGGTGGGGATCCCACTGGTGCTAGTGGTGCAGTGCAGGACCAGGGACAGGAGGCAACACAGGCCGCCGCGGAGGTGCCTGTGTGCAATCCTGTCCCTGCATCATCTTGCACCAGCAGGGATGCCTACGTCCAGACCCGTTTTCAGGCAGGGGATGAGCTGACGTCAACTGGCCTTCCTCTGCCTGCGGACGTGGCCATCCAGGTCCGGGTTGAGCCTGTCATGGCTGGTGTGGCGTTGCGTCAATGGGCCATGCGAGGTGACCTGCAGTCTTTTCATGGAGAGACTGCACGTCATCTCGAATGGCTCGTTGACCACGTCAGCCTGCTGTTGGCCAGGTCACCCAGGCCGGATTCCTCCGTCTGATGGGGCTTGCTCCGACCCCCTCCTCAACTGGACCCCCTACGCGCCAGTCGTCCTCTGTGCCATCTTCCCACCCATCAGTCACCTGGGTGCCCTGTGGAGCTGCCTCTGACGGTGCGGCCAGGCTGGTGGAGGAGGCATCCCTGCCACAGTCGGGAGTCGGACGTCCAGCAGGGGTGGCCACATCAACAACTGCACCCCAGCCGGCGGAGGATGTGCAGGCAGCAGGAGGCAGTGCACGGGCAGAGGCAGAGCAGCAGCAGCAACATGGTGGGAGCCATGAAGGCTCGGGCCTTCGACATCGGAGGGGCAGGCATCGGCCGGAGGGCAGGAGGACCCAGGACAGAGAGTGTCTTCCGTGTGGCAGCGGTTGGGCCACGCCATAGGTGCGGAGTGGCGGCGGGCGGAAGAGGCGCGGCTCACAGTGGTCAGGGCGGAGAACTCCATGCGGAGGGCCCTGAGGCGGGCCGAGTGCCTCGAGGCAATCAGCAGGGGGTTGGAGGAGGACACAGCGTCGTCCCTGCGGACCCTCGGGGCCATGGAACAGGACCGCCTCCTGGACATCGAACAGCAGTTCGATGATGCCCTGGCCCGGAACACCACAGAGTGAGCCGCTGGACTTGCCCGCCGCCTTTGTATATAGTTCTTTAGTTTTAGGTTTCCTTTGTTTGTTGTTATGATTTGGAGTCGACGGACACTGCTCCACTTTTTGTATATAGTTGCATTTTAGTTAGGGTTTTTAGTAGGTTTCCTTTGTTCAGTTGGGCTCATGGACCCTTGGATGTTTTGTACATAGTTCTTAATTGGATTGATTTTATTTTTCATTTGTCTTTGGACTACATTTTTTGGATTAGGATTTGGTGTTTTTATTTATTTTAAACGGACATGCAGCTTATCTTTTTTTCATTGCCATTGTAGTTTGTTTCATTTCTTTTGCATTTTTTTTTAATACAATTTTGTTTTCATACTTCACTGTGTGGTATCATCTCATTGGTTTCATGCATGTCATGTTGGGTGTTTTCCCATTCAATTGCAACCATTGTGTGTGACGGACATGGGTTCATTTGCTTCATGAACATTGGGGGTGTAACATGTAATTTCCTTTTCCATGTGGGTGAATGGGTTACTTGGTTGGGCTTTTTGGCTGTGGAGGCTGACCATGACGCACATGATTGGGGATTGTGAGGACCTGGTGGAGGCTGCCCATGGTGGCTGGGGGGTGGGGGTGGTGGGAGACATGAGTGGGGGCCTGGTGGAGGCTGCCCCTGGTGGCTGGGGGGTGGGGGTGGTGGGAGACATGAGTGGGGGCCTGGTGGAGGCTGCCCCTGCACTGCTGGGGGGGGGTGGGAGACATGGGTGGGGGCCTGGTGGTGGGTGCCCCTGGTGGCTGGGGGGTGGGGGTGGTGGGAGACATGAGTGGGGGCCTGGTGGAGGCTGCCCCTGGGGGGTGGGGGTGGTGGGAGACATGAGTGGGGGCCTGGTGGAGGGTGCCCCTGGTGGCGTGGGGGTGGTGGGAGACATGAGTGGTGGCCTGGTGGAGGGTGCACCTGCACTGCTGGGGGGGGTGGGAGACATGGGTGGGGGCCTGGTGGTGGGTGCCCCTGGTGGCTGGGGGGGGGGGTGGGAGACATGAGTGGTGGCCTGGTGGAGGGTGCCCCTGCACTGCTGGGGGGTGGGGGTGGTGGGAGACATGGGTGGGGGCCTGGTGGAGGCTGCCCCTGCACTGCTGGGGGGTGGGGGTGGTGGGAGACATGGGTGGGGGCCTGGTGGTGGGTGCCCCTGGTGGCTGGGGGGTGGTGGTGGTGGGAGACATGAGTGGTGGCCTGGTGGAGGGTGCCCTTGCACTGCTGGGGGGGGTGGGAGACATGAGTGCGGGCCTGGTGGAGGCTGCCCCTGCACTGCTGGGGGTGGGGGTGGTGGGAGACATGAGTGGGGGCCTGGTGGAGGGTGCCCCTGCACTGCTGGGGGGTGGGGGTGGTGGGAGAAATGGGTGGGGGCCTGGTGGTGGGTGCCCCTGGTGGCTGGGGGGTGGTGGGAGACATGAGTGGGGGCCTGGTGGAGGCTGCCCCTGGTGGCTGGGGGGGTGGGGGTGGTGGGAGACATGAGTGGGGGCCTGGTGGAGGCTGCCCCTGGTGGCTGGGGGGTGTGGGTGGTGGGAGACATGAGTGGGGGCCTGGTGGAGGGTGCCCCTGCACTGCTGGGGGGTGGGGGAGGTGGGAGACATGAGTGGGGGCCTGGTGGAGGGTGCCCCTGCACTGCTGGGGGTGGTGGTGATGGGGGACATGGGTGGGGGCCTGGTGGAGGCTGCCCCTGCACTGCTGGGGGGTGGGGATGATAGGGGACATGGGTGGGGGCCTGGTGGAGGCTGCCCCTGGTGGCTGGGGGGTGGGAGACATGGGTGGGGGCCTGGTGGAGGCTGCCCCTGCACTGCTGGGGGGCCGGGGGGGTGGGAGACATGAGTGGGGGCCTGGTGGAGGGTGCCCCTTCTGGCTGGGGGGTGGGGGTGGTGGGAGACATGAGTGGGGGCCTGGTGGAGGCTGCCCCTGGTGGCTGGGAGGTGGGGTGGTGGGAGACATGAGTGGGGGCCTGGTGGAGGGTGCCCCTGCACTGCTGGGGGGTGGAGGTGATAGGGGACATGGGTGGGGGCCTGGTGGAGGCTGCCCCTGCACTGCTGGGGGGTGGGGGTGGTGGGAGACATGAGTGGGGGCCTGGTGGGGGCTGCCCATGGTGGCTGGGGGGTGGGGGTAGTGGTAGACATGAGTGGGGGCCTGGTGGAGGGTACCCCTGCACTGCTGGGGGGTGGGGGTGATAGGGGACATGGGTGGGGGCCTGGTGGAGGCTGCCCCTGGTGGATGGGAGGTGGGGGTGGTGGGAGACATGAGTGGGGGCCTGGTGGAGGGTGCCCCTGCATTGCTGGGGGGTGGGGGTGATGGGGGACATGGGTGGGGGCCTGGTGGAGGCTGCCCCTGCACTGCTGGGGGGTGGGGGTGGTGGGAGACATGAGTGGGGGCCTGGTGGGGGCTGCCCATGGTGGCTGGGGGGTGAGTGTGGTGGGAGACATGGGTGGGGGCCTGGTGGTGGGTGCCCCTGGTGGCTGGGGGGTGGGGGTGGTGGGAGACATGAGTGGGGGCCTGGTGGAGGCTGCCCCTGGTGGCTGGGGGTGGTGGGAGACATGAGTGGGGGCCTGGTGGAGGCTGCCCCTGGTGGCTGGGGGGTGGGGGTGGTGGGAGACATGAGTGGGGGCATGGTGGAGGCTGCCCCTGGTGGCTGGGGGGTGGGGTGGTGGGAGACATGAGTGGGGGCCTGGTGGAGGCTGCCCCTGCACTGCTGGGGGGGGGTGGGAGACATGGGTGGGGGCCTGGTGGTGGGTGCCCCTGGTGGCTGCTGGGGGGTGGGGGTGGTGGGAGACATGAGTGGGGGCCTGGTGGAGGCTGCCCCTGGTGGCTGGGGGGTGGGGGTGGTGGGAGACATGAGTGGGGGCCTGGTGGAGGGTGCCCCTGGTGGCGTGGGGGTGGTGGGAGACATGAGTGGTGGCCTGGTGGAGGGTGCACCTGCACTGCTGGGGGGGGGTGGGAGACATGGGTGGGGGCCTGGTGGTGGGTGCCCCTGGTGGCTGGGGGGGGGGTGGGAGACATGAGTCGTGGCCTGGTGGAGGGTTCCCCTGCACTGCTGGGGGGTGGGGGTGGTGGGAGACATGGGTGGGGGCCTGGTGAAGGCTGCCCCTGCACTGCTGGGGGGTGGGGGTGGTGGGAGACATGGGTGGGGGCCTGGTGGTGGGTGCCCCTGGTGGCTGGGGGGTGGGGGTGGAGGGAGACATGAGTGGTGGCCTGGTGGAGGGTGCCCCTGCACTGCTGGGGGGGTGGGAGACATGGGTCGGGGCCTGGTGGTGGGTGCCCCTGGTGGCTGGGGGTGGTGGGAGACATGAGTGGGGGCCTGGTGGGGGCTGCCCATGGGGGCTGGGGGGGTGGGTGTGGTGGGAGACATGGGTGGGGGCCTGGTGGTGGGTGCCCCTGGTGGCTGGGGGGTGGGGGTGGTGGGAGACATGAGTGGGGGCCTGGTGGAGGGTGCCCCTGCTGGCTGGGGTGGGGGTGGTGGGAGACATGAGTGGGAGCCTGGTGGAGGCTGCCCATGGTTGCCGGGGGGTGGGGGTGGTGGGAGACATGGGTGGGGGCCTGGTGATGGGTGCCCCTGGTGGCTGGGGGGTGGGGGTGGTGGGAGACATGAGTGGGGGCCTGGTGGAGGCTGCCCCTGGGTGCTGGGGGGTGGGGGTGGTGGGAGACATGAGTGGGGGCCTGGTGGAGGCTGCCCCTGGTGGCTGGGGGGTGGGGGTAGTGGGAGACATGAGTGGGTGCCTGGTGGATGGTGCCCCTGCACTGCTTGGGGGTGGGGTGGTGGGAGACATGAGTGGGGGCCTGGTGGAGGGTGCCCCTGCACTGCTCGGGGGTGGGGGTGGTGGGAGACATGAGTGGGGGCCTGGTGGAGGGTGCCCCTGCACTGCTGGGGGGTGGGGGTGGTGGGAGACATGAGTGGGGGCCTGGTGGAGGGTGCCCCTGCACTGCTGGGGGGTGGGGGTGGTGGGAGACATGAGTGGGGGCCTGGTGGAGGGTGCCCCTGCACTGCTGGGGGGTGGGGGTGGTGGGAGACATGGGTGGGAGCCTGGTGGGGGTTGCCCATGGTTGCTGGGGGGTGGGGGTGGTGGGAGAAATGAGTGGGGGCCTGGTGGAGGGTGCCCCTGCACTGCTGGGGGTGGGGGTGGTGGGAGAAATGAGTGGGGGCCTGGTGGAGGGTGCCCCTGCACTGCTGGGGGGTGGGGGTGGTGGGAGACATGGGTGGGGGCCTGGTGGTGGGTGCCCCTGGTGGCTGGGGGGTGGTGGGAGACACGAGTGGGGGCCTGGTGGAGGCTGCCCCTGGTGGCTGGGGGGGGGTGGGAGACATGAGTGGGGGCCTGGTGGAGGGTGCCCCTGCACTGCTGGGGGGTGGGGGTGGTGGGAGACATGAGTGGGGGCCTGGTGGAGGGTGCCCCTGCACTGCTGGGGGTGGTGGTGATAGGGGACATGGGTGGGGGCCTGGTGGAGGCTGCCCCTGGTGGCTGGGGGGTGGGAGACATGGGTGGGGGCCTGGTGGAGGCTGCCCCTGCACTGCTGGGGGGTCGGGGGGGGGGTGGGAGACATGAGTGGGGGCCTGGTGGAGGGTGCCCCTTCTGGCTGGGGGTTGGGGGTGGTGGGAGACATGAGTGGGGGCCTGGTGGAGGCTGCCCCTGGTGGCTGGGAGGTGGGGTGGTGGGAGACATGAGTGGGGGCCTGGTGGAGGGTGCCCCTGCACTGCGGGGGGGAGGGGGTGATAGGGGACATGGGTGGGGGCTGCCCCTGCACTGCTGGGGGGTGGGGGTGGTGGGAGACATGAGTGGGGGCCTGGTGGAGGGTGCCCCTGCACTTCTGGGGGGTGGGGGTGGTGGGAGACATGAGTGGGGGCCTGGTGGGGGCTGCCCATGGTGGCTGGGGGGTGGGGGTGGTGGGAGACATGAGTGGGGGCCTGGTGGAGGGTACCCCTGCACTGCTGGGGGGTGGGGGTGATAGGGGACATGGGTGGGGGCCTGGTGGAGGCTGCCCCTGGTGGATGGGAGGTGGGGGTGGTGGGAGACATGAGTGGGGGCCTGGTGGAGGGTGCCCCTGCATTGCTGGGGGGTGGGGGTGATAGGGGACATGGGTGGGGGCCTGGTGGAGGCTGCCCCTGCACTGCTGGGGGGTGGGGGTGGTGGGAGACATGAGTGGGGGCCTGGTGGAGGGTGCCCCTGCACTGCTGGGGGGTGGGGGTGGTGGGAGACATGAGTGGGGGCCTGGTGGGGGCTGCCCATGGTGGCTGGGGGGTGGGGGTGGTGGGAGACATGAGTGGGGGCTTGGTGGGGGCTGCCCATGGGGCTGGGGGGGTGGGTGTGGTGGGAGACATGGGTGGGGGCCTGGTGGTGGGTGCCCCTGGTGGCTGGGGGGTGGGGGTGGTGGGAGACATGAGTGGTGGCCTGGTGGAGGCTGCCCCTGGTGGCTGGGGGCTGGGGGTGGTGGGAGACATGAGTGGGGGCCTGGTGGAGGCTGCCCCTGGTGGCTGGGGGGTGGGGGTGGTGGGAGACATGAGTGGGGGCATGGTGGAGGCTGCCCCTGGTGGCTGGGGGGTGGGGTGGTGGGAGACATGAGTGGGGGCCTGGTGGAGGGTGCCCCTGTTGGCTGGGGGGTGGAGGTGGTGGGAGACATGAGTGGGGGCCTGGTGGAGGCTGCCCTGGTGGCTGGGGGGTGGGGGTGGTGGGAGACATGAGTGGGGGCCTGGTGGAGGCTGCCCCTGGTGGCTGTGGGGTGGGGGTGGTGGGAGACATGAGTGGGGGCCAGGTGGAGGGTGCCCCTGCACTGCTGGGTTGTGGGGGTGGTGGTAGACATGAGAGGGGGCCTGGTGGAGGCTGCCCCTGGTGGCTGGGGGGTGGGGTGGTGGGAGACATGAGTGGGGGCCTGGTGGAGGGTGGCCCTGCACTGCTGGGGGGTGGGGGTGGTGGGAGACATGAGTGGGGGCCTGGTGGAGGGTGCCCCTGCACTGCTGGGGGTTGGGGGTGGTGGGAGACATGAGTGGGGGCCTGGTGGAGGGTGCCCATGGTGGCTGGGGGCTGGGGTGGTGGGAGACATGAGTGGTGACCTGGTGGAGGCTGCCCCACACTGCTGGGGGGTGGGTGTGGTGGGAGACATGAGTGGGGGCCTGGTGGGGGCTGCCCATGGTGGCTGGGGGGTGGGGGTGGTGGGAGACATGGGTGGTAGCCTGGTGGGGGCTGCCCATGGTTGCTGGGGGGTGGGGGTGGGTGGGAGACATGCATTGTTGATCAGTAGTGCAAGGTGACATGTGGGTTGGCTGGGGGGCATGCCCATGGTGGATGGGCTGCCTGCGGGACATGATCAGGGGTGCAGGGTAGTCCCCCGTGGTGTGGGCTGCCTGCAGGGGCCGTGGAGGTTGTGGAGCGTACACCTGGGAGGACCCACACGGCCAATTCACGTGTAGTACTCCCCAGAACCCCTGAAATACACGTACTCTGCTTGCACGGGGCCAATCGCGTGTGGAACTTCCCGCGCACCCCTGAAATACACGTACCCTGCTTGCACGGGGCCAATCGCGTGTGGAACTTCCCGCGCACCCCAGAAATAGGCAACTTTTGCAAGTCGCAATGTAAAAATGAACACTTTGAATCGTTTGGCTAAAGAAGTATGTGATATTATAGTTACACAAGCCCAAGAACGCTTTGCATTTACTAACCACTTGGAGGGGGCCAAATTGTTGCAGAGTGACTTATTTCAAACACATGGACAGTCTTTTCCAAATGATGCACTGAATGCAACTGTCCAAGCGTACCCCATGTTAAACAAGGAAGGACTGCACACTGAGATTTCAATTGTTTATTAGAGACCAGAATTCTGTAGTTCAAGTGGGGCAATTTCTTTATTAAAATTGTTCATTGAAAACAATCTCGAAGAAGCATTTAGTGAGACAATGCAGTTATTAAAAATTCTGATTACTGCACCCATGACAACAGCTGAGTCTGAGCGTTGTTTCTCCACCCTGAAGCGAATTAAAACATTCTTGAGAAACACAATGACTGAGGATCGTCAGAATGCTTTGGCCATGCTGTCCATAGAAAAACAACTAATTCAAGAGATCCCTGCCTTCAATACACGGACTATTGATAAATTTGCCTCTCTGAAAAATAGACGTGCACAATTTGTGTACAAACTTTCAAAATGATTGACCAGTGAATGTTCTGTTACAACAAGCTATTTGCAGTAATTTTGTGAGTAGCCTTGAATTCTTTGTTTCAATGGCCTTACATGTTAGGATTTTGTGTAAGGTTGTAGTGATCTATTTGACAGAACAGTGAGAAATGTGAAGTTTGTTTTGATGTTATGGTTGTTGGTTGATAATAAAGCACTCGACATAATAAACTTAGTAAACAATTTTATTTCTGTTGCATTTTTCTCCATGCAATATGTATGTGCTATTTCTGAGACCTGTTTCCACGTGTTTCAACTTTGATCAACTGAAGCAATGGCAACTCAGCGAGGCAGACAGCCATTAGCGGTAGGACACATTTTGTATTAATTAAGTGGTTAAAACCTAAAGTAATATTTTAGCTTTGTTTCCCCCTTTCAGAAAATGCCTAAAATCCCACCTTAGTAAGAGAATAAATGCATGTGAATGCCAGTATCAGCATGACAAACCTATGTTTCCATCATTACTGACTATATAATGAATTTCTTTATGCATAAACCATAGTACCAGCTATTCTCAATACAAGCTGCTGTAAAATACACCACCACACTTGCACACGTAAGAATAATGTACCACCATTAATATGTACAACCTAATGCTTTTTTTCATATTTCGGTGGGTTTTTTGGACAGCAAATTGCACATTTTGTAGGCCATTTTTCAAGAAATTTCATGGGGGCAGAATCCCCCTGCACCCTCCTTGGGGGGGGGGGAGAGTGGGCTCGCGCGCTGCGTGCAGTCGCTACAAAATTCACCCTGGGACATTTACGCCCCACCAGCTTTCAAACTCACCAGCCGCCACTGTTTTCCAGTCAGTCGAGCTCCTCGAGCCGCAACCGACTGTACCGCTGACTGTTGTCACGCCGCAGTCACTCATACCGTCAAAGGTTCCTCAACCAGTGCTCTGACCCACCAACCAGCACCGAGACAATGATTCCTGACCCTGAGCCACTGTGTAGTCCAGCCTACAGCCATCCGTCCAGCTTCGCTTGCCGAACGGCCTGCCGCCTGATACCTGCAGCTGTCTCCCCTCTTGAACTCTGTTGCAGAAGCTGCAAAGTGCCCTGAAACTGACTCTGCACTGTCGAACACCAAGAACTTCTACGAGCACAAGGTACATTGTGGTTCTGTCCCACTGGTCCTTCTCCAAAGGCCCCTGAGGACATTTTATGGCCAATTGCTTCCTCTGTGCTGAACACAAGTATCCTTGAACAATTGTGATTAATTACTTTAACGACCACCCTCTTGTCATTATCCAGAGTGTATCCCTTTTCCTTCTTTGAAACTGTCCTCTGTACTTCTTTACAAGGTGGGTTGCATTTTGTAGTGTGCTAGAACTGTCTGTTGTGATAATAATAAAGTAGATATTTGTATACAACTTTGACTGGACAGTCCCTTGTATCATTGAGTAATAATTGTATTTTCGCTTTATTGCAACTAACGAACAACACACGAACGTGCGTCTATTAGCCTGCCGTTCCATCCACATTACCAAAATTGGACAAGGAAGTTTATAATTTGCTTGTGTTTCCAATCTGTTTGGATCCCTTCTGGTGTACTAGAGGTGTGTGGCTGATTGATGGTTTAGAAACTGATATTCATCCCTGGACCACTGGTGTCTGGAAGTTGATTCGTCACAAGCTTACCACCGGAGCATCGCTCTACCCTCGATCATACCATACCCCCTAACCCTGACAAACTCTCCACACCCACCCAATCCCAGCACCACACCCTCATTTAACTGCAGTGATATCTTTTCACCTACTACCTGATCCTCCCCTTTACTGCCAATGGCCATCATGGAAAGGGAAAAGGGACTATGTGTAGTTCCATTCTCCCATGTCATGTTCACTGTTTCCACCCCTCCATAACCCTAGGGGCTGTGGCCCTGGGGTCTTCATCTGCTACACAGTATGTGAGTGTGGCACGAGGAGGGACTCATCTGAGATCCTCGGGGCGGGGGCGGGGGGCGAAGGGAGGGTGCTTGCTTGTTTCTGAGGATTGGTACCTTACACATATTTCTTTTTTTTTCCCGTCTCTCTGTCATCAAAACATGTGAGTGCTGCCCGCTGCGCCCACTGGCACCTTCTTGGTGACTAAGCAAAGCTTCCTTGGGGCTTATGCCAACCATCCCTTTCCAGACAGGAGGGAATGCGCCAACTCTGTGTTACCCATTGTATCATCATAAATGCTCTGTTGTAATTGTAATTGGTTATTTATAATGCACGTAATACCCAGAGGTTTCTAAGCACGGACCCGGGGATCGAACCTGTGTTGCTCCATGTTATCTTGCTTCCAAGGTGCGCGTGTTGCCCCTGAGCTATCCTCCCGGCTAATTCAGGTAACAAACTTTCCATCCGCAGTTTGCAGGTAGATCGCTGCAGCAGGTGCATCATTCCACTGAGGTGTCTTGCACATTATATTCAAATGAACTATACTCTGGGCTTACCTACTTGAGGAAAGGTGAATAGAATACAGATTTGTAGATGAGAATTGTAATTATGGAAAAGAAAATGTAACAAAATACAACAGTAATGCAATTTAATTTACATGCTCTGCCATTTGGGTGGTTTCTTGGCACTACAAAAATGATGGACCGAAGGCTTTGAATTAATCATAACCATTGTGATTGCTCTGGGAAGCCTTCAGCAGCAGCATTTTAGCCCGTCTGGCCCATTGCCTTTGGGGCGATCCATTTGCAAAGCAGTTCTGGTCGTGCCACCAGTGTATGATATCCACAAAACTTAGGAGAACGAAAGGTGTCCGATCACTGATTTAAAAGATACTCTCGATCACTTTTTAGTTTTAGTGGATACTAAATAATCATTAAACAAGGAGAACTGAAGATTGATGGCTGGAAGCTATTGAATTAGTCATAATCACTGGCATTTGTCTGTGCAACCCTCCGGATCCTTATCTTTCAGCCTGTTATGCCAGTACAGATGTGAAAAAAACCTATACCCAGTATTGTTGGTGAGGAGCAGCTTGCGTCCTGTGGCACAGCAGGTGCAAGACACATCTCTTGCAGACCTCCCCCAATCAGAGAGATATTTTCAAAACTGAAGGACAATGTCCAATGAGCCTAAATAAGTCTAGAATTGCTTGCGGTCTCATGCTGGGCAGGTGGGATATGGCTGTTCGGGTTGGACTGCTTCTTTTGGGGTGAGACCGAGCCTGATTTGCATATGGTCATTGCCCTGCTGTAAGGGCGTTGATGGTCAGGAAGGCTGTCCAGTGAAATGCCAATAGTCATGATGAATTCAAAATCTTCCATCCATTACACTTCCATTTAATAAAAAAGCAAGGCCGGGGCAGTGCATCAACCACATGCACGATGTCACTTTCAGTGATGTCATGATGCATTGGCGAAAGTCTTAAGGTACCATACATACATCATGGAAAAGGACCACCTGAGTGCAACAACCACTTGCACCACACCAGTACTTAATTTGTAAAAAAATAAGTGCCAGTGCCCAAAAATTATTGTCCCCATAATGCCGGGCGCGGCGCCGCCCCGCAGTGCGGACGCGCGTCCTGCGCCAGTTCAGTGCTAGACCTACCTAGATCAGCCCATCACACTGCTGCTGCTCCATGTCACATGTTTGGCGCTGCAGCAACTGCTGGCACAGGCTAGTAGTGGCATAGGGAAGGGCACACATGGGTTGAGAAAGTATAATGCTTTAAAGTTGGAAAACACTTACTTGTTATGGTAGGTGTAGTCAATAGGAAATTCAAATGCTGGAGGCAGAATTGGGATATTTTGGGTTCACACAAAAGGCACGACCATTGCCCCTTGAACTGTATGCACCAAACATGAGGGTGGGAAAAAGAAAGGCTCATTAGACACAGTGGGCCAAATCTGTACGTATTGCAAGTGAGACATTTTACTAACAGGGCAAACGTTCTATGGCAGGTTGGACTTAACATGACAGGATGTTACACTGCACAATATTTTACTGACCTCTATCACAGACTACTCCCACAGACATGTTCGACTTGCCTTCAACAATGCAGAGGGGAAGAAAAGGGTAGAGTGACCCTTTGCAGCGGAAGTCAGGTGAGATTACATTATTTGCCCAGGATTACACACTTATGCTGAACAGCAGGCACCTCCCAGGGTGCTGCTAATGCTTCATAAATATACCTGAAAGCTTTACACATTGTTTGGTTATGTGCCCACCCATTGCCTGCCCATGGCCATGCAAACATCTCTACTGGGGCTAAGTGAGCTTCCTGCCGTGCTGCTAAGTAACTAAGGGGGCCCTTTGTCTCCCCCCACCCCTAAGCACATGAGTGAGAGGGTTACCTTACATTCAAGGGGACTCAGAGAGGCCATCTTTGCTTAGGCTTATCATGCCTGAGGGTGGCCCTGGTCTGCTCTAGGAAGAGAGGCCATCTTGAGAGGCCATCTTTGCTTAGGCTTGTCATGCCTGCGGGTGGCCCTGGTCTCCTCTAGGAAGAGAGGCCATCTTTGCTTAGGCTTGTCATGCCTGCGGGTGGCCCTGGTCTCCTCTAGGAAGAGAGGCCATCTTTGCTTAGGCTTGTCATGCCTGCGGGTGGCCCTGGTCTCCTCTAGGAAGAGAGGCCATCTTTGCTTAGGCTTGTCATGCCTGAGGGTGGCCCTGGTCTCCTCTAGGAAGAGAGGCCATCTTTGCTTAGGCTTGTCATGCCTGCGGGTGGCCCTGGTCTCCTCTAGGAAGAGAGGCCATCTTTGCTTAGGCTTGTCATGCCTGCGGGTGGCCCTGGTCTCCTCTAGGAAGAGAGGCCATCTTTGCTTAGGCTTGTCATGCCTGCGGGTGGCCCTGGTCTCCTCTAGGAAGAGAGGCCATCTTTGCTTAGGCTTGTCATGCCTGCGGGTGGCCCTGGTCTCCTCTAGGAAGAGAGGCCATCTTTGCTTAGGCTTGTCATGCCTGCGGGTGGCCCTGGTCTCCTCTAGGAAGAGAGGCCATCTTTGCTTAGGCTTGTCATGCCTGCGGGTGGCCCTGGTCTCCTCTAGGAAGAGAGGCCATCTTTGCTTAGGCTTGTCATGCCTGCGGGTGGCCCTGGTCTCCTCTAGGAAGAGAGGCCATCTTTGCTTAGGCTTGTCATGCCTGCGGGTGGCCCTGGTCTCCTCTAGGAAGAGAGGCCATCTTTGCTTAGGCTTGTCATGCCTGCGGGTGGCCCTGGTCTCCTCTAGGAAGAGAGGCCATCTTTGCTTAGGCTTGTCATGCCTGCGGGTGGCCCTGGTCTCCTCTAGGAAGAGAGGCCATCTTTGCTTAGGCTTGTCATGCCTGCGGGTGGCCCTGGTCTCCTCTAGGAAGAGAGGCCATCTTTGCTTAGGCTTGTCATGCCTGCGGGTGGCCCTGGTCTCCTCTAGGAAGAGAGGCCATCTTTGCTTAGGCTTGTCATGCCTGCGGGTGGCCCTGGTCTCCTCTAGGAAGAGAGGCCATCTTTGCTTAGGCTTGTCATGCCTGCGGGTGGCCCTGGTCTCCTCTAGGAAGAGAGGCCATCTTTGCTTAGGCTTGTCATGCCTGCGGGTGGCCCTGGTCTCCTCTAGGAAGAGAGGCCATCTTTGCTTAGGCTTGTCATGCCTGCGGGTGGCCCTGGTCTCCTCTAGGAAGAGAGGCCATCTTTGCTTAGGCTTGTCATGCCTGCGGGTGGCCCTGGTCTCCTCTAGGAAGAGAGGCCATCTTTGCTTAGGCTTGTCATGCCTGCGGGTGGCCCTGGTCTCCTCTAGGAAGAGAGGCCATCTTTGCTTAGGCTTGTCATGCCTGCGGGTGGCCCTGGTCTCCTCTAGGAAGAGAGGCCATCTTTGCTTAGGCTTGTCATGCCTGCGGGTGGCCCTGGTCTCCTCTAGGAAGAGAGGCCATCTTTGCTTAGGCTTGTCATGCCTGCGGGTGGCCCTGGTCTCCTCTAGGAAGAGAGGCCATCTTTGCTTAGGCTTGTCATGCCTGCGGGTGGCCCTGGTCTCCTCTAGGAAGAGAGGCCATCTTTGCTTAGGCTTGTCATGCCTGCGGGTGGCCCTGGTCTCCTCTAGGAAGAGAGGCCATCTTTGCTTAGGCTTGTCATGCCTGCGGGTGGCCCTGGTCTCCTCTAGGAAGAGAGGCCATCTTTGCTTAGGCTTGTCATGCCTGCGGGTGGCCCTGGTCTCCTCTAGGAAGAGAGGCCATCTTTGCTTAGGCTTGTCATGCCTGCGGGTGGCCCTGGTCTCCTCTAGGAAGAGAGGCCATCTTTGCTTAGGCTTGTCATGCCTGCGGGTGGCCCTGGTCTCCTCTAGGAAGAGAGGCCATCTTTGCTTAGGCTTGTCATGCCTGCGGGTGGCCCTGGTCTCCTCTAGGAAGAGAGGCCATCTTTGCTTAGGCTTGTCATGCCTGCGGGTGGCCCTGGTCTCCTCTAGGAAGAGAGGCCATCTTTGCTTAGGCTTGTCATGCCTGCGGGTGGCCCTGGTCTCCTCTAGGAAGAGAGGCCATCTTTGCTTAGGCTTGTCATGCCTGCGGGTGGCCCTGGTCTCCTCTAGGAAGAGAGGCCATCTTTGCTTAGGCTTGTCATGCCTGCGGGTGGCCCTGGTCTCCTCTAGGAAGAGAGGCCATCTTTGCTTAGGCTTGTCATGCCTGCGGGTGGCCCTGGTCTCCTCTAGGAAGAGAGGCCATCTTTGCTTAGGCTTGTCATGCCTGCGGGTGGCCCTGGTCTCCTCTAGGAAGAGAGGCCATCTTTGCTTAGGCTTGTCATGCCTGCGGGTGGCCCTGGTCTCCTCTAGGAAGAGAGGCCATCTTTGCTTAGGCTTGTCATGCCTGCGGGTGGCCCTGGTCTCCTCTAGGAAGAGAGGCCATCTTTGCTTAGGCTTATCATGCCTGCGGGTGGCCCTGGTCTCCTCTAGGAAGAGAGGCCATCTTTGCTTAGGCTTATCATGCCTGCGGGTGGCCCTGGTCTCCTCTAGGAAGAGAGGCCATCTTTGCTTAGGCTTATCATGCCTGCGGGTGGCCCTGGTCTCCTCTAGGAAGAGAGGCCATCTTTGCTTAGGCTTATCATGCCTGAGGGTGGCCCTGGTCTCCTCTAGGAAGAGAGGCCATCATTGCTTAGGCTTATCATGCCTGCGGGTGGCCCTGGTCTCCTCTAGGAAGAGAGGCCATCTTTGCTTAGGCTTATCATGCCTGCGGGTGGCCCTGGTCTCCTCTAGGAAGAGAGGCCATCTTTGCTTAGGCTTATCATGCCTGGGGGTGGCCCTGGTCTCCTCTAGGAAGAGAGGCCATCTTTGCTTAGGCTTATCATGCCTGGGGGTGGCCCTGGTCTCCTCTAGGAAGAGAGGCCATCTTTGCTTAGGCTTATCATGCCTGGGGGTGGCCCTGGTCTCCTCTAGGAAGAGAGGCCATCTTTGCTTAGGCTTATCATGCCTGGGGGTGGCCCTGGTCTCCTCTAGGAAGAGAGGCCATCTTTGCTTAGGCTTATCATGCCTGGGGGTGGCCCTGGTCTCCTCTAGGAAGAGAGGCCATCTTTGCTTAGGCTTATCATGCCTGGGGGTGGCCCTGGTCTCCTCTAGGAAGAGAGGCCATCTTTGCTTAGGCTTATCATGCCTGGGGGTGGCCCTGGTCTCCTCTAGGAAGAGAGGCCATCTTTGCTTAGGCTTATCATGCCTGCGGGTGGCCCTGGTCTCCTCTAGGAAGAGAGGCCATCTTTGCTTAGGCTTATCATGCCTGCGGGTGGCCCTGGTCTCCTCTAGGAAGAGAGGCCATCTTTGCTTAGGCTTATCATGCCTGCGGGTGGCCCTGGTCTCCTCTAGGAAGAGAGGCCATCTTTGCTTAGGCTTATCATGCCTGCGGGTGGCCCTGGTCTCCTCTAGGAAGAGAGGCCATCTTTGCTTAGGCTTATCATGCCTGCGGGTGGCCCTGGTCTCCTCTAGGAAGAGAGGCCATCTTTGCTTAGGCTTATCATGCCTGCGGGTGGCCCTGGTCTCCTCTAGGAAGAGAGGCCATCTTTGCTTAGGCTTATTTGGCTCTGGATGGGACCACATGAGTGGAGACGTGTCGCCCCTTTGGAGAAGACTCCTCCAGATTACCTCCCTACCCCGCAGTTCATGCATAATATTATATTGTCAGAAACATTCATGTGCTTACTGTACCTCTGTGGACGACCCAGGCAAGTTAAAATGATAGAGAATTTTAAAGGCAAAATGTGTCAATAATCCTACTGATGATGGCATGAACATCAACATGGCAAAGTTCAAAACATGTGCAAAGTATACGTTAAAGGAGAAGCACATAAACAACCTTTGGAGAATATCCAGTAAAAGAACATACACATTCTCCAGTTCAAACTGTAACTTTTTTGTAGAAGTGTACGCTGTGCAGGGGATGCAATGTGCGGTGCTTCACATCTATGTAAACGTGTGAACATGATTTTTTTGTTATGTGCATACTGACACAGTTATACACATGCAGCCACATATTAGCCGTGAACTCTCCTCCTCGGTTGCTCGTCGTTAATTAAAACAGGTGCCAGTTAAAGAGGGCAATGCGGCAGATCCTTTGCCATGGTCCAGAGCTGCCTGCAGTCAGTGCTGCGCAGTTGACAACACAGTGAGTCTGGCTGAGAGGCCTCCTGTCACCCAGGCAGAGGGCGGTTTCATATGTGTCTCTCCAGAATGACGAAAGACACATTCTAGTTCGTGGCCCCTGCCTGCTTTACACTTCGCTAACCCTTGCGAAGTAGTTACGCCTTTTCCAAGGGAAGTCACAGTAATGTCCACATGCAAGTGCTGGATAGCCAGAGCCTGATTCTGCATGAAGCTACTCAAAAGCACCTCACTCTTGAAATGAATCAACACTGCTTTGCCAGTGTGAATCATCTGCCAATCCTCATGGACTGCCATACAAAATCTACTATCTTGTAGTCCTAAAAAGCATAATGTTCTTGGTAGACAAATCATGAA
The DNA here is from genome assembly GCF_040938575.1 of Ambystoma mexicanum. Lineage (NCBI taxonomy): Eukaryota > Metazoa > Chordata > Amphibia > Caudata > Ambystomatidae > Ambystoma > Ambystoma mexicanum. The sequence continues at coordinate 1,662,847,320 of NC_090937.1, read as the reverse complement.
CCCAAACAGTGTGTAAACATTGCCCCTGCTTGGATTGGACTGGCACACTTTCGTTTCCAGAAGCCATCTTGTGCTCCACTCGGCCTCAACCACTAACAATCTTGTTAATGAGCTACTGGTAAAGTAAACCTAAAAGACTCATAACGCGACTGGGAATGGTTAAACGCCTTATCCCCCACTGTAGGGAGCCTTGGTCGCCTGACTCCGACCAAGGCTGCCGCGGGGGCGGGGTGCTTTCCGCATGGCTTATTGTGGGGCCGGGCAGCGGCCGCACTGGCTATGGGATTTCATCTGCATCATCAATATTGATGCATGTAGATTGCAGATGATCCCATTAGCCAGTGCCGCTGCCGCGGCCCGCTCGTATTGCCTTGCGGGCCGCGGCCTGCTGCTGAGTCGGGCTCGGGCCAGCCCAGCCCAGCTGCGGAGCAGGCGCGGCGGCAGTGGCACACACACACACTGCTGCAATGCATGCAGCATTGCATTGCATGCCACACTGACACCGGCGGCCGTGGTCAAAGTTGGAGGGGTTGCAGGGGGGTCGCACTGCACTCGCAGTCTGTCGTACATATAGATGGCGGCATGTCGCGCACGGCCCGCCGCCGTAGATGTCATGTCACAGAACTGAGCATGTACATTTCACGGCGGCGGGTGGCGGCTGGAAGCAGGCCCGAACAACAAACACAGATAGTGAAGTAAAAAAAAAAGACAAGTCAATTAGTTTCACTTGAACTTCACTTACCGTTACGGCGCCACGTTGTTCAGCAAGCGCGGCCTGCCCCTGAGGAACTCAAGTAGGTTTGGGCCGCGGAGCACACAGAACGGAACACGAGTAGTCTCACCTCACGCCACGCCTTAACACAAGTGTGCTCCTGAATCCTGCCTCTGCTCAACAACAGACCCACGTGACTCACCCACCCCCACACACTCACGTCATCATATCATTTCACTGGATGGAGCCTGGAGTCAACAAGTTAACAACACAGCCAGTGAAAACTGTACATTCTGCGTTACTATACAGAATGTATCAGATACTGCATAGTAACAACAGAATTTTGGTTTTCATTGGCTGTTGTACTCTAGGCCCAGCCAGCCAGGAGCCACCCATGTCTCTGCAAGGAGAGCAGCAGCAGAATGATTTATGATGATCATGAGACTAGTTAAAGTGTGAACAAAGGAATTACACATGCGCCAGCCGCCCAATGATGTTCCGGTCCCCAAAAAAGAGTGCCGGTGTTGGGGACCGACAACCACCACCACAAATTAAGCACTGCGCCACACCACACTTGAATTCAGATGCTGCATTCAAAGTCTCATGGACTCAATATATTAACCAGACTGTAGAGGAGCAGACGTGTGTGTCACTGACAGCCTCCGCACCCTCAGCTCCGACATACTGGAGGAAAGACGGGAAGACACTATGCATGACACCAGGTATCATTCTAATACTGCCTCCGGTGTATGAGAGACGTTATGCACTCAGACAGCCATACCGAATGTACCCTTGTACTGAGGTGGTAGCAGGAGAATCGCAGGCACCACTGAACATCGAGGAGTTGTAAAGGAAATCTGACAGGTGCCAGGTGATATCATAAGAATAAGATACAATGATGCACAGAAACGATATAAGAATACTTAAAGAATGAAGACGTAACAAAAGGAACAAAGTAAACATATATAAGAGTGAGAGAAACCATATATACAAAGAAGATAAGTAACCAGCTGAATACTAAGTGTACATATGCAGAAACGCAACGTAGATTAAACATATAGATTTTTGCTGCAGTAGAAAACATAACATGGATAGAGCGGTCATGTTGGAAAAAATAGCCACTGGCTCTCAATGATGCTAAGCGAAGAGCTCGAAAAAGAGAGACCAGAGCTGCAGAGCTGCAGAGCTGTCAGAGGCTGGAAATACAAATTCATGCCTGAAGAAAGAATAGCTGCTGGCCAGAGATCCGGGATCCCACAGCAAGAAGCTACTGAAAGGTTCAAGGGAAGGTAACGAGGATAAGCAACATATGCAGACATATTTCCCTTAGATGAAGTAAATGAGTGAACATTTGCCGATGCCAAGTATTGTCAATTCAAGATGTAGAAAAGCCAGTGTGAGACGAAGCAACCAAGTCTCCGGAGGCCGAAGAGGGTAATGACAAAGTGAGACCCGTAATAAACCTGAAAGGGTTAAACGGGTGGGTAGTGTACAGACAATTCAAGATGGAGGGCATTCCCTTCCCCAGAGACATACTGAGAAAGGTTGACTGGTTAGCCCGCATAGAACTGAGGGGCGCATACTTTACAATCCCAGTAGCGCCCAAGCACAGGTCTTGCCTTAGTTTCAGGTGGAGGGGAGAGATCTGGCAGTTCAAGACGCTGCCATTCAGACTTTCACCTGCGCCATGGACCTCACCAAGCTCATGGGACCCGTGACAGCGGCTATCAGAGAAAGAGGCATCAGGACAATCGTCTACCACATGGGTGAAGAATCTCCTGACATCCCTCGAGGTTCTCATCAATTGGGAGAACTGCAGCTTGACCACAAGCAAAAGGATGGACTTCCTCTGCTTCATAGTGGACTCCAGGAAGGGCACTCTAGAGCTGCCAGCAAAGAAAATTCAAGATATCAAGAAAGTGTTCCAGGTATGCCTCAAGAGAACACAGATATTTGTTTGGACGATAGTGAGAATCGTAGGATTGCTAGCCTCCTCCTTTCAGGCCATTGTACCAGACCCGCTACCCTACAAGGACCTGCTGGGACAGAAGAAAAAACATCTACATCAGGGCCTGAGGTGTCACCAGATGATACCCTTAGATCAGGAAGGGTGGACAGAGCTGGTGTGGTGGCTGCAAAATATGGAAGCATGGAAGGGCTGCGCAATCTTTGGAGATGTCCATGAACTGGTCACAGAGTCGGACGCCAGCAGAGCAGGGTGGGGGGCCAGGTGCGGGTTGGTAGAGACAGGTGGAAAGTGGGCCCCATGGGTGGTGGGTCTGAATATCACTTGTCTCAAACTGTTAGCTGAGTCGCTCGGCCTCAAAGCTTTCCCAAAAGACAAAGTGAACCGTGGCATTCTGTTGAAAATTTACAATATGTCGGTAGGTCGTTACATAAATCATTTAGGAGGCACTAGGTTCAGAATACTAGCGGAACTAGCAAAGGTTTTCTGGCACCATTCCCTAGCTTGCGGAATATCAATCACGGCGGAGTCTCTACCAGGGACCCTGAAAGAAGTAGCAGATTAGAACTCCCAGTATCTGGCGGATTCTGCTCCCAGTATCTGCCAGTGACTGGACGCAAGACTAGACGCTAGACGAGTGAGTGAGTGAGTGAGTGAGCTTTCCATCAGTTAGGGCACATCGGGGACCCATGAACATCAACTTATTTGCCGCCAGATAGAGCTCCTAGATCTCAGCTTCTTAGGCTGGATGACGGAGCAAGACGCGCTCGGCACAGACGCGAGTGTGCCTTCACTACGCATTCCCTTTATTCAGGATATTCTGCAGAGTTCTAGAGAATGTGCACAGGGGGAAAGCAGAGGTTGTGATCATAGCCCCTGCGTCAAAGTCACAAGCGTGCTTTCCAGTTCTGATGCAACTTCCTTGGATTTCTTCCTCAGGACCAGAACCTGCTCACGGACCCGGCTGGGCCTAACTTGCCCATTGCAGGGTGAGTTTTGCTTTTTTTTTAAAAATGTGTTCTCTTTTAAGATGATCCTAGTTAGGAGTAGGGATAACAATGGACATTTGACACTGCTCATGGTTGAAATATTTTGACTTTAGGGATTTTCGAGTTGGGGTGCAACCAGGACAAGATCTCTTTTCAACAGTGAGGTGCGCCGGAATCAGCTAAAGACTGTTCTGATAAGTTGTGTCTCTTTTCAACATAGGAGCGAATAAACGTCTGAGTATTAACGCAAAGGGACGTGGAATTTATTTATTTATTTATTCATTTTTATTTTATTGCATTTGGTTACCTGCCCAGACCCTTTGGTATCACGGCGAGGTTACAGACAACTTTGTAAGGCATACATTCAATGGGCCATTATGGCGCAGTTACATTAGTACATCATGGAAAATGAACACAATATAAGAATGAAACACAGTAATTTACAATACAGAAAGGTATATACGAATAAAAACGTTTTGTCTTCTTTTCTCCCTCCCTTCCCACTTCTACCTTTGATTTTTATTTATATGTCCTTTCTATTTTGTTTTGCTTCTGTTTGCAATGTGCGGTCATGCGTCAAAATGTTGGCGTCATTTATTGTTAAATGCATTTGCAAAAATTCGAATCTGTTTTTGTATCACAGTGCTGAGGAAGACCTTGTGTAATAAGGTCGAAACACGTGTTGGCTGTACAGTAAAGCTAGTATTTATTGACTTTTCGAAATTGACTGGTTAGTTTATTGAGTCAATGAGACTTTGGATACAACATCTGAATTCAAGCATAGTGTAGCGCTCAGTGGTGCAAGTGGTCATTTCAGCATCAGTGGATCAAGTGGTCATTGCAGAATCAGTGGAGCAAGTGGTCATTGCAGCATCAGTGGATCAAGTGGTCATTGCAGAATCAGTGGAGCAAGTGGTCCTTGCAGCATCAGTGGCGCAAGTGGTCATTGCCGCATTAGTGGCATTATTAATCATTGCAGCATCAGTGGAGCAAGTGGTCATGGCAACATCAGTGGCATTATTAATCATTGCAGCATCAGTGGAGCAAATGGTCATTCCAGCATCAGTGGCGCAGTCATTGCAGCATCTGTGGCGCAAGTGGTCATTGCAGTATCAGTGGTGCAGTCATTGCAGCATAGTGTAGCAGTCATTGCAGCATCAGTGGAGCATTGATTGTAGTATCAGTGGCACAAGTGGCATTGTAGCATCAGTGGCACAGTCATTGCAGCATCAGTGGTGCAGTTATTGCTGCATCAATGGCGCACGTCGCAATTGCAGGATCAGTGGTGTAAGTAGTCATTGAAGCATCAGTGGTGCAGTCATTGCTGCATCAGAGGCACAAATGGTCATTGCAGCATCCATGGCACAAGTGGTCATTGCAGCATCCATGGCGCAATTGGTCCTTGCAGCATCAGTGGTGCAGTCATTGCAGCATCAGTGGTGCAAGTTGTCATTGCAGCATCACTGCTGCACTCATTGCACAATCAGTGGTACAAGCAGTCATTGCAGCATCAGTGGTGCAGTCATTGCAGCATCAGTGGCACAGTCATTGCAGTATCAGTGGCACAGTCATTGCAGCATCAGTGGCACAAGTGGTCATTGCAGCATCAGTGGCATTAGTAATCATTGCAGCATCAGTAGTTCAAGTGGTCATTGCAGCATCAGCGGCACAAGTGGTCATTGCAGCCTCAGTGGCGCAAGTGGTCATTGCAACATCAGCGGCATAAGTAATCATTGCAGCATCAGTGGCGCAAGTGGTCATTGCAGCATCAGTGGCACAGTCATTGCAGCGGTGGTGAAAGTGGTCATTGCAGCATCAGTGGTGCACTCATTGCAGCATCAGTGGCGCAAGTGGTCATTGCAGCATCAGTGGAACAGTCATAACAGCATCGGTGGCGAAAGTGGTCATTGCAGCATCAGTGGCGCAAGTGGTCATTGCAGCATCAGTGGCGTTAGTAATCATTGCAGCATTAGTGGCACAGCCATTGCAGCATCAGTGGCGCAAGTCGCAATTGCTACATCAGTGGCGTAAGTGGTCATTGAAGCATCACTGGTGCAGTCATTGCTGCATCAGTGGCACAAGTGGTCATTGTAGCATCATTGGCGCAAATGGTCATTGCAGCATCAGTGGCGCAAGTGGTCATTACAGCATTGGTGGTGCAAGTGGTTATTGCAGCATCAGTGGTGCAGTCATTGCAGCATCAATTGCAGCTTCAGTTGCGCAAGTGGTAATTGCAGCATCAGTGGTGTTAGTGATCATTGTAGCATCAGTGGCACAAGTGGTCATTGCAGCATCAGTGGCACAAGTGGTCATTGCAGCATCAGTGGCACAAGTGGTCATTGCAGCATCAGTGGCGCAAGTGCTCATTGCAGCATCAGTTACGCAAGTGGTCATTGCAGCATCAGTGGTGTTAGTAATCATTGCAGCATCAGTGGCGCAAGTGGTTATTGCAGCATCAATAGTGCAGTCATTGCAGTATCAGTGGCGCAGTCATTGCAGTATCAGTGGTGCAGTCATTGCAACATCAGTGGCACACCTGGCCATTGTAGCATCAGTGGAGCAGTCAATGTAGCATCAGTGGAGTAGTGATTGAAGTATCAGTTGGTAATTGGTATTGTAGCATCAGTGGCGCAGTCATTGCAGCATCAGTGGCGCAGTCATTGCAGCATCAGTGGCGCAGTCATTGCAGCATCAGTGGGCAGTCATACAGCATCAGTGGCGCAGTCATTGCAGCATCTGTGGTGCAGTCATTGCAGCATCAGTGGTGCAAGTGCTCTTTGCAGCATCAGTGGTGCAGTCATTGAAGCATCGTGGCGCAAGTGGTCATTGTAGCATCAGTGGCGCAAGTGGTCATTGCAGCATCAGTGGTGCAAGTGGTCATTGCAGCATCAGTGGTGCAAGTGGTCATCGCAGCATCGGTGGCGCAAGTGGTCATTGCAGCATTGATGGTGCAAGTGGTCATGCAGCATCAGTGGCGCAAGTGTTCATTGCAGCATCAGTGGCGCAAGTGGCCATTGCAGCATCAGTGGCGTTAGTAATCATTGCAGCATCAGTGGCACAGTCATTGCAGCATCAGTGGCGCAAGTCACAATTGCAGCATCAGTGGCGTAAGTGGCCATTGAAGCATCACTGGTGCAGTCATTGCTGCATCAGTGGCACAAGTGGTCATTGCAGCATCAGTGGCGCAAGTGGTCATTACAGCATTGGTGGTGCAAGTGGTCATTGCAGCATCAGTGGTGCAGTCATTGCAGCATCAATTGCAGCATCAGTGACGCAAGTGGTCATTGCAGCATCAGTTGCGCAAGTGGTAATTGCAGCACCAGTGGTGTTATTGATCATTGTAGCATCAGTGGCACAAGTGGTCATTGCAGCATCAGTGGCGCAAGTGGTCATTGCAGCATCAGTGACGCAAGTGGTCATTGCAGCATCAGTTGTGCAAGTGGTCATTGCAGCATCAGTGGCATTAGTAATCATTGTAGAATCAGTGGCGGAAGTGGTTATTGCAGCATCAGTGGCGCTAGTAGTTATTGCAGCATCAATGGCGCAATCATTGCAGGATCAGTGGCACAGTCATTGCAGTATCAGTGGTGCAGTCATTGCAGTATCAGTGGCACACGTGGTCATTGTAGCATCAGTGGAGCAGCCATTGCTGCATCAGTACAGCAGGCATTGCAGTATCAGTGGTTTAATTGGCATTGTAGCATCAGTGGTGTAGTCATTGCAGCATCAGTGGTGCAGTCATTGCAGCATTAGTGGTACAGTCATTGCAGCATCTGTGGCGCAATCATTGCAGCATCTGTGGTGCAGTCATTGCAGCATCTGTGGCGCAGTCATTGCAGCATCTGTGGCACAGTCATTGCAGCATCTGTGGCGCAATCATTGCAGCATCAGTGGTGCAAGTGCTCATTGCAGTATCAGTGGTGCAGTCATTGCAGCATTGTGGCGCAAGTGGTCATTGCAGCATCAGTGGCACAAGTGGTCATTGCAGCAGCAGCGGTGCAAGTGGTCATTGCAGCATCACTGGTGCAAATGGTTATTGCAGTCATTGCAGCATCAGTGGCACAAGTGGCATTGTAGCATCAGTGGCACAAGAATTGCAGCATCAGTGGCGCAGTGATTGCTGCATCAGTGGCACAGTTATTTCAGCATCAGTGGTGCAAGTGGTCATTGCAGCATCAATGGCGCAGTCATTGCAGCATCAGTGGTGCAAGTGGTCATTGCAACATCAATTACAGCATCAGTGGTGTAAGTAGTCATTGCAACACCAATTGCAGCATCAGTGGCACAAGTGGTGATTGCAGCATCAGTGGCGCAAATGGTGATTGCAGCATCAGTAGCGCAAGTGGTCATTGCAACATCAATGGCATTAGTAATCATTGTAGAATCAGTGGCGTAAGTGGTTATTGCAGCATCAGTGGCACAAGTGGTCATTGCAGCCTCAGTGGTGCAAGTGGTCATTGCAATATCAGCGGCATTAGTAATCATTGCAGCATCAGTGGCAAAAGTAGTCATTGCAGCCTCAGTGGTGCAAGTGGTCATTGCAACATAAGCGGCATTAGTAATCATTGCAGCATCAGTGGCGCATGTGGTCATTGCAGCATCAGTGGCACAGTCATTGCAGCATCGGTAGTGAAAATGGTCACTGCAGCACGAGTGGTGCAAGTGGTCATTGCAGCATCAGTGGCGCAAGTGGTCATTGCAGCATCAGTGGCACAGTCATTGCAGCATCAGTGGTGAAAGTGGTCATTGCAGCATCAGTGGTGCAAGTGGTCATTGCAGCATCAGTGGCGTTAGTAATTATTGCAGCATCAGTGGCGTAGTAATTGCCGCATCAGTGACACAGTCAATGCAGCATCAGTGGCGCAAGTCGCAATTGCAGCATCAGTGGCGTAAGTGGTCATTGCAGCATCAGTGGTGCAAGTGGTCATTGCAGCATCAGTGGCGTTAGTAATTATTGCAGCATCAGTGGCGTAGTAATTGCCGCATCAGTGACACAGTCAATGCAGCATCAGTGGCGCAAGTCGCAATTGCAGCATCAGTGGGGGCTCAATGGGAATGGGGATGGGTTCCTGCAAGGAGGAATTATCGGGTCCTCCTATTTCGGAGTAACCCGGTAATTCCCCATTGCAGGAACACTGTAATGGAGCCCGGAGCTAATAGCTCCATGGCTACCTCCATTCTCGTAATGAGGCCCTTAGTTTGCTTAATATTCATTTACCTTATTGAAAAGCCAACTGTCTACATCAGCCAAAAGTGTGCCGTGTGCTTGTCCCCAAAGCTTGGTGGACCTCACATTTTCACAGTAGAACGGGTAGGCCCACACGTGGGTCCCAAGCCTGAAGGTCAAACATGTCTGGGGATGCTTGTGGTCTTATTCAGAAGGCATTTGAGCTAGCAGTTTTGGGCTGGACTCCCCCTTTTGGGGTGGGACCAAGCCTGATTTGCATATGGCCTTTCTCCTTTTGTAATTGCTTGGCAGGCTGAAGAACTATGGTTTGGAGAGTTACCCAGAGCTGTGCCAGTGGTTACTGTTAGGGAAAGTTTGTATGCAGTACCATCTGGGACCACCACACACAATTAAGACTACAGGTATGATATGATATGATAGTTTATTTATATAGCGCCTATACATAATGTGTTTCAAAGCGCTTCAAGGCAAGGAAGGGAACAAGGGAAAATACAACGACATTCTTACAGGCCATGAACAGTAAGGATGTGAAATTAACTATCGTACTCGGCCTGACGATTTCAGATAGTGCAAGAGCTAAGACATAGATAAGGAAGGGCGGGGGAGAGTGGAAAGGAAATGGAAACAGACAGGCGACTACCGTACTAGGCCTGACGACATTTCTGGTAAAGCCGGAGAAAAACAAAAGGTGAGGGAGAGGGGTGCAGAAAGGGAGGGGAGGAACAAAACAAGCGACTATCGTACTAGGCCTGATGACATTTCCGATAGTGTGGAGGGGTTGTGGGGAGGAAAAAAACAGTAATAGGAGGGTGGAGGAAACAGACGAGGTTGCTATCATATTAGGTCCAGGGACAATTCTGATAGAGTAAGTGCATAGAAGAAAGTAAGGGGAGGAGGAAGGGAAAGGAGGAGAGAACAGAGTAAGCAGTCAAAAAGAGTGGAGAAGCAAGAGTGGAGAGCGAATACAATTGCAGAAGTCAGTAGTAACACATAATGTTGCAAGCCAGGACACAAGATGAAGATGGGAACAGCATGATTCAGGGCCACCATGAGAACAAGATGCAAAGGAAGTCCAGCATGAGAGTTGAGAAAGAGTGACGCACCGTGAAACAATGAAGTCCATAAAAGTCAAATCCAGCATTGGCCAAAAGACAGTGATGGTGAAGGAAGGCACCAGGTGTGTGGGGCTTAGGCCAGGTGACCTAGATCCACTTGCACCTGCTCCCCATCTGCGATTGGTGGTGCAAGTGGTCATTGCAGCATCAGTGGTGCAGCCATTGCAGCATCAATTGCAGCATCAGTGGTGCAAGTGGTCATTGCAGCATCGGTTGCGCAAGTGGTCATGCAGCATCAGTGGTGTTAGTAATCATTGCAGCATCAGAGGCACAAGTGGTTATTGCAGCATCAATGGTGCAGTCTGCAGTATCAGTGGCACAGTCATTGCAGTATCAGTGGTGCAGTCATTGCAGCATCAGTGGCACACGTGGTCATTGCAGCATCAGTGGTGCAGTCATTGCAGCATCAGTGGCACAGTCATTGCAGCATCTGTGGTGCAGTCATTGCAGTATCAGTGGCACAAGTGGTCATTGCAGCATCAGTGGCGCAAGTGCTCATTTCAGCATCAGTGGTGCAATTGGTCATTGAATCATCACTGGTGCAGTCATTGCTGCATCAGTGGCACAAGTGGTCATTGTAGCATCATTGGCGCAAGTGGTCATTGCAGCATCATTGGCGCAAGTGGTCATTGCAGCATCAGTGGTGCAAGTGGTCATTGCAGCATCAGTGGCGCAAGTGGTCATTGCAACATCAGTGGTGCAAATGCTTATTGCAGCATCACTGGTGCAAGTGGTCATTGCAGTATCAGTGGCGCAGTCATTGCAGCATCAGTGGCACAAGTGGCATTGTAGCATCGGTGATGCAGTCATTGCAGCATCAGTGGCACAGTAATTGCAGCATCAGTGGCACAGTTATTGCAGCATCCGTGGTGCAAGTGATCATTGCAGCATCAGTGGCGCAGTCATTGCAGCATCAGTGGTGCAAGTGGTCATTGCAACATCAATTGCAGCATCAGTGGTGTACGTGGACATTGCAGCACCAATTGCAGCATCAGTGGCACAAGTGGTCATTACAGCATCAGTGGCGCAAGTGGTCATTGCAGCATCAGTGGCGCAAGTGGTCATTGCAGCATCAGTGGCGCAAGTGGTCATTTCAGCATCAGTGGCGCAATTGGTCATTGCAACATCAGTGTTGCAAGTGGTCATTGCAGCATTACTGGTGCAAGTGCTTATTGCAGCATCACTGGTGCAAGTGGTCATTGCAGCATCAGTAGCGCAGTCATTGTAGCATCAGTGGTGCAAGTGGCATTGTAGCATCAGTGGCGCAGTGATTGCAGCATCAGTGGCACAGTTATTTCAGCATCAGTGGTGCAAGTGGGTATTGCAGCATCAGTGGTGCAGTCATTGCAGCATCAGTCGTGCAAGTGGTCATTGCAACATCAATTGCAGCATCAGTGGTGTAAGTGGTCATTGCAGCACCAATTGCAACATCAGTGGCACAAGTGGTGATTGCAGCATCAGTGGCACAAATGGTGATTGCAGCATCAGTAGTGCAAGTGGTCATTGCAGCCTCAGTGGTGCAAGTGGTCATTGCAACATCAGCGGTGTTAGTAATCATTGCAGCACAAGTGGCGCAAGTGGTTATTGCAGCATCAGTGGCACAGTCATTGCAACATCGGTGGTGAAAGTGGTCATTGCAGCATCAGTGGTGCAAGTGGTCATTGCAGCATCAATGGCACAAGTGGTCATTGAAGCATCAGTGGCATTGTCATTGCAGCATCAGTGGCACAGTCATTGCAGCATCAGTGGCACAAGTCATAATTGCAGCATCAGTGGCGTATGTGGTCATTGAAGCATCACTGGTGCAGTCATTGCTGCATCAGTGGCACAAGTGGTCATTGTAGCATCATTGGCGCAAGTGGTCATTGCAGCATCATTGGCGCAAGTGGTCATTGCAGCATCAGTGGTGCAAGTGGTCATTGCAGCATCACTGGTGCAAATGGTTATTGCAGCATCACTGGTGCAAATGGTTATTGCAGCATCACTGGTGCAAGTGGTCATTGCAGCATCAGTGGCGCAAGTGGCATTGTAGCATCAGTGGAGAGGTCATTGCAGCGTCAGTGGCACAGTCATTGCAGCATCAGTGGCGCAAGTGGCATTGTAGCATCGGTGATGCAGTCATTGCAGCATCAGTGGCACAGTAATTGCAGCATCAGTGGCACAGTTATTGCAGCATCCGTGGTGCAAGTGATCATTGCAGCATCAGTGGCGCAGTCATTGCAGCATCAGTGGTGCAAGTGGTCATTGCAACATCAATTGCAGCATCAGTGGTGTAAGTGGACATTGCAGCACCAATTGCCGCATCAGTGGCACAAGTGGTGATTGCAGCATCAGTGGTGCAAGTGGTCATTGCAGCATCAGTGGCATTAGTAATCATTGTAGCATCAGTGACGTAAGTGGTCATTGCAGCATCAGTGGCGCAGTCATTGCTGCATCAGTGGCGCAAGTGGTCATTGTAGCATCTGTGGTGCAAGTGGTCATTGCAGCATCAGTGGCACAAGTGGTCATTACAGCATCAGTGGCGCAAGTGGTCATTGCAGCATTAGTGGTGCAGTCATTGCAGTATCAATTGCAGCATCAGTGGCACAAGTGGTCATTGCAGCATCAATTGTGCAAGTGGTCATTGTAGCATCAGTGGCATTAATGGTCATTACAGCATCAGTGGCGCAAGTGGTCATTGCAGCTTCAATTGTGCAAGTGGTAATTGTAGCATCAGTGGCATTAGTGATCTTTGCAGCATCAGTGGCACAGTCATTGCTGCATTAGTGGCGCAAGTGGTCATTGCAGCATCAGTGGTGCAAGTGGTCATTGCAGCATCAGTGGCACAAGTGGTCATTACAGCCTCAGTGGCGCAAGTGGGCATTGCAGCATCAGTGGTGCAGTCATTGCAGTATCAATTGCAGCATCAGTGGCACAAGTGGTCATTGCAGCATCAGTGGCGCAAGTGGTCATTGCAGCATCAGTGGCACAAGTGGTCATTAAAGCATCAGTGGCGCAAGTGGTCATTGCAGCATCAGTGGTGCAGTCATTGTAGTATCCATTGCAGCATCAGTGGCACAAGTGGTCATTGCAGCATCAATTGTGCAAGTGGTCATTGTAGCATCAGTGGCATTAGTGGTCATTGCAGCATCAGTGGCACAATTGGTCATTTCAGCATCAGTGCAAGTGGTCATTGCAGCATCTGTGGCGCAAGTGGTAATTGCAGCATCAGTGGTGCAAGTGGTCATTGCAGCATCAGTGGTGCAATTGGTCATTGCAGCGTCAGTGGTGCAAGTGGTCATTGCAGCATCAGTCAAGTGTTCATTGCAGAATCAGTGGTGCAAGTGGTAATTGCAGCATCAGTGGTGCAGTCATTGCAGCATCAGTGGCGCAAGTGGTCATTGTAGCATTAGTGGTGCAAGTGGTCATTGCAGCATCAGTGGCGCAGTCATTGCAGCATCAGTGGCCCAGTCATTGTAGCATTAGTGGTGCAGTCATTGCAGCATCAGTGGTGCAATTGGTCATTGCAGCATCAGTGGCACAGTCATTGCAGCATCAGTGGCATAGTCATTGCAGCATCAGTGGCACAGTCATTGCAGCATCAGTGGCAGAAGTTGCAATTGCAGCATCACTGGCGTAAGTGGTCATTGAAGCATCACTGGTGCAGTCATTGCTGCATCAGTGGCACAGTCATTGTAGCATTAGTGGTGCAGTCATTGCAGCATCAGTGGTGCAAGTGGTCATTGCAGCATCAGTGGCACAGTCATTGCAGCATCAGTGGCATAGTCATTGCAGCATCAGTGGCACAGTCATTGCAGCATCAGTGGCACAAGTCGCAATTGCAGCATCATTGGCGCAAGTGGTCATTGCAGCATCATTGGCGCAAGTCGTCATTGCAGCATCAGTGGTGCAAGTGGTCATTGCAGCATCAGTGGCGCAAGTGGTCATTGCAACATCAGTGGTGCAAGTGGTCATTGCAGCATCACTGGTGCAAATGGTTATTGCAGCATCAGTGGCGCAGTCATTGCAGTATCAATGGTGCAAGTGGCATTGTAGCATCAGTGGAGAGGTCATTGCAGCGTCAGTGGCACAGTCATTGCAGCATCAGTGGCGCAAGTGGCATTGTAGCATCGGTGATGCAGTCATTGCAGCATCAGTGGCACAGTAATTGCAGCATCAGTGGCACAGTTATTGCAGCATCCATGGTGCAAGTGATCATTGCAGCATCAGTGGCACAGACATTGCAGCATCAGTGGTGCAAGTGGTCATTGCAACATCAATTGCAGCATCAGTAGTATAAGTGGACATTGCAGCACCAATTGCAGCATCAGTGGCACAAGTGGTCATTGCAGCATCAGTGGCGCAAGTGGTCATTGCAGCATCAGTGGCGCAAGTGGTCATTTCAGCATCAGTGGCGCAATTGGTCATTGCAACATCAGTGTTGCAAGTGGTCATTGCAGCATCACTGGTGCAAGTGCTTATTGCAGCATCACTGGTGCAAGTGGTCATTGCAGCATCAGTATCGCAGTCATTGCAGCATCAGTGGTGCAAGTGGCATTGTAGCATCAGTGGCGCAGTGATTGCAGCATCAGTGGCACAGTTATTTCAGCATCAGTGGTGCAAGTGGTTATTGCAGCATCAGTGGTGCAGTCATTGCAGCATCAGTGGCGCAAGTGGTCATTGCAGCATCAGTGGCGCAAGTGGTCATTGCAGCATTAGTGGCGCAAGTGGTCATTGCAACATCAGTGGCTCAGTCATTGCAACATCATTTCAGTGGTGCAAGTGGTCATTGCAGCATCAGTGGCGCAAATGGTCATTGCAGCATCAGTGGTGCAGTCATTGCAGCATCAGTGGTGCAGTCATTGCAGCATCGGTGGCGCAGTCATTGCAGCATCAGTTCAGTGGTGCAAGTGGTCATTGCGGCATCAGTGACACAAGTGGTCATTGCAGCATCAGTGGCGCAAGTGGTATTGCAGAATCAGTGACGCAAGTGGTCCTTGCAGCATCAGTGGAGAACGTGGTAATTGCAGCATCAGTGGCGCAAATGGTCATTGCAGCATCCGTGGTGCAAGTGGTCATTGCAGTATCACTAGTTACCTTTGGTGACCATGGGCTGTGGTCACTTCACTTGACCAGTGCTTGTCAACCCACAGAGCCAGAACCAGGCAGGTTGGAGATTTGGGGATATTCACGTATTGTGGTTGTAGATAGCTCGACAGGTTGTAGCCCACCCCTAGTTTTTGTGTCCATCTGAAGCACTTCACCATTTGAGACCCCTCACGAAGTCCTCTCGCAGCAACCGTGCAACCTCCCGGTCCCTGATTGGCTGCATTGAGAGCAGTGGTTTGATCTCTCAGTACTTGCTCCATGCTGGGGCCCCTGTGAGCTCATCCTCTGAGGGCCTCGGGCACCAGGGGTGCTAACTGCCAAGGGCTTTGTGTGGCGGAGAGCTCTTCCGTGGCGAGGGCCATTGGCACCGCATTCTGCTCCACTGGCGCAGACCCCGCTATCGGGGCCATGGCAGGGCGCCAGGGGGCTGCCAGAGGAGTGGGACTCCAGGCCGCTCCCATCCCGCCCCAGCTGTTCTATCACTGCTCTGCCGCCTTCTCTCTGCTACTGGTTGGAAGGGTATGATATTGCCTGACTGATGCCTTCGACCTCCCTTAAAAGCCCCCCCATCCCCCCAATACCTTACCTAGCCTGTCCCAGAGGGTGCATTGCTCTCCGCCACGGGTGCTGTCGCCACCAGGGTTCTGATCCGATCACTTGATCCCATAATGCACCCTGTGTTCACTGCAGTGCACCCAGTACGTGCATGCACTAGAGCACACCGTGGGTGACAGTTGTATCTTTCTTTGGGGGGATGTATTGATCACATGCAATACTCTCATTTGAAATGCATTTGGATGAGTTTGTGTGCCTCTACGATCAGGAAGATAGTTCACTGAGTTCAGCACTTGTTGCAGACCTCTGTCATGATACCCTATCCCTTAGGACCCAATCCAGGCAAGGCCACCTCAGGCTTTCCCCTCTCTGAGGTGCATATCTGTGCATACAATCACTGCTGATATTAACACTTAATGTGCAAAGACTAAACGTTCCTGCTAAAATAAAATAGGCCAAACGCGCTGTACCCAACGTGGACGCACCCCAGACGAGCACCCCTTGCTGGCACTGCCAGCCTGAGAGGCTATGTAGCTGGATGCTTCACTGGTAACCTGGCAGCTCCGATGCTATCCCTCCCTCTGATGGATGCATTCTGGAGGCATCTGGGCACTCGATCGATCAGCTGTGCAAGAGCTGGCAGGAGGTGCATGCAAGAGCTGCCAGGAGGTGCATGCAAGAGCTGCCAGGAGGTGTATGCAAGAGCTGCCAGGAGGTGCATGCAAGAGCTGCCAGGGGGTGTATGCAAGAGCTGCCAGGGGGTGTATGCAAGAACTGCCAAGAGGTGTATGCAAGAGCTGCCAGGAGGTGTATGCAAGAGCTGCCAGGAGGTGTATGCAAGAGCTGCCAGGAGGTGCATGCAAGAGCTGCCAGGATGTGCATGCAAGAGCTGCCAGGAGGTGTATGCAAGAACTGCCAAAAGGTGCATGGAAGAGCTGCTAGGAGGTGCATGCAAGAGCTGCCAGGAGGTGTATGCAAGCACTGCCAAGAGGTGTATGCAAGAGCTGCCAGGAGGTGTATGCAAGAACTGCCAGGAGGTGTATGCAAGAGCTGCCAGGAGGTGTATGCAAGAACTGCCAGGCGGTGTATGCAAGAACTGCCAGGAGGTGTATGCAAGAACTGCCAGGAGGTGTATGCAAGAGCTGCCAGGCGATGTATGCAAGAACTGCCAGGAGGTGTATGCAAGAGCTGCCAGGATGTGCATGCAAGAGCTGCCAGGAGGTGTATGCAAGAACTGCCAAAAGGTGCATGGAAGAGCTGCTAGGAGGTGCATGCAAGAGCTGCCAGGAGGTGTATGCAAGCGCTGCCAAGAGGTGTATGCAAGAGCTGCCAGGAGGTGTATGCAAGAACTGCCAGGAGGTGTATGCAAGAGCTGCCAGGAGGTGTATGCAAGAACTGCTAAGAGGTGTATGCAAGAGCTGCCAGGCGGTGTATGCAAGAACTGCCAGGAGGTGTATGCAAGAGCTGCCAGGAGGTGAATGCAAGAGCTGCCAGGAGGTGCATGCAAGAGCTGCCAGGAGGTTTTGTTTGTTTGTTTTTTTCGTATTTATATAGCGCACAACAGCCCAAGGACATCGTGGCACTTCGTGGCACTGGTTACAGGACAATGCTTAGTTACAGAGGAATGATGCATGCATTTGTTACATAATGAGCAGTATGAGCAGGGATACAATATATATATATATATATATATATATATATATATATATATATATATATATAGTCACAATATAGTTATAATGCATTTGTGTTTATATTACAATATACATGACAGGAATAGAGGAAGAAGTCGCAGTGCTAGTTGAGGAAAGTGGTCTTGAAGTTGTTGCGGAAGACAGAGATGGAAGTTTCACCTCTAAGAGTGGCAGGGGGTGAGTTCCATAGTTTCGGTGCAATATAAGAACAGCCTAGACCTCCAGCTGCAGCTCTCTAGATGCGTGGTATGTGTAGCTGGTTGGAGTACTGAGGTCTGGTGGGGCGAGTGGAGGCGGTTCTTGATATAGCTTCAGATAGATATGTGGGAGCAGTGTTGTTGATGCATCTATGTGTGATGGTGAGGATTTTAAGAGTAATGCAGTCTTTGACCTGTAGCCACCGTGCTGCAAGTCTGGCATGGGATATATGTTCTCTTCTAGGGATGCTCATAGCGGCTCTTAGGGCATTGTTTTGTGTGGTTTGCAGCCTGTGGATGTTCTTGGAGGATGTGCCAGCTAGGAGAGCGTTGCAATAATCGAGTTTAGCGGGTTGGGAGCGGATAGGTAGGGTTTAATGGCATTGATGAGTTTGGTGCTGAAGGCTGATGCAGAGGCTATGGCGCTGACTTGTTTGTTCATCAATAGATTTGCATCAATGTGAACACCTAGAGTCTTGACGGAGGACGAGACAGAGATGGTCGAGTTGTCTATGTTGAAGTTAACGTATTGGGGGCTTAGCTTAGTTATTGTGTTTTTCTGACCAAGGATGAGAATTTCAGTCTCCTCCCCATTAAGACAGAGGCCATTAATTGCCATCCATGCTTGGATAGTAGCATAGATGTTGTGTAGGGCTGTGGCATCTTGGTGATAGAGTCCAGATAGAGGTATAAGTACTTGAGTGTCGTCTGCGTAATTGGTATATGCAACACCCATGGAGTCGAATAGGTCGAAGAGGGGTTTAGTGAAGAGGTTATAGAGGGTGGGAGCTGTACAAGATCCTTGGGGGACACCGCAGTTTATAGTGGTAGGGTCTGCGTTTGCTGTGTTGGAGAAGACCTTCATGGCTCTTCCTTCGATGAAGGATGTGATCCAGGCTGCTGCTTGTTTAGAGAAATGGGCTGCGTGAATGAGGTGGGTGGTAAGTGTTTGGTGATCTACCAGGTAAAAAGCTGCTGATAGATCGAGAAGGAGGAGCAGGGCAGGTTTGCCTTTGTCCATGATGTGTGAGATTTGATTTTTTAGGTCTAGTAGGTCAGATTCTGTTCCATGCCCTACACGGAAGCCAGATTGCCTTTTGCCTAGTATGGAGGTAGCTTCTATGTAAGATTGGATCTGGTTATGAGCTGCTTTAACCAGGATTCTCAGAAGGAACAGGACTATCGTTATCAGTCTGTAGTTGTTGGGTTGCGCTGGGTCAAGTGTGGCCTTTTTTAGACGTGGATGCACCCAGGCTTCCTTGAGATTGTTTGGAACAGTTCCTGTTTGGAATGATGCGTTAATGAAAGCAGTAATCAGAGGTGCTAAGTCGTTAGCACATTCCTTGATGATTTTGGGAGGGCAGATGTCTGCTTTGCAGAGAGATGGTTTGAGGTTTTTAATGAGATCAAGGACCTCTGGTTCGGTGATGTCTCTAAAGATGAATTGAGGGTGTTTGAGGTTACTACCCTTGCTTTGGTTTGGGCGGTTAGCTTTTTGATTTGGGGGGGGCTTTGCAGTGGTTTTGGATTTTTTTTTGGAGGAGTTTTTATTTTGTTGAGCATGGCGGACTGGATGCTCGCACTCCAGGCTTTGTCTTTAATTATCTCGTCTGCCGTAGCCGGGGGTGTGACTAGTTCATTAAAGAATGCGAATAATTCTTTAGCTTGGGAGTTGGCCTTTGAAATCCTTTCATTGAATGAGTTGGATTTTACTACTAAGATGGCTTTTTTATATTGGAGGGCTATCTGTTTGAAAAGGCTCTTATTTAGTTCACTAGGATCTGTTTGCCAGTTTTTTAGTGACTGATGCTTTTGAGCTCAGAGTGTTTGGAGTTACAGTGAAATTATTGTTTTTCTTTCTTGCTTTCGAGTGGGGCTATAGAGTTTATGGCATTGGTGAGAGTGTCATTGAAGATAGCGGATAGTATATTTGTGTCCTGAGAGAAAGGTGGTGCTAGGCAGGGGTTTTTGAGGTAGGGCCGCAAGTTGTCTGCGGTAAGTTTTTTAGAACTTCTTGTTATTGAAGGTGGTGCGTGGGTGAGAATCTTGGGTCTGGGGTTGGTGGGGATAAGGGATTCAATGCACGTGTGGTCCGTCCAGTGATAGGCGGTGTTTCAGATAATGTTGGATGCACAGTTGTGATTCATGACCCAGTCAAGGGTGCGGCCTTTGGAGTGAGTGGGGGTGAGTACTAGGTCTGCGAGTTCTTTTGCTAAGGTTGTGGCGGATTTATCCGTAGGATCATTGTATCCTAAATTTAGGTCTCCTAGTGGAAGGATTTTGGAGTATTTTTTAATGTTGTTGCTGAGCCGGTGGGAGACGTGCTCTTGGAAGTCTGCTGGGAGTCCGGGAGGTCTATATAGGATGTGGATATTGATTAGATTATTGGGGGAGAGCGTAAGCTTGGCTGATAGGATATCAGCATTTCCACCCCATGTACTATGGCCTGCTAGTCTAATGGACAGTGAATCTCTGTGGATGAGGGCGACTCCCCCTCCAATCCCATCAGGTCTATCTTGCCCATGGATGGGTTATCCGGGGGGTAGGGCTAGTGCGATGGCTGGGCAGGAGGCATTATTGAGCCAGGTTTTGGTGATGCTTAGTAGATCCAGATTCTGTGTGGATAGTAGGTCATTTATCTCTAAGGCGTGTGCAGGTAGGGAGCGTACGTTCAGCAGTGCACATTTCAGAGGTGGGTATTGGGTGCCTTTGTTATTTTTGTTTATACTAGGGTGGGGTGATGTGTACTTGTGGTGTGCGATACTGAAAGACTTTGTGTTTGGTAGTGCTGAGGCAAGTTGGAGTGGTGGTGAGAGAAGGGCAGGGTATTCGCCCATATTAGTATGGGGTAATGGTGCAGTGCGGGTGCCTAATCTGGTGTTTCTTGACGTGATGGGTGTGGGTGAGCAGAGTAAATACCTAGGAAGTGATCGATTTCTGAGATTGTGGAGTCTGATAGCTAGGCTAGGTGGCTGAGACTGTGTGGTGTTATAGTCTGGTGCTGCGGCATGTGAATTTAGTGCAGGGCGCTGAGTGTGGTGTGCTGGGTGTATGCGGGGAGGCGTGGGGGCCATTATTGTGAGGGCTATATAGAGTGCTATTAGGCTGGCTGGGCGGAGTGTGGCAGAGAGAGGGCGGGAGAGTCAGCCTATGCTGTGAGTGGAATGTGATATCTTGGGCAGCAAGATAGTGGAGAGTGGCTGTGTGGGTGCCTGTAGCTGGTGTATGACAGGAGATGTCAATGAGATTGTGCGACCAGTGCTGGAGCAGTGGCAGGTCACAAGTGGGCTGTGAGTGGAAGGTGATATCTTGGGCAGCAAGATAGTGGAGAGTGGCTGTGTGGGTGCCTGTAGCTGGTGTATGACAGGAGATGTCAATGAGATTGTGCGACCAGTGCTGGAGCAGTGGCAGGTCACAAGTGGGTCACAATTCAGCAAGAATACAGTGCCTAGATTCAATTTTCAACATAGGCAGGCAAAGACTAAATAGTGGCAGGTCACAAGTGGGTCACAAATCAGCAAAAACACAATGCTTAACACAATGCCTAGATGCGATTTTCAGCGTGAAGCAGGCAAAGGAAATCTAGGCAAAGGCTAAAGGTGTATGCAAGAGCTGCCAGGAGGTGTATTCAAGAGCTGCCAGGAGCTGTATTCAAGAGCTGCCAGGAGGTGCATGCAAGAGCTGCCAGGAGGTGCATGCAAGAACTGCCAGGAGGTGTATGCCAGAGCTGCCAGGAGGTGTATGCCAGAACTGCCAAGAGGTGCATGCAGGAACTGCCAGTAGGTGCATGCAAGAGCTGCCAGGAGGTGTATGTAAGAGCTGCCAGGAGCTGTATTCAAGAGCTGCCAGGAGGTGCATGCAAGAACTGCCAGGAGGTGCATGCAAGAGCTGCCAGGAGGTGCATGCAAGAGCTGCCAGGAGGTGCATGCAAGAGCTGCCAGGAGGTGCATGCCAAAGCTGCCAAGAGGTGCATGCCAGAGCTGCCCGGAGGTGCATGCAAGAGCTGCCCGGAGGTGCATGCAAGAGCTGCCAGGAGGTGTATGCAAGAGCTGCTAGGAGGTGCATGCAAGAGCTGCCAGGAGGTGCATGCGAGAGCTGCCAGGAGGAGCATGCGAGAGCTGCCAGGAGGAGCATGCGAGAGCTGCCAGGAGGAGTATGCTAGAG
The DNA here is from genome assembly GCF_040938575.1 of Ambystoma mexicanum. Lineage (NCBI taxonomy): Eukaryota > Metazoa > Chordata > Amphibia > Caudata > Ambystomatidae > Ambystoma > Ambystoma mexicanum. Next base: position 1,662,825,652 of record NC_090937.1, on the reverse strand, counting down.
CTGCCAGGAGGTGTATGCAAGAGCTGCCAGGAGCTGTATTCAAGAGCTGCCAGGAGCTGTATTCAAGAGCTGCCAAGAGGTGCATGCAAGAACTGCCAGGGGGAATATGCAAGAACTGCCAGGAGGTGTGTGCAAGAACTGCCAGGAGGTGTATGCAAGAACTGCCAGGAGGTGTATGCAAGAACTGTCAGGAGGTGTATGCAAGACATGTCAGGAGGAGTATGCAAGAGCTGCCAGGAGGTGTATGCAAGAACTGTCAGGAGGAATATGCAAGAGCTGCCAGGAGGTGTATGCAAGAGCTGCCAGGAGGTGTATGCAAGAGCTGCCAGGAGCTGTATTCAAGATCTGCCAAGAGGTGCATGCAAGAACTGCCAGGGGGAATATGCAAGAACTGCCAGGAGGTGTGTGCAAGAACTGCCAGGAGGTGTGTGCAAGAACTGCCAGGAGGTGTATGCAAGAGCTGTATGCAAGAGCTGCCAGGGGGAATATGCAAGTACTGCCCCGACAGGTGTGTGCAAGAACTGCCCGGAGGTGTATGCAAGAACTGCAAGGAGGTGTATGCAAGAACTGTCAGGAGGAGTATGCAAGAGCTGCCAGGAGGTGTATGCAAGAAATGGCAGGGAGAATATGCAAGAGCTGACAGGAGGTGTATGCAAGAAATGGCAGGGGGAATTTGCAAGAGCTGCCAGGAGGTGGCGAGTTCTAGAATAATCTGGGTAGTGCCAGGCAGGGACTGTGGGGCCCCTCCCTCCCCAATGCCCGAGACACCTGGGAGAGGCTATGCGTTGCCCCCAATACACAAGCTCCAGGGAGGCCTGGGCCAGAGGGTGGCAGTATTAGAAGGAGATGTTCCATTCTGGCGGATTCTAGCATTGCTCGTGCACGCCTGGGTAAGTGCATGGAAATGATGGGACGGCTGTTGCAATGCTCCAGCAGGCTCTGCGGCTGCCACTCCGACCAACACGGGGTGCACTGTGGGGTGGTGAATACCCACGCTGGGCGCAGGTGCCCTTGCCGTCCTCTCCCCCGAGAAAGAGGATTTCAGCAAAAAACCCTCTAGAAAAACAGAAGGAGAAGCCATGAAGGAGGGTCCCCTGCATGTGGTGCCCCCAATCACTTGGGCAACTCCCCCGCCCCGCAGCAGCTCACAGGCATCTGCAGCGAATCTGTGCCCATCTCTGTCTGGGATACTCTCCTGTGCCCCCCTAGAGAGCCATCTTAATGCCACCAGCGGAAGCACTAATACAAAGCAGGAGACCCCCGGGTGGGTGAGGGCGGGCATCTCCCAGAGTACTGCGATATAAGGTCACAGAATAAATCGCGCCATCTGCCATCGAATCCAAGGATGTCAGCTGTGCAGCGGGTGCCAGTGGCCAGGAACCTTTGACCCAAACTGGCCCCCCTTTAAGGGGGGCACCCCGGGTAATGGGGCGCCTGTGGAAGGCTGCTGGTAAAAGCCATGTGCGAGATCCTGGGGGTTGATGACTTCTACTCGCTGTGGGGGGTGTAGAGTACCTTTTGGGCTGGCAAACACCTACATCACACGCTGTCAAGATGCTCTCCCTGCAAAGGACCTAGACGTCTTTCTGGACTCGAGCTTTCTACAGTGTTGGCCCCCTACACAATCTTTGGCTAGAATCCAGCTCTGCATGCACTGCATCTCCACCCCCCCCCCGCCCTCCACACTGACAATCATATATATATATCTTAATTGATTTAGCTGACATTATATCAACTTTTCAATATCAACAAAATACAGAAATACATGCAAAAAGGAAACAATAAACTCCATAATTAAAGGTAACACCAAATTCATGATAAAACGTCACTTATGCACAAGTAATGATTCCAACTTAAAAGCTTTTAAAAAATGAACAGAAGCTAGTTGAAATGACATATTACCAGCACATAAAGTATATGACCATCGCTGGCCCATTTCCAAAGGAATAAGTAAGAAGAGTGATCTTAGTCTGGGACAGATTGAAATAAGATGCTCACGTAACCCGGGAAGGTCTCTTTTCACACAAAATCGACAGAAATTCATTTGTCTAGCTATGCTTTTGCGACTTGCTTGAATGTCTCGAGTGGGCCAAAGGTTGAATCGCATCCTTAAGATGGCACTTCGCAGCGCACACATAGATTCCAATGTTTTTATATGTTTAGGATGGAAAAGCAATTCACAATGGTTCTTATATTTTAGACACTTGGTCTGGGTAGTAATCCAGTCACAAGGGTATAACATTTGTTTGGCTTTGTCTGGATTTGTAATCAAAATATCTATGATGAGATCCGCTCTAGTTAAGGCAAAGTCAACTTCTCTCATCCATTTTTGTACAAAGATATGAGGAGCCGAAAACAAATATGATGACAAAATTTGACGGATATTATGGCAATCAGTGGAAATCAAACATTTACAGAAAAGAACACAAAGACACCACAAAGAGACAGCATGGAGCGAAACTAAACCAAGTTCATAGCAAAGCCAAGAACCCGGCATGCATTGTGGTAGGGAGAGGATACTTCTCCAGAATTTGGCTTCAACTCTGTCAAAAGAAAGTTGAGGCCAAATCGGCTCAGTTTCAAGGCCATAAAGAATACATGGAAGAGCTTTCTGATTCCAGTAGGATAAAGCTGGGTTCACTGTAAACTTGCCATATCGATGTAAAAGAATCTTTTTTTGTGAAATGGCAGTGACTAGTTTTTGCTCCACGCTATCTACTTGGCCTGCAACATTTAGCCCACCCTCAAAAGTCATTCCTAAGTAAGTGTAGCTTGGGACAGTGAGAAGTTTTGTTTCTTTGATTGACCATATGAATTTGCTATGTGCAGTCCTAGATGCAGAGTAAACTACGATTTGGGTTTTGTTAGTATTGATTATAAGTTGATTTGCGTTGATGTAAGTGCTGAATGCGATTAGCCATTTCTGCAGACCTATTGGCGTTTTTGCAATGAGGACTAGGTCATCTGCATAAATTAACGTTTTGATGGCAGCTCCATTTAAAATTGGAGAGTCAGAGACTACATCAGCGAAGGTCTGATTAACATCATAAATGACGTAGTTGAAAATCGCTGAGGCAAGTAGACAGCCTTGTTTGAGGCCCCGGGCTGTCGCAATAGGGGTGGATAATATGCCATCTAGATTTAAGCGGAAAGGTATTGAGGCTTGAGAGTGAAGAGCATGGATGATTTCTCGTATAGTCACAGGGCATCGGTCCCTCTCCAGTCTCGACATTAGCATCACGCGCGATATCGAGTCGAAGGCGGCGTGTAGGTCTATAAATGCAAGGTAAACAGATTGTTTGGACGCATGGCATTGGGCTTTTATAGCATTGAGACAGAGCAGAGTGATGTGAGTACCCAGACCAGCAACAAACCCTGATTGTTGTGGGTCCCTAAATTGACCGGCTTTCGTCCATGCATTGAAATCACGTAATATCAGTTTTGCAAATAGTTTGCCCGGGCGTCCAATAATGCAATCAGCCGGTAGTTCTGCGGCAGCGTGTGGTCCCCTTTTTTGTAAATTGAAACGATGATCAACGTTTTCCATGATTGAGGTATTTCTTTGGACTTCAAGACTTGCTTAAAGATTTTGTCCAATATCACGGCCCAAAGAATAGGGTTGGATTTAAACATTACATTGTGAAGCTCTTCGGGGCCAGCTGCCCTGGATGAGCTTGCTTCTCTAATGAACTGTTCCAAGATATAGGATGAACATTCTACGGACCACACTGCAGCCCTTTTTTCCAGAGATTGGTACATGAGAGAGTCCAGGAGAAAGGGCTGGTCGATCCCGCAAGTCTATCTCAAAGAATGCCAAAGAAAGTGTCTACCAGTTTGTCTCTATTAAACCACCAGCTTCTGTTTTACAGAAAGTTAAGGGGAAGTACTTCAGAAATACCACAGGTGGCCACAGAAGAGTCATCCTTGAAGATATTAAACTGGAATATCGCTGGCATAAAAAATAAGCAGCTAGTTGCCGATTGGATCTGGTGGCTTAACCTGTGTGATGTCATTTGCTTACAGGAAACTTGGTTGGTAGACGAGTCCTTTTTAAACAAGAACTTTACCAATTGTACAATGGTCTGGGTACACTCAAAAAAGGGCAGATGGTGACAGGGTTGGGTGACCCCGGTGAAGAAGTCATCGGATTCATCAGCCGTTGGTTGGCCCCTGATAATCTTGTCCTATTGTCCGGGTCACTTTCTAAAGGCAAGTTATTGTCTGATCAAAAACTGACAATGATAAATATTTATGCCCCCCCCCCTCCCAAAATGAAGCAGCTTAACAAACTAAAGGAGGAATGTTTTCTTCCAACTGGACTAAGTGTTGAGAAAGACAGCACATCACTGATTGGAGATTGTAATGGCAAGCCAGGACAGAATATGGGAACTCAGCAAGACAAGATCCCACTTTTAGGGTCTCAATGGGACCTGCTCGGTAGAACAGCAAGGGAAAATCATTCAAAAAAGATTCTGGAACTTGGTCACTAGGGGTTTTGACGAGGTAAATGAGGGTGATGCGGGTCAAATCCCCTGGGCCCCGGGAGCCAGTAATCCCCCTAAGGGGAAGTGAGGAAGGCATTGATGTGTTATTCTCGCAGGAAGAAATTCGGACCCGATGAAGACCTCTTAAGAAGAGCAAAGCTGCCGGGCCCGATGGCCTTAGACCAGAAGTTTCTATTGAGTTAAAAGACTGGCAGGTGCAAGTCCTGACCCAGCTCTTTAATTCAATTGCTTGCACCCTACTCTCCCCAACTTCTTAGAAAACATGTTCATTGTCCCTCTGTTCAGAATAGGTAGGCGACTGACCCTCACTGCTATTGCCCGGTTGCCTTAATAGACGCCTATAATACGATCTTTGCGGGGTGTCTGGGGTCCGATGGGAAGAATGGGCCAGGGGGAACATCCTTTGCTCCCGGATACCCAGCTGCGTTCCGCAAAGGCTTCTCCGCTGCCCATCAGTGTTCTTTATTGAATGCCATAGAGGAGAAGGTACAAGAAGCAGGAAGAATCGCCTTTTACTGCTTTTTTGATCTCTCAAAAGCCTTCGATTCAATAAATCGTAACCGATTGTGGACCAAAGTTGTTGGATTGGGGTCCCCGCAGGGCTTCTCCAACTAATCAAGCAGTTATATGTGGGCACCTTAGCTGTGATTAGGTGTTCTAGGAGCTATAATTACTCAAGGGATCTTAATGCTAATAGGGTTGTCAAGCAAAGGTGCCCACTGGTCCCACTTTTATTCTCATTGTTTCTGTGTCATTTTAATCCCCATAATGTTATATAAAGGCTGATAACCCCTCCCCTTTTAAATAGCACTAAATTCAGTACCCTACTGTATGCAGACGACACAGCGCTGATGGATTTAACGGCGGGAGGGTTACAGCAGAGTTCAGAGTATGGCTATGAGTATTATTTGAAGCATGGTCTTAAATTAAACCTCCTTAAAACCAAAATCCCCAACCGGGTAAAGAAGGGTGAATCTGAATTGGTCAGTAGAGGCGCTGGGGGGCGGGGGGTTTGGCGGAGTCACATGAATGCGACGGCCAAACGTGCGGCCGTAGGTTTTAGAGGGTTGCTCCCCCTTTCACTTCCAATTTGAGGGAAATGGCTTTATAAATGCCTCCAGGTGATGGTGACAAATATTAAAGAATGGGCCCTATTGCCTCGGTCAGTAACTGGCACTTCTTTCATCAGCCTTGGAAGGATGAAATGCTGACCTCCCTTTGCTGGATGCTAGCACGAGAGACTGGCCTGTACGCTGCCCGTGGCAGACGCTTAACCCAGCTGAGCTATCGCGCAGAGGGAGTCACGAGAAATCTTAAGGCTTAGGGCACCGCCAGAGACCGACACTGCCCCTCGGCGCTTCCCAACGACGTGGGAGCGAAGCGGGTTAACAACAAACAAATATGCATCGCAGGAGCACCCTCACAAAGAAACAAACATGCATCGCAAGAGCACCCTCAAAAACAAACAAACATGCATTGCAAGAGCACTCTCACAAACAAACAAACATGCATCGCAAGAGCACCCTCACAAACAAACATGCATCGCAAGAGCACCCTCACAAAGAAACAAACATGCATCGCAAGAGCACCCTCAAAAACAAACAAACATGCATTGCAAGAGCACCCTCACAAACAAACAAACATGCATCGCAAGAGCACCCTCACAAAGAAACAAACATGCATCGCAAGAGCACCCTCAAAAACAAACAAACATGCATTGCAAGAGCACCCTCACAAACAAACAAACATGCATCGCAAGAGCACCCTCACAAACAAACAAACATGCATCGCAAGAGCACCCTCACAAACAAACAAACATGCATCGCAAGAGCACCCTCACAAACAAACATGCATCGCAAGAGCACCCTCACAAACAAACAAACATGCATCGCAAGAGCACCCTCACAAACAAACATGCATCGCAAGAGCACCCTCATATCGCTGCTGTCCAGCTCCAAACGCCTTCTGCACCTGCATTCGGTAGCAGCGATTTCTCCTGTTAACTCCTTTCCAAGCTCTAGCCCTCCCATAGCTTCCCCCCCTTTCCCTACACACTGAGGGGCCTGTAGACTTGATTCACAGAGCGTTTTACAATTGGATTGCGCCATTATAAAACACTTCTGTGAATCAGGCCAGGTCAACCTGAGGAAATCAGGAAATAAGAGCTTGGTGGATTTCCACTCTCTGCCACTAGAGAGTAGCATTTCCCAGTATTATATTTTCCAACCAATTAAAATCACTTGTGAATTGAAAACGTGCAAATGCAACATTACCATATCGAGGGGTACACAATATATGGACCTGAGAAGGAGGGCCTTAATTCGTCCAAGGCATTTCAATGAACCCTTTAAATGTGGTTTACACACAGATAACAACACAAGAAAACAACCACGCACCCAGAGCCAAAGAGAAACCAACTAAGCACCCCCCTCCTCTTTCCCACACCTGCATACCTCTCGCAAACTACACATGCCCAAAAGAGCCAGCAACTCTATACACAAAAAACACAAAAACCACACACCCACCACTAACTCTACACACAAAATACACAAAAACCACACAACCGCTCATCACTCCACAACCGCAAACAGTTGCAGACAACCCAGATCTGGACGCTACCCTATAGCGGGTTAAGTGGCACAGCGAAGAGTAGAGCGCTTGCTTTGACATCGGTGTAGAACCTGCTAACGCAGGTTCGAATCCCAGCAGGGCCAAACTCAGCCTTTCATCCTTGGGGGGGTAATAATAAGCAGCGCTCAGATACCTGAGGGTTTGTAGCGCTATATGAATGCAAAATTATTATTATTATTTACCCTCTGGACGCAACAAGACCAGTGCACGCAAGAAAGCACACGCAGAAAGCTTGCTGGCACGCCCAGACGCAAGTTTCTCCTGGTTCTGCAATTATCAAGAGAAGAGCACAACATCTATCCTATCCCTCTTCCCTCTTTAACCAACCCCGCCCACTTTCTCGCAGAGCCACGTGCCTGGCTGGAGACCATGCAAATCGCAGCGGGGCGCGGTAAAAGTCAGCATAACATAACTGAAGATAACTAAAGCAAGCGCCAACTCACAGCGTTATTTCACTGGCTTTGCAGTGACCTGTGTCACTGACAGGCCAGTGGTGGATTGTAGCTAGCACTTTTTGAATGGAATAGTTGATCAAAAGGTAACTTTTCAGTTTAGACCAGGGGCCTCCAACCTTTATGTCACCAAGAGCTACTTGTAGTTGAGGGCCAATTGGCAGGAGCTACTTGAGGGCCAATAGGCAGAAGCTACATGAGGGCCAATAGGCGGGAGCTTCTTGAGGGCCAATAGGCAGAAGCTACATGAGGGCCAATAGGCAGAAGCTACATGAGGGCCAATAGGCGGGAGCTACTTGAGGACCAATAGGCAGGAGCTACTTGAGGGCCAATAGGGGGGAGCTTCTTGAGGGCCAATAGGGGGGAGCTACTTGAGGGCCAATAGGCGGGAGCTACTTGAGGGCCAGTAGGCGGGAGCTACTTGAGGACCAATAGGCGGGAGCTACTTGAGGGCCAATAGGCAGAGCTCCTTGAGGTCCAATAAGCGGGAGCTACTTGAGGGCCAATAGGCGGGAGATACTTGAGGGCCAGTAGGGGGGAGCTACTTGAGGGCCAGTAGGTGGGAGCTACTTGAGGGCCGGTAGGTGGGAGCTTCTTGAGGGCCAGTAGGTGGGAGCTACTTGAGGGCCAGTAGGCGGGAGCTACTTGAGGGCCAGTAGGCGGGAGCTACTTGAGGGCCAATAGGTGGGAGATACTTGAGGGCCAATAGGCGGGAGCTACATGAGGGCCAGTAGGCGGGAGCTACTTGAGGGATAATAGGTGGGAGCTACTTGAGTGCTAATAGGCGGGAGCTACTTGAGGGCTAGTAGGCGGGAGCTACTTGAGGGCCAGTAGGCGGGAGCTACTTGAGGGATAATAGGCGGGAGCTACTTGAGTGCTAATAGGCGGGAGCTACTTGAAGGATAACTGGCGGGAGCTACTTGAGGGCCAATAGGCGGGAGCTACTTGAGGGCTAATAGGCGGGAGCTACTTGAGGGCCAGTAGGTGGGAGTTACTTGAGGGCCAGCAGGTGGGAGCTAGTTGAGGGCCAATAGGCGAGAGCTACTTGAGGGCCAATAGGTGGGAGATACTTGAGGGCCAATAGCCGGGAGCTACTTGAGGGCCAGTAGGCAGGAGCTACTTGAGGGCTAGTAGGCGGGAGCTACTTGAGGGCCAGTAGGTGGGCGCTACTTGAGGGCCAGTAGGCGGGAGCTACTTGAGGGCCAGTAGGCGGGAGCTAATTTAGGGCCAGTAGGTGGGCGCTACTTGAGGGCCAGTAGGCGAGAGCTACTTGAAGGATAACTGGCGGGAGCTACTTGAGGGCCAATAGGCAGAAGCTACTTGAGGGCTAATAGGCGGGAGCTACTTGAGGGCTAATAGGTGGGACCTGCTTGAGGGCCAACAAGCGGGAGCTACTTGAGGGCCAACAGGCGGGAGCTACTTGAGGGCCAATAGGCAGGACCTACTTGAGGACCAATAGGTGGGAGCTACTTGAGGGCCAGTAGGCGGGAGCTATTTGAGGGCCAGTAGGCGGGAGCTACTTGAGGGCCAGTAGGTGGAACCTACTTGAGGTCCAGGAGGTGGGACCTACTTAAGGGCTAATAGGCGGGAGCTACTTGAGGGTTAATAGGCGGGAGCTACTTGAGGGCCAGTAGGTGGAAGCTACTTGAGGGCCAGTAGGCAGGGGCTACATGAGGGCCAATAGGTGGGAGCTACTTGAGGGCTAATAGGTGGCAGCTACTTGAGGTCCAATAGGCGGGAGCTACTTGAGGACCAATAGGCAGGAGCTACTTGAGGGCCAATAGGCGGGAGCTACTTGAGGGCCAGTAGGCAGGAGCTACTTGAGGGCCAATAGGCGGGAGCTTCTTGAGGGCCAATAGGCGGAGCTCCTTGAGGTCCAATAGGCGGGAGCTTCTTAAGGGCCAATAGGCGGGAGATACTTGAGTGCCAGTAGGGGGGAGCTACTTGAAGGCCAGTAGGCAGGAGATACTTGAGGGCCAGTAGGCGGGAGCTACTTGAAGGCCAATAGGCGGGAGCTACTTGAGGGCCAATAGGCGGGAGCTACTTGAGGGCCAATAGTCGGGAGATACTTGAGGGCCAAAAGGCGGGAGCTACTTGAGGGCCAGTAGGCGGGAGCTACTTGAGGGCTAGTGGGCGGGAGCTACTTGAGGGCCAGTAGGCAGGAGCTACTTGAGGGACAATAGGTGGGAGCTACTTGAGTGCTAATAGGTGGGAGCTACTTGAAGGATAACAGGCGGGAGCTACTTGAGTCAATAGGCGGGAGCTACTTGAGGGCTAATAGGCGGGAGCTACTTGAGGGCCAATAGGCGGGAGCTACTTGAGGGCTAATAGGCGGGACCTGCTTTAGGGCCAATAAGCGGGAGCTACTTGAGGACCAATAGGCGGGAGCTACTTGAGGACCAATAGGCGGGAGCTACTTGAGGGCCAGTAGACGGGAGCTACTTGAGGGAAAGTAGGCAGGAGCTACTTGAGGACCAGTAGGTGGAAGCTACTTGAGGGCCAGTAGGTGGGAGCTACTTGAGGGCTAATAAGCGGGAGCTACTTGAAGGCCAATAGGCGGGAGCTACTTGAGGACCAATAGGCGGGAGCTACTTGAGGGCCAGTAGACGGGAGCTACTTGAGGGAAAGTAGGCAGGAGCTACCTGAGGGCCAGTAGGTGGAAGCTACTTGAGGGCCAGTAGGTGGGAGCTACTTGAGGGCTAATAGGCGGGAGCTACTCGAGGGTCACTAGGTGGGAGCTACTTGAGGGCCATTAGGCGGGAGCTACTTGAGGGTAACAGGCGGGAACTACTTGAGGGCCAATAGGCGGGAGCAGCTTGAAAGTCAATAGGCGGGAGCTACTTGAGGGCCAATCGGCGGGAACTACTTGACGGTCAATAGGTGGGAGCTACTTGAGGGTCAATAGATGGGAGCTACTTGAGGGCCAATAGGTGGGAGCAACTTGAGGGTCAATAGGCGGGAGCTACTTGAGGGCCAATAGGTGGGAGCTACTTGAGGGTCAATAGACGGGAGTTACTTGAGGGCCAACAGGTGGGAGCTGCTTGAGGGCCAATAGGCGGGAGCTACTTGAGGGCCAGTAGGCGGGAGCTACTTGAGGGCTAGTAGGCGGGAGCTACTTGAGGGTCAATAGGAGGGAGCTAACAGGCGGGAGCTACTTGAGGGCCAATAGGTGGCAGCTACTGGAGGGACAGTAGGCGGGAGCTACTTGAGGGCCAATAGGCGGGAGCTACTTGAGGGCCAATAGGCGGGAGATACTTGAGGGCCAGTAGGCGGGAGCCACTTGAGGGCCAATAGGGGGGAGCTTCTTGAGGGCCAATAGGGGGGAGCTACTTGAGGGCCAATAGGCGGGAGCTACTTGAGGGCCAGTAGGCGGGAGCTACTTGAGGACCAATAGGCGGGAGCTACTTGAGGGCCAATAGGCAGAGCTCCTTGAGGTCCAATAAGCGGGAGCTACTTGAGGGCCAATAGGCGGGAGATACTTTAGGGCCAGTAGGGGGGAGCTACTTGAGGGCCAGTAGGTGGGAGCTACTTGAGGGCCGGTAGGTGGGAGCTTCTTGAGGGCCAGTAGGTGGGAGCTACTTGAGGGCCAGTAGGCGGGAGCTACTTGAGGGCCAGTAGGCGGGAGCTACTTGAGGGCCAATAGGTGGGAGATACTTGAGGGCCAATTGGCGGGAGCTACATGAGGGCCAGTAGGCGGGAGCTACTTGAGGGATAATAGGTGGGAGCTACTTGAGTGCTAATAGGCGGGAGCTACTTGAGGGCTAGTAGGCGGGAGCTACTTGAGGGCTAGTAGGCGGGAGCTACTTGAGGGCCAGTAGGCGGGAGCTACTTGAGGGATAATAGGTGGGAGCTACTTGAGTGCTAATAGGCGGGAGCTACTTGAAGGATAACTGGCGGGAGCTACTTGAGGGCCAATAGGCGGGAGCTACTTGAGGGCTAATAGGCGGGAGCTACTTGAGGGCCAGTAGGTGGGAGTTACTTGAGGGCCAGCAGGTGGGAGCTAGTTGAGGGCCAATAGGCGAGAGCTACTTGAGGGCCAATAGGTGGGAGATACTTGAGGGTCAATAGCCGGGAGCTACTTGAGGGCCAGTAGGCGGGAGCTACTTGAGGGCTAGTAGGCGGGAGCTACTTGAGGGCCAGTAGGTGGGCGCTACTTGAGGGCCAGTAGGCGGGAGCTACTTGAGGGCCAGTAGGCGGGAGCTACTTTAGGGCCAGTAGGTGGGAGCTACTTGAGGGCCAGTAAGCGGGAGCTACTTGAGGGATAATAGGCGGGAGCTACTTGAGTGCTAATAGGCGAGAGCTACTTGAAGGATAACTGGCGGGAGCTACTTGAGGGCCAATAGGCAGAAGCTACTTGAGGGCTAATAGGCGGGAGCTACTTGAGGGCTAATAGGTGGGACCTGCTTGAGGGCCAACAAGCGGGAGCTACTTGAGGGCCAACAGGCGGGAGCTACTTGAGGGCCAATAGGCAGGACCTACTTGAGGACCAATAGGTGGGAGCTACTTGAGGGCCAGTAGGCGGGAGCTACTTGAGGGCCAGTAGGCAGGGGCTACATGAGGGCCAATAGGTGGGAGCTACTTGAGGGCTAATAGGTGGCAGCTACTTGAAGTCCAATAGGCGGGAGCTACTTGAGGACCAATAGGCAGGAGCTACTTGAGGGCCAATAGGCGGGAGCTACTTGAGGGCCAGTAGGCAGGAGCTACTTGAGGGCCAATAGGCGGGAGCTTCTTGAGGGCCAATAGGCGGAGCTCCTTGAGGTCCAATAGGCGGGAGCTTCTTAAGGGCCAATAGGCGGGAGATACTTGAGTGCCAGTAGGGGGGAGCTACTTGAAGGCCAGTAGGCAGGAGATACTTGAGGGCCAGTAGGCGGGAGCTACTTGAAGGCCAATAGGCGGGAGCTACTTGAGGGCCAATAGGCGGGAGCTACTTGAGGGCCAATAGTCGGGAGATACTTGAGGGCCAAAAGGCGGGAGCTACTTGAGGGCCAGTAGGCGGGAGCTACTTGAGGGCTAGTGGGCGGGAGCTACTTGAGGGCCAGTAGGCAGGAGCTACTTGAGGGACAATAGGTGGGAGCTACTTGAGTGCTAATAGGTGGGAGCTACTTGAAGGATAACAGGCGGGAGCTACTTGAGGGCTAATAGGCGGGAGCTACTTGAGGGCCAATAGGCGGGAGCTACTTGAGGGCTAATAGGCGGGAGCTACTTGAGGGACAATAGGTGGGAGCTACTTGAGTGCTAATAGGTGGGAGCTACTTGAAGGATAACAGGCGGGAGCTACTTGAGTCAATAGGCGGGAGCTACTTGAGGGCTAATAGGCGGGAGCTACTTGAGGACCAATAGGCGGGAGCTACTTGAGGACCAATAGGCGGGAGCTACTTGAGGGCCAGTAGACGGGAGCTACTTGAGGGAAAGTAGGCAGGAGCTACTTGAGGACCAGTAGGTGGAAGCTACTTGAGGGCCAGTAGGTGGGAGCTACTTGAGGGCTAATAAGCGGGAGCTACTTGAAGGCCAATAGGCGGGAGCTACTTGAGGACCAATAGGCGGGAGTTACTTGAGGGCCAGTAGACGGGAGCTACTTGAGGGAAAGTAGGCAGGAGCTACTTGAGGGCCAGTAGGTGGAAGCTACTTGAGGGCCAGTAGGTGGGAGCTACTTGAGGGCTAATAGGCGGGAGCTACTCGAGGGTCACTAGGTGGGAGCTACTTGAGGGCCATTAGGCGGGAGCTATTTGAGGGTAACAGGCGGGAACTACTTGAGGGCCAATAGGAGGGAGCAGCTTGAAAGTCAATAGGCGGGAGCTACTTGAGGGCCAATCGGCGGGAACTACTTGACGGTCAATAGGTGGGAGCTACTTGAGGGTCAATAGGTGGGAGCTACTTGAGGGCCAATAGGTGGGAGCAACTTGAGGGTCAATAGGCGGGAGCTACTTGAGGGCCAATAGGTGGGAGCTACTTGAGGGTCAATAGACGGGAGTTACTTGAGGGCCAACAGGTGGGAGCTGCTTGAGGGCCAATAGGCGGGAGCTACTTGAGGGCCAGTAGGCGGGAGCTACTTGAGGGCTAGTAGGCGGGAGCTACTTGAGGGTCAATAGGAGGGAGCTAACAGGCGGGAGCTACTTGAGGGCCAATAGGTGGCAGCTACTGGAGGGCCTGTAGGCGGGAGCTACTTGAGGGCCAATAGGCGGGAGCTACTTGAGGGCCAATAGGCGGGAGATACTTGAGGGCCAGTAGGCGGGAGCCACTTGAGGGCTAGTAGGTGGGAGCTTATTGAGGGCCAGTAGGCGGGAGCTACTTGAGGGACAATAGGCGGGAGCTACTTGAGTGCTAATAGGCGGGAGCTACTTGAAGGATAACTGGCGGGAGCTACTTGAGGGTCAATAGGCGGGAGCTACTTGAGGGCTAATAGGCGGGAGCTACTTGAGGGCCAATAGGCGGGAGCTACTTGAGGGCTAATAGGTGGGAGCTACTTGAGGGCCAATAGGCGGGAGCTACTTGAGGGCCAGTAGGGGGGAGCTACTTGAGGGCCAGTAGGTGGGAGCTACTTGAGGGCCAGTAGGTGGGAGCTTCTTGAGGGCCAGTAGGTGGGAGCTACTTGAGGGCCAGTAGGCGGAGCTACTTGAGCGCCAGTAGGCGGGAGCTACTTGAGGGTCAATAGGCGGGAGCTACTTGAGGGCTAATAGGCGGGAGCTACTTGAGGGCCAGTAGGTGGGAGTTACTTGAGGGCCAGCAGGTGGGAGCTAGTTGAGGGCCAATAGGCGAGAGCTACTTGAGGGCCAATAGGTGGGAGATACTTGAGGGCCAATAGCCGGGAGCTACTTGAGGGCCAGTAGGCGGGAGCTACTTGAGGGCTAGTAGGCGGGAGCTACTTGAGGGCCAGTAGGCGGGCGCTACTTGAGGGCCAGTAGGCGGGAGCTACTTGAGGGCCAGTAGGCGGGAGCTACTTGAGGGCCAGTAGGCGGGAGCTACTTTAGGGCCAGTAGGTGGGAGCTACTTGAGGGCCAGTAGGCGGGAGCTACTTGAGGGATAATAGGCGGGAGCTACTTGAGTGCTAATAGGCGAGAGCTACTTGAAGGATAACTGGCGGGAGCTACTTGAGGGCCAATAGGCAGAAGCTACTTGAGGGCTAATAGGCGGGAGCTACTTGAGGGCTAATAGGTGAGACCTGCTTGAGGGCCAACAAGCGGGAGCTACTTGAGGGCCAACAGGCGGGAGCTACTTGAGGGCCAATAGGCAGGACCTACTTGAGGACCAATAGGTGGGAGCTACTTGAGGGCCAGTAGGCGGGAGCTATTTGAGGGCCAGTAGGCGGGAGCTACTTGAGGGCCAGTAGGTGGAACCTACTTGAGGTTCAGGAGGTGGGACCTACTTAAGGGCTAATAGGCGGGAGCTACTTGAGGGTTAATAGGCGGGAGCTACTTGAGGGCCAGTAGGTGGAAGCTACTTGAGGGCCAGTAGGCAGGGGCTACATGAGGGCCAATAGGTGGGAGCTACTTGAGGGCTAATAGGTGGCAGCTACTTGAGGTCCAATAGGCGGGAGCTACTTGAGGACCAATAGGCAGGAGCTACTTGAGGGCCAATAGGCGGGAGCTACTTGAGGGCCAGTAGGCAGGAGCTACTTGAGGGCCAATAGGCGGAGCTCCTTGAGGTCCAATAGGCGGGAGCTTCTTGAGGGCCAATAGGCGGAGCTCCTTGAGGTCCAATAGGCGGGAGCTCCTTAAGGGCCAATAGGCGGGAGATACTTGAGTGCCAGTAGGGGGGAGCTACTTGAAGGCCAGTAGGCAGGAGATACTTGAGGGCCAGTAGGCGGGAGCTACTTGAAGGCCAATAGGCGGGAGCTACTTGAGGGCCAATAGGCGGGAGCTACTTGAGGGCCAATAGTCGGGAGATACTTGAGGGCCAAAAGGCAGGAGCTACTTGAGGGCCAGTAGGCGGGAGCTACTTGAGGGCTAGTGGGCGGGAGCTACTTGAGGGCCAGTAGGCAGGAGCTACTTGAGGGACAATAGGTGGGAGCTACTTGAGTGCTAATAGGTGGGAGCTACTTGAAGGATAACAGGCGGGAGCTACTTGAGTCAATAGGCGGGAGCTACTTGAGGGCTAATAGGCGGGAGCTACTTGAGGGCCAATAGGCGGGAGCTACTTGAGGGCTAATAGGCGGGACCTGCTTTAGGGCCAATAAGCGGGAGCTACTTGAGGACCAATAGGCGGGAGCTACTTGAGGACCAATAGGCGGGAGCTACTTGAGGGCCAGTAGGCGGGAGCTATTTGAGGGCCAGTAGGCGGGAGCTACTTGAGGGCCAGTAGGTGGAACCTACTTGAGGTCCAGGAGGTGGGACCTACTTAAGGGCTAATAGGCGGGAGCTACTTGAGGGTTAATAGGCGGGAGCTACTTGAGGGCCAGTAGGTGGAAGCTACTTGAGGGCCAGTAGGCAGGGGCTACATGAGGGCCAATAGGTGGGAGCTACTTGAGGGCTAATAGGTGGCAGCTACTTGAGGTCCAATAGGCGGGAGCTACTTGAGGACCAATAGGCAGGAGCTACTTGAGGGCCAATAGGCGGGAGCTACTTGAGGGCCAGTAGGCAGGAGCTACTTGAGGGCCAATAGGCGGAGCTCCTTGAGGTCCAATAGGCGGGAGCTTCTTGAGGGCCAATAGGCGGAGCTCCTTGAGGTCCAATAGGCGGGAGCTTCTTAAGGGCCAATAGGCGGGAGATACTTGAGTGCCAGTAGGGGGGAGCTACTTGAAGGCCAGTAGGCAGGAGATACTTGAGGGCCAGTAGGCGGGAGCTACTTGAAGGCCAATAGGCGGGAGCTACTTGAGGGCCAATAGGCGGGAGCTACTTGAGGGCCAATAGTCGGGAGATACTTGAGGGCCAAAAGGCAGGAGCTACTTGAGGGCCAGTAGGCGGGAGCTACTTGAGGGCTAGTGGGCGGGAGCTACTTGAGGGCCAGTAGGCAGGAGCTACTTGAGGGACAATAGGTGGGAGCTACTTGAGTGCTAATAGGTGGGAGCTACTTGAAGGATAACAGGCGGGAGCTACTTGAGTCAATAGGCGGGAGCTACTTGAGGGCTAATAGGCGGGAGCTACTTGAGGGCCAATAGGCGGGAGCTACTTGAGGGCTAATAGGCGGGACCTGCTTTAGGGCCAATAAGCGGGAGCTACTTGAGGACCAATAGGCGGGAGCTACTTGAGGACCAATAGGCGGGAGCTACTTGAGGGCCAGTAGACGGGAGCTACTTGAGGGAAAGTAGGCAGGAGCTACTTGAGGACCAGTAGGTGGAAGCTACTTGAGGGCCAGTAGGTGGGAGCTACTTGAGGGCTAATAAGCGGGAGCTACTTGAAGGCCAATAGGCGGGAGCTACTTGAGGACCAATAGGCGGGAGCTACTTGAGGGCCAGTAGACGGGAGCTACTTGAGGGAAAGTAGGCAGGAGCTACTTGAGGGCCAGTAGGTGGAAGCTACTTGAGGGCCAGTAGGTGGGAGCTACTTGAGGGCTAATAGGCGGGAGCTACTCGAGGGTCACTAGGTGGGAGCTACTTGAGGGCCATTAGGCGGGAGCTACTTGAGGGTAACAGGCGGGAACTACTTGAGGGCCAATAGGCGGGAGCAGCTTGAAAGTCAATAGGCGGGAGCTACTTGAGGGCCAATCGGCGGGAACTACTTGACGGTCAATAGGTGGGAGCTACTTGAGGGTCAATAGGTGGGAGCTACTTGAGGGCCAATAGGTGGGAGCAACTTGAGGGTCAATAGGCGGGAGCTACTTGAGGGCCAATAGGTGGGAGCTACTTGAGGGTCAATAGACGGGAGTTACTTGAGGGCCAACAGGTGGGAGCTGCTTGAGGGCCAATAGGCGGGAGCTACTTGAGGGCCAGTAGGCGGGAGCTACTTGAGGGCTAGTAGGCGGGAGCTACTTGAGGGTCAATAGGAGGGAGCTAACAGGCGGGAGCTACTTGAGGGCCAATAGGTGGCAGCTACTGGAGGGCCAGTAGGCGGGAGCTACTTGAGGGCCAATAGGCGGGTGCTACTTGAGGGCCAATAGGCGGGAGATACTTGAGGGCCAGTAGGCGGGAGCCACTTGAGGGCTAGTAGGTGGGAGCTTATTGAGGGCCAGTAGGCGGGAGCTACTTGAGGGACAATAGGCGGGAGCTACTTGAGTGCTAATAGGCGGGAGCTACTTGAAGGATAACTGGCGGGAGCTACTTGAGGGTCAATAGGCGGGAGCTACTTGAGGGCTAATAGGCGGGAGCTACTTGAGGGCCAATAGGCGGGAGCTACTTGAGGGCTAATAGGTGGGAGCTACTTGAGGGCCAATAGGCGGGAGCTACTTGAGGGCCAGTAGGGGGGCGCTACTTGAGGGCCAGTAGGTGGGAGCTACTTGAGGGCCAGTAGGTGGGAGCTTCTTGAGGGCCAGTAGGTGGGAGCTACTTGAGGGCCAGTAGGCGGAGCTACTTGAGCGCCAGTAGGCGGGAGCTACTTGAGGGCCAATAGGTGGGAGATACTTGAGGGCCAATAGGCGGGAGCTACTTGAGGGCCAGTAGGCGGGAGCTACTTGAGTGCTAATAGGCGGGAGCTACTTGAGTGCTAATAGGCGGGAGCTACTTGAGGGCTAGTAGGCGGGAGCTACTTGAGGGCCAGTAGGCGGGAGCTACTTGAGGGATAATAGGCGGGAGCTACTTGAGTGCTAATTGGCGGGAGCTACTTGAAGGATAACTGGCGGGAGCTACTTGAGGGCCAAAAGGCGGGAGCTACTTGAGGGCTAATAGGCGGGAGCTACTTGAGGGCCAATAGGTGGGAGATACTTGAGGGCCAGTAGGGGGAAGCTACTTGAGGGCCAGTAGGTGGGAGTTACTTGAGGGCCAGTAGGTGGGAGCTACTTGAGGGCCAATAGGCAGGAGCTACTTGAGGGCCAGTAGGCGGGAGCTACTTGAGGGCTAGTAGGCGGGAGTTACTTGAGGGCCAGTAGGTAGGATCTACTTGAGGTCCAGCAGGCAGGAGCTACTTGAGGGCCAATAGGCGGGAGCTACTTGAGGGCCAGTAGGTGGGAGTTACTTGAGGGCCAGTAGGCGGGAGCTACTTGAGGGCCAGTAGGCGGGAGCTACTTGAGGGCCAATAGGTGGGAGATACTTGAGGGCCAATAGGCGGGAGCTACATGAGGGCCAGTAGGCGGGAGCTACTTGAGGGATAATAGGTGGGAGCTACTTGAGTGCCAATAGGTGGGAGCTACTTGAGGGCTAGTAGGCGGGAGCTACTTGAGGGCCAGTAGGCGGGAGCTACTTGAGGGATAATAGGCAGGAGCTACTTGTGTGCTAATAGGCGGGAGCTACTTGAAGGATAACTGGCGGGAGCTACTTGAGGGCCAATAGGCGGGAGCTACTTGAGGGCTAATAGGCGGGAGCTACTTGAGGGCCAATAGGCGGGAGATAATTGAGGGCCAGTAGGGGGAAGCTACTTGAGGGCCAGTAGCTGGGAGTTACTTGAGGGCCAATAGGCGGGAGCTACTTGAGGGCCAATAGGCGGGAGCTACTTGAGGGCCAATAGGCGGGAGCTACTTGAGGGCCAGTAGGCGGGAGCTACTTGAGGGCTAGTAGGCGGGAGCTACTTGAGGGCCAGTAGGTGGGCGCTACTTGAGGGCCAGTAGGCGGGAGCTACTTGAGGGCCAGTAGGCGGGAGCTACTTTAGGGCCAGTAGGTGGGAGCTACTTGAGGGCCAGTATGCGGGAGCTACTTGAGGGATAATAGGCGGGAGCTACTTGAGTGCTAATAGGCGAGAGCTACTTGAAGGATAACAAGCGGGAGCTACTTGAGGGCCAACAGGCAGGAGCTACTTGAGGGCCAATAGGCAGGAGCTACTTGAGGACAAATAGGTGGGAGCTACTTGAGGGCCAGTAGGCGGGAGCTATTTGAGGGCCAGTAGGCAGGAGCTACTTGAGGGCCAGTAGGCAGGAGCTACTTGAGGGCCAGTAGGTGGAACCTACTTGAGGTCCAGGAGGTGGGAGCTACTTAAGGGCTAATAGGCGGGAGCTACTTGAGGGTTAATAGGCGGGAGCTACTTGAGGGCCAGTAGGTGGAAGCTACTTGAGGGCCAGTAGGCAGGGGCTACATGAGGGCCAATAGGTGGGAGCTACTTGAGGGCTAATAGGTGGCAGCTACTTGAGGTCCAATAGGCGGGAGCTACTTGAGGACCAATAGGCAGGAGCTACTTGAGGGCCAATAGGCGGGAGCTACTTGAGGGCCAGTAGGCAGGAGCTACTTGAGGGCCAGTAGGGGGGAGCTTCTTAAGGGCCAGTAGGCAGGAGCTACTTGAGGGCCAGTAGGCGGGAGCTACTTGAAGGCCAATAGGCGGGAGCTACTTGAGGGTCAATAGGCGGGAGCTACTTGAGGGCCAATAGTCGGGAGATTCTTGAGGGCCAATAGGCGGGAGCTACTTGAGGGCCAGTAGGCAGGAGCTACTTGAGGGACAATAGGTGGGAGCTACTTGAGTGCTAATAGGTGGGAGCTACTTGAAGGATAACAGGCGGGAGCTACTTGAGAGTCAATAGGCGGGAGCTACTTGAGGGCTAATAGGCAGGAGCTACTTGAGGGCCAATAGGCGGGAGCTACTTGAGGGCTAATAGGCAGGACCTGCTTTAGGGCCAATAAGTGGGAGCTACTTGAAGGCCAATAGGCGGGAGCTACTTGAGGACCAATAGGTGGGAGCTACTTGAGGGCCAGTAGACAGGAGCTACTTGAGGGCCAATAGGCGGGAGCTACTTGAGGGTCAATAGGCGGGAGCTACTTGAGGGCCAATAGTCGGGAGATTCTTGAGGGCCAATAGGCGGGAGCTACTTGAGGGCCAGTAGGCAGGAGCTACTTGAGGGACAATAGGTGGGAGCTACTTGAGTGCTAATAGGTGGGAGCTACTTGAAGGATAACAGGCGGGAGCTACTTGAGAGTCAATAGGCGGGAGCTACTTGAGGGCTAATAGGCAGGAGCTACTTGAGGGCCAATAGGCGGGAGCTACTTGAGGGCTAATAGGCAGGACCTGCTTTAGGGCCAATAAGTGGGAGCTACTTGAAGGCCAATAGGCGGGAGCTACTTGAGGACCAATAGGTGGGAGCTACTTGAGGGCCAGTAGACAGGAGCTACTTGAGGGCCAATAGGCGGGAGCTACTTGAGGGCTAATAGGCAGGACCTGCTTTAGGGCCAATAAGTGGGAGCTACTCGAGGGTCACTAGGTGGGAGCTACTTGAGGGCCAATAGGCGGGAGCTACTTGAGGGTAACAGGCGGGAGCTACTTCAGGGCCAATAGGCGGGAACTACTTGAGGGCCAATAGGCGGGAGCAGCTTGAAAGTCAATAGACGGGAGCTACTTGAGGGCCAATCGGCGGGAACTACTTGACGGTCAATAGGTGGGAGCTACTTGAGGGTCAATAGGCGGGAGCTACTTGAGGGCCAATAGGTGGGAGCAACTTGAGAGTCAATAGGCGGGAGCTACTTGAGGGCCAATAGGTGGGAGCTACTTGAGGGTCAATAGGCGGGAGTTACTTGAGGGCCAACAGGTGGGAGCTACTTGAGGGCCAATAGGCGAGAGCTACTTGAGGGCCAGTAGGCGGGAGCTACTTGAGGGCTAGTAGGCGGGAGCTACTTGAGGGTCAATAGGAGGGAGCTACTTTAGGGCCAACAGGCGGGAGCTACTTGAGAGCCAACAGGCGGGAGCTACTTGAGGGCCAATAAGTGACAGCTACTGGAGGGCCAGTAGGCGGGAGCTACTGGAGGGCCAGTAGGCGGGAGCTACTTGAGGGCCAATAGGCGGGAGCTACTTGAGGGCCAATAGGCGGGAGATACTTGAGGGCCAGTAGGCGGGAGCCACTTGAGGGCTAGTAGGTGGGAGCTAATTGAGGGCCAGTAGGCGGGAGCTACTTGAGGGACAATAGGCGGGAGCTACTTGAGTGCTAATAGGCGGGAGCTACTTGAAGGATAACTGGCGCGAGCTACTTGAGGGTCAATAGGCAGGAGCTACTTGAGGGCTAATAGGCGGGAGCTACTTGAGGGCCAATAGGCGGGAGCTACTTGAGGGCTAATAGGCGGGAGCTACTTGAGGGCCAATAGGCGGGAGATACTTGAGGGCCAGTAGGGGGGAGCTACTTGAGGGCCAGTAGGGGGGAGCTACTTGAGGGCCAGTAGGTGGGAGCTACTTGAGGGCCAGTAGGTGGGAGCTTCTTGAGGGACAGTAGGTGGGAGCTACTTGAGGGCCAGTAGGCGGGAGCTACTTGAGGGCCAGTAGGCGGGAGCTACTTGAGGGCCAATAGGTGGGAGATACTTGAGGGCCAATAGGCGGGAGCTACTTGAGGGCCAGTAGGCGGGAGCTACTTGAGGGATAATAGGCGGGAGCTACTTGAGTGCTAATAGGCGGGAGCTACTTGAGGGCTAGTAGGCGGGAGCTACTTGAGGGCCAGTAGGCGGGAGCTACTTGAGGGATAATAGGCGGGAGCTACTTGAGTGCTAATAGGTGGGAGCTACTTGAAGGATAACTGGCGGGAGCTACTTGAGGGCCAATAGGCGGGAGCTACTTGAGGGCTAATAGGCGGGAGCTACTTGAGGGCCAATAGGCGGGAGATACTTGAGGGCCAGTAGGGGGAAGCTACTTGAGGGCCAGTAGGTGGGAGTTACTTGAGGGCCAGTAGGTGGGAGCTACTTGAGGGCCAATAGGCAGGAGCTACTTGAGGGCCAATAGGTGGGAGATACTTGAGGGCCAATAGGCGGGAGCTACTTGAGGGCCAATAGGCGGGAGCTACTTGAGGGCCAGTAGGCGGGAGCTACTTGAGGGCTAGTATGCGGGAGCTACTTGAGGGCCAGTAGGTGGGATCTTCTTGAGGGCCAGTAGGCGGGAGCTACTTGAGGGCCAATAGGTGGGAGATACTTGAGGGCCAGTAGGCGGGAGCTACTTCAGGGCCAGTAGGCGGGAGCTACTTGAGGGCTAATAGGTGGGACCTGCTTGAGGGCCAACAAGCGGGAGCTACTTGAGGGCCAACAGGCGGGAGCTACTTGAGGGCCAATAGGCAGGAGCTACTTGAGGACCAATAGGTGGGAGCTACTTGAGGGCTAGTAGGCGGGAGCTATTTGAGGGCCAGTAGTCGGGAGCTACTTGAGGGCCAGTAGGTGGAACCTACTTGAGGTCCAGGAGGTGGGAGCTACTTAAGGGCTAATAGGCGGGAGCTACTTGAGGGTTAATAGGCGGGAGCTACTTGAGGGCCAGTAGGTGGAACTACTTGAGGGCCAGTAGGCAGGGGCTACATGAGGGAGCTACTTGAGGGCTAATTGGTGGCAGCTACTTCAGGTCCAATAGGCGGGATCTACTTGAGGACCAATAGGCAGGAGCTACTTGAGGGCCAATAGGCGGGAGCTACTTGAGGGCCAGTAGGCAGGAGCTACTTGAGGGCCAATAGGCGGGAGATACTTGAGTGCCAGTAGGGGGGAGCTACTTGAGGGCCAGTAGGCAGGAGCTACTTGAGGGCCAGTAGGCGGGAGCTACTTGAAGGCCAATAGGCGGGAGCTACTTGAGGGCCAATAGGCGGGAGATACTTGAGGGCCAATAGGTGGGAGCTACTTGAGGGCCAGTAGGCGGGAGCTACTTGAGGGCTAGTGGGCGGGAGCTACTTGAGGACCAGTAGGCATGAGCTACTTGAGGGAAAATAGGTGGGAGCTACTTGAGTGCTAATAGGTGGGAGCTACTTGAAGGATAACAGGCGGGAGCGACTTGAGAGTCAATAGGCGGGAGCTACTTGAGGGCCAGTAGGCGGGAGCTACTTGAGGGATAATAGGCGGGAGCTACTTGAGTGCTAATAGGCGGGAGCTACTTGAGGGCTAGTAGGCGGGAGCTACTTGAGGGCCAGTAGGCGGGAGCTACTTGAGGGATAATAGGCGGGAGCTACTTGAGTGCTAATAGGCGGGAACTACTTGAAGGATAACTGGCGGGAGCTACTTGAGGGCCAATAGGCGGGAGCTACTTGAGGGCTAATAGGCGGGAGCTACTTGAGGGCCAATAGGTGGCAGATACTTGAGCGCCAGTAGGGGGAAGCTACTTGAGGGCCAGTAGGTGGGAGTTACTTGAGGGCCAGTAGGTGGGAGCTACTTGAGGGCCAATAGGCAGGAGCTACTTGAGGGCCAATAGGTGGGAGATACTTGAGGGCCAGTAGGCGGGAGCTACTTGAGGGCTAGTAGGCGGGAGCTACTTGAGGGCCAGTAGGTGGGATCTACTTGAGGGCCAGTAGGCGTGAGCTACTTGAGGGATAATAGGCGGGAGCTACTTGAGTGCTAATTGGCGGGAGCTACTTGAAGGATAACTGGCGGGAGCTACTTGAGGGCCAATAGGCGGGAGCTACTTGAGGGCTAATAGGCGGGAGCTACTTGAGGGCCAATAGGTGTGAGATACTTGAGGGCCAGTAGGGGGAAGCTACTTGAGGGCCAGTAGGTGGGAGTTATTTGAGGGCCAGTAGGTGGGAGCTACTTGAGGGCCAATAGGCAGGAGCTACTTGAGGGCCAATAGGTGGGAGATACTTGAGGGCCAATAGGCGGGAGCTATTTGAGGGCCAGTAGGCGGGAGCTAATTGAGGGCTAGTAGGCGGGAGTTACTTGAGGGCCAGTAGGTAGGATCTACTTGAGGTCCAGCAGGCGGGAGCTACTTGAGGGCCAATAGGTGGGAGATACTTGAGGGCCAATAGGCGGGAGCTACTTGAGGGCCAGTAGGCGGGAGCTACTTGAGGGCTAGTAGGCGGGATCTACTTGAGGGCCAGTAGGGGGAAGCTACTTGAGGGCCAGTAGGTGGGAGTTACTTGAGGGCCAGTAGGCGGGAGCTACTTGAGGGCCAGTAGGCGGGAGCTACTTGAGGGCCAATAGGTGGGAGATACTTGAGGGCCAATAGGCGGGAGCTACATGAGGGCCAGTAGGCGGGAGCTACTTGAGGGATAATAGGTGGGAGCTACTTGAGTGCTAATAGGTGGGAGCTACTTGAGGGCTAGTAGGCGGGAGCTACTTGAGGGCCAGTAGGCGGGAGCTACTTGAGGGATAATAGGCAGGAGCTACTTGAGTGCTAATAGGCGGGAGCTACTTGAAGGATAACTGGCGGGAGCTACTTGAGGGCCAATAGGCGGGAGCTACTTGAGGGCTAATAGGCGGGAGCTACTTGAGGGCCAATAGGCGGGAGATACTTGAGGGCTAGTAGGGGGAAGCTACTTCAGGGCCAGTAGCTGGGAGTTACTTGAGGGCCAGCAGGTGGGAGCTACTTGAGGGCCAATAGGCGGGAGCTACTTGAGGGCCAATAGGCGGGAGCTACTTGAGGGCCAGTAGGCGGGAGCTACTTGAGGGCTAGTAGGCGGGAGCTACTTGAGGGCCAGTAGGTGGGCGCTACTTGAGGGCCAGTAGGCGGGAGCTACTTGAGGGCCAGTAGGCGGGAGCTACTTTAGGGCCAGTAGGTGGGAGCTACTTGAGGGCCAGTAGGCGGGAGCTACTTGAGGGATAATAGGCGGGAGCTACTTGAGTGCTAATAGGCGAGAGCTACTTGAAGGATAACTGGCGGGAGCTACTTGAGGGCCAATAGGCAGAAGCTACTTGAGGGCTAATAGGCGGGAGCTACTTGAGGGCTAATAGGTGGGACCTGCTTGAGGGCCAACAAGCGGGAGCTACTTGAGGGCCAACAGGCAGGAGCTACTTGAGGGCCAATAGGCAGGAGCTACTTGAGGACCAATAGGTGGGAGCTACTTGAGGGCCAGTAGGTGGGAGCTATTTGAGGGCCAGTAGGCGGGAGCTACTTGAGGGCCAGTAGGTGGAACCTACTTGAGGTCCAGGAGGTGGGAGCTACTTAAGGGCTAATAGGCGGGAGCTACTTGAGGGTTAATAGGCGGGAGCTACTTGAGGGCCAGTAGGTGGAAGCTACTTGAGGGCCAGTAGGCAGGGGCTACATGAGGGCCAATAGGTGGGAGCTACTTGAGGGCTAATAGGTGGCAGCTACTTGAGGTCCAATAGGCAGGAGCTACTTGAGGACCAATAGGCAGGAGCTACTTGAGGGCCAATAGGCGGGAGCTACTTGAGGGCCAGTAGGCAGGAGCTACTTGAGGGCCAGTAGGGGGGAGCTTCTTAAGGGCCAATAGGCGGGAGATACTTGAGGGCCAGTAGACGGGAGCTACTTGAGGGCCAGTAGGCGGGAGCTACTTGAGGGCCAGTAGGCGGGAGCTACTTGAAGGCCAATAGGCGGGAGCTACTTGAGGGCCAATAGGCGGGAGCTACTTGAGGGCCAATAGTCGGGAGATTCTTGAGGGCCAATAGGCGGGAGCTACTTGAGGGCCAGTAGGCAGGAGCTACTTGAGGGACAATAGGTGGGAGCTACTTGAGTGCTAATAGGTGGGAGCTACTTGAAGGATAACAGGCGGGAGCTACTTGAGAGTCAATAGGCGGGAGCTACTTGAGGGCTAATAGGCGGGAGCTACTTGAGGGCCAATAGGCGGGAGCTACTTGAGGGCTAATAGGCAGGACCTGCTTTAGGGCCAATAAGCGGGAGCTACTTGAAGGCCAATAGGCGGGAGCTACTTGAGGACCAATAGGTGGGAGCTACTTGAGGGCCAGTAGACAGGAGCTACTTGAGGGAAAGTAGGCGGGAGCTACTTGAGGGCCAGTAGGTGGAAGCTACTTGAGGGCCAGTAGGTGGGAGCTACTTAAGGGCTAATAGGTGGGAGCTACTTGATGGTCAATAGGCGGGAGCTACTTGAGGGCCAGTAGGTGGAAGATACTTGAGGGCCAGTAGGCGGGGGCTACTTGAGGGCTAATAGGCGGGAGCTACTCGAGGGTCACTAGGTGGGAGCTACTTGAGGGCCAATAGGCGGGAGCTACTTGAGGGTAACAGGCGGGAGCTACTTCAGGGCCAATAGGCGGGAACTACTTGAGGGCCAATAGGTGGGAGCAGCTTGAAAGTCAATAGGCGGGAGCTACTTGAGGGCCAATCGGCGGGAACTACTTGACAGTCAATAGGTGGGAGCTACTTGAGGGTCAATAGGCGGGAGCTACTTGAGGGCCAATAGGTGGGAGCAACTTGAGAGTCAATAGGCGGGAGCTACTTGAGGGCCAATAGGTGGGAGCTACTTGAGGGTCAATAGGCGGGAGTTACTTGAGGGCCAACAGGTGGGAGCTACTTGAGGGCCAATAGGCGAGAGCTACTTGAGGGCCAGTAGGCGGGAGCTACTTGAGGGCTAGTAGGCGGGAGCTACTTGAGGGTCAATAGGAGGGAGCTACTTTAGGGCCAACAGGCGGGAGCTACTTGAGAGCCAACAGGCGGGAGCTACTTGAGGGCCAATAGGTGGCAGCTACTGGAGGGCCAGTAGGCGGGAGCTACTGGAGGGCCAGTAGGCGGGAGCTACTTGAGGGCCAATAGGCGGGAGCTACTGGAGGGCCAGTAGGCGGGAGCTACTTGAGGGCCAATAGGCGGGACCTACTTGAGGGCCAATAGGCGGGAGATACTTGAGGGCCAGTAGGCGGGAGCCACTTGAGGGCTAGTAGGTGGGAGCTAATTGAGGGCCAGTAGGCGGGAGCTACTTGAGGGACAATAGGCGGGAGCTACTTGAGTGCTAATAGGCGGGAGCTACTGGAAGGATAACTGGCGGGAGCTACTTGAGGGATAATAGGTGGGAGCTACTTGAGTGCCAATAGGTGGGAGCTACTTGAGGGCTAGTAGGCGGGAGCTACTTGAGGGCCAGTAGGCGGGAGCTACTTGAGGGATAATAGGCAGGAGCTACTTGTGTGCTAATAGGCGGGAGCTACTTGAAGGATAACTGGCGGGAGCTACTTGAGGGCCAATAGGCGGGAGCTACTTGAGGGCTAATAGGCGGGAGCTACTTGAGGGCCAATAGGCGGGAGATACTTGAGGGCCAGTAGGGGGAAGCTACTTGAGGGCCAGTAGCTGGGAGTTACTTGAGGGCCAGCAGGTGGGAGCTACTTGAGGGCCAATAGGCGGGAGCTACTTGAGGGCCAATAGGCGGGAGCTACTTGAGGGCCAGTAGGCGGGAGCTACTTGAGGGCTAGTAGGCGGGAGCTACTTGAGGGCCAGTAGGTGGGCGCTACTTGAGGGCCAGTAGGCGGGAGCTACTTGAGGGCCAGTAGGCGGGAGCTACTTTAGGGCCAGTAGGTGGGAACTACTTGAGGGCCAGTATGCGGGAGCTACTTGAGGGATAATAGGCGGGAGCTACTTGAGTGCTAATAGGCGAGAGCTACTTGAAGGATAACTGGCGGGAGCTACTTGAGGGCCAATAGGCAGAAGCTACTTGAGGGCTAATAGGCGGGAGCTACTTGAGGGCTAATAGGTGGGACCTGCTTGAGGGCCAACAAGCGGGAGCTACTTGAGGGCCAACAGGCAGGAGCTACTTGAGGGCCAATAGGCAGGAGCTACTTGAGGACAAATAGGTGGGAGCTACTTGAGGGCCAGTAGGCGGGAGCTATTTGAGGGCCAGTAGGCAGGAGCTACTTGAGGGCCAGTAGGTGGAACCTACTTGAGGTCCAGGAGGTGGGAGCTACTTAAGGGCTAATAGGCGGGAGCTACTTGAGGGTTAATAGGCGGGAGCTACTTGAGGGCCAGTAGGTGGAAGCTACTTGAGGGCCAGTAGGCAGGGGCTACATGAGGGCCAATAGGTGGGAGCTACTTGAGGGCTAATAGGTGGCAGCTACTTGAGGTCCAATAGGCGGGAGCTACTTGAGGACCAATAGGCAGGAGCTACTTGAGGGCCAATAGGCGGGAGCTACTTGAGGGCCAGTAGGCAGGAGCTACTTGAGGGCCAGTAGGGGGGAGCTTCTTAAGGGCCAGTAGGCAGGAGCTACTTGAGGGCCAGTAGGCGGGAGCTACTTGAAGGCCAATAGGCGGGAGCTACTTGAGGGCCAATAGGCGGGAGCTACTTGAGGGCCAATAGTCGGGAGATTCTTGAGGGCCAATAGGCGGGAGCTACTTGAGGGCCAGTAGGCAGGAGCTACTTGAGGGACAATAGGTGGGAGCTACTTGAGTGCTAATAGGTGGGAGCTACTTGAAGGATAACAGGCGGGAGCTACTTGAGAGTCAATAGGCGGGAGCTACTTGAGGGCTAATAGGCAGGAGCTACTTGAGGGCCAATAGGCGGGAGCTACTTGAGGGCTAATAGGCAGGACCTGCTTTAGGGCCAATAAGCGGGAGCTACTTGAAGGCCAATAGGCGGGAGCTACTTGAGGACCAATAGGTGGGAGCTACTTGAGGGCCAGTAGACAGGAGCTACTTGAGGGAAAGTAGGCGGGAGCTACTTGAGGGCCAGTAGGTGGAAGCTACTTGAGGGCCAGTAGGTGGGAGCTACTTAAGGGCTAATAGGTGGGAGCTACTTGATGGTCAATAGGCGGGAGCTACTTGAGGGCCAGTAGGTGGAAGCTACTTGAGGGCCAGTAGGCGGGGGCTACTTGAGGGCTAATAGGCGGGAGCTACTCGAGGGTCACTAGGTGGGAGCTACTTGAGGGCCAATAGGCGGGAGCTACTTGAGGGTAACAGGCGGGAGCTACTTCAGGGCCAATAGGCGGGAACTACTTGAGGGCCAATAGGCGGGAGCAGCTTGAAAGTCAATAGGCGGGAGCTACTTGAGGGCCAATCGGCGGGAACTACTTGACGGTCAATAGGTGGGAGCTACTTGAGGGTCAATAGGCGGGAGCTACTTGAGGGCCAATAGGTGGGAGCAACTTGAGAGTCAATAGGCGGGAGCTACTTGAGGGCCAATAGGTGGGAGCTACTTGAGGGTCAATAGGCGGGAGTTACTTGAGGGCCAACAGGTGGGAGCTACTTGAGGGCCAATAGGCGAGAGCTACTTGAGGGCCAGTAGGCGGGAGCTACTTGAGGGCTAGTAGGCGGGAGCTACTTGAGGGTCAATAGGAGGGAGCTACTTTAGGGCCAACAGGCGGGAGCTACTTGAGAGCCAACAGGCGGGAGCTACTTGAGGGCCAATAAGTGACAGCTACTGGAGGGCCAGTAGGCGGGAGCTACTGGAGGGCCAGTAGGCGGGAGCTACTTGAGGGCCAATAGGCGGGAGCTACTTGAGGGCTAATAGGCAGGACCTGCTTTAGGGCCAATAAGCGGGAGCTACTTGAAGGCCAATAGGCGGGAGCTACTTGAGGACCAATAGGTGGGAGCTACTTGAGGGCCAGTAGACAGGAGCTACTTGAGGGAAAGTAGGCGGGAGCTACTTGAGGGCCAGTAGGTGGAAGCTACTTGAGGGCCAGTAGGTGGGAGCTACTTAAGGGCTAATAGGTGGGAGCTACTTGATGGTCAATAGGCGGGAGCTACTTGAGGGCCAGTAGGTGGAAGATACTTGAGGGCCAGTAGGCGGGGGCTACTTGAGGGCTAATAGGCGGGAGCTACTCGAGGGTCACTAGGTGGGAGCTACTTGAGGGCCAATAGGCGGGAGCTACTTGAGGGTAACAGGCGGGAGCTACTTCAGGGCCAATAGGCGGGAACTACTTGAGGGCCAATAGGTGGGAGCATCTTGAAAGTCAATAGGCGGGAGCTACTTGAGGGAAAATAGGTGGGAGCTACTTGAGTGCTAATAGGTGGGAGCTACTTGAAGGATAACAGGCGGGAGTGACTTGAGAGTCAATAGGCGGGAGCTACTTGAGGGCCAGTAGGCGGGAGCTACTTGAGGGATAATAGGCGGGAGCTACTTGAGTGCTAATAGGCGGGAGCTACTTGAGGGCTAGTAGGCGGGAGCTACTTGAGGGCCAGTAGGCGGGAGCTACTTGAGGGATAATAGGCGGGAGCTACTTGAGTGCTAATAGGCGGGAACTACTTGAAGGATAACTGGCGGGAGCTACTTGAGGGCCAATAGGCGGGAGCTACTTGAGGGCTAATAGGCGGGAGCTACTTGAGGGCCAATAGGTGGCAGATACTTGAGCGCCAGTAGGGGGAAGCTACTTGAGGGCCAGTAGGTGGGAGTTACTTGAGGGCCAGTAGGTGGGAGCTACTTGAGGGCCAATAGGCAGGAGCTACTTGAGGGCCAATAGGTGGGAGATACTTGAGGGCCAGTAGGCGGGAGCTACTTGAGGGCTAGTAGGCGGGAGCTACTTGAGGGCCAGTAGGTGGGATCTACTTGAGGGCCAGTAGGCGTGAGCTACTTGAGGGATAATAGGCGGGAGCTACTTGAGTGCTAATTGGCGGGAGCTACTTGAAGGATAACTGGCGGGAGCTACTTGAGGGCCAATAGGCGGGAGCTACTTGAGGGCTAATAGGCGGGAGCTACTTGAGGGCCAATAGGTGTGAGATACTTGAGGGCCAGTAGGGGGAAGCTACTTGAGGGCCAGTAGGTGGGAGTTATTTGAGGGCCAGTAGGTGGGAGCTACTTGAGGGCCAATAGGCAGGAGCTACTTGAGGGCCAATAGGTGGGAGATACTTGAGGGCCAATAGGCGGGAGCTATTTGAGGGCCAGTAGGCGGGAGCTAATTGAGGGCTAGTAGGCGGGAGTTACTTGAGGGCCAGTAGGTAGGATCTACTTGAGGTCCAGCAGGCGGGAGCTACTTGAGGGCCAATAGGTGGGAGATACTTGAGGGCCAATAGGCGGGAGCTACTTGAGGGCCAGTAGGCGGGAGCTACTTGAGGGCTAGTAGGCGGGATCTACTTGAGGGCCAGTAGGGGGAAGCTACTTGAGGGCCAGTAGGTGGGAGTTACTTGAGGGCCAGTAGGCGGGAGCTACTTGAGGGCCAGTAGGCGGGAGCTACTTGAGGGCCAATAGGTGGGAGATACTTGAGGGCCAATAGGCGGGAGCTACATGAGGGCCAGTAGGCGGGAGCTACTTGAGGGATAATAGGTGGGAGCTACTTGAGTGCTAATAGGTGGGAGCTACTTGAGGGCTAGTAGGCGGGAGCTACTTGAGGGCCAGTAGGCGGGAGCTACTTGAGGGATAATAGGCAGGAGCTACTTGAGTGCTAATAGGCGGGAGCTACTTGAAGGATAACTGGCGGGAGCTACTTGAGGGCCAATAGGCGGGAGCTACTTGAGGGCTAATAGGCGGGAGCTACTTGAGGGCCAATAGGCGGGAGATACTTGAGGGCTAGTAGGGGGAAGCTACTTCAGGGCCAGTAGCTGGGAGTTACTTGAGGGCCAGCAGGTGGGAGCTACTTGAGGGCCAATAGGCGGGAGCTACTTGAGGGCCAATAGGCGGGAGCTACTTGAGGGCCAGTAGGCGGGAGCTACTTGAGGGCTAGTAGGCGGGAGCTACTTGAGGGCCAGTAGGTGGGCGCTACTTGAGGGCCAGTAGGCGGGAGCTACTTGAGGGCCAGTAGGCGGGAGCTACTTTAGGGCCAGTAGGTGGGAGCTACTTGAGGGCCAGTAGGCGGGAGCTACTTGAGGGATAATAGGCGGGAGCTACTTGAGTGCTAATAGGCGAGAGCTACTTGAAGGATAACTGGCGGGAGCTACTTGAGGGCCAATAGGCAGAAGCTACTTGAGGGCTAATAGGCGGGAGCTACTTGAGGGCTAATAGGTGGGACCTGCTTGAGGGCCAACAAGCGGGAGCTACTTGAGGGCCAACAGGCAGGAGCTACTTGAGGGCCAATAGGCAGGAGCTACTTGAGGACCAATAGGTGGGAGCTACTTGAGGGCCAGTAGGTGGGAGCTATTTGAGGGCCAGTAGGCGGGAGCTACTTGAGGGCCAGTAGGTGGAACCTACTTGAGGTCCAGGAGGTGGGAGCTACTTAAGGGCTAATAGGCGGGAGCTACTTGAGGGTTAATAGGCGGGAGCTACTTGAGGGCCAGTAGGTGGAAGCTACTTGAGGGCCAGTAGGCAGGGGCTACATGAGGGCCAATAGGTGGGAGCTACTTGAGGGCTAATAGGTGGCAGCTACTTGAGGTCCAATAGGCAGGAGCTACTTGAGGACCAATAGGCAGGAGCTACTTGAGGGCCAATAGGCGGGAGCTACTTGAGGGCCAGTAGGCAGGAGCTACTTGAGGGCCAGTAGGGGGGAGCTTCTTAAGGGCCAATAGGCGGGAGATACTTGAGGGCCAGTAGACGGGAGCTACTTGAGGGCCAGTAGGCGGGAGCTACTTGAGGGCCAGTAGGCGGGAGCTACTTGAAGGCCAATAGGCGGGAGCTACTTGAGGGCCAATAGGCGGGAGCTACTTGAGGGCCAATAGTCGGGAGATTCTTGAGGGCCAATAGGCGGGAGCTACTTGAGGGCCAGTAGGCAGGAGCTACTTGAGGGACAATAGGTGGGAGCTACTTGAGTGCTAATAGGTGGGAGCTACTTGAAGGATAACAGGCGGGAGCTACTTGAGAGTCAATAGGCGGGAGCTACTTGAGGGCTAATAGGCGGGAGCTACTTGAGGGCCAATAGGCGGGAGCTACTTGAGGGCTAATAGGCAGGACCTGCTTTAGGGCCAATAAGCGGGAGCTACTTGAAGGCCAATAGGCGGGAGCTACTTGAGGACCAATAGGTGGGAGCTACTTGAGGGCCAGTAGACAGGAGCTACTTGAGGGAAAGTAGGCGGGAGCTACTTGAGGGCCAGTAGGTGGAAGCTACTTGAGGGCCAGTAGGTGGGAGCTACTTAAGGGCTAATAGGTGGGAGCTACTTGATGGTCAATAGGCGGGAGCTACTTGAGGGCCAGTAGGTGGAAGATACTTGAGGGCCAGTAGGCGGGGGCTACTTGAGGGCTAATAGGCGGGAGCTACTCGAGGGTCACTAGGTGGGAGCTACTTGAGGGCCAATAGGCGGGAGCTACTTGAGGGTAACAGGCGGGAGCTACTTCAGGGCCAATAGGCGGGAACTACTTGAGGGCCAATAGGTGGGAGCAGCTTGAAAGTCAATAGGCGGGAGCTACTTGAGGGCCAATCGGCGGGAACTACTTGACAGTCAATAGGTGGGAGCTACTTGAGGGTCAATAGGCGGGAGCTACTTGAGGGCCAATAGGTGGGAGCTACTTGAGGGTCAATAGGCGGGAGTTACTTGAGGGCCAACAGGTGGGAGCTACTTGAGGGTCAATAGGCGGGAGCTACTTGAGGGCCAATAGGTGGGAGCTACTTGAGGGTCAATAGGCGGGAGTTACTTGAGGGCCAACAGGTGGGAGCTACTTGAGGGCCAATAGGCGAGAGCTACTTGAGGGCCAGTAGGCGGGAGCTACTTGAGGGCTAGTAGGCGGGAGCTACTTGAGGGTCAATAGGAGGGAGCTACTTTAGGGCCAACAGGCGGGAGCTACTTGAGAGCCAACAGGCGGGAGCTACTTGAGGGCCAATAGGTGGCAGCTACTGGAGGGCCAGTAGGCGGGAGCTACTGGAGGGCCAGTAGGCGGGAGCTACTTGAGGGCCAATAGGCGGGAGCTACTGGAGGGCCAGTAGGCGGGAGCTACTTGAGGGCCAATAGGCGGGACCTACTTGAGGGCCAATAGGCGGGAGATACTTGAGGGCCAGTAGGCGGGAGCCACTTGAGGGCTAGTAGGTGGGAGCTAATTGAGGGCCAGTAGGCGGGAGCTACTTGAGGGACAATAGGCGGGAGCTACTTGAGTGCTAATAGGCGGGAGCTACTGGAAGGATAACTGGCGGGAGCTACTTGAGGGATAATAGGTGGGAGCTACTTGAGTGCCAATAGGTGGGAGCTACTTGAGGGCTAGTAGGCGGGAGCTACTTGAGGGCCAGTAGGCGGGAGCTACTTGAGGGATAATAGGCAGGAGCTACTTGTGTGCTAATAGGCGGGAGCTACTTGAAGGATAACTGGCGGGAGCTACTTGAGGGCCAATAGGCGGGAGCTACTTGAGGGCTAATAGGCGGGAGCTACTTGAGGGCCAATAGGCGGGAGATACTTGAGGGCCAGTAGGGGGAAGCTACTTGAGGGCCAGTAGCTGGGAGTTACTTGAGGGCCAGCAGGTGGGAGCTACTTGAGGGCCAATAGGCGGGAGCTACTTGAGGGCCAGTAGGCGGGAGCTACTTGAGGGCTAGTAGGCGGGAGCTACTTGAGGGCCAGTAGGTGGGCGCTACTTGAGGGCCAGTAGGCGGGAGCTACTTGAGGGCCAGTAGGCGGGAGCTACTTTAGGGCCAGTAGGTGGGAACTACTTGAGGGCCAGTATGCGGGAGCTACTTGAGGGATAATAGGCGGGAGCTACTTGAGTGCTAATAGGCGAGAGCTACTTGAAGGATAACTGGCGGGAGCTACTTGAGGGCCAATAGGCAGAAGCTACTTGAGGGCTAATAGGCGGGAGCTACTTGAGGGCTAATAGGTGGGACCTGCTTGAGGGCCAACAAGCGGGAGCTACTTGAGGGCCAACAGGCAGGAGCTACTTGAGGGCCAATAGGCAGGAGCTACTTGAGGACAAATAGGTGGGAGCTACTTGAGGGCCAGTAGGCGGGAGCTATTTGAGGGCCAGTAGGCAGGAGCTACTTGAGGGCCAGTAGGTGGAACCTACTTGAGGTCCAGGAGGTGGGAGCTACTTAAGGGCTAATAGGCGGGAGCTACTTGAGGGTTAATAGGCGGGAGCTACTTGAGGGCCAGTAGGTGGAAGCTACTTGAGGGCCAGTAGGCAGGGGCTACATGAGGGCCAATAGGTGGGAGCTACTTGAGGGCTAATAGGTGGCAGCTACTTGAGGTCCAATAGGCGGGAGCTACTTGAGGACCAATAGGCAGGAGCTACTTGAGGGCCAATAGGCGGGAGCTACTTGAGGGCCAGTAGGCAGGAGCTACTTGAGGGCCAGTAGGGGGGAGCTTCTTAAGGGCCAGTAGGCAGGAGCTACTTGAGGGCCAGTAGGCGGGAGCTACTTGAAGGCCAATAGGCGGGAGCTACTTGAGGGCCAATAGGCGGGAGCTACTTGAGGGCCAATAGTCGGGAGATTCTTGAGGGCCAATAGGCGGGAGCTACTTGAGGGCCAGTAGGCAGGAGCTACTTGAGGGACAATAGGTGGGAGCTACTTGAGTGCTAATAGGTGGGAGCTACTTGAAGGATAACAGGCGGGAGCTACTTGAGAGTCAATAGGCGGGAGCTACTTGAGGGCTAATAGGCAGGAGCTACTTGAGGGCCAATAGGCGGGAGCTACTTGAGGGCTAATAGGCAGGACCTGCTTTAGGGCCAATAAGCGGGAGCTACTTGAAGGCCAATAGGCGGGAGCTACTTGAGGACCAATAGGTGGGAGCTACTTGAGGGCCAGTAGACAGGAGCTACTTGAGGGAAAGTAGGCGGGAGCTACTTGAGGGCCAGTAGGTGGAAGCTACTTGAGGGCCAGTAGGTGGGAGCTACTTAAGGGCTAATAGGTGGGAGCTACTTGATGGTCAATAGGCGGGAGCTACTTGAGGGCCAGTAGGTGGAAGCTACTTGAGGGCCAGTAGGCGGGGGCTACTTGAGGGCTAATAGGCGGGAGCTACTCGAGGGTCACTAGGTGGGAGCTACTTGAGGGCCAATAGGCGGGAGCTACTTGAGGGTAACAGGCGGGAGCTACTTCAGGGCCAATAGGCGGGAACTACTTGAGGGCCAATAGGCGGGAGCAGCTTGAAAGTCAATAGGCGGGAGCTACTTGAGGGCCAATCGGCGGGAACTACTTGACGGTCAATAGGTGGGAGCTACTTGAGGGTCAATAGGCGGGAGCTACTTGAGGGCCAATAGGTGGGAGCAACTTGAGAGTCAATAGGCGGGAGCTACTTGAGGGCCAATAGGTGGGAGCTACTTGAGGGTCAATAGGCGGGAGTTACTTGAGGGCCAACAGGTGGGAGCTACTTGAGGGCCAATAGGCGAGAGCTACTTGAGGGCCAGTAGGCGGGAGCTACTTGAGGGCTAGTAGGCGGGAGCTACTTGAGGGTCAATAGGAGGGAGCTACTTTAGGGCCAACAGGCGGGAGCTACTTGAGAGCCAACAGGCGGGAGCTACTTGAGGGCCAATAAGTGACAGCTACTGGAGGGCCAGTAGGCGGGAGCTACTGGAGGGCCAGTAGGCGGGAGCTACTTGAGGGCCAATAGGCGGGAGCTACTTGAGGGCTAATAGGCAGGACCTGCTTTAGGGCCAATAAGCGGGAGCTACTTGAAGGCCAATAGGCGGGAGCTACTTGAGGACCAATAGGTGGGAGCTACTTGAGGGCCAGTAGACAGGAGCTACTTGAGGGAAAGTAGGCGGGAGCTACTTGAGGGCCAGTAGGTGGAAGCTACTTGAGGGCCAGTAGGTGGGAGCTACTTAAGGGCTAATAGGTGGGAGCTACTTGATGGTCAATAGGCGGGAGCTACTTGAGGGCCAGTAGGTGGAAGATACTTGAGGGCCAGTAGGCGGGGGCTACTTGAGGGCTAATAGGCGGGAGCTACTCGAGGGTCACTAGGTGGGAGCTACTTGAGGGCCAATAGGCGGGAGCTACTTGAGGGTAACAGGCGGGAGCTACTTCAGGGCCAATAGGCGGGAACTACTTGAGGGCCAATAGGTGGGAGCATCTTGAAAGTCAATAGGCGGGAGCTACTTGAGGGCCAATCGGCGGGAACTACTTGACAGTCAATAGGTGGGAGCTACTTGAGGGTCAATAGGTGGGAGCTACTTGAGGGCCAATAGGTGGGAGCAACTTGAGAGTCAATAGGCGGGAGCTACTTGAGGGCCAATAGGTGGGAGCTACTTGAGGGTCAATAGGCGGGAGTTACTTGAGGGCCAACAGGTGGGAGCTACTTGAGGGCCAATAGGCGAGAGCTACTTGAGGGCCAGTAGGCGGGAGCTACTTGAGGGCTAGTAGGCGGGAGCTACTTGAGGGTCAATAGGAGGGAGCTACTTTAGGGCCAACAGGCGGGAGCTACTTGAGAGCCAACAGGCGGGAGCTACTTGAGGGCCAATAGGTGGCAGCTACTGGAGGGCCAGTAGGCGGGAGCTACTGGAGGGCCAGTAGGCGGGAGCTACTTGAGGGCCAATAGGCGGGAGCTACTGGAGGGCCAGTAGGCGGGAGCTACTTGAGGGCCAATAGGCGGGACCTACTTGAGGGCCAATAGGCGGGAGATACTTGAGGGCCAGTAGGCGGGAGCCACTTGAGGGCTAGTAGGTGGGAGCTAATTGAGGGCCAGTAGGCGGGAGCTACTTGAGGGACAATAGGCGGGAGCTACTTGAGTGCTAATAGGCGGGAGCTACTGGAAGGATAACTGGCGGGAGCTACTTGAGGGATAATAGGTGGGAGCTACTTGAGTGCCAATAGGTGGGAGCTACTTGAGGGCTAGTAGGCGGGAGCTACTTGAGGGCCAGTAGGCGGGAGCTACTTGAGGGATAATAGGCAGGAGCTACTTGTGTGCTAATAGGCGGGAGCTACTTGAAGGATAACTGGCGGGAGCTACTTGAGGGCCAATAGGCGGGAGCTACTTGAGGGCTAATAGGCGGGAGCTACTTGAGGGCCAATAGGCGGGAGATACTTGAGGGCCAGTAGGGGGAAGCTACTTGAGGGCCAGTAGCTGGGAGTTACTTGAGGGCCAGCAGGTGGGAGCTACTTGAGGGCCAATAGGCGGGAGCTACTTGAGGGCCAATAGGCGGGAGCTACTTGAGGGCCAGTAGGCGGGAGCTACTTGAGGGCTAGTAGGCGGGAGCTACTTGAGGGCCAGTAGGTGGGCGCTACTTGAGGGCCAGTAGGCGGGAGCTACTTGAGGGCCAGTAGGCGGGAGCTACTTTAGGGCCAGTAGGTGGGAGCTACTTGAGGGCCAGTATGCGGGAGCTACTTGAGGGATAATAGGCGGGAGCTACTTGAGTGCTAATAGGCGAGAGCTACTTGAAGGATAACTGGCGGGAGCTACTTGAGGGCCAATAGGCAGAAGCTACTTGAGGGCTAATAGGCGGGAGCTACTTGAGGGCTAATAGGTGGGACCTGCTTGAGGGCCAACAAGCGGGAGCTACTTGAGGGCCAACAGGCAGGAGCTACTTGAGGGCCAATAGGCAGGAGCTACTTGAGGACAAATAGGTGGGAGCTACTTGAGGGCCAGTAGGCGGGAGCTATTTGAGGGCCAGTAGGCAGGAGCTACTTGAGGGCCAGTAGGTGGAACCTACTTGAGGTCCAGGAGGTGGGAGCTACTTAAGGGCTAATAGGCGGGAGCTACTTGAGGGTTAATAGGCGGGAGCTACTTGAGGGCCAGTAGGTGGAAGCTACTTGAGGGCCAGTAGGCAGGGGCTACATGAGGGCCAATAGGTGGGAGCTACTTGAGGGCTAATAGGTGGCAGCTACTTGAGGTCCAATAGGCGGGAGCTACTTGAGGACCAATAGGCAGGAGCTACTTGAGGGCCAATAGGCGGGAGCTACTTGAGGGCCAGTAGGCAGGAGCTACTTGAGGGCCAGTAGGGGGGAGCTTCTTAAGGGCCAGTAGGCAGGAGCTACTTGAGGGCCAGTAGGCGGGAGCTACTTGAAGGCCAATAGGCGGGAGCTACTTGAGGGCCAATAGGCGGGAGCTACTTGAGGGCCAATAGTCGGGAGATTCTTGAGGGCCAATAGGCGGGAGCTACTTGAGGGCCAGTAGGCAGGAGCTACTTGAGGGACAATAGGTGGGAGCTACTTGAGTGCTAATAGGTGGGAGCTACTTGAAGGATAACAGGCGGGAGCTACTTGAGAGTCAATAGGCGGGAGCTACTTGAGGGCTAATAGGCAGGAGCTACTTGAGGGCCAATAGGCGGGAGCTACTTGAGGGCTAATAGGCAGGACCTGCTTTAGGGCCAATAAGCGGGAGCTACTTGAAGGCCAATAGGCGGGAGCTACTTGAGGACCAATAGGTGGGAGCTACTTGAGGGCCAGTAGACAGGAGCTACTTGAGGGAAAGTAGGCGGGAGCTACTTGAGGGCCAGTAGGTGGAAGCTACTTGAGGGCCAGTAGGTGGGAGCTACTTAAGGGCTAATAGGTGGGAGCTACTTGATGGTCAATAGGCGGGAGCTACTTGAGGGCCAGTAGGTGGAAGCTACTTGAGGGCCAGTAGGCGGGGGCTACTTGAGGGCTAATAGGCGGGAGCTACTCGAGGGTCACTAGGTGGGAGCTACTTGAGGGCCAATAGGCGGGAGCTACTTGAGGGTAACAGGCGGGAGCTACTTCAGGGCCAATAGGCGGGAACTACTTGAGGGCCAATAGGCGGGAGCAGCTTGAAAGTCAATAGGCGGGAGCTACTTGAGGGCCAATCGGCGGGAACTACTTGACGGTCAATAGGTGGGAGCTACTTGAGGGTCAATAGGCGGGAGCTACTTGAGGGCCAATAGGTGGGAGCAACTTGAGAGTCAATAGGCGGGAGCTACTTGAGGGCCAATAGGTGGGAGCTACTTGAGGGTCAATAGGCGGGAGTTACTTGAGGGCCAACAGGTGGGAGCTACTTGAGGGCCAATAGGCGAGAGCTACTTGAGGGCCAGTAGGCGGGAGCTACTTGAGGGCTAGTAGGCGGGAGCTACTTGAGGGTCAATAGGAGGGAGCTACTTTAGGGCCAACAGGCGGGAGCTACTTGAGAGCCAACAGGCGGGAGCTACTTGAGGGCCAATAAGTGACAGCTACTGGAGGGCCAGTAGGCGGGAGCTACTGGAGGGCCAGTAGGCGGGAGCTACTTGAGGGCCAATAGGCGGGAGATACTTGAGGGCCAGTAGGCGGGAGCCACTTGAGGGCTAGTAGGTGGGAGCTAATTGAGGGCCAGTAGGCGGGAGCTACTTGAGGGACAATAGGCGGGAGCTACTTGAGTGCTAATAGGCGGGAGCTACTTGAAGGATAACTGGCGGGAGCTACTTGAGGGTCAATAGGCAGGAGCTACTTGAGGGCTAATAGGCGGGAGCTACTTGAGGGCCAATAGGCGGGAGCTACTTGAGGGCTAATAGGCGGGAGCTACTTGAGGGCCAATAGGCGGGAGATACTTGAGGGCCAGTAGGGGGGAGCTACTTGAGGGCCAGTAGGGGGGAGCTACTTGAGGGCCAGTAGGTGGGAGCTACTTGAGGGCCAGTAGGTGGGAGCTTCTTGAGGGCCAGTAGGTGGGAGCTACTTGAGGGCCAGTAGGTGGGAGCTACTTGAGGGCCAGTAGGCGGGAGCTACTTGAGGGCCAATAGGTGGGAGATACTTGAGGGCCAATAGGCGGGAGCTACTTGAGGGCCAGTAGGCGGAAGCTACTTGAGGGATAATAGGCGGGAGCTACTTGAGTGCTAATAGGCGGGAACTACTTGAGGGCTAGTAGGCGGGAGCTACTTGAGGGCCA
This sequence comes from Ambystoma mexicanum, assembly GCF_040938575.1. Taxonomy (NCBI): domain Eukaryota; kingdom Metazoa; phylum Chordata; class Amphibia; order Caudata; family Ambystomatidae; genus Ambystoma; species Ambystoma mexicanum. Next base: position 1,662,784,933 of record NC_090937.1, on the reverse strand, counting down.
GTAGGCGGGAGCTACTTGAGGGATAATAGGCGGGAGCTACTTGAGTGCTAATAGGCGGGAGCTACTTGAAGGATAACTGGCGGGAGCTACTTGAGGGCCAATAGGCGGGAGCCACTTGAGGGCTAATAGGCGGGAGCTACTTGAGGGCCAATAGGCGGGAGATACTTGAGGGCCAGTAGGGGGAAGCTACTTGAGGGCCAGTAGGTGGGAGTTACTTGAGGGCCAGTAGGTGGGAGCTACTTGAGGGCCAATAGGCAGGAGCTACTTGAGGGCCAATAGGTGGGAGATACTTGAGGGCCAATAGGCGGGAGCTACTTGAGGGCCAATAGGCGGGAGCTACTTGAGGGCCAGTAGGCGGGAGCTACTTGAGGGCTAGTATGCGGGAGCTACTTGAGGGCCAGTAGGTGGGATCTTCTTGAGGGCCAGTAGGCGGGAGCTACTTGAGGGCCAATAGGTGGGAGATACTTGAGGGCCAGTAGGCGGGAGCTACTTGAGGGCCAGTAGGCGGGAGCTACTTGAGGGCTCATAGGTGGGACCTGCTTGAGGGCCAACAAGCGGGAGCTACTTGAGGGCCAACAGGCGGGAGCTACTTGAGGGCCAATAGGCAGGAGCTACTTGAGGACCAATAGGTGGGAGCTACTTGAGGGCTAGTAGGCGGGAGCTATTTGAGGGCCAGTAGTCGGGAGCTACTTGAGGGCCAGTAGGTGGAACCTACTTGAGGTCCAGGAGGTGGGAGCTACTTAAGGGCTAATAGGCGGGAGCTACTTGAGGGTTAATAGGCGGGAGCTACTTGAGGGCCAGTAGGTGGAACTACTTGAGGGCCAGTAGGCAGGGGCTACATGAGGGAGCTACTTGAGGGCTAATAGGTGGCAGCTACTTCAGGTCCAATAGGCGGGATCTACTTGAGGACCAATAGGCAGGAGCTACTTGAGGGCCAATAGGCGGGAGCTACTTGAGGGCCAGTAGGCAGGAGCTACTTGAGGGCCAATAGGCGGGAGATACTTGAGTGCCAGTAGGGGGGAGCTACTTGAGGGCCAGTAGGCAGGAGCTACTTGAGGGCCAGTAGGCGGGAGCTACTTGAAGGCCAATAGGCGGGAGCTACTTGAGGGCCAATAGGCGGGAGATACTTGAGGGCCAATAGGTGGGAGCTACTTGAGGGCCAGTAGGCGGGAGCTACTTGAGGGCTAGTGGGCGGGAGCTACTTGAGGGCCAGTAGGCAGGAGCTACTTGAGGGACAATAGGTGGGAGCTACTTGAGTGCTAATAGGTGGGAGCTACTTGAAGGATAACAGGCGGGAGCGACTTGAGAGTCAATAGGTGGGAGCTACTTGAGGGCCAGTAGGCGGGAGCTACTTGAGGGATAATAGGCGGGAGCTACTTGAGTGCTAATAGGCGGGAGCTACTTGAGGGCTAGTAGGCGGGAGCTACTTGAGGGCCAGTAGGCGGGAGCTACTTGAGGGATAATAGGCGGGAGCTACTTGAGTGCTAATAGGCAGGAACTACTTGAAGGATAACTGGCGGGAGCTACTTGAGGGCCAATAGGCGGGAGCTACTTGAGGGCTAATAGGCGGGAGCTACTTGAGGGCCAATAGGTGGCAGATACTTGAGGGCCAGTAGGGGGAAGCTACTTGAGGGCCAGTAGGTGGGAGTTACTTGAGGGCCAGTAGGTGGGAGCTACTTGAGGGCCAATAGGCAGGAGCTACTTGAGGGCCAATAGGTGGGAGATACTTGAGGGCCAATAGGCGGGAGCTACTTGAGGGCCAGTAGGCGGGAGCTACTTGAGGGCTAGTAGGCGGGAGCTACTTGAGGGCCAGTAGGTGGGATCTACTTGAGGGCCAGTAGGCGTGAGCTACTTGAGGGATAATAGGCGGGAGCTACTTGAGTGCTAATTGGCGGGAGCTACTTGAAGGATAACTGGCGGGAGCTACTTGAGGGCCAATAGGCGGGAGCTACTTGAGGGCTAATAGGCGGGAGCTACTTGAGGGCCAATAGGTGGGAGATACTTGAGGGCCAGTAGGGGGAAGCTACTTGAGGGCCAGTAGGTGGGAGTTACTTGAGGGCCAGTAGGTGGGAGCTACTTGAGGGCCAATAGGCAGGAGCTACTTGAGGGCCAATAGGTGGGAGATACTTGAGGGCCAATAGGCGGGAGCTATTTGAGGGCCAGTAGGCGGGAGCTAATTGAGGGCTAGTAGGCGGGAGTTACTTGAGGGCCAGTAGGTAGGATCTACTTGAGGTCCAGCAGGCGGGAGCCACTTGAGGGCCAATAGGTGGGAGATACTTGAGGGCCAATAGGCGGGAGCTACTTGAGGGCCAGTAGGCGGGAGCTACTTGAGGGCTAGTAGGCGGGATCTACTTGAGGGCCAGTAGGGGGAAGCTACTTGAGGGCCAGTAGGTGGGAGTTACTTGAGGGCCAGTAGGCGGGAGCTACTTGAGGGCCAGTAGGCGGGAGCTACTTGAGGGCCAATAGGTGGGAGATACTTGAGGGCCAATAGGCGGGAGCTACATGAGGGCCAGTAGGCGGGAGCTACTTGAGGGATAATAGGTGGGAGCTACTTGAGTGCTAATAGGTGGGAGCTACTTGAGGGCTAGTAGGCGGGAGCTACTTGAGGGCCAGTAGGCGGGAGCTACTTGAGGGATAATAGGCAGGAGCTACTTGAGTGCTAATAGGCGGGAGCTACTTGAAGGATAACTGGCGGGAGCTACTTGAGGGCCAATAGGCGGGAGCTACTTGAGGGCTAATAGGCGGGAGCTACTTGAGGGCCAATAGGCGGGAGATACTTGAGGGCTAGTAGGGGGAAGCTACTTCAGGGCCAGTAGCTGGGAGTTACTTGAGGGCCAGCAGGTGGGAGCTACTTGAGGGCCAATAGGCGGGAGCTACTTGAGGGCCAATAGGCGGGAGCTACTTGAGGGCCAGTAGGCGGGAGCTACTTGAGGGCTAGTAGGCGGGAGCTACTTGAGGGCCAGTAGGTGGGCACTACATGAGGGCCAGTAGGCGGGAGCTACTTGAGGGCCAGTAGGCGGGAGCTACTTTAGGGCCAGTAGGTGGGAGCTACTTGAGGGCCAGTAGGCGGGAGCTACTTGAGGGATAATAGGCGGGAGCTACTTGAGTGCTAATAGGCGAGAGCTACTTGAAGGATAACTGGCGGGAGCTACTTGAGGGCCAATAGGCAGAAGCTACTTGAGGGCTAATAGGCGGGAGCTACTTGAGGGCTAATAGGTGGGACCTGCTTGAGGGCCAACAAGCGGGAGCTACTTGAGGGCCAACAGGCAGGAGCTACTTGAGGGCCAATAGGCAGGAGCTACTTGAGGACCAATAGGTGGGAGCTACTTGAGGGCCAGTAGGTGGGAGCTATTTGAGGGCCAGTAGGCGGGAGCTACTTGAGGGCCAGTAGGTGGAACCTACTTGAGGTCCAGGAGGTGGGAGCTACTTAAGGGCTAATAGGCGGGAGCTACTTGAGGGTTAATAGGCGGGAGCTACTTGAGGGCCAGTAGGTGGAAGCTACTTGAGGGCCAGTAGGCAGGGGCTACATGAGGGCCAATAGGTGGGAGCTACTTGAGGGCTAATAGGTGGCAGCTACTTGAGGTCCAATAGGCAGGAGCTACTTTAGGACCAATAGGCAGGAGCTACTTGAGGGCCAGTAGGCGGGAGCTACTTGAGGGCCAGTAGGCAGGAGCTACTTGAGGGACAGTAGGGGGGAGCTTCTTAAGGGCCAATAGGCGGGAGATACTTGAGGGCCAGTAGGCGGGAGCTACTTGAGGGCCAGTAGGCGGGAGCTACTTGAGGGCCAGTAGGCGGGAGCTACTTGAAGGCCAATAGGCGGGAGCTACTTGAGGGCCAATAGGCGGGAGCTACTTGAGGGCCAATAGTCGGGAGATTCTTGAGGGCCAATAGGCGGGAGCTACTTGAGGGCCAGTAGGCAGGAGCTACTTGAGGGACAATAGGTGGGAGCTACTTGAGTGCTAATAGGTGGGAGCTACTTGAAGGATAACAGGCGGGAGCTACTTGAGAGTCAATAGGCGGGAGCTACTTGAGGGCTAATAGGCGGGAGCTACTTGAGGGCCAATAGGCGGGTGCTACTTGAGGGCTAATAGGCAGGACCTGCTTTAGGGCCAATAAGCGGGAGCTACTTGAAGGCCAATAGGCGGGAGCTACTTGAGGACCAATAGGTGGGAGCTACTTGAGGGCCAGTAGACAGGAGCTACTTGAGGGAAAGTAGGCGGGAGCTACTTGAGGGCCAGTAGGTGGAAGCTACTTGAGGGCCAGTAGGTGGGAGCTACTTAAGGGCTAATAGGTGGGAGCTACTTGATGGTCAATAGGCGGGAGCTACTTGAGGGCCAGTAGGTGGAAGCTACTTGAGGGCCAGTAGGCGGGGGCTACTTGAGGGCTAATAGGCGGGAGCTACTCGAGGGTCACTAGGTGGGAGCTACTTGAGGGCCAATAGGCGGGAGCTACTTGAGGGTAACAGGCGGGAGCTACTTCAGGGCCAATAGGCGGGAACTACTTGAGGGCCAATAGGTGGGAGCAGCTTGAAAGTCAATAGGCGGGAGCTACTTGAGGGCCAATCGGCGGGAACTACTTGACAGTCAATAGGTGGGAGCTACTTGAGGGTCAATAGGCGGGAGCTACTTGAGGGCCAATAGGTGGGAGCAACTTGAGAGTCAATAGGCGGGAGCTACTTGAGGGCCAATAGGTGGGAGCTACTTGAGGGTCAATAGGCGGGAGTTACTTGAGGGCCAACAGGTGGGAGCTACTTGAGGGCCAATAGGCGAGAGCTACTTGAGGGCCAGTAGGCGGGAGCTACTTGAGGGCTAGTAGGCGGGAGCTACTTGAGGGTCAATAGGAGGGAGCTACTTTAGGGCCAACAGGCGGGAGCTACTTGAGAGCCAACAGGCGGGAGCTACTTGAGGGCCAATAGGTGGCAGCTACTGGAGGGCCAGTAGGCGGGAGCTACTGGAGGGCCAGTAGGCGGGAGCTACTTGAGGGCCAATAGGCGGGAGCTACTGGAGGGCCAGTAGGCGGGAGCTACTTGAGGGCCAATAGGCGGGAGCTACTTGAGGGCCAATAGGCGGGAGATACTTGAGGGCCAGTAGGCGGGAGCCACTTGAGGGCTAGTAGGTGGGAGCTAATTGAGGGCCAGTAGGCGGGAGCTACTTGAGGGACAATAGGCGGGAGCTACTTGAGTGCTAATAGGCGGGAGCTACTGGAAGGATAACTGGCGGGAGCTACTTGAGGGCTAATAGGCGGGAGCTACTTGAGGGCCAATAGGCGGGAGCTACTTGAGGGCTAATAGGCAGGAGCTACTTGAGGGCCAATAGGCGGGAGATACTTGAGGGCCAGTAGGGGGGAGCTACTTGAGGGCCAATAGGTGGGAGCTACTTGAGGGCCAGTAGGTGGGAGCTTCTTGAGGGCCAGTAGGTGGGAGCTACTTGAGGGCCAATAGGCGGGAGCTACTTGAGGGCCAGTAGGTGGGAGCTACTTGATAGGTGGGAGATACTTGAGGGCCAATAGGCGGGAGCTACTTGAGGGCCAGTAGGCGGGAGCTACTTGAGGGATAATAGGCGGGAGCTACTTGAGTGCTAATAGGCGGGTGCTACTTGAAGGATAACTGGCGGGAGCTACTTGAGGGCCAATAGGCGGGAGCTACTTGAGGGCTAATAGGCGGGAGCTACTTGAGGGCCAATAGGCGGGAGATACTTGAGGGCCAGTAGGGGGAAGCTACTTGAGGGCCAGTAGGTGGGAGTTACTTGAGGGCCAGTAGGTGGGAGCTACTTGAGGGCCAATAGGCAGGAGCTACTTGAGGGCCAATAGGTGGGAGATACTTGAGGGCCAATAGGCGGGAGCTACTTGAGGGCCAATAGGCGGGAGCTACTTGAGGGCCAGTAGGCGGGAGCTACTTGAGGGCTAGTAGGCGGGAGCTATTTGAGGGCCAGTAGGTGGGATCTTCTTGAGGGCCAGTAGGCGGGAGCTACTTGAGGGCCAATAGGTTGGAGATACTTGAGGGCCAGTAGGCGGGAGCTACTTGAGGGCCAGTAGGCGGGAGCTACTTGAGGGCTAGTAGGCGGGAGCTACTTGAGGGCCAGTAGGTGGGAGCTACTTGAGGGCCAGTAGGCGGGAGCTACTTGAGGGATAATAGGCGGGAGCTACTTGAGTGCTAATAGGCGGGAGCTACTTGAAGGATAACTGGCGGGAGCTACTTGAGGGCCAATAGGCAGAAGCTACTTGAGGGCCAATAGGCGGGAGCTACTTGAGGGCTAATAGGTGGGACCTGCTTGAGGGCCAACAAGCGGGAGCTACTTGAGGGACAACAGGCGGGAGCTACTTGAGGGCAAATAGGCAGGAGCTACTTGAGGACCAATAGGTGGGAGCTACTTGAGGGCTAGTAGGCGGGAGCTATTTGAGGGCCAGTAGTCGGGAGCTACTTGAGGGCCAGTAGGTGGAACCTACTTGAGGTCCAGGAGGTGGGAGCTACTTAAGGGCTAATAGGCGGGAGCTACTTGAGGGTTAATAGGCGGGAGCTACTTGAGGGCCAGTAGGTGGAACTACTTGAGGGCCAGTAGGCAGGGGCTACATGAGGGAGCTACTTGAGGGCTAATAGGTGGCAGCTACTTCAGGTCCAATAGGCGGGAGCTACTTGAGGACCAATAGGCAGGAGCTACTTGAGGGCCAATAGGCGGGAGCTACTTGAGGGCCAGTAGGCAGGAGCTACTTGAGGGCCAATAGGCGGGAGCTTCTTGAGGGCCAATAGGCGGAGCTCCTTGAGGTCCAATAGGCGGGAGCTTCTTGAGGGCCAATAGGCGGGAGATACTTGAGTGCCAGTAGGGGGGAGCTACTTGAGGGCCAGTAGGCAGGAGCTACTTGAGGGCCAGTAGGCGGGAGCTACTTGAAGGCCAATAGGCGGGAGCTACTTGAGGGCCAATAGGCGGGAGATACTTGAGGGCCAATAGGTGGGAGCTACTTGAGGGCCAGTAGGCGGGAGCTACTTGAGGGCTAGTGGGCGGGAGCTACTTGAGGGCCAGTAGGCAGGAGCTACTTGAGGGACAATAGGTGGGAGCTACTTGAGTGCTAATAGGTGGGAGCTACTTGAAGGATAACAGGCGGGAGCTACTTGAGAGTCAATAGGCGGGAGCTACTTGAGGGCCAGTAGGCGGGAGCTACTTGAGTGCTAATAGGCGGGAGCTACTTGAGTGCTAATAGGCGGGAGCTACTTGAGGGCTAGTAGGCGGGAGCTACTTGAGGGCCAGTAGGCGGGAGCTACTTGAGGGATAATAGGCGGGAGCTACTTGAGTGCTAATAGGCGGGAACTACTTGAAGGATAACTGGCGGGAGCTACTTGTGGGCCAATAGGCGGGAGCTACTTGAGGGCTAATAGGCGGGAGCTACTTGAGGGCCAATAGGTGGCAGATACTTGAGGGCCAGTAGGGGGAAGCTACTTGAGGGCCAGTAGGTGGGAGTTACTTGAGGGCCAGTAGGTGGGAGCTACTTGAGGGCCAATAGGCAGGAGCTACTTGAGGGCCAATAGGTGGGAGATACTTGAGGGCCAATAGGCGGGAGCTACTTGAGGGCCAGTAGGCGGGAGCTACTTGAGGGCTAGTAGGCGGGAGCTACTTGAGGGCCAGTAGGTGGGATCTACTTGAGGGCCAGTAGGCGGGAGCTACTTGAGGGCCAATAGGTGGGAGATACTTGAGGGCCAATAGGCTGGAGCTACTTGAGGGCCAGTAGGCGGGAGCTACTTGAGGGCTAGTAGGCGGGAGCTACTTGAGGGCCAGTAGGTGGGAGCTACTTGAGGGCCAGTTGGCGGGAGCTACTTGAGGGATAATAGGCGGGAGCTACTTGAGTGCTAATAGGCGGGAGCTACTTGAAGGATAACAGGCGGGAGCTACTTGAGGGCCAATAGGCAGAAGCTACTTGAGGGCTAATAGGCGGGAGCTACTTGAGGGCTAATAGGTGGGACCTGCTTGAGGGCCAACAAGCGGGAGCTACTTGAGGGCCAACAGGCGGGAGCTACTTGAGGGCCAATAGGCAGGAGCTACTTGAGGACCAATAGGTGGGAGCTACTTGAGGGCCAGTAGGCGGGAGCTATTTGAGGGCCAGTAGGCGGGAGCTACTTGAGGGCCAGTAGGTGGAACCTACTTGAGGTACAGGAGGTGGGAGCTACTTAAGGGCTAATAGGCGGGAGCTACTTGAGGGTTAATAGGCGGGAGCTACTTGAGGGCCAGTAGGTGGAAGCTACTTGAGGGCCAGTAGGCAGGGGCTACATGAGGGCTAATAGGTGGCAGCTACTTGAGGTCCAATAGGCGGGAGCTACTTGAGGACCAATAGGCAGGAGCTACTTGAGGGCCAATAGGCGGGAGCTACTTGAGGGCCAGTAGGCAGGAGCTACTTGAGGGCCAATAGGTGGGAGCTACTTGAGGGTCAATAGGCGAGAGTTACTTGAGGGCCAACAGGTGGGAGCTACTTGAGGGCCAATAGGCAGGAGCTACTTGAGGGCCAGTAGGCGGGAGCTACTTGAGGGCTAGTAGGCGGGAGCAACTTGAGGGTCAATAGGAGGGAGCTACTTTAGGGCCAACAGGCGGGAGCTACTTGAGAGCCAACAGGCGGGAGCTACTTGAGGGCCAATAGGTGGCAGCTACCGGAGGGCCAGTAGGCGGGAGCTACTGGAGGGCCAGTAGGTGGGAGCTACTTGAGGGCCAATAGGCGGGAGCTACTTGAGGGCCAATAGGCGGGAGATACTTGAGGGCCAGTAGGCGGGAGCTACTTGAGGGCTAGTAGGTGGGAGCTAATTGAGGGCCATTAGGCGGGAGTTACTTGAGGGACAATAGGCGGGAGCTACTTGAGTGCTAATAGGCGGGAGCTACTTGAAGGATAACTGGCGGGAGCTACTTGAGGGTCAATAGGCGGGAGCTACTTGAGGGCTAATAGGCGGGAGCTACTTGAGGGCTAATAGGCGGGAGCTACTTGAGGGCCAATAGGCTGGAGCTACTTGAGGGCCAACAGGCGGGAGCTACTTGAGGGCCAATAGGCAGGAGCTACTTGAGGACCAATAGGTGGGAGCTACTTGAGGGCCAGTAGGTGGGAGCTACTTGAGGGCCAGTAGGCGGGAGCTACTTAGGGCCAGTAGGTGGAAGCTACTTGAGGGCCAGGAGGTGGGAGCTACTTAAGGGCTAATAGGCGGGAGCTACTTGAGGGTTAATAGGCGGAAGCTACTTGAGGGCCAGTAGGTGGAAGCTACTTGAAGGCCAGTAGGCAGGGGCTACATGAGGGCCAATAGGTGGGATCTACTTGAGGGCTAATAGGCGGGAGCAACTTGAAGGCCATTAGGCGTGAGCTACTTGAGGGCCAATAGGCGGGAGCTACTTGAGGGCCAATAGGAGGGAGCTACTTGAGGGCCAATAGGCGGGAGCTACTTGAGGGCCAATAGGCGGAGCTCCTTGATGTCCAATAGGCGGAGCTCCTTGATGTCCAATAGGCGGGAGCTACTTGAGGGCCAATAGGCGGGAGATACTTGAGGGCCAGTAGGGGGGGAGCTACTTGAGGGCCAACAGGCGGGAGCTACTTGAGGGTCAATAGGCGGGAGCTACTTGAGGACCAATAGGCGGGAGCTACTTGAGGGCCAATAGGCAGAAGCTACTTGAGGGCTAATAGGCGGGAGCTACATGAGGGCCAGTAGGCGGGAGCTATTTGAGGGCCAGTAGGCGGGAGCTACTTGAGGGCCAGTAGGTGGAATCTACTTGAGGTCCAGGAGGTGGGAGCTACTTAAGGGCTAATAGGCGGGAGCTACTTGAGGGTTAATAGGCGGGAGCTACTTGAGGGCCAGTAGGTGGAAGCTACTTGAGGGCCAGTAGGCAGGGGCTACATGAGGGCCAATAGGTGGGAGCTACTTGAGGGCTAATAGGTGGCAGCTACTTGAGGTCTAATAGGTGGGAGCTACTTGAGGACCAATAGGCAGGAGCTACTTGAGGGCCAGTAGGCAGGAGCTACTTGAGGGCCAATAGGCGGGAGCTTCTTGAGGGCCAATAGGCGGAGCTCCTTGAGGTCCAATAGGCGGGAGCTTCTTGAGGGCCAATAGGCGGGAGATACTTGAGTGCCAGTAGGGGGGAGCTACTTGAGGGCCAGTAGGCGGGAGCTACTTGAGGGCCAGTAGGCGGGAGCTACTTGAAGGCCAATAGGTGGGAGCTACCTGAGGGCCAATAGGCGGGAGATACTTGAGGGCCAATAGGCGGGAGCTACTTGAGGGCCAGTAGGCGGGAGCTACTTGAGGGCTAGTGGGCGGGAGCTACTTGAGGGCCAGTAGGCAGGAGCTACTTGAGGGACAATAGGTGGGAGCTACTTGAGTGCTAATAGGTGGGAGCTACTTGAAGGATAACAGGCGGGAGCTACTTGAGAGTCAATAGGCGGGAGCTACTTGAGGGCTAATAGGCGGGAGCTACTTGAGGTCCAATAGGTGGGAGCTACTTGAGGGCTAAAAGGCAGGACCTGCTTTAGGGCCAATAAGTGGGAGCTACTTGAAGGCCAATAGGCGGGAGCTACTTGAGGACCAATAGGCGAGAGCTACTTGAGGGCCAGTAGATGGGAGCTACTTGAGGGCTAGTAGGCGGGAGCTACTTGAGGGTCAATAGGAGGGAGCTACTTTAGGGCCAACAGGCGGGAGCTACTTGAGAGCCAACAGGCGGGAGCTACTTGAGAGCCAACAGGCGGGAGCTACTTGAGGGCCAATAGGTGGCAGCTACTGGAGGGCCAGTAGACGGGAGCTACTGGAGGGCCAGTAGGCGGGAGCTACTGGAGGGCCAATAGGCGGGAGCTACTTGAGGGCCAATAGGCGGGAGATACTTGAGGGCCAGTAGGCGGAGCTACTTGAGGGCTAGTAGGTGGGAGCTAATTGAGGGCCAGTAGGCGGGAGCTACTTGAGGGACAATAGGCGGGAGCTAATTGAGTGCTAATAGGCGGGAGCTACTTGAAGGATAACTGCGGGAGCTACTTGAGGGCTAATAGGCGGGAGCTACTTGAGGGCTAATAGGCAGGAGCTACTTGATGGCCAATAGGCGGGAGCTACTTGAGGGCTAATAGGCGGGAGCTACTTGAGGGCTAATAGGTGGGACCTGCTTGAGGGCCAGAAGCAGGAGCTACTTGAGGGCCAACAGGCGGGAGCTACTTGAGGGCCAATAGGCAGGAGCTACTTGAGGGCCACTAGGTGGAAGCTACTTGAGGGCCAGGAGGTGGGAGCTACTTAAGGGCTAATAGGCGGGAGCTACTTGAGGGTTAATAGGCGGGAGCTACTTGAGGGCCAGTAGGTGGAAGCTACTTGAAGGCCAGTAGGCGGGAGCTACTTGAGGTCCAATAGGCGGGAGCTACTTGAGGTCCAATAGGCGGGAGCTACTTGAGGTCCAATAGGCGGGAGCTACTTGAGGGCCAATAGGCGGGAGCTACTTGAGGGCCAATAGGCGGGAGCTACTTGAGGGCCAATAGGCGGAGCTCCTTGATGTCCAATAGGTGGGAGGTACTTGAGGGCCAATAGGCGGGAGATACTTGAGGGCCAATAGGCGGGAGATACTTGAGGGCCAGTAGGGGGGGAGCTACTTGAGGGCCAGTAGGTGGGAGCTACTTGAGGGCCAGTAGGCGGGAGCTACTTGAGGGCTAGTGGGCAGGAGGTACTTGAGGGCCAGTAGGCAGGAGCTACTTGAGGGACAATAGGTGGGAACTACTTGAGTGCTAATAGGCGGGAGCTACTTGAAGGATAACAGGCAGAAGCTACTTGAGAGTCAATAGGCGGGAGCTAATTGAGTGCTAATAGGCGGGAGCTACTTGAAGGATAACTGCGGGAGCTACTTGAGGGCTAATAGGTGGGAGCTACTTGAGGGCTAATAGGCAGGAGCTACTTGATGGCCAATAGGCGGGAGCTACTTGAGGGCTAATAGGCGGGAGCTACTTGAGGGCTAATAGGTGGGACCTGCTTGAGGGCCAGAAGCAGGAGCTACTTGAGGGCCAACAGGCGGGAGCTACTTGAGGGCCAATAGGCAGGAGCTACTTGAGGACCAATAGGTGGGAGCTACTTGAGGGCCAGTAGGTGGGAGCTACTTGAGGGCCAGTAGGCGGGAGCTACTTGAGGGCCACTAGGTGGAAGCTACTTGAGGGCCAGGAGGTGGGAGCTACTTAAGGGCTAATAGGCGGGAGCTACTTGAGGGTTAATAGGCGGGAGCTACTTGAGGGCCAGTAGGTGGAAGCTACTTGAAGGCCAGTAGGCAGGGGCTACTTGAGGGCCAATAGGCGGGAGCTACTTGAGGTCCAATAGGCGGGAGCTACTTGAGGTCCAATAGGCGGGAGCTACTTGAGGGCCAATAGGCGGGAGCTACTTGAGGGCCAATAGGCGGGAGCTACTTGAGGGCCAATAGGCGGAGCTCCTTGATGTCCAATAGGTGGGAGCTACTTGAGGGCCAATAGGCGGGAGATACTTGAGGGCCAATAGGCGGGAGATACTTGAGGGCCAGTAGGGGGGGAGCTACTTGAGGGCCAGTAGGCGGGAGCTACTTGAGGGCTAGTGGGCAGGAGGTACTTGAGGGCCAGTAGGCAGGAGCTACTTGAGGGACAATAGGTGGGAACTACTTGAGTGCTAATAGGCGGGAGCTACTTGAAGGATAACAGGCAGGAGCTACTTGAGAGTCAATAGGCGGGAGCTACTTGAGGGCTAATAGGTGGGAGCTACTTGAGGGCCAATAGGCGGGAGTTACTTGAGGGCTAATAGGCGGGAGCTACTTGAGGGTTAATAGGCGGGATCTACTTGGGGGCCAATAAGCGGGAGCTACTTGAGGGCCAACAGGCGGGAGCTACTTGAGGGCCAATAGGCGGGAGCTACTTGAGGACCAATAGGCGGGAGCTACTTGAGGGCCAGTAGGTGGGAGCTACTTGAGGGCCAGTAGGCGGGAGCTACTTGAGGGCTAATAGGTGGGAGCTACTTGAGGGCCAATAGGTGGGAGTTACTTGAGGGCTAATAGGCGGGACCTGCTTGGGGGCCAATAAGCGGGAGCTACTTGAGGGCCAACAGGCGGGAGCTACTTGAGGGCCAATAGGCGGGAGCTACTTGAGGGCCAGTAGGCGGGAGCTACTTGAGGGCTAGTGGGCGGGAGCTACTTGAGGGCCAGTAGGCAGGAGCTACTTGAGGGGCAATAGGTGGGAGCTACTTGAGTGCTAATAGGCGGGAGCTACTTGAAGGATAACAGGCGGGAGCTACTTGAGAGTCAATAGGCGGGAGGTTCTTGAGGGCTAATAGGTGGGAGCTACTTAAGGGCCAATAGGCGGGAGTTACTTGAGGACTAATAGGCGGGAGCTACTTGAGGGCTAATAGGCGGGACCTGCTTGGGGGCCAATAAGCGGGACCTACTTGAGGGCCAACAGGCGGGAGCTACTTGAGGACCAATAGGTGGGAGCTACTTGAGGGCCAGTAGGCGGGAGCAACTTGAGGGTCAATAGGTGGGAGCTACTTGAGGGTCAATAGGCGAGAGCTACTTGAGGGCCAACAGGTGGGAGCTACTTGAGGGCCAATAGGCGGGAGTTACTTGAGGGCCAGTAGGCAGGAGCTACTTGAGGGTTAGTAGGCAGGCGCTACTTGAGGGTCAATAGGCGGGAGCTACTTTAGGGCCAACAAGCGGAAGCTACTTTAGGGCCAATAGGCGGCAGCTACTTGAGGGCCAATAGGCGGCAGCTACCTGACGGCCAGTAGGCGGGAGCTACTTGAGGGTCTTTATACAGAAAAGGAAAACACATGCATTCACCGTTATATTAAAAACTTTAAAAAGTTTTGTATTCTTTTTTGGGGGATTGCACAATTAAAACCAATCTGAGAAGAACTTCAATCAATGTGTTATCTTGGTTTAAAATCAGTATCGTCCATCATAAGCAAAGTTCCACTTGGTCAAAAAAATAAAATCCACTGCCATGTTAGCTCATCCCTAATTCATGCAAATTGGAACATTGTGGCATGCTCATATGTTGTTTCACAGAATTAAGACAAGGAAATGTAAGACAAACCCTAATTTGTTGAGTACCCTTAAACTGTTTTCATGCCACAAAAATGTGAAAGATTGAAAAAAATGGATGTGCTGGAACCCATGGGATCAGTTTATCACTTTAAAGAGTTAAATGCATGTGCAAAAAGGCATACGTCACAGGGCTATTATAAGACTCTGTTTTATAGATATGACTTGAAATGACACAAATCATATAACAACCTGACAAGACAATATATGAATTGTTATATCAACATGTTATGCACAAATGGTATGGTTTTAGTGAGGGGCTTTTGGTTCATAATGGACAGCGACCTACCAATCATCTACCCATTATGAAGAAGGGCCTTATCCCAGAGAAAAACAGAAAACAACAGACAGGAGCGCTGCCTCGCCTTGGAGGAATCGTGCCTTCTGGTGCATGCACAATGGGTAATGACTGACTTTTATGTACTGCTGTCCTAGACATATTGGGGGCACCAGCATCACAAACACAATATGACATGACAATGATGGCATATTGTGTGCACGGGCATCAGCAAGATATGTGTTACCGTGGCACTGCTGGCACATTTTGTGTGCAAAGGCTTCATGAAAGCATGTTGTAAAACACTCCTATTTACTGGTGGTGACTAGGCCTCCATTGGATTGGGCCATGTTTCCTTGCATAATTACTTATCAAAATATATACTTCCAAATCACTGGCCACTTTTCTCACCTAATTACTTAATACGTACTCTTGTTTCATAAAAGACAGTCTGAAACCAAACTCTCAAGTCATGTTCTTTGAGTACATATATATTTGTATGAATCAGCAGAAACAGAGAGCCTTGCAACTTACTAATAGGTTATGGCCCCTTTTGAGAACAATCACCAGCACTCCCCATTTCACATTCACTCCTTTTATGGCAGCCATTCTATGTTGACCCTGCACATCAGCACTCGGTACATGGGACACCTGGCATAGACACTGTCATGAGCCCATGGTACCTTTCCCCCCTTTTGTGTGTAACATGCGCAGCTTTCTAGTGACATGTATGCCCATCTTTTGCTCCATCATTGCCCATGCCTCTTCATTAGCATGTCTTCCTTTTGTTTGTGAAGGTTCTCACTTCTATGGACATGCAGGCATTAAGGCTATCCAGTGGCCCTCATGGATAGACAGTGTGGCTAGCTTGAAGACCAGTACAGCATGAGGAGCTTGTGTGGCTAGCTTGAAGACCAGTACAGCATGAGGAGCTTGTGTGCCTAGCTTGAAGACCAGTACAGCATGAGGAGATGTGGGGCTAGCTTGAAAACCAGTACAGCATAAGGAGATGTACAGCTAGCTTGAAGGCCAGTACAGCACGAGGAGCTTGTGTGGCTAGCTTGAAGACCACTACAGCATGAGGAGCTTGTTTGGCTAGCTTTAAGACCAGTACAGCATGAGGAGCTTGTGTGGCTAGCTTGAAGAGCAGGAAAGCATGAGGAGATGTGGGGCTAGCTTGAAAACCAGTACAGCATAAGGAGATGTGCGGCTAGCTTGAAGACCAGTACAGCACTAGGAGCTTGTGTGGCTAGCTTGAAGACCAGTACAGCATGAGGAGCTTGTTTGGCTAGCTTTAAGACCAGTACAGCATGAGGAGCTTGTGTGGCTAGCTTGAAGACCAGGACAGCATGAGGAGATTGTGTGGCTAGCTTGAAGGCCAGTACAGCATGAGGAGCTTGTGTGGCTTGCTTGTAGACCAGTACAGCATGAGGAGCTTGCTTCATATGGACAGACAGTATGGAGGTACAGGCAGAACAGCACACAAAGGTCTGACGCAATTGGCCACCTCGCTGCTTTCTTTTGACGGACTGTTCTTCTCATCTTTAAGGCAAAGGGTGGCCTCAAGCATCTTGTCTTGCCCTGATAGATCTTGAGCCGGCCCCAAATGTGTCCTACGCGAGCATGTTTGATCCTGGGTCTTGGCAAGGGGGCCATAAGCAGAATGGGCCCCTGCTCACCTTCAGACAGCCCTGTGTGTGGAACACAGATTTCTACAGGGGGGCGCTTAACTCACTGGGATATCCGATTGAAGGCAATACACAGAAAAATAAAATCAGCGCCATGCAAAAGTGGTCCATCCATATGCAAATCAGTCAGGTACTGCCACCAGCTCGAAATGCAAGGCCAGGTCTCCACTGCACGGAAACACAGGCAACCTCAGACATGTTTTGGCCTTGTTGGGCCTCCTCAGTGAGGTGCAGCTTGGTTCCCCATGGCACAGCGAGGAAGGGACCCACATCTGGGCATACCCTCTCTCACACAGGGAGACAGACTATAACCCAAAAAGCGGTGGGTGGAATGTTTTGAATTAATCTGAACTACTGGCACTGCTCTATGCAACCTTTCACACCACTGTTTTTTTAGCTCATCAGTGCCATGCAAAAGGGGTCCAGCCATATGCAAATCAGTCAGGTACTGCCACCAATGGTAGCAGCCCTGCTTGAACTGCTAGGCCAGGTCCCCTCTTCACACAAACACAAGCAACCTCAGACATGTTTCGGCCTTGTTGGGCTCACCAGTAAGGACGAAACATGTCTGGGGATGCTTTTGGTCTTGTGCAGAAGGTGTGTGTCCAAGCAGTTGGTGCTGGACTGCCCCTTTTGGGTGGGACCACGCATGATTTGCATATGGTCTTTCCCCTTCTATAAATGTCTTGCCAGATGAAGAACGATGGTCTGGAGTGTTGCCCATGCAATGACAGAGGTTAAGACTAATTAAAACCTACCAGCCATTGCCTCTTTTGTTTTGCTGTAAGAAATCAAAAGCCCATCAGATAAAAGACCCAGGAGGGGCAGAATCGGTGGCTTCTAGGATGGGATAAGGCATTTATGACACATTTATTAAAATGAAGGCGTGATGTTAGATGGCCACGTGTGCAGTAGGATGTCAACATTTACAGCTATGTAGTCTTTCGTTCGTTTGCATGCAGAATGTGGTGAAGGCATGCGCACAAATGCTCACGCCAGAAAAATACAACCTGTTAGGGAAAAAAGGCCAATAGATTCTTGCAAGGATAACATGTTTTAATCACACAAACAATAGGCATGCCAGCAAAGAACTCTGCTGCTGAAGAACGTTCTGCCAAAAAATGGTACAAGCAGAAGGTTATAAGGAAACAAAAAATCATCAGTGACATAAACATATACAGTAAAAACCTGCACGGCTGGTTGGTGAGACCTTCTACATGGTCAGCCTGCCCTATAGGAGGTGCCAGGCCATTGGCCCTAGCCACGTCATCTGTCTTCCATCACGTGAGATCTGCTGGGCTCATCATCTCCAGGGACCCAAGGTCGAGTTCACAATTAGTTACTATTTAAGACAATGCTACTCTATAATTATGGCGTTCATCTGGGAGGATCGGGGACACTGAGGAAGGCTTAAGATGAAGCTGACCCACACATTTTGCACTCATTCTGTATTGCACTATCTGCACCCAAGGCTTACACCCTCGCTTTTGGCTATAATTTATTCCACCCTGTACCTCGCATCACAAATCTTGTCATTATGACATAAGGCGGTCTTTTAGATCTTTTATGGACAGTGGGTTTATGGTTGGGGGTCAGGGGTCACCTACTATTGTGAAATTCACAGGTTCTAGGACTGGGACAGTTGTGGGTGCCATAACTCATGGTTGGTTGGATGAGGGTCGGAGGCGTGCTTTGGCCTGGCTGTGATGAACGTGCACTGTGAGGCACCTGGTACTGTCTTGTGGCCTTGCAGGGCACATTCCTTCTCAGAATTGGCAACAGTTGTGGAACAAAGGAGAGTTTGTATGGGGGCTAGCCGCGTGGGTCTCTCTATCATCAGTGCGTGAGTCTATTCAGGTTTCTTCGGTAGGTTTGTGGTCTGTGTCTACTGCGCATCCATGCGGGCCCAAATGTTTCTACCATAACTACAAAATGGTGTCTGTTCATATATCGCACTAAGACTAAGCAACTATATTTCGCATAGCATTGTGTCCATGCAGCGTCTCCTAGCACACCCCCTGCCCCATCACAGGTGTATATATGGGATTCACCTTACTCTACAGCACCTAGGGGGAGGGATAGGTTCATCTCCTTTCCAACATTCCCCCCTTTCATTACTTCTACAGTTAATTTTCCCTTCTCACTGTGGTCTCATAAGGTGGGGATCCCTTTATTGGCATCCAAGCTCTACATACTGACCGCAAACTTTGTCCTGCTTGTGCATATTCTTCGGGTGTGCATGTCATATAAATACATCCTACGTCTCCAGCTACATCTACCCAACCATCCTTATAATTTTCAGGGTCAGGGGTGCGACAATGATGGTGTGGTATAAGCAGTCTACTTCATCTCCATACTAAATAGGGAGCATTTGGGGAATGGCATGGTCAGTTTGTATTTCAGTATCTTTTGTATTGCAAGGTACTTTTGAAACACCAATTGATGCTATCATCATTGCACTATTAGGCACTGCTTTGGCACAGCAGTCGATTCCCATTTGGCAGGTGCAGAAGATGACCAGGATGAACACGATAACAGGTACCAGCATGTTCACAATGGCTTCTAACCAGGATGGGGCCCAAGCGAAGGCCAGATCAAACTAGTCACCCCCTTGTATTCCTCCTTATTTCTTAATGCGAGCACCTATTCCATGTACTTCTGCAATTATATGAGATAGTGGCCCGTTCTCTGTTCTGTGGGTACGAATGTGTAGCAAGAATTGCCAATTTTACGGCAAACACCTCCTTCTATTGCCATTAGCATGTCGAGCACATACCTATTCTGCATCGTCATTAGTGCTCTCTGTTCCACCTTTATGACGTTGAATCCGTGTTCAGTATCATTTACCAGCTGAACCAGTTCCCATTGCACAATTTGCAGCCACTTGGCATTGGTGCTGCTTGTATGTCAGGTAGCAGAAGTGAGGCAAAGAAGGTTTCCAGCAAGCTGAAAAGTCAGTATTCATCTGGGATCTCGGGGAGCAGCAGTGCAGATGAGTCTTTGGATAAGTAGTTCAACCTCTTTCTTCTTTTTAGTTTCTCATACTGCCCCCTTCCGGTGAAGATGCAGAACTCGGGTGATGATAGTGGGTTTTGTTCTTTGAATGTTGGTGGAAAAGTTGGGGTGGTATCTGGGATCAGCCACCTTTTGAGGTGTTCTTCTGGACGTACTAATAGCGCTGAGTGCAGCGTGGCCAGCGCACAATAGCCCCTCCATGATGGTGGGAGGTGCAAGTACGCTTTTTGGCCAGAAGACCCAGTAATAGTCCATCACTGCCGCCGTGCCCCTTTTTAAGTCTGGAATCAACAATGTTCTGTTACATCATTAGTTAAAGCCTATGAAGACAGTTCCCTCACTGTGGAAACATAGTTCATAAGTCTCTTCTCGGTGCACTTTCACTGGCTTTTCCATTGCCACAATCCCTGTTAGTTCTGTAATGTGCTCAGTCCATATTTGTGCACAGGTTCTTTCTGCTAAAGCCAGTACTTCTTCCTCGTATTCCAGAAGGCCTTCCACTAGGCAGCTGTGCGTTGTTTCTTGCCACTTGTTGCTTATGTACTTCAGTCTGTCAATTACTAAATATGGTTGTTGTAGTCAATTGAGGTTTCTTGTGTTATCGTTGCATTGCAGAGTGTCTGGATCGACAAGCGTTGTCACACGCTTTGTGCTTGGAAGGTGCCTTTTATTCTACATAACGCAAGTTGAAACAGTCATTGTGCCTCTACAATTGGAACTTCCTGTGGTACTAAAACGTTGGGCGCCCCCAATGCGTGTGTATTAATGAGCATACATAGCAACTGCCATTGGTTGTTTATCTTCCTATCACACTCATGTCTGTGTACCAGCTATTGGAGTGCTCAGGGTGTCTAATATCTGCTATAGCAACCAGGCCTGGGCCGTGGTATGCATTATACTTGGCCCTACGCGCTTACCTTCTCATTCTATCATGCCTTGATATATATCTTTTTGTTAGTGCGCTACTACTAACATTGCTACTGGTGTTTGTGTTGTAAACAATTGTTATAAAAATGGTAGGAAATAAATGTCCTAATATTTTACCCACACTCATCCGTCCAGGTATATTTGATTGTGTGTTACCACTGTTATTGCTCTTGTGGGAAATGTTATACTTATGTACATTGGTGTTGCTGGTTCTGTTTAGCGGTACAATTCCCTTTGTTTCCCCCCTCCCCCACACTTTTAGATGGCTTGCCTAATAAATGCCTAACATAAACATTGATATAGTAAATAGGAAAGCACTAACGTGTAGTATACAGGTGTAGGAATATAACCATCTTGAATTAAGATTATATTTAGTTACTTTCTTATCATACAATGAATCATTTAACATTGAAGGTTCATTTTCTTCGTTCCTGTAGAGGAAACAAAAACAGGGTTGGGATGGTAGAGAGAGAGAGATTTCTTTTTATAAAGTGCTTATGCTTTTAGCAGCTATGCATGTTTATCATTTGGGACATGTAGTCAGGTCATTAGTTGTGAGGTAGTTATTTTGAGTTAGATGGGCAGTAAGGTTTAGGGCAATTGTGAGTTATTTGGGGGTGCTCTACGAACATCAGAGAGGTGAATCCAATGGTGAAGCCCGTTCACTTTTATTGTGATGGGGTGGAAAGCACCACTTCATAGGGGCGATCTGCGGTTGGTTGCTCTGCAGTGCTCAGTGTGTCTTCTAGGAAGGTGGTGCAATCTGTTGGGAGACATATTTAATTGCACATTTAGGGTTTGTCAAATAATCTTTAAATTCATCCCCTGGAACCACTGCAGCCCTATGGGCATCTGATTCCCCCCTGACTGGGGAGATGGGCATATGCATGCGTCTGCTGGTTACTATTTCGTGGGGTGACAGGTTGTGGTCTTTACTTGGTTGTGTGCATAAGCTGAAGAGGGCCAAGGGCATGCAGTGCACCCAGTTTTTCTTTAATGTGGTGCAGAACTTGGAGAGTTTGCTTTAAAGGAGGCTGTTTATTCTCTCAACAATGCTGTTTCCTTCGGGGTGGTAAATTGAGCACATCTGCTGTTTAATGTGAAGTAGTGCTGTGATCTCCTTGAAGAAGTCCTTTAAAAATGGGTGCCGATGTTGGACTTCAATGCATCGCACACGCCCCATCGGGGGAACACCTCACACACCAATAATATTGTATTGCATTTGGAATCCAGATGTGCACAAGGTCCAGCCTCAACCCATCAAGGAAAAGGGTATACTGCAATGATCAGATACCGGGTACCGTTGCATCTTTCCCCCATGTCTGCGTAGTCTATGTGTAGCTCACAGAATGGCCCAATGGGGCAGGGCAGAGTGCCTCGTAATGTCTGGAGTGTTATGCCTGTGCTGAAAGTTTGGAAGGCGGTGCAGTGTGCAATCATATTTGTGAGATGTTCTTGAAGGTTTGGTAAAAAACAATTTTCTTGAATGTCTGCTGCGATATCCTGTTTGGAGCTGTGGGATGGGTGGTGTAAAGATCAAATGCCACTGCCAAAAGCAATAACAGCATAACTGCCTTGCCAGTGCATTGTTGTCTTCATAATAGATCAGTAGGGGATTGTGTACTCCCCTTGTGTACTCCCCCTCCTTGACCACAGTTCTTTCTTTTTGTTTGGTGCAGCGCTGTGTATGGTGTGTTTTGTTGATCGTGTGTTTGTGTATTTATGACATACTCCGAAATGACTGCCATTTTAGCTGCAGCATAATCCTCAGTGTTTCCTAATGAAATTTCATCAGTGTTATTTGTGTGGGTGGTACATTTAACGACCCCCACCACAGAGGGTTGTGACAATGCAGAAATCATTGTATCTAGTAGTGCGATGTGGTGTACTGGGGGACCGTCAGCTCTGCGGAACCCTCTCCTTTTCCACCATGACAACTCAGCATGCACTGTTGTTGTGACGTATGCCGAGTCAGAATAAATGGTCACGTTGCATCCTTGTGATGCATGTATTTATTTATTTATTTATTGCATTTATAAAGCGCTCACACAGCCCAGGGTCATCGAGGTGCTGTTACAGGAATATGTCTTTGTTGTGCCTCGATAAGCACTACAAACACTGCCGCCTTTGCTGAATAGTGCAGGGGTAATCTTTTCATCACTAGCATCTCATAGGGCCTCATTACGACCCAGGCGTTAAGGGTTAACGCCGTCGTTAACCCTTAACGCCTATTCTGATTTTAACGGCTGCTCTTAGCAGCCGTTAAAATCCATGGCGCTAACCTGCCATGATGCTAATTACACCACCGTAATTTACGGTGGCGTAATTAGCGCCTTCCCTACTCCCATTATTTGATTTACCGCCCCACTCACCTTGGAATGGGGCGGTAAATCCGCCATCCACCATGGTGTAAACATAGTTTACACCATGGTGGTAAAGTTGGCGCAATTAGCGCCTGGGTCGTAATGACCCCCATAGTCTCCTACTGCCACGCCCATATGCCTTTGTCCTGTGTCTTGGTCAATTGTCGCTGAACCGTCAACAAAGAGTACTTCTCCCTCGTCTAATAGGCTATCTCTTGCTTTGGGGATACCATCCTCTTCCCCTTCAAATGTGGCACAGTTGTGCCATTGCAAGTCTTTGTCTGTAAACACTGCTGTTAGCAACGTGGCAGGATTTTAAGTTTTGCATCGCACATTGTGAATGTTTGGGCTTGAGATGATTATTTCGTATGCTGTTGCTCTCTGTGTGGTCAGGGTCGACTTCGATCTTTCTAAAATAGGATAGCTTTCTACAGGAGGATAGCTCTGCGGCAACGCGTGGGTCTTGAAAGCAAGACCATTCTGTGCAAACACATATTCGAATCCCGCCCTGTGCTTGGAAAAAAAAGAAGCGCGTTAAAAAGGACTAGATACCTTTGGGTTATGTGCACTGCAAATAAATGCAAAAAAATAGGAATTTCAAATAAATAAAATAAAATTGCGAATACTGAATGCTCCACACACAGAGTTACTGAGCAGCCCATGACAATTGTGGAGCTTTTTTTCTATTGCAAAGACAGCTGCAGCAAGTGCTTCTTCACATGCAAACTGCCCTTGCATAACTGAGTCAAGCATACCGCTGTAGTCGGCCAATGGCTGCTGGCCCCTCATACTTTTTTGGGTCAGTACGGCAGTCATAAGTGTGCCATTTAGAATGCGAGAATATATAGAATTCTTGTGTATAGTCAGGATTTGCGAGAACTGGGGCCGTGGATATCACTTCTTTCAAATCATGGAACGTTTGTACCATAAGTGCTGTCCATTAAAGTTTGGGGTTCCCTTTCTGTGCTTCCTTGAGACCCTGTAGAAGCATCCTTGTGTACACTGCATGATCTGGAATCCATTCTCTGCAGTAATTGCACAATCCTAGGAACTTTTGCATGTACTTCACTGTCGCATGTCTGGGGGTTGCACCCATGGATGCTGCTCTGACTGGTATTATTCTCTTGCCATTTGCTGGTACCAATTGACCCAAATACAGTACTTCCAGTTGGCGGTAACAGAGTTTGGCCCTGTCAACCTTGTACCCCTTGTGGGCCAAGCTTTGTAGGAGAGTGATGGAGTCTCTTTGGCAGTTCTGCTCACTGTTGCCACACACAAGCAAGTCGTCCATGTATTGGATGAGCGTACTGGGCACTTGGATGTTAGCTAGGTCGGGTGTCTGGACATTTCATCGACAACAATTGGTCGACAGGACATTTGGTCGATGTAATTTCGTCGAAAACCAAATGGTCGATTTTTTTTTTAATTTATATATTTATTTTTAAGGTTGTAGTTTAGGGAAAAAAAAGTTTTTGGGGGAAAAAAAAGGGGGTTGGGGGGACCCGGAGGGGACCCACCCCAAAAAAAAAGGGTAAAAATACAAAAAAATAAAAAATTCGACCATTTGGTTTTCGACGAAATTGGTTCGACCATTTGTCCAGTCGACCAATTTTTTTCGGATAAATGTCTGGTAACCGCTAGGTCGGCATGTAGTATTCTGTTAAAGATGCTTGGGCTCACACAGTACCCCTGGGGCAAACAAGTGCGTTCGTAGCACTTCTTGCAATGGGTAAAGGTGGTGAGGTATTGTGAGTCAGGGTGCAAGGATATTGAAAAAAAAAGGCATTCTTTAAATCGACCACCCTGAAGTGGGCTGCTTCCTTGGGGATGCTACACAAAATGGTGGATGGGTTTGCAACTACAGGAAATTCTTTCTGTACTACATCATTTAGAGAGCGTAAACCCTGTATCATGCTCCATTTGCCCTGCATGGCCTTTTTGACAGGGTAGATCGCAGTATTGCATGGTGAGGTTGAGGGTACTATTATCCCTTGATTAAGTAGGGCCTGTATCGTATCTTTTATTCCCTCTTCCGCTTTCCTTGTTAGTGGGTACTATTTTACTCAGGGCAACACTGCTCCAATCTTTAGTGTAATGTGTACTGGGGTTACTTCTTTTAGAAGCCCTACGTCATGTGGATTGGTCGTCCACAATTGTGCGGGCACATACTCCAGGTCTCCCTCACTCAAGGGAGGTGGTGCAACAACGGCCATTAGGGGGCACTGCACTCTCCTGTACTGCACCATGATCTCACAGTGGATAGAAATCTCTAATATTAGCTCTCTGTCTTTTTCATTGTTTTCGGTGGGATAAATGCACAGTACTGTACGCCACTCGCACCCTTGCCTGGCTGCATCCTTTTTCCAGATTCCACCAACCCTTATAAACAAGATGGTACCTGCCACCAATTCTGGGAACACTACAGGACGAAAAATGAAATCGGTTGACACTCTCCAGCAGGCCTTGGCAATTTGTGGCACTGCCTTCACTAATACTGTTATTCCATAGATAAACATGTCTGGGCCCATGGGTATGCCTCGGACCACCACATCACATGCCATGGCTTGTATTATGGCCATCGCTCTCATTATGCACATTCCTGGCATGGCATAGACAATGCTGTGATCGGTAAATGAGATCGTCATGTTCAACTTGCTAAGCAGATCTCTGCCGAGCAGGTTGACAGGAAAGCTCTCAGAGTACAATAGGGGAGCATGCACCACCTTCCCGCCCACCTTTACATCCAAATCTTTAGTGTATGGAACCATAGAAATAGTCCCTGAGAATCCGTGCATGTCGAGAGTTTTGCCAGATAATGGGAAGTCACCTTCACTGATGCATGATTTCTTAGCACCCGAATCAACCATAAAAATGAATTGCATGTTTCCTATCTCTGCCCCCACCAAGGGTTCCTCTTCAGTGTTAAGTATCATTAACAGGAACGGACATGCAAGCGCTTTCTGTGGGCTGTCCTAATCAGGGTATGTATTTGTCCCCAGAAATGAGGAGGGGTTTATCCCCACCATGGTTGCGCTGTGGAACTGGGCGACCGTACCATTTGATGTTCCATTAAATGGGTTTGTGCCACCTGCCTCTTGGAAAGTGTTCTGGGGTACATACTGTTGCATCGCTTGCTGGTGCTGCTGCTGTAAGGGTGGGGATCTGCAGGGGCAGCTCTGTGTATGTCTAGTGTATTTCATGGGGTATGGCAGTCATTCTGGGGGTTGGCCCTTGGGGGTCCCTTAAGGTGGAGGACCATCATTCTGTGGGCCGTAACTGTACCCCATTCCTTGTCTGCGTTCCAACATTGTGAAGGCCCCCTGACCGCCCTTTGGTCCTATTCCTCCAAATTCCCCGCCCTCGATCCTCGGAACCCACCTCTTCCTCGCTGCTGCCCTCCTTGCCACTCTGGGCCGGGATGCTGTGTTTTCCCGCCCCCCCTGCCCTTGTCCTCCTTCTGTCTACACCATGGCTATTCTAGCATTGACGAAGCTCGGGTATATCCTGCCACTTCTCTCTGTGCTGGTGTTGATACTCAAGCCTCCATAGCTACTTTAGTGAGCTTGTTTTGTACTAGTTTCGCTTCCTCTGCCTGCTGTCTCTGGGCCATTTCCTTGTCACGCTCCTTTATTCTTCTGCAATGGTGTACAATTATGTTCTGTATTTCAGGCCACCATGAAGTATAAAAAGGGTCTTTCTTGATTCCATGCATTACCCTTTTCTGCTCTCCACATCTCCTGAACATTAAGAATGAATTGAGCGGCGTCTTCATCCTCGTACACTTCATCCTCATACACTGCATGATAGACTATAAGTTGGATGTATCTTGGAATGCTCGCAGCAGTGCATCCCATATTTTCACTTGAATCTTATTAAATGATGCTTCATCATGTGCATTGTTTTCCAAAGTTACTCCCGTGTACCCCACTTGTACCCACACAACGGCAGTCTGATCTCCGAATGTAGGTAACAATAGGCTGTTGATGTCCCCGACTGTAAGGGGCACTCGTGCTGTCTGTTTCTCAAATGCATAGATCCACTTCCCTGCGTGTGCCGTAAGTGCCGGGAGCACTTTTATTAGATTGTTTTGTACATCTGTGCCCATGGCACATAATGAGGCCTGCCAGTCCCCTTATGTATGAGAGGAATTTTCAGTCGTGCTTTTTTCCCCTGTGTCTACTTCCCACTTACCTTTTTCCTTGCTACCGCCATCCGGCCATACCTGCTCCTTAATCTCTCATCCCATAAACTTTCCACCCTAGGAGTTCACTCAGGTGCCTGTTCTGCCTCAGCATATTCATCATCCTCAAATGTACTCCACCCGTCAGCATTGTCATATCCCAAGCTGTCAGTCCGCTCACTTACTTCTCCCTCCTTTTCCACATGCATGTTATTTATGCGTGTATTATCTACCCTGAATAGGAAATCTCCTGCTTTCCATTCATCTGGTGCCTGTTCTTCCTGTCAGTCAGCTTTCACTTCTGTCTGCACTGTTCACAGTCTATTCAATCCTGCTCTTGCTGAGGCCAGTGCCACCTCTAAATCTCTTATTGACATCGGCATGTCCTGGGGCATCCATAGGGGACACATATGGTGGAGGTGGGGCTGTCACTGCTGTAGATACATATATTTTGTTAGTATAGCCCTCTCGTCCTGAGCAATCGCCCTTGATATCGTCCTGTCTGTCCTCTCCCTTACACTCTTCCATGTCTTCTAACATCTTCCAAAGGTGTAATATTTCCTTCCTTCTTTGTAATTGTTTCCCCTTATACTTAGCTGTTAGGAATGTGGACGCGTGTTTGAAAATTCCCTTGTTATGGGATCCCTGCTCTGGCCACGAGCGGGGCATCCCTCTCCACTTGTCTGTCACCCACTGTTTGTGATATTTCTCAATTCTGCCCTGGTACAATGGCCCTGTATATATACTCTATGGGTGTCTTCCCACCGATTATAAAATTCTGTGTGCCTGTCTGTCCCTGTGCCTATGTTTCTTCAAAAAGGTCAGTCCGTCATCTCCTCCCTCCCCACAAAAAGTAAAAAAACAAATTCTCCACCAACTCCTTCTCCCCACACCCCCCTCTCTTCTTACACTCCACACACTCAACCCAACCAATAATTTACAAAAAAGCTCCCCTCCTCGGGCCTCCTCCCTACACAATTAAATAACAACAAAACAAGCTAAAATAACAAGCTAAAACAACAACTACGATTCCTGAGCCCACTAATTATGCGGGGCTCCTATGTCTTTCCATTTTTTCTCCAATATACAATGCTTGTGGTGCCACCTCGCTCAGGGAGGCTGCCTACATTCAATGTTCCTTTCCTTAATATTCTCCTCAAAAAATTAATAATACCAAAAAACAAAACCAACCATATACATGCCACACTTACTATTTCAATATCCGCGTGTTCACACTCTCCCATACCTCTGTCCCGTTTTTGTTATCACTTGCAAGGCTATACTCATGAGCGCATGTTCAACCGAACTTCTCCGTCACTGGGTTCCAACAACTCTGGCCTGCACTGGTCTTTGGAACCGTGCCCCGCTCGGAAGAGCAGGCAGGAATTATGCAAAGATGGCTCCTGCACATCCACTGGGGAATACGCATTTTTGGAACAGGTCACTGTAGGTGGGAGTGGCCCCTTCGGAGAAGCTGCCTGGATACCTCTGCAGGTATGGGGGTGCCAGGATCACGTCAGGGTCACCAAATGAAGGCACGCCCACAAACGCTCCTGCCTGAAAAAACACAACCCGCTAGGGGAAAAAGGCCAAGAGATTCTTGCAAGGATAACAAGTTTTAATCACACAAAAAGTAGTTATGCTAGCAAAGAACTCTGCTGCTCTAGAACATTCTGCCGAAAAATGGTACAAGCAGAAGTTTATAAGGAAACAAATTGCCATCAGTCATGTAAACATATACAGTAAAAACCCATGTGGCTAGTTGGTGAGACCTTATACATAGCCTGCCCTATAGGAGATGCCAGGCCATTGGCCTCAGCCCTGTCCGTCCGTCCATCTTCCATCACATGGGGTCTGTTGGGCTCATCATCTCCAGGGAACCAAGGTCGAGTTCGCAATTAGTTACTATGTAAGACAATGCTATCAATATGGCATGCACCTGGGAGGTTCGGGGACTGGCAGACAGGGAGGCTTAAGATCGAGCAGACCCACACATTCTTCACTCATTCAGTATTGCACCATCCGCACCCAAGGCTTCCACCCTCGCTTTGGACTATAATTTATTACACCCTGTACTGCGCATTACAAATCTTGTCATTATGACATAAGGCGGTCTTTTAGATCTTTTATGGCCAGTGGGTTTATGGTTGGTGGTCTGGGCTCACCTACTATCGTGGAATTCAGGGATCTTGGACTGGGACAGTTGTGGGTGCCATAACTCATGGTTGGCTGGGTGGGGGTCGGAGGCCTGCTTTGGCCTGGCTGTGATGAACATGCATTGTGTGGTGCCTGGTATGGCCCTGTGGCCTTGCAGGGCACATTCCTTCTCGGGATAACACATATTGGTAACAGTTCGGGAACAAAAGAGAGTTTCTATGAAGGCTTACAGCGTGACTCTGTCTATCAACAGTGCTTGGGCCTATTCAGGTTTCTTCATTAGGTTCGTGGTCTGTGTCTACCATGCAGCCATGCTGGCCCGAATGTTTCTACCATAACTACAAAATGCCGTCTGTTTATATGCAAACACTAAGTCTAAGACTCTACATTTTGCATAATTATTGTGTTCATGCAGGGTCCCTTAATACGCCCCCTGCCCAGTGGTGCCCTGTCACTACTGAACTACAGCGGTGTGAGCTTCCTCCAGTGGTGCCCTTCTTCCTTTTAACTCGGCAGCTCTAGGTGTTACTTCTTCCACCTCATATGGACCTTCAAAGTGGGGTGTGCTCTAAGTGCGTACAAACCTTTGTACCGGCACTTGGTCCCCTGGGTACAGGCTGGGTTGTTTTAACAAATCTTCGGCTTCAATAGGTTGATCGTCTTTGTTGCTTCTCTTTGACCCCTCCCTTTGGTTTTCAACATGTTGAAACATGAAAGAAACACTTGCAGTATTTGTTATTAGGTAATCATGTATCTCGTCAACGAATGTCTTTGCTACACTACGGGTATCAGTTTTTAACCTAGTTGGAGGAGTAAGGGGGGGCTTCTCATGTGGCGTCCAGACAACAACTCATGAGGATTTAGATGGTGATCTGAGCCAGGATGGTCTCTTAGTGCATATAAGGCAAGGGGTCGTCAATATAGCCATCCCTTTTTTAGAGACATCTTTACTTTTGCAATCCTTCACAGATGCCATTCGCTTGTGGGTGATACGTGAGGAAAACATATGCTTAATGGCTAGTAGAGTAATTATTTGTTCGAACAGCTCATTTACAAAATATGGTCCATTGTCAGACCATAAAACTTCACACACACCCTATCTTTGGAACCCATTATGCCCAAGGACTTGGCAGCGCACATGGCTTCAGGGTGTGTGCATGGACGTGCCTCAATCCACCTAGAAAAATAACAGGCCACGACCAGCATACATCTGTAGGCATTTCATGTCTGCAGCATATCCACATAATCTATATGTAGGCACTGAAATGGGCCGTTAGCTCTAATAATTGCTCCCCTCACTGTTCGCAAAGTGAGCCCTGCAGTAAATTTCTGCTGCACAATGCAATTTACAATAAACGGTGCCACATGTTCTAACAGATTTGGCGAGAACCACTCTTCTGCTATTGTAGCAGATAGACTCTCTCGAGTCACATACACAGGGTAGTGGATTTGCTCCAACGCTACCCTCAATAATGCTAGAGGTATAACTGGCTTTCCAGTGCTATCATGTCTACAAATTGCTTTAGTGATAGATAAAGAACACCCACGTGGTTTCCATAAATCCTTCTCTTCTTGTGGTGCTCGACCATGTATCTTAATTAACTGGGCAATAGACTGCATGTTAAATCCCTTCTTTACCAACATGCATCGTCCTGTCATCTGTTTAACACTTCCTATCTCAAAATTAGAAATGGTTGGGAAATAGGCTGCCATTTTGGCTACTTAGTCTGCGGCTTTTTTTCCGCTGGAAATTACGTCTTCTCTTTTAGTATGCGCTGTGCATATTAGGTTGGCAAGAGTCAATGGGAGTGCTAGTACTTCAATACGTTTATCTAATAGGGCCCCATGTTGCACTGTAGTGCCGTCTGCGTGGAGGTAGCACCTCCTTTTCCATGACAAACCTGGGTGTACGGTTGATGTCACATAGGCAGAGTCAGAGTACACTGTCACTTCCTCATCTTTGAATCTCTCTAGCGCAGCGATAAGCATCACTAATTCTGCAGCCCGTGCTGAGCAATGCGAAGGCAATCTTGCGCTTGTTACTACTTCAAATTCACCCTCTTGATTCAGCTTTACTACCTCTGATCCAGTATGCCTTTTCGTCAGTCGTTTTGTCAATTTTTGAAGAACCATCAATAAAAACAACTTCCCCCTCCCGAGGGCATTTTCTCTAGCTTGGGGAATTTCATTATAGTTTTCAGTATACGTTGTGCAATCAAGTACATAATCATCCTCCCATAGTGGTTCAGCTATGAACATTGCTGGATACACTGTCATACATCTGACAAAATCAATTGCAGTATTCAATATAGTTACCTCATATCCTGATGCTCTTTGTGTGGTCAATGTACTTTTATGTTTCTCTAAATTTGAAAATAATGCATCCTCTACAAATAATATTGCTGAACACCCCATTGTTATACTTGGGGCTTTTTCGATCGCGAATGCAGCAGCAGCAGCTAAAGACTGCACACAGGGAAAATGCCCTTTCATAACTGGATCTAAAATCCCACAATAATAGGCCAATGGTTTGTGACCATGTCCTAATGTTATTTTCTGTGGAAGGACTGCTGTCATGACTTCTTCAGTTGAATGAGAAAATAAGCAAAATTCTTCATGATAATCTGGAATTCCTAACACAGAGTCTGTACTAACCGCCTTTTTTAATTCTTCAAATCCTTCAGTCATTTTATCTGTGCTTCTTTAAGCCCTTTTAAAAGTAGTCAAATATATGTACTGTAACCGAAAACCCAGGCCCTCCAATAGTTACATAGGCCTAAACATTTTTGCATTTACCTAACTGTTTTAGGTTCTTAGGTGTTCATAATTGCTTCTGCTCTCTCAGGTGTCACTTTCCTCCCCTCATGAGAAATCAGCTGTCCTATATACAAGACCTTTTCCTGACAGTATTGTAGCTTCTCTTTGTCCACTTGATATCCTTTTTCTGAGAGTATAGTCATGAACTTAACTGAATCTGGTCTGCATCTTTCTTCTGTCTCACTAGACACCAAAATACCATCCACATATTGGACGTCTGCCTTTTTCGAGATGTACATTACCTAGATCCATCTGAAGGACTCTATTATAGATTAAAGGGGTCTCACAGTACCCCTGGGCAAATAAGTATGTTTCAGGTGAATATTTCTGTACAAAAAGGAAGTCAGATCCTGTGAGTCTTCATGAAGTGGAATTGAAAAGAACGTGTTTTTTAAATCTATGGCTGTGAAATACTTGGCCTTAGATGGGATGTTGCACAATATTGTTGCAGGATTTGGAACTAAAGGAAACTCAGCTTCGACTATATTGTTTAGGGGAGAAGGTCCTTTATAAATCTCCATGACCCCCCTATTGATTTTCTCACTGGATACAGAGCTGTGTTGCATTGAGAATCACATGGTATTAATATTCATTGCTTCATTGGAGTGGAGATGGTGTCAAATATACCTTCATCCTCCTCTCTGGACATGGGGTATTACTTTGCACATGTAAAAAGGGATCCTCGTTTAAGTTTGATTGAAACTGCTCTTACTCCTTTTAATAGGCCCACGTCATATGGACTTGTGGTCCATAAAATGTCGGTCACTTTCTCTAAATTTTCCATAAAAATAATTATTTCTTTTTTACCAACGCCATTATCTGCAGTATTTCTCTATTTTCAGCTTTAATCCAATACATGAGACTTATGAAGAATACTACTTCATCACCTGAGTATTCATCCTTAAATAACTCTTCCTCTGTCAAGTCTGGCAGCCTGTATCCTTCACTGAGGGCTACCACTGCTCTCCATCTTCTCCCCTCATCATCTGTCCCATGAAGAACCACACTTTCCTCTCTGGCCACTGCTGCTTCTAACTCAAAGGGGATAATCTGCCCTTCTTCATCATCTAAAGGGATTTCTGGTCTGAACAAAACCTCATCAAGCATTCCTAACAGTGTACCTATCAATCTGGGTAGCAATGATAATACAACAGTTATTCCTTACAAAAATAAAGGAACTCCTTGTGATGCTGTCTGACCTGTAAAGGCTAATATAAACACTCTCATATTCATATAATATATCCCTGGATTGGAACACACTATTCCTTCATCAGTAAAAGATATCATTACAAGTGATGCCGGTTCCGTAACAACAGTGCCGGTAAGCCTACCTGCACTGTTGTTACCGGACCGGCACACTATGAGTCTGCCTGCCGGAGGTGCTGTGCCCAGCAGGTCTGACCCTGCTAGGCACAGCGGCCACGGTAGGCAGACATTCACGGAAGCACCTGCACCGTTATTAATGGTGCCGGTGCTTCCATGATCCCCATTCCCATTTGAGTCCTTTGGGACTTAAATGGGAATGGGGATTAACAATTACCGGCGCCTGACTTCCCGGAACACTGGGGTCGGAATACCCTGGTGTTTCCGGCAAGCCAGGTGTCGGTAAATGTTGCAAGTTCGGCAGAAACCTATCGGTTCTACTGGCACGGTTACCACCGGACTTGTAATGAGGCCCATTGTTATGTTAAGGTTCATCATTAAGTCACGCCCCAGTATGGTAACCAGCGTTTGCCTAGAATATAGTAATGACATAGACATGTCGTATTCTCCTATATAGATTTGTAATTCATCTGTAAAAGGAACTAAACTCATCATCCCAGAGAATCCCTGCGCATTCATTGCAATACCTGACATTGGATATTTCTCCTCACGGACACAGGAACAAGTTTATCCAGTATCCACAAGAAATGAAAATGTCTTGCCTCCTATCGTCACCTTGGTTCCTCAGGGGGGCCTGGTGTTATAGTACTGAACACATCAGGTTGCTCTATGGGCTGTCCTATTGTGGATATCAATTCACCCTTGTTCCTGTGAAAGGATTTCCTCCTACCACAGTAACACTCCCCAATTTGGGTGCGGATGCTTGCTGAGCTCCTGTAGTCATATTCCATTGTGGCACCATAGCCTGCTGTATCTGTGCTTGCTGAGTTTGTACCTGTTGTGTTTGCATGGGTACTAGCTGTGATTGTCCTTGTGCCAATTGCATTTGTAATGGTATTTGCTGTGATTGCAGCGCATATGTCTGAGCCTGTGTATGATCTTGGGCATAATACTCCTGCGCTTCTGCATTATATTGCTGTTCATAGCCCATCCCCACTCTTGGAGCTTGCCAATTTTGCTGCATGCCTCCTCTGCTTTTACATGTTCTGGCTATGTCTCCTATTTGTCCGTAATTCCAGCATTGTTGCGACTGTCTGCCATCATATACAACTCTTCCCTGAGGGTTTTGAAATCCACCTCGTCCTCCTCCTCTAACTCCATTTCCTCACCCCTGTCGCCAAAAATTGTAGCCACTCTGATCTGTGGGATAGACTACGTTATTTTGCTGCACTGATTGCATCGCCTGTGTCACCCCACCTTTGTTACTCGTCAATACTGCTCCCTCTATGCATATTTTTAAAAACATTTTCTGGACAACTTCACTTCCTCCTCTTTCTACTCTCGTCTTTCTTCTTATTCTTATCCTGTATCAATCAGCAATGGTGCACGATTAGCAATTGTATTTCTGGCCATGGATTTGCTTCTTTTCCCACCTGTATATTCATCTTCCGTTGCACTGGCTCGGGCAGTCCCCGACACAAAATGTGGTAAAATAATGCCACTGTTTTATCCCACGGTTCATGCGTCTCAATGTCTTGAATATAAGCGAAAGGGTCTTCATCCTCCCCCATTTTCCTAGTCATAATCGCACCCATATCTGATGCATCCGGATATTGCACTCTGAGCATCCACCATACATCTGCTCTGCAATTATTAAATGGTGATCCATTGTGTGTCGTGTTTTGTGCAGTCACACCTGCATGTCCTGCTAGTTTCCAAATATCGTCACCTCTCTCCCCTATAATAGCTGCCAGCAGACCTTTTATGTTCCCTATGGCTAACGTCATTCCTGATGTCATTCTCTCTAGCTCATAAATCCATTTTCATGCACCAGAAGTTAAACTCGGTAATTTACATTTTAAATAGTCTATCCATTTGTGGCCATGGTATATATTGTGGTCGTCTTCCCCCTTTCTGTAATAGTGCGAATTGTGAAAATCCTGGTCTGTAATCATACCTGCCTACAATTCTCGTCTTTCAAGCGGGGCTAGTCTCGCCCATTTGTCTCCGTCCTGATAGTGCCCATGATCTGCTTACATAAGGCAATGTACTGCACAATCATACTTGTGGTCGCTCAGTATATAGTGTCGATTCTGGTGTTTTTTCTTTGGGGTCCTCTAAATCTGACCATTTTACCCCTTTTTCTACACTCCATTCTTTTGAAAGTCAGCATGCACCCTTCCTTTGCGCTCTCTCTTTTTCTGCCCTTTCTTCGTCTGACATTATTATGCCCCAGCTTGTATGATAATTATCTTTATCCGAGTTATCAGGATCTAGTATACTTAAAGACAGCGTTCTGTGCTCATTAGTCATGACGTCATCTAGCCTTCCTCCAGATTCTCTTGATAGAGAACCTTCTACGTTCTCTTTGGTTTTATGCCCTTCTTTATCCCTCATTTGCCAATATAAATTCCAAAGTCATTTCTCTACGCCTTCTGTATCTCGCACATCAGCCCATGTTGGTATTCTTGGTACCCCTTGCAGCTCCCTACGCGGATGTTGTGACCCTCTTTCTTCCTCAAGTCGTTCTTGCGC
This sequence comes from Ambystoma mexicanum, assembly GCF_040938575.1. Lineage (NCBI taxonomy): Eukaryota > Metazoa > Chordata > Amphibia > Caudata > Ambystomatidae > Ambystoma > Ambystoma mexicanum. The sequence goes on along the minus strand of NC_090937.1, from coordinate 1,662,749,624 downwards.
TTCGATCGGCACTATGCTTCTATGACAAAGATACTCTATTTCATCATCTTTTAGTGCCCTACATCTGTTTATTTCTTTTTCCCATCTCCTTATCTCTCTTAATTCGTCTTCCTCTCACCTTCTTTGCAACCTATGTTCTTTCATTCGTGGTGCTTCTACCCCCTCTCGTCTTGTCTTTTCTCTTCTTACCTCTCCTTTTCTTTCCTGGCCTAGTACCTTCTTTGTTCTTTCCTTTGCTTGCATTTTCTTTCTTTCTCTTTGTTATATGCCCTCTGTTCCTCCTTTTCTTTCTTTTCATGCTCTTCGCTCTCTTCACTTTCTCAAACCCCATCAATGCCCTTATCATCCAGCTTGAGTAATTTGTGTCCTTCCATCCATTAATTCTGTACTATTGGCATTCCCATATCTTATTTCTCTATCTTACCTGTCCTTCCTCTCATCACGCTGTTTCCTTTCATCACGTGTCGAGATATATTTATGTTCTCTGCATTTACCCTCTACTGCATTGTCCTCATTGTCATAAGCGAGGGGCTCATATGTCGGATTGACATACCCTGCTGCTGCTCTCAATTCCTTTAAGGGATCAAATCCAAATTCCAACGCTCTTATTTCTAGGAGGGGAAAGGAGTGCCGAAGGCGTTACATCCTCCCCTTTATGCTGATTAAGCATGCACTCCCTGTAGGCTGGATCTACTTTGTCACTCTGATACATTTTCTATAACTCTAAAATAGCTAACCTTTTCTGTAACTTCTTTCCCTTATATGTGGCATACAAATATGTCATCATATGTCGTTATGCTGTTTTTGACAGTGAACCCTCTTAAGGCCACGGCATAAGTTTCTTATTATTTGTGCCTCAAACTCACTCTGTCCGATACTTCCTTATCTTAGCTGTTTTTTTTGGCAGTGCTCTGCATAATTTTATAAGAGGAGCGTCTCCCATGGTGACAGGTCGATCTCGGCTGTCTATACTTACCCGATCTTTTATTCTTTTCTTTATTCTGTCAAATATACCACACCGATCAATTTGGGCTGACACCATCAATCGCCGCTTATTTATCAGAAAAATCAACTATGTATATATGTTTTTTAATCCACTTAAAATCTGTGCAATTATGCTTTTTTGTTCATTTGTCTGCACTTCCTATCAATTTTTAGCATCTCGTTGTTTTATCATTGATATTTTAAGTGTTTTCTTTATTTATTTATTTGTTTCCTTTGATTTTTATCCTCTTGATTGATGTCCATCTCTTGATTAAATAACCTAATAATCACTTTACTTTTTTACTATTGTTTTATATCTATTAGATTACACATTAAAAAAGCTCTATACTGACATATTCATAACCCATATGTGCACTTTTAAAAGGTTTCAGCGTGTGCCTTCCTTTAATATCTTTAGTAAATGTATCTGATCTCATTTTTGCTCCTTCGTGGCATCTGATGTGCACTCTTCTTGTTGGTTTTGCCTCAGGAATCCTTAACACCGCTATTTTGAGTCTTTTAGTGCAAATCCTTCCACCACCTTGGAACCGGGAATCGGGGTATCTACTTCTCTTCGGTATAATCCCCAAACATCATGTTACTTTTATATATATAATATTTATAACACAGTCCCTCCCCCTATTTTTGCCACCTTCAATGTTCTACGTGGTCACCTCAAGCCCTTTGGCATTGACTTTCCCTCACCAACCAGTTTGCCTTCCGTCCACAGGGCACCTGCGATGACCAGACAAGAATTTCATCAAAGGGGGACCTGCTAACGTTATCTTCTTGCACGTGTTTTGTTGTGCGCCGTTGTCCTCAGGATGTTCTGCTGTCTTCTGGCTAATGGCGGGAGCAGTCGAGCGTCCAGAGGTCTAGATCTGGGCCTAGGTCGATTAGACCTGAACCATCTGCATCACTACCAAAATGATCTCTAGCACCTTGAAGCGTCTCTTGTGCTAGATGGGATTACCAAAGATCTCAGACCAAATAACCAGACAGACTCAGAATATGCTGAAGTACTATATTCTCAATTTAATTAAGCAGGGTCAACTAGCAGGTATTGGACTGATGCGTGCACGCTCACACACAAACTGGATTACACAGAGGAGTATTACCCCAATATGCATCATCAATGATGTCATCCTACATGGCAAACTGTAAAACCTATTGACGGGAGGGATTGGTTAGGGGAACATATCTACTTATAGAATACATATGGATTAGTACTTCATTGGCTCTGTCTTATCTGTGATGCACGCCTCGAACTACCTCTAAATACGCATGATACTGATTATAGCAGACAAAATGACAGCAGATTGATTGGTCTATGCAACATTGTATAGCAGGTTGTCCCATAGACCCACTGATTGGTTGGCATCCCCGCCCAACCTTGGACTTTCGGCTCGGCTAGCAGAACATAAGCGAATCGAAACCCAGGTGCTCCAGTCACGTCAGATTACTCTCCACTTTCCCAATTAGTCTGTCATCTCTCATCAGTCTGGCCATGAGCCAAAGTTTACCATTTTTAGTTGACCTTGTAGCCTGCTCTCTGTTGTGGAACATTCAAGGGATTATAAGCACATCACTATCTTCATCCACAGCCTAATGTGTGAAAACATAAAAATAATATGAGGCCGGGTAGCCCAAAAGAAACACACCAACACAGGTTACAAAGAACATACAAGTGCTTTATTTAAAATCTACAACAGATACCAAAGTCAATTGACAAACGGATAGCTATTCGGCTCTCAGAGTAACGTAACGAACTTCAACGAAGGTTCGATGCATTAGTAAGAGAGACCGTACATTGGAATACTTGGGTTTTTATATCCTTTATCCAGCCCTTGGCCAACCCCCTCGCGGGTTAACCATTCTAGGGATCGGGCCTATGGGTTCCTAGCCAGGTCAATCCTATAATTTATGCATTTTGATTAGTTTCACTGATATAGTTGTACATTTACACATAGGTCAGCAATAGGACAAGGTCTCAGTTCGCGAGCCCGACAAGTGGCCTGCAGGCATATTAATTATTCGTGTGTACGGAGGTCACAACGGCCGGAATCTTACTCAGAATGTCATTCGGCCTCCATTTTGATGTTCAGGGTGACTTCCACATTACAAGAGAACCTAAAATGGCGGCTTAATCCAAGATGGCGACTTACAGTACTTTCTCTAAGGTCAAGACCTTGCCGTGGAGTTTGTTCGCATATGATGTTTTAGACAACTTGGCGTAGGCCAATACATATACAACTGCTGCGATAGGAGGCATAATATTGTTTCAATTCCGACAAACCCTCCTTTTGGCCTATGCCAAGTGCTAATATCACTTCTAATACTTTTGCAAATAACTCCATGCATTGTCGTCCATACATCCTGAATCATTATCTGTAATGTCTATAGCCATTAGGTCGTTCATCAGGACCTCTTGTAACACAAACTCTTTAGATGCTGTATCTGGGGCATACATTTTGTGCCCCACTGTGCTCACTGCCTGAGCACAGCATCCCCCTAGCATTGTACATACACTAGGTAGACATTGAAAACAGCAACAAAGGAATAGCAGGATTCCCAAAATAACCAAGATAACAGAAAGCACCTTCCAACCCCAGGATCGTAGAGAATCCCGGAACCAGGCGCTAATATTCCAATCTCCCACAGGAACATGCACTTCAGAACTAAGGATGTGCAAGTTCTGTATTGCTTTGAAAATTGTCGGCGAGGAATCTGGTACGAAAACACAACAAGCGGACCCCACTAATTTGCATACTCCACCACGTTCTGCCAGAATGACATCTAAAGCCATCCGATTTTGGAGTGCTACCAATCTTATTGCCTTTTGTTCTAATGTCATATTGTAGAGTATATCCGTGGTCCGGTTGATGGTTCTCTCCAGTACCCTTGCTAGTCCCCTAATAATTTCAGAATTTGCTATCTGTCCCCAAAATGGCACAACTGATTTTGCTATATCTCCCAATACTTGCCCAGGGGTATCTCCGTTCTCGTCCCGCCGTGGGCGAGCCTTAGAAACCTCCAATGTACTAGCTACAAATACCCCAGGTAACAGGATTCCTAAATAACAGGTTCCCTGCCAATCCTGGGCAACCAGGGAAATGCTGAACTACCACAAACGAAATAAACAGGCCCCCCTACATACAGAGGCCTGTTCTACCCAGTCAAATTTACAATGTTTATACAACCTTCAAAATCTCCCATTGGCCGAGTGCCATTTCTTTGAACACAAAAGGGGACTGAATCAGGGCTATGATTAATAGAGTAGGAAGGGGGCACGGCGTCCTTATTGCCTATCGGAGCCATTTTAAAGGAAATTAGAGTTTGAAAAGGACGAGATAGTTTATCAGATGGCCTAATAGAAGCAACATTAGGTCTACTTCGATTTGCAAAAAGCGAGCATCCCAGGGGAGTCAATTCACGTTTCTCAAAATCATTTAGATTAGTTCCATCAAAGTTCCCTGAGATGCTATCATTCCAACGGCCAAAGAATAGTGCTCTAAGAGAGGCAAAGCAAGCAGTCGTTAAAGGTAAAGGGTGAATATACCATCCTAGCCCCTTGTTCCCATGTTGCAGTAAATTAGTGCAAATCCAACAATTACTCTTATTAAAAATGGCATGCGTTGCATTTATTACTATCATTAAAGTGTTATTATGATACTTTCGTCTATGCTGGGAGTCTCTAGGTGACAGAGTGTGAAGGTGTACAGAGGGAGTCAAAGCAGTAGGTACAATCTCAATTGGCAGTAGAGGTTTTAGAGGGTAAATTTCTTCGAAGTACCAAAGTCCCACAGCAGTAATTACACAAATTCCAATTATTATTAACATAACACAGCAATACGTTTTCGGGGCCCAGGCACATTGTTCGTTGTCTGAGTTGGTCACCCCCTGATTTACAAGTCCAGTGCGGGGAGCAGCGGTGGAGGTGGCAGGCATCGTAGTTTCTCAATCGACGACCCCAATGTTCGTTGCTGGCGACACTACGGTCGCGCGACTTCTTAGTCCTTCCCAACCCTAGCCAGCAGAATCCCTTTTTTTTCCTTTTGTTCGAAAGGAACTTTCTTTTACAAGAGAAAACTTTCAATCACTTCTTCTTTCCAAATGCACGGAGAGACCCGTGCCGTAGTTCTATTTTCTTCGTCGAAGGTCGTACCTGGTGGTACCCAAAACTGTTTGATCCGGAAACAAGGCGTCGTCACTTCCTGAGGTAAGCGACGTATCGGAGGCGACGGAAGTCACAGAACTTGAAACAGGGTTTTCCGGAAATGACTTTTTGAAAGAGTGCAGAGACGAAATGGACTGTTCCCCAAGCTCCACGGGCTCAGAGAAATTCTCTGACGCACTCACAGCGCTGTTTGCTACTCCAGGATCAGAGATTGTAGCATCAGCAAGGGGTTCTGCTTCTTCTGTAACGTGTGGCATCGAGTGAGGAAGTTTCTTGACATGCGTCGCGTGGATCCAATATTCTTTTCCAGCCACCCGCACTGCTGTCTGAGTGACCAACAGCACCTGGTAGGGTCCCCTCCAGCGAGGAGCGAGACAGGAAGACCTTTCGTAGGCCTTCACTAGGACCCAACTTCCAGGCTGAATATCGTGTCCTGGGCCCGTAAAACGTACAGGTAAAGCTGATTGGACCTGATGATAAATGAAATACAGGTTTTTAGTCAACTGGTTGCAGTAGTCTACAAGCAATACATTTTCTACCTCCCTCAGGGCTTTAGGCTTCGGAAGACCCCAAATGTTAGCAGGTCTCCCCATCACTACCTCAAATGGAGAAAGCCCAGTCTTAGTTTGAGGTGTGGTACGCATGGCTAATAATACAATATGTAAGGCATCTGGCCATTTCAATTTGGTGTCGGCACATGTTTTTGCAAGCATATTCTTTAAGATACTGTTATGTCTCTCTACCAACCCAGCACTTTGAGGATGTCTAGCTGAGTGAAATCGTTTTTCAATGTGTAACGCTGTGCATATCTGCAAAATTATTGCTGCAACAAAATGGGGACCATTGTCCGACCAAATTACCCTTGGAAGTCCAAATTGTGGAAAGAATTCTTTTACCATAGTCTTTGCAGTGGTCATGGCAGTAGCATCTTTAACGGGGAAAGCCTCGACCCATTTACTAAAAGCACAAATAATCACAAGAACATATTTTAGATTGTTACACCGTTCCATCTCAATAAAATCAAAGTGGATGACCTCGAAGGGAACAGAAGGGGGCCCAAAGCTTCCCCTTGGAGTTACTGTCCCCTTCCCCACATTGTGCTGTAAGCAAATCATACAATTCTGAACATGTCGCTGTGCAGTCTTCAAAATTTTATCATTCACCCAGACTTGTTCTAACATTTTCGTGATCTGCTGAGCACACACATGCGTAGGACCGTGTGCCATCGTAACCATTGCCAGCACATATGAATCAGGGAGCAACCATTTTCCTTCAGATGTATCCACCCAACACCCATCATCATCCAGTTTCCCCATTCCTTCGGCCCACCTTTTAGACTCTTCTATTGTGGCATCAGTTTGAATATCTCGCACAGACCCAATACCCTCATCCATTACATAGGCATCTTTTGTTTCCCTTAGAGCATACATGTCTGCGCTAAGGTCTGTGGCCGTTTGCCTGGCTATCTGGTCAGCAAAAGCGTTCCCTTTTCCCACATCATCTATGACTTTATGATGTGCTGCACATTTCATGATCGCTAACTGCCTAGGGAGTGAGAGTGCCGAGAGCAATTGCACTATCAGGGGACCATGCTGGATCTTGGTCCCATGTGAGGTTAGGAACCCTCTTTCCGACCAGAGCCTCCCAAAGTTGTGAGCCACCCCAAAGGCGTACTGGCTATTAGTATATATGTTTAGTATACGCCCTTCGGAGAGTTCACAAGCTCGGGTCAACGCTACAATCTCGGCGGCCTGCGTAGAGTTATGCGAAATTCTTTTAGTTTCAACAACCGTACTCAACGTAGTAACTGCGTAAGCAGCTGTAGATGTACCATCTGGAAGTTTGAAGCAGGAGCCATCACAAAACAGCTCCCATTCTGCATTGTCCAAAGGAGTATCTATAAGATCTATCCTGCACTTCGTTTCCTGTTCAGTGGTACAGGCAGTCATGTAATTCTTCGTCACCGCAAACAGTATTTTGCGGGAAAGGTAGAAGTTCAGCCGGATTAAGAACACAACACCTCTTAATTTGAATGTGAGGGGCAAACAGAATTAATTCATACCTTGTCAGCCGTGCAGAGGTGAGGTGTTGCGTTTGGGTTTTATTCAATAGGACATCTACAGAGTGAGGTACCATCAAAATTAAATCATGGCCTAGGACCATTCCCTCACTCTGTTTTACAGACACGGCAGCAGCAGCGACAGCTCGCAAACATCTTGGCAAAGCGCATGCGACAGGATTAAGGGCAGAGGAGTAGTAGCCGCACGGCCTATTCTTCCCTCCGTGTTCCTGTGTTAACACAGCCAAAGCACATCCATCACATTCATGCACAAACAACACAAATGCCTTGTCATAATTTGGAGTACCCAGAACCGGTGCAGAGCATAACGCGGTTTTGAGAAGCTCAAATGATCGTTGATGTTCCGATTTCCATGGCAGCGGCAAAGAAATGCCCTTCTTCGTCAAAGCCAACATCGGTTTTATCACTAGTGAAAAGTTCGGGATCCACAACCTACAGTAAGAAGCCATACCTATTAAGGCTCTGACTTCCTTCTGTGTATTTGGAACAGACATGCCAGAAATGTGTTTTATTCTTTCAGGTGTCAATCTTCTCCCCTCCTTTGACAGGAGGTAGCCTAAATAGGCGACCTCCTGACAACAATATTGAAATTCTTTGAGCGAAGCTTTATGACCGGTTTTAGCTAGATGAACAAGCAACAGTACAGTGCCTTCTTTACAAGCACTTTCAGAATCTGCAGCCAAAAGCAAATCATCGACATACTGAAGCAGTGTACAAGTAGGTGGCAATTCAAGGGTGTCGAGCTGCTCTTTCAAAGCTCTACTATAAATGCTTGGACTTTCAGTATACCCTTGAGGTGCCCGAGTAAATGTAAATGAACATCCTCCCAAGGTGAACGCGAACAAATATCACCTCTCCTTGTGTATAGGAATGCTAAAGAAAGCATTCTTTAAATACACAACACTAAAGTGCGTAGCCGTAGCAGGGATCATTGTTAGTATCGTTGTTACATCAGGCACAATTGGAAATTATGGGGCGACAACTTTGTTAATAGCACGAAGATCAATTATGAACCGGTATGGGATTGCATTGTCATCTTTCTTGTATACAGGCAAAATCGGGCTGTTACATAAACTACCTGCAATCTCCTCAATCACCCCTCGATGCACAAAATCGGAGACAATGGACTTAAAAGCACGCTCGCCCTCAACTGATATTTTATACTGCGGAATGCGTGGTAATTTAACTCCACGTTTCAAAACTATTTTAACAGGCTCAATCTGTAGCACCCCGACATCATTGTCGTCAACTGCCCATAAACATTCCGGAACAACGCTAAACTCAGGAGGCAATGGTCGAATCAGAAACTGAGAATTGGGAAGTTGCTGTGGTGAAACCGTCAGTCGTACTCCATCAGAGGAACAATTAAACACTGCATTCAATTTCTTCAACATATTTAACCCCAGCAAATTCTCTCCAGAGTTCGAAGTCAGAAGGAAGGGACAATGGTCCGTAAAGGGACCCAAAGAAACAGACACCGGCGAAGAAACCGGACAAACAATTGGTATACCAGAAAACCCTACAAAAACATTTGTTTGCCCTGACAGTGGAATGTTTGGAACCCGGGAATGATCAATGGAGCACTTCTGTGCTCCAGTGTCTATCAAAAACTGATGTTTCCTATTCCCTACTAACAATTCAACGTAGGGACCTTTCTGATTAACGGGAATAGGTGAAGGTTCCAAACCCTGCTTCGGGCAGTCCTAACGGAATAAAATGTTGTCGGAAGGAAGCTCTTCAGAAAGGTAGGCAGCAGAAGGGTGATCAAATATGTTTCTTGCATCCACACTCGAAGTCTGATTTTCCCGTGAAAAAGGTTGCTGAGGATCTTGTGAAAACTGACCTCTATCAGGGCCCCCTGCTCCAGGGTGACCTCTAGGTCGTCTACCCATACTCCCAAACGCATTGTTTGACCTTTGTCGAAGGACGGGGCACTGTGCTCGCCAATGAACTTTCTGGCGGCAATAGGCACATTGATTAATATTCACAGAACCCAAAGGAGCGTTTCCTTTTGGGACATACTGACCTCTGATCTGTGTCGTACCACCTCTGGGATTTCTAACAATTTGTTGTAACAATACTTTAGTCTTCAGATCTCCTTTCCTCTTCTCTATTTTCTCCTTTTCATTATTAACACGGTTCTCATAATACTGAGCCATGTGCAAAACTTCTAATTGAGATTTCGCCTGCCAAGCGCTCTCAGAGGACATAATCTGTGACTGGATGTCGGGCAACAATACACGTACATATTTGTCCACAAACAACCTTTTCCCAGACTCTGTGCCCAAGTCCTGTCCACTGAAGTCAGAGAATACCTGTTCGAATCTATTAAAGAATTCGGTGGCACCTTCAGTTTTTCCTTGAACACAGGCCGTAAGCTTGTCCCAAATAATTCTTTTCTCTGGAATTATAGTTTTTAATTTTGCGACAATTCTATCAGGCAAAGTAAGTATTACCTGAGGTGGTTTCTCACCAGCTGGTCTTTCCCCATCAAACCTAGTCATGTTAGCCCACGTATCTCCCAACCCTGGCACATCGTCTATTGTCCGAACCTGCTTCCATAAATATACGGGTAGGAGGACAGGGAATAGCAAGTCAATATCACCTAAGGTGAACACAGAGGACTGCAAAACAGACTCTATCTCTTTGTAAAACCCTGTCGGGTTTTTCCTAATATCGGGAATTGATTGTCTAATAGTGTTCACTTCCTGTCGTGAAAACGGGACGTGAACAAATTGCGATACATAATGCGCAGGGATATCCACAGCGGGTGCACCAGTCCCAGCGTTAGCGGGAATCTCAACCTTTGGGACAAATGTCGGAGGAACCTCTCTCATAGGCAACTGAGATATAGGTAACTCTGACCGCTTACTAAGCAACAGAGCCAGGTCGAGCGCTAAGGCAGTCGAAGAAGTGTCGGGCAAAAAAGCACTTTTACAAATTCACAATAACTCTATAGGACAACTAACCTTCTTCCTTACACATTCTTCCTGCAGGTACTGTACCATTACCTGAATCACCTTCCTTTGCATTTCTACTGTATACTGACTATACGTGTCATATACTTCATCTGGCGGTATCGATGAATCCGAGATCCATCGAATCGCATCTTTGGTACAAATTCGTACTTCCTCAGGTGCCGATCTACGACACGGGAGGAACCGTTTCTGCACATACATACTGTCGTCTTCATCATCTTCATCTCGTGATTTCTCAAAGTCCCTCCTATACTCAAACAATCTTTCAACATGACCATATACTTTCTCCTCTGTGTCCCTCGAAAGTGCTAAAGCATTTAGATCCCTCACTCCTTGTGGGAGATCCGAATTTTGTAATCTACCCCACATCACACATAAATGGGTCCCCAAACCTTCGATAAAAACATTTTTCTCGGGAAAACTGTTCAAATTTGATAATGTGGAAAAAACGTTAACTTGATCACCTTTCTCTATACAGTGCTTAGCCCATGCAAATAATTCTCGTTTTTTGTCTGCAAAAACAGTATTACGAGTGACAATCTTTGACCCCGCACCCTGATCAACTTCAGTCAATACAGAACCACTCGGGAGCGGAGGTGCAGGTAAATTTAATAAAGGTGCAACTATCGGCGCAGGAGGAAGGGGCGGTGTGATAGGTGGAGGAACAACAACTAGAGGAATAGGAACAATAGGTTGTACAGGGGGAACAGGAATAACAGCAGGAACAACAGCAGGAATGGGCAGAACACCCGGGAGAGGATCATACGGAGGTGGCGCAGAGGCACCAGGCCTGCGTTCGTTTAACAATTTTTCAATAAATTCTTCAGAAACATGGAAATCTTTAGAGGGATACATTTTCTGGATTCCGAGTGAAAAAGCCCTATCATATTTTTAACTGACTCTGAATGTTTTTCCTTATCATATAACAACACCTTTTCGGCATTTGTTTTATGACGCCATGCATGTTTATCCCTACTTTTAAGCTGCTGCAATGCTTCTTTTTTCCAATTCTGCAAAACATCAAATGCTGCAGGTCTGGCGTTCTTTTTTAGCAAGACCGATTCTAGGTATTCAATACAGGGGATCTCAAAACTACCATTGATTGGCCACTGAAATTCGGAGGCATGTCTGGTTTGTCTGTGCCAAATATCATTAAATACTATACTTCCAATGCCATACTTACAGTACATAGTACATGCCGGCGACCCCTCCTGTGGTGCCGGGCGGCTAAATTCCAAAGGTTGTCGATCGCTGCGGAACAGAGCCCTAAAGCAGCTAGACAATTTCCCAGGCATTTCACAAAAAATTGGTGTTACCTGGTCAATAATTGTGTCTGCAGATACAATACGCCAAATTCAAATTGTCAGGGTTAAATTAAGAGCCGGGTCACGACTGCACCTGACCAAACCTAAGGAGGACCGTGTGGTTTACCTAACGAATTTTACCTTGTGTTTGGTGGTTTCGACAAATCTGCCCGCCTCAAAAATTGACCCTCATCAAGATGTCGTGTCAGACCACACGACTATCGTCCAAGGATCGGATCGTGCAGCGCTGCCGAGGTATCGCGTCTCGTTCGGTCGGGCCCGCAGTATCACACCGTCCGATCCCGGTTCGATAGTCTGCGTCAATCTTCAATGATCCGGCATCAATCTTGAGGGTCCCTATTCGGGCGCCAACTGTGAAAACATAAAAATAATATGAGGCCGGGAAGCCCAAAAGAAACACACCAACACAGGTTACAAAGAACATACAAGTGCTTTATTTAAAAGCTACAACAGTTACCAAAGTCAATTGACAAACGGATAGCTATTCGGCTCTCAGAGTAACGTAACAAACTTCAACGAAGGTTCGATGCATTAGTAAGAGAGACCGTACATTTGAATACTTGGGTTTTTATATCCTTTATCCAGCCCTTGGCCAACCCCCTCGCGGGTTAACCATTCTAGGGATCGGGCCTATGGGTTCCTAGCCAGGTCAATCCTATAATTTATGCATTTGGATTAGTTTCACTGATATAGTTGTACATTTACACATAGGTCAGCAATAGGACAAGGTCTCAGTTCGCGACCCCGACAAGTGGCCTGCAGGCATATTAATTATTCGTGTGTACGGAGGTCACAACGGCCGGAATCTTACTCAGAATGTCATTCGACCTCCATTTTGATTTTCAGGGTGACTTCCACATTACAAGAGAACCTAAAATGGCGGCTTAATCCAAGATGGCGACTTACATTACTTTCTCTAAGGTCAAGACCTTGCTGTGGAGTTTGTTCGCATATGATGTTTTAGACAACTTGGCGTAGGCCAATACATATACAATTGCTGCGATAGGAGGCATAATATTGTTTCAATTCCGACAAATGAATAGCCCTTGTTTTCGACTTCTGGATCACGTGTGAGGAGACCTTACATGTTTCCATTTCAACCTCCCATTTACTGCTATTTGTACCAATGCTCCTCTTGGCCTCTAGAGACTTGGTCACTCGATCTTGTAGGATCCTTATTCATTGTTAATTGTCCTATACTTTGGCTCTTGTAAATGTTTTCTTCTTCTTTAATCTAAGAAAAATATGTGTCACGTCCATGGCTTAAATGTCTGCTTCCCTTTGTGCTTTGCAGCTATTCCTTGAAATAGCATGCTTGATCCCAGGCCAGCATAGACTCTTATTCATTTGGCACACAAAGTTAATGCTCCAACGTCTCCAGATTTTGCAGCCCTGGTCTGTTTCTGAGGTAGCTGAATTGAATCTTTGCACAAGCCAGCAACCATTTTCCTATCATGGCCGTCCTTGCTACATTATATTTTCCTCTATAGCAAGCTTCGATACGTCTCATCTATCTTACATTGCTGCGTATTTACACTTATTGGTATGATATGGTATGGCATTTTTAACGCGCCTATACACACGTTTTTCAAGGTGCAACGAGGCAAGGGAGGGGGACCAGAGGGAAGACAAAGACAGCGATCTTACTAGGTCAGGTGACATTGGGATCGTGCAAGTGCAGTGGAGGGGGGAAAGGGAAAGTGTGGGGGGAAAGGGGCAGGGACAGTGGAATACATAGGATCAACAGTAAAATAAAATAATAGAATAAATAAAACAATAGTTAATAAGTGCGGCCAGCTTGTGGCAAGTGCAGGGGTAAGTGCGGACATCAAGTGCCAAGAGCTGGTGGGGACTGTTGGGATACAGAAACAGCCGCCAAGTGCAAGGGTTGCCCGGGAGGCAGGGCAGGTGTGCAGCTGGCGGGGGAGGGGACCTGGGCTAGAGATCAGAGGGTAGCCAGGTGACTAGCGCACTTTCAGTCAGGAGTGCAGCAGGGGAGAGGAGGAGAGAAATCAGAAGCAAAGAGGAAGGTCCTGAGGGGCTTCCGGAACTGGATATGGTTCTCATCAAGTTTCAGGGAGGCAGGGAGGATGTTCCAGAGAGAGTCCCCAGCCAAAGAAAGAGATCTACCACCAACTTGTTGCTTGAAGAAGCGACAGACCCTGAGGGAGTAGGAGGTGGGTGAGCAAAGAGCTCGAGAAGGAAGATATTTAGTGAGAGAGAGTTGAAGGCATTGAGGCCCCTGTCCCCAAAAGGCCTTGTGGACAATGCAAAGGGTTTTTAACTTAATCCTCACAGCCACTGGGAGCCAGTGCAGAAATTTCAGTCCTGGAGAGAGCCAAAGACAAGTCTTGCAGTTCTGTTCTGGATGAGTTACAGTTACAGAGGTCGGAGAGTAGAAGCAGGCAGATTCAGAAAGAGGCTGTTGCCGTAGTCCAGCCTAGAGAGAACCAGAGCTCTGGAGACAGTGAGCTTCTGGAGGAAGGAGAGGAAAGGAAGCATACCTCTGAGGAGGTGCAGCTGTTAGTGTGACTTCTTAGAGACGTCAAAGATGTGAGGAGAGTGTGGAGTCGAAGATTACCCCAAGGTTTTTAGCTTCATAGGTGGGAGAAGGATGAGGGCCAAGAGAGGCCGGCCAGAGAGCGACAGGAAATGAGAGAGCAGGTGTACCGATGAGGACAATCTCAGGGCCTCATTACACGGACGGCGGTAAGGAAATAACGTTACCGGTAAGTGAATACCGGTAACGCTAAATTTCCTATCCAATTACGACCCGGACTTGCCTCTATTAGCGTATTAGCGCCATCGTTAAGTACGGTGGCACTAATAGCAGCAAGTCTGTTGGCATGCGACCCCCAGGTCAGAAATAGCGGCATGTCGATAATAGCATCCCATCACAAGGTAGGCGGACATGGTAATAGCAGCATGGTAAAGACCCCAAAACACCCTACCACCATGGTGCTAATACCGGCATCGCGAACCACCAGTTAAGAGACCTGAGCAGTCCACCTGCCACAGGTGGACACATCCAGCACAGGTGTAGGGGCTGGAGACTGTGGCAGCACAAAAGGGCACACCACACCCCTTCCCACACAAAAATGCTTCCAATACTGCCCGCATTACATGGGCTGGAGGATGTGATTGTAGTGCGGCACCATCAACAACACGAAGCACAGAGGAGATGCAGGAGGAGTAGGAGTAGGAGTAGGGCAAGACAGGCGCAGCAAGTACCAGCAGGGCACCCAGAAATACCACAGAACCCGCAGGAAGAGGACAAGAAAATTGCACATAGCCGTACCTGCGCTGTGATGGACAACTCTACAACACACAGCACCGGTCCCTAAGCGTGCTGGGTGAAGCCCTCCTGTACGGCCATGACAAAGTGCCGAAGTAAACCATGGCATGTGTGTTGCGGGACTGAAATTACATCAGGCGGAATGTGACTATGCCACCTGACATGCAAGCACAAGATGAGCATGATGTGGATGGTGATGAGGATGGCGCAAAAGGCCCGCAGGGACATGCAAGTGGCAATGTCCAGGCAGGACACGATGTGCGTCAGCATCAGATACATCAGATTGCATGTCATACAAGGTATGACTGTAATGGATAAAGATGGGTATTACTGCCCTGATGCATGTGGTCAGTCCCACAAAGAACCATCTCCCCAATACAGTACACACACACAATGATGAATACCAAGCCAGTGTAAAATTTCAAACAGTGTATTGTGAACAAAAGACAACAATAAGTGCAGGGCCCCAACTGTGAAAACACTCTTACCTCCCTCCCCCACAACACTCCCAAAATCACCCTTATCCCCCTCCCCCCATAATACTCCCAAAATCACCCTTACCCTCCTACCCCCACAACACTCCCAAAATCACCCTTACCCCCCTCGCCCCACAACATCCCCATGTGAGCCTCATGGCGTGAATGTGTCCCTCTCCACATGTGGCACCCAGTCCTTGCTGGCCCTAATTGCCAGTGCCTGCCCCGGCATCTGGTGGTTGTGAAGTGGTGCGCCGCAGGTTGCGCAGAGACCGGCGTAGGGGGCTACTTTGCCGTGAACTCCCAGAGGAGGTGGGGCCCGGTTCATCCTGGGTTGGGAGTGGGCATCGGCGCTCAATTGCGTCTGTTATGCGGTTCATGGCCTGCCTGAGTTGGGCCATTTCATTGCAGATTCTGTTGGTGCATGCCTCCATGGCCTCCCTCGTCTGCTGTGCAAATGTACCGATGTCCTCCCTCAGGCGGCCTGTCTCAGCCACATGCTTCCCTACTAGACCAGTCATCTCGGTCTGCCTTTGAAAGATGGATGATAGGTCATGTTGCATGATGGGTGCTGGTGGGATGGCTGATGCGCCTGGATCCATGGCACTTGCATCAGGTGAGAATACCTGGGGGCTCCATGGCCCTTCAAGGGTGGGGGTGGGTGATTCTCCTTGGCTACCCAGACCTGATGACAACCTCGGGCTTGCCAGTAAGGGGCGTGTTGGTCTGGGGCTCTGGCTTAGATCCTCAATGCCAGGTGCTTCCTCCACATCCGAAAGTGGGGCAATGGCTGCTGCCTCACCCATTGAGCTGGTGGCAGCAGAGTGCATTCCCTCAATGCTGCCTTCACTTGCTGGGAGACACACTCCCGTGGGTGCCACGACAGCAGCAGGCATGGCCTGTGGCTGCGTGCAACTGGTGCTTCTGCTGCCTTTGTCCCTGTGGTCATGGTCACTCCTCCTGGCTGCCCTTGAGGATGTGGTGGTGTCCCCTGTGGCATCCCTCCTGTGTTTTTTGCTGGATGTGGGAGCAGGTGTGGAAGTGCGTGCCTCCTCAGTTTCTGTGTGTGATCCTGTATGGGCGAGAAATGGGGAAAATCATCATTTATGGGTCGACCTGCCTTATGCTGAATGAATACGTCATGCCGTTCTATGCATTTAGGGCTCTTTAGTGTGGATGCAGGTAATGGGGATGTTGGGTGGGTCATGCATGAATGGCTCTGTGTTGAACGGGTATGTGGTGATGCATGCATGTTTGTTTGTGGCTGGATCCACGGCATTCATATGGGCACATGATTGGGGGGAACATCACACTTCACTGTGCATTGTTTGATGCATACACTCACCTCCATCAGACGAAAGGGCCACGCCATGCTCCATTTGTCCAACTCCCTCGATGGATTCCACGCCGATTGTCGATGCACAGGTCTCCTCCCACTCACTGAGCTTAATCGGTGATTCGCTGCCTCCTCCTGTGCCCGTAGCCAGGTTGCGGTTTACGGACAGGATGTTCCTCACACGGAGCCGGAGGTCGTCCCACCTCTTTCGGCAGTCTTTAACTGTGCGGGTGGTGGTGCCTACTGCGCTGACCTTGTGGGCTACCTCTTCCGAGATGGCCTTCTTCTTCAGGATGGTCGCCCGCCGCATGTCGTTGCAGAAGACCACCTGTGCATTTTCTGCTAGTGTCTGAGTGAGCATTATGAGCTCCTCCTTGCTGAATTTCTCCTTGCGTTGCCGCTCTGATTATTTTTTCACGGCCTTGGGCATCTTTACAGTGTCCTGGAAGGATTTTCGAACGTGTTTCCTGGTAAGGTGTCCTGGATAAGGAGGATGGCAATGGATTGTGTTTTTAAAGATGGCCGCCGTGCTGTTTCCCGTTCCTGTGCGATGACACTATTTCCGGTTCCGCAAAATAACGGTCACCGCTATTAGCGGTGACCGCTAATGCTGATGTCAGCTAATTGCGGTGACCGCTATTTGCATGTGGCGGCAGGTCGGAAGTGCTAACAGCGCTTTTTGACGATGCCGTTAAGGGACTTTTTGGGGACTTTTGCGGCATGGCGGTAGGATCATTACCGGCATGGCGCTATGCTCGTGCCCGTGACCTCGTAATGGCATGCAATTGGCGGCCTCTTGCGAGGGCGGACACGCTAATTACGCCATGCCAGTAAATTCCTATTTTTACCACACAACGTGTAATGAGGCCCTTAGTCTTACTGGAATTAAGGCAGAGATCATTGGTGGCACACCACTCCTGGATAGACAGTCAGAGATGTGAGAAGGAGAAAAGGTGGCGGAATGGAGCCTGAAAATGAGCTGAGTGTCATCCGCATAGCACTGAAAGTTAGGGCAGAGAGCACCTATGCGGTGGGCAAGAAGTGCCAGTTATTGGTTGTGCAGCCTGGGAGAGAGGTTAGAACCCTGAGGAACACCATAGGTAGAGATAGAGATAGAGGAAGGACCTGGGAGTGGCGATAGAGAGGAAAAAGGTCAGCCAAGCCAGGACCTGATCAGTGATACCCAGGTTAACACGGAGACGGTTGAGCAGGATGGCATGGTTGACTGTGGCAAAGGCAAAAGAGAGATCAAGTAAGATGAGGACATAGGGGGTATTGGAGTCAAGGTTGGAGAGCAGGTCTTCACGGATGTTCGGGAGAGCAGTTTTCGTCAGCAAGTTACTTCATTCTTCTTTGTATATATGATCACTTTATCCTTTCTTACATGTTTCTCTGATCAACTCTACAGTCCCTTCTCTCTGCACTTATGAGCCACCCGCTGGCTGCACTTGTGAGTTAACTGCACTTCCCCGTTCACCTCCCCCGGCACTTCTCCCCTTCCGCCTTCCCCGCACGTGTGCGATCTTAATGTCACAAGGCCTATTAAGATCGTTATTTTGTCCTTGTCTTGTTAGGCCTTGGAACACCTGTGTACAGGCGTGTTATAAATGCCACATTATATCATATCATACCATATCATATCATATCATATCCCTTCAGTTACATCGTTACTCTTCAGTATTTTCATATTGTTTCAGTTTGTCCTTGTATATCTTCTTTATGACTTCACTCTACCCACGTCAGATTTCACACAGCACTACATAACCGGTGGTGGCTGCTGACATCCCTCCACACGACATGCTTAGACTCCTTCAGTATGAGGATACATTCGATACGGTTGTCTGAGTGCATATCGTCTCTCGTATACTCCATGCGGAATAGGCATAAGACATGGAGTCCCATATAGGGCCCTTCTCTTACTGTTCCAATATGACAGCAGTGAGGGGGCGGGAGTTATGATAATGCGTCCACCTGCTCCTCTACATATTCTTCCAGTGGTGCCCTTTCACTACAGTAATACTGCAGTGTGAGCTTCTGCCAGTGGTACCCTTTCACGAAAGTAATACTGCAGTGTGAGTGTCTGCCAGTGGTGCCCTTTCACTACAGTAATACAGCAGTATGAGCTTCTGCAAGTGGTGCCCTTTCACTACCGTAATACAGCAGTGCTAGCTTCTGCCAGTGGCGCCCTGTCTCTACAAGAATACAGCAGTGTGAGCTTCTGCCAATAGTGTCCTTTCACTACAGTAATACAGCAGTGTGAGCTTCTGCCAGCAGTGCTGTTTCACTACAGTAATACAGCAGTGTGAGTTTCCACCAGCAGTGCACTGTCAGTACAAGACTACAGCAGTGTGGGATTCTTCCAGTGGTGCCCTTTCAGTACAGTAATACAGCAGTGTGAGCTTCTGCCATTGGTGCTCTTTCACTAAGGTAATACAGCAGTTTGAGCTTCTGCCAGTGGTGCCCTTTCACTAGAGTAAAATAGCAGTGTGAACTTCTGCCAGTGGTGCCCTTTCCCTACAGTACTACAGCAGTGTGAGATTCTGCCAGTGGTGCTCTTTCACTAAGGTAATACAGCAGTTTGAGCTTCTGCCAGTGGTGCCCTTTCACTAGAGTAAAATAGCAGTGTGAACTTCTGCCAGTGGTGCCCTTTCCCTACAGTACTACAGCAGTGTGAGATTCTGCCAGTGGTCCACTTTCACTACAGTAATACAGCAGTGTGAGCGTCTGCCAGTGGTGCCCTTTCACTACAGTAATACAGCAGTGTGAACTTCTGCCAGTGGTGCCCTTTCACTACAGTACTACAGCAGTGTGAGATTCTGCCGGTGGTGCCTTGTCAGTGCAGAATTACAGCACTCAGAGATTTTTACAGTGGTGCCCTTTCACTACAGTAATACATCAGTGTGTGCTTCTGCCAGTGGTCCTCTTTCACTACAGTAATACAGCAGTGCAAGCTTCTGCTAGTGGTGCCCTTTCACTACAGTAATACAGTAGTGCAAGCTTCTGCCAGTGGTGCCCTTTCACTAAGGTATTACAGCAGTGTGAGCTTCTGCCAGTGGTGCCCTTTCACTACCGTAAAACGGCAGTGCATGTTTCTGCCAGTGGTGCCCCTTTCACTACAGTAATAAAGCAGTGTGAGCTTCTGCCAGCAGTGCTGTTTCACTACAGTAATATAACAGTGTGAGCTTCCAACAGCAGTGCACAGTCAGTACAAGAATACAGCAGTGTGGGATTCTTCCAGTGGTGCCCTTTCACTACAGTAATACAGCAGTTTGAGCTTTTGCCAGTGATGCCCTTTCACTACAGTACTACAGCAGGGTGAGCTTCTGCCAGTGGTGTTTTTCACTAAAGTAATACAGCAGTGTGAGTTTCTGCCAGTGGTGCCCTTTCACTACAGTAATAAAGCAGTGTGAGTTTCTGCCAGTGGTGCCCTTTCACTACAGTATTAAAGCAGTGTGAGCTTCTGCCAATGGTGCCCTTTCACTAAGGTAATACAGCAGTGTGAGCTTCTGCCAGTGGTGCCATTTCACTACAGTAATAAAGCAGTGCGAGTTTCTGCCAGTGGTGCCCTTTCGCTACAGTACTACAGCAGTGTGAGCTTCTTCCAGTGGTGCCCTTTCACTACAGTACTACAGCAGTGTGAGCTCCTGCCAGTGGTGCCCTTTTACTAAAGTAATGCAGCAGTGTGTCAATGGTGCCCTTTCACTACAGTAATAAAGCAGTGTGAGCTTCTGCCAGTAGTGCTGTTTCACTACAGTAATATAACAGTGTGAGATTCCAGCAGCAGTGCACTGTCAGTACAAGACTACAACAGTGTGGGATTCTTCCAGTGGCGCCCTTTCACTACAGTCCTACAGCAGTGTGAGCTTCTGCCAGTGGGGCCCTTTTACTAAGGAAATACAGCAGTGTGAGCATCTGCCAGTGGTGCCCTTTCACTACAGTACTACAGCAGTGTGAGCTTCTGGCAGTGGTGCACTTTCACTAAGGTAATACAGCAGTCTGAGCTTCTGCCAGTGGTACCCTTTCACTCCAGTTATACAGCAGTGTGAGCTTCTGACAAAGGTGCCCTTTCACTACAGTAATACAGCAGTGGGAGCTTCTGCCAGCAGTGCTGTTTCACTACAGTAATATAACAGTGCGGGCTTCCACCAGGAGTGCACTGTCAGTACAAGACTACAGCAGTGTTGGATTCTTCACGCGGTGCCCTTTCAGTACAGTAATACTGCAGTGTGAGCTTCTGCCAGTGGTGCCCTTTCACTACAGGAATACAGCAGTGTGAGCTTCTGCCAGTAGTGCCCTTTCACTAAAGTAATACTGCAGTGTGAGTGTCTGCCAGTGGTGCCCTTTCAATACAGTAATACAGCAGTGTGAGCTTCTGCCAGTGGTGCCCTTGAATTTCAGTAATACAGAAGTGTGAGCTTCTGCCAGTGGTGCCCTTTCATTATGCCCTTTCACTACAGTAATACTGCAGTTTGAGCATCTGCCAGTGGTGCCTTTTCATTGCAGTAATACATCAGTGTGAGCTTCTGCCAGTGGTGCCCTTTCACTATGGTAATACAGCAGTGTGAGCTTCTGCCAGTGGTGCCCTTTCACTATGGTAATACAGCAGTGTGAGCTTCTGCCAGTGGTGCCCTTTCACTACAGTAATACAGCAGTGTGAGCTTCTGACAATGTTCCCTTTCACTAAAGTAATACTGCAGTGTGAGTGTCTGCCAGTGGTGCCCTTTCAATACAGTAATACAGCAGTGTGAGCTTCTGCCAGTGGTGCCCTTGAATTTCAGTAATACAGAAGTGTGAGCTTCTGCCAGTGGTGCCCTTTCATTATGCCCTTTCACTACAGTAATACTGCAGTTTGAGCATCTGCCAGTGGTGCCTTTTCATTGCAGTAATACATCAGTGTGAGCTTCTGCCAGTGGTGCCCTTTCACTATGGTAATACAGCAGTGTGAGCTTCTGCCAGTGGTGCCCTTTCACTATGGTAATACAGCAGTGTGAGCTTCTGCCAGTGGTGCCCTTTCACTACAGTAATACAGCAGTGTGAGCTTCTGACAATGTTCCCTTTCACTACAGTAATACAGCAGTGTGAGCTTCTGCCAGCAGTGCTGTTTCACTACAGTAATATAGCAGTAGAAGCTTCCACCTGCATTGCTGTTTCACTACATTAATATAACCGTGTGAGCTTCCAACAGCAGTGCACTGTCAGTACAAGACTACAGCAGTGTGGGATTCTTCCAGTGGTGCCTTTTCACCACAGTAATACAGCAGTTTGAGCTTCTGCCAGTGGTGCCCTTTCACTACAGTACTACAGCAGGGTGAGCTTCTGCAGTGGTGCACTTTCACTAAGGTAATACAGCAGTGTGAGCTTCTGCCAGTGGGGCCCTTTCACTACAGTAATAAAGCAGTGCGAGTTTCTGCCAATGGTGCCCTTTCGCTACAGTACTACAGCAGTGTGGGCTTCTGCCAATGGTGCCCTTTCACTACAGTAATACAGCGGTGTGAGCTTCTGCCAGCAGTGCTGTTTCACTACAGTAATATAACAGTGCAAGCTTCCACCAGCAGTGCACTGTCAGTACAAGACTACAGCAGTGTGGGATTCTTCCAGTGGCGCCCTTTCACTACAGTAATACAGGAGTGCGAGCTTCTGCCAGTGGTACCCTTTCACTACAGTACTACAGCAGTGTGAGCTTCTGCCAGTGGTGCCCTTTTACTAAGGTAATACAGCAGTGTGAGCATCTGCCAGTGGTGCCCTTTCACTACAACACTACAGCAGTGTGAGCTTCTGCCAGTGGTGCCCTTTCACTAAGGTAATACAGCAGTCTGAGCTTCTGCCAGTGGTGCCCTTTCACTCCAGTAATACAGCAGTGTGAGCTTCTGACAATGGTGCCCTTTCACTACAGTAATACAGCAGTGTGAGCTTCTGCCAGCAGTGCTGTTTCACTGCAGTAATATAACAGTGTGAGCTTCCACCAGCAGTGCACTGTCAGCACATGACTACAGCAGTGTGCTTCCAGTGGTGCCCTTTCACTACAGTAATATTGCAGTTTGAGCATCTGCCAGTGGTGCCCTTTCACTACAGTAATACATCATTGTGAGCTCCTGCCAGTGGTGCCCTTTCACTACAGTAATACATCAGTGTGAGCTTCTGCCAGTGGTGCCCTTTCATTACAGTAATACAGCAGGTGTGAGCTTCTGACAATGGTGCCCTTTCAATGCAGTAATACAGCAGTGTGAGCTTCTGCCAGCAGTGCTGTTTCACTACAGTAATATAGCAGTGTGAGCTGCCACCTCCATTGCACTGTCAGTACAAGACTACAGCAGTGTGGGATTCTTCCAGTGTTGCCCTTTCACTACAGTAATACAGCAGTTTGAGCTTCTTCCAGTGGTGCCCTTTAACTACAGTAATACAGGAGTGCGAGCTTATGCCAGTGGTACCCTTTCACTACAGTACTACAGCAGTGTGAGCTTCTGCCAGTGGTGCCCTTTTACTAAGGTAATACAGCAGTGTGAGCGTCTGCCAGTGGTGCCCTTTCACTACAGTACTACAGCAGTGTGAGCTTCTGTCAGTGGTGCCCTTTCACTAAGGTAATACAGCAGTCTGAGCTTCTGTCAGTGGTGCCCTTTCACTCCAGTAATACAGCAGTGTGAGCTTCTGACAATGGTGCCCTTTCACTACAGTAATACAGCAGTGTGAGCTTCTGACAGCAGTGCTGTTTCACTGCAGTAATATAACAGTGTGAGCTTCCACCAGCAGTGCACTGTCAGTACAAGACTACAGCAGTGTGGGATTCTACCAGTGGCACCCTTTCACTACAGTAATACAGCAGAGTTCGCTTCTGCCAGTGGTGCACTTTCACTAAGGTAATACAACAGTGTGAGCTTCTGCCAGTGGTGCCCTTTCGCTACAGTACTACAGCAGTGTGAGCTTCTGCCAGTGGTGTCCTTTCACTACAGTAATACAGCGGTGTGAGCTTCTGCCAGCAGTGCTGTTTCACTGCAGCAATATAACAGTGTGAGCTTCCACCAGCAGTGCACTGTCAGTACATGACTACAGCAGTGTGAGCTTCTTCCAGTGGTGCCCTTTCACTACAGTACTACAGCAGTGTGAGCTCCTGCCAGTGGTGCCCTTTTACTAAAGTAATGCAGCAGTGTGCCAGTGGTGCCCTTGCACTACAGTACTACAGCAGTGTGAGCTTCTGCCAGTGGTGCCCTTTCACTACAGTAATACAGCAGTCTGAGCTTCTGCCAGTGGTGCCCTTTCACTCCAGTAATACAGCAGTGTGAGCTTCTGACAATTGTGCCCTTTCACTACAGTAATACAGCAGTGTGAGCTTCTGCCAGCAGTGCTGTTTCACTGCAGTAATATAACAGTGTGAGCTTCCACCAGCAGTGCACTGTCAGTATATGACTACAGCAGTGTGCTTCCAGTGGTGCCCTTTCACTACAGTAATATTGTAGTTTGAGCATCTGCCAGTGGTCCCCTTTCACTACAGTAATACAGCAGTACAAGCTTCTGCTAGTGGTGCCCTTTCACTACAGTACTACAGCAGTATGAGCCTCTGCCAGTGGTGCCCTTTCACTAAGGCAATACAGCAGTGTGAGCTTCTGCCAGTAGTGCCCTTTCACTACCTAATACAGCAGTGTGCGTTTCTGCCAGTGGTGCCCTTTCATTACCGTACTACAGTGGTGTGAGCTTCTGCCAGTGGTGCCCTTTCACTACAGTAATACAGCAGTGTGAGCTTCTGCCAGCAGTGCTGTTTCACTACAGTAATATAACAGTGTGAGGTTCCACCAGCAGTGCACTGTCAGTACAAGACTACAGCAGTGTGGGATTCTACCAGTGGCACCCTTTCACTACAGTAATACAGCAGTGTGAGCTTCTGCCAGTGGTGCCCTTTCACTACAGTAATACAGCAGTGTGAGGTTCTGCCAATGGTGCCCTTTCACTAAGGTAATACAGCAGTTTGAGCTTCTGCCAGTGGTGCCCTTTCACTACAGTACTATAGCAGAGTTCGCTTCTGCCAGTGGTGCACTTTCACTAAGGTAATACAACAGTGTGAGCTTCTGCCAGTGGTGGCCTTTCACTACAGTAATACAGCAGTGCGCGTTTCTGCCAGTGGTGCCCTTTCGTTACCGTACTACAGTGGTGTGAGCTTCTGCCAGTGGTGCCCTTTCACTACAGCAATATAACAGTGTGAGCTTCCACCAGCAGTGCACTGTCAGTACATGACTACAGCAGTGTGAGCTTCTTCCAGTGGTGCCCTTTCACTACAGTACTACAGCAGTGTGAGCTCCTGCCAGTGGTGCCCTTTTACTAAAGTAATGCAGCAGTGTGTCAATGGTGCCCTTTCACTACAGTAATAAAGCTGTATGAGCTTCTGCCAGCAGTGCTGTTTCACTACAGTAATATAACAGTGTGAGCTTCCAGCAGCAGTGCACTGTCAGTACAAGACTACAGCAGTGTGGGATTCTTCCAGTGGCGCCCTTTCACTACAGTCCTACAGCAGTGTGAGCTTCTGCCAGTGGTGCCCTTTTACTAAGGAAATACAGCAGTGTGAGCATCTGCCAGTGGTGCCCTTTCACTACAGTACTACAGCAGTGTGAGCTTCTGGCAGTGGTGCACTTTCACTAAGGTAATACAGCAGTCTGAGCTTCTGCCAGTGGTGCCCTTTCACTCCAGTTATACAGCAGTGTGAGCTTCTGACAATGGTGCCCTTTCACTACAGTAATACAGCAGTGTGAGCTTCTGCCAGCAGTGCTGTTTCACTACAGTAATATAACAGTGCGGGCTTCCAACAGCAGTGCACTGTCAGTACAAGACTACAGCAGTGTTGGATTCTCCCAGCGGTGCCCTTTCAGTACAGTAATTCTGCAGTGTGAGCTTCTGCCAGTGGTGCCCTTTCACTACAGGAATACAGCAGTGTGAGCTTCTGCCAGTAGTGCCCTTTCACTAAAGTAATACTGCAGTGTGAGTGTCTGCCAGTGGTGCCCTTTCAATACAGTAATACAGCAGTGTGAGCTTCTGCCAGTGGTTCCCTTGAATTTCAGTAATACAGCAGTGTGAGCTTCTGCCAGTGGTGCCCTTTCATTATGCCCTTTCACTACAGTAATACTGCAGTTTGAGCATCTGCCAGTGGTGCCCTTTCATTGCAGTAATACATCAGTGTGAGCTACTGCCAGTGGTGCCCTTTCACTATGGTAATACAGCAGTGTGAGCTTCTGCCAGTGGTGCCCTTTCACTATGGTAATACAGCAGTGTGAGCTTCTGCCAGTGGTGCCCTTTCACTACAGTAATACAGCAGTGTGAGCTTCTGACAATGTTCCCTTTCACTACAGTAATACAGCAGTGTTGCTGTTTCACTACAGTAATATAGCAGTGTGAGATTCCACCTACATTGCTGTTTCACTACAGTAATATAACAGTGTGAGCTTCCAACAGCAGTGCACTGTCAGTACAAGACTACAGCAGTGTGGGATTCTTCCAGTAGTGCCTTTTCACTACAGTAATACAGCAGTTTCAGCTTCTGCCAGTGGTGCCCTTTCACTACAGTACTACAGCAGGGTGAGCTTCTGCCAGTGGTGCACTTTCACTAAGGTAATACAGCAGTGTGAGCTTCTGCCAGTGGTGCCCTTTCACTACAGTAATAAAGCAGTGCGAGTTTCTGGCAATGGTGCCCTTTCGCTACAGTACTACAGCAGTGTGGGCTTCTGCCAATGGTGCCCTTTCACTACAGTAATACAGCAGTGTGAGTTTCTGCCAGCAGTGCTGTTTCACTAAAGTAATATAACAGTGCAAGCTTCCACCAGCAGTGCACTGTCAGTACAAGACTACAGCAGTGTGGGATTCTTCCAGTGGCGCCCTTTCACTACAGTAATACAGGAGTGCGAGCTTCTGCCAGTGGTACCCTTTCACTACAGTACTACAGCAGTGTGAGCTTCTGCCAGTGGTGCCCTTTTACTAAGGTAATACAGCAGTGTGAGCGTCTGCCAGTGGTGCCCTTTCACTACAGTACTACAGCAGTGTGAGCTTCTGCCAGTGGTGCCCTTTCACTAAGGTAATACAGCAGTCTGAGCTTCTGCCAGTGGTGCCCTTTCACTCCAGTAATACAGCAGTGTGAGCTTCTGACAATGGTGCCCTTTCACTACAGTAATACAGCAGTGTGAGCTTCTGACAGCAGTGCTGTTTCACAGCAGTAATATAACAGTGTGAGCTTCCACCAGCAGTGCACTGTCAGTACATGACTACAGCAGTGTGCTTCCAGTGGTGCCCTTTCACTACAGTAATATTGCAGTTTGAGCATCTGCCCGTGGTGCCCTTTCACTACAGTAATACATCATTGTGAGCTCCTGCCAGTGGTGCCCTTTCACTACAGTAATACATCAGTGTGAGCTTCTGCCAGTGGTGCCATTTCACTATGGTAATACAGCAGTGTGAGCTTCTGCCAGTGGTGCCCTTTCACTATGGTAATACAGCAGTGTGAGCTTCTTCCAGTGGTGCCCTTTCATTACAGTAATACAGCAGTGTGAGCTTCTGATAATGGTGCCCTTTCACTACAGTAATACAGCGATGTGAGCTTCTGCCAGCAGTGCTGTTTCACTACAGTAATATAGCAGTGTGAGCTTCCACCTCCATTGCACTGTCAGTACAAGACTACAGCAGTGTGGGATTCTTCCAGTGTTGCCCTTTCACTACAGTAATACAGCAGTTTGAGCTTCTTCCAGTGGTGCCCTTTAACTACAGTAATACAGGAGTGAGAGCTTCTGCCAGTGGTACTCTTTCACTACAGTACTACAGCAGTGTGAGCTTCTGCCAGTGGTGCCCTTTTACTAAGGTAATACAGCAGTGTGAGCGTCTGCCAGTGGTGCCCTTTCACTACAGTACTACAGCAGTGTGAGATTCTGACAATGGTGCCCTTTCACTACAGTAATACAGCAGTGTGAGCTTCTGCCAGCAGTGCAGTTTCACTGCAGTAATATAACAGTGTGAGCTTCCACCAGCAGTGCACTGTCAGTACATGACTACAGCAGTGTGCTTCCAGTGGTGCTCTTTCACTACAGTAATATTGCAGTTTGAGCATCTGCCAGTGGTGCCCTTTCACTACAGTAATACATCATTGTGAGCTCCTGCCAGTGGTGCCCTTTTACTACAGTAATACTTCAGTGTGAGCTTCTGCCAGTGGTGCCATTTCACTATGGTAATCCAGCAGTGTGAGCTTCTGCCAGTGGTGCCATTTCACTATGGTAATACAGCAGTGTGAGCTTCTTCCAGTGGTGCCCTTTCATTACAGTAATACAGCAGTGTGAGCTTCTGACAATGGTGCCCTTTCACTACAGTAATACAGCAGTGTGAGCTTCTGACAGCAGTGCTGCTTCACTGCAGTAATATAACAGTATGAGCTTCCACCAGCAGTGCACTGTCAGTACATGACTACAGCAGTGTGCTTCCAGTGGTGCCCTTTCACTACAGTAATATTGCAGTTTGAGCATCTGCCAGTGGTGCCCTTTCACTACAGTAATACATCATTGTGAGCTCCTGCCAGTGGTGCCCTTTTACTACAGTAATACATCAGTGTGAGCTTCTGCCAGTGGTGCCATTTCACTATGGTAATCCAGCAGTGTGAGCTTCTGCCAGTGGTGCCATTTCACTATGGTAATACAGCAGTGTGAGCTTCTTCCAGTGGTGCCCTTTCATTACAGTAATACAGCAGTGTGAGCTTCTGACAATGGTGCCCTTTCACTACAGTAATACAGCAGTGTGAGCTTCTGCCAGCAGTGCTGTTTCACTACAGTAATATAGCAGTGTGAGCTTCCACCTCCATTGCACTGTCAGTACAAGACTACAGCAGTGTGGGATTCTTCCAGGGTTGCCCTTTCACTACAGTAATACAGCAGTTTGAGCTTCTTCCAGTGGTGTCCTTTAACTACAGTAATACAACAGTACAAGCTTCTGCTAGTGGTGCCCTTTCACTACAGTACTACATCAGTGTGTGCTTCTGCCAGTGGTCCCCTTTCACTACAGTAATACAACAGTACAAGCTTCTGCTAGTGGTGCCCTTTCACTACAGTACTACAGCAGTATGAGCCTCTGCCAGTGGTGCCCTTTCACTAAGGCAATACAGCAGTGTGAGCTTCTGCCAGTAGTGCCCTTTCACTAAGGCAATACAGCAGTGCGCGTTTCTGCCAGTGGTGCCCTTTCGTTACCGTACTACAGTGGTGTGAGCTTCTGCCAGTGGTGCCCTTTCACTACAGTAATATAGCAGTGTGAGCAGAGTAATATAACAGTGTGAGGTTCCACCAGCAGTACACTGTCAGTACAAGACTACAGCAGTGTGGGATTCTACCGGTGGCACCCTTTCACTACAGTAATACAGTAGTGTGAGGTTCTGCCAATGGTGCCCTTTCACTAAGGTAATACAGCAGTTTGAGCTTCTGCCAGTGGTGCCCTTTCACTACAGTACTATAGCAGAGTTCGCTTCTGTCAGTGGTGCACTTTCACTAAGGTAATACAACAGTGTGAGCTTCTGCCAGTGGTGGCCTTTCACTACAGTAATACAGCAGTGCGCGTTTCTGCCAGTGGTGCCCTTTCGTTACCGTACTACAGTGGTGTGAGCTTCTGCCAGTGGTGCCCTTTCACTACAGTAATACAGCAGTGTGAGCTTCTGCCAGCAGTGCTGTTTCACTGCAGCAATATAACAGTGTGAGCTTCCACCAGCAGTGCACTGTCAGTACATGACTACAGCAGTGTGGGATTCTTCCAGTGGTGCCCTTTCACTACAGTAATACTGCAGTTTGAGCATCTGCCAGTGGTGCCCTTTCACTACAGTAATACATCAGTGTGAGCTTCTGCCAATGGTGCCTTCACTACAGTAATACATCAGTGTGAGCTTCTGCCAGTGGTGCTCTTTCACTATGGTAATACAGCAGTGTGAGCTTCTGCCAGTGGTGCCCTTTCACTATGGTAATACAGCAGTGTGAGCTTCTGCCAGTGGTGCCCTTTCACTACATAAATACAGCAGTGTGAGCTTCTGACAATGGTGCCCTTTCACTACAGTAATACAGCAGTGTGAGCTTCTGCCAGCAGTGCTGTTTCACTACAGTAATACAGTAGTGTTAGCTTCCACCTGCATTGCACTGTCAGTAGAAGATTACAGCAGTGTGGGATTCTTCTAGTGGTGCCCTTTCACTATAGTAATACAGCAGTGTGAGCTTCTTCCAATGGTGCTCTTTCACTAAAGTAATACAGCAGTTTGAGCTTCTTCCAGTGGTGTCTTTTCACTACAGTAATACAGCAGTGCAAGCTTCTGCTAGTGGTGCCCTTTCACTACAGTACTACATCAGTGTGTGCTTCTGCCAGTGGTCCCCTTTCACTACAGTAACACAGCAGTACAAGCTTCTGCTAGTGGTGTCCTTTCACTACAGTACTACAGCAGTCTGAGCTTCTGCCAGTGATGCCCTTTCACTAAGGCAATACAGCAGTGTGAGCTTCTGCCAGTGGTGCCCTTTCACTACTGGAATACAGCACAGCAAGTTTCTGCCAGTGGTGCTCTTTCAGTAAAGTAATACAGCAGTTTGAGCTTCTTCCAGTGGTGTCCTTTCACTACAGTAATACAGCAGTGCAAGCTTCTGCTAGTGGTGCCCTTTCACTACAGTACTACATCAGTGTGTGCTTCTGTCAGTGGTCCCCTTTCACTACAGTAATACAGCAGTACAAGCTTCTGCCAGTGGTGCCCTTTCACTACAGTAATAAAGCAGTACAAGTTTCTGCCAGTGGTGCCCTTTCGCTACAGTAATACAGGAGTGCGAGCTTCTGCCAGTGGTACCCTTTCACTCCAGTAATACAGCGGTGTGAGCTTCTGACAATGGTGTCCTTTCACTACAGTAATACAGCAGTGTGAGCTTGTGCCAGCAGAGCTGTTTCACTGCAGTAATATAACAGTGTGAGCTTCCACCAGCAGTGCACTGTCAGTACATGACTACAGCCGTGTTGGATTCTACCAGTGGCACCCTTTCACTACAGTAATACAGCAGTGTGAGCTTCTGCCAGTGGTGCCCTTTCACTACAGTAATACAGCAGTGTGAGGTTCTGCCAATGGTGCCCTTTCACTAAGGTAATACAGCAATTTGAGCTTCTGCCAGTGGTGCCCTTTCACTACAGTACTATAGCAGAGTTCGCTTCTGCCCGTGGTACCCTTTCACTACAGTAATACAGCATTGTGAGGTTCTGCCAATGGTGCCCTTTCACTACAGTAATACAGCAGTGTGAGCTTCTGCCAGTGGTGCCCTTTCACTACAGTAATACAGCAGTGTGAGGTTCTGCCAATGGTGCCCTTTCACTAAGGTAATTCAGAAGTGTGAGCTTCTCCCAGTGGTGGCCTTTCACTACAGTAATAAAGCAGTGCAGGTTTCTGCTAGTGGTGCCCTTTCACTACAGTACTACAGCAGTATGAGCCTCTGCCAGTGGTGCCCTTTCACTAAGGCAATACAGCAGTGTGAGCTTCTGCCAGTAGTGCCCTTTCACTACCTAATACAGCAGTGCGCGTTTCTGCCAGTGGTGCCCTTTCGTTACCGTACTACAGTGGTGTGAGCTTCTGCCAGTGGTGCCCTTTCACTACAGTAGTACAGCAGTGTGAGCTTCTGCCAGTAGTGCTGTTTCACTACAGTAATATAACAGTGTGAGGTTCCACCAGCAGTGCACTGTCAGTACAAGACTACAGCAGTGTGGGATTCTACCAGTGGCACCCTTTCACTACAGTAATACAGCAGTGTGAGCTTCTGCCAGTGGTGCCCTTTCACTACAGTAATACAGCAGTGTGAGGTTCTGCCAATGGTGCCCTTTCACTAAGGTAATACAGCAGTTTGAGCTTCTGCCAGTGGTACCCTTTCACTACAGTACTATAGCAGAGTTCGCTTCTGCCAGTGGTGCACTTTTACTAAGGTAATACAACAGTGTGAGCTTCTGCCAGTGGTGGCCTTTCACTACAGTAATACAGCAGTGCGCGTTTCTGCCAGTGGTGCCCTTTCGTTACCGTACTACAATGGTGTGAGCTTCTGCCAGTGGTGCCCTTTCACTACAGTAATACAGCAGTGTGAGCTTCTGCCAGCAGTGCTGTTTCACTGCAGCAATATAACAGTGTGAGCTTCCACCAGCAGTGCACTGTCAGTACATGACTACAGCAGTGTGGGAATCTTCCAGTGGTGCCCTTTCACTACAGTAATACTGCAGTTTGAGCATCTGCCAGTGGTGCCCTTTCACTACAGTAATACATCAGTGTGAGCTTCTGCCAATGGTGCCCTTTCACTACAGTAATACATCAGTGTGAGGTTCTGCCAATGGTGCCCTTTCACTAAGGTAATTCAGAAGTGTGAGCTTCTCCCAGTGGTGGCCTTTCACTATGGTAATACATCAGTGTGAGCTTCTGCCAATGGTGCCCTTTCACTACAGTAATACAGCAGTGTGAGGTTCTGCCAATGGTGCCCTTTCACTAAGGTAATTCAGAAGTGTGAGCTTCTCCCAGTGGTGGCCTTTCACTACAGTAATAAAGCAGTGCAGGTTTCTGCTAGTGGTGCCCTTTCACTACAGTACTACAGCAGTATGAGCCTCTGCCAGTGGTGCCCTTTCACTAAGGCAATACAGCAGTGTGAGCTTCTGCCAGTAGTGCCCTTTCACTACCTAATACAGCAGTGCGCGTTTCTGCCAGTGGTGCCCTTTCGTTACCGTACTACTGTGGTGTGAGCTTCTGCCAGTGGTGCCCTTTCACTACAGTAGTACAGCAGTGTGAGCTTCTGCCAGTAGTGCTGTTTCACTACAGTAATATAACAGTGTGAGGTTCCACCAGCAGTGCACTGTCAGTACAAGACTACAGCAGTGTGGGATTCTACCAGTGGCACCCTTTCACTACAGTAATACAGCAGTGTGAGCTTCTGCCAGTGGTGCCCTTTCACTACAGTAATACAGCAGTGTGAGGTTCTGCCAATGGTGCCCTTTCACTAAGGTAATACAGCAGTTTGAGCTTCTGCCAGTGGTACCCTTTCACTACAGTACTATAGCAGAGTTCGCTTCTGCCAGTGGTGCACTTTTACTAAGGTAATACAACAGTGTGAGCTTCTGCCAGTGGTGGCCTTTCACTACAGTAATACAGCAGTGCGCGTTTCTGCCAGTGGTGCCCTTTCGTTACCGTACTACAATGGTGTGAGCTTCTGCCAGTGGTGCCCTTTCACTACAGTAATACAGCAGTGTGAGCTTCTGCCAGCAGTGCTGTTTCACTGCAGCAATATAACAGTGTGAGCTTCCACCAGCAGTGCACTGTCAGTACATGACTACAGCAGTGTGGGAATCTTCCAGTGGTGCCCTTTCACTACAGTAATACTGCAGTTTGAGCATCTGCCAGTGGTGCCCTTTCACTACAGTAATACATCAGTGTGAGCTTCTGCCAATGGTGCCCTTTCACTACAGTAATACATCAGTGTGAGCTTCTGCCATGGGTGCCCTTTCACTATGGTAATACAGCAGTGTGAGCTTCTGCCAGTGGTGCCCTTTCACTATGGTAATACAGCAGTGTGAGCTTCTGCCAGTGATGCCCTTTCACTACATAAATACAGCAGTGTGAGCTTCTGACAATGGTGCCCTTTCACTACAGTAATACAGCAGTGTGAGCTTCTGCCAGCAGTGCTGTTTCACTACAGTAATATAGCAGTGTGAGCTTCCACCTGCATTGCACTGTCAGTAGAAGATTACAGCAGTGTGGGATTCTTCTAGTGTTGCCCTTTTACTATAGTAATACAGCAGTGCGAGCTTCTTCCCATGGTGCTCTTTCACGAAAGTAATACAGCAGTTTGGGCTTCTTCCAGTGGTGTCTTTTCACTACAGTAATACAGCAGTGCAAGCTTCTGCTAGTGGTGCCCTTTCACTACAGTACTACATCCGTGTGTGCTTCTGCCAGTGGTCCCCTTCAACTACAGTAATAAAGCAGTGCGAGTTTCTGCCAGTGGTGCCCTTTCGCTACAGTACTACAGCAGTGTGAGCTTCTTCCAGTGGTGCCCTTTCACTACAGTACTACAGCAGTGTGAGCTCCTGCCAGTGGTGCCCTTTTACTAAAGTAATGCAGCAGTGTGTCAATGGTGCCCTTTCACTACAGTAATAAAGCAGTGTGAGCTTCTGCCAGCAGTGCTGTTTCACTACAGTAATATAACAGTGTGAGCTTCCAGCAGCAGTGCACTGTCAGTACAAGACTACAACAGTTTGGGATTCTTCCAGTGGCGCCCTTTCACTACAGTCCTACAGCAGTGTGAGCTTCTGCCAGTGGTGCCCTTTTACTAAGGAAATACAGCAGTGTGAGCATCTGCCAGTGGTGCCCTTTCACTACAGTACTACAGCAGTGTGAGCTTCTGGCAGTGGTGCACTTTCACTAAGGTAATACAGCAGTCTGAGCTTCTGCCAGTGGTGCCCTTTCACTCCAGTTATACAGCAGTGTGAGCTTCTGACAATGGTGCCCTTTCACTACAGTAATACAGCAGTGTGAGCTTCTGCCAGCAGTGCTGTTTCACTACAGTAATATAACAGTGCGGGCTTCCACCAGCAGTGCACTGTCAGTACAAGACTACAGCAGTGTTGGATTCTTCCAGCGGTGCCCTTTCAGTACAGTAATACTGCAGTGTGAGCTTCTGCCAGTGGTGCCCTTTCACTACAGTAATACAGCAGTGTGAGCTTCTGCCAGTAGTGCCCTTTCACTAAAGTAATACTGCAGTGTGAGTGTCTGCCAGTGGTGCCCTTTCAATACAGTAATACAGCAGTGTGAGCTTCTGCCAGTGGTGCCCTTGAATTTCAGTAATACAGAAGTGTGAGCTTCTGCCAGTGGTGCCCTTTCATTATGCCCTTTCACTACAGTAATACTGCAGTTTGAGCATCTGCCAGTGGTGCCTTTTCATTGCAGTAATACATCAGTGTGAGCTTCTGCCAGTGGTGCCCGTTCACTATGGTAATACAGCAGTGTGAGCTTCTGCCAGTGGTGCCCTTTCACTATGGTAATACAGCAGTGTGAGCTTCTGCCAGTGGTGCCCTTTCACTACAGTAATACAGCAGTGTGAGCTTCTGACAATGTTCCCTTTCACTACAGTAATACAGCAGTGTGAGCCTCTGCCAGCAGTGCTGTTTCACTACAGTAATATAGCAGTGTGAGCTTCCACCTGCATTGCTGTTTCACTACATTAATATAACCGTGTGAGCTTCCAACAGCAGTGCACTGTCAGTACAAGACTACAGCAGTGTGGGATTCTTCCAGTGGTGCCTTTTCACCACAGTAATACAGCAGTTTGAGCTTCTGCCAGTGGTGCCCTTTCACTACAGTACTACAGCAGGGTGAGCTTCTGCAGTGGTGCACTTTCACTAAGGTAATACAGCAGTGTGAGCTTCTGCCAGTGGTGCCCTTTCACTACAGTAATAAAGCAGTGCGAGTTTCTGCCAATGGTGCCCTTTCGCTACAGTACTACAGCAGTGTGGGCTTCTGCCAATGGTGCCCTTTCACTACAGTAATACAGCGGTGTGAGCTTCTGCCAGCAGTGCTGTTTCACTACAGTAATATAACAGTGCAAGTTTCCACCAGCAGTGCACTGTCAGTACAAGACTACAGCAGTGTGGGATTCTTCCAGTGGCGCCCTTTCACTACAGTAATACAGGAGTGCGAGCTTCTGCCAGTGGTACCCTTTCACTACAGTACTACAGCAGTGTGAGCTTCTGCCAGTGGTGCCCTTTTACTAAGGTAATACACCAGTGTGAGCATCTCCCAGTGGTGCCCTTTCACTACAGCACTACAGCAGTGTGAGCTTCTGCCAGTGGTGCCCTTTCACTAAGGTAATACAGCAGTCTGAGCTTCTGCCAGTGGTGCCCTTTCACTCCAGTAATACAGCAGTGTGAGCTTCTGACAATGGTGCCCTTTCACTACAGTAATACAGCAGTGTGAGCTTCTGCCAGCAGTGCTGTTTCACTGCAGTAATATAACAGTGTGAGCTTCCACCAGCAGTGCACTGTCAGCACATGACTACAGCAGTGTGCTTCCAGTGGTGCCCTTTCACTACAGTAATATTGCAGTTTGAGCATCTGCCAGTGGTGCCCTTTCACTACAGTAATACATCATTGTGAGCTCCTGCCAGTGGTGCCCTTTCACTACAGTAATACATCAGTGTGAGCTTCTGCCAGTGGTGCCATTTCACTATGGTAATACAGCAGTGTGAGCTTCTGCCCGTGATGCCCTTTCACTATGGTAATACAGCAGTGTGAGCTTCTTCCAGTGGTGCCCTTTCATTACAGTAATACAGCAGGTGTGAGCTTCTGACAATGGTGCCCTTTCACTGCAGTAATACAGCAGTGTGGGATTCTTCCAGTGTTGCCCTTTCACTACAGTAATACAGCAGTTTGAGCTTCTGCCAGTGGTGCCCTTTTACTAAGGTAATACAGCAGTGTGAGCGTCTGCCAGTGGTGCCCTTTCACTACAGTACTACAGCAGTGTGAGCTTCTGTCAGTGGTG
Source organism: Ambystoma mexicanum (assembly GCF_040938575.1). Classification (NCBI taxonomy): domain Eukaryota; kingdom Metazoa; phylum Chordata; class Amphibia; order Caudata; family Ambystomatidae; genus Ambystoma; species Ambystoma mexicanum. The sequence goes on along the minus strand of NC_090937.1, from coordinate 1,662,713,460 downwards.
CCCTTTCACTAAGGTAATACAGCAGTCTGAGCTTCTGTCAGTGGTGCCCTTCCACTCCAGTAATACAGCAGTGTGAGCTTCTGACAATGGTGCCCTTTCACTACAGTAATACAGCAGTGTGAGATTCTGCCAGCAGTTCTGTTTCACTGCAGTAATATAACAGTGTGAGCTTCCACCAGCAGTGCACTGTCAGTACAAGACTACAGCAGTGTGGGATTCTACCAGTGGCACCCTTTAACTACAGTAATACAGCAGAGTTCGCTTCTGCCAGTGGTGAACTTTCACTAAGGTAATACAACAGTGTGAGCTTCTGCCAGTGGTGGCCTTTCACTACAGTAATAAAGCAGTGCAGGTTTCTGCCAGTGGTGCCCTTTCGCTACAGTACTACAGCAGTGTGAGCTTCTGCCAGTGGTGACCTTTCACTACAGTAATACAGCGGTGTGAGCTTCTGCCAGAAGTGCTGTTTCACTGCAGCAATATAACAGTGTGAGCTTCCACCAGCAGTGCACTGTCAGTACATGACTACAGCAGTGTGAGCTTCTTCCAGTGGTGCCCTTTCACTACAGTACTACAGCAGTGTGAGCTCCTGCCAGTGGTGCCCTTTTACTAAAGTAATGCAGCAGTGTGCCAGTGGTGCCCTTTCACTACAGTACTACAGCAGTGTGAGCTTCTGCCAGTGGTGCCCTTTCACTACAGTAATACAGCAGTCTGAGCTTCTGCCAGTGGTGCCCTTTCACTCCAGTAATACAGCAGTGTGAGCTTCTGACAATGGTGCCCTTTCACTACAGTAATACAGCAGTGTGAGCTTCTGCCAGCAGTGCTGTTTCACTGCAGTAATATAACAGTGTGAGCTTCCACCAGCAGTGCACTGTCAGTACATGACTACAGCAGTGTGCTTCCAGTGGTGCCCTTTCACTACAGTAAAATTGCAGTTTGAGCATCTAACAGTGGTCCCCTTTCACTACAGTAATACAGCAGTACAAGCTTCTGCTAGTGGTGCCCTTTCACTACAGTACTACAGCAGTATGAGCCTCTGCCAGTGGTGCCCTTTCACTAAGGCAATACAGCAATGTGAGCTTCTGCCAGTGGTGCCCTTTCACTACCTAATACAGCAGTGTGCGTTTCTGCCAGTGGTGCCCTTTCGTTACCGTACTACAGTGGTGTGAGCTTCTGCCAGTGGTGCCCTTTCACTACAGTAATACAGCAGTGTGAGCTTCTGCCAGCAGTGCTGTTTCACTACAGTAATATAACAGTGTGAGGTTCCACCAGCAGTGCACTGTCAGTACAAGACTACAGCAGTGTGGGATTCTACCAGTGGCACCCTTTCACTACAGTAATACAGCAGTGTGAGCTTCTGCCAGTGGTGCCCTTTCACTACAGTAATACAGCAGTGTGCGGTTCTGCCAATGGTGCCCTTTCACTAAGGTAATAAAACAGTGTGATCTTCTGCCAGTGGTGGCCTTTCACTACAGTAATACAGCAGTGCGCGTTTCTGCCAGTGGTGCCCTTTCGTTACCGTACTACAGTGGTGTGAGCTTCTGCCAGTGGTGCCCTTTCACTACAGTAATACAGCAGTGTGAGCTTCTGCCAGCAGTGCTGTTTCACTGCAGCAATATAACAGTGTGAGCTTCCACCAGCAGTGCACTGTCAGTACATTACTACAGCAGTGTGAGCTTCTTCCAGTGGTGCCCTTTCACTACAGTACTACAGCAGTGTGAGCTCCTGCCAGTGGTGCCCTTTTACTACAGTAATGCAGCAGTGTGCAATGGTGCCCTTTCACTACAGTAATAAAGCAGTATGAGCTTCTGCCAGCAGTGCTGTTTCACTACAGTAATATAACAGTGTGAGCTTCCAGCAGCAGTGCACTGTCAGTACAAGACTAAAACAGTGTGGGATTCTTCCAGTGGCGCCCTTTCACTACAGTCCTACAGCAGTGTGAGCTTCTGCCAGTGGTGCCCTTTTACTAAGGAAATACAGCAGTGTGAGCATCTGCCAGTGGTGCCCTTTCACTACAGTACTACAGCAGTGTGAGCTTCTGGCAGTGGTGCACTTTCACTAAGGTAATACAGCAGTCTGAGCTTCTGCCAGTGGTGCCCTTTCACTCCAGTTATACAGCAGTGTGAGCTTCTGACAATGGTGCCCTTTCACTACAGTAATACAGCAGTGTGAGCTTCTGCCAGCAGTGCTGTTTCACTACAGTAATATAACAGTGCGGGCTTCCACCAGCAGTGCACTGTCAGTACAAGACTACAGCAGTGTTGGATTCTTCCAGCGGTGCCCTTTCAGTACAGTAATACTGCAGTGTGAGCTTCTGCCAGTGGTGCCCTTTCACTACAGGAATACAGCAGTGTGAGCTTCTGCCAGTAGTGCCCTTTCACTAAAGTAATACTGCAGTGTGAGTGTCTGCCAGTGGTGCCCTTTCAATACAGTAATACAGCCGTGTGAGCTTCTGCCAGTGGTTGCCTTGAATTTCAGTAATACAGCAGTGTGAGCTTCTGCCAGTGGTGCCCTTTCATTATGCCCTTTCACTACAGTAATACTGCAGTTTGAGCATCTGCCAGTGGTGCCCTTTCATTGCAGTAATACATCAGTGTGAGCTTCTGCCAGTGGTGCCCTTTCACTATGGTAATACAGCAGTGTGAGCTTCTGCCAGTGGTGCCCTTTCACTATGGTAATACAGCAGTGTGAGCTTCTGACAATGTTCCCTTTCACTACAGTAATACAGCAGTGTGAGCTTCTGCCAGCAGTGCTGTTTCACTACAGTAATATAGCAGTGTGAGATTCCACCTGCATTGCTGTTTCACTACAGTAATATAACAGTGTGAGCTTCCAACAGCAGTGCACTGTCAGTACAAGACTACAGCAGTGTGGGATTCTTCCAGTGGTGCCTTTTCACTACAGTAATACAGCAGTTTGAGCTTCTGCCAGTGGTGCCCTTTCACTACAGTACTACAGCAGGGTGAGCTTCTGCCAGTGGTGCACTTTCACTAAGGTAATACAGCAGTGTGAGCTTCTGCCAGTGGTGCCCTTTCACTACAGCAATAAAGCAGTGCGAGTTTCTGGCAATGGTGCCCTTTCGCTACAGTACTACAGCAGTGTGGGCTTCTGCCAATGGTGCCCTTTCACTACAGTAATACAGCAGTGTGAGCTTCTGTCAGCAGTGCTGTTTCACTAAAGTAATATAACAGTGCGAGCTTCCACCAGCAGTGCACTGTCAGTACAAGACTACAGCAGTGTGGGATTCTTCCAGTGGCACCCTTTCACTACAGTAATACAGGAGTGCGAGCTTCTGCCAGTGGTACCCTTTCACTACAGTACTACAGCAGTGTGAGCTTCTGCCAGTGGTGCCCTTTTACTAAGGTAATACAGCAGTGTGAGCGTCTGCCAGTGGTGCCCTTTCACTACAGTACTACAGCAGTGTGAGCTTCTGCCAGTGGTGCCCTTTCACTAAGGTAATACAGCAGTCTGAGCTTCTGCCAGTGGTGCCCTTTCACTCCAGTAATACAGCAGTTTGAGCTTCTGACAATGGTGCCCTTTCACTACAGTAATACAGCAGTGTGAGCTTCTGACAGCAGTGCTGTTTCACAGCAGTAATATAACAGTGTGAGCTTCCACCAGCAGTGCACTGTCAGTACATGACTACAGCAGTGTGCTTCCAGTGGTGCCCTTTCACTACAGTAATATTGCAGTTTGAGCATCTGCCCGTGGTGCCCTTTCACTACAGTAATACATCATTGTGAGCTCCTGCCAGTGGTGCCCTTTCACTACAGTAATACATCAGTGTGAGCTTCTGCCAGTGGTGCCATTTCACTATGGTAATACAGCAGTGTGAGCTTCTGCCAGTGGTGCCCTTTCACTATGGTAATACAGCAGTGTGAGCTTCTTCCAGTGGTGCCCTTTCATTACAGTAATACAGCAGTGTGAGCTTCTGACAATGGTGCCCTTTCACTACAGTAATACAGCGGTGTGAGCTTCTGCCAGCAGTGCTGTTTCACTACAGTAATATAGCAGTGTGAGCTTCCACCTCCATTGCACTGTCAGTACAAGACTACAGCAGTGTGGGATTCTTCCAGTGTTGCCCTTTCACTACAGTAATACAGCAGTTTGAGCTTCTTCCAGTGGTGCCCTTTAACAACAGTAATACAGGAGTGAGAGCTTCTGCCAGTGGTACCCTTTCATTACAGTACTACAGCAGTGTGAGCTTCTGCCAGTGGTGCCCTTTTACTAAGGTAATAAAGCAGTGTGAGTGTCTGCCAGTGGTGCCCTTTCACTACAGTACTACAGAAGTGTGAGCTTCTGCCAGTGGTGCCCTTTCACTAAGGTAATACAGCAGTCTGAGCTTCTTCCAGTGGTGCCCTCTCACTCCAGTAATACAGCAGTGTGAGCTTCTGACAATGGTGCCCTTTCACTACAGTAATACAGCAGTGTGAGCTTCTGCCAGCAGTGCTGTTTCACTGCAGTAATATAACAGTGTGAGCTTCCACCAGCAGTGCACTGTCAGTACATGACTACAGCAGTGTGCTTCCAGTGGTGCCCTTTCACTACAGTAATATTGCAGTTTGAGCATCTGCCAGTGGTGCCCTTTCACTACAGTAATACATCATTGTGAGCTCCTGCCAGTGGTGCCCTTTTACTACAGTAATACATCAGTGTGAGCTCCTGCCAGTGGTGCCATTTCACTATAGTAATCCAGCAGTGTGAGCTTCTGCCAGTGGTGCCATTTCACTACAGTAATACAGCAGTTTGAGCTTCTTCCAGTGGTGTCCTTTAACTACAGTAATACAACAGTACAAGCTTCTGCTAGTGGTGCCCTTTCACTACAGTACTACATCAGTGTGTGCTTCTGCCAGTGGTCCCCTTTCACTACAGTAATACAACAGTACACGCTTCTGCTAGTGGTGCCCTTTCACTACAGTACTACAGCAGTATGGGCCTCTGCCAGTGGTGCCCTTTCACTAAGGCAATACAGCAGTGTGAGCTTCTGCCAGTAGTGCCCTTTCACTACCTAATACAGCAGTGCGCGTTTCTGCCAGTGGTGCCCTTTCGTTACCGTACTACAGTGGTGTGAGCTTCTGCAGTGGTGCCCTTTCACTACAGTAATACAGCAGTGTGAGCTTCTGACAGCAGTGCTGTTTCACTGCAGTAATATAACAGTGTGAGGTTCCACCAGCAGTGCACTGTCAGTACAAGACTACAGCAGTGTGGGATTCTACCAGTGGCACCCTTTCACTACAGTAATACAGCAGTGTGAGCTTCTGCCAGTGGTGCCCTTTCACTACAGTAATACAGTAGTGTGAGGTTCTGCCAATGGTGCCCTTTCACTAAGGTAATACAGCAGTTTGAGCTTCTGCCAGTGGTGCCCTTTCACTACAGTACTATAGCAGTGTTCGCTTCTGCCAGTGGTGCACTTTCACTAAGGTAATACAACAGTGTGAGCTTCTGCCAGTGGTGGCCTTTCACGACAGTAATACAGCAGTGCGCGTTTCTGCCAGTGGTGCCCTTTCGTTACCGTACTACAGTGGTGTGAGCTTCTGCCAGTGGTGCCCTTTCACTACAGTAATACAGCAGTGTGAGCTTCTGCCAGCAGTGCTGTTTCACTGCAGCAATATAACAGTGTGAGCTTCCACCAGCAGTGCACTGTCAGTACATGACTACAGCAGTGTGGGATTCTTCCAGTGGTGCCCTTTCACTACAGTAATACTGCAGTTTGAGCATCTGCCAGTGGTGCCCTTTCACTACAGTAATACATCAGTGTGAGCTTCTGCCAATGGTGCCTTCACTACAGTAATACATCAGTGTGAGCTTCTGCCATGGCTGCCCTTTCACTATGGTAATACAGCAGTGTCAGCTTCTGCCAGTGGTGCCCTTTCACTATGGTAATACAGCAGTGTGAGCTTCTGCCAGTGGTGCCCTTTCACTACATAAATACAGCAGTGTGAGCTTCTGACAATGGTGCCCTTTCACTACAGTAATACAGCAGTGTGAGCTTCTGCCAGCAGTGCTGTTTCACTACAGTAATATAGTAGTGTTAGCTTCCACCTGCATTGCACTGTCAGTAGAAGATTACAGCAGTGTGGGATTCTTCTAGTGGTGCCCTTTCACTATAGTAATACAGCAGTGTGAGCTTCTTCCAATGGTGCTCTTTCACTAAAGTAATACAGCAGTTTGAGCTTCTTCCAGTGGTGTCTTTTCACTACAGTAATACAGCAGTGCAAGCTTCTGCTAGTGGTGCCCTTTCACTACAGTACTACATCCGTGTGTGCTTCTGCCAGTGGTCCCCTTTCACTACAGTAATACAGCAGTACAAGCTTCTGCTAGTGGTGCCCTTTCACTACAGTACTACAGCAGTCTGGGCTTCTGCCAGTGGTGCCCTTTCACTAAGGCAATACAGCAGTGTGAGCTTCTGCCAGTGGTGCCCTTTCACTACCGTAATACAGCAGTGCAAGTTTCTGCCAGTGGTGCCCTTTCGCTACAGTAATACAGGAGTGTGAGCTTCTGTCAGTGGTACCCTTTCACTACAGTACTACAGCAGTGTGGCTTTTGCCAGCGGTGCCCTTTTATTAAGGTAATACAGCAGTGTGAGCGTCTGCCAGTGGTGCTCTTTCACTCCAGTAATACAGCGGTGTGAGCTTCTGACAATGGTGTCCTTTCACTACAGTAATACAGCAGTGTGAGCTTCTGCCAGCAGAGCTGTTTCACTGCAGTAATATAACAGTGTGAGCTTCCACCAGCAGTGCACTGTCAGTACATGACTACAGCCATGTGGGATTCTACCAGTGGCACCCTTTCACTACAGTAATACAGCAGTGTGAGCTTCTGCAAGTGGTGCCCTTTCACTACAGTAATACAGCAGTGTGAGGTTCTGCCAATGGTGCCCTTTCACTAAGGTAATACAGCAATATGAGCTTCTGCCAGTGGTGCCCTTTCACTACAGTACTATAGCAGAGTTCGCTTCTGCCAGTGGTACCCTTTCACTACAGTAATACAGCAGTGTGAGGTTCTGCCAATGGTGCCCATTCTCTACAGTAATACAGCAGTGTGAGCTTCTGCCAGTGGTGCCCTTTCACTACAGTAATACAGCAGTGTGAGGTTCTGCCAATGGTGCCCTTTCACTAAGGTAATACAGCAGTGTGAGCTTCTCCCAGTGGTGGCCTTTCACTACACTAATAAAGCAGTGCAGGTTTCTGCTAGTCGTGCCCTTTCACTACAGTACTACAGCAGTATGAGCCTCTGCCAGTGGTGCCCTTTCACTAAGGCAATACAGCAGTGTGAGCTTCTGCCAGTAGTGCCCTTTCACTACCTAATACAGCAGTGCGCGTTTCTGCCAGTGGTGCCCTTTTGTTACCGTACTACAGTGGTGTGAGCTTCTGCCAGTGGTGCCCTTTCACTACAGTAGTACAGCAGTGTGAGCTTCTGCCAGTAGTGCTGTTTCACTACAGTAATATAACAGTGTGAGGTTCCACCAGCAGTGCACTGTCAGTACAAGACTACAGCAGTGTGGGATTCTACCAGTGGCACCCTTTCACTACAGTAATACAGCAGTGTGAGCTTCTGCCAGTGGTGCCCTTTCACTACAGTAATACAGCAGTGTGAGGTTCTGCCAATGGTGCCCTTTCACTAAGGTAATACAGCAGTTTGAGCTTCTGCCAGTGGTGCCCTTTCACTACAGTACTATAGCAGAGTTCGCTTCTGCCAGTGGTGCACTTTCACTAAGGTAATACAACAGTGTGAGCTTCTGCCAGTGGTGGCCTTTCACTACAGTAATACAGCAGTGCACGTTTCTGCCAGTGGTGCCCTTTCCTTACCGTACTACAGTGGTGTGAGATTCTGCCAGTGGTGCCCTTTCACTACAGTAATACAGCAGTGTGAGCTTCTGCCAGCAGTGCTGTTTCACTGCAGCAATATAACAGTGTGAGCTTCCACCAGCAGTGCACTGTCAGTACATGACTACAGCAGTGTGGGAATCTTCCAGTGGTGCCCTTTCACTACAGTAATACTGCAGTTTGAGCATCTGCCAGTTGTGCCCTTTCACTACAGTAATACATCAGTGTGAGCTTCTGCCAATGGTGCCCTTTCACTACAGTAATACATCAGTGTGAGCTTCTGCCATGGGTGCCCTTTCACTATGGTAATACAGCAGTGTGAGCTTCTGCCAGTGGTGCCCTTTCACTATGGTAATACAGCAGTGTGAGCTTCTGCCAGTGGTGCCCTTTCACTACATAAATACAGCAGTGTGAGCTTCTGACAATGGTGCCCTTTCACTACAGTAATACAGCAGTGTGAGCTTCTGCCAGCAGTGCTGTTTCACTACAGTAATATAGCAGTGTGAGCTTCCACCTGCATTGCACTGTCAGTAGAAGATTACAGCAGTGTGGGATTCTTCTAGTGTTGCCCTTTCACTATAGTAATACAGCAGTGTGAGCTTCTTCCAATGGTGCTCTTTCACTAAAGTAATACAGCAGTTTGAGCTTCTTCCAGTGGTGTCTTTTCACTACAGTAATACAGCAGTGCAAGCTTCTGCTAGTGGTGCCCTTTCACTACAGTACTACATCCGTGTGTGCTTCTGCCAGTGGTCCCCTTTCAATAAGGCAATACAGCAGTGTGAGCTTCTGACAGTGGTGCCTTTCACTACCGTAATACAGCAGTGTGCGTTTCTGCCAGTGGTGCTCTTTCAGTAAAGTAATACAGCAGTTTGAGCTTCTTCCAGTGGTGTCCTTTCACTACAGTAATACAGCAGTGCAAGCTTCTGCTAGTGGTGCCCTTTCACCACAGTACTACATCAGTGTGTGCTTCTGCCAGTGGTCCCCTTTCACTACAGTAATACATCAGTACAAGCTTCTGCCAGTGGTGCCCTTTCACTACAGTAATAAAGCAGTGCAAGTTTCTGCCAGTGGTGCCCTTTTGCTACAGTACTACAGCAGTGTGAGCGTCTGCCAGTGGTGCCCTTTCACTACAGTAATACAGGAGTGCGAGCTTCTGCCAGTGGTACCCTTTCACTACAGTAATACATCAGTACAAGCTTCTGCCAGTGGTGCCCTTTCACTACAGTAATAAAGCTGTGCAAGTTTCTGCCAGTGGTGCCCTTTCGCTACAGTACTACAGCAGTGTGAGCGTCTGCCAGTGGTGCCCTTTCACTACAGTAATACAGGAGTGAGAGCTTCTGCCAGTGGTACCCTTTCACTACAGTACTACAGCAGTGTGAGCTTCTGCCAGCAGTGCCCTTTTATTAACGTAATACAGCAGTGTGAGCGTCTGCCAGTGGTGCTCTTTCACTCCAGTAATACAGCGGTGTGAGCTTCTGACAATGGTGTCCTTTCACTACAGTAATACAGCAGTGTGAGCTTCTGCCAGCAGTGCTGTTTCACTGCAGTAATATAACAGTGTGAGCTTCCACCAGCAGTGCACTGTCAGTACATGACTACAACCGTGTGGGATTCTACCAGTGGCACCCTTTCACTACAGTAATACAGCAGTGTGAGCTTCTGCCAGTGGTGCCCTTTCACTACAGTAATACAGCAGTGTGAGGTTCTGCCAATGGTGCCCTTTCACTAAGGTAATACAGCAGTTTGAGCTTCTGCCAGTGGTGCCCTTTCACTACAGTACTATAGCAGAGTTCGCTTCTGCCAGTGGTGCACTTTCACTAAGGTAATACAACAGTGTGAGCTTCTGCCAGTGGTGGCCTTTCACTACAGTAATAAAGCAGTGCAGGTTTCTGCCAGTGGTGCCCTTTCACTACAGTACGAAAGCAGTGTGAGCTTCTGCCAGTGGTGCCCTTTCACTACAGTAATACAGCAGTGTGAGCTTCTGCCAGCAGTGCTGTTTCACTGCAGCAATATAACAGTGTGAGCTTCCACTAGCAGTGCACTGTCAGTACATGACTACAGCAGTGTGGGATTCTTCCAGTGGTGCCCTTTCACTACAGTAATACTGCAGTTTGAGCATCTGCCAGTGGTGCCCTTTCACTACAGTAATACATCAGTGTGAGCTTCTGCCAATGGTGCCCTTTCACTACAGTAATACATCAGTGTGAGCTTCTGCCATTGGTGCCCTTTCACTATGGCAATACAGCAGTGTGAGCTTCTGCCAGTGGTGCCCTTTCACTATGGTAATACAGCAGTGTGAGCTTCTGACAATGGTGCCCTTTCACTACAGTAATACATCAGTGTGAGCTTCTGCCAATGGTGCCCTTTCACTACAGTAATACATCAGTGTGAGCTTCTGCCATTGGTGCCCTTTCACTATGGCAATACAGAAGTGTGAGCTTCTGCCAGTGTTGCCCTTTCACTACATTAATACAGCAGTGTGAGCTTCTGACAATGGTGCCCTTTCACTACAGTTATACAGCAGTGTGAGCTTCTGCCAGCAGTGCTGTTTCACTACAGTACTACAGCAGTCTGAGCTTCTGCCAGTGGTGCCCTTTCACTAAGGCAATACAGCAGTGTGAGCTTCTGCCAGTGGTGCCCTTTCACTACCGTAATACAGCAGTGCGAATTTCTGCCAGTGGTGCTCTTTCAGTAAAGTAATACAGCAGTTTGAGCTTCTTCCAGTGGTCCCCTTTCACTACAGTAATACAGCAGTGCAAGCTTCTGCTAGTGGTGCCCTTTCACTACAGTACTACATCAGTGTGAGCGTCTGCCAGTGGTGCCCTTTCACTACAGTAATACAGGAGTGCGAGCTTCTGCCAGTGGTATCCTTTCACTACAGTACTACAGCAGTGTGAGCTTCTCCCAGCGGTGCCCTTTTATTAAGGTAATACAGCAGTGTGAGCGTCTGCCAGTGGTGCTCTTTCACTCCAGTAATACAGCGGTGTGAGCTTCTGACAATGGTGTCCTTTCACTACAGTAATACAGCAGTGTGAGCTTCTGCCAGCAGTGCTGTTTCACTGCAGTAATATAACAGTGTGAGCTTCCACCAGCAGTGCACTGTCAGTACATGACTACAGCCGTGGGGGATTCTACCAGTGGCACCCTTTCACTACAGTAATACAGCAGTGTGAGCTTCTGCCAGTGGTGCCCTTTCACTACAGTAATACAGCAGTGTGACGTTCTGCCAATGGTGCCCTTTCACTAAGGTAATACAGCAGTGTGAGCGTCTGCCAGTGGTGCTCTTTCACTCCAGTAATACAGCGGTGTGAGCTTCTGACAATGGTGTCCTTTCACTACAGTAATACAGCAGTGTGAGCTTCTGCCAGCAGTGCTGTTTCACTGCAGTAATATAACAGTGTGAGCTTCCACCAGCAGTGCACTGTCAGTACATGACTACAGCCGTGGGGGATTCTACCAGTGGCACCCTTTCACTACAGTAATACAGCAGTGTGAGCTTCTGCCAGTGGTGCCCTTTCACTACAGTAATACAGCAGTGTGACGTTCTGCCAATGGTGCCCTTTCACTAAGGTAATACAGCAGTTTGAGCTTCTGCCAGTGATGCCCTTTCACTACAGTACTATAGCAGAGTTTGCTTCTGCCAGTGGTGCACTTTCACTAAGGTAATACAACAGTGTGGGCTTCTGCCAGTGGTGGCCTTTCACTACAGTAATAAAGCAGTGTGAGCTTCTGCCAGTGGTGCCCTTTCACTACAGTAATACAGCAGTGTGAGCTTCTGCCAGCAGTGCTGTTTCACTGCAGCAATATAACAGTGTGAGCTTCCACCAGCAGTGCACTGTCAGTACATGACTACAGCAGTGTGGGATTCTTCCAGTGGGGCCCTTTCACTACATTAATACTGCAGTTTGAGCATCTGCCAGTGGTGCCCTTTCACTACAGTAATACATCAGTGTGCGCTTCTGCCAATGGTGCCCTTTCACTACAGTAATACATCAGTATGAGCTTCTGCCATTGGTGCCCTTTCACTATGGTAATACAGCGGTGTGGGCTTCTGCCAGTGGTGCCCTTTCACTATGGTAATACAGCAGTGTGAGCTTCTGCCAGTGGTGCCCTTTCACTACATAAATACAGCAGTGTGAGCTTCTGACAATGGTGCCCTTTCACTACAGTAATACAGCAGTGTGAGCTTCTGCCTGGCTGTGCTGTTTCACTACAGTAATATAGCAGTGTGAGCTTTCACCTGCATTGCACTGTCAGTAGAAGATTACAGCAGTGTGGGATTCTTCTAGTGGTGCCCTTTCACTATAGTAATACAGCAGTGTGAGCTTCTTCCAATGGTGCTCTTTCACTAAAGTAATACAGCAGTTTGAGCTTCTTCCAGTGGTGTCTTTTCACTACAGTAATACAGCAGTGCAAGCTTCTGCTAGTGGTGCCCTTTCACTACAGTACTACATCCGTGTGTGCTTCTGCCAGTGGTCCCCTTTCACTACAGTAAAACAGCAGTACAAGCTTCTGCTAGTGGTGCCCTTTCACTACAGTACTACAAGTCTGAGCTTCTGCCAGTGGTGCCCTTTCACTAAGGCAATACAGCAGTGTGAGCTTCTGCCAGTGGTGCCCTTTCACTACCGTAATACAGCAGTGCGATTTTCTGCCAGTGGTGCTCTTTCAGTAAAGTAATACAGCAGTTTGAGATTCTTCCAGTGGTGTCCTTTCACTACAGTAATACAGCAGTGCAAGCTTCTGCTAGTGGTGCCCTTTCACTACAGTACTACATCAGTGTGTGCTTCTGCCAGTGGTCCCCTTTCACTACAGTAATACAGCAGTACAAGCTTCTGCCAGTGGTGCCCTTTCACTACAGTAATAAAGCAGTGCAAGTTTCTGCCAGTGGTGCCCTTTCGCTACAGTACTACAGCAGTGTGAGCGTCTGCCAGTGGTGCCCTTTCACTACAGTAATACAGCAGTGTGAGCTTCTGCCAGCGGTGCCTTTTTATTAAGGTAATACAGCAGTGTGAACGTCTGCCAGTGGTGCTCTTTCACTCCAGTAATACAGCGGTGTGAGCTTCTGACAATGGTGTCCTTTCACTACAGTAATACAGCAGTGTGAGCTTCTGCCAGCAGTGCTGTTTCACTGCAGTAATATAACAGTGTGAGATTCCACCAGCAGTGCACTGTCAGTACATGACTACAGCCGTGTGGGATTCTACCAGTGGCACCCTTTCACTACAGTAATACAGCAGTGTGAGCTTCTGCCAGTGGTGCCCTTTCACTACAGTAATACAGCAGTGTGAGGTTCTGCCAATGGTGCCCTTTCACTAAGGTAATACAGCAGTTTGAGCTTCTGCCAGTGGTGCCCTTTCACTACAGTAATATAGCAGAGTTCGCTTCTGCCAGTGGTGCACTTTCATTAAGGTAATACAACAGTGTGAGCTTCTGCCAGTGGTGCCCTTTCACTACAGTAATACAGCAGTGTGAGCTTCTGCCAGCAGTGCTGTTTCACTACAGCAATATAACAGTGTGAGCTTCCACCAGCAGTACACTGTCAGTACATGACTACAGCAGTGTGGGATTCTTCCAGTGGTGCCCTTTCACTACAGTAATACATCAGTGTGAGCTTCTGCCAATGGTGCCCTTTCACTCTAGTAATACATCAGTGTGAGCTTCTGCCATTGGCGCCCTTTCACTATGGTAATACAGCAGTGTGAGCTTCTGCCAGTGGTGCCCTTTCACTATGGTAATACAGCAGTGAGAGCATCTGCCAGTGGTGCCCTTTCACTACATTAATACAGCAGTGTGAGCTTCTGACAATGGTGCCCTTTCACTACAGTAATACAGCAGTGTGAGCTTCTGCCAGCAGTGCTGTTTCACTACAGTAATATAGCAGTGTGAGCTTCTACCTGCATTGCACTGTCAGTAGAAGATTACAGCAGTGTGGGATTCTTCTAGTGGTGCCCTTTCACTATAGTAATACAGCAGTGTGAGCTTCTTCCAATGGTGCTCTTTCACTAAAGTAATACAGCAGTTTGAGCTTCTTCCAGTGGTGTCTTTTCACTACAGTAATACAGCAGTGCAAGCTTCTGCTAGTGGTACCCTTTCACTACAGTACTACATCCGTGTGTGCTTCTGCCAGTGGTCCCCTTTCACTACAGTAACACAGCAGTACAAGCTTATGCTAGTGGTGCCCTTTCACTACATTACTACAGCAGTCTGAGCTTCTGCCAGTGGTGCCCTTTCACTAAGGCAATACAGCAGTGTGAGCTTCTGCCAGTGGTGCCCTTTCACTACCGTAATACAGCAGTGCAAGTTTCTGCCAGTGGTGCTCTTTCAGTAAAGTAATACAGCAGTTTGAGCTTCTTCCAGTGGTGTCCTTTCACTACAGTAATACAGCAGTGCAAGCTTCTGCTAGTGGTGTCCTTTCACTACAGTACTACATCAGTGTGTGCTTCTGCCAGTGGTCCCCTTTCACTACAGTAATACAGCAGTATAAGCTTCTGCCAGTGGTGCCCTTTCACTACAGTAATAAAGCAGTGCAAGTTTCTGCCAGTGGTGCCCTTTCGCTACAGTACTACAGCAGTGTGAGCGTCTGCCAGTGGTGCCCTTTCACTACAGTAATACAGGAGTGCGAGCTTCTGCCAGTGGTACCCTTTCACTACAGTACTACAGCAGTGTGAGCTTCTGCCAGCGGTGCCCTTTTATTAAGGTAATACAGCAGTGTGAGCGTCTGCCAGTGGTGCTCTTTCACTCCAGTAATACAGCGGTGTGAGCTTCTGACAATGGTGTCCTTTAACTACAGTAATACAGTAGTTTGAGTTTCTGCCAGCAGTGCTGTTTCACTGCAGTAATATAACAGTGTGAGCTTCCACCAGCAGTGCACTGTCAGTACATGACTACAGCCGTGTGGGATTCTTCCAGTGGTGCCCTTTCACTACAGTAATACTGCAGTTTGAGCATCTGCAGTGGTGCCCTTTCACTAGAGTAATACATCAGTGTGAGCTTCTGCCAGTGGTGCCCTTTCACTATGGTAATACAGCAGTGTGAGCTTCTGCCAGTGGTGCCCTTTCACTACGGTAATACAGCAGTGTGAGCTTCTGCCAGTGGTGCCCTTTCACTACAGTAATACAGCAGTGTGTGCTTCTGCCAGCAGTGCTGTTTCACTACAGTAATAAAACAGTGCGGGCTTCCACCAGCAGTGCACTGTCAGTACAAGACTACAGCAGTGTTGGATTCTTCCAGCGGTGCCCTTTCAGTACAGTAATACTGCAGTGTGAGCTTCTGCCAGTGGTGCCCTTTCACTATGGTAATACAGCTGTGTGAGCTTCTGCCAGTGGTGTCCTTTCACTATAGTAATACAGCAGTGTGAGCTTCTGCCAATGGTGCCCTTTCACTACAGTAATACAGCAGTGTGAGCTTCTGACAATGTTCCCTTTCACTACAGTAATACAGCAGTGTGAGCTTCTGCCAGCAGTGCTGTTTCACTACAGTAATATAGCAGTGTGAGCTTCCACCTGCATTGCTGTTTCACTACAGTACTACAGCAGTGTGGGCTTCTGCCAATGGTGCCCTTTCACTACAGTAATACAGCAGTGTGAGCTTCTGCCAGCAGAGCTGTTTCACTACAGTAATATAACAGTGCAAGCTTCCACCAGCAGTGCACTGTCAGTACATGACTATAGCAGTGTGGGATTCTTCCAGTGGCGCCTTTGCACTACAGTAATAAAGCAGTTTGAGCTTCTGCCAGGGGTGCCCTTTCACTACAGTACTACAGCAGGGTGAGCTTCTGCCAGTGGTGCACTTTCACTAAGGTAATACAGCATTGTGAGCTTCTGCCAGTGGTGCCCTTTCACTACAGTAATAAAGCAGTGCGAGTTTCTGCCAATGGTGCCATTTCGCTACAGTACTACAGCAGTGTGGGCTTCTGCCAATGGTGCCCTTTCACTACAGTAATACAGCAGTGTGAGCTTCTGCCAGCAGAGCTGTTTCACTACAGTAATATAACAGTGCAAGCTTCCACCAGCAGTGCACTGTCAGTACATGACTATAGCAGTGTGGGATTCTTCCAGTGGCGCCCTTTCACTACAGTAATACAGGAGTGCAAGCTTCTGCCAGTGGTACCCTTTCACTACAGTACTACAGCAGTGTGAGCTTCTGCCAGTGGTGCCCTTTTACTAAGGTAATACAGCAGTGTGAGTGTCTGCCAGTGGTGCCCTTTCACTACAGTACTACAGCAGTGTGAGCTTCTGCCAGTGGTGCCCTTTCACTAAGGTAATACAGCAGTCTGAGCTTCTGCCAGTGGTGCCCTTTCACTCCAGTAATACAGCAGTGTGAGCTTCTGACAATGGTGCCCTTTCACTACAGTAATACAGCAGTGTGAGCTTCTGCTGCCAGCAGTGCTGTTTCACTCCAGTAATATAACAGTGTGAGCTTCCACCAGCAGTGCACTGTCAGTACATGAATACAGCAGTGTGGGATTCTTCCAGTGGTGCCCTTTCAGTACAGTAATGCTGCAGTTTGAGCATCTGCCAGTGCTGCCCTTTCACTACAGTAATACATCAGTGTGAGCTTCTGCCAGTGCTGCCCTTTCACTACAGTAATACATCAGTGTGAGCTTCTGCCAGTGGTGCCCTTTCACTATGGTAATACAGCAGTGTGAGCTTCTGCCAGTGGTGCCCTTTCACTATGGTAATACAGCAGTGTGTGCTTCTGCCAGGGGTGCCCTTTCACTACAGTAATACAGCAGTGTGAGCTTCTGACAATGGTGCCCTTTCACTACAGTAATACAGCAGTGTGAGCTTCTGCCAGCAGTGCTGTTTCACTACAGTAATATAGCAGTGTGAGCTTCCACCTGCATTTTTTCAGCGGAGCGTGGGAGAGCAGTCGTCGGTAGCCCTGAGGGAACTGCAGGCCAAGTGAAGCCCTGCCTGGCCCTGCGGGCCTCCGTGAGTGGATTGTGTGCAATGTTGTAATTTTTGCTGTTCGCGCCCTGAGCGCGTTGTTGTGCTTGCTCCCCCTCCCACTTCCTGGTCCTCCTCTGCCTTCCCGCCTCCCTGACCGCCCACCCCCCCTCTGATTGGCTGCCTGGCTGGTTCCCTCCTAGCCTACTTGGTTGCTGCTCCCCCCGCTCGCTTCTTTTTTCAGCGGAGCGTGGGAGAGCAGTCGCCGGTAGCCCTGAGGGAACTGCAGGCCAAGTGAAGCCCTGCCTGGCCCTGCGGGCTTCCGTGAGTGGATTGTGTGCAATTTTGTAATTTTTGCTGTTCGCGCCCTGAGCGCGTTGTTGTGCTTGCTCCCCCTCCCACTTCCTGGTTCTCCTCTGCCTTCCCGCCTCCCTGCCCGCCCACCTCCCCCTCTGATTGGCTGACTGGCTGGTTCCCTCCTGGCCTACTCGGCGTTTGTCCCTCCCCATCTCGCTTCTTTTTTCAGCGGAGCGTGGGAGAGCAGTCGCCGGTAGCCCTGAGGGAACTGCAGGCCAAATGCAGCCCTGCCTGGCCCTGCGGGCCTCCGTGAGTGGATTGTGTGCAATTTTGTAATTTTTGCTGTTCGCGCCCTGAGCGCGTTGTTGTGCTTGCTCCCCCTCCCACTTCCTGGTCCTCCTCTGCCTTCCCGTCTCCCTGCCCACCCACCCTCCCTCACCTTCCTCTCCTCCCTCTGCCTATAACCACCCCTTCCTGGGCAGCCCCCCTGCCCGGCAGCCCCCCTCGGCTAAGGGCCCCTTAGGCAAAGGGTGGCTCCTGCGGTTGCGGCTCCCTGTGTGTCTGCAGGTGTCCGCAGGGGACGCAAGGCGCAAGTTTCAATTTGCTATCTCCACCTTCTCCCGGCCCACCCCACCCACACCTGGTCACTGCATTCTCATGGTGTCTTCACCTCACTGTGTTCCACAGTTGTGGTAAACTAGTGTTTTTCTCCCCTCACATGATTCTCAAATTTAGGTGGCACCTCCACTGTGTATCTAATACGCATTACTGTTGTTGTTCTGAAATGTGGTAAACTAGGGTTTTTTCTCCCCTCGCAGGATTCTCAAATTTAGGTGGCACCTCCACTGTGTATCTAATACGCATTA
Organism: Ambystoma mexicanum; assembly: GCF_040938575.1. NCBI lineage: Eukaryota > Metazoa > Chordata > Amphibia > Caudata > Ambystomatidae > Ambystoma > Ambystoma mexicanum. The sequence continues at coordinate 1,662,695,586 of NC_090937.1, read as the reverse complement.
CTGTTGTTGTTCTGAAATGTGGTAAACTAGGGTTTTTTCTCCCCTCGCAGGATTCTCGAATTTAGGTGGCACCTCCACTGTGTATCTAATATGCATTACTGTTGTTGTTCTGAAATGTGGTAAACTAGGGTTTTTTCTCCCCTCGCAGGATTCTCAAATTTAGGTGGCACCTCCACTGTGTATCTAATACGCATTACTGTTGTTGTTCTGAAATGTGGTAAAACAGGGTTTTTCTCCCCTCGCAGGATTCTGAAACTTAGGTGGCCTCTCCACTGTGTACCTAATACGCATTACTGTTGTTGTTCTGAACTGTGGTAAACTTGTGCCTGCCGCTCACTTCCTGTCTGCGTGCTCTCGTATCGTCTGTCTCCCCCCCACTCCCTTCTACTCCATGGTGCTCTCTATCTCGATTATCTTCTCTAACTGCTTCTCTATTGATTATCCTGCTCTCCTCACTAAATCTGGTAGGAAAAAGTTTAAAGAGGACATCCTGGTCTCCAACCCAGGCCTCCCTATCGCTGACACCTACACAAGTGCCTGCTCCAAGGAAACTCTCACTGACATCCTCTTTTTCGTGCCTTCGCCTGACCTATGGACCCTTCATATGGTCTCTGTGCTCTCTCCTTTCTCCTCTTCTCCCATTAATGGTGGCACCCGTTGGGATGTCCTCTTGGCCCCCTTCTGCTCCTCTAAGGCCATCATTAATGTCTACACTAATGGGACCGTCTTGGTCCAAGGCCTTCAGGCCAACCTTCACCTCTTTGATAGATGCTTCCCACGCCTCATCAGCTTCCTTTCCTCTCCTGCTGTCCCCCCTCCTCTGTCCTCGGCTACCTTGCCTCTACCCTCCCTCCCTGCCCCCTCTCGTGCTCCTTCTTCACCTCCTTCTTCTACACCTCTGTAGGGCGTACCTCTGATCTGTACAACTCCCCGGAAGTCCTTCAAGGATGGCAACCTTCTCCACATTGCCACTCTTAACTCTCGCTCTGCCATCAAGCATTCCTATGATATCTGTCGCCTTCTTGAGGAACTGGACCTTGACGTCCTCGGTCTCACTGAGACATGGTTCACGGCCAGCTCTGTCACCAGCTTTGACACACTCCTACTTGACGGTTACAAGATCCTCTCCGTGCCCAGGCCCAACCGTGCAGGGGGGGGTGTTGCCCTTATCTTCCCTGAGTAGATTCCTGCCACTGTCACTCCTACGCAGACCTACTCCTCTTTTGAATGTCTTGTCTGCCGACTCTCTCTCTCTCCCAGCCATTCCCTTACCGTGGCTACTATCTATCGGCCACCTGGTCAAATTTCCTCCTTCCTCTCTGAGTGGGCTGACCTCTCCTCCTCACTCCTGTCCTCAACCACTCAACTCCTCTTTCTTGGTGACTTCAACATCCACCTGGATGCCTCCTGTCTCCCCACTGGACTCTTTCGTGACCTCTGCGACTCTCTCTCACTCTCTATTCTCCCGTATGGGCCTACTCATTCTGCAGGGCACACTCTTGATGCTCTGATCTCTTCTGACCTTCCCCTCTCCGTCCCTCTCTCCACTCCACTCTCCTGGAGTGATCACTTTCTCCTATCCTCCCACCTCACCCTCCCTCCCCCACAGGCAAAGCCACCCTCATCACTGCCACCCACCTTCTCGGTCATCCGACCCATGAAGCGCGTGTCAGTTGAGGCTTTCGCTGCCACCTTCCCGCCTCCCCCCTCCCCCTTCGGCTGACTCCCACCCTGACACAGCCCTCTCCTTGCTCCACTCTGCTATTTCTGATACTCTTGATATCCTTGCCCCTGTCATGAGAATCCGCCTGAAGCCCAAAGCCAAATGCAACTCCTGGTATGACTCGGATCTCGTCACCCTAAAACGCAAGTGCAGGGTGGCAGAGAGGAAATGGCGTGCTTCATGTTCATCCTCTGACAAACTGGCCTGCCGCCTGCTCCAAAGGCAATACCGTCTCTCCGTTCTCACCAAGAAGAGAGCCCTTATCCAAGCCCGCATCTCTGCAGCATCTAACAACTCGGCTGAACTCTTTAAAATCTGCAAGGAGCTTGCCAACCCTGCTGCAGTCTCTACCTCTCCTGTCCCCTCCCAAACCCTCTGCACTGCACTGGCCTCTCACTTCATCTCTAAAACTCAGGACATCCTGTCCTCACTCTCCTCCTATCACCCCCCCCCCCTCTCTTCCCGGCTCTTCCTCTGGCCCTTCTGCAGCCACCCCTCCTCCCTCCTTCTCTGCCTTTCCCCTTTTTTCTGCTGACGAGGTTTCCAGACAAGTCCGATCTATGAAAGTCTCGTATAAACAGGTTCACCCCTGTTCCTCCAAAACTATCAAGGACCACATCGACTCCCTGGCTCCTGCCCTGGCTGACTTTTGCAACCACTCCTTCGCCTCTGGAGTCTTCCCATCCCCCCTCAAGCACTCCCTTGTGCACCCTCTTCTTAAGAAACCCTCTTCCGACCCTTCCTGCCCAGCTAACTATCGCCCAATCTCCATCACTCCCTTCCTGGGCAAGCTCCTGGAGAAACTGGCCATCTCCCAGCTTAACCTCCATGCTGAATCTGTTGGTAGTCTTCATGACCATCAATATGGCTTCAGAGATGCCAGAAGCACGGAAACTGCTCTCCTGAACATCTGTAAGGACCTGCTCTTGAACCACGACTCCAACACTCCGTATGTTCTCATTCTGCTCGATCTCTCTTCTGCCTTTGACACTGTCAACCATGCCATCCTGCTCAACCGTCTCCGTGATAACCTGGGTATCACTGGTCAGGCTCTGGTGTGGCTGAACTCTTTCCTTTCCAATCGACCCTCCCAGGTCCAACTTGGGTCCTTCCTCTCTGACATCTTTTTCTCCCCCTGTGGTGTTCCCCAGGGATCTAATCTCTCTCCCTGGCTGTTCAACCAGTATCTGGCACTCCTTGCCCACCGCATCGCCGCTCTCTGCCCCAACTTTCAGTGCTATGCGGACGATACCCAGCTCATTTTCAGGCTACCCTCGGCCTCCTCCTCTCCTTCCCTCATCTGTGACTGTCTGTCTACTATCCAGGAATGGTGTGCCGCCAATGACCTCTGCGTTAATGCCAGTAAGACTGAGATTCTACTCATCGGCACACCCACTCCCTCCTTCCCTGCAGCTCTCTGGCCAGCCTCTCTTGGCCCTCTTCCTGCACCTACCTGCAAGTCAAAAAACCTCGGGGTCATCTTCGACTCCACACTCTCCTTCTCTCCTCATATATCTGATGTCTCTAAGAACTCACACTACTAGCTGCACCTCCTCAGAGGTATTCTTCCCTTCCTCTCCTTCCCCCAGAAGCTCACTGTCTCCCGAGCCCTGGTTCTCTCGAAGCTGGACTACTGTAACAGCCTCTATCTTAATCTGCCTGCCTCCACTCTCCGCCCTCTGCAACTCATCCAGAACAGAACTGCGAGACTTGTCTTTGGCCTCAAGCCCAGGGACCGTATCTCTCCAGGACTGAAATCTCTACACTGGCTCCCAGTGACTGCAAGGATTAAGTTCAAAACCCTCTGCATTGTCCACAAGGCCTTCTGGGGCCTGGAGCCTAAATACCTTCAACTCTCTCTTCCTAAATATCTTCCTTCCCGAGCCCTTCACTCATCCGTCTCCAACTCCCTAGGGTCAGCCGCTTCTCGAAGCAACGAGCTGGGGGTAGATCTCTCTCCGCGGCAGAGGCCTCCCTCTGGAACAGCCTTCCTGCCTCCCTGAAACTTGAGGAGAACCATCTCCGGTTCCAGAAGCACCTCAAAACCTTCCTCTTTGCTTCTGCTTTCTCTCTCCCTCTCCCCTGCTAAATTCTTCACTGAAACTGCACTGAATCTGCAACTGGGCCACTCTCACTGACCTCGGTCCTGGGCCCAGCCACTCTCCACTTGCACTGCCTCCCTGGCAACCCCTGCACTGTGGGACTGTCTCTGTATCCCTACAGCCCCCCTTCCCAGCACTTGTCTGCACTTACCTTGCACTTGCCACCATCTGGCCCTATTTATTTATTTTTATTCTACTTACTTTGTACTGCACTTCCCCCCTCCCCTTCCCCTTGCACCTTTTCCCTTCCCCCTACCCCTGCACTTGCGTGGTCTGAATGACACCTGGCCTAGTAGGATCGTTGTCTGTCTTCCCCTTGTTCCCCCCTCCCTGCCTCGTCGCGCCTTGAAACACTTGTGTATAGGCGCTTTACAAATGCCATATCATATCATATCATTGCACTGTCAGTACAAGATTACAGCAGTGTGGGATTCTTCTAGTGGTGCCCTTTCACTACAGTAATACAGCAGTGTGGGCTTCTTCCAATGGTGCTCTTTCACTAAAGTAATACAGCAGTTTGAGCTTCTTCCAGTGGTGTCTTTTCACTACAGTAATACAGCAGTGCAAGCTTCTGCTAGTGGTGCCCTTTCACTACAGTACTACATCCGTGTGTGCTTCTGCCAGTGGCCCCCTTTCACTACAGTAATACAGCAGTGCAAGCTTCTGCTAGTGGTGCCCTTTCACTACAGTACTACATCAGTGTGTGCTTCTGCCAGTGGTCCCCTTTCACTACAGTGATACAGCAGTACAAGCTTCTGCCAGTGGTGCCCTTTCACTACAGTAATAAAGCAGTGCAAGTTTCTGCCAGTGGTGCCCATTTCGCTACAGTACTACAGCAGTGTGAGCTCCTGCCAGTGGTGCCCTTTCACTACAGTAATACAGAAGTGTAAGCTTCTGCCACATGTGCTGTTTCACTACAGTAATATAGCAGTGCGGGCTTCCACCAGCAGTGCACTGTCAGTACAAGACTACAGCAGTGTGGGATTCTTCCAGTGGCGCCCTTTCACTACAGTAATACAGGAGTGTGAGCTTCTGCCGGTGGTGCCCTTTCACTACGGTAATACAGCAGTGTGAGCTTCTGCCAGTGGTGCCCTTTCACTACAGTAATACAGCAGTGTGAGTTTCTTCCAGTGGTGCCATTTCACTACAGTAATACAGCAGTGTGAGCTTCTGCCAATGGTGCTCTTTCACTAACGTAATACAGCAGTTTGAGCTTCTTCCAGTGGTGTGCTTTCACTACAGTAATACAGCAGTGCAAGCTTCTGCTAGTGGTGCCCTTTCACTACAGTACTACATCAGTGTGTGCTTCTGCCAGTGGTCCCCTTTCACTAAGGCAATACAGCAGTGTGAGCTTCTGCCAGTGGTGCCCTTTCACTACTGTAATACAGAAGTGCGAGTTTCTGCCAGTGGTGCCCTTTCGCTACAGTACTACAGCAGTGTGAGCTTCTGCCAGTGGTGCCCTTTCACTACAGTAATACAGCAGTGTGAGCTTCTGCCAGCAGTGCTGTTTCACTACAGTAATATAACAGTGTGAGGTTCCACCAGCAGTGCCTTGTCAGTACAAGACTACAGCAGTGTGGGATTCTACCAGTGGCCCCTTTCACTACAGTAATACAGCGTGTGAGCTTCTGCCAGTGGTGCCCTTTCACTACAGTAATACAGCAGTGTGAGCTTCTGCCGATGGTGCCCTTTCACTAAGGTAATACAGCAGTTTGAACTTCTGCCAATGGTGCCCTTTCACTACAGTACTACGGCAGCGTTTGCTTCTGCCAGTGGTGCCCTTTCACTACAGTAATACAGCAGTGCGAGTTTCTGCCAGTGGTGCCCTTTCGCTACAATACTACAGCAGTGCGAGCTTCTGCCAGTGGTACCCTTTTGCTACAGTACTACAGCAGTGTGAGCTTCTGCCAGTGGTGCCCTTTCACTCCAGTAATACAGCAGTGTGACAATGGTGCCCTTTCACTACAGTAATACAGCAGTGTGAGCTTCTGCCAGCAGTGATGTTTCATTACAGTAATATAACAGTGTGAGCTTCCACCAGCAGTGCACTGTCAGTACAAGACTACATCAGTGTGGGATTCTTCCAGTGGTGCCTTTTCACTACAGTAATACTGCCTTGTGAGCGTCTACCAGTGGTGCCCTTTCTCTACAGTAATAGCGCAGTGTGAGCTTCTACCAGTGGTGCCCTTTCACTACAGTAATACTGCAGTTTGAGCGTCTCCAGTTGTGCCCTTTCTCTACAGTAATATTGCAGTGTGAGCGTCTGCCAGTGGTGCCCTTTCACTACAGTAATACTGCAGTTTGAGCATCTGCCAGTTGTGCCCTTTCACTACAGTAATACTGCAGTGTGAGCTTCTGCCAATGGGGCCCTTTCACTACAGTAATAAAGCAGTGTGAGCGTCTGCCAGTGGTGCCCTTTCACTACAGTAATACTGCAGTTTGAGCATCTGCCAGTTGTGCTCTTTCTCTACAGTAATACTGAAGTTTGAGCGTCTGCCAGTGGTGCCCTTTCACTAAGGTATAGAGCAGTGTGAGCTTCTGCTAGTGGTGCCCTTTCTCTACAGTAATACAGCAGTCCAAGCTGCTGCTAGTGGTGCCCTTTCACTACAGTACTACAGCAGTGTGAGGTGCTGCCAGTGGTGACCTTTCCCTAAGTTAATACAGCAGTGTGAGCTTCTGGCAGTGATGCCCTTTCACTACAGTAAGACAGCAGCGTGAGCTTCTGCCAGTGGTGCCCGTATACTACAGTAATATAACAGTGTGAGCTTCCACCAGCAGTGTAATGTCAGTACAAGACTATGCAGTATGGGATTCTTCCAGTGCTGCCCTTTTACTACAGTAATATAGCAGTATGAGCTTCTGCCATTGGTACCCTTTCACTACAGTAATACAGCAGTGTGAGCATATGCCAATGGTGCCCTTTCACTAAGGTAATACAGTAGTGCGAGCTTCTGCCAGTGGTGCCCTTTCACTACAGTACTATAGCAGTGTGAGCTTCTGCCAGTGGTGCCCTTTCACAACAATACTGCAGCAGTGTGAGCTTCTGCCAGTGGTGTCCTTTCACTACAGTAATACAGCAGTGCGAGCTTCTGCCAGTGGTGCCCTTTCACTACAGTACTACAGCAGTGTGAGCTTCTGCCAGTGATGCCCTTTCACAACAGTACTGCAGCAGTGCGAGCTTCTGCCAGTGGTGCCCTCTCACTACAGTACTACAGCAGTGTGAGCTTCTGCCAGTGGTGCCCTTTCACAACAGTACTGCAGCAGTGTGAGCTTCTGTCAGTGGTGCCCTTTCACTACAGTATTACAGCAGTGTGAGCTTCTGCCAGTGGTTCCCTTTCCCTACAGTACTACAGCAGTGTGAGCTTCTGCCAGTGGTGCCCTTTCACTAGAGTAATACAGCAGTGCAAGCTTCTGCTAGTGGTGCCCTTTCACTACAGTACTACAGCAGTGTGAGCTTCTGCCAGTGGTGCCCTTTTGATACAGTAATACAGCAGTGTGACAATGGTGCCCTTTCACTACAGTAATACAGCAGTGTGAGCTTCTGCCAGCAGTGATGTTTCATTACAGTAATATAACAGTGTGAGCTTCCACCAGCAGTGCACTGTCAGTACAAGACTACATCAGTGTGGGATTCTTCCAGTGGTGCCTTTTCACTACAGTAATACAGCAGTGTGAGCTTCTGGCAGTGATGCCCTTTCACTACAGTAAGACAGCAGCGTGAGCTTCTGCCAGTGGTGCCCGTATACTACAGTAATATAACAGTGTGAGCTTCCACCAGCAGTGTAATGTCAGTACAAGACTATGCAGTATGGGATTCTTCCAGTGCTGCCCTTTTACTACAGTAATATAGCAGTATGAGCTTCTGCCATTGGTACCCTTTCACTACAGTAATACAGCAGTGTGAGCATATGCCAATGGTGCCCTTTCACTAAGGTAATACAGTAGTGCGAGCTTCTGCCAGTGGTGCCCTTTCACTACAGTACTATAGCAGTGTGAGCTTCTGCCAGTGGTGCCCTTTCACAACAGTACTGCAGCAGTGTGAGCTTCTGCCAGTGGTGTCCTTTCACTACAGTAATACAGCAGTGCGAGCTTCTGCCAGTGGTGCCCTTTCACTACAGTACTACAGCAGTGTGAGCTTCTGCCAGTGGTGCCCTTTCACAACAGTACTGCAGCAGTGCGAGCTTCTGCCAGTGGTGCCCTCTCACTACAGTACTACAGCAGTGTGAGCTTCTGCCAGTGGTGCCCTTTCACAACAGTACTGCAGCAGTGTGAGCTTCTGTCAGTGGTGCCCTTCACTACAGTATTACAGCAGTGTGAGCTTCTGCCAGTGGTTCCCTTTCCCTACAGTACTACAGCAGTGTGAGCTTCTGCCAGTGGTGCCCTTTCACTAGAGTAATACAGCAGTGCAAGCTTCTGCTAGTGGTGCCCTTTCAATACAGTACTACAGCAGTGTGAGCTTCTGCCAGTGGTGCCCTTTTGCTACAGTAATACAGCAGTGTGACAATGGTGCCCTTTCACTACAGTAATACAGCAGTGTGAGCTTCTGCCAGCAGTGATGTTTCATTACAGTAATATAACAGTGTGAGCTTCCACCAGCAGTGCACTGTCAGTACAAGACTACATCAGTGTGGGATTCTTCCAGTGGTGCCTTTTCACTACAGTAATACAGCATTGTGAGCTTCTGCCAGTGGTGCCCTTTCACTACAGTAATACTGCCGTGTGAGCGTCCGCCAGTGGTGCCCTTTCTCTACAGTAATAGAGCAGTGTGAGCTTCTACCAGTGGTGCCCTTTCACTACAGTAATACTGCAGTGTGAGCGTCTACCAGTGGTGCCCTTTCACTACAGTAATACTGCAGTTTCAGCGTCTGCCAGTTGTGCCCTTTCTCTCCAGTAATATTGCAGTGTGAGCATCTGCCAGTGGTGCCCTTTCACTACAGTAATACTGCAGTTTGAGCATCTGCCAGTTGCGCTCTTTCTCTACAGTAATACTGCAGTTTGAGCGTCTGCCAGTGGTGCCTTTTCACCAAGGTAATACAGCAGTGTGAGCTTCTGCCAGTCGTGCCCTTTCTCTACAGTAATACAGCAGTCCAAGCTGCTGCTAGTGGTGCCCTTTCACTACAGTACTACAGCAGTGTGAGGTGCTGCCAGTGGTGACCTTTCCCTAAGTTAATACAGCAGTGTGAGCTTCTGGCAGTGAAGCCCTTTCACTACAGTCAGACAGAAGCGTGAGCTTCTGCCAGTGGTGCCCGTATACTACAGTAATATAACAGTGTGAACTTCCACCAGCAGTGTAATGTCAGTACAAGACTACGCAGCGTGGGATTCTTCCAGTGCTGCCCTTTCACTACAGTAATATAGCAGTATGAGCTTCTGCCATTGGTACCCTTTCACTACAGTAATACAGCAGTGTGAGCATATGCCAATGGTGCCCTTTCACTAACGTAATACAGTATTGCGAGCTTCTGCCAGTTGTGCCCTTTCACTACAGTACTACAGCAGTGTGAGCTTCTGCCAGCGGTGCCCTTTCGCTACAGTAATACAGCAGTGTGAGCATATGCCAATGGTGCCCTTTCACTACAGTACTACAGCAGTGTGAACTTCTGCCAGTGGTGCCCTTTCACAACTGTACTGCAGCAGTGCGAGCTTCTGCCAGTGGTGCCCTTTCACTACAGTACTACAGCAGTGTGAGCTTCTGCCAGTGGTGCCCTTTCACAACAGTACTGCAGCAGTGTGAGCTTCTGTCAGTGGTGCCCTTTCACTACAGTATGACAGCAGTGTGAGCTTCTGCCAGTGGTGCCCTTTCCCTACAGTACTACAGCAGTGTGAGCTTCTGTCAGTGGTGCCCTTTCACTAAGGTAATACAGCAGTCAGAGATTCTTCCAGTGGTGCCCTTTCACTAGAGTAATACAGCAGTGAAAGTTTCTGCTAGTTGTGCCCTTTCACTACAGTACTACATCATTGTGTGCATCTGCCAGTGGTGCCCTTTCACTACAGTAATGCAGCAGTGCAAGCTTCTGCTAGTGGTGCCCTTTCACTACAGTACCACATCAGTGTGAGCTTCTGCCAGTGGTGCCCTTTCACTAGGGTAATACAGCAGTGCGAGCTTCTTCCAGTGGTGCCCTTTCACTACAGTAATACAGCATTGTGAGCTTCCTACAATGGTGCCCTTTCACTAAGGTAATACAGCAGTGTGACCTTCTGCCAGTGGTGCCCTTTCACTACAGTAATACAACAGTGTGAGCTTCTGACAATTGTGCCCTTTCACTATAGTAATACAGCAGTGTGAGCTTCTGCCAGCAGTACTGTTTCATTACAGTAATATAACAATGTGAGCTTCCACCAGCAGTGCACTGTCAGTACAAGACTACAGCAGTGTTGGATTCTTCCAGCGGTGCCCTTTCAGTACAGTAATACTGCAGTGTGAGCTTTTGCCAGTGGTGCCCTTTCACTACAGGAATACAGCAGCGTGAGCTTCTGCCAGTAGTGCCCTTTCACTAAAGTAATTCTGCAGTGTGAGTGTCTGCCAGTGGTGCCCTATCACTAGGCTAATACAGCAGTGCAAGCTTCTTCCAGTGGTGCCCTTTCACTACAGTAATACAGCATTGTGAGCTTCTGACAATGGTGCCCTTTCACTAAGGTAATACAGCAGTGTGCGCTTCTGCCAGTGGTGCCCTTTCACTAAGGTAATACGAGCTTCTTCCAGTGGTGCCCTTTCGCTACAGTAATACAGCAGTGTGAGCTTCTGCCAGTGTTGCCCTTTCACTAAGGTAATACAGCAGTGTGAGCTTCTGCCAGTGGTGCCCTTTCACTACAGTAATACAACAGTGTGAGCTTCTGCCAGCAGTACTGTTTCATTACAGTAATATAACAATGTGAGCTTCCACCAGCAGTGTGAGCTTCTGCCAGCAGTACTGTTTCATTACAGTAATATAACAATGTGAGCGTCCACCAGCAGTGTGAGCTTCTGCCAGCAGTACTGTTTCATTACAGTAATATAACAATGTGAGCTTCCACCAGCAGGGCACTGTCAGTACAAGACTTCAGCAGTGTTGGATTCTTCCAGCGGTGCCCTTTCAGTACAGTAATACTGCAGTGTGAGCTTCTGCCAGTGGTGCCCTTTCACTACAGGAATACAGCAGCGTGAGCTTCTGCCAGTAGTGCCCTTTCACTAAAGTAATTCTGCAGTGTGAGTGTCTGCCAGTGGTGCCCTATCACTAGGGTAATACAGCAGTGCAAGCTTCTTCCAGTGGTGCCCTTTCACTACAGTAATACAGCATTGTGAGCTTCTGACAATGGTGCCCTTTCACTAAGGTAATACAGCAGTGTGTGCTTCTGCCAGTGGTGCCCTTTCACTAAGGTAATACGAGCTTCTTCCAGTGGTGCCCTTTCGCTACAGTAATACAGCAGTATGAGCTTCTGCCAGTGGTGCCCTTTAACTAAGGTAATACAGCAGTGTGAGCTTCTGCCAGTGGTGCCCTTTCACTACAGTAATACAACAGTGTGAGCTTCTGACAATTGTGCCCTTTCACTATAGTAATACAGCAGTGTGAGCTTCTGCCAGCAGTACTGTTTCATTACAGTAATATAACAATGTGAGCTTCCACCAGCAGTGCACTGGCAGTACAAGACTACAACAGTGTTGGATTCTTCCAGCAGTGCCCTTTCAGTACAGTAATACTGCAGCGTGAGCTTCTGCCAGTGGTGCCCTTTCACTAAAGTAATACTGCAGTGTGAGTGTCTGCCAGTGGTGCCCTTTCAATACAGTAATACAGCAGTGTGAGCTTCTGCCAGTGGTGCCCTTGAATTTCAGTAATACAGCAATGTGAGCTTCTGCCAGTGGTGCCCTTTCACTACAGGAATACAGCAGCGTGAGCTTCTGCCAGTAGTGCCCTTTCACTACAGTAATACAGGGTGGACGCATGGAGGACTTTACATCCCACAGGCCCTGGTTTCTCCTTCTTACACAGTGCACATACGTCTCTTTCCCGTATGGATTACTTTTTTCTTCTGCAGGATATGACACACAGGCTGGAGACAGCTACATACTTAGCCAGGGGTATCTCGGACCACTCCCCTGTGATTATGTCCTTGAAGCAGCCCTGGAATAAGCCCAGGCCGGCCTGGAGACTCAGGGTTTACTACCGAAGTCGCAGAGTCATTCACCCAAGAAACAGCAGAATACTTCTCCCTGAATGAGGGCCCAGTAGACAGCCTGATAACACTGTGGGAGGGGTACAAAGCAGTGCTCTGGGGGGCGGCCCTTTCGCTGGTCTCAGCCCACTGCCGGCTACAGACCAGGGAAATTGAGAAGAGGGAGGAGGCTTTGGCAAGAGCGGAAGAGACATTCCGCTGGTCGGGAACACTGGACTCTAGGGAAGCAATGATACCAGCCCAGGTGGCCTTAAAGAACCAAGCACTAGACAACTCCAGGACTGCCCACCAAACTGTGTGTAGTCAAATATATGAGATGGGGGACAACACTGGGAAAAGCCTTTCCTGGCTGGAAAGAAGGGATAGGAATAGAGGTCACGTAAGAGCCATACGTGGCACAGGGGGGGATCTGCTCCTCAAAGATGAGGAGATAGCAGAGACATTTGCCACCCACTACGAAAAACTGTACTCCCCCGGGAATCCAGGCCTGAACGGAGATGGCCCATGCTATCTGGACTCTGTCACGCTTCCCAAGCTATCGGTGGCCCAAATTGGTAAAGTGGAGACCGAGGTCATGGAAGAAGAAGTCATGGCAGCCCTATCCTAACTTCAGGCTGGGAAAACTCCGGGACCAAACGGCTTCCCGATAGAGACCTGGAAACGGCTGGGAGAACCAATTGCGGGTCACATGCACCGAATGTTGCAATGTGACAGATTGGAGGGAAGACTCCCGCAAGATCTAAGACAAGCGACCATTGTGGTTGTCCCGAAGACGGGGAAGCCGCCGGATCTCTGTGCCTCCTATAGACCGATCTCACGTATAAATGGGGAAGCGAAGGTTCTCGGCCGGATTCTGGCAAATAGGATGATGGGAGTTATTCACTCCTTAGTTCACTCGGACAAGTGCGGGTTTATGTAATCTGGATGAATTTGCGGGGAGTGCACGTTGCGATCGACCAGGCGGCCGCAATCAAGGCCCGACTTGCCCTCCTGGCAGGAGACTTTGAAAAAGCCTTTGACTCGGTGGGATGGGCGGCCCTGCGGGAGTTCATGGGTCGCATGGGATTAGGGGATAATTAGCTGTGCTGGGTGAAATTGCTGTATAATTCCTCTGAGACAGTGGTACGGGTAAATGGAGTCTCCTCTAGGTCTTTCACATTGGGGATGGTAACCAGACAGGGATGCCCCTTCTCCCCTCCATTATTTACGCTGGTCATAGAACCGCTGGGATATGGTTGGGTTTTGAGTAGCCCTGGGGTGGGGAGGACCGCGTCTCACTCTACGCAGATGACTTACTCATCTACCTGAGTAACCCCCAGAACTCATGCCCGGCAGTAACTGCAATCCTCATGGAGTATCAACAGTTCTGCGGCTGAAGGTGAATAAGCAGAAGACAATCTTTTTCCCCCTCCAGGGAGGGGTGGATGCAATCTCGCAACACTGTCACTACTCGTTCGCCATACAGAGCTTTGTCTACCTGGGAATTCACGTAGGCCCTAACCCCAATGAATTCCTCAAGCTGAACTTGCACCCGGTGGTGAACAGGTTCGAAGCGGATGTGACACATCATCAATCTCTCCCACTAAACCTGATGGGTAGGGCGGCCCTTTTTAAAATGCTCACTCTCCCAAAATTATTATGGGGTGGTAGACAGCCCCCAATAGCCCTGAAGACCCTTCAGCGTTCGGTATGGGAAGGGGGAATAGGTTTAACCTGCCTCCGGGCGTATTGCTCGGCCGTGCTGCTGGGGGTGGTAAATGACTGGATGCATGGGGATCCGAAGCTCCTGTGTGGACCGTAAAGTGAGATGTCCAATGTATCAAGTCTGCACAGTCTGGGTAGAATCTCTCCAGCATATTGGATGGGGAGGAAGGCTGACACTAGACCAACCCCTATGGAATAACAGCTACATCCCAGATGTTTTAACAATGGGTCACTTCACCAGATGGGAGGCACGTGGGATAAAGACCTTAGTCGATGTGATACAAGAGGGGCGACTATTCCCATTCAGGGAAGTCCAAGAGAAATGTGCTTTGTCCTCTGGGGATTCGTATAGGCACCTATAACTCACACATGCCCTCAAGACCCAGTATAGGATCTGAACTTTGGTGCCACAATTTTAGTAAGCTTAAGCCCTGAAGAAGATGGCTGAAAGTTGTGTTGCAGCAAGAAAGCAGCTGGAATTGAGGAAGGACCGAGAAAGACTGTCTGGCCTGGTGTCAAAGACTGGAGCAGCCAAGAACTGGTTATCTATCCTTGAAGAACAGTGAACGTGAAAAGCTGAGTCATCCTTTGTTAAGGCGCAAGAAAGAACACTATGAGTGTCACGTTTTATTCATTTGATACAATTAAATGCTAGAAAATTAGCCCAATTGTGGTCTCCTGTCACATGGGCTACAGATGGAAATAGAAGTGGGCATGCAGCTCTAGACTTAAGATAGTGTGTGCTGCTCACCCTCCCATATATTCCAGGAGCGAGAATACATTGGAAGGCCAAGTTCAAAGGCGATTGTAACGCTCACCTGGTATCCACGGGGACGTCACTCAGCCTGTTCTGACCTCTTACGACCTCAAACCCTTCCCTGGAGTCTACTCGACTGGAGACTGGGCCTGAAACACAGGATTGGTAGAGTTTAACTCCCTATTGTCTCTGTGTGCTTGAACCCCTTCTTCCCCGGGGTCCAACCCTTCTCTTTGATCCACAGCTGACCTTGTTTTCTTGGAAAGTGTGCTCTCTGTCCTGCTTTCAGCGCAGGGGCGCGTTGATTGATGCGGGCTCGTTGCTGCCTAGTTACTTCACTAGCAAGAGTCCGATAGGTAAGTATGAGTCTTTTGAACAGTTCTCTAACTTTGTTCCTTTCCTTCCTGATGATGGCCGGCGTCCGGGGATGGCGACGTGCTGCTGAGATGAGTAGCGCTGAAGGTGAGTGAGAGCGCGATGCGACCCTTTCGTATTTGAACTGAGTTCTTTTCCTGTGTCTTTTAGGTGCCACGACGTTTTCAGCGTGGATGCCGGTTATGAAGAAGAAATGCGGTGAGTAAGCGCGGTATGCAGTGCCTCTAGATGTTTCCACACTAACCTGGAGTGCCTTTTCTCTCTTGCAGACAGATGAGAAGTTCCGGAGACAGAGTTCTCCCAGAGCGGTTGGGATTCAGGTAAGAGTTTGAAGCTCGTACAGTCTTTAAAAATAAGCAAAGATTTTCTGAATGCTTACTAATGCCTTTTTTCTGTTCTTTTCCCTTTTCCTTAGGAAGCGGCGTGCCGGGATGGGAATGACACCGCCGAAGATGCCCGCAGAACAGTACAAGCGATGAATGATGGGCAGATGCGCCGCAAGGTAAGGCTGTTCCTAACGGTGTTCTTGTTCTTGCAGGAGCTGAGCGCAGAAGAAAGATGCAGGCCTACTGGAGACCGATCCGAACACGGTGAGTGTCACGCTGCAGGTGCAGAAAACACAAAGCATGTTTCTCAGCCTGGGCGTGGCTTAAATAGTCTCTGGATATCCCAGGTGTCTCTGGGCTGAACCACACCCAAAAGACTAGACAGAACATGCAGTTCTGGGAAACGAAATATGTGGGGGCATCCATCTTGTCCCCATCAATGCACACCAAGTCCAATCCCCAATGTTATCCTATGGGAGTGAGTGAGTCTGGTGCCACAAGCGCCAAGTCTGACTCCAAGTGGGTTTTTGGAGGGATGGAGAGGCCCTTGAGGGCCATGTAGGTGATCGTGGCCTGGCTCCAGTCTGACATCTTGGAGGGCTGGGGACATGAGGGGCAGGAGTCATGACAGCGATCTCCATGGCAGAAGGCATGGACGATACAAGATGTTGGGCTAATTGGGTGAGGAGACACAGTCAAAGCCCAATCACTGACACCTGGGGTACCAGCTTACTTGCTGCTAGTGAACCAAATGTTCCGGAAGGGTACAAGTGTGCCAACCAATTATAGGAGGTGTATTTGATAGCCAATGATTAGCTGTGTCTCATATAACTGTTGAAGTGCTAGGGATGGCCATAGGTTCTCCACTTGACGCTAGAGACCCAATCTCAAAATGTTCCTGTAAACCCTGTGTAGGTTTTTCTTGTTTGCCACGTAGTGTGACCTCACGTATGACAAGGATTTGCTATAACAGTGTAGTTGTTTATGAAATGAGTTGAAATCTCAAGAGAGATTATGCTGTGCGATGTCTGTTGATGTCTGGTGTAACTCCCTGTTTTAGACAATTGATAATAAAACAGAATAACGACTTTGCCTTCTTCCTGAGTTGATTTGAATATTTGGTGTAAGAGTTGCTCGGCATCCTATCTACTGCCCAATGTGATATCTATTTAAGGGCCATAAGCTTGCAATTGATAGCAGTGGTATGATGGTTTCAGACCCATCGACCTGTTAACTCTAGTTTTTCCGACGATCGGACATCATCTGCCATTTAGCGGTAAAATCGCAGGATTTTCTGTGGAGAGCGGCCGAATAGAAATCTTGCATGACGAATCGAGGCGGTGGGCAGGGTCCCTCTTTGATGAAATGCCTACCTGGTTTCCACAGATGCTTTGTGGACAGAAGGCGAAAGTGGTCGGTTGGAGGAGGAGACTATACCGAAGGCCTCGAGCCAAGCGAGCGAAAGGTGAGTAGACTGAGGGGAATGGCAAACTAAGGGAACGGGGTTGTGGTTATTTTAAAAATAACACGAGTAATGGGAGTAACGGGAGTAACGAGAGTAACGGATATATTGTGTAGAGAGAGAGAGATATAGCGCCTGAGAAACATGAACCAAGGGGTCCAGAAGAGGTTGGCGGACATCTCAGCGGGCGTCCTTAGGCTACGTAGGAACAGGTTCATATAAGGAGACGAGCTAAACTCTGTGATCAGAGTATTGATTAGAGGCGAAAAAGGAAAAAGGGTGATCACTGCGGTTTAAATTTGAAAAGTCGCCTAGTCTGTCTGTTTGTGTATTTGTGTTGAATAAAGGTGTCGAAGAGCAATATGAACAGTTGTGAAAGAATTGAGATAAAAGTCAAGGAATTATATTGTGTATCTAGGGAAGTGGTTGGTACCAATCCAGAGATAAAATAGAGGTTTGAGCAGCGATTGTTCGCGCACGCTCATATTTGTTGTTTTTGGTAAATATGTTTTTAGAAAGGCTGGTAAGTATTGACAGTCAATTGAGACTCGTCACAATGCGAGACACTCCTCTGATGCATTAATGTAAGACACTGCCAAAGCACATGCCCAAGCTCAAACAGTATATTGCAGAATGGGTGAAAGGCATGGCAGATAAGATGTTCATGCCATAGCCGCAAGGGGGTTCATTGTCAAAAGCAGTATTGCAACACATGACCACATACTTGCACGCTGCGTACACGGGGAAGAAATTGGAGAAACGGCTAACTATTTTTGAGCTTTGGAAGATGTACCAGGAAGAGAAGGAAGATCCGCCACCTGAGGAGTAGATGCTCGGCCAGCGTAAGGAGGAAGGTGTTGAGCCCACAACTCCCCTTACCTTGCCTGAAGTAAAAGGTGTTGATATGGAAGAAGTAGGGTTGTATCCTTTAAAGGAACTGGAAGCGGTGATGGGGTATTGTAACCTAATATACAGACTGCCCGCTTATAGCAGTGATGATAGCCCAGAGGAGAGTAAGAGAAAAGAGGAGATCTTTAAGATCATACAAAACAAGGAAGAGAAAGTGAGCGATCGAATGTATCAACAGAAATAGAACAAGAAATTAAGAGATTGAAAGGAAAGAAAGATAGAGCTGACAATGAAATGCTCGTGCAGAACGAATGGATGTGAGGACAGATATTACTGAAGCTAGATGGGAAAAGCATTGAGGATGTAAGGCAATGGGAAGAGCAGGACGAACAGGATAAAAAAGACAGGGAACGAGAAAAAAGATTGAAGGAAGACAAGCATAAGAGAAAGAGCAAGCAGCGACGAGAACAGATGTATCAGGATGAGCACTAGAAAAAGCAAGAACAGGCAGAGGTGCAAAGGAAGTATAAAAATAATAATTTAGCATTTATATAGCGCTACAAACCCTCAGGTATCTGAGCACTGCTTATTATTATCCACGGTGTGTGGTGCTCATTTATTGACCTCGGAAGGATGAAAGGCTGAGTTTGGCCCTGCCGGGATGCAAACCTGCGTCAGCAGGCTCTGCATGGATACCAAAGCGAGTGCTCCACTTGCTGTGCTATTTGACTGACAACAGGCAAAGAGCAATAGAAGATAGGGACAGACGGGAAAAGGATGACAGAACAGGAGGAAGTGCAGAAATTAAGGGACAAAAGAATACAGAGACGAAGAGAAGAGGAAGAAAGGAGAGAAGAAGCAAGGAGAGAAGAACGAAGGCAAGAGGAAGAGAGAATTAGAAGGGAGGCGAGAAAGCAAAGTGAATTAGATGAATTAGATTGTAAGAGGAGACAGCGGGAGCTTGATATTAACCGCATTCAAAAGGAGTTAATGGAGCCAAGTCCAGCTATACGATGAGACAGAATGGAACAGTTTCTTCTGTTAAAGGGAGCAAAGTCAGGGGCATCTAGAGTAGCACTAGATGAAAAGAACTTTGATAGAGGAAGTATAGGGGATTGGATGGGCCTATCGACAATTAAAGGAAAGTAGCAATTTGGGAAGACGAGGTAAGGGAGATTAATCCCTAGTATTTCAATTATGAGACAAAGGAGAAAATCCATTCAGTCTCAAACACAGAGCCTTATCCTTAAGCAGACTGAACTTAGATAAGGGTAAAGGGGACGAGAGTCACACTAGTTGGGGACTAGACATGTCAGACGAGGAGAGACAATCCTTCCGTCGGGAAGAGGGAAAAGGCACATGTGCCCCAAGGGAAGCTGGCAGGCAGACAAGGAAGTAAGATGGTCCGATCTAGAGCAGCCTAAGGAAAGGACGCCAGATCCCATAACGTACCCAGAGCGTCCCAGAGGACAATCGTATAGTGAGAAAGGAGAATCACTGCCATATGTGAGCAGGTTAAGGTTGCTACCAGAGAGGAGAAGGTCAAGGACTATTGTCCCTACCATAGATAGACAGACAATGGGAGCCGATTGTGGGTTAGGGTTCACAAAGTTTCCCGTATTGGAAAAAGGGGGAGCAAGACCACAGTATATTCCATGGCCACAGATGGATAATGATAATTTAAGATGCAAACTCCCGAGTTTGATGCTGGGTGACGGGAAATGGATTTACAAATTAGAAAAAATGACAGGAGGAAATATGTTGGACATAGGAGACATTAAGGGTCTCTTGGCAGCAATTCTAGGTGAAAGAGCTGATGACACATGGAGGAGAGCAGGCTATTCAAGTGTTACAGCACAGAACACAGTGCACTATGGAGCGCCGTTGGGTAATTGCAGAGCAGATGTTTGGAGGGCTCTCAGAGTACAGTATCCTGACACATCAGAGATAGATGCAATCATGACACGTAAAATGAAAGAAGATGAACACCCTATTGCTTCCATTCAGGACATTGAAGAGTGTTGGACTCTTGAAACGAGGGAGTCATGGGAAAAATGGTGGCATTGTTTTACCACATTTTATGTTAGGGGTTGCCGAACAAGTACAAAGGCAAATGAAGAAGCAAGTGGGGATGTAAGCGAAGCCATGGGCTGAAATACAGCTGACAAAAGTGCACCACTGTCGGCTATTGCAGGAGAAAAACAAGAAAGATGAGGCGAGGGATATTGAGGAAGTTAAATTAGTTCAGAAGAAATTGTCAAAATATGCCATGGATGGGGCAGTGTAGACAAGCAGATAAGGGCTGGGAATACAGCAAGCAGTGGGTACAAATACAGGTGAATAATCAGCGCCTGATGGACCAAGGAAGGAATGGGTTCATGACGCGAGGCAGAGGCATGGGCTATAGAGGAAGGGGTGGATTCCAAAGCAAACAAGGTGGCTTTCAGAACACACAGAATGAGAATCAGAATGTGTAAGAAGGATTCAGCCAAGTGGGATTAGTCAAGCGGCCTCCCCCTGTATGTTGGACCTGTGGGATGTGGGATGTTTGAACCCACTCATCCAAGCCCTGCTACATCATTGTGCATTACTGGCAGCAGAAACATCAAAATGGCCGCCGGACAGCATGCTGCTTGCCAGAAATCATCCAAAAATGCACAGTAAAAATCTGAAAAATAGGCTGCCACCCGCTTTTGACTATATTAGTGAGCACAGGAGGTCACTGCCTAAAACCACCATTGGGATACACACACAGTAGCCTGAAACCATTTGGAAATAGCAATACTGATTGCCAAAAGCAACCCAGAGCTGTTGGGAATTCATTTTCTTCATGTCAAAAATTGCTAAAATCATGGCTCACAAAACCACTAAAAAGATCCCACCTCCTTGTTGGGGGGGTCAACATCATTCTCCCGCAAGAATCTACATGAATCTGAGGTCCACAGAAGTGCATCCATATTTGAACAAAGTATATTTTGGGGATTGCTTAATGGTAAGGCAGTTGTTAAAAATGGGCGCAATACTGGTGCTTGACACTGACCGGCGCTAGTGATCTAAATTTTGACAGGAGACCTGTATTTCAGGAGCTAAACAGTAACCTGAGTTAGCTGAGACTTCAAAGGCTGGCTGGCCCCGGGAAGCCTTCACACCTAGTCTTCTCAGCAACAGCACAGGAAATCACATGGTCCTGTTGATTAAGAGGGAGGGGAATTTCCCTGCAGCCTGGAGAAAGGAACAATAGACTCTTTCAATTGAATAGAATATGCTGATTTGGGTGTGCCCGAACAACACTGCTCCGGGGGAAGGCAAGACATGTGACCATTCTGACTCACCAAGTTTCTAGGGGCAGAGACAAACGACTGTGGATTCAGAGAGTCCAGAAAATATATGTTTTATGAGAATACTGATAACTAATTATACCAAGCGGACAAAAATGTACAATTTGGAGATTCTTAATATGAAAAATTCACTCACAGTTTGAGATGAAGCTAGGTGCTGTAGGATGCTCTGAGACCAAACCCCATAATTATTAATATTGTAATGGCTGTGTTTATGCTAGAAAAATTAAAACATACTGTAATATGCCCAGAGAAGGGGTGTACCTCCGGGTACGATTTGATGCAAAACCGATATTGCGAAACCCATCAAAAGCGCAAAATGTTGTCATTTCTGAACCCAAGCTCGTAGAAACATGTGACTTGAACCAAACTGTACCTTAAGCAATCTGCCATGCAATTTAGGTAATATTAACAAGTTGTGTATATTGTAAATATGTGGTTTATGAAAAAGAAGATGCTGTACGGACACAAAGGGGAGTGTCCTTTCCTTGAGCCATAAAGATGACACCTGATGACTCATTCTGACTCACTCCTCCATTCTCCAGTCAGGTCACAGCAAATCCTTTAACCTATCAGGATCCTCAGAGAGTTGGGCATAGAAAGTCAGCCTTCCCACCCACTTTCAAAAGACATAAAAAGAGACTGCTGAGACCCAGATATGGACTTCATTTTCCACTCTTCAATCGATTTTTTGCGCAGCACTTTGCCGGACGACTTCAAACCCAGACAATATCCAGAGACCAGAACTTAGAATCCAGACTCCAGAACTTAGACTCCAGATTCCAGATAGATCCAGAGACCAGACTCTAGAACCCAGCTCTAGAACCTTAAGCAGGGGCCTAACCCAAAAGCTGAACTCTTCTCAGCAGGCCTCACAATCCAGCAACATAACTAAACTATTCAACAGCCGGGCGAGCCGTTTGATTCTGGCTAGAACCCTGTGCCAGACCCATATCCAGACCCAGAAAGCAGAGCTGTATCCAGAACCCGTCAGACCCAGAACAGTGCCGATAGCAGACCAGAGGCCACGCTGTGAGCAGAAACAGTGCCAGAGACCATCCGGTGGCGAGAGAACCGCAGCCCAAACCTGACCAGATCTGTGACAAGGTCCATTCCCTTCCAAAACTAGGAGTGAGTATCCAGTCTAAGAACTGCACAAGACCAATCTCTTAGTGTAAAATAATCTTATTTAAACCATTTCAACCTGACCAGACTTGCATAGAAATCGTGTGTCCAATCTGTGACTTCAAAGGTGTAAAAGTGTCATCTGTCATCCTGAAATCTTGATTTCAATTCTGAAAATCTACCTCCACAAAAACGTCCATATCTTTTGAACCGTATGTCCTAGAAGCGAGATTTAACTGTCATTTTAAATCTAAGATCCTCAGCTTTCCAACAAATCTAAAACCTTCCAACTCCTTATAGTTTTTCTGTAATCGCGGTTTACGCACTCGGAAAAAGTGCCGCGAATTGCAATTTGGCTCAATTTCACCACTTGTAAAAATAGCTGCTTCTTGCTTTCCACAGCTGAAATTAGTTTCACTCTGATAATCATTCATGAATCATTGCTAGTGTTGACCTGAACTAATTCAAAGTAGCTGTCACCTACCCTGAATCTCCTATAGGGAATTAAAATAATTTTTAGCATATTTTTCACTTCATTGCAAATCACATTTAAAAGTATTTTTGCCTGTTTAAAAGCATACCGGTTTTCTCTAAGCTTACTGGGGGGGGACTGGAATTTGAACTGCATTTTTATTGTATTCCTGAAAACCTGTGTGCTCTCCTTTCCATCTCTTTATATTGCATAGGGGGGAGTGAGTAGTCACAGGGGAAAAAGTGATTATATTATCTTCTGATTGAATTCATATCAAGTATATTTGTGTTGCATTCTTTACCACTGTTGCATTTCCTTGAACCATAAAAGTATTCTCTGCTACCTTATCCTTTCTATACCAACCCCTCACTGATTGAAGGGAGTGTGCTATTGTAATATTACTCATTGTTGATCACTATTATATTCATAAGTGTGCTATCCAATATTAATTTATTCATAAAAGTGTTATATATATATATATTGTTTAATTTTTCCAATAAACCTTTTAATTTGCAAAACAAACCTACTTCTTGGCTCAGTGAGGTCAGGGGGATTCAAAGAGAGGGGCGTTATATAAGGGTTCATCATCCAGATTTAAGAACTTGACATCAAAATATATAAATAAGGGCTTCCATTGGGCATCCCAGACTAGGCATTAACTTAATTGGATTGCTGGATTGAAGTCACTTACAGGGATGACAGGGCTCGTTGCACGCATATT
The DNA here is from genome assembly GCF_040938575.1 of Ambystoma mexicanum. NCBI lineage: Eukaryota > Metazoa > Chordata > Amphibia > Caudata > Ambystomatidae > Ambystoma > Ambystoma mexicanum. The sequence goes on along the minus strand of NC_090937.1, from coordinate 1,662,672,481 downwards.
TGGGAGCCAAGGGAATGTATGGAATGGGCCGTTCTCACAAGGGGGGACAGCTTATCCTCCACCATATAGCACACAAACTAGGGAAGGGTTTGCCCAAAAGCAGACAGTGTGTCAGGCACAAGCGCCACGAATGCAACAGACACAGCAACCACAGCAAGTGCTAATGAATCCACTGCAAAGGCAGTCACAACATTCCCCCATGCAGACACAACAGTATGCACACATGACAAATACTGAAACCCAGAATAGGAGGTGCCACTGTAGTGGGAGGAAATCCGTTCACAGGTACAGGGGTATGCATATACCCACAATAGGACAGCTCACAGGGTGACTTGATGTGTTCAGTACTATCAGTGACACCAGACCCCCAAGAAGAACGAAGGGTCGATGTGACAATAGGAGGCAAATCTTTTTATTTTTTAGTAGACACTGCAGCTACTCATTCATGTATACAGAGGGAAAATATCCAATGTCGGGAATTGCCATGAATGCTCAAGGGTTCTCTGGAGCTATGAGTCGATTTCCTTTTATTGATGAATTGCCATTCTCTATAGAAGAATGTGACATATCTGTTCCATTATTGTATTGACGACACACACCGGTTAACATTTTGGAAAGAGATTTGATGACAAAACTTAACATGACACTTTCTTTACTGACAATGGGATAGTGTGTTCCACTCCTGGAATACACTACATGAATGTGGTGAATGTATATTGGTATTTACAGGGTAAGTGGCTCTGCGAGGTGTACCAGTAGAGCCAGAGGTTTTTCTTTATGGGATGAGCATTCTATTGACATGGCTACCTGGCTTAGTGGGAAAAACTAGAAGGATACCTGACACATTTTTCTTCAGACCACAGATACCTATGGATGAAGAGGGGGGACAGACTATCCCTCTAGAGTTAGAAGCAGCCATTGTACGAAGGGAAATGGCGATGCTTGAAGGAACAGATGATGAGGGCAGACCATAGAGAACAGTGATAGCTCTCGCAGAGGGGTGCAGGTTGACTGACATTACTGATGATGACATGTTTAGAGATGATTAGATACAAGTTTTTGCAGACACACTGCGCATAAACACTAAATAACGCTGAGTTGATTAAGTGATTTTTAATTGACACTGAGGTAGCCTGACACGTGTTTCGGGCACTTGCCCTTCCTCTGAGGCTAAAAGTTTGTTTAAGTAAACACAAATGAATGTAATACAAATAAATTAAACAAATTGTGTGGACCCAAGGTTACAGGACAAAACAAGGGATGAGCCATGGAACCGTACAGTAATCATACATGGCACAATATTGCGAATTTTGCAATCCATAATGTCAAAGGACAAATAATATGTTAACCATTTCAAAATGTAAAAATAATAAGTCAACAAAACAAAGACATGTACAATGTAATTACAATGGAGAAAGGAAGAATCATACCATTTGCATGTTTGAATTCATCAGATCAACAATGGAAGAGGGGAAAAGAGGGTAAATAAGAATTCATTAGCCTGATGGTACTCAGTGGGCCATACAAGATATAAGGACTATTAAATATTAAATACGTTTACATGTGAGCAGATGTAGTTCAATTATGAACTGAGAGAAAGTGAGATAAAAAGCCAATTTAGGACACTTTATAGAGGCGGCATCACTAATTTAAATTGTGTCATCTTAACATTCCTGCAAAATATTACCCTAATAGAAGGTAATCAATTTAAGATGGATTTCTCATGGGCTCCACTGTAAATTCAATTATATAAAAAGTATGTTATACATGTGCACTATTTACATAATAAACCCAGTTAGGCATATGGGAGGGCAATTGCCAAGTGAGTACCTGTCATTTTGCAGTTGCAACAACGAAGTAAGGAAGCGTTTCCGCGTGTCTGCTTTACAAGGATAATGGAGAGAAGACGAGCGTGTAGCGTGTGTCCAACGAAAAGAAAGAGGGAGAAAAAGGCAGACAGGCAGCGCAATTAAATCAGCTGCTTGTCTGGTTTGGTAATTGCTAGGCGCGTAGACCCTCGGAGCCCTAGGGGTCTACGTGCAAGAGTAGTACTTACCAGCGTTTCCGCTGAGAATTGAGTCTGGAGCCTGCCAGCCGCGACCCATGTTGCCATAGTTAAAGCAGCAGCGTGTGCAAGTCAACGTGCGCGGCCTAACGTGTGGGAAAGTGAGGCCGCCATCTTAAGTGTGTGTGCGCCCCTGTGGGGGATGAGATCTGCAGATAAGATCTGCCTGAATTAGCTGGAAAAAATAGAAATTAGAAGATAGTGTGAATTAATTAATTAGAGAAATATGTACTCATAACGTCCCTGCTCTGTTTTATTGGAATGACAGAGGTATGGCCTGTAAGTAAACGTCATGCTATTTTGTTTTTTAACACAAATGCGGTGCGATTGACAGTTTTAACTGAAGCAATAAAGGGCCAGTATCCAGCTGACTCGACCCCCTAGACCGCATTGAAAGTAAAAATATACGCGAATTAGGAGAATTAACCCAACAAGGAGATGGATTTGAAGAATTATGATGGGTGAACAGAAAAACTGCGTAGCGAGTACAATTAGCATGAAGAACCATTCCTGCCTGTTACACCTGATATTAGCAGGTATGGCAATGATCGGCAATTGTAAACCAGCTAGCTGTATGACACACGAAGAACCACAAGCAAAATAGAGAGAGAGAACAGTGAGAAGTCAATTTGAACATTACATTTGTGCATTACACTTAGCTCATAAAAACACAGTAAGTTCATGGTCTGTATTGAGGCCATGTGTGACAGTGCGATAACGGCAGATAAGCCGCGCTTCCAATTGTCGCAATTTGAGAGTCAAATTCCCACCTCGTTGTGGTAGTGTAACCTTGGCCATCGCAGTGAATCTAATTTCCACTTTGTTATCCATTTGGTGAGTTTGTTGCCAATGTACTGCTAATGGATATTTAGAATCTATCTGGGATATAGAGGCCAAGTGTTCTCTAATTCTGATCTTTAGTGGCCGAATTGTACTGCCAATGTAACACTGTCCACATACACAAAAAATACAGTATACACAAAACTTGGTATTGCAGTTAATAAATGAGGTGATTGTATGTGTACCCAAATGGCCAAATTCAAGCTTGCTTGTTTCAAGTGCAAAAGTGCACATCGAACACCCCCCACACTTGCGGAATCCACTTGTACTTGCTAGCTGTAGCCAAGTTGGTTTATGTTGTGGGTTGGACATAAATGAAGGTGAGAGGATGTTTTTAAGATTATTTGCCTTGGTGTAGATGAAATTTGGTGAGTCATCTACCCAGGGTGTGATATCTGTCCAGTTGGAGGATGTGCCAATGTCTCTTGACTATGCTGTACAGATTAGAGCTTTCTGTGTTATATTTAGTAATACATTTCAGTTTATTGCTATGAATATTCTGAAGGCGTACTTTTGGAGTGAGTAAATCCTCTCTCTTTAGCGATTTCACCTCCCGTTGAGCTTTGTCAAGGAGGCGAGTGTCGTATCCTCTGGCCAAAAAGCGATTACGGATAAATGCACATTCTGTTTGAAAATCCTGATTTAAGGAACAGTTGCGTCTGGCACGTATGAATTCTCCTTTAGGAATATTACGTGAGACCGATTTCTTATGGCAACTGCTCGCGTGGAGTAAAGAGTTAACCGAAGTCGATTTACCATAAGTTTTAGTTGTCAATTTGTTATCTGAAATAGTAATGGTTAAGGTTAAGTCCAAGAAATTGATACTACTGTGGCTGACAGTCTGAGTAAATTGAATTCCCCATGAGTTAGAGTTAAGATAGTTCACAAAGTCATTAAGTGTGTCACAGGAGCCCGTCCAAATCAGAATCACATCATCTATATTTCTCTTCCAAGTATGGATATATGGTGAAAACATAACATTTGTAAACACAACCAGTTGTTCAAAGTGATGCATGAATATATTTGCAAGGGCAGGCGCATAGTTTGCTCCCATTGCTATACCAATGAGTTGACGATAGTAGATGTTGTTAAACAGAAATACATTGTTAGAAAGTGCACAGAGAAGGAGTTCTTTGATCAATTCAATGTGTTCGAAAAACGAGGCAGAATGCTCACGGAAAATTTAATCCACACTGGTAACTGCCTTAACATGGTCAATAGAGGTTTAAAGTGCTTTGACATCAAGCGTCACTAATAACATATCAGGGAGAACAGGTAATTGGTCCAATATATGTAAGATGTGCATGGTATCTCGAATAAAGGTCGGAATGGACGTCACCAAAGGTGCAAGACATTCATTGATATAAATAGAGATTGGTTCAAAGATGCCACCGCCCCCACTCAGGATGGGTCTCCCTTCTGGTATTGTGGTATAGGCTTTATGAATCTTGGGCAGGAAGTAGGCTGTGGGCATGACTGGACCATCTACAATGAGAAAACGTTTTTCAACATCTGATAAGAGGCCTCTGGTGTACCATCTGGCCACAAGTTGGCTGACTGTTGCCCGTATTGTGCCAATTGGGTTTGAGGGTAAAGTTTCATAACAACCAGGTGAGTTTAAATGTTCAAGACCCATGGCAATGTAGTCCTTCTTGTTCATTATTACCACATTGCCACCTTTGTCTGCCTCTTTGAAGATCAAGTTATCGTTGGAGGCTAACTTTTGCAATGCTATTTGTTGTTGGTGAGATAAATTGCGTTTGCACCCTTTTTTCGAATTGGTAGAATCTTGCAATTTGTGTATGTCATTAGTTACTGCTTGGTGAAATGTATCAATTAAATTGTTCTTAGGGAAAGTAGGCACAAATTTTGATTTGCTCGATAATTCCTTTATTTTCAAATTTTGCTGTTGTATACTTAGATCATGCAACAAATCCATCACATTAGCAGTTGAATCATGTTCGCATTCTTCCAAAGACATGAGAACATATGTACTTAACATTGTCTGTAATGTGACGTCTGATGGGGCAGGCTGATGTGATTTAGATTTAAAGAAATTCACTTGCGTTGCAAAATATTTTTTAAGTTTGATTTTACGGATAAATTTGAAAAGATCAATCTGAATCTGCACATAATCATTAGTGTTTGTAGGAGCGAATGAGAGTCCCTTATTCAGGAGTACTCTTTCGTCTTGAGAGAGAGGGTAGTCACTCAAATTAGTAATCAGATCTTTCTTGTCTGATTCCTGAGATTGTACAGCGAGCGAGTCACTCTGCGTTGCGGTAGAGGGGGGGCGTTTGCGCCTATGGGATTGGCCGCCCCTAGTGCCCCAAGGCTTGGGTCTGGGATTGTGGTACTTGTGACTAGTGGTGTTTGAAATCTGACTTTTTTCATGGCCGCCAGTGCGGCTTGACGATTGCCTTTCTTGTAACGGCGAATCTGCTCTAAAAAAGGGGTTGGTTGAGGTGAAGTAATATGGGCTCGATTGCCAGTGGAAACCTCAGAATCAACAGAGAGATCCACTTCTTTATTGCTAGGTCCCACTGAGGGGTCTGTATCTGTATCAGCTTTGTCAGAAGGTAATCAATTTAAGATGGATTTCACCTGGGCTCCACTGTAAGTTCAATTATATAAAAAGTATGTTTTACATGTGCACTATTTACATAATAAACCCAGTTAGGCAATTACCAAACCAGACAAGCAGCTGATTCTAATTGCGCTGCCTGTCTGTCTTTTTCTCCCTCTTTCTTTTCGTTGGACACGCGTTACACGCTCGTCTTCTCTCCATTATCCTTGTAAAGCAGACACGCGGAAACGCTTCCTTACTTCGTTGTTGCAACTGCAAAATGACAGGTGCTCACTTGGCAATTGCCCTCCCATATGCCTAACTGGGTTATTATGTAAATAGTGCACATGTATAACATACTTTTTATATAATTGAACTTACAGTGGAGCCCATGAGAAATCCATCTTAAATTGATTACCTTCTATTAGGGTAAGTGTATAGCGAATATTTTGCACGAATGTTAAGATGACAAAATTTAAATTAGTGATGCTGCCTCTATAAAGTGTCCTAAATTGGCTTTTTATCTCACTTTCTCTCAGTTCATAATTGAACTACATCTGCTCACAGGTAAACGTATTTAATATTTAATAGTCCCTATATCTTGTATGGCCCACTGAGAACCATCAGGCTAATGAATTCTTATTTACCCTCTTTTCCCCTCTTCCATTGTTGATCTGATGAATTCAAACATGCAAATGGTATGATTCTTCCTTTCTCCATTGTAATTACATTGTACATGTCTTTGTTTTGTTGACTTATTATTTTTACATTTTGAAATGGTTAACATATTATTTGTCCTTTGACATTATGGATTGCAAAATTCGCAATATTGTGCCATGTATGATTACTGTACGGTTCCATGGCTCATCCCTTGTTTTGTCCTGTAACCTTGGGTCCACACAATTTGTTAAATTTATTTGTATTACATTCTTTTGTGTTTACTTAAACAAACTTGTAGCCTCAGAGGAAGGGCAAGTGCCCGAAACACGTGTCAGGCTACCTCAGTGTCAATTAAAAATCACTTAATCAACTCAGCGTTATTTAGTGTTTATGCGCAGTGTGTCTGCAAAAACTTGTATCTAATCCTATTTACCTGGCGGTAGACTTGGCAAACCCCGCCCCCTGCATTCACCTGCAGCTTTCTTCACTACTCCAAAGCTTCTTAGGTCCTTGCGCTGAACCTCGCCAGTCCCCCCTTTGCCAAATGTTTAGAGATGACCCAACAGACAATGGCCCTCATTACGACCCTGGCGGAAAGTAACTGACCTGACCGCCATAGCGTAAATAGCGTTTCCGCCATTGCATGATGGAGTAAAGTGCGGCTAATTCTGACCCATCGGGCACGAGCATTACGCCATGGCGGAAGTGCAAAGTCCGCGATGGCGGAAATGTCCCCAAAACGCCCCTCACCGCCGTCGTACGGCGCCCTAGGTGCAATTCCGCCACCCATCATAGCGGTCACCGTAATGAGCGCTAATCGCAAAATACGGTGACCGTAAATATACGGAAACGGAAGTAAAAACATGGGGCCGGAACGGGAAACAGCACGCCGTACACCTATAAAATCAGAATCCCAACACAACCATCAAAAATCCGACCCTGAGACACATCCCAACCCGTTAGCCACCCTAGTTAAAACAATCAAAATGGGAAAAGTTGCTAAAAAAGCGTGCGACCGCAAGCGGCAGGTCCACTTCTCCCATGAGGAACTCACCGTGCTCACAGAGACCCTCCAGGAGAATGCTGCCGTCGTCTTCTCGACGTAAATGACCAGGACGGCACTTGCGAACAAGAAGGCCATATGGGCCCTGGTGGCACAGCGGTTAAGTGCGGTGGGGACCGCACCCCGCAACCCACAGCAATGCAGAAAGCGATGGGACGACTTGCGGATACGTGTACAGAGCATACTATCAGCCAACCGTAACATTGCCACAGCAAGCGGGGGAGGATCGGAATCACCCATCAAGTTGACCCCCTGGGAAGAAATCTGTGCCTCCACCATTGGAATGGAGAGTATAGAGGGAGTCGGAGGGATGGAGAAAGGAGTGCAGACAACCGAAGAATCAGGTAGGTGGGCCAAATAAAACAATGCTAAATCCACAATGTCCAATCATGTGAAGTACCATGTGTCCACATAGTGCAACAGAAACACATGTCCAGGAGAACGTCCACATACATTGGCCTGATAGCGCACTCTAAAAGTCACATAAAATACATAAATGATTAAAAATCCTAAAAACACCCTCTACACGTGCAGCATGCACACCCTAACTGCAGGCTGCAAAACAACTGCATCCTCAATACACACAAAAATGAAACCACCTCCAAGGCCCTGACCCAAATCACCCTCAGGTACCACCCCAATGCATGTGATACATTGCCATTCCAATTTCCACAGACCCATAAATGACGCTCGCCCTCCTTTACTCCACCACAGGGTCCGATTCAAACGACGAGCTTCAGGACACCCCTACCAGCACACCTGCAAAGAGGGCCAAGACCAACGGACAAAGACCCTCCACCTCAGCTGCACGGACCAAGACACGGCAGCAGCACAAATCAAGTGGCAGCACACAGGAGGGGACTTCAACAGGCACCACAGCAGCCAGCATGCCCACAACAGCAGCACCACAGGTCCCCCCAATGGATGCTACAGAAGGCACTGCTTCTGGTGGCAGCAGCACCATAGGTGACACTGCATTAATGGCAGCATGCTCCGACACAGAAAACGGTGCTGTCGATGTAGGACCCATCCATGACCTGTCTCAATCCCCCTGTTTGTTCCATCCCGTACACCATGAGGATACCACGCAGGGGCACCCACAAGACGACGACTGGCCATCCCCCACAAGCCCTGTGGCAAGGCAACATGAGGTGATCAGCCCCTCTGTGACACCACCGCAAATGGGCATGGCCCAGCAGAGGCAACAGTCCCTCGACCAGGTGATCGTGCAACAGCAGCAACTGGCCACGCTCCTCAAGGAGCATGCAGATGAATGTGGGGGTACTAAGGCAGCCATAGAAACATCTACTGAGGCACTTAGGGCACAAATGGAGCGAAGTACAGAGACACTAAGGGTACAAATGGAGAGAAGCACCGAGAGCCTGAGGGGGGAACTGCATGCGACGTCCAAAGACGTATGTGGTGAACTTGCCGCTGTGCGCGTGTGCTCACTGAGCTCTCACAAACCCTTAGGGACATGCATGGACGTGAGCAGGCAGAGACATCATCCGTTGCAAGTTCCGTCTAGGGCAGCCCCCAACGTAGATCTGGGAGGAACCTGCGCTCCACAGGCAGGGGTGCCCCTGATACCCGGAGAGGGGGCTTGCAATAGCGTCTGCCCACTGACAATGAGCATATTTGGACACTGGTGTTCGGGGGGGAGGTAGGAGGGTGCAGGGGGGGTGTTGGGCTTTCTTGGGTGGCGGGTCGATGGGGTGTGTAACATAATTTCACATATGCAATGAACATTTCATAATCACCCAATGAGATGTGTGGACATTGATCATTGTGTACGAGGCCTTTATAGGCGTACAGTCCACATTGTGCATGTTCCAGACACACACAGTGCCACAAGTCCCGTGTCCATGTATCAGCCACCAGGCGTGAGTGCTAGAAGCATGAATCTATGATATTCTGACGAATTTCACGGGCCTCCTGTGCCTCGCGGACTCCTTGAGGTGCTGCCACATCCCCACCCTCATCATGACCATCTTCAGGTGCTTGCAGTTCTGCGTCAGGGGGCATGGGCACATTTCTACGTACGCACATGTTGTGTAGCATGACACATGCCATGACCATCTTTGCAACCTTCTCATGGCGGTACAGGAGTGCCCCGCCAGACCTGCTGAGGCAGCGGAAACGAGCCTTCAGTAGGCCGAATGCCTGTTCTATGACTACACGGGTACGTGAGTGGGCATGGTTGTAGTCCTCCTCATGCTGCTTCTGTGGGTTCCGGAGTGGTGTAAGGAGCCATCTCTTCAGTGGATACCCGGCATCACCTGTATGTGGACAATAAAGGATGTTTGTGGAATGACATTGCTACGTACGCATCCCCCCCCCCCCTTCCTGCCAGGTCATTGCCGCATCACATACCCCACATCATCATGCATGAAATGAGACTCACCGAGTAGCCAGGATCTGTTCCCTGCGTGTCGCTCCATGTAGCGTGGTATTGTAGAGTTCCTCAAGACCATAGAATCATGGGTTGAACCAGGAAATCGGGCACAACAATGTGTAAAGATCCTGTTGGAGTCACACACCATTTGTACATTAAGGGAATGATATTGTTTCCGGTTGCGGTACTGGACCTCCATGGCATGTGGGACAACCAATTCCACATGGGTGCAGTCGATGGCACCAATGCAACCCGGTATGCCGGCAAGTGCATGGAATCCCACTTTTGTGTTTGTGATCTCATGCTCCGAGCGTGGTAAAGAGATGTAGTCGTCTGCGTGCTTCAGGAGGGCATCGAGCACTTGCATTAGTGTCCGTGACAACAGTGGCTGTGAAATGCCATGCAACTGTCCGACTGTGTGCTGGTAGGTGCCTGTGGCCAGGAAGTGGAGTACAGACACCACCTTCAGTAGGGGTGGGATGGCGGTTGGGCTATCTATCATGCTGACAAGGTCAGCGTGTGTCATGTCCACAATGGCGATTATGGTGTCCCGGTCCAAACGGTAGAGGGTGTGGATCTGCTCAGCAGTGAGGTTGAACGGATGAGCTCGGAGGCGTGGGATTGCGGGCTGCCTGCGTGGTGGTAGTGGCTGTGCTGGTGGGCCTTGCTGGCCCTGCCTTGCCCTCCTCCTGCGTCTCCTCTGTGCGGCCGGTTGTTGTAGTAGTTGGTGTTCGTCTTCTTCTTGAAGTTGGAGTACTTGCAGTGCTATCAGGTCCCCCAGGCCCAACATCGCTAGTCCTGCCGGTAGCATTTCGGAGTGGGTGTGGTTGTGGGAGGGGGTTGGGTGTGCAATTTATGTGTTTTCAGGCTGTATTGCCTCCACCTGTGGTGATTCATTCCACCTGTGCCAGCTGCAATCCCCTTTGGGCGAGCACGTCCCGCACACAATGCTGCAGTGTGACGCATGGCATCTTGCTATTACAATCATGTATTTGACCCCGATGGCAGTGTAATATTGGTTTATATGTTCATTCTGCGATGGTCCCATTGTTTCACATACAATCTTTGCAGTCGCGAACAGACTTGTGAAGGGTCAGTGGAATGTAGTACTCGATTAACGGTGGACCCTCATGCAGCACTGTACCGAGGTTCACCGACGGGCGGGGCGTCCCATTTGTGAGTGAAGCCAGTTGCCATTTTCACACACTGCCGCACTACATGGATGAATTTGTGATTTCGAGCGGTCACGGATGCCTTTTCGACGTGATGTTGCAAATGAGGAATTCGAAGGACAGCGCTTTCGGTTTTCAGCTAGCGGCGAGGGGACGCCCACAGGTCTGACTGCAAATATAACGTTCTATTGTTTAATGTCCTTGGGACAGGGGCCATGGCGAGAATGCAATGATTGATATGAATAGTATGGGATGCGCAATAGCGTAGTGGACGATAAGGCAGGACGTTCCCAAATACATGTTGCTTCACATCACTAGAATTCCGGGCTGGAGCACAGTGGATTTTGCAGACTGCATTACGCACAGACTCAATGGAAATTTCAAATGTTATGTGAGTAAATAATCAGGCGTTTTTATACCGGGATGAGGGAATGATGTATGGATGCATGGACAGATGATTTAATTGAGAGTTTGCCATGTACATGGCTTTTTGGAATCTATCCCCTTCCCCTGCGCTATGTGATGCAGAGCTGCCATAGTGGGACCATCGTCTATCTGCCCTTGTTGAACCCTCCCTGTCTTGACGCGCCTTCATACACTTGTGTCTATGCACGTTACTAATCCCATCTAATGGATTCTGTTTTAACAGACGCATGCACACAAACACTCGTTTGTAATAGTGTTTTCACCTCGATTTATATGGTTATGAATCGCAAGTGATTTTTGGGTGGAATTAATCCTTTTGAGTGGGCTAGCATGCATATGCCTGTAGATTTAGTGTGATCATTGAAGTGAGTAATACAAATGAAGTTCTGATGCCCATACTATTCTTATTCATTTCATTTGGGTGACAGGTATCTCCGACCCTTTTACCGCTGCCATCTGTATGCCACTCCTGCAGATGGCTTTTACTCCCGACACCTGCTGCTTCGAGTTAATCAGTGGAGCACCATTACGATCTTATGGGACGATCGCCAATGGGCCACATGCCCTTACGCTGTACTAGTGGCTAGGAGCAACATATCAACCTTTCAGCTGGACTAGTGCCTACCTAATGGGACGGCCCTGCGGTTCTAGGTGCTTCCATGTTGCCTTTTTGAACGTGGATGTAGCCCCTGTGTACCATGAAGGAACAGGGCGTCACACAAGAAGAAGCTGGTCATTTATTGCGGATGCAGCCCACAGTAATGAATAATATTTTGGAGTTTATGACCTAATAGCTGTATGGGCTTGGTGAATTTGATATGCATTAATATTTTATTCAGATATATTAACCGTGTAGCGTTATTCTTTGCAAGTAATGTAGCATATTCCTATTTGTGGAGCGATGTATTGTGAGAAGATCTGCATTGGGTTCCGGCTTCTGAGTATAGTTGCGTGGTACTGTACTGGCCGCGTTTGCCTACGATGCCCAGTAAGGTCAGGGATAGGGGCAGCCATTTTGACTGTTTTCATGATGTCATGCTCAGGGGCGGGGGATTAGCTTTTGTGTGACAGATGCCGGTCAGCCAGGTGGATTGGTGGATTGATGTGATTGTCAGAATATGGCTGGTCACAGGTGCCTGTGTTTGCGTGCGTTTCTTGGAGGGAGACTGAGGTCATGTCCATTGGAATAGCTTCTGTATTCGTGCCATCTGTGCCCTGCAGCTCCCATTGGCCCCTCTTGGGGTGGGCCTGGCTGCTCAGTCACTCTGCCAACTTGTGTGGTACATGCTTGTGCTGATGGTTGGTTTGTTTACTGGCAAGAGTACAGGGCTGGTGCAGTCTCCCTCAGGATACTGCTTTGAATGTTGCCTTACACTGGTGTCAAGCGATGGGGGCCTGTTGTTGTTTTGTCTCATATTTCAGTTCATATTGCTGTACTTGTACCTTCACATGCCTGTGCTGCATCGGTACGGCAATGGTGACATGCCAAATATGGATGGCCACTCACAAGGCACTTGGAGCCCCTACATTCATTTGTTCGTTGGCATGCATGGGTGACTTGTACATTTGACTGGTTGCATTGTGTGACTTCATTGCACCTACGGGGAGTTGTGCAATGTGGGCAGGGAGTGGTGTACAGGCACTCAGTAGGGCCATTTACGGTTGGTTCACGATGCCGTAATTCTCACCATGGCGGAATGGTACTTTCCGCCATGCTTGATGGCGTTATGTAAATGTCCGCTAGGGTCAGAATTCGCGTACCGTTGCGCCATGGTGGTAATTACGGTTTTGCATGGCGCGCGTGCGCGTACTTGGTGCAGTTAGCGTTGGCGTTCACTACGGTGTCGCTAATGGCATCGTACTTTGCGGTGACGGGTCATAATCGCACCGAGCGGTATTCGATGGCGGTATTACATTTCCGCCATCGTTTTTCGATTTCCGCCAGGGTCGTAATGAGGGCCAATGAAGTAGTATTCTTTATGAGAAACACATACTGGATAAGAATAGAGAAAAGGGAAATCCCACAACAAATGGCAATAATGCGGCAGCGTCCAGCATTTTTTGACGAATACTTGGAGACGGTTCCAAGCGTCCTATGGACCACAGGCCCTTATGACGTAGGCCTATTAAAAGGGAATAGGGGAAGTTAAAATAAAGCTGAAGCCAGGGGTGATTTTACCTTGAGCAAAACAGTACCCCATGTCTCGAGAAGCTGATGAGGGTATATTCAAGACTATTTCAGCACTGATGAAATAAGGTATTCTGGTGCCATCAGAATCATCATGTAATACCATGGTGTATCCTGTGAAGAAATCAAAAGGAGGGTCATGGAGATTCATACAGACCATGAGACCGATTAACTAGATTGTAGAGGCAGAGTTTCCTTTAGTTCCTAACCCGGCGATGATACTAGGCAGTATCCCAATAGAAGCATGATATTTCACGGTGATTGATTTGAAAAATGCATTTTTCTCAATCCCGTTGCACAAGGACTCACAAGACTTACTTAATTTACGTTCGTCCAGGCTCATCTGAAACATACTAGGCTGCCCCAAGGGGACTGAGTCTCCATCAATCTTTAACAGGGTCCTACAGATGGACCTAGGCTATATCGATTTGAAAAGTGCTGTGATACAGTACGTAGAAAATATTCTAATTTGTAGAACTACAGAAGATGAGTGCAGACAAGACTCAATTCAGTTGATGACTATTCTAGCTGACACGGGATACAAGGTGGACAAAGAGAAGTTACAGTATTGTCAAGAAGAGGTGTTATAAATAGGGCAATTGATTCCACGTGTTGGAAAAAAATGACACCTGAAAGGGCTGAGGCGATTATGAAAACTGTAAAAACGCACACTGTGAAACAGATGCAACAGTTTGTGGACTATGTAATTATGTTAGAGCCTGGGTGTTTGATTATAGTTCATACACAAGGACCCCTGTTGCAGGATTTAAAAAAGGCACAAATGGACAAAGTTACAATAGTATGGACTGAGGATATTGAGGAAGCATTTGAGGAATTGAAGAAAGCAATTTGCACAGCTCCTGTTTTGGGAATCCCCAATTATTCTGAAGAGTTTTTCTTATTTTTCTCGCACACAAATGGGACAGTCATGAGAGGAGTGCTTACACAGAGGACTATATTAGGGCACAAACCTCTAGTGTATTACAGTGGGATTTTAGATCCAGTTATGAAAGGACACTTTCCATGCAAATAGTCATAAGCAGCCTTGCATTCGCAATTGAGAAATCTACAAGTATTGTAATGGGTTGTTCTATGAGGTTTTTTGTGGAACATGCTTTATTTGCCATTTTAGAGAAATCCAAGAGTACACTGCACTGACATCCCAGAGGGCTTCTGTTTATGAAGTAATAATTTTGAATCCAACGATCAAAATTGTCAGATGCCAAATTGTGAATCCGGCCACATTTGTAGCATAGCCAGTGGCAGAGAGTGATCATGTGCATGACTGTGTGAATTCTATGATGATATACCTTGCATAAAAGAGAATGCATTGTCAGGAGGGGAAATTCTCTTTATTGACAGTCCTTTGAAAATTGATCAAAGTGGAGAAAGGCATTCTGGCACAGCAATAGTGAGACATAGAGCAAATGGCGAGTTTGAAGTTGTAGCAAGTGCTAGACTACCGTCTCACTTTTCAGCGCATGCCGCAGAATTGGTAGTGCTCATTGTCGCACTCGAGAATCCCAAAGGGCAGGAAGTGACAGTGTACAGTTACTCCGCCTATGTGATATCAATCGTACATGCAGGGCTAGCACATTGGAAAAGGAGGGGCTAACTCCATGTGGACGGCACTCCAGTGCAACACGCATCATTATTGGACAGGCTTATTAAGGTACTACAACTCCCAATAGCCATAGCGATAGTTAAATGCACAGCGCATACTAAGCAAACAGATTTTATCTCTTGCGGGAATGAAGCCGCAGATGCAGAAGCCAAAAGGTTTGCGTATTCAACAGCTATTTCAAGTTTTGATACTCCAAATGTCAAAGAGAAGGTAGTCACAACTATGGTAATGCGAGAAGGGTTTAATCATTTGCCAAAGACCCAATTAATGGAAATTCAGGGAGGTGCGCTGCAGGAAGAGCAGGAATTATGGAAACTAAAGGGGTATTCTTTATCCTCCACAGAAGCATTATGGCAACAGGATAGCACTGGAAAGCGAGTAACGCCAGTAGCATTATTAAAAGTCGCACTAGAACAACTGCATTAACTCGCACATGTGACTAGGAAGAGTCTTGCTGCAACAATTGCAAAAGACTGGTTAATTCCTGTTAGGCAGAATCACATGCAGTACCCTTTGGGACCACTACATGCAATTAAGACTACAAGTGTCAGTACAATTTCACCTTTGGTACACGCCCGTATTACACAGTATTGTGGTAGCAGTGGCTGAATAGCCAGACTTATCTCAAGAGTAAAGTGAGCAATACAAGGGGTTACACGAAGGGACCAACAATTACAGTGACTCAAATACACAGTTACTCAAGGTTTCTTGGTAAAAGAATATACATTTATTTGCCCTGTTGGCAACCCACAAGTCAGCAGCCCTTGCTAACGTTTTTGGATCTATTGGATCTAATTCCGTAGAGTCAGCCAAGTGCTGCCTCAGCTCAGGAGAGCAGGCATCATAGATAGCTTCTAACATAAACACATTTCTCATACCTTCATAAGTGTCAACTTTGTAACCCTTAACCCAACCATCTAGGTTCTTCAAACAGTCACACACCCAGGTAGCTCTAGGGGTACCATCATGCTTTTTGAGGGTCCTACACCTCTTAAGATACTGGGAAGGGGTCTTCCCAAACCTAGCTATCAAAGCTAGTTTCACACTTTCATACTCCATTCTCTCCACTTCACCCAATTACATTACAACAGAAGATGCAACAGGGGGAGCCTAGAAAGGAGCCAAGGAATCAGCTGATTCCCTGAAATGTTTTGAATCCCTCGGTTATACTCAAAAGTAGCCAGCCAATCCAAAATATCAAGCTTAACCTCATACATATCCACTGCTTCTTTAGGCATGTGAGGCCTCTTAGGACTGGAAGAACCAGAAGACTCTGGGAGAGAACCTTTCTCAAGAGACAACTTTTTAATTTCAAGTTCATGATTCAATTCCATTTCTCTGAGTTTAAGTGCTTGATTTTTGCTTTCAGTTTGGGCTTAGATTCTTTTAAATTCCAATTTAAATCTCATTCTTTCCAGTGAGACAAATTCAGGACTTAGGGGGTCATTACGACCCAGGCGGTAAGTACGCCAACTTTACCACCATGGTGTAAACTACGTTTACACCATGGTGGATGGCGGATTTACCACCCCATTCCAAGGTGAGTGGGGCGGTAAATCCCCATTTCCCATTTTACTCTTCCCCATTCCCATTTTTGCCCCATAGGGCATAATGGGAGTGGGGAAGGCGCTAATTACGCCACCGTAAATTACGGTGGCGTAATTAGCACCAAGGCGGTTTAGTGCCAATTTTAACGGCTGCTAAAAGCAGCCGTTAAAATCGGAATCAGGCGTTAAGGGTTAACGACGGCGTTAACCCTTAACGCCTGAGTTGTAATGAGGCCCTTAGTGTTGGACCTGATGGGGTCCCTGTGGTCAAAGGTTGAGGCCTATGAGCAGGTAGAGGTAAAACAGGGCCTACATTGTGAGACTCTTCTGCCTCATCTAACTCATCAATAACATTAGAGTTTGGCTCAGACATATTATCATCCTTATCATCATTTGACACATTTGCTGTAGGGGTAAGGGTTTCAGACCCACTCCTCAGACTTTGATATTCCAACAACTTTTCTATCAATTCAACCTTTTTGTCTTTTACAGTGAGATTCCTAGCTTTACACATTTCTCTCCATTGATCAACTGTTAAAGTGACTAGGGTCTCCTGTCTGTAGCTTTCCATATCAGACATGATAAAACAATCGTTTCTCTAGTATTGCTTAGCCTTGTGAATATTATTTGAACAAAGGTAAGAGCAGCGCTCTAAATGTAACAAGTATACTTTATCCTCAGCATTGTAGACCAGTGTTAGGCAGAATCACATGCAGTACCATTTGGGACCACTACATGCAATTAAGACTACAAGTATCAGTACAATTTAACCAGTATTGTGTTAGCAGTGGTGAGCAGCCAGACTTATCTCAAGAGTAAAGTGAGCAGTACAAGGAGTTACACAAAGGGACCAACAATTACAATGACTCAAATAACCAGTTACTCAAGGTTTCTTGGTAAAAGAATATACATTTATTTACACAGTCGTTTGGAAAACATTGCACTAGCAAGAGTAGCTCAATGTCGTATACTAATATACAACAAATACATAACCAATATGTTACTGAACAAGTTCAGCTCCCCTGAAATGGGAGCAAAATGGCACTTTAGTTACTTTGAAAAGGGGTAAAAAGACAAGGTTAAAAGAAATCAAGGCACAAATACTTTCATAGCCA
This sequence comes from Ambystoma mexicanum, assembly GCF_040938575.1. NCBI lineage: Eukaryota > Metazoa > Chordata > Amphibia > Caudata > Ambystomatidae > Ambystoma > Ambystoma mexicanum. Next base: position 1,662,654,820 of record NC_090937.1, on the reverse strand, counting down.
GGGCAAAGGGTTTCAGTTCGCTACAACCAGCAATTCAATTCAATAGGCCTGGGCCAAAGTCAATGGTTCAGAGTCTTGTATAGGATAGCACAGTTTTGGTAGAAAACGGTTAAGTCTTTGCCACGGATCTTAGAAGAATGTGGTCAGAGGAAAAGTTAGATGTTGGTTTAGGGAAGGTCAAGCCTTCAAAGTCGGGAAAGTTTCACAAACTTTCACCGTGGCAGAAAATATTTCCTGACCATATTTGCACTGTACCTTTAAAGTAAAGAAGAGCTGTAGCTGAGGCATTTGTTCCTGGCAGTTCCTGCAGATCTCGCTGCTCCTGAGCTTCAGTCATGGGGGCAAGAAGGAGGACATCAGGAGGTTACTGCACTGCCTAAGGAAGAGGCCACAAGCTTGGCAAAACGTTGGTTTAAGGTGTGAGTGCCTTAAAGACCATAAACTGGTATCCTTCCCACTGGCTATCTGGTTTTCCACAGCTTTCTGCAGAAAATTCGACCAGTATGGGGACGGTGTCCAGGAGGCTTACGAGTTGGTTGTTCCCACTAAACTCAAGGGAATAAGTTAACCTTGAAGGGCTTCTCTGTCGATGGAGTTTCAGGCAATTCGTACCTGCAGGAGGGCTTCACCGGTGGACCAGTAGTTGCAGCAGTCGTCTTCCTTCAGCTCATCTTAGGTTCTTTTGTTCCAGTGGTCAACTCTGTTTTCCAAGACCCAGAAGCCTGCTTTTAAACAGTTTTCCCCCATTCATTCCAGCCTGGCAGTCACTCAAACAGCAGGGTGGCTGTCCTTGCCGGACAGCCAGCCAGCCAATCACGCCAGAGTGCATTCAGGTCTCCTAGGAGATTAAGCACAGGGAGTTTTGGGCACCTCCCTCACATCCTCTCCACCCCAGACACTCAGGCGCCAGAGGAGGGCTTCAGCACTGAAGCCCGCCAAAGGTCAATGAACAAAGCGACCAAACCTGGTTTGGCACACAGAGTTGGACACTAGAAGGACCTTTCCTAAAAGAAATGGCAAAAAAAGATGACAGATGTCTGTTTTTACAGGTAGGTCTTGGGCGCCATATTGGAAAACATGGCTGAACCGATTTTTAGCTACCGGTGTTCGTGTTTGGGAAAAATCATGGTAGTTTGTTTAAAACCACTGCCACCAGCCATTCAAAATAGGAAAGGGTAACATCTGACTGTTACATGAGTGTTCAGACTCAGGGGATGCTAGGCAACCCCTCCATTACATGATAGTAAGATAGTGTGTGCTGGGTCTGTAAATTTAAAAAGACTAGTAAAGTCAATTTAACTTTACATGCTCTGGGAGACAGTAGTCAGTCCCAGAGAAGGCATTTAAACCTTGGGAAGTCTGAAAGACATCCCTGTGCCACTGTACTGAAGGTGATGTGTGACACATAAGAAAAAGATGATGCCTATGGAGTTGTTTTAAAACTCCATAACCAAAGAACACAAATGTAAAACACACATCAAAATACATGGAAGAGTGGGGAAAAAGGCTCACACTCTTCCCAGGTAAAAAAAATCAAATCCTAGAAATCCAGCAAAGTTGCTTGGGGTCTCAAAAGGTAAGGGAAATTAGCACATTTTGAGAATTCTCCCTAACAGTTGCCAATCTGTTAGAACACATTGCATTCTATGTAGTGAATTGCATCGTATGTCAGACGTTTACAGCTGGACATATACTGAGAACAATTAGAGGAGTTATTCCTAAACTGAATGGTCCTTTTGAGAATTTACATATCGATTATGTACATATGCTGCAGGTGTGTAATGGATATAGGTATCTTATAGTGGTGGTGTGTCCCTTCTGTAGGTGGATCGAGGAAGGTCCGTGTACACCCCCTGATGCCACTTGTGTTTAGTATGTGAAGTCTGTGTGTGAAGTGCTGAGATCCGATAATGGGCCACATTTTGTCAATGAACTGTTCGAACAGATAGCACTATTGCTAAGCATTAAGCATAGGTTTTCTTCTGCTTATCACCCGCATGCAAATGGATTTTGTGAGAGACTCAACGGCCTCCTTAAAGAAAGGATTGCCAACCTCAAGCTAACATTGAAAAAGGGATGGCTACATTAGCTTTATATGCCCTAAGGAATCAGCCTGGGTAGGACCACTACCTCACACCCCACAAACTAGTAACAGGGAGGTGAATGGGAATGCCTCTTACACCTTCATTGAGGAGTAGACGTGATGCCCATAGTACTGCAAAACTGCTAGGTGATGAGCTGCACAATTATTTGACATGTGTCACTCTCATTTCAGATCAACTCAAGCGTCGGGGGGGTCAGTCTCAGAACACAGATGAAAACCATTCAACAACCGGATCCCTTGAATTACTATCAGTGTGAAGACTATTTGTTGGCGATACCGTGCTTATCAGAAATTTCACTAGGAAATGGCAGGAGCCGAGATTTAATGGCCCCTTTTCAGTTGAAAATGTCACTCCCTCAGCAGTAAAAGTTCAAGGCAGATAAGCATGGGTTCATTTCAATGACGTGAAGCTATACACCGGCGAGACCGCAACACCCCCAACTGCCTGTCCAGAAGCAACACAAGAAGAAGAAATTCAGGGTGTGCAGACTTGATCGTTGACAAAGAAGGATGATGAAGCAACCAGATAATAAATAGAGATTGTGCATTTGGACTGTGACTCATCTTGGACACTCCTTATACATATTATAGCAGGCGTCCATCCCATGCCGAGAGTTACAGAAATCTTTTGAAAATTGGACTTTAGAAAGTTATTGATGTTTTGCATATATGCCTAATCTCGAATTTGAATTTGACGACTGGAAACATGAACAATTTCCAGACTCCTTTGTCACTGAGTTTCTATTTGGTTGAGTCGATGGTCTTAACAAACGGAAATGGCATAGACTTATACTTGCTGTTTTTGTATTTATCCTTCATGCTTATCCTGCTCCTGTCAGAAGAGACGTTGATATTCACACTTTTGTACAGGAGCCTAAGAATGGCCCTGTAATCAGAAGGCTGTTTGTAGCAATAGTAGAAGAAATACTGCATCTGTCAGATTTATTGCAGTTGTCGGAGTAAATGTTTTATTCCTTAACAATTGAAGTAAACATGAGGAATGTTGAAGCTGGTACAATTTTAGGGAATGAGCAAATGCAACCAATTCCAGAATAACACAAGTGGTGGGGATTTATATGTTTGTTCGTAATATACATATGTACTATTAAGCTTTGTGTCTTTCTGTTTCACCTTCTCTATCACATTGGTCCAAATAAGGCAGATGTGCCTTTTATTCTCCCCACTGCAGGAACTTTTATTGATTTGCCCATTACCAATGAGCCAAAACCCCTTGTGTTGTCTTTCAATAGTATAGCTGCTATACAGTTGTTTCCATGGGCTGCAACCAATCTGTTAGGGAGACAAAGGAGAAGCATGGAAGAAGATAATGAGTGGATAAATACATAGTTGGATAATGTAGCACACTTGGGTAATAACATGTGGTATCAGCACATGATAAAGTTGGGAGAGAGAACATCTAAGGAGGGTAGCTACATGTGTACCCTCATACCTTATGCTTTAGAGACCTCGATAATATTCATAACAACAGATCTATCGGTGAAAAAAGCCCTTTGTCTGACACACCTTGCACTTACATGACAAGAGGACAGTTTCAAGGCAAAACAGCATCCGTAGTGTGGATGAACAAGGCGACATCTCAAAGAGAAGACAATTATGGTTAAGATTTAAAGACAGGAAAGAAGCCAGAAACTAGGCATTGATTAATAAAATATGAACAGCCTGGAATGAGCGGAGCAGGAATCAAGGTCGAAGAAAATAAGATGCTAAATTGCCAATGCAAAAATGAAGAAGAGATATGGATATGTTGGGAAAGAGGACAACTACACATTAAAGGAATAGTGCCTAATCATGAAGGATGGGTTGGTGGACTGGTTGTGTGAAAAGCAGCAGCATTGACCAGACAGCGGGAAGCAGGGTGGAAAATGCAGAAAAGGAATGCAAAGATCAGTGGCCGAAGATTACAAAGTTGTTGACATGGGTTGACAATCAAGGAGGACCATTGTAGATACTACCCCTGAAGGATGTGTCCCTATGTTTCAGAAATAATGGTATGAATAAGGTTGGAGAGCATAGCCAGTGTGGACAAATCTTTGATGTGCCAGGTGTGGAGGAAGGAACAGCCATCTTGAAGGATCATTATTGGGCTTGTGGGACCAGATCCTACATGAAGCTCCGCAAGGATTGGGGAGGAACGTTTTCCTTAGTGCTTGTCCATGTTTCAGCGTTAGTAATTCCTCCGAGTGACTTGAAAATTGGTGAATTTCCAAAATCAGAAGCTCATTTAAGAAGAAGATCGCTTGAATTTCTAAATCGAACAAGAAGAGGGAATTAAAACACAGCAAAATCAATAGAAGTCTTTGACGCTATCCCGTATGAACACAGGTTGATCAGCAAGACTGCTTCAGCTTTTACGACTATCTTCATGCCTGGGATCCAGATGATAGCCAATGCCAAATGGTTGCAAATTACCAGATGGTAACTTCTGCAGGAAAACAACACCACCATAAAGGGATTCAATGCTATTAAGGAAGAGTTGACGGCCATACAATTAATGACGCTCCAGAACAGATATGTCCTAGATATGATTACAGCGATGGAAGGAGGAGTTTGCACCAAAATTGGGCCATCATGTTGCACATTCATACCTTCTCATGATGACGAGAATGGGCCCTTGACAGATGATGAAACTGCACAATCAGATGGAAGACGAGACAGAAGACATCATAGATGATGGATGGTTGACGTCCATTTTCTCATGGGTTCCACAGTGGATAGTGAACATCTTCAAGTTTCTTGGAGCAATATTGGTGATGGTGATGTTTGCATTCTGTGTGATCAGGATAATAATTACACAGTACAAGAAGACAGAAAAGAATGCAGTAGGAAAGAAGATCATGATCGATGTTGAATCATAGTTCGGACCCAAAGAATTGACTGATGAAGAAATCAGAGAATACATAAAGGCCAGTATCTTAGCACCTGATGAAAAGAAGTTCCGGTATCCAAAGAACCACAAGAAGTACGTGGGATGATGGGTCTATTGTAAACCGCATGGGCAGTGCAGCTACATGACTTGGAGTGTGGATGAACATGTGAAATCAGCCGGTTCTCTGAAAGGCAAAGTGATGATCTGGACTCCAAAGAAGCACTTCTTCAAGAGAAGAAATTAAAATGTGGACACTAATGACAGTGTGGTTAATGAATCAACCAGAGGGGGCAGTGTAGGGGAGCAGCCGATTGCCTCTGCAGGACATCCCACACCCCTCCTTCCTGCATGTTGGAAGCCTGAAACTGCGCCATGCTTAACAACAATAGTTATGACTATTCCACCTTTGAAAAAAGGTATCCATTAAGAAAACCCTATCTGTTGTATCCCCGTAGGGATGACAATCTCTTGGAAGAGGTCCCCAAAATAATATGAAGACGAAAGAAAGAGAAGCTGGTGACGTGACAAGCGATGAGCGTGACACACTGAGAAGAGTTTCTGAAGAAGAGGATGTATAGAGCTTCTGAAATCTGATGACGAAGTAAAGAATCGAGTAAACTTTCATATGCGAAGTGAAGATTGCACATGTGAAGAGCACTATAGAAAATGCATCCCATTTTATAATTGTACAGCTAAGTAATCTTAGAAGCTGGCTATATGTAGTGAATAGACTGCAGGCGGTGCCGCCATTGTATAGAATCTGGACTTTGATGTCACAATTTTAGTAAGCTTAAGACCATGAAGAAGATGGCTGAAAATTGTGTCGCTGCAAGAAAGCAGCTGGAATTGAGGAAGGACCGAGAAAGGCTGTCTGTCCTGGTGTCAAAGGCAGGAGCAGCCAAGAACTGGTTATCTATCCTTGAAGAACAGTGAATGTGAGAAGCTGAGTCATCCGTTGTTAAGGTGCAAGAAAGAACACCATGAGTGCCATTTTGTAATCATTTAAGACAATTAAATGCTAGAAAATGAGCTGAATTGCGCTCTCCTGTTACGTGGGCTACGGATGGAAATAGAAGTGGGCATGCAGCTCTAGACTTAAGATCGCGTGTGCTCACACGCCCATATATTCCCAGGAGCGAGAATACTTTACAAGGTCAATTTCAAAGGCAGTCTTCTTGGCAGATGGCATGGACGATGAGAGATGTTGGGCTATTTGGGTGGGGAGAAATGGTCAAAGTCCACCCACTGACACCTTGGGTACCAACTTACATGCTGCCAGTGAGCCGAATCTTCTGGAAGGGTACAAGTGTGCCAACTGATTATAGGAGACCATATAATGTAACAGTTTATTGAGAAGCCACTCTCAACACAGTGAGTCACTTCCCTCCCCACTCAAGTGGTTATTCTACAAATTGTTAAACAGAATCTTTTTCCTTGCCCTATCTCAGGCACATATCGTGCACCTAGGATCCCTCGCCCCTGAGCTAACAATGAGCCAAGAACCAGGCTGGTGTACGGGAATCTATTGGTATTTATTTAAATTAACAGTAATAGAAATTAGCACAAAAATATTGAAAACACCGCTTTATCTGTGGCCCACCACAATTAAATTCTCTCAGCATAAATAAATCACAAAAGTGAGTTAGAAAGAACGCAGACCTAATTATTCCCTTTCTGTGAAATGCACTTCACGAAATAATTACACTGATCAATTATATCATTTCGCCCACACTTTTGGTTTAAATAAAACACAGGGTGATTTATCACCTTGTTTTTCAGCCCCCCCCATGCTTTGGTCTAGGGTGGGAAGTCAGACAGAAAAATTGGAATACTTTGGGAATTTTGGATTTCAGACCCCTACCCCCCCCCCAACCCTACTGAAAGGCCTGTGTTGGGGAAGCCTGATAAAAAGGGTTGGACTGATTTAAGAACAAAGACACCCCTCTTCCTTAAAGAAGTCGGGGTCAGCTGGACAACAAGGATCACCCAATTAAATTATAGGCTATAATTTTCAGTGCACACTGGGAAGTGAGCTTTGTTAATTTTGAATTTTAACAAAATTCACCCTGTGGTATTCTGCCAAATGGAGAATGAATTAAATTTATATTTTTGGTCACATAGGCTAAGGATACAGTTTTCCCCTCCTCCCCACCCACTATAAAGGGAAAATATTCAAGGCAAGCAGACTCCCCCCTCTTTGGTTTTCCAGGGATTAGTTCTACTTACATAATGAGCCTCTGTTTAAGGTTCAGGAAAACCAACTGTATCCCAGGATACTCTGGAAAGATAAGGGCAGGGGCCTGGTCACTCCACTCTCAAAGAGGGCCTCCCACTCTCCACCATAGGACCCAGTCAGCTTTGAGGCCTCCCTAGAAATAGACAGCTCCACCCAGATGCACTCTCAGCAATCTCCTCTGGTGTCTCCTTACAGCTGTCAGATGGTAAGTTTCAGCAGCCTTCCTGATGGTCTGTCTCTTCCCTCTGTCCTCCTGGCTTTCTCCTTTTTCTGTCTCCCCATTTTTTTTGTGTCCTCTGTCCTAGTGCAGCCCCCCTTATATAGCAGCAATGACATCACCAATTTTACAATCTTGGGGAAGTACCCTGCAATAATCCCTGCCACTAGGATTGGACAGTTACCCTCTCTCTCCTCCCAACCCCGCCTCCAAGTCAGGATTGGTTTAGGGGTCTGGAGCCCCATATGAAAATTCCCATTTGTAATCGCCCCTTTGTTCTCCTTTTAACTGTTTGGCAAATACGAGTTATGGATCACAACTTCATAATTTTACTAGCAACTGCCACACTAAACATATTTTCTGTTTTAGCTGATCATGGAGAATTAGATAAGCTAACCACCAAATCCGTACGATGTCGCCTGGCCATGTGGCACATTTCTGCCGTTTGCATAAAAAGTACAAGAGTTTTGAATATGTAAGTTATTAAGCATATCCCTAATTTCATTTACCACCCGCTCACCAGCTCTCACATTTGGAACGTGTTGAGATCAGCCAAAAACCTAGTCTAACTGGCATTACATTTCCCAGAGTCACAGGTAGATGCATTTTAAATCCCCAAAATTGCCTAGAAATTACATAAAAAATTGAACAAAAATGAAATCAATATGCCTTACGATGTCTGAGAAAAAGACATAAATGATAATAGTCCTTTTAAATTAATTGTGAAGGTTCATGTGGGACAAATGCCAGTTTCTTACTTCTGGCCATTTGTTTTCATTGGGTCAGCCTATGACCAGAGGTTTTTTATGAGTTTCTGTGAAGTTGGAAGCTTGCTCTTTGAAGTGGGTGCCCCCAGTCTTCACACCTTTTAATCAAGCTGCAGCCAAGGATGACGTTTCTTGAATTCCCTGCTTTCCGAGCCAACAGGTCTGGAGAACAATGGACTTTCGATACCTTCAGCAGGAGATTTTATTGTGCGTGGTCATTAGATGGGGGATGTGACATCCAGGCTGGAAGTGGGAGTTTTCCTTTGTGATGTTTTGCCCGCAGTCAGAAACAGGGTCTGCCTTGTGCTGTAATTTTCCATGACGACAAAGTGGCTTGTAGAGGAAGAGCCAAATTCCTCTACCTGAAGTCCCAATCCTATTTTGCCTATATGCTGGAAGCCGGAAATTTGCGACATGCACGACGCAAATAAGGTACCTATCCAACGAAGAATTCTTGAAACAAGGTTTCCATTGAGAAAGCCCTACAAGATGTACCCATGGAGAAATGACAGTCTCTTAAAGGAGGTCCCAGAAGAAGTGTGAAGTGACAAAGGCAAGAGACTGGTGATGTCACATGAAGCTGAGGTGACACACCAAGAAGAAATGCCAAGAAAGAGAGTATATAGACCTTAGAGAATCTGATGACGAAGTAAAGAATGGAGTAACATTTCTTTTGTGGATTGAAGATTGCACATGCGAAGAGCACTGAAGAAAATGCAAAATTGCTTTCTAACTGTACAAATGTTGCAACGCAAGTAGGAAGATAAGTAACCATTAAGGATGGCTATATGTAGTGAATAGACTGCAGGCAGTGCCCCCAATGTATATATACATGTATAGAATCTGGATGTTCCACGTTGCATTTTAGTAAATCAGGACCCCGTGAAAGAGAAGGGCTGAAAGTGTGGCACAGCAGAAAAAGGTAGCTGATGATGGAGGAAGAATCGAGAAGGCTTGTCTGGCCCAGTGTCAAGGGTTGAGGCTGCCAAGAAGCTGTTTATCTATTCTAGAAGATGCAATGAACGTGAGAAGAGAGGCCAGCTCCTGTTGAGATGCAATGGAAAAACACTACGAATGCCAAGTTTTATTCATTTAATAGTATTAAATGTGAGGAAGGAGCTAAAACACAGTCTCCTGTCACATGGGGTAGATTTTGTGCAAACTACATCGAGACTGCAGATAAGAATGTGCTCAAACTCCCTTCTATTCTCAGGAGCAATGATACTTTGCAAGGCCGAGTTCAAAGATAATTTGAATGGCAGACAGTAGGAGTGATGATGGATGATGGGCTAATTGGGTGGTAAGGCATGGTCAAGTCCACCCACAAGCACCTGGGGTACAAGCTTGCATGCTGCTAGCGAGTGGAATATTCCAGAAGGATACAAGCGCGCTATCCAATTATAAAGGGCCACGTAGCAAAGAGCCTTATAGTTTGAAAGCCAATGAAACATAGTGCATTTGATGACAATGATGATGACTTGCACTAGGGGTGGGCATAGTTGTCCACCTGACTCTAGGCATCCAATCACAATCCTATCCCCCATAGAACGTATACCTAGATGTTCCCATAGACCAACCACAACCCCAAGTAGGTTTTTTACTTTGCAACCTAGTATGATGTCAATGATGACGAGTGTTTGCTATAAATGTGTATTTTTTCATGAAAAACGTTGAGAGACTTGAGCTAACGTCCGTTCTTGTCCATTGTACTCCCTGTTTTAGACAATTTCAAATAAAGCAGCTACGTTTTGGCAACTTCCTGAGTTGGTCTTATTATTGTTGTCAGATTAAATTCTGCACCCCCATCCATCCAATAAAGCGCTATCTCGCTTAAAGGGCCTACAGGTTAATGCTCTTCAAATGTCACTGGAGTTTTGTAGGTGTAACATAATATACATTACTTTTGTCATCCCACACGTCATGTTTTGTTTTCCTGACATTTTTCTGTGAGCAGTGATATTTTTTCCACTTTCGCTTTTTAAAGCCATTTTTATTTGCACACACATGTGCAGGCCGTTTTTGTTTTCAATGTTTAAAAATCCTGTTTCCATGTGACAGGGATCTTTGATTGACAGGTAGGACCCTTTCCACATGGCTCTTTAAATTTACTTGAAAAACAAAAACAAAAGCCAGGCCGTTTTTGTTTCAGTGTTTAAAATCTGGTATTCATGTGAAAGGGACTTCTGTTTGGGGCCTTTAAATGCACCCCACAATAACAAAGAGCCTTATAGTTTGATAGGCAATTATGAGCCGTGTGTCAAATAACTGTTGAATATGACTTGCACTAGGGGTGGGCATAAGTTGTCTTCCTGACTGTAAAGACCCAATCACAACTCGTTCCTGTATAGAAAGTATATTTAGATGTTCCCTTTTAAGCCTATCATAACCCCGTGTAGGTTTTGTTTGTCTGCCACGTAGTGTGGCATCACGCATGACGTGTTTTTGCTATAAAAGTATAATTTTTTTATTACATGCGTTGAGTTCTCAAGAGAGATTATGCTGTGCAACGTCCGTTTTAACTCCCTGTTTTAGACAAATAATAATAAAACTGAATAATGACTTTGCCTTCTTCCTGAGTTGGTTTGATTATTTGCTGTAAGAGTTACTCTGCATCCCATTTACTGCACGATATGCTACCTATTTAAGGTCTATAAGCTCACACTACGTATGCTTGAAGCATACTATGTCTTGTTCTTCTAATGTGAAAACCAAGCTATTGCTGCCCACATAAATGGTTCCTTTTGTCACCTGCTCTTAGGGCGGGCCTTGCCTGACTGCAGCTTCAGATGGTCCGTGCTACACTGCAGGGAACAGTGAATGGTCTGTGGGGTGAGAATACAGCCCCGGGGTGACAGAGATGGCGAGGCTATGCTAGGCCTCTATTGTGAGACTGAAGCTCGATAATGTAGAGAAAATACAGTACAAAACAGCGATTTCCAACATAAGGCCTAGTGAAAGGAAAAGAAATGGGTCTATTCAACTGTACTAAAATGGACAGGTGCTCAAGTGAAAGGGAACCTACCCGAGAACTTGAAACAGCTGGACATGCCCAATGAATGGGAAAGCCATGTGTTGCTGCAGATGCTGACTTTGTGTGAACTGGGAAAAGACACCCTTTGGCCAATTAAAAACTGCAGCAGTACACATGGGAAAAGATATGTTGAAATGCTGTGCCTTTGAAAAATATGAGGAGCCCTTCTGCCTTACATTTAAAAAGTGAAGCCAAGTGACATATTTCGTTTGACACGGAGAAAGACACTTACCTTCCACAAAAGAAATGACATTTAAATGGAAAGGCCTACTTTGTTTTAAAAAGGGACACTGGCTTCCCATGTTAAATAATAGCCTATGTGTGGACAGGTTAAGAGGAACACTCATGTCATTTCAACCAACAGATGAAAGACATATATTAACATATGGATAGAAGCCCGATATATTACATGTAAACACATCTTTTCTATTCAAAATTCATTTTTTCTCAGAATTATGCATGTAACTGGCTGCTGCTGCTTTCCCCACTGAACTGCTGCGTATCTGGAATTGTGACCTCCAGACCTTTGGGCTGAGGCCCTTAGGAGAAAAAGGTCTGGTTTTCAGTTTAAATGCTAAGAAGTACAGAGAATTAGATCAGGAGTGTGGTAGTTGCAGATAACACGGCCAGCAGAAATTACCTTAAGGTCAAACCTCCACATTAACTGTCCATTAGCATCAAACAGGGTCTTTTGAAGCCTAGAAGTGGAGGGGTGGATAACATGAGCCAGGCAGGTGGTCCTGGCCAGGTAACAATGGAGAAATGAAATCTAGGAATAGGTGGGGACTATTTTGAAACAGAGGGGCACATGTGAAGCATTGGCTGATTAACATAGGATTACATTTCCTTAATAAAAAGAGCATTGTGTGGCCCAGTGAGCTCATCCCAGAGTCATATTAAAGTGGATAAGAAGCCTGTCGGTACCATGTAAATATGAATTCTGTGTGATGTATCCAATGTGAGTTATAAAGACAATTATGATTTCGTCCTTTTCATAATTCTGAGAAAATTGAAAGTTGTTGTGGTGCTAGAGGGGGAAATGAATATTTGAATCTTGAAGTGTCAGATTTTGTAACTATTTCGTCTCAGGAGCAAATTGAAAAAGAACAGTAGCTCCTCCCAGGAAGAGCATGCCGAAATAAGATTAGTATTTTCCGACTCACCATAAAATATAAAACTCAAATATATATATATGCGCCAACAGTTATTTGAGAAATTAGGGTAGTTGCCCTGTTGTAAGATTTTTAGGAACACTAAAAGTTAATCCCACTTGTCATTTTGGGATAACAAATCTTTCTCCTCCCTTAGCCTCCATCATCCGCACCTCCCAACTCCCTGTCCTATCTGTAGGCAGTGGGTGTATTGGGGGGATGAAGAGGGAGAGAGCTAGCCAATCCGTATCATGGGAATGATGATAATAATGGAGTGTCACCAGCCCTATAAGAGATCAGTTTTCAATCTGATGGGAACTCTGACGACTTTTCCACTCTGTTCTTGGAGGTAGTCTACTTCTGGACTCTTGCGAGGAAAAACTAGCAGAGATGTAAGGACAGCTGCCCAGGCCATCAGGGTAAGCCTTGCCAGGAGAAGAGCTGGTTACTGTGATGCTGGAAATGCATCAGAGGGACAGGGCCTCTGAATCCTTGTCCTTTACTGCTTTTTATCGTGTGATCTGTCATGTTTTCTGCCCAGGAGTCCATGTGGGACTCCTGGCAGTGCAGCTCTCTCTTTTGGTTTGGTGAACAGACCCCTGGGATACCCTTATGGCACCCATGGGTAGGGGTAAAACCCTGTGCCCCTAGTGAATGTTTTTGGGCACCTGTGGGTGGCCCACAGAGCAGGGTATGGGCTGGTGGCAGCTCCATGATGACTTTGACAGGTACTCTGGGTGTCCTCCATTTTGGGATGCCCAGGCCCTGCCATTGGGATCAGTTGATTCCTGATAGGAAACAAGATGGCCCCTGTGGCCTCTTGCTTTCTATTGCCTGTTACCTTGTTTTCCCAAAGTCCTGGGAAGCCCTGACTTTGTCCCTTCCCCCTGACTGGCTGTTGGGTGGAAGTTCCATATATGGTGTTGTTGTGAAGGCCCAGCTAGACTGACTGGAGCCTTCCCAGTGACTGTATGTTGTGGGTACCTCCTGTGGGTGGTACCTGGGTGAATGGAGTGTGTGACCAATATACACTCCTTGTTGTGGTTGTCTGGTTTCTGGCATGAGAGACAAAGACTGAGACAGCCCTACCCGAAACTGGCCTGAATGCAGTGTGTAGTGTTGAATGGCTGGGTACTTGTCCCAATCCACATTCCTTGTTGTGAGTGTCTGAAAGGGAGGAGTGTGGCCTGAATGCACTGTGTGCCTGATTGGCTGACTGACTGCATGAATGCCCCTCTGTATGATTGGCTGCTGAGTGTGTGCCAGCAGTGTGGATGAGAGACAGAATAGTATATCTGGGGACCTCTCACCACTGTTCAGGGGGTTCAGGAACATTCAGAAGCGTTCAGAAGCGTTCTGGAGTTGAGTCTCCACTCTAAGAGTAACTGGAACTGCTGATCCTCGACGTCCAGCTGGAAGAAGAAGACTTGTTGTTGCATTTGCTTCGACCGATCCGAAGGCTGCCGAAATCGTCGAAGACTGACCCGAGAGAGGACCTGGTAAGGCGCCCTCTTCCCGTGCTCCGAGGGACCATCGAGCACCGCTCCATCTTCGCCGAAGCGCCCTGGAAGACAGACCCTCGAAAGGCTGCCGACCCGAGACGGGACCGCCGAGGAGATCGAAGTGAAGCACCCGGACATCGCCACCGTCGAAGTCCATTGCCGTCGACCAGGGTTCGCAGGTTTGTGTAACCGCTGGAGGCCCGTCGAAGTTGTGTTGCCCAGCCGTGGGAACCACTTGACGCCGTGCCGCCGACGACCGGAGCCGTCCGCTCCTTTGCCTAAGAACATTCGAATCGAAGGACTACCTCGTCCGCACCGTCGACCGCTTTGTCCTGCCGGAGAAAGTCGAGGACGACCAACGCGCCGGGGAGAAACCTGCCGGTGGGTTTCCCGCCACCCGAAGACCACAAAGACTCGAACGACTCGACGCCCTTGCTGGGCCTCCGTCTCCACAATCTTTGCGGTCAAGAACTATTGTCACCGAGGTGCCCCGCACGCCTCTGCCTTGCAGGACGCCGACGCTCCGACGCCGACGAGCACCGCTCGGACGAAGCTGCCACCTCATCGACGCCGTTCTACCTTGTTTGTCGACGGACGTTCGACGCCCCGTGCCTCCCGCTTGAAAGGGAAGGAATTCAAGAAGGGCCGTCGATTCCCTGTCACCGAACACCGAGTTCCTCGACGTTTCTCGACGCATCTCGACGATCCGTGACTCCCGCTTGAAAGGGGGTCGCTCAAGAAGGATCTGTCGACGCCTCTTCGAAGAACTCGACTCCACCAGGTACATTGGGGGGGTAAAAACATTATAGGAGGGAATAAGACTTGCAGAACAATATATGGACTGGGCTTGTGCTATATCTTTATTTTACAGGTTGCCCAGGTGGGGGGATCTCCACACAGAACTGTGTCTAGTGATAGGGGCCAGCATTCTGCCTATTGCTCAACCATCTTATTTTCTCTCCTCTCTCTATTGCTGGTTTCACTCTATTGATCTGTGTGACATTGTTACAGTATTGTTGATGCACTTTAATAAGATCTAATACAAAGGGTGGTACCACTTTAGAATTGTATATATTTGTCACTGTTGATTTTCCTGAGTACAAAGTGAGTTATTATGATAAGTTTACATAACCTTGACTATTGATTATATAAAGACGGTGTTCTAACCAATACCGTGTGTGGACATTCCTTTGTGGGGGCTTGGGGTACACTGTACTTAAGAACCAGCCTGCATCACCTCCTGAGAAGCTAGGCCTTGATTGCTCGTCCATTGCTACCGTACTAAGAGAATCTTGGCTGGGTTCCTCTGTGCCTCTCTTCTACCATATAGAGAGCAGAAGTACAGACACCCCCCACCGGTCTTTCTTGACAGCTGGTGGCAGCGGTGGGATGCTTATGGTTTTAAGAATCAGTGTATAACCGTGCCACTTACAAAGGATATCCGCACTTTATTAAATTAAGGTTTAGTTGTGTACAAGATAACTGCATTACAAACAATGGAGTCTATTGCAAATGGCAAATTG
Organism: Ambystoma mexicanum; assembly: GCF_040938575.1. NCBI lineage: Eukaryota > Metazoa > Chordata > Amphibia > Caudata > Ambystomatidae > Ambystoma > Ambystoma mexicanum. The sequence goes on along the minus strand of NC_090937.1, from coordinate 1,662,639,402 downwards.
ACTCGGATGAGCTTGGAGGCTCTCCAGAGTGCTTGTGAAGCCAGGGAGTTAGACTTTGTGGATAAGTCTAGGGCTGAGCTGATAGCTGCCCTGGTGGACTACCAGACTGATGGTGAAACTCTTGATGAGGGGGGGAATGCAACCAATGAGGACTCTGCCCCTGGGGTTTCTGCTGAATCTGTTTCTGGGAACGCCACCATTCCTGCTGCCTCTGTTCCAAACCCCAGCAATTCCTTGGAGCTTGAGTTATTAAGGATGAAATTGGCCTTTGAATACCGCAAGTTGGAAATAGATGCTGAACTTAAGAAAGAGGAGTTGGCTCAACAAGTGGAGCTCAAGAATAGGGATCTTGAACTCAGAAATAAGGACCTTAAACTCAAGAGCCAGGAGACTGAATGTCAGAGAATCCAGCTAGAGAAAGCTAGAGTGGAGACTTCAGCTAAAACCAGTGAGAGTGTCAGGTCCCCAGCCACCAAGTTTATGAAAGATTTGGTTGGTGTATTTGTGGAGGGTTCAGATATCCTCCAATGGATTGAAGCGTTTGAAATGGCTTGTGCGATTCATGATGTTGATAAAAGAGATTGGGCTAAGTGTTTGTTAAGCAGAGTGCCCCAAACTGGATATGACTGTATTCTGAAGCTGAGTGTGGAAGAAAGGGGTCAGTATGAGTGTATGAAGTCTGCTTTGAATGCCAAGTTTGGCAAGACACCTACCCAATACCTTAGAAGGTTCAGGGATTTTAAGAAAAGAGAGAATGTGTCTTGGGTTGACTGGGTGAGTGCTGCGCACATGAACATGATGGGGTGGATCGATGGATACAAGGTTAAGACTTTTGTTGAATTGTCCCACCTCTTGTTTTTTGAGCATTTTTCTGAAGCCTGTTCACCAGAGCTGCGTCAGTATGTGGCTTACCAGAACATTTTGGACCCCTTTAAGCTGGCTAGGTTGGCTGACAAGTGGGTCTCCCACCGGGTGTCCCCTAAGGTCTCCAGTGGGAAGGACAAGGACAAAGAAAAGGGGGCCTCTCAGAAAGCTGAGGAGTCCCACAAGCAGTCACAGTCGGGCAAACCTAAACCTTCCTCTCCCAAGACCCAAAAATCTAGTGGGGATAAGTCATCTGTGGGTGGGAATAAGAGTAGTGGTCCACCTGCTGCAAAGCAGGCTCCCAGTGGTTCCAGTACCGTACCCCGCACTCCTGGCGCTTGTTGGGACTGTGGGGCTCTGGATCACAAAAGGGGTGACTCCAAGTGTAAAGGTAAGGCACTTGGAGTACAGGCTGTCAGCCTGACCTACCCTTACCCCCTGTCTGAGGTGGAGGCCACTGTCCTCCCCTCCTCTACCGGGATCACATTTGGTGCTCCGGTAGAGATTTCCTTAGTGTCCCTTGGGGCCTGGGACCAGTATGCAGAAGTACTGGCGACTATCCCACAGAACACCCGTAGGTTTTTGAGAAGTGTCCTCTTGAATGGCCAGCCTTCTACTGGTTTGAGAGACACTGGGGCAAGCATGACAGTGGTGGACAGGACCCTGCTCAAGCCAGAGGACTATGTAGATGCTCCTCTGAGAACCACCAGGTTAGCTGGTGGGCCTCCCAAATTATCGCCTGTAGCCTTAGTCACACTCATGATTGGAGACAAGACAGCAAAGCTTCCTGTCCTGGTTCAGGACAATGTCCCTGCCAACATTCTGTTAGGAAATGATCTAGTAGAGTTGGGGTTGATCTCGGATGGTCTTCCCATGACTGCTGCTGCAGTCACTAGGTCACAGGTGACACCGGGTCTGGCTGTGAGTCAGGTACCCGAGCCAAAGGCGAGGCCTAAGGCAAGAAGAAGGAAGACCAAGAAGGCCACCTCTGTGGAGGGACCACCTTCTCTTCCTGCTGTTCCGACAGCACCCATTGGGATCCATGCTCCGGACGGGCTGGGTCCAGTGGAAAACCCAGACTCAACTCCTGTGGGAGAAGAGACAGAAGACTCTCCTGTGGGAGAGGTTCTCAACCCGGAGGATCATCCCGACCTTCAATGCTTGTTAGCTGAAGGGGGACCCTCCCGGGCAGACTTCTGTAAGGGACAGAGAGAGTGCCACTCTCTCGAGGGACTGAGGAAACAGGCCCTGTCCCAGGCACAAGGAGAAGTGCCTAGGATGTTCCGGATTTATTGGGAGGGTGAGCTCCTTGTTAGTGAGCCCACTAAGCCTGAACCTGGTGCCCTCAAGAGGTTGGTGGTACCCCAGGTTTACAGGCCCTTCCTACTGCAGTTGGCGCATGAGGTGCCCTTGGCTGGTCATCTTGGGACCAAGAAGACTAAGCAGAGGCTCTCTGCCCATTTCTACTGGCCACGGATGGGAGTAGAGGTGGAGTCCCACTGCAGGACCTGCCCAACTTGTCAGTTGTCTGGCAAGACTGGAGGCAGGGTCATTGCCCCACTGCAGCCATTGCCAGTGGTTGGCACACCATTTGAGAGGGTGGGCATCGACATCGTCTGTCCCCTTGACCCTCCCACTTCAGGTGGACATCGGTTCATCCTGGTCTTGGTAGATCATGCCACCAGGTACCCTGAGGCAATACCCCTTCGGACTGTTACTGCCAAGGTGGTTGCCAGGGCTCTCCTGGGCATTTTCACCCATGTTGGATTCCCCAAGGAGGTTGTCTCTGACCGAGGATCCAACTTCATGTCTAGTTACATGAAAACCATGTGGAAAGAGTGCGGGGTAACCTACAAGTTCTCCACCTCTTACCACCCCCAGACCAATGGTCTGGTTGAGAGATTTAATAAAACTCTCAAGGGCATGCTAGGGGCTTTGGAAGAACCCCTAAGGAGGAAATGGGATCTCCTCCTGCCATGCCTGCTGTTTGCTTACAGAGAGGTACCTCAAGAGGGTGTTGGTTTCAGCCCCTTTGAGTTACTCTTTGGACATCCCGTGAGGGGGCCCCTCACCTTGATCAGAGAAGGCTTGGAAGCCACCCCTCCAGGTCCCGCCAAGCAAGTGGGGGACTATGTGTTAGGCCTCAGACGGAGGATGACACAGATGATGGGTCAGGCAACAGCAAATCTCAAGGCCAGCCAGGAATTGAATAAGTACTGGCATGACCTTAAAGCCTCGCAAGTGGATTGGACTCCGGGACAGGAAATCCTTGTGATGGAGCCTACCAAGCCTAGAGCTCTGGCAGACAAGTGGACTGGACCCTTCAGGATCATCTCCAAGATGGGCGAAGTCAATTATCTGGTTGACATGGGAGCCTCTGGGGTAGCTCCTCAGCTATTCCATGTCAACAGGCTCAAGCCTTTCCACAGGCGAGCAGAGGTCTCATGTCTCTTGCTAGCTTCTGGGCAAGAAGAGGATGAGAGTGAGCCCCTTCCTGATTTGCTGCATAGCAACCCTCAGGATGGCTCAGTGGAGGGAGTACATCTCTCTCCAGATTTGACAACAGAGCAACAGAGGGCCTGTAGGGCTTTGCTCCAACAGTATGCCTCTCTGTTTTCACTGAAGCCAGGCCTTACACCGTGGTGTAAGCACGAAATTGACACTGGTGACAGTGTACCTGTCAAAAGCAGGTGCTACCGTATGTCAGATACCGTCAAGAACCACATCCAGGCTGAGGTCGCCAAGATGTTGGATCTGGGTGTTATTGAACCCTCAACCAGTCCCTGGTCCAGTCCAGTGGTCCTTGTCCCCAAGGCAAGTTCCCAGGTGGGTACCAAGGATTGGAGGTTCTGTTTGGACTACCGAGGAGTCAATGCCGTCACCAAAACAGACGCGCACCCATTGCCCAGGGCTGATGAGCTCGTGGACACCATAGGTGCTGCCAAATTTGTGAGCACCTTTGACCTTACCTCAGGCTATTGGCAAATAGCTCTGACGGACCAGGCCAAGGAAAAGACGGCCTTCTCAACACCTGAGGGACTCTACCAGTTTAGGGTCATGCCTTTTGGGTTGAAGAATGCCCCTGCCACCTTTCAGAGATTGGTCAACCATGCGCTCAGTGGGCTGGAAGCCTTTTGTGTGGCTTACTTGGACGACATTGCTGTCTACAGTTCCACCTGGGAAGAACATTTGACACATCTGGATAAGGTGTTGCAGGCCTTGAAAAGGGCTAACCTCACTATCAAGGCCACCAAGTGCCAGATAGCTCAGGGGAAAGTTACCTATCTTCGTCATGAGGTAGGAGGGGACAAATCCAACCTCTCTCCAGTAAAGTACAGGATGTACAGAACTGGGAGACTCCCACTACTCAAACCCAGGTGAGAGCCTTTTTGGGCCTCACTGGGTACTATCGCAATTTCATGGCAGACTATGGAACCATAGCTACACCCCTGACAGCTCTAACTTCACCCAAACAGCCTAGGAAGGTTAATTGGACCGAAGACTGTCAGAGGGCCTTTGATGGCTTGAAAGAAAGTCTGTGTAGGGCACCTGTGTTGTGTGCACCCGACTACAGCCGACCCTTTATCGTCCAGACGGATGCCTGCGACACCGGAATTGGAGCTGTCTTGTCCCAGTTAGATGACAAAGGGAGAGAACATCCTATCATATTCATCAGTAGACAACTCAAGGGTAGAGAGCTTAGGTGGGCTACTGTTGAAAAGGAGTGTTTTAGCATAGTTTGGAGCCTTAGGCGTTTTAGGCCCTACCTTACGGGGTCTACCTTCAAGGTCCAAACAGATCATAAGCCCCTGAAGTGGCTTATTCAAATGAAGGGTGAGAATCCGAAATTGCTCAGGTGGTCCATTAGCCTGCAAGGGCTAGACTTCACCATAGAGCACAGACCAGGGAAGAGTCACGATAATGCAGATGGCCTTTCCAGAAGATATGTTGACCGTCTGGATGAGGGTGTCTATCCCGTGGGAGATTAGACACCCTCCACCTCAGTCTGGGGGGGGCGACTGTGATGCTGGAAATGCATCAGAGGGACAGGGCCTCTGAATCCTTGTCCTTTACTGCTTTTTATCGTGTGATCTGTCATGTTTTCTGCCCAGGAGTCCATGTGGGACTCCTGGCAGTGCAGCTCTCTCTTTTGGTTTGGTGAACAGACCCCTGGGATACCCTTATGGCACCCATGGGTAGGGGTACAACCCTGTGCCCCTAGTGTATGTTTTTGGGCACCTGTGGGTGGCCCACAGAGCAGGGTATGGGCTGGTGGCAGCTCCATGCTGACTTTGACAGGTGCTCTGGGTGTCCTCCATTTTGGGATGCCCAGGCCCTGCCATTGGGATCAGTTGATTACTGATAGGAAACAAGATGGCCCCTGTGGCCTCTTGCTTTCTATTGCCTGTTACCTTGTTTTCCCAAAGTCCTGGGAAGCCCTGACTTTGTCCCTTCCCCCTGACTGGCTGTTGGGTGGAAGTTCCATATATGGTGTTGTTGTGAAGGCCCAGCTAGACTGACTGGAGCCTTACCAGTGACTGTATGTTGTGGGTACCTCCTGTGGGTGGGACCTGGGTGAATGGAGTGTGTGACCAATATACACTCCTTGTTGTGGTTGTCTGGTTTCTGGCATGAGAGACAAAGACTGAGACAGCCCTACCCGAAACTGGCCTGAATGCAGTGTGTAGTGTTGAATGGCTGGGTACTTGTCCCAATCCACATTCCTTGTTGTGAGTGTCTGAAAGGGAGGAGTGTGGCCTGAATGCACTGTGTGCCTGATTGGCTGACTGACTGCATGAATGCCCCTCTGTATGATTGTCTGCTGAGTTTGTGCCAGCAGTGTGGATGAGAGACAGAATAGTATATCTGGGGACCTCTCACCACTGTTCAGGGGGTTCAGGAACGTTCAGAAGCGTTCAGAAGCGTTCTGGAGTTGAGTCTCCACTCTAAGAGTAACTGGAACTGCTGATCCTCGACGTCCAGCTGGAAGAAGAAGACTTGCTGTTGCATTTGCTTCGACCGATCCAAAGGCTGCCGAAATCGTCGAAGACTGACCCGAGAGAGGACCTGGTAAGGCGCCCTCTTCCCGTGCTCCAAGGGACCATCGAGCACCGCTCCATCTTCGCCGAAGCGCCCTGGAAGACAGACCCTCGAAAGGCTGCCGACCCGAGACGGGACCGCCGAGGAGATCGAAGTGAAGCACCCGGACATCGCCGCCGTCGAAGTCCATTGCCGTCGACCAGGGTTCGCAGGTTTGTGTAACCGCTGGAGGCCCGTCGAAGTTGTGTTGCCCAGCCGTGGGAACCACTTGACGCCGTGCCGCCGACGCCCGGAGCCGTCCGCTCCTTTGCCTAAGAACATTCGAATCGAAGGACTACCTCGTCCGCACCGTCGACCGCTTTGTCCTGCCGGAGAAAGTCGAGGACGACCAACGCGCCGAGGAGAAACCTGCCGGTGGGTTTCCCGCCACCCGAAGACCACAAAGACTCGAACGACTCGACGCCCTTGCTGGGCCTCCGTCTCCACAATCTTTGCGGTCCAGAACTATTGTCACCGAGGTGCCCCGCACGCCTCTGCCTTGCAGGACGCCGACGCTCCGACGCCGACGAGCACCGCTCGGACGAAGCTGCCGCCTCATCGACGCCGTTCTACCTTGTTTGTCGACGGACGTTCGACGCCCCGTGCCTCCCGCTTGAAAGGGAAGGCATTCAAGAAGGGCCGTCGATTCCCCGTCGCCGAACACCGAGTTCCTCGACGTTTCTCGACGCATCTCGACGGTCCGTGACTCCCGCTTGAAAGGGGGTCGCTCAAGAAGGATCTGTCGACGCCTCTTCGAAGAACTCGACTCCACCAGGTACATTGGGGGGGTAAAAACATTATAGGAGGGAATAAGACTTGCAGAACGATATATATACTGGGCTTGTGCTATATCTTTATTTTACAGGTTGCCCAGGTGGGGGGATCTCCACACAGAACTGTGTCTAGTGATAGGGGCCAGCATTCTGCCTATTGCTCAACCATCTTATTTTCTCTCCTCTCTCTATTGCTGGTTTCACTCTATTGATCTGTGTGACATTGTTACAGTATTGTTGATGCACTTTAATAAGATCTAATACAAAGGGTGGTACCACTTTAGAATTGTATATATTTGCCACTGTTGATTTTCCTGAGTACAAAGTGAGTTATTATGATAAGTGTACATAACCTTGACTATTGATTATATAAAGACGGTGTTCTAACCAATACCGTGTGTGGACATTCCTTTGTGGGGGCTTGGGGTACACTGTACTTAAGAACCAGCCTGCATCACCTCCTGAGAAGCTAGGCCTTGATTGCTCGTCCATTGCTACCGTACTAAGAGAATCTTGGCTGGGGTCCTCTGTGCCTCTCTTCTACCATATAGAGAGCAGAAGTACAGACACCCCCCACCGGTCTTTCTTGACAGTTACCTTGAGAGGCCTTAAACCTTGCATGGGAAAAAGAGACAGGGAAATCTAGAGGCTAGCTGGGCCTGCCATTTGAGAAGGCCGAGGAGGAGTGGGTTGCTGGGGACTATCCCAGACTGAAGCCTTCAACCAGATCTGTGCTGTCCTCAGGGGAGCCCTGCTGTTTCCCTGGATGCCCCATAACCAAGGGCTCCCATGTAAGTAGATCCATCCAAATGCCAACAAAAGTGTGGTGGGGAATCTGCCAGCCTTATTCTCCATCTCACCTAGTGGGGGGTAGCGGGTGGAACTGGGGAAACCCTTGGCACAATTTCTTAAACATAACTCAAATTAATTTCCCATAAAAAACCACCCATCCTTTTAAATTGTACTGTGTGAGGAACTGCCCGTCTTAATCCTTTCCATTAAATTTTGGGGGGGTGGGTACATCTGTGTAGACCCTTAGCACATTGAATTGAAGTTAAATAAATTAATTCCATATAGAATAATCACGGAATGAGTGTTGTTAAAGATCGAAACTAACAAAGTTCATGCACAGTGTGTTAGAGCCGGTATAGACAATAAAGTATCTGGGTGACTCTACCTTTCTGAAACCCCTGTCTTCCCTATCGAAGGGGGGGTCCATACTCCCAAAATAAGTATTCTTAAAACTCTGCCATTCAATTGAATGTTGAGGGTGCAAAGTGAAATTTCCCATTTATTCACTTTCATCCCAAATCAGAATCCGAATGCCCTGCATTTTATTCATATAAAAAGCTCAAAATGATTTATCCATTGAGTTCCTTTCCCACACATTTCTTTTCTAATAAAAAAAAGCCAGAACGATGTTTCCATTGTTTTCCCACTCCCTGTTCCTTGCATTCAAACTAGAGGGGACATATTTTTTTTTATTTTTTTTATTTTACTTGATTTAATTTACAAAAGACATTTTTACAAGAAAATGACATTTCCCCTCCTTTCCCACTTTACTATGTCTGTTCCAACTTATAGAAGAATGAAGGCAGTGAGCGATGAGAAGAACAAAAGAAAGAAAGAATGAGAAAGAAGTTCCATATCAGCTGGGCTGGTTGTAAAGTATACGTGTCTAGGCGGTAGAGTGTTCCAGCTCCCTTCCATTCTGGGAAGATTAGAAAAGGGATCTCGGTTTAGTCTCGTTCTTGGGCTTCAAGTTTCAAGTTCGTAAAGAATTGTGCAACTGCAATCACATACGAGGTGTTGTCTCCCTCTATTAGTCTATTCCACCAATCCTCTTCTCCACATAAAGTCGAACCTTTAAATATATGTGCAAAATGTCTGCTTCTCAGGTCCGTCAAATTTGAGCAAGACAGTAGTAGATATCGCAGTTTCTCAATTTGATCTTTCTTTTTGCAGAAACGACAACTGTTTTCCAATGGGATTTTTCTTATCGCTCTAATTTCATTGGTTGGCAGAATGTTCATTCGGAAACGCATAAACATATTTCTTAAACATCTGTTTGGGAATTTTTTTAGATAGTTTGACATATCGTTTATGCTCCTTGTTGTTGGCGGGTGATGGTTTATCAATTTACTTCTGTTCTCCAGAGATGTCGTCTGAATCCAATCTCGTTCCCATAGTTTTTGTTTTACTTTCTCTGGATTTTGCATTAGTTCTTCCTCCGAACTATCTATCTCGTCCAGGGTTTTTTTATTTTCTTTTGCCCAGTTCGTCAGGAGGTTACTTCTTTGATCTTCAAGTTCTGTGCAGATAATAGTCGCTACATTAGGACATTTGCTGATTTTCATCTTTCTGTACAGCATTATTGTGTTTCTTACCACCATCGACTCTAATGATTGTAAGCCCAGTTCTTGGCATATGGTTGAAACAGGCGTCGATGTTGGAAGATTCAGTGTGGTTTGCCAGAAAAGCCCTTCAATGCGCTTCCAAATTTTTCGTGGAGTCAGTAGCACAGCATCTGCACCATATATTGGGGAAGGTACCACTTTTCCCTTGTAAAATGGTATCAGGGGCGTTGTTGTGAATTGACAGAATTTTCTGTCTATGGCTTTGGCCTGGCTAGCCAGCTTCTTTGTTTTTTCCACAAGACTTTCTTGCATTGGGCCCTCTTGTTTGTTGTTACTGAGGATTACCCCTAGATACTTAAATATCTACACCTGTTCGATCATCTCCCCTTCCAAAGTCCATCTAAAGTTTTCATTACGGGAGTTGTATTTTTCCATGATCATGACTTTGGTTTTGGTTTTATTTATTTCCAGATTGTTCTTCTTTATATAAACTGCCAGCTCATTTAGTTGGCGCTGGAGGCCAATTGGGGTGTAGTCCAGTAGGATAAGATCGTCTGCATAGAGTAGTCTCGATATCTTAGATCTTCCTACTGTAGGTGGGAATGAGCGGATCTCTAGTTCTCCATCTTTAATGTCCCAGAGGTATGAATTGAATAGCATCGGGGTGATAGGGCACCCTTGCTTCACTCCTCTGGCCGTGGGAATTTGTTCTGAGAGGAGCCCTGCGCGGTTTAAACGTACCCTGATAGAGGTGTTTTGATGAAGAGCTATAATGGGTTCCAGCATGCCCTCCTGGCAGTTTTTTACTCTTAATTTTTCCCATAGCGTTTCCCGGTTGATCTGGTCAAAAGCCTGGACCAGGTCAATGAATGCCAGGTAGATTTTCGGACTTCCTTCATGGATTTTACTTTTTAAGATGGTTAACAGCAGTACGTTTGGAGTCGTCCCTGCATCCTTCACAAACCCAGATTGAAGTGGGTCTTCATTGCCAGAGCTGCGTGCCCATTTTTGAAAGTTTTCCAGGAGCACTGAGCCAAAAATGTTCCCAACGACATCGAGGAGTGCTATTGGGCGATAGTTCTTGGGTTCCTCTTTTGGTCCGAGTTTATATATTGGCACAATAGTTGCCGTTGTCCATGAGGTGGGTATGGATCTATGCCATGTGCAGATCTTTATCACCTCGTGGGTAAATTCCGCCCATTCTTCTTTGTGTTCTTTTAGGTCGGCGTTTGTGATGCCGTCTGGCCCGGGGCCCCTCAAGTTATTTAAACAAGCCAGTTTTCTCCTGGTATCGTCCCGATCCCACGTTGTCGCCCAGGAGAAGTTTGAAGGTGCTGGAATTGTTGGGTTGTGACACCCCACTTTCTGGAATAAGTTTCTAAAATGCTTCGTCCAGGATTCTTCCCCGACAAAGTTATTTATTCGATTTGATTGGATCCCTAAAGTTGTTCTTATCAAGGACCAAAAATCTCTTGATTTCCTGCTGTATATCATCTCCAGCATTGCAGCTGCATCTGCCTGGGCTTTTGTTGCTCGGTGAAGCCGTAGCCAGCTTTTGTAAGACCTTACCGCTATTTTTACTTGATTCGCCAACTCAGGGGTATTTATTTTACTTGCACGGCGTTTGAGTTTTCTTAGTTTTATTCTCTCTTCCACAATGTATTTGTTAAATTCGTGAATATGGGTTTTTATCTCGCGGTTTGGCCACACAGTTTTTTCCTTTTCATAAACTTTTAACAATGGACGGTAATCGATGTTGTCTTTTTCCGATGAAATCTCACATTGTCGCTTTGCTTCGCATATGGCAGTATACGTGCCGGTCAGTTCTTCTATTGCCTTTGCCGACAATCTTAATCGTGTACCTCCTTTACATTCCTCGATCTCGGCGGCCATCATTGGCCTGAGATTCTTTGTGTTTGTCCATTTTGCTTTTAGTAGATTGTGGTCACTATTAGATGTTTTTACCACCTCAAAATCGACCATGATCCTTAGCATTTCGTTAGAGACAAATATATGGTCTAAATTAGCCTTCTGGTTGTTTCTTTCCCACGTCGGGATTGATGGACCGTCGCTAAGCATCGACGTTTCTAAACTGTGGAGATCCCATGCTGACATCACCCCCTCCCACAGATGACCACGGACCATATTTAGGGGAGCTTTTTTCATGGTTCCCTTAAAGGTTTTGTTTTTGAGACAGGCAGCATTCAGGTCCCCGCATAGAATGGTAAATTTGGGGGCCCATTCTAAATAGGCTTTTTCTAGTATACCGTTTCCTAATTTCAGGAAGTCTTCGTTCGTAATTGTTGCCGGATTCCAATAGGTATTTATCAAAACCACTATTTTGTCCTTTTCAATTTTTTGCTTATTGGTGTCCAGTGATGTTTTTGCCCATTTTAAAATGGATACTTGGAAATGGGAATTTGACACTTCCGTTTTTATATGTTGGATTCCCACACCAGATCTAATGGCTGTCAATAGACCTGATGCTGGTCGACCTTTTCCTGAGCGTGTTGCTGGGGATAGGAAGGTTTCGTATCCCTCCAGATAGGGTTTGTTAGTTAGCCATGTCTCTTGGAGACATAACATATCAAACTCCCCAAGATTGACATCGCTTATTGACAAGAGGGGACTGAAACCTCTGGTGTTCCAGCTTCCCATTACGATGGTATCAATCCCGTCTTCCGATCCTCCTCCCAGCACGTGGTCCATAAACTCCCTTACTTCTCTGAATGGCTAATTCTTCTTAGTTAATGCTTTCAAGATCCACAACCACCTCGAGGCCACACCTTGTTCTGCGTCCTTAGAGGTGTTCGTTGATCTTCTTGTGCAAATGTTATTTTCAGGCTCCGTGAGGGGCCCTTGGGGTATCTTCCATTATTTAGAGGGTCCAGATATGGGGTTTTCATCGTTTCAACTGTTGTTCGGTTTCCTTTTTGGGTCACCTTCTCCTGGGTGTCATGCTGCATTGGATTCGCGAACTCTGCATCGTTCTGTTTCACCGTTTCCTTAGAACTCGACAGAGATCCTTTTGAGCAGGTTTGCACTTTCTCTAGTTTTAACTGTGCGCTCTCTTGTGTTTCCCGTTTACTATTTCCGGGCTCTGAATGTTTGTTTCTTGAGTGGCACTCACAGAGATCATAACCCATCATTTGGAAACTTTCCTGTTCCGCTATTATCATAGCCCTAATTATTGGGGATGGAATGTGTAAGTAAACGCTGTCTCTTTTCCCTGACGTGCTAAATTCTACGAATCTGATATCGCCAGAGTTAATCTGTCTCAGATTTGGTATGCATTTCATGAGGGCCAATATGTTTTTCCTGTTCAATATCAGTTTGTCTCGTGAGTCCCCCACACGTTCCAGTTTGAAGGACCTTTCACTTCCAATTATTTTACTATATGGGATGTAAGGATCTTTCGCATTTTCCGAGTCATTATTTCTTTTGTTTTTTGGGTATTTCTCCGAGTTTAAGTCTCTTGAGTTTTTTTTTTAATGTATTCTTTCTTTCGCTTATTGACAGATTTAACTTCCTCCCAGGTCTGGGCTTTCGTAGTTCTTTTTGGGCTTGATGATCTGCTCCTGTGGTTCCTATCCCTTGAGTCATATTCTTTCTCCCGGGAGACGGGTCTTCTTTTTTCTACGCATCGGCTTGGCGTTTTGTCCCTTTTACTGGCCGTGTGAACCCCCGCAACTTTATCACGCCGTTCTTGTAGAGTGAGAAAAGGGCTTTCTTGATCTTTTTCTACATTTTCATTATTTTTAACTCCACGCTCTATCGTCTCACATTCCAATTGATGCGTCTCTATACCGGGATCTGTGTCCCCACTTTCAACGGAGTAAACCGACAAGTCCATGATATCGATGCTCTCTTCGGAGTCTTCCGTGTCCTTTGGTATGTATTTGAAAGTTGCTCTTGAACTGATTTTTCCACGGTTGGGGGTTCTACTTCACTAAAGAACACCATTCATTTTTTCACTTGTTCATTTGACTGTGTTGTTTTATTTTGGGGTTTTAAAGCCTCCTTTGTCGACTTTGTGTGGGCTAACTTTGTTTCTAACGTAACCACCCTGTGTTCAACTTTATTTTTTCATTTCCAAAAAGTGGGTATATTGTCTGTTCCGTTGTTTGCATTTTGGAATGGCTTGACTCAAGGTTCTCATTTTGTGATTTGTCTTTGGGCGCCTCATTTTGAGGCTCTCTTACTCCTGCAACCATCGCGGGTGTCGTATTTAACATGTCTTTTCCCAGAGTCAGGACGACACACCCATTTGTAGGTTGTTTCATTGTTGGTCCTTGAGATTTTCCCCCTTGTTGATTTCGTACTTTTATGTTGGGGACTTTCTTAAGTTCTTCCATGACGTTTCGGGGGGGGGGGATTTCGCTCTCTTTTGTTATTTGGGTTTCTTCCCGCTGGTCTCCAAAATCATCAACCGACTCATTCATGGTTTCCTTTATTATGTCCTCCGTCTGAGTAGCGGTTGAGTTGTTTTGCTGGATACTCCTCATCACTTCTATATTGTTTTGTTGGCCGGAGACTCTGTTTGTTATACTATTGGATGTGTAGAGTTCACTCCCCCTTGATTCCATGGCCAGGATAAATCCTTCAACATAGGTCATTTTTGTATGGAGCATGGCTACCAAAGTTAGTTGGTCCTTTAAGGTGTCGTGTATAGACTCGTACAGTTTACAAAATGGGTTCATTGCGATGTTGATTGCTGACATTATTGCGAAAATGTCGTTTTTTTTGTTGTTGATTCTTTCTCAGTGTCAGTGGTCATCATTGAGGATCTTCTGTTACGAGTTGATGTACTTTTATCGTTATTCTCAGCCCAGTCCAGGGATCTTCTGTTTTGTGGGGGGGACCACGTGAGAGGACCTGGCGTGGAGCTGTGGCAAAGGCGTTAGGCCTTGGAAGTTTTTCGGCTTGGAATTCCTCTTCTGTAGTTGTTGGTTTTCCTAAAATATTTTCTGGATTTTTCCCTCCCAGTAGAACGTCCTGTGGCGGATCCCTTGCCTTGTTGCTGACTTGAGGTGAGGTATTTTCTTTCGTTGGAGTTGTCCCGGCCTTTTCAGCGATTATAGTCTCCTGTGGGGGATCCCTTATGAGACTCACACTGCAGGCTGTGGCAATTTTATCTGTTATCGCACCACTGGACTCCTTCAATGGCCCTCATTACGACCCTGGCGGAATCCGGAAAACGATGGCGGAAATGCAATACCGCCATCGAATAGCGCTCGGTGCGACTATGACCCGTCACCGCAAAGTACGATGCCATTAGCGACACCGTAGTGAACGCCAACGCCAACTGCACCAAGCACGCGTGCGCGCGCCATGCCAAACCGTAAACACCACCATGGCGCAAGGGTACGCCAATTCCGACCCTAGCGGACATGTACCTAACGCCATCAAGCATGGCGGAATGCACCATTCCGCCATGGTGAGAAGTACGGCATCGCGAATCAACCGTAAACGGCCCCACTGAGTGCCCGTACACCGCTCCCTGCCCACAAAGTACAACTCCCCGTAGGTGCAATGAAGTCACAATGCAACCATTGAAATGTACAAGTCACCCATGCATGCCAACGAACAAAAGAAACACAACAGGGGCCAATGGGAGCTGCAGGGCACAGATGGCACGAATACAGAAGCCATCCCAATGGACATGACCACAGTCCCCCACCAAGAAACGCACGCAAACACAGGCACCTGTGACCAGCAATATTCCGAAAATCACATCATTCCACCAGTCCACCTGGCTGACCGGCATCTGTTACACAAAACCCAATCCCCCGCCCCTGAGCATGACAACATTCAAACTGTCATATTGGCAGCCCCCATCCCTGACCTCACGGGCTTCGTAGGCAAACGCGTCCAGTACAGTACCACGCAACTAAACTCCGAAGCTGGAACCCAGTGCAGATCTCCTCACAATACATCGCCCCCCAAATAGGCATATGCCACATCACTTGCAAAGAAGAACGCTACACGGGCCAAATCAGAATAGAAATTTAATGCACATCAAAATCACCAAGCCCATACAGCCATCAGGCCATGAACTCCAAAACACATTTCACCATTGTGGGCTGCATCCGCAAGAAATGACCAGCCACTACTTGTGTGACGCCCTGTTCCCTCATGGTACACAGAGCCACATTCACGTACGAAAAGGCAACATGGAAGCGCACAGAACCGCAGGGCCGTCCCAATGGGGAGGCACTAGTCCAGCTGAAAGGCCGAAATGTTGCTCCGAGCCACTAGTACTGCGTAAGGGCATGTGGCCCATTGGCGATCGTCCCATAAGATCGTAATGCTGCTCCACTGATTAACACGAAGCAGCAGGTGTCGGGAGTAAAACCTATCTGCAGGAGTGGCATACAGATGGCAGTGGCAAAGGGGAGGAGATACCTGTCAACCAAAAGAAAAGAAAAAGAACAGAATGGCCATCAGTACTACATTCCAACAACTCACTGCAATGATCACACTAAATCCACAGCCATATGCATGCTAGCCCACTCCAAAGGATCATCACCACCCCAAAACCACTTGCGACTCATAACTATCTATATCGAGGTGTAAACACCATCACAAACGAGTGTACCTGTGCATGCGTCTGTGAATACAGAATCCATCTGATGGGATTGTTAACGTGCATGGACACAAGTGTCTGAAGGCGCGTCGAGACAGGGAGGGCTCAACAAGGCCAGATAGACGATGGTCCCACTATGGCAGCCCTGCATCACATAGCGCAGGGGAGGCAGACAGATTCCAAGAAGCCCTGTACATGGCAAACTCTGTATCAAATCATCTGCCCATGCATCCATTCATCATTCCCTCATCCCGGTATAAAAACGCCTGAATATTTACTCACATAACATTAGAAATATCCATTGAGTCTGTGCGTTATGCAGCCTGCAAAATCCACAGTGCCCCAGCCCGTAATTCCAGTGTAGTGAAGTAACATGTATTTGGGAACGTCCGGCCTCATCGCCCACGTCGCTATTGCGCATCCCAAACCATTCATATCAATCATTGCATTCTCGCCATGGCCCCTGTCTCAAGGACATTGTACAATAGTACGTTATATTTGCAGTCAGACCTGTGGGCATTTCCTCGCCGCTAGCTGAAAACCGAAAGCGCCGCCCTCCGAATTCCTCATTTGCAACATCACGTCGAATAGGCATCTGTGGCCGCTTGAAATCACAAATTAATCCATCTAGTGCGGCTGTGTGTGAAAATGGCAACTGCCTTCACTCACAAATGGCACGCCCCGCCCGTCGGTGAACCTCGGTACAGTGATGCATGAGGGTCCACCGTTACTCGAGTACTACGTTCCACTGACCCTTCACAACTCTGTTCGCGACTGCACAGATAGTATGTGAAACAATGGGACCACAGCAGAATGAACATATCAACCAATGTTACACGGCCATCGGGTACAAATACATGATTGCAATAGCAAGATGCCATTCCACGAATTGCAGCGTTGTGCGCGGGACGTGCTCGGCCAAAGGGGAGAGCAGTTTGCACAGGTGGAATGAATCACCACAGGTGGAGGCCATTCAGCCTGAAAACACATAAATTGCACAGCCAGTCTCCTCCCACAACCACACCGAAATGCTACCGGCAGGACTCGCGATGTTGGCCCTGGGGGACCTGATAGCACTGCAAGTACTCCAACTCCAAGAAGAAGACGAACACCAACTACAACCGGCCGCACGGAGGAGACGCAGGAGGAGGAGGAGGCCAAGGCAGGGCCAGCAAGGGCCGCCAGCACAGCCACTACCACCACGCAGGCAGCCCGCAATCCCACGCCTCCGAGCACATCCGTTCAACCTCACTGATGAGCAGATCCACACCCTCTACCGTCTGGACCGGGACACCATAGCCGCCATTGTGGACATGACACAGGCTGACCTTGTCAGCATGATAGACAGCCCAACCGCCATCCCACCCCTACTGAAGGTGGTGTCTGTACTCCACTTCCTGGCCACAGGCACCTACCAGCACACAGTCGGACAGTTGCATGGCATTTCTCAGCCACTGTTCTCACGGACACTATTGCAAGTGCTCGATGCCCTCCTGCAGCACGCAGACGACTACATCTCCCTACCACGCTCGGAGCAGGAAATTACCAACACAAAAGTGGGATTCCATGCACTTGCCGGCATACCTGGTTGCATTGGTGCCATCGACTGCACCCATGTGGAATTGGTCGTCCCACATGCCATGGAGGCCCAGTACCGCAACCGAAAACAATTTCATTCTCTGAATGTACAAATGGTGTGTGACTCCAACAGGATCATTACACATTGTTGTGCCCGATTCCCTGGATCAACCCATGATTCAATGGTCTTGAGGAACTCTACAATACCACGCTACATGGAGCGACACGCAGGGAACAGATCCTGGCTACTCGGTGAGTCTCATTACATGCATGATAATGTGGGGTATGTGATTCGGCAATGACCTGACAGGAAGGGGGGGGGGGGTGTGCGTACGTAGCAATGGCATTCCACATCATACGTTTCTCGTCCACATACAGGTGATGCTGGATATCCACTGAAGAGATGGCTCCTCACACCAGTCCGGAACCCACGGGACCAGCATGAGGAGGACTACAACCATGCCCACTCACGTACCCGTGTAGTCATTGAACAGGCATTCGGCCTACTGAAGGGTCGTTTCCGCTGCCTCAGCAGGTCTGGCGGGGCACTCCTGTACCGCCATGAGAAGGTTGCAAAGATGGTGATGGCATGTGTCATGCTCCACAACATGTGCGTACGTAGAAATGTGCCCATGCCCCCTGACGCAGAACTGCAAGCACCTGATGATGGTCATGATGAGGGTGGGGATGTGGCAGCACCTCAAGGAGTCTGCGAGGCACCGGAGGGCCGTGACATTCGTCAGCATCTCATTGATGTATGCTTCTAGCACTCACGCCTGGTGGCTGATACATGGACACGGGACTCGTGGCACTGTGTGTGTCTGGGACATGCACAATATCGACTGTACGCCTATGATGGCCTAGTACACAAAGATCAATGTCCACACATCTCATTGGTTGATCGTGCACTTTTTATGGCATATGTGATATCATGTTGTACACCCTATCGACCCGCCACCCAAGTGAGCCCAACACACCCCCTCCACCCTCCTACCTCCCCCCCGAACACCAGTGTCCAAAGATGCTCATTGTCAGTGGGCAGTCGCTATTGCAAGCCCCCTCTGCGGGTATCAGGGGCACCCCTGCCTGTGGAGCGCAGGTTCCTCCCAGATCTACGTTGGGGGCTGCCCTGGACGGAACTTGCAACGGATGATGTCTCTGCCTGCTCACGTCCATGCATGTCCCTAAGGGTTTGCGAGAGCTCAGTGGGCACACGGCGCACTGCGGCAAGTTCGGCACATACGTCCTTGGCCGTCGCATGCAGTTCCCCCCTCAGGCTCTCGGTGCTTCTCTCCATTTGTGCCCTTAGTGTCTCTGTGCTTCTCTCCATTTCTGCCCTAAGTGTCTCAGTTGATGTTTCTATGTCTGCCTTAGTGCCCCCACATTCATCGGCATGGTCCTTGAGGAGCGTGGCCAGTTGCTGCTGTTGCACGATTAACTGGTCGAGGGACTGTTGCCTCTGCTGGGCCATGGCCATTTGCGGGGGTGTCACAGAGGGGCTGTTGACCTCATGTTGCCTTGCCACAGGGCTTGTGGGGGATGGCCAGTCGTCGTCTTGTGGGTGCCCCTGCGTGGTATCCTCATGTTGTACGGGATGGGACAGACAGGGGGATTGGGACAGGTCATGGATGGATCTGACTTCGACATCCCCGTCTTCTGTGTCGGAGCATGCTGCCATCAATGGGGTGTCACCTATGGTGCTGCTGCCACCGGAGGCAGTGCCTTCTGTGGCATCCGTTGGGGGGACCTGTGGTGGTGGTGTTGTGGGCATGCTGGCTGCTGGGGTGCCTGTTGATGTTCCCTCCTCTGTGCTGCCACCTGATTTGTGCTGCTGCAGTGTCTTGATGCGTGCAGCTGAGGTGGAGGGTCTTTGGCCGTTGGTCTTGGCCCTCTTTGCAGGTGTGCTGGTAGGGGTGTCCTGAAGCTCGTCGTTTGGATCGGACCCTGTGGTGGAGTAAAGGAGGGCGAGGGTTATTGATGGGTCTGTGGGAATTGGAATGGCATTGTATCACATGCATTGGGGTGGTACCTGAGGGTGATTTGGGTCGGGGCCTTGGAGGTGCTTTCATTTGTGTGTGGAGTGAGGGTGCAGTTGTTTGGCAGCCTGCAGTTAGGGTGTGCCTGCTGCACGTGTAGTGCGTGTTTTAGGGGTTTTTAATTATTTATGTATTTATTGTGGGTTTTAACGTGCGCTATCAGGCCAATGTGTGTGGACGTTCTCCTGGACATGTGTTTCTGTTGCACTATGTGGACGCATGGTACTTCACATGGATGGACTTTGTGGATTTGGCATTGTTTTATTTGGGCCACCTACCTGAATCTTCGGATGTCTGCACTCCTTTCTCCATCCCTCCGACTCCCTCTATGCTCTCCATTCCGATGGTGGAGGCACAGATTTCTTCCCAGGGGGTCAACTTGATGGGTGATTCAGGACCTCCCCCGGTGGCTGTGGCAATGTTGCGGTTGGCAGAGAGTATGCTGCGGACGCGTATCCGCAGGTCGTCCCATCGCTTACGGCATTGCTGTGGGGTGCGGGGTGCGGTCCCCACCGCACTTACCCGCTGTGCCACCAGAGCCCATATGGCCTTCTTGTTTGCAAGTGCCGTCCTGGTCATTTGCGTGCAGAAGACGACGGCAGCATTCTCCTGGAGGGTCTCTGTTAGCACGGTGAGTTCCTCACGGGAGAAGTGGACCTGCCGCTTGCGGTCGCACGCTTTCTTCGCTACTTTTCCCATTTTTCTTGGTTTCGCTAGGGTGGATGACGGGTTGGGGTGTGTCTCAGGGTAGTGATTTTAGTGGTTGTGTGGTTTTAGTGGTTTTATAGGTGTACGGCGGGATGTTTCCCGTTCCGGGCCCATGTTTTAACTTCCGTTTCCGTATATTTCCGGTCACCGTACTTTCCGGTAGGCGCACACTGCGGTGTCCGCTGTGATGGGTGGCGGTATTGCACCTAGGGCGCCGTACTGCGGCGGTGTGGGCCGTTTTGGGGTCATTTCCGCCATCGCGGACTTTGCACTTCCGCCATGCCGTGGTGCTCGTGCCCGATGGGTCGGAATGGGCCGCACTTTGCTCCTTCGTGCAATGGCGGAAACGCTATTTACGCTGTGGCGGTCCGGTCAGTCACTTTCCGCCAGGGTCGTAATGAGGGCCAATGTATGTAAGTCAATCTCAATAATATTATTTTGTGCTTTGACTCCCTTTGGTGTAGGGGAGCTCCCTTTTGCTGGTTGCTTCTGTATCACCATAGAGGTGGCACTGGCGATTTCATGTATTTTCTCTAATTGTATGTTGTTTTGTCGTTGCGGGCTAGTGCTAGACGACTGCCCTTGACATTCTGGGTCTTTAAAATATTGGATTGCTGGTTTTAGGGCGACTCGTGGGGAGTCCGTTCTCAACCCTGACCATACAAACCTCTGCTCTTGCGAAATGTCTCTTGTGTGGGAAATGTCTCCCTCCAGCAATTCAGCATCCGATAGTTCCTCTGGTTGGCCATTTGCTTCCAGCGCTGTTTTTTTGAAGAATCTCGCTACCGAATTGACATAGTGCATATTTACTTTAATTCTGGATTTGACCTTTCTCACCATTCTTTTGGGTTGTGCCCCTAAGATGTTTTTCTGTAGTATTTTTCTCTTCTCTACTGGTGACTTTCGCTTGTTACCTTTTTTTATTGTAATCCGATTTCTTTGGAGAGTTGTTTGCTGGTCGTTTCTTGGGTATTGGCGAGTGACCGATGCTTTCTGGGTTGTTGTTGCTGAAATCAACATCCTTTTCTTTGTTTACTGAGTCTTCTTTGTCTGTCCCCTGATGTTGGTTGTTTTCTTCCATGACAGGTTCATCCTGAGTGATGGTTGTGTTAGGACGCTTCGAGTCATCTGATGTTATTTTACTTTCATTACATACAGGTGAAGGAGCATGATTTTTGGGATGACTGTCACCAAGGTTGTCCCTCGATTCCACAATCACTTTTCCCATTGCTAAACTCTCCCTGGAGTTCAGACTTTCTTCTAAAGGCAATTTGTCAGTTCCTGTCATATTGGCCGGACTCTTCAGGTCGGAACATGGCTTTGGCGGGTAGACTTCTATAGCAAAGTTTATTACTGAGTTTGTATTTACATTCACTGTTGGGATCTGTTGTCCGGGTTGGAGGGCTTTCCCGAGCTCCTCCCCGCCTGCTTTGTTCCGGCTGGCTGGCGGCTCAATTGTCGCGCCGGAGACGGGCCGCGTAGTTTCTCCTCCATCCACATCCGTACGGTGTTCCTCAGAATTGTCCTGCCTCACGAACACTTCTCCGGCGCCAGCCGCTCTCGTATCCTTCCATGAGGGTTCCAAGCTTGTCACACTTTCATCTCCCTCCGCATCCCCCATTCCCTCTCCCATGGACTCTCTGGTCGCTTCTCCACTCAGACGGAGACGCGAGGGCTGCAACGGCAAGCTCGCAAACAAATCACTACTTTGAGCCCCCTCCACCGCAGCTTCACTGCCTGGCAAGTAAGCCTCACAATATTTGGCTATAGAGGCAGATGCGGGGGTGCGGGGAGGATCTTGTCCAAGGGGGGGGGGACTCGGATGATTGTACTTCTTCAGGGTCTTCCCATTGTTTTTGCCTGGGAGATATTTTGGGGGGGGATCGCCCTTGGGCGAGGGACATTAGGATTATACATCGTTTCAGAGCATTTAGAGTCCCGCCGGTTCTTACCTAATACGTCCTGTGGAATCAGCGACATTAAAGGTGCTGTTGTGACAAGTCTCTGTTGGCGTATAGATTTTTTCAAAGGGCTCCTTAGGTCCAAGACTGGGACCTTGCGACTCGATCGAGTACTTTGCAGGGATCGCCCCGCCTCCTCCATGGAATCCGAGGAGTCACGAGCAGCCTCCACTCCCCGTGCTTCCACGGACTGCCACAGACTGCTTCCGTACTCCACAGAGGTGAATTTACAGTACCACAGCTTTATATTCCTAACAGAACAGCACCAGCCCTTCTGCCACCAGGGCTTACGCCGCGAGGGTGGTTGGGCCGGCAATTTGTGCTCGGATGTAAACACGTGATCTGTCACGTGTGCCAGATGAGCCCCGCCTCCTCCAGGAAGCAGAGAGCGGCAAGAGCTCCTGCTCGCAATGCTGCTGGCTTTGCAACTGTAGCAATTAGTTCAAACAAAAACGTTCGTTTTCACAAAAGCACCTTCCAAGAGCACAGATACTCCACAGGGGACCTATTTAATTGATGCCTTGCGGTGGGGATTGCTGGGAGGAAGACCTTGATAACAGACTAAGCAATCCCTGGGTGAGTTGTATTGTTCTGTGGGTGCAATTCCAAGAAATCTGATGTAAAGTGATGACTGCCTATCTCTAAATGTTACCTGTGTGTTGTAGTATCTGAAAGTCCATTCGAAATATGTCAGTCAATTGGTGCAAGTAGTTTGAAATTGTGATATTGTGCAGTGCCACTGGATTGGTGACTGATGTTATGGTTGTCAAACCTTAAATAAATATATATTCTTGCTATACACTGGCCTGGTTCCTAGCTCATTGGTGGTACAGAGGGTGTTTGCTGGGTGGTTTTGGTCCGCTCCCCCTCGCTTAGGTGGGAAAGGAACTCCCTGAGTTGAGAGTGACTGCCCAAGAAATCGTGACAAAATACACACACACACACACACTCGCTCCTTAGACTAGTTTTTTCGACTCTGAGATGGGACTCACTGTTCCTCTGCCTGGAGGGTGGATATTCAAGCTTCTAAGACGCTGCTTTAAAGAGCCTTTACTCAAACAATGAGCGGCGCAGATCAGTGCTGGCGGGGAAGGCTGGCGCCTTTAGGGTGCTCTTTGAACGCCTTGAAAAGTGTTGTGCCCTCCCACTCGAGCATGTCTATCTGCACCCCCCGCCCACCCCTCTCTCTAGCCCCTTCCACACAGACACTCTCCGGACACACCGTTTCACCCTTTTACAATGCACCCCGAATCCTCCTCTGTCTCTTCTCCTTCCCTTCCTGCTGGGGTCTCCCCTGCATTTGATGTACTCTCTATTCCCCTTTCATGACGCCTTCTGGTCTTCTTCTTACTCTGTTTCCACTGCCTTTTTCTCGGCGCTTTCCCTCGTGTGAATATAGCGCCTTTAGCGTGTTCTTTATCCAGTTTGCCTTTTCCCCACAGAATTACTCTTTTTTAAGTCCGTTTTACTTTTTTACGTTTTACTTCATTTCTTTTTCTTTCAAGTTGTTGTACTCCCTATTTCACTTCCATTCTATTGCTTTTACTTTTTCATCTTTCATTCCCTTTCCCCTTTACACTTCGTGTTTACGCCTTTCTTTCTTTCTTTCTTTCTTTCTTTCTTTCTTTCTTTCTTTCTTTCTTTCTTTCTTTCTTTCTTTCTTTCTTTCTTCCTTTCTTTCTTTTTTCTTTTTCTTTCTTTCTTTCTTTCTTTCTTTTCTTCCCTGTTCTTTCATGCTGTTGACTTGCGTTTACTTCTTCCTTGCTACTTCATTTCCTCTATATTTCCCTCTCCACAAATGTTCGGAACCCCCGCCTTTTCTCAATTCCCCGGTGGCGCCCCCCTCCCTCCTCCCGCCCATCACATCACTCTTCCTCCTTCGGTCTTTTATCTTCTCGCACCCGAAATGAACGTCTGTCCCAAGTCTGTCCCAGACTTCAGAAGTGCCCTGGCAGTGAGTCAAGCGTCTCTCACACACACTCACTCACCTGGGGCCGTGCACCTGCCCCCCCCTGCCCACCCCTAGGCAGAGCCAGAGTGGGGAAGGCCGCCCCGCCCATCCACGGGGGATCACCGCTTTTCTCAGGTGTCTGGGGTGACCCGGGGAAGCGGAGCCGGGTCATGGGTGGGACCTCTAGGGCATGGCATGGCAACCGCAAGCCCTCCCCCAGCAGAGCGGCGGCGAGGCTTCCCCGGGCAGAGGCTGCCCCTTAAGAAGAGACGCCTGCTGCGCTGCCCTGCCAGAGCCTGGCACCATCGCTGCAGGGGAGACTCCGGTGCCAGCGCTGCCAGGGGAGAGGATAACTGCCGCACTGCCAGAGGTGCTGCAGGAGAGCCCGGGTGCCAGCACTGGCACTGCCAGGGGAGACACTGGTTCCCGCACTGCCTGGGTGCTACTGCTGCCCGCACTGCCGGAGAGCCACCGGAACCCAAAGTGCCAAGGGACACACTTCTACCCACGCTGCCAGGAGTGCTTCTGGCACACCGACTGCACGGAGCCCCAGTGCCAGCACTGCAGGAGGGGTGGGCACCGGTAGGAAAACTGCCTGGGGACCTCCTGGCACTGCCACTGGAGGAGAGCCGCACTGCCCACACTGCCTGGGGACCTCCTGCCACTGCCACTGGACGAGAGCCGCACTGCCCACACTGCCTGGGGACCTCCTGGCACTGCCACTGGAGCAGAGCCGCACTGGCCACACTGCCAGAGAGAATCACGGGTACCTGCGCTGCCAGAAGAAGCACTTGGGCCTATACAGCTGGAGGGAGACCTGTGCCCACTCTGCCAGGAGAGCCTCCTGTGCCCACACTGGGAAGAGGGCATAAGAGACAGGAAAGCCCACGGTGCCCAGCCTTCTCGGGAGCACGTGAGATGCGGCTCAGCGTTGCCTCCATGTGAAGGGGCCCGCGTTGCACTGCCAGCCGAGGGTGGGGTGGGGGGCTGAGGGCACTAAGACCCCCTTTACTTGGAGCCCCAGAACGTCCTCAACAGCGCCTGCTGCCTGGATCTGAACTCACCGAAGGTTTGGGACTTCCGGCTGCCGGAGAGAGGAGGCGGCAGTGCACACAGGGGGCTGGCTGGCTGCTAAGTACTCACTCCTATGACTCACCCTCCTTACCTGAATGATGACCCACTCCTCCACCCTGCCTCACTGATAGGTACCTCAAGTACTCACTACTCCAGCCTGCTTTACTGATTGGTACCTCAAGTACTCACTCCTCCACCCTGCCTCACTGATAGGTACCTCAAGTACTCACTCCTCCACCCTGCTTTACCTCAAGTACTCACTCTTCCACCCTGCTTTACTGATAGGTACCTCAAGTACTCACTCCTCCACCCTGCTTTACTTATAGGTACCTCAGGTACTCACTCCCCCACCCTACTTTACTGATAGGTACCTCAAGTACTCACTCCCCCACCCTGCTTTACTGATAGGTACCTCAAGTACTCATTACCCCACCCTGCCTCACTGATGGGTACCTCAAGTACTCAGTCCTCCACCCTGCCCTACTGTTAGGTACCTCGAGTACTCACTACCCCACCCTGCCTCACTGATAGGTACATCAAGTACACGCTCCCCCACCCTACCCTACTGCTAGGTACCTCAAGTACTCACTACTCCACCCTGGATCACCGATAGGTACATCAAGTACTAACTACTCCACCCGGGCTTACTGATAGGTACCCCAAGTACTCACGAATCCACCCTTGGCTCACTGATCGGTACCTCAAGTACTCGCTCCCCCACCCTGCCCTACTGTTAGGTACCTCAAGTACTAACTACTCCACCTGGGCTTACTGATAGGTACCTCAAGTACTCAGTCTTCCACCCTGCTTTACTGATAGGTACCTCAAGTACTCACTACCCCACCCCGCCTCACTGATAGGTCCCTCAAGTACTCACTACACCATCCTGGCTTACTGATAGGTATCCCAAGTGCTCACGAATCCACCCCTGGCTCACTGATAGGTACCTCAAATACTCGCTCCCCCACCCTGCCCTACTGTTAGGTACCTCAAGTACTAACTACTCCACCGGGCTTACTGATAGGTATCTCAAGTACTCACTCCTCCACCCTGCTTTACTGATGGGTACCTCGAGTACTCACTACTCCACCCTGGATTACTGATAGGTACATCAAGTACTAACTACTCCACCCAAGCTTACTGATAGGTACCCCAAGTGCTGACTGCCCCACCCTGCCTCACTGATAGGTGCCTCAGTACTCACTACTCCACCCTGGCTTACTGATAGGTACCTCAAGTACTCACTCCTCCACCCTGCTTTACTGATAGGTGCCTCAAGTACTAACTACTCCACCCGGGTTTACTGATTGGTACCTCAAGTACTCACTCCTCCACCCTGCTTTACTGATAGGGACCTGAAATACTCACTACTCCACCCTGGATTACTGATAGGTACCTCAAGTACTCACTCCTCCACCCAGCTTTACTGATGGGTACCTCGAGTACTCACTACTCCACACTGGTTTACTGATAGGTACATCAAGTACTAACTACTCCACCCGAGCTTACTGATAGGTACCCCAAGTGCTGACTGCCCCACCCTGCCTCACTGATAGGTACCTCAAGTACTCACTCCTCCACCCTTCTTTACTGATAGGTACCTCAAGTACTCACTACTCCACCCTGCCTCCCTGACAGGTACCTCAGGTACTCGCTGCCCCACCCTGCCTTCGAGGGCACACTCATTCCAGATGCCTTGTTGCCTAGACACCAGTATACTGGGACAACCTCGCTTCCCCCACCTGTCTGATATAGGGACGGGCTGCCTTCTCCCATTTGTATGATATAAAGACAGACTCTCCTCCCTCACCTGTATGATATGGGGACAGGATGCATTCCCTCACTTGTATGATATAAGGACAGACTGCCTTCACTCGCCTATTTGATATAGGGACAGGCTGCATTCCCTCGCCTGGTTGATATAGGGACAGGCTGCCTCCACTAACTCTGTTGATATAGGGACAGGTTGCCTTCCCTCACCTGGTTGATATAGGGACAGGCTGCCTCCACTAACGCTGTTGATATAGGGACAGGCTGCCTTCTCTCACCCTGTATGATATAAGGAAAGGCTGCCTTCACTCAACTGGCTGATATAGGGACAGGCTACCTTCCCTCACCCGGTTGATATAGGGACAGGCTGTATCCCCTCACCGGGTTGATATAGGGACAGGCTGCATTCCCTCGCCTGGTTGATATAGGGACAGGCTACATTCCCTCACCTGTTTGATATAGGGACAGGCTGCATTCCCTCACCTGGTTGATATAGGGACAGGCTGCATTCCCTCACCCGGTTGATATAGGGACAGGCTGCCTCCACTAACTCTGTTGATATAGGGACAGGCTGCATTCCCTCGCCTTCTTGATATAGGGACAGGCTGCATTCCCTCACCCAGTTGATATAGGGACAGGCTGCCTTCCCTCACCCGGTTGATATAGGGACAGGCTGCATTCCCTTGCCTGGTTGATATAGGGACAGGCTGCATTCCCTCACCTGGTTGATATAGGGACAGGCTGCATTCCCTCACCTGGTTGATATAGGGACAGGCTGCATTCCCTCGCCCTGTTGATATAGGGACAGGCTGCATTCCCTCACCTGGTTGATATAGGGACAGGCTGCCTCCACTAACTCTGTTGATATAGGGACAGGCTGCATTCCCTCACCCGGTTGATATAGGGACAGGCTGCCTTTCCTCACCTGGTTGATATAGGGACAAGCTGCATTTCCTCACCTGGTTTATATAGGGACAGGCTGCCTTCCCTCACCCAGATGATATAGGGACAGGCTGCATTCCCTCGCCTGGTTGATATAGGGACAGGCTGCATTCCCTCACCTGGTTGATATAGGGACAGGCTGCATCCCCTCACCTGGTTCATATAGGGACAGGCTGCATTCCCTCACCTGGTTGATATAGGGACAGGCTGCATTCCCTCACCTGGTTGATATAGGGACAGGCTGCATTCCCTCACCCTGTTGATATAAGGACAGGTTGCATTCCCTCACCTGGTTGATATAGGGACAGGCTGCCTTCCCTCACCCGGATGATATAGGGACAGGCTGCATTCCCTCGCCTGGTTGATATAGGGACAGGCTGCATACCCTCACCTGGTTGATATAGGGACAGGCTGCATTCGCTCACCGGGTTGATATAGGGACAGGCTGCATTCCCTCACCTGGTTGATATAGGGACAGGCTGCATTCCCTCACCTGGTTGATATAGGGACAGGCTGCATTCCCTCACCCGGTTGATATAGGGACAGGCTGCATTCCCTCACCTGGTTGATATAGGGACAGGCTGCCTTCGCTCACCTGTCTTATAAAGGGATAAGATGTGTGCCCACTCACTGCTCACAGACTAAGAACAGACTGCCTCCCCAGAGAGAGGACAGAAGAGCCCTTACACTCCCCACACCCTCTGTAGCCTCCCTCGCTTTCCTGCCCGCACCCTACATGGTCCCCGGCTTTACCCTGGCCACACCCACATCTCATGCAGATCCTATATGGTCCCTGCTGTGCCCTTGTCTTCTGCACACTTGTTGCCTGCCATTTACACATGAGCATCACATGGTCCCCAGCTTTACCTTTGACCTCTGCTCATCTCTCAGCCATTGACATAAAGTCCCTGAAAGGTCCCCAGCTCTACCCTTGCCACCTGCCTATGGTCCCCAGCTCTACCCTTGCCACCTGCCTATGGTCTTCAGCTCTACCCTTGCCACCTGCCTATGGTCCCCAGCTCCACCCTTGCCACCTGCCTATGGTCTCCAGCTCTAGTCTTGCCACCTGCCTATGGTCCCCAGCTCTACCCTTGCCACCTGCCTATGGTCTTCAGCTCTACCCTTGCCACCTGCCTATGGTCCCCAGCTCCACCCTTGCCACCTGCCTATGGTCTCCAGCTCTAGTCTTGCCACCTGCCTATGGTCCCCAGCTCTACCCTTGCCACCTGCCTATGGTCTTCAGCTCTACCCTTGCCACCTGCCTATGGTCCCCAGCTCTACCCTTGCCACCTGCCTATGGTCCCCAGCTCTACCCTTGCCACCTGCCTATGGTCTTCAGCTCTACCCTTGCCACCTGCCTATGGTCCCCAGCTCTACCCTTGCCACCTGCCTATGGTCTCCAGCTCTAGTCTTGCCACCTGCCTATGGTCCCCAGCTCTACCCTTGCCACCTGCCTATGATCTCCAGCTCTAGCCTTGCCACCTGCCTATGGTCTCCAGCTCTACCCTTGCCTGCCACCTGCCTATGAATTGCTCACTTACTCGGGTGCCATGTAGGTTCCTCGGCTAGACTCCTGCCTTCTGTTTATTTGCTGCCTCTTTACCCATACACATTCCTGGGCTCCAGCTTTACCCTGGCCTCCTGCCTATGGTCTCCAGCTTTACCCTGGCCTCCATTGGCCACATCGCATTTGAGGCCAGATAAGGAAGCCCGGCCCGTCCAGTCTGCCCACTTCTTGCCCGCCGCTATTCGCCCGCAGATCATACATGGTCTCCAGCTCTACCCCTGCCGTCTTCCGCCTCTGCCACCCTTCCTCTTGGCAAGCATGGGCGCCCTCTGCTCGCCTCCCCCTCTAGGCTGAGGAGGCGGCCCTTCGGGGAGGGAGCGGCTGGGGTGCCTGACCTTTCGCTGGGCACGGAGCTGGCTGCTGGCGCGGATCCGGGACCGGTGCGCAGGATGCAGCCGCTGACGTCCACCCTGCTGGGCCTGTAAGCTTTTCCACTCGCCGCTTTTTCCTTTGCTCTGCATGGAGTCTGCAGTTCTGTCTCATTAAGGTGACATGTGTGCTCGTGGCCGCGCCTCTGCGCGCGACCTGCTCTGCTCAGCCTTTGCCATTAGCTGCTGGTGCTGGGTGGGGGTGTGAGTGTGTGTGTGTGTGTGTGGGGAGGGGGTGTCATGGGCCTCAACTACGCATTGGTTGGGGATCACAAGCTTAATACTCCTTGAAATGGGCCAGCGGGTTAATGCACGTGCTGCAGAGATCTGCAGGCAACTAGTAGGTCACATGTGGCACAACACTAGGCAAAATGTGCATCGGGAAGCCTACAGGTCAGAGATTCCATCCTCACTGAGACAGCCCAGGGGGTTCAGCCACCTGCTGCCGAGATATGTGCAACAACATCGTAGCTCACCCCTTTCCCCCTCGTGCCTCGCACTTAATTCACCCGAATTCATGAAAAAGCTGTGAAGGGTCAGGTGCCCCGACGCCTCCGCCTCCGCCTTGCCTTGGTGGCACTAGGACGCGGCTGTGCCCGTAATGGGCATCTATGGCGCTTGCCACAGCGGAAATATATCTGAGTAGACCTGCTAAAGACATGATGTGTGTCCAGCCTGAACACCACGGCATCCAAACCCAGTTAAATAGCTCAGGGGGATAATGCACCCTCTGCAAACATCTGTGGGGTACAGGTGCCAGAGCCAGGAAGGCAGCACTGGAGCCTAATGCCCCTGTCTCAAAGCGTTCAGTGTAACCTGCATCCCAGCGGGCCAGCACAGTGTGTTGTGCACCTGCGGTAGACATCAGTGTTTCTGCAATTCACAGGTTCTATTGTGGTGGTGGGGTCCCCACGGCCAGACTGTCTCCCCCCACGCCCCAGGCCCAGTGCACAACCACACAACATAGCGTAACCACACAACTTGACTACGTGAGATGTATTCCGAGGTAAAGCCCCTCCCGCGCACCCAGAAGAGTGCCCCTGCTTTCACCTACTGGCAAGATAGTGGCTACCTAAAGGGACGCCCAGGGGAGGGGACTATCACCTTTCTGCTGGGGAGACCCCCCTCTTCCCTACGTCCTTCCATCTGTTCCTATCACAGGTTCAGTTTTCGTTACTTATAATCTCAACGCGTAACTCCATGACTACGAGCCCCTCTGATACCTCCAGGGCAACGGGCTGGTCTGGGAAACAAGGCAGCTCCGAGGAGCATGGGTTCGATACCCATTCTGCACCTAGAGGCATGTCATGAAACAATTTTACAACCTACCCTGGTTCCTGATGCGCTCTATGGACAAACCCTGGAAGGTGGCACAGATAGGACTTTAGCAGAGGTCTGCAACCTGTGGCTCTCCAGATGTTTTGGACTACGACTCCCATGATCCCTCACTGTTGACGGGAGAGACAGCACAACTTTGCACAGGTGCAAGGGCAAATCTCCGCAGTATTAGCACTAGGGCAAAGTTTGTCCTATTTTTAAAAACACGAGGACGCATTAGAAAACCATTGCAGCATGACGAGTGCAGTTTGGCATATTATAAGCACGAAGGCCAACTTTGCTGTAGTGCTTAAACAGAATGGAATAGCACTAGGGAAAACTTTGCCCTGATGCAATAAATGCATAAAAAATCTTTCTTTTTTTACAGTAGTGCAATTTTTGCCCTGGTGCTTATAACATGCCAAACTGCACTTGTTGTGGTGCAATTGTTTTCTAATGTGTGCTATCATTTTTTTAAATAGGGCAAACTTTGCCCTAGTGCCAATACCGTAAACTTTGCACGTGCACCGGGGCAAAGTTTCTATAATCTGGCCCCTGGCCTGTTTATGACCCTGGGATCCTGGAAACCATCCTATCCTCCGCTAACCGACAGGCCTCCTGTTGCGCTACCCTGCTCATTCCCACCGCTCTCCAGGGCACTGGCAATTCGCTTCCTCTCGCAGGCGCAGAAATGATAAGACCACATCAGAAGGGCCTCTGCATACCTCCTGCAAGCAGTGCAAAATAGCAAATGACGCCCCTCTCCCCCTGCCCTGCTGTGTCTCTCATCTTAACACAACCAGCTTCTCCCTGCCACAAGCCTTTGCCATGAAGGTGATCTGCCAGCCTTACTGTTGCCCAGGACCTAGAGCTCCTTCCATTCCATGCCGATCAGTTTCTCTTTCTTCCACTAGCCATTGGGATGTACTCCGAGACTCCACATTCTACCATCGCTTGCCGGGGGTAAAAGGAATGGGTTATCGTGGCATGCAGGTGGATTCCGCGGGAACCCATCATTAATGCTGCCCGCAAAGCGTAGGTTGCGGGCAGCGTTTACATTTTCTCTAAGCAATCAGACCAAAAAAAGCGAGGGTCCTCTAGCACCTTGAAGCGTCTCTTGTGCTCGATGGAATGACCAATAATGATCTCAGACCCAAATAACCAGACAGACTCAAAGAATATGGAAAAGCACTACTTTCAATAATACCATAAAAATAAAGTAGCGCAATCTGGCAAATTATATGATATGATATGGCTTTTAGAACAAGGGTTTCTAGTCATGAAATAACAGGCAGTAATTCATGCACTCACACCCAAGTGTGATTATACAAAGGTTTTATACCTCGGAATGCAGTATCCCCAGAATGCAGAATCCCCAGGGTGTAGTGTCCCTGGAATGCAGTGTTCACGAAATGCAGTATTCCCAGAATGCAGTATCCCTAGAGTGTATTATCCCCAGAATTCACTATTCTCAGAATGAAGTATTCCCGGAATGCAGTCTTCCAAGAGTGTTGTATCCCTGTAATGCAGTATCCCCAGAATGCAGAATACCCCAAATGCAGTATCCCCAGAATGCAGCATCCCCGGGATGCAATTTACCCAGAATGCAGTATCCCCAGAGTGTACTATCCCCAGAATGCAGTATCCCCAGAATGCAATATACTCAGAATGCCATATCCCCAGAATGCAGTATCCCCAGAGTGTATTATCCTCAGAATGCAGTATCCCCAGAGTGCAGTATCCATAGAATGCAGTATCCCCAGAATGCAAAATACCCAGAATGCAATATCCCCAGAATGTAGTGTCCCCAGAATGCAGTATCTTTAGAATGCAGTATCCACAGAATGCAGAATCCCCAGAATGCAGCATCCCTGGGATATTCCCAGAATGCAGTATCCCCAGAATGCACTATCCCCAGAATGCAGTATCACCAGAGTGTAATATCCCCAGAATGCAGTATCCCCAGAATGCAGTATCCCCAGAGTGTAGTATCCCATGAATACAGTATCCCCAGAGTGTAGTATCCCCGGAATGCAGTATCCCCTGAATGCAGTATCCCCAGAATGCAATATCCCCAGAATGTAGTATCCCCGGAATACAGTATCCACAGAATGCAGTATCCACAGAATGCAGTATCCCCAGATTATAGTATCCCCAGAATGCAGTATCCGCAGAATGCAGTATCCCAGAGTGCAATATACCCAGATTGCAGTATCCCCAGAATGCAGTATCCCCAGAATGTGAATGCCGAGAATGCAGTATTCCCAGAATGCAATAAACCAGGAATGCAGTATCCCCAGAGTGTAGTATCCCCGGAATACAGTATCCCCAGAATGCAGTATCCCCAGAGTATAGTATCCCCAGAATGCAGTATCCCCAGAATGCAGTATCCCTTGAGTGCAATATCCCCAGAATGCAGTATCCCCAGAATGCAGTATCCCCAGAGTGTAGTATCCCATGAATACAGTATCCCCAGAGTGTACTATCCCCAGACTGCAGTAGCCACAGAATGGAATATACCCAGAATGCAGTATCCCCAGAATGCAATATACCCAGAAAGCAGTATCCCCAGAATGCAGTATCCCCAGAGTGTGAATGCCCAGAATGCAGTATCCCCAGAATGCAATAAACCCAGAATGGCGTATCCCCAGAGTGTAGTATCCGCAGAATGCAGTATGCCCAGAATGCAATATACCCAAATTGCAGTATTCTCGGAATGCAGCATCCCTGGAATGCAGTATCCCCAGAGTGTACTATCCCCAGACTGCAGTATCCCCAGAATGCAATATACCCAGAATGAAGTATCTTTACAATGCAGTATCCACAAATTGCAGTATCCCCAGAATGCAGCATCCACGAAATATTCCTGGAATGCAGTATTCCCAGAGTGCAGTATCCACAGAATGCAGCACCCCACGAATATCCCCAGAATGCAGTATCCTTAGAATGCAGAATCCCCAGAATGCAGTATCCCCACCCGAAGTGTACTATCCCCAGAATGCAGTATCCCCAGAGTGTAGTATTCCCAGAATACAGTACCCCCAAAATGCAGTATCCCCGGAATGCAGTATCCCTGGAATGCAGTATCATTAGAATGCATTATCCACAGAATGCAATATCCCCAGAATGCAGCAACCCCAGAATATTCCCGGAATGCAGTTTCCCCAGAATGCTGTATCTCCAGAATGCACTATCCCTGGAATGCCAAATGCCGAATCCCCAGAATGCAGTTTCCTTAGAATGCAGAATCCCCAGCATGCAGTATTCCCACAATGCAGTATTACCAGAATGCAGTATCCCCAGAGTGTATTATCCCCAGAATGCAGTATTTCCGCAATAAAGTATTCTCAGAATGCAGTATCCCCAGAATGCAGTATTCCCAGAATGCAGTATCCCCAGAATACAGTATTCCCAGAATGCAGTATCCCCAGAATACAGTATCCCCTGAGTGAAGTGTCCCCAGAATGCAGTAGTCCCGGAATGCATTATTCCCTGAAAGCAGTATCTCCGGAATGCAGTATCCCTAGAATACTGAATCCCAGAATGTAGAATCCTTAGAATGCAGTATCCCCAGAGTGTAGTATCCCCAGCGTGTATTGTCTCCAGAATGTAGAATTCCGGGAGTGCAGTATCCCCAGAATGCAGTATTCCCAGAATGCAGTATCCCCAGAGTGTATTATTCCCAGAATGTAGTATTCCCAGAATGCAGTATCCCCAGAGTGTATTATTCTCAGAATGCACTATTTCCAGAATGCAGTATCCCTAGAATGCAGACTCCCCAGAATGCAGTTTGTTTGTTTGTTTATTTATTTATATAGCGCTCCACACCCAGAGGTATCTGGGCACGTTCCAAGATATTTGCAGATAACACAAGTAACATGTGGGATCAAGTACATAGTAGATTAGATACAGGACAGTCTTTACATTATTTACACAAAGACATTAGCAATAATATACATCAGAAATATACAAAGCCAGTTTACAAAAACAAGATAGTGAACTAGCTGGCAATGTCAGTGTCATGTTGGAGACGGTCAAGGATCCTAAGCAAGGAGCCAGCTTTTGGTGTTTTTCCTAAAGCTATCAAAGGACTGGTCTGCTCTTAAGGTTGTAGGCAAGGAGTTCCACAGCTGAGCTGCCAAGACAGGATAGCTGCTGCCCCCTACTTTCTTCAGCTTATATCTGGGGACCTTTAGGCAGAATTAGTGCGCAGTCCTGGTGGGGCCTGTCGATGTATTATTGACACATTTCTCCATTAGGTATTTTAGAGGCTGCATTAGTTAGGCATTTGTGTGTGAGGGAAACAGCTTTAAACTGTATCCTATCCTTGACCGAGAGCCATTTATTGTTGCGTCTGGCCTCCGAAATATGTTGTCTTCTAGGAATACTTTGCACCGTTCTTAGTGCATTGTTCTGTAATATTTGAAGTTTGTTGACAATATATTTGCTCGAGCCACGGTAGAGTGCGTTGCAATAGTCTAGTTTCGAGAGAATTAACGCTCTCGCTAGGGTAATACAGCTGGCTGTAGATGAGAATGGTTTGCAGGCATGGATCAGCTTGCAGGTGTACGCTGTAGCTGAGGCAGTGGCCTTAACCTGCTTGTGCATGTTCATGGCTGAATCTAAGTAGAAACCCAGGGTTTTTACTTCCTTCTCCACTTTAATGTCAATCCCATCAATAATGAATGATCGAAATAGATTGCTGAGTTTATTAAGACTTGCAGATGCTCCCAGCAGCAGGAGCTCAGTCTTTTCTTCATTCAGACAGAGGCCATGAGAGGCCATCCAGGCCTGAATGATGAGATAGATTTATTGACCAAAGCCACATAAGTATCATAGTCCAGACAGAGGTATGAGGGTCTGGGTGTCATCGGCATAGTTAGTGTAGGTGACACCCAGGTTGTCTAGGTCATCGAACAATGGCGTAGTAAAGATATTGTACATAATGGGAGATACACATGAGCCTTGCGGTACTCCACATCTTACCGGAGTGGGTTCTGCTGAGGCAGAGGGTGAGAACACTCTCATGGACCTATTATTCAGAAAGGATCGAATCCAGGCGGATGCTCCCAGGGAGAAGTGGGCAGCTGTAGTCAGCTGCTTGCCCAGCACCTTATGTTGCACCAAATCGAGGCAGACCATCGGTCTAGTAAGAGTAAGAGTGCCAGTTTCCTTTTATCCTTTAGTTCTTCAGATCAATCAAGGCCGTTTCTGTGCCATGTTTCGGTCTGAATCCAGACTGTCGGAGCCCTAGTAGATTGTTAAGCTCCAGGTACGACTGTATCTGGAGGTGGGCTGCCGTGTCAATTATTCTTTTAAAGGAAAGGGACTGTTGTAATAGGTCTGAAGTTAGTTGGGATATTAGGGTCCAATGTGGGTTTTTTTAAGAGCGGTAGGGCCCAGGCATCCTTGAGGTTAGTGGGTACAGAGCAAGTTTTAAATGAAGCATTAATTAGTTTAGTGAAGAAGGGGGCTAAGTCCCTCGCAGCTTCTTTGATAATAGCGACCGGACAGATGTCTCCCTGACATCTAATATGTTCAAGCAAGGCTATAATGTCTTCAACCTCCTGGGTGGAGACTTGGGCGAATTTCAATCGCTGGGAGGTTGCGAGGATTCAGCATGAGGTTTCTGAGGGGTAAAGTGATTAGGAATGTTACATTTCTTGGCTGCATTTTTATCTTGAAGAAGGGACATTTTGTTGGACAATGCGTTTTGAATGTTAATGCACCAGGGTTTCTCCTTGATGCAAGTGTCCGTAGGAGTGATAGGGGACTCCATTTCTCTTAGTAGGACAAAAATCTCTCTTGTGCCAGAGCCAGCTTTGTTTATTCTATCATTGTACGTGTTTCCCCGTTTAGTTTGAAGGATCTCCAATTTATATTTTGTGGTCATTTTCAGTAGGTTGTCTCTGTTTAAAGCTGTTGGGTGATTTTTCCAGAGGGCTTCAACTTTCCTTTTTTCGGCCCGTAAGGTTTTGCTGTTTGGGGTAAACCATGAGTTAAGGGGGGTTCTAGGTTTGCCTTTGCACATTTTTAGGGGTGCAATGATGTCTATTGCTTGTGTGATAGTAGAGTTACATAAGTCTACTAGTTCTGCCAGGTGAAGATCGGGTTTAGATGCGGCTGTAGTTTGTCCACTGTAATGTTGCGTTTATTTCCGGTGAGAAGTGGGGGGCCAGAAGGTTGGTCTTGATAAGTAGCGGACTATCTTAGATAATGAAGGCTATTGAATGACGGTCTGTCCAAGTGTGATGTTCAATGGACATTATTACTGCCTCACAGTTAAGGTCAGCTACCCAATCTAGGGTTTTGCCTTTAGTGTGTGTAGGCTTATGGACCCTTTGAGTGAAGCCTAATTCTGCTAGAGAATTGGCAAATGCCAGGGCATGTTCATTGTTAGGGTAATTGAAATCTAGATTAAAATCACCTAAAACTAGAATTTGCGAAGTGGGTTTAGTATTAGTCGAAAGTAGTGTTGTAATGTCTTCCCCAAATGAGCCAATAGGGCCCGGAAGTCTGTATAGCAAATGCATAGTTATGGTGCGTGAATTAGTGAGGGGTAGTTTAACTGTCAATAGTTCACCAGATGTGAACGGCGGATATGTAAAGACTCTGAGTCCTAGATTAGATTTGGCAATGAAGGCAAAGCCGCCACCTCTGGAAGTTTCTCTGTCTGATCTTAGGATGGTGTAATTGTCAAAGATAGCAAGTACGAGGGAACGCCCAGAGGCTACATGGATCCACGTCTCAGTTATTGCTAAAAAGTCTAATTGTTTAGAGATGATCAGGTCGGCTATGTCTAGTATTCACAGAATGCAGTATCCCCAGAGTGTATTATCCCCAGAATGCAGTATTCCCAGAATGCAGTATTCCCAGAATGCAGTATACTCAGAATGCAATATCCCCAGAATGCAATATCCCCAGAATGCAATATACCCAGAATGCTCTATCCTCAGAATGCAGTATCCCCAGAATGCAGTATCTTTGGAATGTAGTAGCCACAGAATGCAGTATGTCGAGAATGCAGTATCCCCAGAATATTCCCAGAATGCAGTATCCCCAAATGCAGTATTTCCAGAGTGCAGTATCCCCAGAGTGTAGTATCCCTGGAATGTAGTATTCCGGGATGCAGTATCCCCAGAGTGCAGTATCCACAGATTGCAGTATCCCCGGAATATCCCCAGAATGCAGTATCCCCAGAATGCAGTATCCACAGAGAGTAGTATCCCTGGAATGCAGTATACAATAATATTATGAATAAGCATTCATGTGACTAGACGTCATCCAAATGGAATCATACTAAATAAGGTAAATTTTGGACATACACACCAAATCAATTTCACATCATAAAATCGTACAAACGTACAATACAAATTCCATCCCAGAGCAGATGTCATGCTGATTGCTTATGAATCTTTAAATTCTCATGATGACATTAGTATCAAGTGCAGGTCATTCTTATATCATTACAACTACTTAACCAAAACCTCATTCAAATTCAAGGCATTCCGAAAATTAGAAGTGGCAATACAGATACTCATAACAGTGGTTCCCAAGATCGTCATCCACCTATTTCCTGTGCTCATGCTACCAAAATAATCCATATGTTTAACAAAAATGATCTTTCTCAGCTCCATAAGGGACAGACAATCCACAATTAGGTGTTCCAATGTTTCTTTAACTAACAAATCAGAACAGAAACAACAGTAATTATCTTCAGGCTTAATGATTTTCCTCTGCGACAATAAATCTCATGTTGGCCACAGACTAAAGCGTAAGCGTAGAATCGCAGTTCTGATTTGTGGTGAAGGAGCCCTGCACAAATATGTTTCTATATCTCTGAACTTTTTGGGTCCAAACCAACAATTGTTAAAATCCTTA
The DNA here is from genome assembly GCF_040938575.1 of Ambystoma mexicanum. Classification (NCBI taxonomy): domain Eukaryota; kingdom Metazoa; phylum Chordata; class Amphibia; order Caudata; family Ambystomatidae; genus Ambystoma; species Ambystoma mexicanum. The sequence goes on along the minus strand of NC_090937.1, from coordinate 1,662,600,590 downwards.
TATGTGAGGCATCGTGTTCTTGTTTCGATCCAGTCCATCATATAAATCTTGTCTTTGGCTCGATCCAGGTTTGTGATAAGAATATCAATAGTTAAATCTGCCTTTGCCAAGACTCCAAATATGTATTTAGTCAATTCTTTTACAAATTCATATGATGAAGACGACATGTAATTTGACAGTGTTATCAGAATAGTATAATTCTTTTCAGAGAGTAAACACTTTCGAAATAAGGCACACAGGTGACAATTATACACAGTCATTAACGAAGTGAGCCCCGACTCATAACACAGCCATGGTCCTGGGGTGGAACATGAAGAACAAGCCTCCAAAATTTGGCCTCTAATTTATTAAGATATGTCATCGTGATTATTTTATTAGTCTTGTATACTCTTGCATTCCTTCGTGCATTGACACATACTACATGTCCCGCATTTGAAGAAAGCACTTAGAGTTTGATGTAGCCATGTTTTTATTGTTTTGCGAAATTAGGGACTCCGTTGGTTGGTGTTGGTGCATTGGTAAATACAACATTTGGCCGGTCTGTTATATAATTATGTAAATCAGAATCTAGAATCAGGATGTTCCAATATTTTTGGAAAATTCTACATAGTTTGTTATTTTCAACTGAACGTTGCGTTATCATTATGACCACCTGTACATTGTATGTTTTTGTTTTTAGCAGATCCTGCCGGTTCATGCTTTCACTCTTCTTTCTTGCATGTTCCAAAACTTCCTTGGTGTAACCTTGTTCTTTAATTCTCTTATCCAGCACTCTGCATTCTTTTGCAAATCCATTTGCTTCTCTGCAGTTCATTCGTGCCCTAATGTTGGTGTTTTTTTTTTTTTATAACACTGGGTTTGTGACAACTGATGGCCAATAGAACAGAATTAGCCTTAGTAGGCTTTCTTTAGGTCTTGGACATAATGGAATCTCCTTGATCATATAAATGTACGTCAAGGAAGTCCATTTCTGTAGGGTGAATATTGCTGGTGACTTCAATGCCAAACTCGTTCCTTTTCAAATAGTGTACAATGTCCATTAATATTGCTTGATTGCCAAATTACAAAGACATGATCAATATAACACACGCAAAGTTTGATGCGTGATGTAAAAGGATTATCAGAGTATACAAACACATTCTCATAGAACCCCCATGAACAGGTTAGCAATCGCCAGTGCATAATTTGCCCCCATGGCTACGCCTGTAATTTGTTTGTCCAAATCGCTGTTGAATGAAAATACATTGTTACGTAAGGTAAATTGCAACATCTCCTTTAACATTATAATATGTAAGAAATAGGATGCAGATCTGTTAGCATACGTGTATTTTATAGTCTTTAATGCCAGTTGAATTTTTGTTCGATGGACGTATACAAAGCCTTAACATCCAACTTCACAAACCCTAATGAAGTCCTCTGCCCACCCAAAGCATGTTAATGCTTATAGTAAATGCATGGCATCTCTCAGATAGGCGGGTAACTTGGGAACCTCTTTGGATATGATGGAGTCTTTATATTTGGAGTATTTCTCAGTTATCCAAGCAATGCCGCTCACTATGGGTTGCCCCTCCGGTATTGTATTGAACATTATGTGCATCTTCGATAAAAAATATATTGTTGGAAATTTTAAGATTTTCTACTCTAAGGTATCTTTTGTCCTCATCGAGACCAAGTCATCTGCCTCCTTCATGATAGCCTTCATAGGGTTAGTCTTTAGTTTTGCATAGCATCCAGGTACCGTAAAAGGTTTTTCTGCGATTTCTATATAATTCTACCTATCCATCACTATGTCGGCTTGCTTGATCATAATTCTTTAAAGAGATTATGGCTTGTCTCTCAGCCCAAGTCAGATTCTTATATTTTATTTTAGGCTCATCATTGTCCAGTATTTTGTGGATATCGAGGGTAATTGCTTTGTGGAACAAGTCAAGTACGCTTTCACTTTCAAAAAATAGTGTAAACCTTGATTTGTCCTACATCTCTACATTAGTGAGGTGCTTGGGATCTATATCTTGTTCCCTTAAAATGTCCAAATACCGAATATTTAGAGTCCTCTAGGGACATCAATAACTGTGTATTAAATATGTCAGTAACTGTGAGCTCCCTATCTGGTTCACATCTCTGTTTTCAGATTTGTTTGGTGAAAAAACGTTGTTAACTTAAGTTTTCTAATGGATTTATAAAGATCTACTTGTGTATTGATTCAATTACTGTGCACAGTATGCGCGAAAGACATCCCTTTATTGAGGGCGGTTTTCTCTACATCATCTAGATCTCTATCTGATAGGTTCATGACAAGGTTCTCTGTCTTCGTGTTCGTTGCTGTTCCTGCGTCCATGACCTGGTTACTCTTGTCCTCCCTTTTGGACCTTCCTCCTCTACCTCTTCTCCCACCTCTGGCTCCACGTCTTGTTCTGCGGTGCTTACAGTATTTGTAACGAGCGGACCCTGAAACTGTGCCCTTTTTTGATACGTTGAAGTTGCCCTGCTTTATTCTTTTTAGTTGCTCTAAAAAAATGTTTTTGTTTGTTGCCTCTCTACCTCTTGACCTAACTTCACTCACGTCAGTCTCACTATCTTGATCTGAGCTGGCTGGGGATGTTTGTGGGGTGCTCTGCCTAGAATGGCCATGTCTACTATCATCATACTTTGTTTGTAAGGTATATGCTTGGTCCTCAAGCTAACCCCTTTCATCTCTACAGAACGTTTGTGTCTTTCTTAGTTTGGCTACCTAAATCCTTATGAAGTATAAATATAGTTGAAAAACAAAATGGCACTGCTCGCTACACGTGGAACGCTGTGAGATTAACCAGCAGGACGATGGGCCTAAGAATCTCAATCCATATGTAGCTTGTTTTAAGGTTTATCAACCGCTGAACCAACTGGTTAATAACATATTGAGGCGGATTAATAGAAGCCAATGGGAATATTTACATGTCCAATTGACTATTGAATCTCTGATGTTACCTCATAGATAACTGATCTGGCACTATCCTCGGTGGAGTGCTTTTGGGAGCAGCACAGATACAATATGATCTGGATAAGAGATAAGAAGCTCCTCACCAATAGGGGTGATTTGGTGAAGGGCAACTCCATCGCTGGTTTTTTAGGATGCTGGATATAATCAATTCCTTTTGTTTAGCTTTTAGGGACTTATGAACTGGGACTGACCCCACACGAGCATTACCATTAAAAGAAGTGTGTATCTGCACACAGGAAGCGTACTCTCTGCGATTCTGCTTTTGAAGGTAGATCATTTGCAAGTATTAAGATATGGACTGAGCTCTCACACTGATGTTTATGTTAGGTGAACAAATATTGAAATACATTTATAATTGTAGGGTTGAAGCCCAGTAGGAACTTGCTTGTGCTCTTAGTGCACTGGAGAAGTAAGATGTGGGCCCTGTGGGGAGATTAATGTTCATCACCCATCGGCTTATGGTAATCATGAGCTTTGGGTTGGTCACCAGCGGTAGGTCACCACTTCAACACTTGGGTTTAGTCTTTGTGGGATTAGCTGTGAGTCAGCACAAGAGACTTGTAGAGATATCATATCGCCATAGTCAGTCTTCGGCTTCCCTTGTGTGTTGGTGGCAGTAGAACTCTATAAACAGGGTGCTTAAAGGCTGAGAACTGTAATCTAAAGTACTGCTTCATTTTTCAATTAATCTACGTATTGTAAAAGTAACAAACATTGTATACATTCATTGCCATCCTTCTACATCCCGTCTTGCTTCCCACATCTGGTTCGTATTGCATTTTTATATGGAAACATTTTGTGTGTGTTCTTTTGTGTTTTCATGGATTTTGAATATTATATGATGGTTATTAAAAATACACAATTTTATGTTCCAGGATAATGACCCTGTTCATCTTGTTTTATTATAATATGGATGTAATTGTTGGCACTGAAGTCCTGAGGAAGACCTTATAGACGAGGTCGAAACGCGTGTTGCCAAAGCAGTAAAGAATATATGCACTAGAAAATTAACAGTATTAGTCATTTTGTAGACAATCTGTTTGCTGTGAATAACACAAAAAATATTTCTCTATATACCAAGGATGTGGCGCAAGTGGTGAACTCTCTGTTATGTCCCCAGAATGCAGCAACCCCGAAATGCAGTATCCCCAGAATGCAGAATCCCTGGAATGCAGTATCCCCAGAATGCAGCATCCCCGGAATGCAGTATTCCCAGAATGCAGCATCCCTGAAATGCAGTATCCCCAGAATGCAGAATCCCCAGAATGCAGAATCCCCAGAATGCAGAATCCCCAGAATGCAGCATCCCCGAAATGCAGTATCCCCAGAATTCAGTAACCCCAGAATGCAGAATCCCTGGAATGCAGCATCCCTGAAATGCAGTATCCCCAGAATGCAGAATCCCCAGAATTCAGTAACCCCAGAATGCAGAATCCCTGGAATGCAGTATCCCCAGAATGCAGCATCCCTGAAATGCAGTATCCCCAGAATGCAGAATCCCCGGAATTCAGTAACCCCAGAATGCAGCATCCCCGGAATGCAGTATCCCCAGAATGCAGAATCCATGGAATGCAGTATCCCCAGAATGCAGCATCCCCGGAATGCAGTATTCCCAGAATGCAGAATCCCCGGAATGCAGTATCCCCAGAATGCAGCATCCCTGAAATGCAGTATCCCCAGAATGCAGTATCCCCAGAATGCAGCATCCCTGAAATGCAGTATCCCCAGAATGCAGCATCCCCGAAATGCAGTATCCCCAGAATGCAGAATCCCCGGAATGCAGTATCCCCAGAATGCAGCATCCCTGAAATGCAGTATCCCCAGAATGCAGAATCCCCGGAATGCAGTATCCCCAGAATGCAGCATCCCCGGAAAGAACTTTCCCCGGAGTGCAGTATCCAGAATCCCTGGAATGAAGTAGCCCCGGAATGCAGTATCCGCAGAATGCAGAATCCCTGGAATGAAGTAGCCTCAGAATGCAGTATCCCCAGAATGCAGTGTCCCCACATCAAATAGGGCACACATATACCTCCTTTATCTCCAAAACTATAAATAAATCCACGCTACTTCAATCTAAATGGATTAATCCTTATTTTAATGTTAATACATTTTATAGAGCTAACCGTAGGCCACTAAAGACTGCCCCCAGAAGAGCCTAAAGGGAAATATGTGACAAACCAAGTACCCCAATGCCCTAGGCCACTTGGAAACACGTATGCATTGGATATTAAGAGGCAAATCCATGCCCATCAAACTGGACCAGCTGCAACTCCCCAAAGATGTCTTTACATTTCTGAGCAAGTTAGAAAAAACTCTGTAGTATACCAGTTACACTGACAGACATATCACTCTTTCACATAGTCTGTCACACATGCTAACTATAGGCATTTTATCCTCAGGTACTATTCATATGATCAGCCTCACATGCCCGGGTACAGCCTCATATGCCCGGGTACAGTCATATATTTTAGGTCAGTTATAGTCTGTCACATTTGCCAATCTGCAGGTGTACCAGCACCAGGTACAGGCTCATGTAATCAGCTATACTATCATCCTCGTATGCCCAGGTACTGTCATATATTTTTGGTCAGTTATTGTATACCTAATGTAGCCCCCAGACCATGAGTCGAGGCTTTGCCAGATTGCGCATCCCTACCATCAGGCGTGGAGACAAGCATATGAGACATACTAGGTGTGTGTGTGTTCATACAGACTCATGGAGCGGGGCTACATCAGGCGGGCAGACAAGCATATGAGACACACTAAGTGTGTGTGTTCATACAGACTCATGGTACGGGGCTACATCAGGCGTGCAGACAAGCATATGAGACATACTAGGTGTGTGTGTGTTCATACAGACTCATGGTACGGGGCTACATCAGGCGTGCAGACAAGCATATGAGACATACTAGGTGTGTGTGTGTTCAAACAGACTCATGGAGCGGGGCTACATCAGGCGGGCAGACAAGCATATGAGACACACTAAGTGTGTGTGTTCATACAGACTCATGGAGCGGGGCTACATCAGGCGTGCAGACAAGCATATGAGACACACTAAGTGTGTGTGTTCATACAGACTCATGGTACGGGGCTACATCAGGCGTGCAGACAAGCATATGAGACATACTAGGTGTGTGTGTGTTCATACAGACTCATGGAACGGGGCTACATCAGGCGGGCAGACAATTTATGAGACATAATAGGTGTGTGTGTGTGTACACAGACTGGCAAAGCCTCACCTCATGGTACAGGGGCTACATCAGGCGTGCAGACAAGCATATGAGACATACTAGGTGTGTGTGTGTACACAGACTGGCAAAGCCTCACCTCATGGTACAGGGGCTACATCAGCCGTGCAGACAAGCATATGAGACATAATAGGTGTGTGTGTGTGTGTACAGACTGGCAAAGCCTCACCTCATGGTACAGGGGCTACATCAGGCGGGCAGACAAGCATATGAGACACACTAGGTGTATGTGTTCATACAGACTCATGGTACGGGGCTACATCAGACGTGCAGACAAGCATATGAGACATACTAGGTGTGTGTGTACACAGACTGGCAAAGCCTCACCTCATGGTACAGGGGCTACATCAGCCGTGCAGACAAGCATATGAGACATAATAGGTATGTGTGTGTGTGTACAGACTGGCAAAGCCTCACCTCATGGTACAGGGGCTACATCAGGCATCCAGACAAGCATATGAGACATACTAGGGGGCTGATAAGAATAGTAGAGAGTGGAATAGGATTATGTCCGGCACACTGGGCGAGGGAAAAGGAATTGTGAGCCAGCAGAACCGCAACCAAGTGGATTGGGGCTGGCCCGGGAAATAGGAGGTGGTAAGAATAGAGGGTTGTTAGAGTTGGTCAGTAGAAAGTTACCGTTACCGGAATGGCAGATGTGCGGAGAGTGTTCCATACATAGGACGCGCATCAGCAAAGCCGCACCAGCGTGCTGTGCCATGCGAGATGGTGCCACATAGTGATGCGTAGCTGAAGTCAGAAAATGTGCAAAGCGCGAGTAGCGGAGATCACGGCTTCCTTACCTCCTCACAGCGAAACGCTCGCCACGGCATCGATTGGATGAGTGAGGGCCCTGCAGTGCATGAGACCTGAAGTTTTAGATAACATCACCGTGCAGGTGGGGATACAAGAATCTGTGGTGTCGTACGCGCCCGGACAGGCACAGACAGGGTTAGGTGTGACATGTGTGGTGCAGGTGTAGCTGTGGACTACCTCCTGCAATGCGTAAGATTGATTCTATCCCCATTACCCTCAGTGCCTCTTCTGGGCTGTGAGGAGTAACAAGGGTCAGTCATGTCCACCCAAGGCTGCCACCCACACCACGCCCTCCTCCCTGACCTACACAGCAGGCGAGTGTCTTCCTGGATTAGCAAGGTGGGTGGGTGTGGCCAGGAGAACTGGAGGGGGTCCCAGGGAAAGGGCCAGACCCTTACAGGAGGCACTCTTTGGCATAAGGTGCCCTGTGGTGGGGGTTCTTTCCTCTGCGCCTCATGCTGCTTACCGTCACAAGGCCAATGTTTAAACGTATCTCCATTAGTCCCGAGAAAACCTGCCACTTTTCCTCCAGCCAGACCTAAACATGGTGTGGGACAGACAGGCACATGGGAACCCACATAGTGTAAGAGCAAAGAAGGGCCAGAATTTGGGGAGGTGTTATTTTCTCAAGTGATAATGGCCCTCCTCGGGGTCTATAATCCTATTAGCACTTTGAGGTCACGGCAACACATTTTTTGAGTTTTTGTGGTTTAGTCAAAACGTTAGTTTAATAGTAACTAAAGTAGGTAGCACACGTTGTAAATAAATAAAACGTGGTTTTATTTTATAATATTTAAATAACAAGGTTGTGTTCATAAGTTAAGAATTTTTATTGCAAACGTGGATGTAGTTGAAGAGGTGGTTTAACATGAGCAGGCAACAAGTGTCATTTAAAAATAAACAATTTTGGTCAAAGAAAGTGGAACAATGTTTTGACTTCCTCTTTGGTGGGTTAAAGTAGACGCTGCTGTGAAATACAGTTTCTCCCAGAGAGGCAGCACTGTGAAATACAGTTCCTCCAGAGAGGCAGCGCTGTGAAATACAGTTCCTCCCAGAGAGGCAGCATTGTGAAATACAGTTCCTCCCGGAGAGGCAGCGTCTTGCTGAAATATTGCCTGGAAATTGCACTGTTCTTTCCCTGTCTAATTTCCAAGTCAGAATGTTGAGAATGCAGCCAATACCAGCAGTTATTGACTGTTCTTCAAACATTCCGATTGGCTGAGAGTAAGTAAATAATGATCTCCAAATGCTAATATTCCAAACCATTCCAAACCATGCCAACCCAGATCAGGTTCCGGTAAATTACCTTCCATTAGCACTTTGCTGCGGTGGTGGGGGGGCTGCCAATCAGGTGGCTAGAAAAACAGCACTGGACCGCTGGTGAAAGCCTGCGTTCCATCCCACCTGACGGTTGGCTCCCCAGCCACCATCTTCCCCCCACCCTCCGTCTCATTTTTTTATTATTGTCCCTTCCCACCCCCCACTTACCAATATTTCTGCAGAGGCGGCGGCACTCCCCAGCGCTGCTGCTCTTTCCTCTCTACGCCTGCAGGCCACCATGAAAGGGTAGAGGGGCTCCGTACGCAGCCCCACTTCCCTTTCCATGGCAGACACCTTGGAAAAGTATTTTTCTTTGTGCAACGGGATGCTGTGCGCGTCCTGTTGAACGAAGTACATTACTTTTTTTTTAGGGCCGGGGTAACTGCTTTGGCGCCCAGGGTGCTAATGGTCTTAAGGCCCTGTTCCAAGTGCTGAAACGGGGGTAACTGTCCGGAACCCTCATTAAAGGACCTCACTTTGCTCAGGCCGTTAACTTGGGCTGCCTGGCCGTTACCCCCGTTCCAGCCCTTGGAACGGGGACTTAACGCCTCATGAATGTATACAGTGACTCAACCGGCCACAATTAATCTGGCGCGGAGGAAACCCCACTCATGTATAAACTGTCATAGTTTTTTAATGGCATGCTCTCTAGCGACATACTCTTCACAGCTGCCTTAGCTTGCATTTCATAAATGCCACCACAAACACTACATTTAGGTATCTGGTAACTTGCTGCTCTCCAGATGTTTTGGACTACAAATCCTTTGATCCCTCATCATTGACTATACTGGTTAGAGCTGATGGGAGTTGTAGTCCGAAACATCAGCCATAGGTTGCAGACCCGTGCATTAAATGGTATGCCTGAAGCGATTGCTGCCATCTTCAATTATCCCAGGTGCTTAATTATTCTGGACTCATCCACACCTCTATTTCCGTTTTCCGTCTAGGTTGAGCCAAGTTTCTGTGTGAGAGAGAGAGAGAGAGACCTTTACGTTTGTATGTCCATTTTCCCAATTATCTGGCATGTCTGGGCCCTCTTCAGTGGGATCAGGAATTCTATTCATCAGAGGTGTTGCTAGGGGATGGCTGGGGGTCTATAGCCCCGGATAGAAGCTCTGGGTCTACAACCAAAAGGCTTGCTAGCCCCGAGTCCCACCAGTCTCGACATTAGCTTAGCCCCGGATCTTTTCCAGACCTAGCAACGCCTCGGCTATTTCTTAAAGGAGGGGCTGGGGGTGCAATTCGGGATGGATATGAAAGAGTCCATTAGCTATAAAGAGCGCATGCCCACCCCCTGTTGGAAAGTATGGGTTACTGCACCCCCTTAGGCTCTCATTTAGGGGAGCCGGGATTCTTCATAACAATGCCTGCATTTCTGGAACCCCTGAGACTTATGTTGGGCCCTGGGTTCAGGAAACAGGAGCTAGCTGTTACAAGACTCTGGTATCATCCGGCGCCCCGTGGCCCCTCTCCGCTTACAGACACACACTGGACGCGTGCGTATGGTTCGGGCCCCACGGTCGCTCTAATGCAGCCGGGAACGCCCCCTTTATTTATAGCAGACGCGGCAGACTTGCGTCACTCCGCCACAGTGGTCTGTCCTTAAAGGGGCCGCCACCACACTAGCCATTGTTTCTACCCTGTTCAGCACACTCACCAGCATTTGCCATTCCAATCTGTAGGTGCTTATCCAATCCCGTTTCTTTCGTTGCTTTCTTGTAGTCTGAGTTTTATAATGGGAAAAGTGGAACTAAAAATCCCAGAATGCAAAGAAAAAAAATGGACTGGATAAGCACCTACAGATTGGATTGGGTCATGTTGGCAAGTATGTGTCAGCCTTCATCAGCCTTCGTCAGCCCCCATAACTTGTGGAGCCCCCGCCGTGCCAGAGGTCCTCCTCTCCCTACTGCAGAGACAGGAATTCTCTCAGGAGTATTTCACTCTGTTTCTCAGGGGAGCCTCGTGCACAGCTTTCTGGTGCGATGGCAAGATACTATGGGCAGCTCCTTCAGCAAGTTAAAGGGAGGGGCCCCATTGGGATCCGTTAAATGGGAGGAGCTTCCTGTCTGGGTTTTGGTGCACAGTTACTTCTCACCTGACAGCCACCAGGTGGCATCACTTCTGTCCCGGTCTTCGCCCACAGTAGCCGCTCTGCCAGGGCTAGGATATAGCCCCTCCTCTGCCATTCAATGCAACACATTGGCCTGACAAGTGAGAGAAACATTGCAGAAGTAAATACCTGGAATACATGATGTTATGCCCTCTCCAGTGGTGATCCTTTGCTTTTCAGCTTTTGTCTGAAGTCCATGTTGCTTTCTGCACGTGCCTTCTCTGGTGGCAGGGCAGGCCCACACTTTCCTGCCCTCTCTGCTAATTCTGGCGTTTATTCAAGGGTGAAGCAGAGCTGTACTTGCTCCGTGTTTCCAGCAAAGACTTCCTTATTCTGGCAGAATGTGCGAAAATACAAGTCGTGCATGTCTTGGTTTGCAGGAAAGTGCAGGGAAGAGCAGGGTAAAAGTGCCTCTCATTTTCTACCTTTTCCTAATTCACATGACTGACAGATTCTGTGGTTCTCTGAGCTTCTAGTTTGAGCTGTGTTGCCCGTCTCTATCTCCAGTCTTACCCTGTCTGCATTTACTGAGTATTGTCTTCTGGTTCAGGCATACTGTGCCCCGATGCCATTTTCATGCTCTCCAGACGGTCCGGGAGCTCTGAAACGGAATGAGGGCGGGGAGGGCTTAGTTAGTGGGATAGAGACAGAAAGCGCTGGAAGCTTTGATGTGCTGTTGGTAGCTTCAGTCCTGAAATACTGGTCGCTGTGTACTGGGTTAGTTTTTAGTTGTAGGGGTTAGGTGGTGCTTGGTGTGTGTGTGGGATGATTTGTGGGTAGCTGGTTTAGTTTTCTGTGGCGTGTTGTGTTTAGTTGCGTGTTGCTGAGTGTGTACATTTTGTGGTGGTTTTAGGTTTTTGCCGCGGAAGAGGTCAGTGTGTGCTGCTTTTAGATGTTGAGCAGACGGTGGGGTGGGGGGTATCTCCCTAGCTCTGATCTACACCTAGTTTGGGCTGTTTCTATGCACATTAAATACCTGTTTGTAGACCTATAGGTGCAGAATTGCTGCTTTCTGTACCACACATGACGATGGCTGAGGCTTTTCAATAAATCATAACCACTGGCACTGCTGTGGGAAACTCTCCAGACCATCTTTTTTCAGCCTGCCAAGCCATTGCAGAATGAGAAAGACCATAAGGTATGTAGGCTACGCCCCACCCCAGAAGGTGCAGCCCTCCCACAAACCTGCTAGGCCACACCCCTCCTGCACAAAAGAAGAAGCCTCCCGAGGAAAGTTCCAGTATCTTTCAGTGAGGTGTAACATGGCTCTCTAGGCATGGCACGCTCAGGCCCCACATCTGGGCACATTTGGGCATACCCATCCTAAGCAGGGTTCTTGGGCAAAAAAAAAAGATTATAGCAGAAGGTTCTGTATAAATCATAACCGCTTTCACTGCTCTGGGCATCCCTCCAGACCATCATTTCTCCCCCTGCCAAACCATTACATAAAGGGAAAGACCATTTGAAAATCAGGCATGGACCCACCCCGAAAAGTGGTAGACCCCCCAAAACTGCTAGGATTCATGTTTCAGGATTTTGGCCATGGCTTTTTCAAGAGAAGTAGTGCTTGATAAAAGGGACTGAACTTAAACCAGTAGAAATCCACCATTTTTTATTTATTTGCATATTTACATTTTAACAAAACCGTCTTTACATCTTTCAACAATCATAGCCAAGTCTTTCTTCTGTAGTTAGGTCAATAAAACATTTAAACATTGAAATATTTAAACCGGACAGTCCTAATATCTCTTATAGTCCATCGCCTAATCTTTCGTTAATTACTTTGCTCCTTTGCCTAGGTCTTCCGCTTAAGATAAATTATTAGATCTTATCCAACAGAGGCTCTAGTACCTGCCAATAATATATCCTTATAAGCAAAGGTATTTGAGTTCCTCTTATTAGCAATTGCCACCAGTCATCTGCCGATAGAGCTCTGAACTTCTCTACAAACCGGCCGAAATATTCCATTTGTTTCATTGTAAAACTCGGACATACAGTAAATAAATGAGAGTTTCTTTCATTTCAGTTTTTTTGCAGAATCTGAAATTACTTTTATTGGTTTGGGATCGAGCTGCGATGATTTCGTTAGTTCTACATAGATTCCATCGGATCCTCATAAAGACTGTCCGGATTTGGACATTTTGGTAGGTACGATTGAATCCCATCTTGTTTTTTTGATGCCATGGCTAGTTGTGTAGGTAGTTTTAACTTTTCTACTTCGTCCATGGTTTGGATCTAACCTGCTTCAAACCATTTTCTTTTTCACCATTGTCGGATTAGTCAAAAGATCTTCCACTGAGCAAGTTATTTCTTTAAGAAGGTTATAGCATTGTTTTTCCCAGGTAATCAGATATTTTTTAGAGTTGGCCCGAAGCTCCTTACTTATCCCATCTATCATACAGGGGGGGATCAGGACAACTGCATTTTCGAAACAGGCTTAAATGCGTCCAGTCAACTGATGAACTAAGCGAACGCAGTACCAGTTCTTTCCTCACCACCTGAATGGGGATTGATAACGGGAGCCCAAGACATTTCTTCCAAAAGGCGCCTTCCATACGGACCAAAAGGTTAGCTGGTAGATACGCAAAAGACTCAACACCATAGACTAGTACCGGCACAACTTTTGCAATATAAAAGTCGATAAGTGGCTTCAGCGAAAACTTGTCATATTTTTCTTCAATATCAGCCTTTTGAAGATGCTGCACAAATGACTCAGAGTCTTTTAGACGGGTTGTTATCCAAATCCCCAGGTATTTGAAAGAGTTGACCTGATCAATTTCCATATGGTTCAAGAAACATCGTTGTTTTTTTTTGTTCCTTGGCATGCGTTCCTTTTCCTAGCGTCATGATCTTAGTTTTATTGGTGTTTATCGCCAGGTCATTTACAACTGCATATTCATGGAGACGATTTAGTTGTCTTTGGAGCCCCACTGCAGGGTGATCAATCAGAACCAAATCTGGAGATGGGTTATTCTCATGGCCCCCAGCTCAGGTGGAAAACTTCTTCAGGCGTTCATGAATTCCTCAAAATCGGAAATGTAGACATTGTAGAGTGCTGGCGCCAAGACACAACCCTGCTTAACTCCTCTACACGTAGAGATATCCTCTGTGAGGTTGCCTTTCATTGATAGGCGAATAGGTATAAACGTGTCTGTGTATAGACCTTGTATCCGTTCCAACAGGTCTGGCGGACACTGTTTCGTGGCCAGTTTGTCCCATAGGTGCTCTCTATTCAGACTGTCAAATGCCTGGTAAAATCTACAAATGCCAGATATATTTTGGTATTAGTATCAATGGCTTTGTTCTTTAGTAGATTAATCAAAAAAGCAGACAGTGCTGTTCCAAGGCCTTTTACAAAGCCCGCTCGGAAATGATCATTTAAACCCTTTTTCTGGGTCCGGCTGGACACCCTTTTGAGTAGCAGACTGGCATATAGTTTCCCCAGTACATTTAGCAGTGCTATAGGTCTATAGACAGCGGGATCCGAGTGGCTACCATTTTTGAAAATTAGTATGATATTCGCTGTTTTCCAAAAATGGGGAATTAATTTAGACACAAGTATGTTTTTGAGCACCAGATCCAAGATCAAGGCCCATTGATCAGGATTTTCTCGGACTACAATGTTAGATAAGCCGTCGGGTCCAGGCTCCCTCGAAGTGCTCAGTCCTTTGATTAAAATCACCAGATCATCATGGTCAACAGGCAGGGTCCAAACGAGTGATGTTTTTACCAATTGTGGATATATTCCACCAGGGGATGCATGTAGCACTCCCAAAAATGCCGACCACACTTATTCTGAAACACAATAAGGGGCCAGGTTTCAGCCGAGGATCTCTTATTCAAGGAACGCAGCATACGTTCAGCGTCATTCAGATATAGAAGACATCTATGACTGATATACCAGGATTTATAGTTTGCTTTCAACTGTTTGATTTCCTCCTCCTTGAGACTAGATGGAAGACTCTTTTTTTTGTTTTCGAAGAAGCGATCTTAGCTCTTTTCTTTTCATCACCAGTGCAGCGTCAAAACTATGAGGGTGCAATTTTGCCTTGTCTTGGCATTTATTTCTTATCCGATATGTCCAAAGAATAGAAGTGTAGTCAAATTTGACTCAAGGCCTCAAGTGCAGTCTTCTCATTCATCTTATTCAAAAGGGATTTTAGAGTTTGTATTACAGCTTGCCTGTTCATTCCCAAGCGGTAGCCATTTTTAGTCACTTCGACCTGAGTATGGATTACTGGTTTAGAACGTTTGGTCTCATTGTGCCAAGATAATTTGAGCCAATTATGATCACTTTTTGCCGAAATCACAACTTCCAGAGAGTCCACGTTCCTGTGTAGATTTTGAGAAACAAAGATGTAGTCAATTGTTGACTTTGAAGCCCCTCTCTTCCTTCTGGGATGCATCTTTAGATTTTTTTCATAGCCCCCATTTAGTACATCTAGGCCACGGTTTAGCATCAATTCTAGCTATAAATTGATAGTATCATTATAGCCAACGGAGGGTTCCTTATTATCCAGTTCTTGTAATAGCTTCGTGGATGGATAGGCAGCTTTGACGTCTCCACAAAGGATAATAGTTGAATACGGCCAGATATAGGCTTCTTCAATGGCGTTTGCCCTCATCTCTATTGGGCTAATATCTTTCACACTCCAATAGATGTTAATTAAAATGAGCTAAACCGTCGTATTCATCACTTTATTAACCTCATGGTTCCTTCTCAAGATTAGATACTGGAGAAAAGGGCCTATCTTCACATGCTTCACCATCTCATAATGTGAGTTATTATTGACCAGAATTAACAGGCCTGCACATGGTCTACCTGTATACCCTCAAATGGCCGGGTTTAGAAATACAGAAAAACCATCCAAAGATGGTTCCAATCAAGCCATGCTTCTTGGAAACAGATGAAATCCCATTAATCCCAAATAAGCGATCCCTCCTCCAGTAGTTGTATGAACCCTCTTGTATTCCATGATAGGAGGGATACCAGCTTCGTCGCACAGCTTCCTTTTAAATTGGTGATTGTTTATGGTTCGGAGTAGAAACCCATTATGCAAATGGAGATAATAAAAACAGAAAACAGATTAATAATGAGATGTAAACAAGTGCTCAAACGGTGATAAGAAAGCAGTGTGAAAATACATTATTTGAAAATGTGAAAAATTCGCGAGAAAGGGGTAAAAATAAAATTGCGTAACGGGACAAAATTGTAGTATATTCGAAAGCAGACGATTGGGCTATCATGACCACTCTGCTTCAAAGTCAACATAAATAAAATCGAATGCGGATAGATTTCATAGTGACTGCAACCCCCCAGCCGACTCCCTTTTCTCCTTTACGGTTCCAGCGCCACGCTCCCCTACCTTCGCTCTACGGCATTGCGTGGCTTGGCTCATGAGAACTGCTTCCTGCTTGCAGTCCATATGGCACCAATCTTCAGACGACTTTGCTTATTTTGAGTTACTTCTGAAAGTTAAACACATTTAGATCAGGGTAGCGGACACCCTCTGCCAGGTCCTTGCGCCAGTCTGTTTGGGAACTGTCACTTCCCAGATAACCCTTCGCTTTAGACTCCTCTCTCTCTTGATAAGCCTTTAGATGCCAGCATGTAGTCTTACGACATTCATTCTCTTTCTGTGAGATATTGAATGTCAGGACTTCAGATCCCACAATGCCCGATTTCGTGCATGTCTTTGCAGGTAGGTTGTTTACCCAGGTACATTTAAAACCTGCATTTCGATTCAAACCATGCAACAACTTTTCCCTTTCATGAGATACATTTGATCACGTGTCCTTCGCAGGTATTGGGAACAAAAGACACTAGTTCCCACAATGCCATACTTTGTTGCGTTCTTTGATACATTGGGTAACCTCTGCCTTAGAGGAATTGGGAATATGGATGTTGGACCACCACACAGTAGCTATTTGGTGTTTGCCTTGAATGCTTATAAACCTCCAGCTTCTGTGGTGTGGCCACTACGGGCACTGATTCCCACAATGCAACACTTTGTCACTGTCTTTGATACATTGTATAACTTGCCCTGCAGAGGAATCGGGAGTAAGGGCGTTGATCTTCCAGACAGTAACTAATTGTGCTTGCCTTGAATGCACATCACTCCACATCCCTCCTACCATATATTACCTGGTGTTTACATTTGAGGTTGTTGTGGGCACTTGCAAATCCCAGAATCTCCCTGGCAATGCCCCTGGATGGACTCTGGTGCAAAGAGGGGCTTGAGTAATGAGGAATGGGGAGGGTTCCTGCAAAGTGCTTCCTGGGGAAGGCCGGTAGAGCTGGGGTAGAGTGGGTCACATCTCAGGAAAAATAAGATGTATCTTCTTAGAGGTGCCAAGGTAAAGAAGGGTGTGTGGCATGTGTCTGCGAGCTTACCATTCTGTGACCAGGAGGTGGGAATTTGGGGTTCGCCAAAAGGGGGTCTGTCCGCAAGCCTCACCAGGCATAGAGCGTCACGGTTTTGTAGGGACAACTGAATGCTTGTGTCCTGTCCCAGAGCCCTTACCTGGAGCATAGTGGCCGGTTGAATTCCAGAACCCACTTATCGGGTGTAGGTATGAGGCCTCATCTGGAGTATTGTTCCCGGTTCTTCAGATCACATCTGGTCCGGAATATTGGGTCCAGTTCTTGGGACCACACCTTGAAGGTAGAGTTTACATTTGGGGCCTTTTTGTCAGAAATCTAATTTATGGACTTGGGCCCAATCAAAGAGTCTTGCTTTGGATATTGTTTAGAAGTTTTGAGTCAACATATTCAGACTTAGACAGACTTGGGAGCGGGATCCTTCAAAGACTTGCTATGCAAAATAGTAGCTGCCTTATAATGCAGGCCTTCAAGGGGGTCATGAAGAATTCATCCACTGGTGATATATGCAATAGCCTTTTATATCCTCAAAGCGAGCACACACAGTTCGGCAGTTAGCATCACCCAGACCATGACATGGAGGTTGTCGGGGTGCATAAATTACATGATATCCTATAGAAGACCAGAACAGCCTCCAAATAAGGTAAGCTGGTAAGATTGCTCAGTGAGTTAATCACGCGCTGCTGCGATCGGTGTGTGGTCTGCAGGTTGCAGGTACGAATCCTGGCAAAGGCAACTCAGCTTTTCATCTCAGTTTGATAAATGAGTACCAACTTCTGTTGCGTGATATTGTATTTAAATATGTCCTACGTAAAGTGTATTGATGAAAGCGCTATATAAATAACACATCATTATCATTAACTAGAAATTGCTCGGGCAAAAGTAATGAAATGAAAACAATTATAGAACGCCCACAGAGTAGCAAGCCTACTGAAAAAGTGGGAGTAAAGCTGGAGACCTCGGGGTGCTGTGCTCTTTTATTCTGCACATATATCTCGGTGGTCTGCGCTGCTCCAAGATGGCTCCAGAGTTCTGAACCTATTTAATGTACACTGAGAGAGCATAGGGCCCTTTGGGTAATGTGCAGGCAATGGAAGGGGATGCAGAATAACTCTGACACCAAAAAATCGAGCCAACTCAGGAAGATGGCAAAGGTTGCTGTTTTATTAACAATAATCTAAAACAGGGAGTTACAACGGACATCAACGGATGTTCGCTCGAGCTTTCGGTGTACTTCACAAAAAATCACACGTCCTGATCAAGGAATCACAATCGCAAAGAATGTAACTATTTGTTTCTAACAGCAGCTTAGCCCAAGCAGCCTCTGTTCCACCAAGATAAGAGAGCACAAACGCAGCCCTGTTTGTGGAGTCAGGGAACAAGGCAGGGCGGCAAAGAAAATGTAACTTGCATTGTTTTATGAAGGTTCTGCAGGTCTTTGGATCACCCTTGAACCTTTCAGGCAGGTCTAAAGGAAATTGGGTGGACATCAACACAGGTATGAGAGTTTGGCCTGAAGCAGGGTAGGAGCACCTGGACACTGAGCTACCAGCCCGGCCGCCGTCCTGGATATTGGAACGTGCAGCATCCTGGAAGGTATCCATGCTATGGCGGAGATTGCCATGAGCAGTGATCATGTCGCTGCGTAACTCTACCACTAACTGAGTGACAGCAGCCAGGGCCTCAGCGGCAGCCATCAGGCTTCAAATTCTGTTACAGCGATACTGTGGAAGAATGCTCGCAGATCAAAAAGAGACCAGAATTGTTCTTGTTTCTTTCTTGAACCCCTTAACACAACAAAAAATAAGAAAATGTCAGAATAATTCCAAGGCCAAGGGTCAGCCAAAAGCAATCCAACAGTACGGTCCAAGTCGATTACTAGTGCACTGGATACAGAATTTCCACAGGTTATGAGGAGTTTGTTTGCCAAAGGATGGAGAGGAAAGTACAGTTTTCCGCGAGACGGCAATGAGGCAGGGAAATGTTGCCGTGGGATGGCAATGTGGAGAAAGTCTGTTTGCCGCAAGATGGCAATGAAGCAGGAAACAGTTTGCCACAGGACGGCAAGGTGGAGAAAGTCAGTTTGCCACAAGGTAGCGATGGAGCAGGAGACAGATTGCCACAGGACGGCAAGGTGGAGAAAGTCAGTTTGCCACAAGGTAGCGATGGAGCAGGAGACAGATTGCCACAGGACGGCAAGGTGGAGAAAGTCAGTTTGCCCCAATGTAGCGATGGAGCAGGAGACAGATTGCCACAGGACGGCAAGGTGGAGAAAATCAGTTTGCCACAAGGTAGCGATGGAGCAGGAGACAGATTGCCACAGGACGGCAAGGTGGAGAAAGTCAGTTTGCCACAAGGTAGCGATGGAGCAGGAGACAGATTGCCACAGGACGGCAAGGTGGAGAAAGTCAGTTTGCCACAAGGTAGCGATGGAGCAGGAGACAGATTGCTGCCGGACGGCAAGGGAAGTCCCACAGTAGAAAGCAGTCAAACCAAGGACTAGACAATAGCTGCGTTGAAGGAACCAACAGCTAGAGGGTATCGGCGTTAACTTCATTTAGAAGCGACGAGACCTGGAAGCGTTCCATATTTATTTGGATTCCGCAAGTTCCTCCTCGCGTCCGGTAACCATAGCAACATTGGATTTTACCCAACGCTAGGGAGCGGTCATAGACGACCTTTGTCCAGTACGTTGCCTCAGGCTCCACGTAAACTGCCACCTGTGCCATAAAGACATGGGAAGCCGAAGTCGTTTGCCATGCAGGCCGGATTTCACATAACAGACTGTGACAGTATTTCACTGGCTCTCAAACTATAAGGCTCTTTGTTATATATGGCCCTCTATAATTGGTTGGCATGCTAATGCCAGTCTGGAACTTTCGGCTCACTTAGCAGCACGTAAGCTCAAACCCAGGTGCCAGGAGGTGGACTTGACTGTACCTCCCCACTAAATTAGCCCAATATCTCTCATCACCCATGCCTTCTGCCATGAAGATTGTCTTTGAACTTGACCTTTCAGAGTATTCTTGTCTCTGGGAATATAAGGGAGTGTGCGCACACACTAACGTTATTCTAGAACTCCACACTCAACTCTATTTTCATCCTTGGCTAATGTGACAGGAGACCATGATTTGGTACATTTTGCAGCATTTAAATGTCTTAAAGGAATAAAACTTGGCACGCTTGCTGTTCTTTCTTTGCGCCGTAACAAGGGATGATTCAGCATCTTACATTCACCGCCTTCAAGACTAGATAACCAGTCTTGGCTGCTTTAGCTTTAACACCAGGCCAGACTGCCCTTCCAGACTCTTCCATGATCTCAGCTAATTCTTGCTGTGACACAGCTCTCAGCCTTTCCTCTCCATGGGTCCGGACTTATAAAATTCATGACACTGATGTCCAGCTTCTATATAATGGCGGCTTTGCCTGCAGTCTGTTCACTACTCATAGCTAGCTACTAAGATTACTTGATCTGTATAGTTATTGAACGGCTTGCATTTTCTGCAGCTTCTCACACGTGCAATATTCTTTTCGCATATGAAAGTTTACTCCATTCCTAACTTTGTCATCAGTTTCTGTATGGTCCATACGTTTTCTTCTTCAGCCAATATTCTCAGTGCGTCACGCTAATCTAGAAGTCACCAGCTCTTCTTTCACTCTTTTTTATATTCCTTCGGGGAGTTCCTCCCTCAGATTGTCATCTCATCGGGGATACATTTGATAGGGTTTTCTCAGTGGGTATCATTTCTGGAATATTCATTGCAGAATTGTCCCAACTGCTGGTCTCAAGCATGGAACAATCTCAGGCTTCCAACATACAGGTAGTAGGGGGGCAGGACTTCCTGCAGAGGCATGTAGCTGCTCCTCTACACGGGCCAGGATGGGTCGGTTCTGTTCATGTCTGCCACTGGGTCCTCTTTCCTAGGCGGGTTTGAGGGACCCCCTGCGGTGTGCTAGGGCATAAATCAGCTGAGCCCTTTACATAGAAGAGGCCTCAAACTAAACCTGCTTAACCAGGAGTCCCCTTGCCTATGTCCACCTCTGCTCAGTGACAGAAGCAGCTTTGGAGGTCAGCGGGGGTGGGGGTGGAGAGAGGTATAACCCCTGAAGGAGCACCAAGATTCTAAATGATTGAAGAGTGGCTCTCATGGGGGGGGATGCTTTCAATGGAGGGCCCTAAATATTTCTTCAAATTAGCGTGAGTGACTGAGCGTTGCGAGGGAGCCCAAATGAATTAAGGTGGGTTCCGGGAGGGGTGGGGCGGTTTTCCCTGATATGATATGATGTGGCATTTATAACGTGCCTGTACACAAGTGTTTCTAGCATCGACAAGACAGGTGCGACCTGCATATATATACTTTTTTTTAATAATGTGATGTATTTTGCAGCAAACTTTGTAAGAAACATGAGATGAAGAGCCATTCACGTTTGAATTGTTTCTCTAGGAAAACATAAAAAAACTAGTAATGTTTGGAGTAGAGGCCTAAATATTTCTTCAAATTAGCACAAGGCCCGAATAATTAAGTGGGGAAAACATTTTAAAATAATGTGCTGAAATGATGCATTTTAAAGTTTGAATTTAAAAGTCATACAATTTATGAATGTTCTGTAGGGTAACACATGAAAATAGCCAGTAAATACCATATCACCAACAGTGCACTCCTAGGAGCACTTTATACCATTGTCGAAAGGCTGCAGCCGCAACCTATCTATGTGAGGCTGCAGTCGCAACCTATCTATGTGAGGCTGCAGCCGCAACCTATCTATGTGAGGCTGCAGTTGCAACCTATCTATGTGAGGCTGCAGTCGCAACCTATCTATTCCAGTAATGCTCACATTAAATCACATGCATGAGGCTGCAGCCGCAACCTATCCATGTCGGTAATGGTCACATTAAATCACATGCATGAGGCTGCAGCCGCAACCTATCCATGTCGGTAATGGTCACATTAAATCACATGCATGAGGCTGCAGCCGCAACCTATCTATGTCGGTAATGCTCACATTAAATCACATGCATGAGGCTGCAGCCGCAACCTATCCATGTCGGTAATGCTCGCATTAAATCACATGCATGAGGCTGCAGCCGCAACCTCCATGTCGGTAATGGTCACTTTAAACCGCAACCTATCCATGCCAGTAATGGTCACTTTAAATCACATGCATGAGGCTGCAGCCGCAAACAATCTATGCCAGTAATGGTCACTTTAAATCACATGCATGAAGGGTGAAACGCTTCTCCCTGCACCTGATAACCGGGGTTTATTGATGCCGTGCCGGGAATGTGTGTTTCGGATCCAGCACTGCGTAGACTCCCACACTTCGTTTCATGGTACAGAATGCCCCACCAATGTCCATTGGACCTGCATCTATCTCCCAGCCGCACAGTGTCGCAGCCTGCGTAGCAGACAGCAGGGCCCTTCTTTGAAAAACAGCTCCTCATGATATCACACGTCTCACAGATTAAATAAAATACATGGTTGGACAGACAATAAGTCATTCACAGATCAGGCAGGTCTGCAACCGGGGTGGGGGCTTATACGCATGAGATGTTGGAGAGTGGCCCCTGGGGTGGAGGCTGGTGCTGGTCCCTTTTCCTTGTTGCTCTGGGAACCCTGATGAGGGCAATACGAGGTGGTCGTCCCTACCTGCAGGTAGATCATATTCAGGGTTATTGCCCTTAGGTTCAGGGTTTCCTCATAACGTCTTGAACCAGGAGTTTCTCCCGGTGAAAGCAGTGTGCCTTGCCAGGTATCACTTGAGAGGGGGCCGGGGTGGTGCTATTTCATGGGGCCCTATCACCCCTCTAAACCGACGCAGCATCTGCGTGATCGCCAGATATAATCATTGAGCTTTCTTCTCTGTCGTTCTACATCTTCTGGACTGGGCACTGATGGTCAACAACGGCATTGTTGAGGAATGGCAGCATCTGCCCAGCATATGGATCTGAGAGCACCCAGTGGGTGAATGAGGAGTCAGTCTGCATCCTCTCAAAAATTCCTACAATGCATGTTTTGGATCGCTAAAGTGATGAGTCACAATTTGCAGGTAGTGGTCTTCCAGTATCGGACACCTTAAGTTCTCCAGGTAGGCCTGCCATTCTCCCTATGAACGGGGGTCCGCTGTCAGCCTTCAGCACTATTGGCAGCCAGGCACAGCAGTATCTTCTCCAGCTTTGGGAGAATTACCTTAGCACTGAGGGCAGATACCAGTATGATCGTCGAATATCGGGAGTACTCGTTCATCAGTACAAGTTGATGTTCTCCAGTCTGGAAGGCATAGAAGCTTGCATTCATGGCTTCCCACGGCATCTGACTCAAGAGCACTTTCTACTTTGGGGACGTAGACTCTCCGGCTTAGGTCATTTGTCATTCCAGAGACGCTCAGACCTCTTGTTCGACCAACGCCTCAATTCCCATAAACCATGTGTTCACCCTGATGCCACCTTTGGTCTTTACCATTCCCTGATGCCTCTCATGGGCCAGTTTTACTTCCCTCCTCTGAGAGATTGCAGTAGCACAATGCAGCAATTTCACAAAAGCCACCCTTCAGAGCATCTGATGAACATTCCGAGGAACATAGTGTTCGGTCCTGGGTTGTGCGTTTCGGGGATTGTTTTTCTGACAGACTCTTGGACGGTCATGTGCCACACCGGCCCTTCTTTGGTGGCTACTTCAGGATTGACCAACGAAAGAGTCTTTAGGGTTTAGCCCCTACTACCAGGAATTACATGTACTCTTTACTCTACTACTCTGCCTCCATCTCACCGAAGTAGCTTACCTGGGGTGGTGGGACGGATAGCCAGAGGATTGCTTATCCGAGGTCTGTATTCTAGAGAGTACTGGTACAGTTGAAGTTGTAGCACAAACTTTACAATCCATGGGCTCGGATGAGGTGCCGACCCCCTGAACAGGGGCAGGAGTGGACTGTGGTCAGTTACTATGTCATGACAAAGGGATGCACCGCATATGTTCAGGAGGAAATGACGACACCCTCATAGTACAGCTATGGCCTCTTTTTTTTATATGGGTGTACCTTTGCCCTGCCTGGATTAGTGCTCAGCTTGGGTCAGTGATGGCTCGCACATTTCGTTGCCTGTTTTTAAGTACTGCTCCCAACCAACATTGGCTAGCTTCCGCTACAAGCTCCGCAATACTGTGCGGGTCGGAATATACCATTGTGGTGCTAGCAGAGCATGCCTCTTCAATGCCATTGAATGCCATTGAATGCAGGCCCGCTCAGTGCCACTCTCCACATGTAGGCAGTGCGACGGTGGCCAGTTTGGGAAGAAACCCTCCGCAGCAGGTGATAATTCCTAGAAAGCTACATATATCACGCACATTGGTGGGGACTTTGGCTGTCTGAACAACCTGCACCGCCTTTGTAGCAGTGCACACACTGCTCAGAATATGTGATGAAAACATGCAATTTCAGAAGAATTTGCATTTTGTCTTGTGCAACGTGCAGGGGGCCATCGCTGTCCTTTATCCTTTGTCATACTGCTCTCAACCTTCATGATGTTGCCTTTCCTCTCGGACGCACAGAGGTGTTGCTAGGGGGGGGTGAGGGGGCTATAGCCCTGGGTCTTTTGGTTGGAGCCCCGGATAGAAGCCTGACATTAGCCTAGCCCCGGATCCTTTCCAGACCTAGCAACACCCCTGCGGACGAAGAATAGGTATATAGACACTGATGTTGAGGGCCCATGGTAGCTCCCTCACCACTTCCCTTATGGGGTACTGAAGAAATCCTGAAGCTGAGCCTCTGATATATTCTCAGGACCAGGTGGGTGTTCAAGGTTGTTATATATTGGGGTCCATGTTGCAGAGTCAATTGATGACCACTGGATCTAAACTCAAAAGCTATTGTGCTTTACTGAACTAGGCATCGGGTGTCCTCCTTTCTATATCATTCGGTTTACCAGCTGCATGTCTACACAAAAGCAGAGTATTCCAGATTCTTTGGTCTTTTTTGTGATAACTATGGGACATACCCAGGGCATTGGCCCCTGTACCTTTGTTCTTCCATTCGGGTTAATTCCACCTTCACTTTGTTCCTGATATGAAACTGTGTTGGAGGGCTGTCAGTTGCGGGGATGTGCCAATGTGCAACTTTATCATTTTGTCCTTCAGGAAGCATATGCCCTTAAAGAGGTCATTACATTTTGCTGAAATGCTCTCTACCTCGCAAAGTATGACACTGTTCGCAAAAATGCAGTGAGCTGTAGTTCATGAGCTGTAGTTCATAAGCTAAGCAATGCCCCAGTTCCTGTCTGACTTGCTGCTGTCTGTGAGTGGGGTTCATTGTGAACGTGCCGCTCAGTGATATGGGTGTTAATACTCCATATGCACGTATCTTGGTGTTGGTTGGATTTTATCTTGGACGGGGATTAAGCTGCTTAAATTGCACCTGGGCTACTACATTGACTGAGGCTCCAGTGTCTATTAGTGGTTTGATCCTCTGGCCCATGAATTTCACTCGGGCCTTGGGCCTGGTCTTCTACTTTTTACGATTTCAAATTGTTCTTCAGTGCTGGACTCGTTGTCATCGTCTTCATTTTCTTGGCAGCTAGTTGTACTCTTTGTCGCTGGGGCTTCACCCCTCTTCACCCTCTTTATGGTTTGGACCGGAAACATTTGGGCATAGCAATTTAGTTTGCCACATGCTGAGCAGATCTAACATTGAGTGTGGCACGCTCCATTTTGTGGGAATGTCCCTCTACAGCAATCTTCTCATTTTTGCAGGATTCCTCTGAGTAGCTTGTTGTGAGGAATTCGACCATCCGCATGATGAGGGTGCGCTCGCCTGGGCTTTTTTGAAATTTTATAAGATGAGAGATCAACCTCAGAAAATGAGTGGGGCTAATCCGCACACATTTTCCTATGCTCGCCGCTGTGAGAAACCAGAAGGTGTCTTACCCGTTCGTCCCTGCGGATCTCTCCTTCAGGTGGCCAGGGCACAGCCATTGCCTTTGGATCCAGACCCTGGGGATGGACCTGTGCCGGAGGATCACCTGGGTGAGGGGTCTATGGGTAGTGGGACAACAGGTCCCTGTAACACCTTTACCCCATCCTACCTGGTAGAAAATTTGGGAACTTTACCCCCCCCTTTCCCTTCACAAACACTTTCACACGGACAGCCCGCTCTGGGAGAGAACAGACTCACGCCCGAAAATTGTACCTGACAGGACCCACTTTTATGGCCAGGCAATTACTGGTAACCACTCACACCTGACTTCCATTAAGCTTCCCTACACAGATAAAAGGCAGAGCATGAGAGCACACTCTGAGCGAGACAAAGCACACAAAGGAATATCATTTTCCAGATGGCAGCTGAACGAGGGAAGAAAGACGGCAAACCAAGAAGGGTGCACAAGGAAAAGCTGAGAAACTGTTACTTTCCAGAATCCCTCATATTAAAAAGCGTAATGCCAGGAAACCAGACTAAAGAATCCTGCATTGTGTTTCCGAAATACACAGGGCCCTCCTGCATGGCTGACCAAGTCATGTAGGAGCAGCAGCCGCAGTGGTATCATCCTTGGCTCCAGGATCAAGGTAGCGCCAGAGAGATCAACACAGCCGATGAGTTGGGGAGACTGATGCAAGACCGGTCTGTGTTGAAGTCAAGGTTGCAAGCAGCAACATTGTATAAAGAGCACAAGAATGAAGATTAGTAACGCGTGTGATGAAAGACACGCAGGAAAGCTTCATTGCTGATGGATGTTTGAACTTTAACAGAGAAAGATACAATACCAGAAACAGAGTGGCCAGCACTGCGAGTGTGCTCAATCAAAGGTCTATGTGAGGTATCCAGCCAAGAAGTGGCAGAAGCGAAAGTAGAAGATGAGAATGAGAAATGAAGTGAATCGAAGTGGTCCTGTGACGGTTTAAGCAAATCCCATCGCACAATCGAAAGTCTTTGATTTTTGATTCAAAGAGGAAAGCTTAGAAAGTAAGATTACATGATCCGAGCCCAAACGAGGGAGACCAATTGTGAACATTGTGCTTAAGGGGTCCGAGCCCGAACGAGGGAGACCAATTGTGAACATTGCGCTTAAGGGGTCTGAGCCCGAATGAGGGAGATCCGTGGTCCGAGCCCGAACGAGGGAGACCAATTTTACACATTGGGCCTCATTCCGAGTGGCGCGGTAAGGGTTAACGGTCACCTGTAACGAGACCGGTGCCGTTAAACCCTTACCGCCCTACTACGAGTTCCCTTTGCGGGTCCTTCCCTTAACGCCTACTTTTAGCAGGCGTTAAGGACAGGACCCGCAAAGGGACTCTGGGTCAATAACGGTACCGTAATTTACGGTACCGTTATTGCCGCCTTCCCATTAAGCCCTATGGGGGCTCAAATGGGAATGGGGGAGGGCCCTGGTGAATGGGGATTTACCGGTCCATCCAACCTCGGAATGGACCGGTAATTACTCCATTCACCAGGCCGGAGTTTGGACGAGTTCAGAGGCAGCCATGCCGCAAATAGCAGCGTAGTTACCTCCGAACTCGGAATGAGGCCCATTGTGTTAAAAGGGGGTCTGAGCCTGAAGGAGGGGACCCATGGTGAACAGTGGACCTGAGAACCTGTGAATGTGAAAATCCTGATAAGAAAGGAACTTTGGTGCTTGTTTGTTATGTCAGGCAAGAGACTTTTATTGGGAAAGAGACTTTGGCGCTGGAGGCCCTGATACCTATGCTTTGAACTATATTCTCGTGGCAGAGAAGCCAGAGTGTGTGTGCGAAGCTCGAACATGCCGCCTTGTCCTGTGCTGAAAACGTGGGGAAGGGAAGCCAACTGCTCAACTATCCCGACATAATTTCTTGAACACTTTTCTTTTTGCATACATTGTTGTCCCACTCCAGTTGTATTTAGAAATAAGGATTGCCCATAGGTTTATTAATATAGGCCCTTTTATTTTGACAGAGACTCCACTAGGACTGCGTTATTATTTTTTGATGGTCGTAGATTGCTCGGATCCTTAGATTTAGGGTTCGATAGGCATTCAACCAACCCATTGAAGTTCATTGAAGTTCAATAAACACCCTTGAACTGTGATCACTTGTGTCTGTCTTTACTGTTTGATAGCATGCCTTCCTTACACCACAACACAAACACATAGTCAAGTGTACTCCGGGGGGACACAGCCTACAAGCGCAGTCCACCTTGTCACATTTAGCTGGAATGTGACAGCCACAGGTACATCAGAGCATCTCAGGAAGGGGGAAGGCAACACCTTTCTATTGCCATGGCCAGGCCAATTAAATATCAAAGGCTCCATGAATCCACCCTGTTTTACTGTCAGATTTCTGTCTCTGTGGCAGCGCATACTGATGAGAGCTAAATGAAAACAGGCCTGCCATGAGGCCTGGTCACAGAACTAAGACAAGGTACAGGAACCTAACACCTCTTTGATATGCAATTTGTCAACTTGAAGCTATCTCCCACCCCACTATATGAAGGGCAGTGAATGTCATGTCTGGGACAACTGTTTACAGTAGGCAACCCCTGCAGGAAACCCTCTTTCAGAGGGAAGAAGTATGTGATTTGATGGAGACAGAAAGTCTGTTCTCACCACTGACTTCAAGGGAGACCTG
Organism: Ambystoma mexicanum; assembly: GCF_040938575.1. Taxonomy (NCBI): domain Eukaryota; kingdom Metazoa; phylum Chordata; class Amphibia; order Caudata; family Ambystomatidae; genus Ambystoma; species Ambystoma mexicanum. The sequence continues at coordinate 1,662,572,146 of NC_090937.1, read as the reverse complement.
TGCTTTGATTAAGAGTCACAGGGAGCTCAATTACCCAGAGAGAAACTTTGATCCACAACAGACAGGAAGATGGGTGGGACTTAGTAGTACATGTTGTCACCCCTTACCTTTCCTGTTGCAAAGCACTCTGGTTATGACCTCACACATAACAGAAGATTGTTGCTGGGGACTCACCATTGGTTCCTTAAAGTAGGCTTAGCTTGCACCAATCACTGGGACCCATTTGGCTTTAAAAGAGGGCTGAACCCCTCACTTAGCAGATCATCCAACGACTTCAAAAGGAGTAAGAAGAAGGACTCATTTGGATCCTGGATGAATGTACAGTCTGCCTTACAGCTTCTGCCAGTGAAGGAAGGCCAGGTTTCCCAAGAGGGAAACAAGATCTCTCCGCTAAACATCTCCCAGGGATCAGAGGGAGATAGCGGCTCCGAAGACCCATCCAGCAGCTACAGAATCAGTACCCAGCCAGCACACAGAATGACCTGCTAGATTCTGCCTGCAAACACTCTCCTCAGCATTGGGCCGACCGCTTTAAAGGATGACACAAGCCCTGAGAAGAAGCTAGTAGGAGTGCCACAACAAGCATCAAACAGCATCCATCTTTTAAGGACATTTCCTCGAGGCGGTCGAGCCCTCGTACTGCGCCCTGCTGCACCACTGACTGTTATCATGCTGCAGTCACTAAAGCCGTCCGAGACTCCTTGACCAGCATTCCAAATCCGCCAACCAGCAAAGAGACAACGACTCTTGATAATGAGACACATGTAGGCCAGCCTGCAGCCGTCCGTCCAGCCTAGCTTGCTGAACTGCCTGCCGCCTGATAGACACAGCTGTCTCCGATCTTGTACTCTGTTTTAGGAGCTGCAAAGCATCCTGGAACCGACTCAACGCTGTCAAGCATCAAGACCATCTCAAGCACCAGGTACATTATGGTTCTGTCCCTCTAGTCCTTCTCTGAAGGCCGCTAGTGACATTTACCATCCCTTGAACCCTTGGTGCTGAAACCAAATAACCTTGAACAGTTAAGACTGATTGCTTTACCGACTACCCTCCTGTCAGTATCCAGTGTGAATCCTTTTCCTTCATGAAACGGTGTGTTCTGTGTGTTCCTCTACAGGGTGATCTGTATTTTGTAGTGTGCTAGAACTGTCTGTTGTAATACTAGTAAAGTAGATATTTGTATGCAACCTTGACAGGACAGTCCCTTTTATCATTGGGTAATAATAGTATTTTCGCTATGTTTCAAACAACCAACGATCCCCGACCTTGTGGAGATAAGCCTGCCGTTTCGTTCATGTTACCAAGATTGGACAAGGAGGTTTATAATATACTTGTGTTTCCAAACTGTTCAGATCCCTTCTGGTGTACTAGAGGTGTGGGGCTGATTGATGGTTTAGAAACCGGTATTCATCCCTGGACCACCGGTGCCCCGGGAGTTGATTCATAACACTTGTCTTCCAGGAGCCAATGCTTTCTACTTCTTGCTCCTCTTTGATGGTTTTTCTGCCCAGCGCCAGTTACATGTGGCTGACTTGGGTGTAGGACAGTTGATGTGCCTGCTCTGACAATTCACAGGTTCTCCTCACTTCTCCCCAGCGGGGATCCCTTCCCTGTGAGGCTAGGGAGGTGAGGCTGCTACCCAATAGTCCCTCTATGAGTGGTAATAAGCGGGAGCACTTCATAGAGAGAGACTCCCCTATGGGGGATAAGGAGACTTGTTCCTTTATGGAACTCCCTGATAACCTCTTAAAGAACATTCTAACCCCCTTGAACCCTTCCATGGTAACAGCCTCTCAAGTCAATATCTGTTAGTGTGATACTGCCCCATTCAAACATGAACTCTTTCAAAGTACTGAGAAGAGGAAGAATGGACAACTCATAAAGAGTGCTGGTTGGATGGCAGCCAACCATACTGAGACGAAGAAGAGGGAAAGACGAATGGATATCAATCCACAAAGACAAAATAAACACTCTGCGTTCATGCTGGGGAGGGACCAGCTGTACACTAACAAAAGGGACAAAGGACTAACCTTCAGTGATGAGGAAGCCCAGGTTATTCAAACGCAAATCATCAAAGCAGGACATGTGGACCATGAGAGTTATGGTTGGGACGAAGAGTGGCCCACCCGACCACAGGAGTAAAGGAGAGGCAAGCCACTGATCCCATCAGAAGGAGAAGGACTCCAGGCAAAGGCGCAACCGAAGGAGGGTGGACCGGCTGGTCCATAAACGGCGCAGATACTGCTAAGGCCTCAAGGGAAGACGGACGGATCTGCAGAGGCCGCGCAGTGTAGAGAAGAGGACTGGACCCCGTTTGAAGAACCAGTGACGCTCGCCCTTATGAAACAAGGTAATGGGTGTAGCGGGAGATATGGCAGGGGCCAGGGTCCTAATTGCATTAAGGTTGCTCTTTCTCATCACACTAGTGTCCCATTTCAAAGTCAAGATAAGTACGGAAGCGATCTCTCTCATCACAGTAGAGACCCCTTTGAAGACCAGGGGAAGTGCAGGAGTGATCTCCCTTGTCACAGTAGTGACCCCTTTGAAGACCAGGGGAAGTGCAGGAGTGATCTCCCCGGTCACAGTGGTGACCCCTTTGAAAGTCAAGAGGAGTATGGGAGTGATCTCCCTCATCACAGTAGAGACCCCTTTGAAGTTGAAAGCCAAGAGAGGTACAAGAGTGATCTCCCTCGTCACAGTAGAGACCCCTTTGAAAACCAGGGGAAGTGCAAGAGTGAGCTCCCTTGTCACAGTGGAGACCCCTTTGAAAGTCAATATAAGTATGGGAGTGATCTCCCTCGTCACAGTAGTGCCTCTTTGAAGTTGAAGGCCAAGAGAAGTGCAGGAGTGATCTCCCTCGCCACAGTGGTGGCTCCTTTGAAAGTCAATATAAGTACAGGAGTGATCTCCCTCGTCACAGTAGAGACCACGCTGAAGTTGAAAGCCAGGAGAAGTATAGACGTGATCCCCCTCGTCAAAGTGGTGACCCCTTTGAAAGTCAAGAAAAGTAGCAGAGTGGTCCATCTTGTCACAGTGGTGATCCTCTAAGAATTACAAAGCAAGAAATAGTCCGGAGTGATCCCTTTTGTCATGGGGGGGTGCCCTGTGAAGTAGTAGCAAAAAGGAGTATGAGAGTGGTCTTCCTTGTCACAGTCGTGACGTCCTGAGATTTAGGAGACCAGAGAAATACTGAGGCAATCTCCCGCAGTACAGGAGGGATGACCTGAGAATTGGAAATCAAACGAAGTACGGGAGTAATCTTCCCTCTCATAGTAGTGATACCTAAGAAGCAAGACGCAAGAAAGCACAGGAGTAATCTCCCTCGTCGTAGCAGGGACATCTAAGAAGCAAGACGCAAGAAAGCACAGGCGTAATCTCCCTCGTCGTAGCAGGGACACCTAAGAATCAAGACGCAAGAAAGCACGGGAGTAATCTCCCTCGTCGTAGCAGGGACACCTAAGAATCAAGAGGCAAGAAAGCACTGGAGTAATCTCCCTCGTCGTAGCAGGGACACCTAAGAAGCAAGAGGCAAGAAAGCACGGGAGTAATCTCCCTCGTCGTAGCAGGGACACCTAAGAAGCAAGACGCAAGAAAGCACGGGAGTAATCTCCCTCGTCGTAGCAGGGACACCTAAGAAGCAAGACGCAAGAAAGCACAGGAGTAATCTCCCTCGTCGTAGCAGGGACACCTAAGAAGCAAGACGCAAGAAAGCACAGGCGTAATCTCCCTCGTCGTAGCAGGGACATCTAAGAAGCAAGACGCAAGAAAGCACGGGCGTAATCTCCCTCGTCGTAGCAGGGACACCTAAGAATCAAGACGCAAGAAAGCACGGGAGTAATCTCCCTCGTCGTAGCAGGGACACCTAAGAATCAAGAGGCAAGAAAGCACGGGAGTAATCTCCCTCGTCGTAGCAGGGACACCTAAAAAGCAAGACGCAAGAAAGCACGGGAGTAATCTCCCTCGTCGTAGCAGGGACACCTAAGAACCAAGACGCAAGAAAGCACGGGAGTAATCTCCCTCGTCGTAGCAGGGACACCTAAGAACCAAGACGCAAGAAAGCACGGGAGTAATCTCCCTCGTCGTAGCAGGGACACCTAAGAACCAAGAGGCAAGAAAGCACAGGCGTAATCTCCCTCGTCGTAGCAGGGACACCTAAGAACCAAGACGCAAGAAAGCACGGGAGTAATCTCCCTCGTCGTAGCAGGGACACCTAAGAAGCAAGAGGCAAGAAAGCACGGGAGTAATCTCCCTCGTCGTAGCAGGGACACCTAAGAAGCAAGAGGCAAGAAAGCACGGGAGTAATCTCCCTCGTCGTAGCAGGGACACCTAAGAAGCAAGAGGCAAGAAAGCACGGGAGTAATCTCCCTCGTCGTAGCAGGGACACCTAAGAAGCAAGACGCAAGAAAGCACAGGAGTAATCTCCCTCGTCGTAGCAGGGACACCTAAGAAGCAAGACGCAAGAAAGCACAGGCGTAATCTCCCTCGTCGTAGCAGGGACATCTAAGAAGCAAGACGCAAGAAAGCACGGGCGTAATCTCCCTCGTCGTAGCAGGGACACCTAAGAATCAAGACGCAAGAAAGCACGGGAGTAATCTCCCTCGTCGTAGCAGGGACACCTAAGAATCAAGAGGCAAGAAAGCACGGGAGTAATCTCCCTCGTCGTAGCAGGGACACCTAAGAAGCAAGACGCAAGAAAGCACGGGAGTAATCTCCCTCGTCGTAGCAGGGACACCTAAGAAGCAAGACGCAAGAAAGCACGGGAGTAATCTCCCTCGTCGTAGCAGGGACACCTAAGAAGCAAGACGCAAGAAAGCACAGGAGTAATCTCCCTCGTCGTAGCAGGGACACCTAAGAAGCAAGACGCAAGAAAGCACAGGCGTAATCTCCCTCGTCGTAGCAGGGACATCTAAGAAGCAAGACGCAAGAAAGCACGGGCGTAATCTCCCTCGTCGTAGCAGGGACACCTAAGAATCAAGACGCAAGAAAGCACGGGAGTAATCTCCCTCGTCGTAGCAGGGACACCTAAGAATCAAGAGGCAAGAAAGCACGGGAGTAATCTCCCTCGTCGTAGCAGGGACACCTAAGAAGCAAGACGCAAGAAAGCACGGGAGTAATCTCCCTCGTCGTAGCAGGGACACCTAAGAATCAAGAGGCAAGAAAGCACAGGCGTAATCTCCCTCGTCGTAGCAGGGACACCTAAGAAGCAAGACGCAAGAAAGCACGGGAGTAATCTCCCTCGTCGTAGCAGGGACACCTAAGAATCAAGACGCAAGAAAGCACAGGAGTAATCTCCCTCGTCGTAGCAGGGACACCTAAGAAGCAAGAGGCAAGAAAGCACAGGAGTAATCTCCCTCCTCGTAGCAGGGACACCTAAGAAGCAAGAGGCAAGAAAGCACGGGAGTAATCTCCCTCGTCGTAGCAGGGACACCTAAGAACCAAGACGCAAGAAAGCACGGGAGTAATCTCCCTCGTCGTAGCAGGGACACCTAAGAACCAAGACGCAAGAAAGCACGGGAGTAATCTCCCTCATCCTAATAGTGACACCAAGAGAGGCACGAGCCAAGAAGGCCCCAGGACTCATCTCTTTTGTCACATTAGGAATATTCAACAATTAAGAAGACAAGAGAACTTGGGGAGGAATCTCCCTCGCTACAGTCATTATAGGAACCGCAAATAGGAGAAGAGACAACCACAGCCAACTGGAAACACCTCTCAGTGCCGTGGAAGATAAATAATTAGTCAAAGGTGCAACCGTTTTTTAATGCCCGATTGAAGGAACTCAAAAGACCTTTGAAGGGTGGGTCAGGCGAAGGGAGTCATTCTCCTGCCACAGAACCCTTTCTTGAATCGGAAACTAAAACAAAAGCCTGGAAAGGACTGAGCCGGTTTACCAGGAGAAGGGAGCCATTCTCCGGGTACTACGAGGCTGGACTACTTTCTTATTTAGTGGTATGGTTAAAGGAGGTTCTGGACAGAGGACGAATACGCCGCCTTTCTGCCCTCATCCTGACGACCCGAGTATATTTAGACTCGGTAGGGAGAACCCAAGAGAAGTAAGGGGAGTTAGGTCCCTTTTTCTTATGGTTTAATAAATGAAGCGTTGGAGCACAATATCCTTCCTCCACCTTGACCACACCGCTCCCACTTGATCATGTTCCTCAGCACCATTCTTGGTTCTCTCAAAATCAGGCACCTTAAGTTGGTAGATTGGCATCCTTGTATTATCTGGGTCCTTACTTCTTGAACTAAAAGTAAGGACCCACATAATACAGGGGTGCCATTCTACCATGTGTAGTGGTGCACGTGCTTACCGATTCTCTCAAGCATGCATAGAACATCATCCTGGTGGGCATCGGTGATGGTGACCTCTATGCCACCTAGCGGTCGCATTGTAGAAATGGTTCTCCTGCAGTGAAGGGAAGTGGAGGATAGCTCAGGGGCAACGTGCTTGCATTGGTAGCACAAGACAACGCTGAGCAACACAGGTTCGAACCCCTGCTCCGCGGTTGCGTTATAAATAAATTGCAAAAGTGCACGCACGTCAGTGCATCTTCTGGGCTCTGCCACACCTGTTGGATGGAGTTAAAAATATAGCATTTTTTCTGGTGTTATTTCACGTCATAATCAGGAAGCTTGCGGTAAATTCCTCTTCATAGGTGGACTGGCCCATAGGTGGACTGGCCTATAGGGAACTCTGGAGATTTCCCAGTGGGCCTCTGCACCCTGCGTAGGGGTGGGCCTCTGCACCCTGTATGTGGGTGGACTGGCCTATAGGGAACTCTGGAGATTTCCCAGTGGGCCTCTGCACCCTGCGTAGGGGTGGGCCTCTGCACCCTGTGTGGGGGTGGACTGGCCTATAGGGAACTCTGGAGATTTCCTGGTAGGCCTCTAAACCCTGTGCAGGGGTGGACTGGTCTATAGGGAATTCTGAAGATTTCCCAGTGGGCCTCTGCACCCTGCGTAGGGGTGGGCCTCTGCACCCTGTGTGGAGGTGGACTGGCCTATAGGGAACTGTGGACATTTCCCGGTAGGCCTCTGTACCCTGTGCAGGGGTGGACTGGTCTATAGGGAATACTGGAGATTTCCCTGTAGGCCTCTACACCCTGTGCAGGGGTGGACTGGCCTATTGGGAACTCTTGAGATTTCCTGGTAGGCCTCTGCAACCTGTGCAGGGGTGGACTGGTCTATAGGGAACTCTGGAGATTTCCCGGTAGGCATATAAACCCTGTGCAGGGGTGGACTGGTCTATAGGGAACTTGGAAGATTTCCCAGTGGGCCTCTGCACCCTGCGTAGGGGTGGGCCTCTGCACCCTGTGTGGGGGTGGGCTGGCCTATAGGGCAATGTGGAGATTTCCCGGTAAGCCTCTGGACTGGTCTATAGGGAATACTGGAGATTTCCCGGTAGGCCTCTGCAACCTGTGCAGGGGTTGACTGGTCTATAGGGAACTCTGGAGATTTCCCGGTGGGCCTCTGCACCCTGTGTAGGGGTGGGCCTCTGCACCCTGTGCAGGGGTGGACTGATCTATAGGGAACTCTGGAGATTTCCCGGTAGGCCTCTGCACCCTAGTCAGGGGTGGACTGGCCTATAGGTAACTCTGGAGATTTCCCAGTAGGCCTCTGCACCTTGTGCAGGGGTGGACTGGTCTATAGGGAACTCTGGAGATTTCCCAGTTGGCCTCTGCACCCTGCTGCAACCTGTGCAGGGGTGGACTGGTCTATAGGGAACTCTGGAGATTTCCCGGTAGGTCTCTGCACCCTGTGCAGGGGTGTACTAGCCTATAGGGAACTCTGCAGATTTCCCGGTAGGCCTCTGCACCCTGTGCAGGGGTGGACTGGTCTATAGGGAATACTGGAGATTTCCCGGTAGGCCTCTGCACCCTGTGCAGGGGTGGACTGGCCTATAGGGAACTCTGGAGATTTCTCGGTAGGCCTCTGCAACCTGTGCAGGGGTGGACTGGTCTATAGGGAACTCTGGAGATTTCCCGGTAGATCTCTGCACCCTGTGCAGGGGTGGACTGGCCTATAGGCAACTCTGGCGATTTACCGGTAGGCCTCTGCACCCTGTGTAGGGGTGGGACTCTGCACCCTTTGCAGGGGTGGACTGGCCTATAGGGAACTCTGGAGATTTCCCTGTAGGCCTCTGCACCCTGTGCATGGGTGACTGGCCTATAGGGAACTCTGGAGATTTCCCGTAGGCCTCTGCACCCTGTGCAGGGGTGGACTGGTCTACAGGGAACTCTGGAGATTTCCAAGTAGGTCTCTGCACCCTGTGCAGGGGTGGACTGGTCTATAGGGAACTCTGGAGATTTTCCGGTGGGCCTCTGCACCCTGTGTAGGGGTGGGCCTCTGCACCCTGTGCAGGGGTGGACTGGTCTATAGGGAACTCTGGAGATTTCCCGGTAGGCCTCTGCACCCTAGTCAGGGGTGGACTGGCATATAGGTAACTCTGGAGATTTCCCAGTAAGCCTCTGCACCCTGTGCAGGGGTGGACTGGTTTATAGGGAACTCTGGAGATTTCCCGGTGCGCCTCTGCACCCTGTGTAGGGATGGGCCTCTGCACCCTGTGCAGGGTTGGACTGGCCTATAGGGAACTCTGGAGATTTCCCAGTGGGCCTCTGCACCCTGCGTAGGGGTGGGCCTCTGCACCCTGTGCAGGGATTTGTATTTTGTATTTGTATTTTGTTTATTTATAGTGCGCACCTTGCCCCGGGGCATCTGGGCGCATGTTTAAGGAGGCGGTTACAAGTTACAGCAAATAGATACACTAAACATTTTTACACATATTTACATAGAGTTCAGAGCATCAACAGAGAGGATAGGAGCGAATCTAAGAATGCAGTAAAAAACAGTCTATGTACAATGAGCAGTCGGTAATGGCATTGACAGGTGTAAGGCTTATAGAGAGGAGGCTATGGCGTCCCGTTCATGTAACCACAGTTTAGTTTTAGCTTTGAAGGCATAGATGTGAGGAACGTTTCTGAGAGCATTGGGAAGAGTGTTCCAGAGCTTAGCCGCGAGGACAGGGAAGCTAGAGCCTCCGGCTGTCTGTAGCTTGAAGCTGGGAATAGTCAGCGTATGAGCCTGAGATGATCTTAGTGGTCTAGTTGCTGTGTGTTGCGTGAAGCGCGAGGAAAGGTAGGCCGGGGCTGCGCTGTTCTGGGCCTTGTGTGTTAGAACAAGTGCTTTGAGGGATATGCGGTGAGTAATGGGTAGCCAGTGCAAGTTGCGTCTCGTGTTAGATATGTGGGAACGCCTAGGAACGTTGAGAGCTGCCCTTATGGCGTTGTTCTGCATGACCTGGAGTTTATCAATGTTTCTTTGACTAGTTCCTAGGTAGAGGACGTTGCAATAATCGATTTTGGACATGATGAGGGTTCTGGCGAGAATCAGACAGTTCTCCGTAGTCAAGAATGGGCGACATGCTGTAATCAATTTGCAAGTGTAGGATGATGCTGAGACAACTGCGTTGGTTTGTCGATTGAGGGATAGAGTCGAGTCAAGATATATTCCAAGTGTTTTAGTGACGTTGGAGACTTTAATATCGTTCCCATCAATAATGAAGGAATTGAACTTGGGGTCAAGTTTGGTGAGTTTGTATTGAGAGCCAAGAATGATTAAGTCTGTCTTTTCACCATTAAGGCAAAGCCCATGTGGAGCCATCCAGGCCTGGATGACAGTGTATATTCCATTGAGCGCTTTAGCATCTGTTACATAATCGCCTATGATGGGGATGAGTATCTGGGTGTCATCCGCATAATTAGTGTAGGAGACACCCAGATAGTCAAGTATATCAAAGAGCGGTTTAGTAAACACGTTGTAAAGTGTGGGAGATACACAAGATCCTTGTGGAACTCCGCACGGGACGTGGGCTGGATCAGCTGCAGCTATGGGAGAGAAAACCCTCATTGTTCTGTTTGCCAGAAAAGAGCTAATCCAAGATGTGGCTGCGTCGGAGAAGTGGGCCGCAATTTTGAGGTGGTGGCAGAGGATTTGTTGATCGACCAAATCAAAGGCAGCTGAAAGATCAAGGAGGAGCAGGAGTGCCAGTTTGCCCTCGTCTTTCAGCTCCTCAATTTGGGTTTTCAAGTCGATTAAGGCTGTCTCAGTACCGTGTCTAGGACGGAAGCCAGATTGTCTAAGCCCTAGAAGATTGTTGGTTTCGAGATAGTCTTGGATTTGGAGATAGGCGGCGCGGTCCAGAATTTTGAGAAGGTAGGGCACCGTGGTGATGGGCCTGTAGTTACAAGGATTACTAGGATCAAGATTAGGTTTTTTGATTAATGGGATGACCCAAGCATCCTTAAGGTTGTCAGGTACAATGCCCGATATGAAGGAGGCATTAATGAAAGAGGTAATGAATGGGGCAAGATCATGTGCAGCTTCCTTTATGGCCGGTGCAGGGCAGGCGTCACCTTGGCAATTGGACGGCTTAAGCTTCGTTATGATATTTTCGACTTCCTTAATGGTGAGGGGTGAGAAGCTGAAAGGTTGGACGGAATGTTTGGGAGAAAGGGTTTTGTATGATGGGGGGTTACCCGTTGAGTCGGCGAGGTGGCTTTTTTTAGTGTTAATCTTGTCTTGGAGCAAGGCAATTTTATCAAGCAGTGCCTTTGGAATATTGGAGCACCATTCAGTGTCCGGGGTGCATGTATCAAGCGGGGCAACAGGGGACTCCAATTCCTTAAGGATCTTGAAGAGTTCCTTGGTATTTGGTTGGGCTTGAGTGATCCTTTTGTTGTATACTTCCTTCTTAGCAGCTAGGATGGCTTCTTTGTAGGTAAGGGAGGCTGTGGTGAGTTTTTTTTGTTGACTAGGGAAGGTGAGCTTTTCCAAAGGGCCTCAGCTTTTCTTTTTTCTTTGCGCAGGTCACGTAGGTGCGGGGTAAACCAAGAATTAAGGTGGAGCCGCGGTTTTTGTTTACGCAATTTGAGGGGGCAATGGTGTTAAGGGCTTTTAACATGACGCGGTTGTAGGTGTCTACTAGCACTGTGGGGTCCGAGCACGTGGTGGACGCCGAGTTCAAAAGAGGAAGGATAAGTGGGAGTAATTTCTCGACCGTAATATCCTTTTTGTTGCGTGTGGAAGTGGGAGGGGCAAGGTTGGGTTTATCTGTGGGTGGACTGGAATTAATGGAGAATGATATTTTGTGGTGATCAGACCATGCACATGGCGACACAGCGGTGACGTTAAGCGCACAGTTCAAGTCAGAGACCCAGTCAAGAGTGCAGAGATGGACTGGCCTATAGGGAACTCTGGAGATTTCCCGGTGGGCCTCTGCACCCTGCCTAGGGGTGGGCCTCTGCACCCTGCGCAGTGGTGGACTGGCCTATAGGGAACTCTGGATATCTCCCGGTAGGCCTCTGCACCCTGTGCAGGGGTGGACTGGCCTATAGGGAACTCTGGAGTTTTCCCGGTGGGCCTCTGCACCCTGCCTAGGGGTGGGCCTCTGCACCCTGCCTAGGGGTGGGCCTCTGCACCCTGCGTAGGGGTAGGCCTCTGCACCCTGCGTAGGGGTGGGCCTCTGCACCCTGTGCAAGGATGGACTGGCCTATAGGGAACTCTGGAGATTTCCCGGTGGGCCTCTGACCCTGGACCTCTTTTATAGGGTAACCCTTTTATTTCCACATTTTCTCATAGGAGAAGAGTTTGGCTTGCTGAAAATGTGTAAAGTGGGGACACTTTGAAAATTATTTTCCGGGTCCCTTTTGGTTCCCAGTCCACTGCTGAGGCCTATAACTGATTACAGTGACTGCACTCATCATTAGGAAACAAAACCCAACTAAGCCCACAAAATGAGAAGCCTTGATATATTCCAAAAAAGCGGTGCTAATGAGTTTTGTAAGAGTCCTTGGCGTCGCTGTTTGAGGAAGAGAGGCGATGCCTCCAGCGCGCCTCAAGGGGCTGTGGAAAAAGAAGTGTGTTGGAAAGCCCTGACCCGGGGTCGCGCTCCTGGCGGAGGGAACACGTGTGCGTCTGAATAAGGCCCTGTCAATAAGGGCCCGGGCGGGCGGAGCATATGTCCTTTTCCGAAAGAAGCCCCAGTAAACAAACATGCTGCAGCAGCTCAGGAAATACTCGCACCACCAGCACAGCTGCCTCCTTCATGGCCCGAGCGCAAATGAATCATGTGTGCGCCCCACCCTCTTTCTGTGTTCTTTGGAAACTCAACTGGCCCATCTCATGCCTTGGGCACCCAGCCGCCTATCTCCCCCTCTGCCACCCTGACACCTATATTATTATTTATTTTATTTGAATTTCTGTTTAGCGCTGGCCCCACCGAAAGTGTATCGAAGCTCATTACATGGTTCAAAGTTTGAAAAGATGGGAGTTGAAAACAGAAGTTACAACCAGCCACCTATACCCAATGTGTGGGCACCCATCTCTCCATATCTCCCCAAGCCCCTATAGGTACCCAGGTGCACCCCCCTCCAAATCGCCAGGGCACCTACCAGTCTATGGTCATTCCTTCAGTGCCAATCTCTCTATACTTACCACCTTGGGTACCTAGCTGTCTATACTCCCACTCCTTGGGCACCCAGTAGTCTATACTCCCCTCCCGTCTATACTCACTCCATTGGTACCCATCTCTCCATACTTACTTCTTTGGGTACTCAGTCTCTATATGTAACCTTTGAACATACATTCAGTAGTCTACACACCCCTCCTTGGGTGCCAATCACTCTATACTTGCCTCCTTGGGTGCCAACCACTCTATACTTGCCTCCTTGGGTACCCGGCTGTCTTTATTCACCCCTTGGGCACCCAGCTGTCTTTCCTCACTCATTGGGGGCCCATCTCTCTATATTTACCCCCTTGGGAATCCAGCTGGCTATACACACCCCTTCAGCGCCCAGCTGTCTGTACCCCCTCCTGTCTATACTCATTCCATTGGCACCCATCTCTCCATACTTTCTTCTTTGGGTACTCCATGGGCACCCAGCTGTCTATACTCACATGTTGGGCACCCACATCTCTTTATCCAACTGCTCTGGGCACCCATCTGTCTTTATTCACTCTGTGGGCACCCTTCTTTACAACTTTACATGGCTGCCTTCGGTACCCAACTCTCTACCCATTCAGTGTCTGAATGTCTGAACCCCGTCATCCCCACCTTGGGCACCCCACCCAGCTGTCTACACACATCTGCTGGGCACCCACCCCTCTATAGCCAACTGCCTGGGAACCCAGCTGTCCATATTCACTCCTTGGGTACTTCATTCATCTCTTTAACGCCTCCCTTCTACTCCTATCCAAGCACACTCCTCCCTTTGGCACCTAGCTGTCTACACTCATCAGTGGGCACCCACATGTCCGTTCTCCCCTCTGAGGCATCTAGCCATCCCTGTGTATACTCACTCCTTTGGAAACCAGCGGGGAACCTAGCTGTCTATACACCTCATCACTAGGCACCCACCTCTCTACACTCATGCTTTAAGTACAATGCTCTCTGCACTCATAGCCCCAGTGAGGCACCTAGTAGCAAGTATTTGCTCCTGCTCTGCTTAGGGTTCCAGGATATGGTAATACTCTTCCCTCCCCAGCCATGGTTCCTTCTCCTGGGCAGGCCATAAGGATAAGGTTCCTCCGTGCTGTTCTTACCGTCTTGCAAAATTGTCCTCCCATGCCAAAGCATTGAGCCCTCAGCGGGCTCGTAGTTCACTCTCGGGCCCCTCCCTGGGTATGAGGTAAGGTCCTCAGTAGGCTCTTGGTTCTCTCTCCCTGGCACCTGCCAGCGTATGAGATTAGGTTCTCAGCAGTCTCGAGGCTCTCTCTCTTGGGCCCCTGCCAGGGAATGAGATTAGGCCATCAGCAGGCCATTGGTTCTCTCTCTCAGTCTCTGACCCCTACGAGGGTATGAGATGAGTCCCTCAGCACGCTCTTGGTTCTCTCTCTCTGGCACCTGCCAGGGTATGAGATTAGGTCCTCAGCAGGCTCTTGATTCTCTCTCTCTGGCACCTGCCAGTGTAGGAGATTAGGTCCTCAGCAGGCTCGTGGTTCTCTCTCTCTGGCACCTGCCAGGGTATGAGATTAGGTCCTTAGCAGACTGTTGGTTCTCGCGCTCGATCTCTGACCCCTGCCAGGGTATCCTAGCTCACAAATCTTACTTCTCTGTGATTTCCGCCTAGGTTTCCTCGACGCCAATGGTAGCACCGCCACCACCATTGCCAACTTGATAGCAGAAGTAGGTTTCTCTCATCGTATCACTAAACCCACACATAATCAAGGCAGAATACTAGATTGGATTGCTGACCTTAATTGTAATACAAACATCCTTACCAATTTACCATGTGCCTGGACATTCCACCACTTTGTCTCATTTACCTTACAGTCCAGCACTCATCTAAACCTGCCTGCTGCTATAGCACCGCAGGCACTAACCAGGAACAAAAAGAAGACCACACAGAGAATCTACTTCCTCTTATACAACCTATCCTTACCTACCCAACCACCAACCTGGACCCCTCAACATTTTAGACCTATACAATTCAACACTTGACCAAGCCATTGAGCCCTTAGCTCCTTTGAAACTGTGTAAAGCTAAGTGTTAGGGCCCAAGGACTAAATCCAGTAGTGGTGGCTTGACACGTTGTGATGCAATTGAGTCTTTCTGACAATATACCCCTCAAGAGTACAAAAGGACAGAGTGAGGTGAGTATTGCCCAAAAATATTGGTACACCCTGGTACTCAGACAGCTGGCTGCAAGAAAAATTAACCAAGTATTAACATTTGGCTTAAGGCAATGTAATCTCAAAACAAGGTGAAGAACCAATACTCACAAGCAAGAAAATCAGAATGGGACTGAATAGTTCCAAGCTAGATTGGTGAGTATCCTGAAACAAGGAAGGTACTGTTACCAGGAGGACAGAAGAGTAAGAAAAAGGAAGCTAGATTGGTGAGTATCCTGAAACAAGAAAGGTAACTGTTACCAGGAGGACAGAAGAGCAAGAAAAAGGAAGAACCAAAATGTATGTGCTTACCAAGTGAGTGTTTTGGGTAGAAACAGCAGGTGTAGTTTTGGGAAGGAAGTGGTAGTCCTGGAAACACGATGTCCTGTTTCCTATTCCCGCCAGCACGAGGATGTCTAAGGAGTCTATGGATTCTTGCGCCATTGCGCTAATGTCCTTTGATCCTTGCGCTGTTGCGCTAATGTCCTTTGATCCTTGCGCCAATGTGTGAAAGTCCTTTCTGTTCCTTAAAACTTTGGGCGGTAAGAGAATGAAGACGTAGCACTGATTGTAGTTGGAGCAGTCTAAGAGACTTAGGTCTTGGCAACAGGTAAGACGTGAGGAATGAGACAAGGCAGTCCATGGACGTTCCGAGGTAGGCAATAATCAGGTAAAACGTGAGGAATAAGGCAAATGCAGTCCGAGGCCGTTCCGGGTCTAGCAATGAGCAGGTAAGACTTGGGGGATTAGGCAAGTGCAGTCCGTGGCCGTTCCGGGTCTAGCAATGAGCAGTTAAGACTCGAGGGATGAGGCGAAGGCAGTCCGTGGCCATTCCGGGTCTGGCAATGAGCAGGTAAGATGAAGGCACTGACAAGAACAAGGCAGGAAAGTCACAAAGAAAACCAGGGATTCAAGGAGCCAGAAGACAAGGTAACAAGATGCGCAGCTTAGGAAGTTTACAAATTCAGAAGCACTGCGTGCACGGGGGCAGGACTTAAATACTAGTCAGCTGACCGCACGCATAACACAGCGTCGTATGTCCGAACACCTACGTGAATGGAAAGGGCACCAGTGTCTCCAAGGCAACCCATAGCGTTTCCCAAAAGGGAGCGGGGGATAAAACGAACCATGATTCCGAGGAGCTAAAGAGAGTCCCGCTTTAGAGTGAAAACTGTTCGCTCTACTGTGGATTCTGGAATGTTTAATCTTATGCGGGACCGATCTATGATCAGACGAAGAGACATCTAATGGAACCCTGGCACTAAGCTTCAAGCACACCTTAATTCTTGGTTTACCCTGAGTCTCACAACTTTATGCAATAACAATGGAAAAGCAGGAACAGCCTGGAAAACTCATCCCTCAGTCGTCAATAAAGATCTCTTTGCAAAAACTGTCAGCTGTTACAAGCCTGCCATCCTCCAATCTAAATGTGACACATATAACAACAGAATTACCAATGCCAAATCCGTCACTAGAGAGCTGTTCACTATCCTTAGAGAGCTTGAGTCACCTACACCCCCCACTGAAACTTGCTCCAAAGACAAGGCCTGGTGCACTAAGCTGCAAGTAGCACCTGTAGAATATCCATGCTAAGAAAACATTCAATATTGCCTCTGATCTTGCCCCCCCACCTAAGCTTGATCGTTCTACTCCTAAACCTGGCAGCCCATTTAACTTCACTCCTTTGTCCATTAAAGAGGTTGAAAATATAATATCAAGCCTCAAACCCTCACGTTGTCAGGGCGACATTTGCCCATCTCACATCATTAAAGATGCAGCCAAAGAACTTGCACCACCTATTACCAGCTTTATAAACGCCTCATTCAAAACCAGCATGGTTCCATCCAGCTTAAAGGATGCCTTGGTCCTTTCGTTGTTAAAAAAAGCGAACCTTGACCCTGACATCACCACAAATTACAAACCTATCACCACTGTGCCTTTTTGATGAAGATTCTAGATAGGGCTGCGTATTCACAAATACAAGCACATCTAGAAACCAAACATCTTCGGGACCTGCAACAATCTTGGTTCAGACCCAGACACGGCACCAAAACTGCACTATGAGACCTGAATGCTGAAATAGATGACCAAAAAAACAAAGGCAACGTATCACTCCTTCTGCTACTAGACCTATCAGCCGCTTTCGACCTTGTAAACCACGAAGTTCTGTGTAACCACCTTACCTCATGAGCCCACTTATCCGACAAACATATGGCCTGGATACAATCTTTCCTTGACAGCAGAACAATGAGAGTCTTCTCTCCTACAGCGTCAGCGAATCTGGCACCAGTAACCTGTGAAGTTTCACAAGGGTCTTGCGTATCCCCAACGTTGTACAATATTTTTACTAAGCCTTTGTTGGATGATCTGGACCACTTTGGTGTCACCTACACTAATTATGCAGGTGACACCCAAGTCCTTATTCCCATAACTGGGAATTACGACCTGGACATAAAACTACTAAACAAAATATACCTCATCATTCAGGCATGGATGCCACTCATGGCCTCTCGATGATGAGAAGACAGAACTACTTCTTATTGGTTCACAAGCAAACTTGACACCGGGTACAAATCCTTTAACATCGACGGCATTAATATCTCAGTCTCTAAGGAAGTCAAGACATTAGGATTCTATCTCGACTCAACCTTAACCTTGACTAAGCAAGTAAATGCGACCGACTCTGCGACAGCCTAAACCTGCAAGCTCATAAACGCTAGCAGACCTTTCCTTTCTACAACAAGTTGCTCCACCTAGCTAGAGCACTTATCTAAATTGGACTACTGCAACGCACTTTACTGCAACGCACTTTACATAGGTACTAATACACGAAACCTGAGCAAACTTCAAGTATTGCAAAATAATGCGCTTAGATCTGCCTTTAAAATACCTAGGTCACACTATATATCAGAAACCAGACGCAATGCCCGCTGGCTCTTGGTCAAGAATAGAATTTCCTTTAAAACTCTCACACTTACTTACAAGTGCCTGTCCAATTCAGCGCACAAATATCTGACAGATAGATTCACCAAAAACAATCAGACCGGCCTCCCAGAGCCGTTCCACTACACTCCCTTAGAGTCTGGAGATTTAATTTAAAAAAATCTGGGGGCAGTAGCGTTCCTGTTCTAGCTTCCAAATTATGGAACTCCTTAACCAGAGCTCTAAGAGTAGAACCTTCATTTTCCTGATTCAGGACTCATGTAAAAAAGCGGCTCACCACTCAGGACAGTCAATTCATTTCTTATCCTCCCTGCCACTTACCTGATGGTCCCCACCTTATTGTACCCATAACTGTATAGCTTAACAATGTATCCACATTTAGATTATTGTGATCTGTTTGCTTTGATTATCTCTCTGTATATAACTGTTATGCCGACCACATCCTGATATTTGTATTATATTGTATCTAGTTATTATTTCCATTTGTGTAACCTTGTCATGTATCTTAAGCAATGCACCCAGGTACTTGAGGGTTAGGTGGGCTATACAAATAAACAACTCAATTCAATTCAATTCAGTTCAATGAGATTAGGTCCTCAGCAGGCTCTGGGTTCTCTCTCTTGGGCCCCTGCCAGGCTATGAGATTAGGTCCTCAGCAGGCCCTTGGCTCCCTCTCTTGGGCCCCTGCCAGGGTATGAGATTAGGTCCTCGGTAGGCTCTTGGTTCTCTCTCGCGGTCTCTGGCCCCTGCCAGGGTATGAGATTAGGTCCTCAGCAGGCTCTTGGTTCTCTGTCTAGGGCCCCTGCCAAGGTATGAGATTAGGTCCTCAGCAGGCTCTGGGTTCTCTCTCTCAGACCCCTGCCAGGGTATGAGATTAGGTCCTCAGCAGGCTCTTGGCTCTTTCTCTTGGGCCCCTGCCAGGTTATGAGATAAGGTCCTTAGTGGGCACTTGGTTCTCTCTCTCTGGCCCCTGCCAGGGTATGACATTAGGTCCTCAGCAGGCTCTTGGTTCTCTTTCTCGGGCCCCTCCCAGGGTATGACATTAGGTCCTCAGCAGGCTCTTGGTTCTCTTTCTCGGGCCCCTCCCAGGGTATGACATTAGGTCCTCAGCAGGCTCTTGGCTCTCTCTGTCGGGCTCCTCCCAGGGTATGAGATTAGGTCCTCAGCAGGCTCTTGGCTCTCTCTCTCAGGCCGCTGCCAGGGTATGAGGTAAGGTCCTCAATAGGCTCTTGGCTCTCTCTCTTGGGCCCCTGCCAGGGTATTGGGCCCCTGCCAGGGTATGAGGTAAGGTCCTTAGGGGGGACTTGGTTCTCTCGCTCTGGCCCCTACCTGGGTATGAGGTAAGGTCCTCAGCAGGTTCTTGGGTCTCTCTCTCGGGCATCTGCCAGGCTATGAGATTAGGGCCTCAGCAGGCCCTTGGCTCCCTCTCTTGGGCCCTTGCCAGGGTATGAGATTAGGTCCTCGGCAGCTCTTGGTTCTCTCTCGCGGTCTCTGGCCCCTGCCAGTTTATGAGGTAAGGTACTCAGCGGGCTCTTGGTTCTCTCTCTTGGGCCCCTGCCAGGGTAGGAGATTAGGTCCTCAGCAGGCGCTTGGTTCTCTGCTCTCTCTCTGCCCCCTGCCAGGGTTTGACATACTGTCCTTAGTGGGCTCTTGGAGTGTGCTCAGTGGCCATGTTGAAGGGCTTTGCTGGGCTGCAGAGCGTGCTCAGTGGCCATGTTGAAGGGTTCTGCTGGGCCACGGAACGTGCTGAGTGGCCGTGTTGAAGAGTTCTGCTGGGCTGCGGAGCGTGTTCAGTGGCCATGTTGAAGGGTTCTGCTGGGCTGCGGATCGTGTTCAGTGGCCATGTTGAAGGGTTCTGCTGGGCCGCAGAGGGTGCTCAGTGGCCATGTTGGAGGGCTTTGTTGGGCCAGGGGGCGTGCTATGATATGATGATATGATATGATAGGTTATTTATAATCCGCTTAATAGCAAGAGGTTTCTAGGCATGATCCGGGGATCGAACCTGTCTTGCTTCCAAGTTGCCGCTGAGCTATCCTCTCGGGACATGGCTATGTGGCCATGTTTAAGGCCTCTGTTGGGCCTTTATTCTTAAGGTTTGCGCCTGCTTTTCTCTCATCCCTCCTGACATGTGGGTGTTAATAACATTATTGACTAGACCCCCCCTGGGCAATACTACATGTGAAGAGCTGAGTTTACCAGGGGTGCATGGACTGGCCTAGAGAGAACTCAGGAGATTTTCCTGTTAGGCCCCTGCACCCTGGGCCTCTATTTTGTGGTAACCTGTTTTATTTTCAAATGTTATTATAGGAAAAGGGTTGGGTTTGCTGAACATGTGTAATATGGGGCTCCTTTTATTTCTAGGGCCTCTTTTGGTTCCCAGTCCACCCCTGTATAATTTCACCCAAACCCAGCGTTGCTCGAACCCCCTGGCCAATATTGACTGCCAAGCGTTCTCTTCGCTGGAGCTCATAAGTCAGACTTCCAGGCTCTTAACACCCATTATTGACTGTGGCCCTGGGCAATATTGCTTAATTAGGAAAGATTCCCCATGTGCCTTCCTCTTTGGGAAAGTGACTAGTACATACCTGAGTGTCAATTGCTCTTCCGTTTTGCAACAAAGTAGTGAGGAACCCAGGGACGTCATTCAGGGGTTGTCTGGGTTGACACGGGTCAACGGGTTGCTACCCCTGTGGTCTTTCTTGCTACCCCTAAAAGTTTAAACATTTTTTATTTCATTTTTTAAATTGAGGCTCCTGGGCTGTGGCCAGCAGCATGTGGCTCTTTGTTTCTGGAGTGGCAGGTTTTCTGACAGCTATAGCTGCTAAGATAGCTCAGTGGGTTGAGCGCTCACTGCTGCAATGTCCCGGCAAGGTGAACTCAGTCTTTCATCCTGCTGAGGTTGATAAGTGAGTACCAAAACAGGTTGGGTGATACTGTATGTATATTTGTTCTATCTGAAGCACTTAAGTGTAAGTGCTATATAATAACACTTCATTATCGTTTGGCCATGGACGTCTGCTTGCATTCACAGTAATTTGGAAATATGGGACTATACAAGCTTTTATTACCGTTACATGTGGTGATCCTGTCTTGTATGAAATGTATATCACAATACAGTGATACCGTAACCATATTTTTCGTAGTGTACTTAGAAACAATGCTATGTGATGCCACTTCCTGTTTTGTCAGGCGTGAAGGGTTGTGTTCCATCGCTTCCGTGATGTCACTTGGGGTGGGGTCAAATGACATCACTTCCTGTGATGGCACCAGAGGTCAAGGGTCGTGTGATGTCACTTCCGCTACCCCTGGCATTTTGGTGAAGTTACGTCCTTGGAGGAAACGGGCGAAGGGAATTGTTGTTTGGGGGGCGGGTATCGTTAAAGGAGCAGCATTCAAACGAGGTAAGTCCTTTCTGCTGCACATCGAGGAAGGTCGATATTTATTTGGATGGGAAGGAGCCAATCCACAAACAGGAGACTGCAGAAGCAGAATGTACGTCATGCGTAACTGTTACGTCACATACCGCGCACCGCCACCATGCGCATGGCCTCCAAATGGCGCAGTGCAAAGCAGGACGTGTCGATTGGACATGGGCTTCACGTGGGACGATGCCTGCAGCAGTGAAATGCCCCTGCCCCTAAAAAGCGTGCATGCCTTATTCCAGGGAACGAACTGCGCACAGTGTCCAGAAGAAACACACACATGATAGCTAAAGAATTCCCTTTTGCCTCCGGGGAAAGTCGTAATATCCCCAGAATTTCTGCTAATTTATCCGCAGTGCACACGCTTCCCGCACACTCTGCTCACCTCGCGCCGAGTGGTAAGACGTTGTACACGTAAGTGCAGAGAATGGTTTTGTGAACAAGTGTAAAAAGCCATTGTGCCAGATCACATAAAGGTGGGGGATTGGAGGGATCTGGGGGGCCTCTAGGACAGGGAAAGTCTGATGATGTGACGCCCCCCCCACAGATCCCAACCAACCTCTCCAAGGCTCCACAGATTCAAGCCCTGAAGAAGCTGTCCCAGAGGAGATCCTCTACTGGAATACCGTGTGGACGATTAGGGGTGCTCGCGACAGCACATGAGCATAGTAGCGCCCCAGACCCTCCAGAGCAGGCATTGCAACCTTTGGCTCTCCAGATGTTTTGGACTACAACTCCCATGATCTCTCCCCTTTGACTGTGCTAGTTAGGGCTGATGGTAGTTCTACTCCAAAACATCTGGAAAGCCCAAGTTTGCAGACCCCTGTTGTAGAGCGAACAGATGTGACAACGTTTGCAAACCCCTCCCCGCAAGCATGCTCACAGAATGCACAGGTGCTTCAATTGGCATTCTGTGTGCCATGGAGTGATCTGGAAGCACACTACTAGCAGCAGAGCATGATGACCAGGCAGTGCGGACAGGAAACCAGCGCAAGGCAGGGAACGTGCCTAACTCAAGATGGCGGCCGGCCAGCAGTAAATACAAAGCCCTCAGAAATGCCCGTCTCATTGGGGTGATAATCAGGGTAGCGGGCATACCTGGCAAAGAGGTGGGACCACAAAGCCTAGCCCAATCAGAGAGGCCATGCATACGGAGAGCAGCCCTTAGCCAATCACATGCCTTCATGTGCCGGGAGAATCCTGACCCCAAGAGAGTGGGGAATCAAGAGCCTGTGGTGGCCTCACATCACCAAGAGGATGTGGCGGAATCCTACACACATCACAGAAGGAGATCCAAGAGTATCTGGCGGGCTCCTACACACATCACTGAAGGAAATCCAAGATGATGTGGCGGGCTCCTACACACATCACTGAAGGAGATCCAAGAGGATGTGGCGGGCTCCTACACACATCACTGAAGGAGATCCAAGAGTAGCATGGAATCTATGGGTAGAGTCACATTGAATCTAAGGGAAGAGTAGCATGGAATCCACAGCAAGAGTGGCATGGAATCTATGGGAAGAGTTGCATGGAATCCACAGCAAGAGTGGCATGGAATCTATGGGAAGAGTTGCATGGAATCCACAGCAAGAGTGGCATGGAATCTATGGGAAGAGTTGCATGGAATCCACAGCAAGAGTGGCACGGAATCTATGGGAAGAGTTGCATGGAATCTACAGGAAGAGTTGCATGGAATCTATGGGAAGAGGCGCCTGGAATCTATGGCAAGAGTAGCATGCAATCTAAAAGAATGGTAGCATGTAATCTACAGGAAGATGAGCATGGAATCTATGGGTACACTGAATATACTATGAGTCATATTGAATCTAAGGGAAGAGTAGCATGGAATCTAAAAGAAGGATAGCATAGAATCTACAGCAAGTGTGGCATGGAATCTAGGGGAAGAGCTGCACGGAATCTACGGGAAGAGCTGCATGGACGCTATGGGAAGAGTAGCATGGAACCTATGGGAAGAATAGCACAGGAATCTACAGCAAGAGTTGCATGCAATCTATGGGAAGAGTAGCATGGAATCTATGGGAAGAGTAGCATGGAATCTATGGGAAGAGTAGCATGGAATCTACAGGAAGAGTAGCATGGAATCTACAGCAAGTGTAGCATGGAATCTATGGGAAGACTCATGTGCAATCTATGGGAAGAGTCATATAGAATCTATGGGAAGAGTATCATGGACGCTATGGGAAGAGTAGCATGGACGCTATGGGAAGAGTAGCATGGAACCTATGGGAAGAATAGCACAGGAATCTACAGCAAGAGTTGCATGCAATCTATGGGAAGAGTAGCATGGAATCTATGGGAAGAGTAGCATGGAATCTACCGGAAGAGTAGCATGGAATCTACAGCAAGTGTAGCATGGAATCTATGGGAAAAGTAGCATGGAATCTATGGGAACAGTAGCATGGAATCTATATGAGGAGTAGCATGGAATCTACAGCAAGCGTAGCATGGAATCTATGGGAAAAGTATCATGGACGCTATGGGAAGAGTAGCATGGAACCTATGGGAAGAATAGCACAAGAATCTACAGCAAGAGTTGCATGCAATCTATGGGAAGAGTAGCATGGAATCTATGGGAAGAATAGCATGGAATCTACAGGAAGAGTAGCATGGAATCTATGGGAAGAGTAGCATGGAATCTATGGGAACAGTAGCATGGAATCTATATGAGGAGTAGCATGGAATCTACAGGAAGAGTAGCATGGAATCTACAGCAAGCGTAGCATGGAATCAATGGGAAGAGTATCATGGACGCTATGGGAAGAGTAGCATGGACGCTATGGGAAGAGTAGCATGGAACCTATGGGAAGAATAGCACAAGAATCTACAGCAAGAGTTGCATGCAATCTATGGGAAGAGTAGCATGGAATCTATGGGAAGAATAGCATGGAATCTATGGGAAGAGTAGCATGGAATCTATGGGAAGAGTAGCATGGAATCTATGGGAACAGTAGCATGGAATCTATATGAGGAGTAGCATGGAATCTACAGGAAGAGTAGCATGGAATCTACAGCAAGCGTAGCATGGAATCTATGGGAAGAGTAGCATGGAATCTACAGCAAGCATAGCATGGAATCTATGGGAAGAGTAGCATGGAATCTATGGGAACAGTAGCATGGAATCTATATGAGGAGTAGCATGGAATCTACAGGAAGAGTAGCATGGAATCTACAGCAAGCGTAGCATGGAATCTATGGGAAGAGTAGCATGGAATCTACAGCAAGCGTAGCATGGAATCTATGGGAAGAGTAGCATGGAATCTATGGGAAGAGTAGCATGGAATCTATGGGAACAGTAGCATGGAATCTATATGAGGAGTAGCATGGAATCTACAGGAAGAGTAGCATGGAATCTACAGCAAGCGTAGCATGGAATCTATGGGAAGAGTAGCATGGAAGCTACAGCAAGCGTAGCATGGAATCTATGGGAAGAGTAGCATGGAATCTACAGCAAGCGTAGCATGGAATCTATGGGAAGAGTAGCATGGAATCTACAGCAAGCGTAGCATGGAATCTATGGGAAGAGTAGCATGGAATCTACAGCAAGCGTAGCATGGAATCTATGGGAAGAGTAGCATGGAATCTATGGGAACAGTAGCATGGAATCTATGGGAACAGTAGCATGGAATCTATATGAGGAGTAGCATGGAATCTACAGGAAGAGTAGCATGGAATCTACAGCAAGCGTAGCATGGAATCTATGGGAAGAGTAGCATGGAATCTACAGCAAGCGTAGCATGGAATCTATGGGAAGAGTAGCATGGAATCTACAGCAAGCGTAGCATGGAATCTATGGGAAGAGTAGCATGGAATCTACAGCAAGCGTAGCATGCAATCTATGGGAAGAGTAGCATGGAATCTATGGGAAGAGTAGCATGGAATCTACAGCAAGCGAAGCATGGAATCTACAGCAAGCGTAGCATGGAATCTACAGCAAGCGTAGCATGGAATCTATGGGAAGAGTAGCATGGAATCTACGGCAAGCGTAGCATGGAATCTATGGGAAGAGTAGCATGGAATCTATGGGAACAGTAGCATGGAATCTATATGAGGAGTAGCATGGAATCTATATGAGGAGTAGCATGGAATCTATGGGAAGAGTAGCATGGAATCTATATGAGGAGTAGCATGGAATCTATATGAGGAGTAGCATGGAATCTATGGGAAGAGTAGCATGGAATCTATGGGAACAGTAGCATGGAATCTATATGAGGAGTAGCATGGAATCTATGGGAACAGTAGCATGGAATCTATATGAGGAGTAGCATGGAATCTATGGGAAGAGTAGCATGGAATCTATGGGAACAGTAGCATGAAATCTATATGAGGAGTAGCATGGAATCTACAGGAAGAGTAGCATGGAATCTACAGCAAGCGTAGCATGGAATCTATGGGAAGAGTAGCATGGAATCTACAGCAAGCGTAGCATGGAATCTATGGGAAGAGTAGCATGGAATCTACAGCAAGCGTAGCATGGAATCTATGGGAAGAGTAGCATGGAATCTACAGCAAGCGTAGCATGGAATCTACAGCAAGCGTAGCATGGAATCTACAGCAAGCGTAGCATGGAATCTATGGGAAGAGTAGCATGGAATCTAAGGGAACAGTAGCATGGAATCTATATGAGGAGTAGCATGGAATCTATGGGAACAGTAGCATGGAATCTATATGAGGAGTAGCATGGAATCTATGGGAAGAGTAGCATGGAATCTATGGGAACAGTAGCATGGAATCTATATGAGGAGTAGCATAGAATCTATGGGAACAGTAGCATGGAACTATATGAGGAGTAGCATGGAATCTATGGGAACAGTAGCATGGAATCTATATGAGGAGTAGCATGGAATCTACAGGAAGAGTAGCATGGAATCTACAGCAAGCGTAGCATGGAATCTACAGGAAGAGTAGCATGGAATCTACAGGAAGAGTAGCATGGAATCTACAGCAAGCGTAGCATGGAATCTATGGGAACAGTTGCATGGAATCTACAGCAAGCGTAGCATGGAATCTATGGGAAGAGTAGCATGGAATCTACAGCAAGCGTAGCATGGAATCTATGGGAACAGTAGCATGGAATCTACAGCAAGCGTAGCATGGAATCTATGGGAACAGTAGCATGGAATCTACAGCAAGCGTAGCATGGAATCTATGGGAACAGTAGCATGGAATCTACAGCAAGCGTAGCATGGAATCTATGGGAACAGTAGCATGGAATCTACAGCAAGCGTAGCATGGAACCTATGGGAAGAGTAGCATGGAATCTATGGGAAGAGTAGCATGGAATCTATGGGAAGAGTAGCATGGAATCTACAGGAAGAGTAGCATGGAATCTACAGCAAGCGTAGCATGGAATCTACGGGAAGAGTAGCATGGAATCTATGGGAAGAGTAGCATGGAATCTACAGGAAGAGTAGCATGGAATCTACAGCAAGCGTAGCATGGAATCTACAGCAAGCGTAGCATGGAATCTACAGCAAGCGTAGCATGGAATCTATGGGAAGAGTAGCATGGAATCTACAGCAAGCGTAGCATGGAATCTACAGCAAGCGTAGCATGGAATCTATGGGAAGAGTAGCATGGAATCTATGGGAAGAGTAGCATGGAATCTACAGGAAGAGTAGCATGGAATCTACAGGAAGAGTAGCATGGAATCTACAGCAAGCGTAGCATGGAATCTATATGAAGCGTAGCATGGAATCTACAGCAAGCGTAGCATGGAATCTACAGCAAGCGTAGCATGGAATCTACGGGAAGAGTAGCATGGAATCTACGGGAAGAGTAGCATGGAATCTACAGGAAGAGTAGCATGGAATCTACAGCAAGCGTAGCATGGAATCTACAGCAAGCGTAGCATGGAATCTATGGGAAGAGTAGCATTGAATCTACAGCAAGCGTAGCATGGAATCTACAGCAAGCGTAGCATGGAATCTATATGAAGCATAGCATGGAATCTACAGCAAGCGTAGCATGGAATCTATGGGAAGAGTAGCATGGAATCTACAGCAAGCGTAGCATGGAATCTATATGAAGCGTAGCATGGAATCTACAGCAAGCGTAGCATGGAATCTACAGCAAGCGTAGCAGGGAATCTACGGGAAGAGTAGCATGGAATCTACAGGAAGAGTAGCATGGAATCTACAGCAAGCGTAGCATGGAATCTATATGAAGCGTAGCATGGAATCTACAGCAAGCGTAGCATGGAATCTATGGGAAGAGTAGCATGGAATCTACAGGAAGAGTAGCATGGAATCTACAGCAAGCGTAGCATGGAATCTATATGAAGCGTAGCATGGAATCTACAGCAAGCGTAGCATGGAATCTACAGCAAGCGTAGCATGGAATCTATATGAAGCGTAGCATGGAATCTACAGCAAGCGTAGCATGGAATATATGGGAAGAATAGCATGGAATCTATGGGAAGCGTAGCATGGAATCTATGGGAAGAGTAGCATGGAATCTACAGGAAGAGTAGCATGGAATCTACAGCAAGCGTAGCATGGAATCTACAGCAAGCGTAGCATGGAATCTATATGAAGCGTAGCATGGAATCTACAGCAAGCGTAGCATGGAATCTATGGGAAGAATAGCATGGAATCTATGGGAAGCGTAGCATGGAATCTATGGGAAGAGTAGCATGGAATCTACAGCAAGCGTAGCATGGAATCTACAGCAAGCGTAGCATGGAATCTACAGCAAGCGTAGCATGGAATCTACAGCAAGCGTAGCATGGAATCTATGGGAAGAATAGCATGGAATCTACAGGAAGAGTAGCATGGAATCTACAGCAAGCATAGCATGGAATCTACAGGAAGAGTAGCATGGAATCTACAGCAAGCGTAGCATGGAATCTACAGCAAGCGTAGCATGGAATCTACAGCAAGCGTAGCATGGAATCTATGGGAAGAGTAGCATGGAATCTACAGCAAGCGTAGCATGGAATCTACAGCAAGCGTAGCATGGAATCTATGGGAAGCGTAGCATTTAATCTATGGGAAGTGTAGCATGGAATCTACAGCAAGCGTAGCATGGAATCTATGGGAAGTGTAGCATGGAATCTATGGGAAGCGTAGCATGGAATCTATGGGAAGCGTAGCATGGAATCTACAGCAAGCCTAGCATGGAATCTACGGCAAGCGTAGCATGGAATCTATGGGAAGAGTAGCATGGAATCTACAGCAAGCGTAGCATGGAATCTATATGAAGCTTAGCATGGAATCTACAGCAAGCGTAGCATGGAATCTACAGCAAGCGTAGCATGGAATCTATATGAAGCGTAGCATGGAATCTACAGCAAGCGTAGCATGGAATCTATGGGAAGAATAGCATGGAATCTATGGGAAGCGTAGCCTGGAATCTATGGGAAGAGTAGCATGGAATCTACAGGAAGAGTAGCATGGAATCTACAGCAAGCGTAGCATGGAATCTACAGCAAGCGTAGCATGGAATCTACAGCAAGCGCAGCAAGCGTAGCATGGAATCTACAGCAAGCGTAGCATGGAATCTACAGCAAGCGTAGCATGGAATCTATATGAAGCGTAGCATGGAATCTACAGCAAGCGTAGCATGGAATCTATGGGAAGAATAGCATGGAATCTATGGGAAGCGTAGCATGGAATCTATGGGAAGAGTAGCATGGAATCTACAGGAAGAGTAGCATGGAATCTACAGCAAGCGTAGCATGGAATCTACAGCAAGCGTAGCATGGAATCTACAGCAAGCGTAGCATGGAATCTACGGGAAGAATAGCATGGAATCTATGGGAAGCGTAGCATGGAATCTATGGGAAGAGTAGCATGGAATCTACAGGAAGAGTAGCATGGAATCTACAGCAAGCGTAGCATGGAATCTACAGCAAGCGTAGCATGGAATCTACAGCAAGCGTAGCATGGAATCTATGGGAAGAGTAGCATGGAATCTACAGCAAGCGTAGCATGGAATCAATGGGAAGTGTAGCATGGAACCTACAGCAAGCGTAGCATGGAATCTATGGGAAGCGTAGCATGGAATCTATGGGAAGCGTAGCATGGAATCTACAGCAAGCGTAGCATGGAATCTACGGCAAGCGTAGCAAGGAATCTATGGCAAGCGTAGCATGGAATCTATGGGAACAGTAGCATGGAATCTATGGGAACAGTAGCATGGAATCTACAGCAAGCGTAGCATGGAATCTATGGGAAGAGTAGCATGGAATCTATGGGAAGCGTAGCATGGAATCTATGGGAAGCGTAGAATGGAATCTACAGCAAGCGTAGCATGGAATCTATGGGAAGCGTAGCATGGAATCTACAGGAAGAGTAGCATGGAATCTACAGGAAGAGTAGCATGGAATCTACGGCAAGCGTAGCATGGAATCTATGGCAAGCGTAGCATGGAATCTATGGGAACAGTAGCATGGAACCTATGGGAAGAGTAGCATGGAATCTACAGCAAGCGTAGCATGGAATCTATGGGAAGCGTAGCATGGAATCTACAGCAAGCGTAGCATGGAATCTATGGGAAGAGTATTTCACATACACATTCGCGCAGGAAGAGTTGCACCGGGACCCGATTTCGGGATTTCGAAATCGGGGCAGGCACCCTCCATTGCAAAACCGGGATGGGATTTTTAAAATTAAAAAACTCCCTGGACCCCGGGACAGAGGGTGATTTCCCAGGACTGTCCTGGGAAAATCGGGACGTCTGGTAACCCAACCCATTTTGCCAGTTATCAGTCTTATAAAACAGCAAAAAAGATTTATTTTCGTTCTGGGGCTTTAAATATGGGCTTTGCAGCGCTCGCCTTACAAGCCACGTTCCCTCATTGCCTTTTAACACCGGATCCATGACATCAGCCGCTTGCTGACAAAGAAGGATGTATAGCTTTCAGTGGGCATTGTTTCAGCTCCCTGCTGGCCGTCTCGTGATAGTCGGCTTAACGTTGTTATCACCATTATAATGTATGCACCGCACGGTTGCCTCAGACTCTTTTTGCTGTAAGCAGGGAGGCCCCAACCATCCTGCTGAGATGGGCCCCACACATCTTCAGCCGGGTCGGCCACCTAGTACTGTCCACCAATCGCATCTCTTTGGCTTAAATATATTGAACATGGCATGTCATGGCTACCCAGCCTCCTTTCACACACAAACCAATTTGTATCCAATTTAAAGTAAAGTCTGTCAGTATTCAAATATAACTTGATTACAGTGATTAGATTAGAGTATGTACTTGTCAAAGTAGATATATCAGAAAAAAAGTCCCTGTACTACCCATTTTATCTGCTACGAGATACTGAAATTATCCAGTTTAGAAAAAATATATATATATATTCAGTAAAAAAACTTTGCTAAAGGGACGTTATGGTTAAGTTGCGCTACTAAAAATCTATGAAATTCAGTGAAAAAACACTGTTAAAGGGACGTTATGGTTCAAAGTAAAACCGAAAACCCCCTGAAATTCGGCAGTTATGGTAAGATAAGCAACCATAACTCGCGCCGCCACCGTGCACTGCTAACACTAACACCCAGGACATCAAAGATGACATCACAAATGTCATTGATGACATCACTGATGACATCACATGTCTGACTCCCCCTTTTTTCCTTTCCTGACATATCTAGGCCACATGATTTTCTTCAGTAACAGTCAGGAACTAAAAATTGTAAATTACTATATTCGTAGACTTATCCTTCAAGTATGTTCTTAGAATAATTCCCTTATGGTCCAGTCATATCATATGAAACATATACATAGGAGAAGTCACAACCTTGAAAGACAGCAATCCTTTTTGTGCATTAAAATTATCAGTAGATTTATCAGCACTTTCTGATACTTTTGATGTTTTTTTATTACTGTACTTTCCCTGTATATGCTCCTATTTTTTTATGTTGTACTCACACTATTTTCCTTAGGGTCCAGACACATCATGTGATATATATAGATAGGGTAAGTAACAGCCCTGAAACAGAGCAATCATTTCTCTGCATAAAGGTAATCAGTTAGGTTATGAACACTTTCTGCTACTATTGCTGTTTCTTTTTCCTACTTCAATTCCCTTGTATATATTCATATTTGTATGTGGTGTTGTCTCTTTGTGATTTGTGTATAATAATGCAATTATGTAGTAAGTGGGCTTTATTACCTACTTATCACAAGTTTCACTGTACGCAAAACTCTAATATGAAAACAGTTATCATTTCAATATTCAACATGGCAAGCTCATGAATATTGCACCTCCATCATGTATGCTGCACACAATGCCTATGTTTCTACATGAGTACCTTAGTATACTGGATTGAAGTTAATAATAGAATGCTATTTATATCAATGCATAGCTTAATGCACTGATTAGCACTTGATATTTATTCCAATAATCTTTGACACTTTTTTTTTATTAACATTACACTAAGAATCCCTTGTACAGACTTTTCATGAAAGGTAAATGCACATGTGATGTCATCATTGATGTCATCAATAACATTTGTGATGTCATCTTTGATGTCCTGGGTGTTAGTGTTAGCAGTGCACGGTGGCGACGCGAGTTATGGTTGCTTATCTTACCATAACTGCCGAATTTCAGGGGTTTTTCGGTTTTACTTTGAACCATAAGTCCCTTTAACAATGTTTTTTCACTGAATTTCATAGGTTTTTAGTAGCGCAACTTAACCATAACGCCCCTTTAACAAAGTTCTTTTACTGAATTTCATAGTTTTTTAGTAGCACAACTTAACAATAATAACTTTGACTTTATGTACATATAATATGGAACATACTGAACCCTTTCTACTGAATTTGACGGTCCGCAGACATGTTTGGACAACAGTACCACCACCTAAAAACTCTGGGGAGGTATGTGTAATAGTTATATCATAACATAGGAACATTTAACAAATTCACAAAGCAGCACACATACAAAGTATATGTAGTAATACTTAAAAAATGTTACCCATATATGTAACACACTAACCATTCATGTAAATACAATATGTTTTAAAATGGAATATACCAAAAGAAGATAAAGTGGCTTCCACCATAATTACCTCACAGACGCTCCACAACCAACAGCAAGACCAGACGTATACACTACTGATTACATATCTCACCAGACATAGTAAGTGCACTTCTTTTTACTCATATATTTATAAACTTTCTATATTAGAAAAAAAAACATATTACTTTTTTGTTTTCTCACAGAAATGTGTAGTACTCTCGACTGGCTAGAGGAGCATTTCCCACGAGAGGAAATGTTAGAAAATAGTCCACCTAATGGTACAAACTTTACTATATAAACCAATTAATAAATATTATTTTGTATACATTTAACATATACTTTTTTTTATTACAGACCATACAAAAATTCCAAGCATCTCACAACAACAATCAGAGGATATCACTCTACAGCAGATTAATCAAAAAATGGACGACCTTATGCAAAATTTTATGGATTTGAAAAACTTTGTGGAAAATTATGTGAAACCCCCAACAGCACACCATTGTCCAACCTGCACTTGTCCCCCCTAGCCCTATCCCACACAGTTAACCCCAAACCTTGTCTATGGACCAAAGCGTTTCGATGAGATTTCCTTCCCTTCTTCACCTGATCCCAGTTATCTAGAAATCCCTAATTCTCCTGTTTTTGTTTCGGTTTCTGTCCCACCTTCCCAGTCATAATTGTATATATATATGAAATAAAGTTACTTTTCTTATATTGTGAACTGTTCGTAAAGAAACGAAAATGTAACTGTCGTGAGGACACTACATCTGTCCGTAATGTTCTCATGCAAGTTGAAAATGTTCTAAGAACACTCGTAGTGTCCTGAAATGTTCGTAAATAAACGAAAATGGAGGTATCCTTAAGAACACTGTGCCTGTTCGTAGTGTTCGCTAGCAAGCAGAAACTGTTCTAAGAACACTCGTGGTGTCCTGAATTGTTCGTAAATAAATGAAAATGGAGGTGAGCTTGAAACGCTATGTCTGTCCGTATTGTTAGCAAATAAATTAAACTGTGCTAAGAACAAACGGCTGTCCGTAACTGTTTGTTTTACATGTGACGCACTTTTAATTAGTTCAGGACCCGAACACTGTCCGTAGAACATCAACACGCATGCGCAAAACAATGTCCGTACATTGGGTGTCCTGCGGACGACCGCTACCTTAGCGAACATGCTCACAAAACAATCATGTGACCGCGCCTTCGCTCATTTCGTGCTCTAAATGCGGACACTGTTCGTGTCCCCGACCAGTTTAAAAGTACATTTCCAAGTAATCCACAATATTTCTCATTAAAAAATCACCATACCACAAATCCCACATACTAATCCTAACTATCCACATAGTTTTTGTGACTTTTTGAAACTTTTTTGATGTTCGATCTATCTTGCGGACGGCGTGCATTTCCGCGACCCGCTCACAAGCATCCCTATATAAGACCACGCCCTAGAGCGCATTCTCATTGTGTTTCTGACCATTCCACAGAGCACACTGCATTTTGCTGCATACTTTGCAGATTTTGAGATTTCCATCTCCAAGCCTATGATATCCATGGCTCGACTATTACCACATGGTGCTACATCTGCCTCAGCACCACCCCCACCCCCTCCACCACCACCATTTCCCCAAGGGCCTGAAGAGGGGAACAGGAGTGAGGATACAGAGGAGGAAGAAGAGGATGACGAGAATGAGGTAGAGGAAATCCCTACTACACGCCGTCGGTGTGAATCTTGGGTGTGGCGGTTGTTTACCATTCATGGAAACAACCTAAGTCTCATGCGAACCGTGTCACCTGTAATGAGTGCAAAATGGTCCTCAGTCGCGGAAAGCATGGTTCGTATAGCTTTGGGACCACTACCATGAAGCGACACCTGCGCTCATTCCACACTGGGGCCATTCGCAAGGTTGTACCTTGCGAGAAGCGTATTAGGTTGATTGCCTCTACTTCATCCTCCGTTTCTGATCCTGTCACCACAAGGAACACCTCTGTGGGACAGCGTCTTCCTCAAGCTGCCTCACATGCCATACAGAATTCTGATGACCCTTACCTTTCGAGTGTCACAGTTGTATGTGTGTACTGTGACACAGTACTCTGCAGGGGGGAGCGACTTCGGAGTGCTTTTGAGACGATCGTCTCAGAGCACCAGAAGACCTGCTCACTACCCAAATAAAACCCACTCTACATCTTCCTCTCTCAGCTCGCCCTGTCTTATCCCTTTGGTTGGTGTCCCCCCCCTTTTCCCCTCTTTTCCCTCCTCTCCTAGTGTGTCGTGTATAAAAAAGAACACAAAAAAAATAACAAAAATCAAAAAAAAATAAGGCTCTTTTCAGAGCCGCCTTTCGCAGTTAAAAAATAGAAGTGAAGATACATAAAGCATAGCCATTTCCATTTTGTGAAAGTCCGCGGACGGTCCGCGAACATAAACACAATTGCATTGCTACCCTATTGAAACCAATGCATTTTCCTCTAACAGGAAGTGATGGCTCTGAAAAGAGCCTATGGGAGGTGTTTGAATGTAAAACATTTTAACTACGTAAGACGTACTTTCAAACGAATGCTGTATTTCTAAAAAAGGTCGCAATGCATTTTGTACATTTCTCAGAAAAATCTGATTGCCAGCATAAGTAAGATGGACTCCATCTTTGCAAAAATGTATGTACTACGAAACAAAATATTTTCATTGTTAAAAGAGATACTCATCTACAAGGGTAACCCCACACTCTGGTGATGATCCCTCCTACTAAGTGAGGATATATAACATATATTTCAACAAAAGTAAGGAATGTACAACAAACTATATAAAACAGTGAACTTATCCCCTCAGAAAGCAGAAATACATAACAGCCGCTAAAACAATATGGGCTGCATTATGTATTCTCAATACACATAGAACAGTGTTGTTAGAAAATATAATTTTTAATATATTAATCTCTAATTCAGCACAGGTAATACAAAAATAGTTACAACAACATATACACATAACACAGTCATATACATGTTAAAAACATTCCACCTCGCAATATAGAAACATTTACGCCGACAATTAGATCAGCATAGCACCAAGAAGGCAACTTAATTGATTTCATTTCCCATTGTGTGTTACAGCCCAACTTATATAAGTTTCTGTCCTCTGTGTTCTCAATAACCGGACATTCATCAGGGCCAGAGGTAATCCTGTGCTTCAGGTAGATTCTTCCTATTCAACCAACAACTTGCTATTTCTAAGGAGAAAAGAGAGAAACATGTGTCACTGACACCGGCATAATTGGTTTAATTTACTCATCACTGCCACGCCCTAATCACCAATAGGGTACCAAGTATAAAATGAATCATATACCTGGTCTAAGGTCTCAAGAAATATATAACTTGGACCTCAAAAGCCAACCCATTTATGGCTCTTCACTGCAGAAGCAGAAGGGATTCAGCATCAAGTCCTACGAAATACCTCCCCCAACGCTAAAATGTAGAACTCTCTCAGTCATAATAGCTGTTCTTTTACCCCGAGTAGAAGAAAATCTAGGCATCACAATCATCGGTTGGATCCTGGTACAACCCCAAATTTCGAAGATCTAATATATGGATTGCTCACCATGGGATGTGGAAGCTGAATTTTACCTAGATCCAACCAAGTCTCAATAATGGTCACCACCCGTGGATCCTTTCCAATTCCTCTAGACCTCCAAGTGTCTGAAAAACAGGTGGAGGAAGATAGATTACATTCGCCCTCCAAATATCCATTATTCCTCACCTCCAATTTAACAAAGTAATCTTATCTATCTAAGGTTCTTGTGAGCCAACAAATATATGTTTTAATCGGAGTACCATCTGGATACGGCCTCTTCCTCTTCACAGATGTGAACCTCTCGCTCTGTAATATTACAATGCTGAGTGAGCACAATGTCAAGGAGTAGCCCCATGTAAGACTTAAGTAATTAGACAACACTCCTAACTCTTACCCACAATTAGGTGGATCCGCTCCTAGTAGGCAGTCAAGTATAGAAGTTTGAGAACAGGGGCCGGCGGACACTTCCACCGTCAGTTCTACCACCAACCGTCCACAAATCCTCATAACAAGTAAGTGGCGTACCGTGCTGACGTCACCACGCTGGTCATCGCGCAGCGACGTAAAACGTCATCACGTACCCTTCATGTAAAAAAAGGGGGGCCGGGCTCCAAAAATCCCTAATGATAGCAAGGTTGCTGCGCAACCATTGTTACGGGGAAAACAAAAGGAGATCTCACACAACCCAAGGGCCCACAGTGTCCCTACCATAACAACATAACAGGTATATACGGGGCTCAGAACTAGTAACACCCAATGAAAAATGGGGTAATTAACCGAAGTTTTTATACCCAAAGACCACCATCTGACTGAAATTAGTCAGTCTTACAGCGGGAAAAACCCTTGACCTGATCATGTTCAACGGTCATAGAGAAACCACACAGTCATCTCTCTCAATAAGGAATTGCCACAATGGAAGCAATTACCGATAAATTACACCATCAGGAGATTTATGCAGATATTAGCTCACCAACAGATATATAGTTATTTGTTTCTGCATATAGAGGTTGGTATTCTCCTACAGTTGAAAACCCCCAGAAAGTGAAACACTCCAATGATTTCGTGAGTCCCATCACACTCTCTTATCTAATGTTATGCCACTCTATATTTTCATTTAATCCTGTAATGTGACTATTGGTAAGAAATATCAGCTTTTGTTCCAGATTGATCAATTTTCTATTGATTTCGTCTTGGGATCTACCTTTAATCTTTTTAAGGATACACCATTCGAAGTCCGAGAATGTGTGTCTTTTCTCATCGAAATGTTTTACTAAAGGAGCTTTCTCGATATGATTTTTCAAACAGCTCCTGTGTTCGATCATACGAGTCTTGCACTTTCTGTAGGTTTTGCCTATATAAATTAGGGCACATGGGCATTTAATCAAATAAATTACATTCTCCGTGTTACAATTAGTATGTTCTTTCAAAGACCATTCTGTGGTTAAACCCAAATCAACAGAAGTCATTTTCTTCGTAAAAGGGCACATAACACATTCTCCGCACGGATGATGTCCCATCACACGGGGCAGACCCCACAATGTACTTTGGGCACTCTCATGATTGACCACCTTGTGTATGTCGTTTTTCATGACAAGATTGCGGATGTTAGTGCTCTTTTTAAAGGCTATCAAAGGTACTGGGCTATTCATAGTCTTTTTCCAATTTTTGCATATAATGTTCTTAACTTTATAGGACATGTTACTAAAGGTATTGACAAACACCAATGGGGTGTCGCGATTGGCAGTGTTTTTCTTTTTCCTTTCAAGAAGGGCTTCCCGATTGTTGTTAAAAGCTCGTTTGGCAGATTGTCTCACGACTTTGGTAGGGTAACCCCTTTCAATCAGTTTGTCCATTAGTATATTAGCGCCTATTTCATAATCATGATTGGTGCTACTGTTACGCTTTAGCCGTAAAAACTGTCCAAAGGGCAGATTGTCCCGGACATGTTTCGCGTGATGACTCCTGTAATGCAGTAACGCATTTTTATCGGTGCTCTTGACAAACGGTTTCACCCATAGTTGGTTATTCTGTTGGTAAATTGTTAAATCTAGGTAATTTACCTCTGTGGAGTTCATGGTAGCTGTGAATTTCAGGTATCTATTCTGGTTATTCAGCCAAATAAGGAAATTATTAGCTTCATCTATTGAGCCATGCCATAACATGAACACATCATCGATGTATCTTAACCATTGAGTTATTTGTTGCTCGAAAGGATTAATTTCCGAATAAATCACTGTTTGTTCTACCATGTCTACATACAAATTAGCCAAATTAGGAGCCATGACAGCACCCATGGCTGTGCCCTTCACCTGCAGATAGAACTGACCCATGAATTGAAAAAAGTTATTAGTCACAGCTGTTTCCGCACACCATAAGATGAAGGCATTACTCACAGGATGATTGTCCTCACGTTGGAGCAAAGTCTCTTCTACCACTTCAAGAGTGGCTCGTTGTGGGATGTTAGTATAGAGAGATTGAATATCCAGGCAGATCAGTATGTCTTTGGTCTGGTCAAACGGCAGTCCTTCAATTTTCCCAATGGCATCTCTGGTATCTTGAACATAGCTTTTCATTTTCATTACAAAGGGACGTAAATAAAAATCTACAAATTTCGATAAGGGTTCCAAAATTGAATTAACACCTGACACAATGGGTCTGCCAGGGGGTCTCACCAGATCTTTGTGGATTTTGGGCAAGATATAAAAAACAGGAGTTCTTGCTGTCTCTCTTGTTAAGTATTCTCCTTCCTGTTTGTTAATCTGTTTCAAATCGACTGCTTTATCCACTTTCTCCTTTATCATTTTAATGATAATAGGACTAGGATCTTGGTCAATTTTGCAGTAGCTGATGTTATCTGACAATAGTCTATGACATTCTTCAATATAGTCTTCCTTATTCAAAAGGACTATCGCCCCTCCTTTGTCGGCCTGGCGAATAACGATTTTTTCATTTTTTCCAGACTTCGTAATATGGCGATTTCTTGTTGACTTAAATTGGAGTTCTTGGGAATGCCTTTATTTTCAAGTTTCTTTAGGTCATGTAGGACCTTCTTTTCAAAAACCACCGATTCTGGGGAATGTGTATGATGCGGTGGACACCAAGTCGAGGGATTCCTTAACCCGCTGTAATTAATCTGTAGACTCGCTGGTTGATTTTCAAAGAATTCTCTTAGATGTACCTTGCGAATAAATGTACTAAACTCCATCCTAAATTCAAAAGGGTTGTGATATTTAGATATCACAAAATTCAGGCCCTTGTTGAGACATCGTTCTTCATCCTTGGTTAAGGTTACGCTGGACAAATTCACTACCAACCCCGGTGGCTGCGTGTCTGCATGCAGTCTGTTTGCCATTCCTGCCGACTGTTCCCTCTGCCTAAAAAAGGTGGGCGTCTTGACCCATTTCTTGCTCCTGTATTGCGACCTCTTTGCATAGAGGTATTCTTCTTTCTTCCTCTTTGTCCAGTGTTGTTGGTTTATTCATCTTCACCTGGTGTGCCTTCTTCTTCACTCGTGCTGTACGATGTGTTTCTGAACCTTACCCGACGGTTTGGTCTCTGACCTCCTGTAGGTGCTCCAAAGTTATAGTCTTTAGTGACATATTGGAAGGCCTTCTCATGCGTGAAGTTTGTTAAATCTTTTTTCAATCTTTTGATTCTTTCTGAGCTAGATTCCGCTTTAAATGTCTTCATTTCTTTCATGTGGGCTTCTAGCTTAGTTTTGAATGCTTCAATATCAAAATTCTTTTTCATTTCTTCTTCTAACGTTTTCAAATCCACCAGGATCTTCTTGGTGGATTCCTGGGCTGTCTCAATAATTAGAACCAGCCAGTCCCTCCCACATTTGTTAGCTATGTAGCTCCATTTGAGTTTGAATTCTGCGTTATCTAGGAAGAGCCTAGGCTCATTGCGTACTATGAGACCCTGAGGTAAAGCCTGATTTTTCAAATACTCCAGCATGATTATGGCATGCAACTCTGTTCGAACCAGTCTTTTTCGAGTTTGGGTAAGTTCATCCCATTTATCATCTTTTCCTATGTCTCCCAACTCATTGTCTAGCCCCAACTCTGGTATGGAATTCAAGAGTTGAAGAATGTAATCTTCAGTATAAGCAAGGCTTTTGTCTGAGGTTGTCGTCATGATGCTAGCTATAGCCTCAGATATTTCATACAGTACTTGAAACCGTGACTTCCCTCACCTGCTGGTGCAGTGGAACCCTGCGAGACAAACGTTGCCTCATAAACAGATACTCATCTACAAGGGTAACCCCACACTCTGGTGATGATCCCTCCTACTAAGTGAGGATATATAACATATATTTCAACAAAAGGAAGGAATGTACAACAAACTATATAAAACAGTGAACTTATCCCCTCAGAAAGCAGAAATACATAACAGCCGCTAAAACAATATGGGCTGCATTATGTATTCTCAATACACATAGAACAGTGTTGTTAGAAAATATAATTTTTGATATATTAATCTCTAATTCAGCACAGGTAATACAAAAATAGTTACAACAACATATACACATAACACAGTCATATACATGTTAAAAACATTCCACCTCGCAATATAGAAACATTTACGCCGACAATTAGATCAGCATAGCACCAAGAAGGCAACTTAATTGATTTCATTTCCCATTGTGTGTTACAGCCCAACTTATATAACTTTCTGTCCTCTGTGTTCTCAATAACCGGACATTCATCAGGGGTAGGGGTAATCCTGTGCTTCAGGTAGATTCTTCCTATTCAACCAACAACTTGCTATTTCTAAGGAGAAAAGAGAGAAACATGTGTCACTGACACCGGCATAATTGGTTTAATTTACTCATCACTGCCACGCCCTAATCACCAATAGGGTACCAAGTATAAAATGAATCATATACCTGGTCTAAGGTCTCAAGAAATATATAACTTGGACCTCAAAAGCCAACCCATTTATGGCTCTTCACTGCAGAAGCAGAAGGGATTCAGCATCAAGTCCTACGAAATACCTCCCCCAACGCTAAAATGTAGAACTCTCTCAGTCATAATAGCTGTTCTTTTACCCTGAGTAGAAGAAAATCTAGGCATCACAATCATCGGTTGGATCCTGGTACAACCCCAAATTTCGAAGATCTAATATATGGATTGCTCACCATGGGATGTGGAAGCTGAATTTTACCTAGATCCAACCAAGTATCAATAATGGTCACCACCCGTGGATCCTTTCCAATTCCTCTAGACCTCCAAGTGTCTGAAAAACAGGTGGAGGAAGATAGATTACATTCGCCCTCCAAATATCCATTATTCCTCACCTCCAATTTAACAAAGTAATCTTACCTATCTAAGGTTCTTGTGAGCCAACAAATATATCTTTTAATCGGAGTACCATCTGGATACGGCCTCTTCCTCTTCACAGATGTGAACCTCTCGCTCTGTAATATTACAATGCTGAGTGAGCACAATGTCAAGGAGTAGTCCCATGTAAGACTTAAGTAATTAGACAACACTCCTAACTCTTACCCACAATTAGGTGGATCCGCTCCTAGTAGGCAGTCACATATAGAAGTTTGAGAACGGGGGCCGGCGGCCACGTCCACCGTCAGTTCTACCACCAACCGTCCACAAATCCTCATAACAAGTAAGTGGCGTACCGTGCTGACGTCACCACGCTGGTCATCGCGCAGCGACGTAAAACGTCATCACGTACCCTTCATGTAAAAAAAGGGGGGCCGGGCTCCAAAAATCCCTAATGATAGCAAGGTTGCTGCGCAACCATTGTTACGGGGAAAACAAAAGGAGATCTCACACAACCCAAGGGCCCACAGTGTCCCTACCATAACAACATAACAGGTATATACGGGGCTCAGAACTAGTAACACCCAATGAAAAATGGGGTAATTAACCGAAGTTTTTATACCCAAAGACCACCATCTGACTGAAATTAGTCACTCTTACAGCGTGAAAAACCCTTGACCTGATCATGTTCAACGGTCATAGAGAAACCACACAGTCATCTCTCTCAATAAGGAATTGCCACAATGGAAGCAATTACCGATAAATTACACCATCAGGAGATTTATGCAGATATTAGCTCACCAACAGATATATAGTTATTTGTTTCTGCATATAGAGGTTGGTATTCTCCTACAGTTGAAAACCCCCAGAAAGTGCAACACTCCAATGATTTCGTGAGTCCCATCACACTCTCTTATCTAATGTTATGCCACTCTATATTTTCATTTAATCCTGTAATGTGACTATTGGTAAGAAATATCAGCTTTTGTTCCAGATTGAACAATTTTCTATTGATTTCGTCTTGGGTTCTACCTTTAATCTTTTTAAGGATACACCATTCGAAGTCCGAGAATGTGTGTCTTTTCTCATCGAAATGTTTTACTAAAGGAGCTTTCTCGATACGATTTTTCAAACAGCTCCTGTGTTCGATCATACGAGTCTTGCACTTTCTGTTGGTTTTGCCTATATAAATTAGGGCACATGGGCATTTAATCAAATAAATTACATTCTCCAGAGTGTGGGGTTACCCTTGTAGATGAGTATCTGTTTATGAGGCAACGTTTGTCTCGCAGGGTTCCACTGCACCAGCAGGTGAGGGAAGTCACGGTTTCAAGTACTGTATGAAATATCTGAGGCTATAGCTAGCATCATGACGACAACCTCAGACAAAAGCCTTGCTTATACTGAAGATTACATTCTTCAACTCTTGAATTCCATACCAGAGTTGGGGCTAGACAATGAGTTGGGAGACATAGGAAAAGATGATAAATGGGATGAACTTACCCAAACTCGAAAAAGACTGGTTCGAACAGAGTTGCATGCCATAATCATGCTGGAGTATTTGAAAAATCAGGCTTTACCTCAGGGTCTCATAGTAGGCAATGAGCCTAGGCTCTTCCTAGATAACGCAGAATTCAAACTCAAATGGAGCTACATAGCTAACAAATGTGGGAGGGACTGGCTGGTTCTAATTATTGAGACAGCCCAGGAAACCACCAAGAAGATCCTGGTGGATTTGAAAACGTTAGAAGAAGAAATGAAAAAGAATTGTGATATTGAAGCATTCAAAACTAAGCTAGAAGCCCACATGAAAGAAATGCAGACATTTAAAGCGGAATCTAGCTCAGAAAGAATCAAAAGATTGAAAAAAGATTTAACGAACTTCACGCATGAGAAGGCCTTCCCATATGTCACTAAAGACTATAACTTTGGAGCACCTACAGGAGGTCAGAGACCAAACCGTCGGGTAAGGTTCAGAAACACATCGTACAGCACGAGTGAAGAAGAAGGCACACCAGGTGAAGATGAAGAAACCAACAACACTGGACAAAGAGGAAGAAAGAAGAATACCTCTATGCAAAGAGGTCAAAATACAGGAGCAAGAAATGGGTCAAGACGCCCACCTTTTTTAGGCAGAGGGAACAGTCGGCAGGAATGGCAAACAGACCGCATGCAGACACGCAGCCACCGGGGTTGGTAGTGAATTTGTCCAGCGTAACCTTAACCAAGGATGAAGAACGATGTCTCAACAAGGGCCTGAATTTTGTGATATCTAAATATCACAACCCTTTTGAATTTAGGATGGAGTTTAGTACATTTATGCGCAAGGTACATCTAAGAGAATTCTTTGAAAATCAACCAGCGAGTCTACAGATTAATTACAGCGGGTTAAGGAATCCCTCGACCTGGTGTCCACCGCATCATACACATTCCCCAGAATCAGTGGTTTTTGAAAAGAAGGTCCTACATGACCTAAAGAAACTTGAAAATAAAGGCATTCCCAAGAACTCCAATTTAAGTCAACAAGAAATCGCCATATTACGAAGTCTGGGAAAAAATGAAAAATCGTTATTCGCCAGGCCGACAAAGGAGGGGCGATAGTCCTTTTGAATAAGGAAGACTATATTGAAGAATGTCATAGACTATTGTCAGATAACATCAGCTACTGCAAAATTGACCAAGATCCTAGTCCTATTATCATTAAAATGATAAAGGAGAAAGTGGATAAAGCAGTCGATTTGAAACAGATTAGCAAACAGGAAGGAGAATACTTAACAAGAGAGACAGCAAGAACTCCTGTTTTTTATATCTTGCCCAAAATCCACAAAGATCTGGTGAGACCCCCTGGCAGACCCATTGTGTCAGGTGTTAATTCAATTTTGGAACCCTTATCGAAATTTGTAGATTTTTATTTACGTCCCTTTGTAATGAAAATGAAAAGCTATGTTCAAGATACCAGAGATGCCATTGGGAAAATTGAAGGACTGCCGTTTGACCAGACCAAAGACATACTGATCTGCCTGGATATTCAATCTCTCTATACTAACATCCCACAACGAGCCACTCTTGAAGTGGTAGAAGAGACTTTGCTCCAACGTGAGGACAATCATCCTTTGAGTAATGCCTTCTTCTTATGGTGTGCGGAAACAGCTCTGACTAATAACTTTTTTCAATTCATGGGTCAATTCTATCTGCAGGTAGAGGGCACAGCCATGGGTGCTGTCATGGCTCCTAATTTGGCTAATTTGTATGTAGACATGGTAGAACAAACAGTGATTTATTCGGAAATTAATCCTTTCAAGCAACAAATAACTCAATGGTTAAGATACATCGATGATGTGTTCA
Organism: Ambystoma mexicanum; assembly: GCF_040938575.1. NCBI lineage: Eukaryota > Metazoa > Chordata > Amphibia > Caudata > Ambystomatidae > Ambystoma > Ambystoma mexicanum. The sequence continues at coordinate 1,662,527,940 of NC_090937.1, read as the reverse complement.
TGTTATGGCATGGCTCAATAGATGAAGCTAATAATTTCCTTATTTGGCTGAATAACCAGAATAGATACCTGAAATTCACAGCTACCATGAACTCCACAGAGGTAAATTACCTAGATTTAACAATTTACCAACAGAATAACCAACTATGGGTGAAACCGTTTGTCAAGAGCACCGATAAAAATGCGTTACTGCATTACAGGAGTCATCACGCGAAACATGTCCGGGACAATCTGCCCTTTGGACAGTTTTTACGGCTAAAGCGTAACAGTAGCACCAATCATGATTATGAAATAGGCGCTAATATACTAATGGACAAACTGATTGAAAGGGGTTACCCTACCAAAGTCGTGAGACAATCTGCCAAACGAGCTTTTAACAACAATCGGGAAGCCCTTCTTGAAAGGAAAAAGAAAAACACTGCCAATCACGACACCCCATTGGTGTTTGTCAATACCTTTAGTAACATGTCCTATAAAGTTAAGAACATTATATGCAAAAATTGGAAAAAGACTATGAATAGCCCAGTACCTTTGATAGCCTTTAAAAAGAGCACTAACATCCGCAATCTTGTCATGAAAAACGACATACACAAGGTGGTCAATCATGAGAGTGCCCAAAGTACATTGTGGGGTCTGCCCCGTGTGATGGGACATCATCCGTGCGGAGAATGTGTTATGTGCCCTTTTACGAAGAAAATGACTTCTGTTGATTTGGGTTTAACCACAGAATGGTCTTTGAAAGAGCATACTAATTGTAACACGGAGAATGTAATTTATTTGATTAAATGCCCATGTGCCCTAATTTATATAGGCAAAACCAACAGAAAGTGCAAGACTCGTATGATCGAACACAGGAGCTGTTTGAAAAATCATATCGAGAAAGCTCCTTTAGTAAAACATTTCGATGAGAAAAGACACACATTCTCAGACTTCGAATGGTGTATCCTTAAAAAGATTAAAGGTAGAACCCAAGACGAAATCAATAGAAAATTGATCAATCTGGAACAAAAGCTGATATTTCTTACCAATAGTCACATTACAGGATTAAATGAAAATATAGAGTGGCATAACATTAGATAAGAGAGTGTGATGGGACTCACAAAATCATTGGAGTGTTGCACTTTCTGGGGGTTTTCAACTGTAGGAGAATACCAACCTCTATATGCAGAAACAAATAACTATATATATGTTGGTGAGCTAATATCTGCATAAATCTCCTGATGGTGTAATTTATCGGTAATTGCTTCCATTGTGGCAATTCCTTATTGAGAGAGATGACTGTGTGGTTTCTCTATGACCGTTGAACATGATCAGGTCAAGGGTTTTTCCCGCTGTAAGAGTGACTAATTTCAGTCAGATGGTGGTCTTTGGGTATAAAAACTTCGGTTAATTACCCCATTTTTCATTGGGTGTTACTAGTTCTGAGCCCCGTATATACCTGTTATGTTGTTATGGTAGGGACACTGTGGGCCCTTGGGTTGTGTGAGATCTCATTTTGTTTTCCCCGTAACAATGGTTGCGCAGCAACCTTGCTATCATTAGGGATTTTTGGAGCCCGTCCCCCCTTTTTTTACATGAAGGGTACGTGATGACGTTTTACGTCGCTGCGCGATGACCAGCGTGGTGACGTCAGCATGGTACGCCACTTACTTGTTATGAGGATTTGTGGACGGTTGGTGGTAGAACTGACGGTGGACGTGGCCGCCGGCCCCTGTTCGCAAACTTCTATACGTGACTGCCTACTAGGAGCGGATCCACCTAATTGTGGGTAAGAGTTAGGAGTGTTGTCTAATTACTTAAGTCTTACATGGGGCTACTCCTTGACATTGTGCTCACTCAGCATTGTAATATTACAGAGCGAGAGGTTCACATCTGTGAAGAGCAAGAGGCCGTATCCAGATGGTACTCCGATTAAAACATATATTTGTTGGCTCACAAGAACCTTAGATAGGTAAGATTACTTTGTTAAATTGGAGGTGAGGAATAATGGATATTTGGAGGGCGAATGTAATCTATCTTCCTCCACCTGTTTTTCAGACACTTGGAGGTCTAGAGGAATTGGAAAGGATCCACGGGTGGTGACCATTATTGAGACTTGGTTGGATCTAGGTAAAATTCAGCTTCCACATCCCATGGTGAGCAATCCATATATTAGATCTTCGAAATTTGGGGTTGTACCAGGATCCAACCGATGATTGTGATGCCTAGATTTTCTTCTACTCAGGGTAAAAGAACAGCTATTATGACTGAGAGAGTTCTACATTTTAGCGTTGGGGGAGGTATTTCGTAGGACTTGATGCTGAATCCCTTCTGCTTCTGCAGTGAAGAGCCATAAATGGGTTGGCTTTTGAGGTCCAAGTTATATATTTCTTGAGACCTTAGACCAGGTATATGATTCATTTTATACTTGGTACCCTATTGGTGATTAGGGCGTGGCAGTGATGAGTAAATTAAACCAATTATGCCGGTGTCAGTGACACATGTTTCTCTCTTTTCTCCTTAGAAATAGCAAGTTGTTGGTTGAATAGGAAAAATCTACCTGAAGCACAGGATTACCTGTGCCCCTGATGAATGTCCGGTTATTGAGAACACAGAGGACAGAAACTTATATAAGTTGGGCTGTAACACACAATGGGAAATGAAATCAATTAAGTTGCCTTCTTGGTGCTATGCTGATCTAATTGTCGGCGTAAATGTTTCTATATTCCGAGGTGGAATGTTTTTAACATGTATATGACTGTGTTATGTGTATATGTTGTTGTAACTATTTTTGTATTACCTGTGCTGAATTAGAGATTAATATATTAAAAATTATATTTTCTAACAACACTGTTCTATGTGTATTGAGAATACATAATGCAGCCCATATTGTTTTAGCGGCTGTTATGTATTTATGCTTTCTGAGGGGATAAGTTCACTGTTTTATATAGTTTGTTGTACATTCCTTCCTTTTGTTGAAATATACATTGTTAAAAGAGGACATGCCAAAATCTCTTAGGAAGGCACAAACAGCCTTATTAACATTACGCCTTGCTTTCTCCATTTGTGGACCACATGAGAAAGAACAAAGCCACACTTATCTCTGCGCAATCCGTAAAAAAATTATTTTAGAGTTTGGAAACATGTCCATTATCTTCTGAAGTCCTTCTTTCATTGCAAATTGCAAAGAAATTCCAGACACATGTCCTAAACTGTTCCCTCCACAATGAATTACAATTATGTCTGGATGTCCTCTATCTTCAAAGTTGCACAGAGGGGTAGCAAGTCCAACCACTTCATTCCACGTACTCCATGCCAGTGCACTTCCACATGTGGGAATCCAAGATCTATAGATACTCCACAGCTTTCTGCATGCACATTCAACCAATGAATCCACTAGTCTCCCAAAATCCATACAATCTGTGTTTTGAAACACTCAGCCATAGCTATCTGTTCTTCTCTCTGCAAAAACAATATCTGAGAAAACCTCTCCTAGCACAACACACTCACTAAACTTTACTGACCAATCCCTTGCTTCATCCAATCTAATTTCCATACCTCCCCTCCCCAAATTCCCCGGATGTAATACGCGGTGTCCTAGAACTACCGTCATGTCCGCGAACGTATTGTAACATGTACAGCCCTTCTACCATTTCGATTTCACTCTCTGTGCCATTCCCTCATTGGATGTAGCTAAGCAATCACATGACGATCCACCAATCAAATCCAATAACTCTACATGTAACTGCATCATCATAGAGCAGCACTACAAATGTACGGTGTATCTCTCGGAGTACAAGTCTCATACCATTGACAACCACGATCTACGAGAAATACTTTACAAATCTCCAATATTTCTACTTGCAGCTTGGTCCATATCCATATACATGAACAGAAAGTACAGGTATGCATATTTTCTACACAGTACATGAACACATTTTCTAACCGACTTTTACCTTCTATAATCTGAAAAATGAATGGACGATCATTGTTTTATTGTCCTAAAATGACCTGTCACTAACAAACCTTTATATCGTTTAATTTCTTCAAACACACACACACATGCAAATACTATTAAACTAACATTTTTGAAATAAAATATATGCACGACATATAATCACACAAAATAACATACACACTCTATGATCAAATCTCAAACAATAATATTTGTACAAACACATAATTGGTTTTAGTTTTTTTCGTTTATATAAGTACTTACATACATTTATATAGGCCAAGCAGACTATGACATTCACTCACTGTTACGTGCAAAAGCAGGCCATGACACATAGCTCTCAACTCACACGCTTTTGGCGGGTGTCACCCGCCTTGTAAAGACTGACTCACCCGCCAAAGCTTCCTGCACGCCCATTCATTCCAATGGGTGTCTCACCCGCCAAAAACAAAATCAGGTGATTTCACCCGCCTTTGCGACACACATGGTTGAGAGCAATGATGACAATGACTCACTATTACGTGGAAAAGCTTAGTTACAAGAATAGTGGTATACGTTGGTAGTTTATGAATTCCACAAACCATAGTAAAGATATTTTTTTTCCTACTCTTAGTCATAATATAGTTTTAATGGTTTTCAGGAAGGTGCTGAGCATTTCAATTTAAAAAAATCTATGTCTAAAATGAAAACAGTGCTATATAGCAACCAAATTACTAATTTCTTTCTTTTACAATTGCAGTGAAGCCCATTCTCCTGAATAGAAGCAGCCGATTTTGATTTACAAAGAACAACTAAGAAGCAAACTACTCGCACTACGGTGCATTCATGGTATTTCTGTGCATAAAAATAGAAATTCTGCACCATTCTGACCAAAAATCCCCCCCCCCCGTCTTAAACAGTGATCTCCTGTCAGAATGGCCCTCAAATTCCTATTTTTCGGCACACAAATTACCCAACTCAGCCGCTAGAATGTAGATGTTGTAGAACAAACAACTGTTTTAATTGTATATCTTTACCTATATTATTTATTCTTCTCCACACCACCGGCTTACTTTTTTCTGTCATCTGAACCCCAGTTTAGTAACACATTAATTGAAGAATACCCATCCCTAGTAGTTCACCTTCCCAATTCACAATCACACACCATTACATACATCTTTATCATCTTACTCAAACAATCATGCACACAACACACATGCCTTGCAGAATACCCCAACCCATACCTTCTGTATTTTTTTCAACAGATGCTAAAGAATGCCCACCAAAAAGCAACTCTGTAGAAAGGGACGCAGAAGTAGAGCAAATGAAAAGAAAAGTCTCCAATATAAACACCCATCTATAGCAGAATTTGTAAAAAACATTGAAACACAACAGCTAATACAGTCATGGTGTGAAACAGAAGAGGTTTCTAGTGCAAAAACTTTGCCTCCTCTATCACAAAGTAAAACGACCCAAAAAACTATTAACAGAAAATCAACTATCACTACAAATAAAATGTCTTCTATAAATCTTGATATAGTACAAAGTAAGCATACCAAGAAAAGTATATTAGCCAAAATGTTCCGTCACAAAGTCCTTCAAAATCTGATAAAAACAGGAGAGAAACCAGGTTCAACACTTCAATCCTATCGTAGGAAAGTAATCTTAGAAGCGTTGATAGACAGTGCAATTCTTCTCAAAAGAAACGTATTTATTGTTGTGTTAAACAGAATTAAACCACTAACAAAACTAATAACTAAATTACAAAAAAGACTTCTCAATAAACAAAATGTGAACAGAAATAACTTCTTAAATATCTGTGGAGGTGAATGGAGTCACATTACAAGCACAGAACCATACTTTAATGAAGAAGCGTACAAACAAAAGCAAACAAATACAATTGCCATACATAGCAGTGGTCGAGGTTATGAAAAAGTTAATAATACCATAGTGGAACAAGAAGTACTCCTTACAAAAGATTTACCCCTCCATTCGACTGAATCAGAACATCTAATTTACACATGGCCATGCACATCAATGTGTAACATTCCCAAACAAATGTTCAAATCTTTACGCCTATTCCTCAATCAATATGTGAAAAGCAAAGACAAAATCAAAATGAAAATACTGCAAAATATGGATACTTGTCCAGTACGCAAGCACACAGGACTGCAAGGACTGCAAGGACATTCGTTGGCCTGCATATCAGGACCTACTTGCAAAACAACCTTACATGATATCAAAAGGATATCAACACATCATGCAAGTATAAGAAATCTAGTTTATAAACTGTATTATGCAAAAAGTCCTGCTTTAGCACTAGCCAATTTAAATAACATTCTTCTACATGGTACACCAAAAGACCTACTAGAAGAAATCGAGTATATACAGAAAAAATATTTTGGAAATTAAACCCACTTACAAGATGAATTAGCTGTCAACCAACTTCGTAACAAATCTGCACATGGCAACCTTTCACTACACACATACAAAAAAGAAATACTAAAATTTCAAAGCACTTCAGCTGAAGTACCAAACCACGTGTGTGTATGTTGCTGCAGAACGTGTCATAAAAGTAACACAAAAACTATAGACCTTTCATACAAAATAGAAGACAGTGAAGATTCTAAATGGTTTGAATTGGCTCTCTACCTTATAGCAGAAAACAAATATGAAATAACTGACCCCATAATACTTTGCAGTTACTGCACTACCAAACTTGACAACAACCAAACTCCTTCACGTGCTATCACAAATAACTTGGAATTACATCCACTACCAAAACTCCTTCAACAACTTAATTTATATGAGAGCATCATAATTCAAACAGTTCATCCATTTCAAGCAATAATATGCCTTCAACCAAAAACTGCAAAATTACCTCCCTCTGAATTAGTGAAAGGTATTCATGGAAAAGTAGTGTATTTACCATTAGATCTAAAAGAAAATGTGCACACTCTAGGAGTGCAACGTCCAATGCAACAATCTTTAATTATCTTGGTAAATGGAGTACCTACAAAAGACAAAAACATTTGGCAACAACTGGTAGATTTACATAAAGTTAGAGAAGCCCTGCAATATCTCAAAGAGAATAATGATTATTACAAAGAAATTAATATCGAAGAAAACTTGAAAGATACAACTGAAATAATTCAAGAGACACAAGAAACTGTTCAATTTGGGCTCTTAGATCCTACTACAATAGCAAACACTTTGGACCATTATACAATTCACCAATTGCACTCTAATGACACCATAGAAGAGGCACTGGAAAAGTACCAAAAGTGTCAAACAAAAGGATCACCAATCAGCATATGGGAAAAAAGTATAGAAGCACGTGCTTTTCCTCTACTCTTTCCTACTGGCAAAGGAGGAAGATACGATGATAGACCTGTTCAAATATCAGCATCAGAACACCGCTCATTACGGATGTATTCTGAAGATCCCAGATTTAGACAAAATGTGGAATACATATTCCACCTACTCATTGAAAGTGAACTAGCAACTTTATGTTAAGGAGTTGCACACATATTAAAATCAGGATCACACTTTCAAAATATGACAGCCACACAATTATTACAAAAAGTTCAACAAAAAGATGAGGTTTTACAGGCAAATCTTACAAATCTATTAGCAAATATGCGAGGTACTAAGAGTACTGGTTTCACGCCAACGCAACGATCATGTACGTTGTATGATCAGAAACCCTGGCCCACCCACTTGGTTTGTTACATTAAGTTGCGCAGAATATGCATGGGAAGATTTACATGCTTTCCTACGCATATCAAACGAAAACAAAACAAACATAGATATACTAACACCTGGAGAACTTTGTTCTCAGGATCCTGTTAATGTTTCTAGATATTTTCACCATCTCTTCATTGCTATGCTACATTTTATTTGTAATAAAACTGTTCCTCCCTTTGGAGAAGTGCAACACTTCTTTTGGAGAAAAGAATACCAAGCCAGAGGAGCGCCACATGTCCACATGCTTTTATGGATTAAAGATGCTCCTAAATTTGGTCAAGACAGTGATGCCACTGTTTTACAGTTTATTGAAAAATATGTCACTTGTGAAATTCCGTCAGAATCCACAAATAGTGATCTTCATGCAAAAATCTTACAATTCCAAAGACACAAATGTGGCAAATATTGTCGTTGCAAATACAAAAACAAAGGGAAATACTACACCAAATGCCGATTTGGTTTCCCTAGACCAGTTACAAATACAGGTCAAGTGAACAACCTCATGTCTTCAGTTAGACATAGTGTTAAAGGTAAGTCACCCAAAAATACATATTGCATAAAAAGAAAAGAAGAAGAAAAATATATCAATTATTACAATGCAATCATTGCCCACTTGTGGAATGCAAACATAGGTGTGCAGTACCTTGCAGACAATTCTACTGCAGTTGCACGATATGTCACAGCATACTTAACCAAATCAGAAAAGACAGAGCTCCAAGACCTCTGGAATGACCTGTCATCAGATAAAACAGTGTCTCAGAAATTATACAGCTTGGGCATAAAAATGCTGTCCCATAGAGAATGTGGATCCTTTGAAGCAGCTGATCAATTAACTGGTACTGCATTGTATGGTAAATCTGCAAATATAGTATGACTAAGTCTTGGTCCAGCTAAATCTAGAAAAAGAGTTCTAAAATCATACGAAGATATAGAAACAATAGCCAAACATGATCCCAACAGCCAAGACATTTTAAAAAACAATGTATTGGACACATACTACCCAAACAGGAGTGCCACTTTGGAAACCATGTGTCTATACCACATAGCCCAAAACTACACATACAAAAATAATATAAAACCTGATGAGCAAAACCGTTAATACAAAGTGACAAACTGTGATGGCAGCTTAGTAAAACTCACCAAACCAAATTTAATTAATCATATCAAATTGTCATTAAAGACTCCTCAACATAATGAAATATATTACATGTCCCTGCTACAACTCTTCAAACCATGGAGAAAAGAAAAAGAAATACTAGATACCTATGACTCATATGAAGACGCTTTCAAAGCCAATGAAAGCAGTATAACTGATGTAAACTTTGCACAGTACAAACCAATGTTGCACAATGAACAGCAACTCTAAGAGGAACTCCAGGCCCAACTAGATAAGGACACTCCTGACAGTAGCCAACCTTCTGTCACAGGAAGCCAAGAACCACTGGGAGAACCACTAATAACAAATGAGGCAGAATTAGCTATGATAGAAGTAGAAAACACCATGTGTCACTATGAAGATAAAGAAGACTTAACTACACTACAATCAAAACTAAACAAAGAGCAACGTAGCATTTTTCAAGAAATAACAAAACAAATTGCACATGGTGTGCAACATGAAAACAAAGAATGCACCTGCCAAAATTATAAACCTATACTATTGTATGTCAGTGGTGAAGCTGGTTCTGGCAAAACATTCCTAATCAAAATCATCAGTAAGTTCCTTCAACAATTGACAAACAACAAACTGTCAGCTGTTGTCACTGCCCCCACAGGTTTAGCTGCCTACAACATAGGTGGTGTCACTTTACACCGATTACTACTCCTGCCAGTAGAACACCAAAACAAGTTAGATTATTACAAACTTTCAAAACAAGTTAGATTATACAAACGTATGGAAGTATGCAGAGTATTGAAACAAGTGAAAATGCTAATAGATGAAGTGAGCATGGTGTCCAACCTAATGTTAGCTTTGATTCATCTCAGATTACAAGAAGTACTCAAAACAACTATGAAGAGCTCTTTGCAGGAAAACACATCATTGTTTTCGGAGATCTTCTTCAATTGACACCTGTAAAAGGTGAGCCTATTTTTAAAACATTAGGACACAAACTCTGCCGTAAAACTGTTGGCAGCATTGGAAATGTCAATCTTTGGCAACATTTCCAATACAGAGAATTAACAGAAAACATGCGCCAATCTGCAAATCTCACTTATGGCAACATCTTAAAAAGTATCAGAGTTGGTATACTTTCTAGAGAAGCAGAAGCAATATTGAAAACCCGGCACATTCATGCACTTTATGGTGATAATGCATGTGCTACAGATGTTATGGAACAATTAGCCCACAAAAATGTCAATTGTATGGCCTTAATGCCAACTCTTGCAAGCTGTTTCAAATTCAATGAAATAATGTTAAGCAAAGAAATGCAACCAATTATGGAAATTAGCGCCACAGACAAACTAGATGTACATGGAATGACACTACCCATGTGTGACCAAGCCACAAGACTAAATAGTTTAGAAAAATCAATCTCAAACATAGCAGGCTTGGAAAAGATATTAAAATTATCCTTAAATTGCACAGTAATGCTTAAACGTAACCTTGACGTGGACCAAGGACTAGTTAATGGAGCACTGGGTACAGTTGTTGGCTTTCAAACATACCCACGTGACAACAAAATTCAGTTTGTCAATATTCTCTTTGACAAACTTTCATAAGTAAAAAGAATAGGACGCTCAACAGCTTGATTCCTTACTTCAAAGACATGTATGTACGCAGAGAACAATTTTCTCTAACTCTTGCATACGCAGTCACCATTCATAAATCACAAGGTCTTACTCTAGACAAAGCAATGATAGACATTGGTAACACAGTCTTTAAAGAAGGCATGAGCTACGTAGCACTGTCACGCCTACGTACAATTGACGGTCTATTTCTAATAAACTTTGATGCAAGTAAAGTAAAGGCTGATATTCCTTGCATTTTAGAATACAATAGACTTCGTTCACGATACACCGCCATCTACAAACATATCCTGTTCCACAAAAAGGAAAATGTTCTAAAAGAAAACTAAATCAAACAGAAATGCAACAGGATGTCACTGCAAATCCTCCAAAGAGACTAAAAGAAACTAAAACTTCATCAAGTACCACAAGCAAAAAAGAATCAATTAGGGAAAGCAAACCAGGTACTTCTTTCAAGAAGGAAGACAAACTCCAATAAAAGCAGTTAGATACAGAACTACCTGGACCATTTAAATTCTCAAATATAGTTGGTGTAAGTTGCTACGCAAATGTAGCAATGAATATTCTATTTCAATTGCCACCAATTGTTGACAACATTTACTTACACAGTACAGACCCATTGTGTTTGCAAATGTTAGTACTTCACAGAAATGCAGCAAACAATCCTGACAACACGTATAGTGTTTATGGAATAAGACACCAATTGGACTACTGTGCTGGAATAGTGAAATTCACTATAAACTCACAGGAAGATCCACAAGAATTTCTAATGTACTTACTATTAGTACTGGAAAACAAAAACATACCTATAAATGAAATCTTCCAGATGTCATACATGTGGAAACATACATGCACTCTCTGCAACAATGTGACACAAGAACAAATCCCCAATGAGCGCTTTGTCTATATATCAATACCTAATTGTGAATCCGTTCCATTTCAGCAACTTGTACAAAATGCAAACCACGGTAGATTATGTTCTACCTGCAATTCGGATAATCGCTCCACATTACTAATACAAACACATAGTAAATACGTAATACTAATGCTTCTACGTTACAATGCAGATGGTACGAAAAACAACTGCAAGCTGACTGGATTCACACATGGTCAAATATCACTTTGTAGGAAAACCTTCACAACAATAGGTATAATCTACCACGCAGGAGCCACAACCAACTCAGGGCACTACACTGCATATATAAAAAAAAATGTGGATGGTTTGAATGTAATGATAGTACCGTTACTCTAAAGCAGAGATTACCAGCAAATCTTACAAATGCATATTTAATGTTCTTAAAACCAAAATTTGATAACTGAACTGTACTTAAACCTTAAGTACACTTGTAGTAAAAAAATATAAACTGTCACAATATTTCAAAACCAATCTAACTTCCCAAGGATTCTACAACATCTAATCAGATAAATTAATACCACTCAAATAGAACAAAAAATAGACAGTTAGAATACGCCAATTGGTATCTAACTGTCCCAAAATTTACAAATATGCAAACAGATAAATCAGTACCACGAAATTATATCAAAACATAAACAGTTAGAATACGCCTACTGGTATCTAACTGGGCCAAAATTTTACAATATCCAAACAAATACCTAATATCTTACTGCTCACAAAAACTGGAACAATCCAATGCATAAAGAATTAGGCAGAAAGAACAAGTAAACGCGGAAAACAAACAAATAAATAAACTGTAGCATAACAGAAAAAGTTTTTTTTTTTTTAATCCAACATGGATTTTTTTTCTCCCACAGACCCAATGATTTTAGCAACAAACACAGAAACTTTGCACATTGCACAGTACTCTGGTTTGTAATCTACTAAATATGAGGGTCAATAAAAAGAAGAAAATGTTGATTGTACAATGTAATAAGTCATTATAAAATACTAATACTAACATACTATTTTCTTTTATTACAGAAATGAACAAGAAAAACATGGACTCCTGCTACTAAACCAAATAGTACGTATAACAAGATAAATACAACCATCGCAGCATATCACACCCATACAAGCTTATAACATTGTTCCTTATAAATTAGTTTTTGACCCAAAGTTAAAAGCCACTATGGGTGTGATATGCTGCGGTGGTTGTGGCCAGGGCATACACTCTTGGGTGCATGGCCAAATGGCCATGAACCCAACATTCTATACCCTGTCCACAACCACTGCAGCATATCACACCCATAGATGCAAGCATTGCAACCATTTCTATGTCCGCGGACAGAGGGAAGGTCCTAGGACACATTGAACTTGCCAGAGGACAATACAAACAGCGTCCTCAGGACACCCCCATTTTCTTTATGTACGAACATTTCAGGACACCGCGATTGTTCTTAAAACATTTTCACCTTGCCAACGAACAATACAGACAACGTCTCCAGGACACCCCCTGCAAACATTCCGACACCCCACGAGTGTTCTTAGAACACTTTCAAGTTGACACCGAATCCATTCTGTTTATTTACGAACATTCCAGAACAGCCGTGTTGTCCGCAGAAATATCGAACAAGACAAAAGCGTCTAGCACATAAATAAAATACAACTTTGAACCTATCTCATACTCCCCCAACCTCCCCAAAGACTTCTACACACCAACACACTCTTCTAAATACACATTTGGAACAAACTTTCACCGCGCTGTTGGCGGACGTCCGCAAATGCAAGATGGCCGGCGCAACAGAAAATCTGACGCGCATCACGCTCCATGCCGCCCAATCAGCGAACACGTCGCATGTCCGCGGACATGATGCAAGCCGCTGGGCCAATCGGGGTGCTGTCCGCAGAGCGAACAGGGAAGTCCATCTGTTAAGCGAACACAGATATCACTAATTTTTTTGCCTTACATTTTGGTCATTTTTAAAAAAACTACTGGACGGATTTACACAAAATTCGCAAAAGCACGCTTTCGGGACCAGGCCGCCGCTCCTGCCCCAAATTTGGTGCAAATCCGTCCAGCGGTTCGGGCTGTAGCCGTGCGCAAAGTATTTTCCCATTCAGTCTATGGGAAAAAACAAAAGTTTTGGGACCCCCCCTGTAACTTTTCCCCCCGCTGGACAAATCCTCACCAAACTTTGCAAAATAATTCAGAGTGGGCCATATACTTTTTTTGCAAAGTTTGGTGAGGATTCGTCCAGGGGGAGCGAAGTTATAAGCCACCGAAAAAGTGCTCTTCCTATGGAAACACCAACTTAACCATAACTACATGGACGCTAATGCGTCCATGTAATATATATGCAAAGAGATAGATAAAGGTGCAAGTGAGATGATGTAATCAAAATGCCCAAGCACTCAAGACCAAAACTGTGTTCTAAAATTTAATTTTATTTATCAAAAGGGTGCTAATTCATAAAAAGCATACATTACAATTCCTGGGAAGACCAGGTGTCATGCAGCACTCACACTCAGCGGGTGGAAAACGCCACGCGTTCCGCTCGACTCGCGAGCTTCCTCAGGCTTTTTGTGATTCCAATCATTTGTTTCCTCGTGTGTTTATTACTTAGCAAGAGAGATGATTGGCCTCACACAGCTGTGCAACGTGCGTAACGTGAAAAAAACATTATCTATTCGTAAACTGGAACTCCATAGTTCTAATGGCAGTGAATCCGCCATATTGTAGTGTTGAAATACACAGCTTGAATTTTTTAGACAAGTTCAAACTACTCCACATGGACAGCAGATTGGACAAAAGAGGACGAGGTCAACCGGCCGGTTGAGGAAGAGGATCAAGAGGAAGAGCAGGAAAAGCACAATCAGGCAGGGAAGTCGTGCCAAATGGGGACGATCAAACTGGAAGGGCAAGAGACCAGATAATCAAGGATGCCACTAGAGACGTTGCCCCCTTCGTCACTAAACTCATCAATGCCTCGTTCTCATCTAGCACCGTCCCAAGTAGCTAAAAGAGTCCTGGGTTCTCCCCCTGCTTAAAAAACAGACCTTAGACCCCTTCATCCCCACCAACTATAGGCCCATCAGTACTGTCCCTTTCCTCCTGAAGATAATTGACAGAGTGGCCTATCACCATATCCAAAAATACCTGGAGACCAACCAACTCCTCAGCACTCGCCAATCGGGCTTCAGACCGCAACACGACACTGAGACCGCCCTTATAGATCTCAAAGCCCAAATTGACGAGCTCAACGATAAAGGAAACACAGATATGCTACTCCTCCTTCATCTGTCAGCGGCTTTTGACCTAGTGGACCACGCAGTACTCTGCAAACACCTAGCGTCAGCCACCCACGTCTCAAGTGAAGCTGTAGCCTGGATCCAATCCTTTCTCGACAACAGAAGCATGCAAGTCTTCTCCACCTTAGACTCTGCAGACCCTATCCAGACAACATGCAGAGTCCCCAAGGGCTCCTGTGTCTCGCCAACGATGTACAATATCTTTACTAAACCTCTATTCAACAAATTGGACAGACTGGGTGTCACCTACACAAATTATGCAGATGACACCCAGATCCTCATCCCCCTTTCGGGCAATTTCACTACGGATACAGCTTTAGTAAACAAAATGTACACCCTCATTCAGGCATGGATGGCAACCCATGGCCTCTGCCTGAATGATGAAAAAACAGAGATCCTCATTCTAGGCTCACCCAACAACCTAAAAAAACTTGATTCCAACTACAGTTCCTTCAATATCGATGGCAATATAATCCCCGTCGCCAAAGAGGTGAAAACCCTCGGTTTCTATTTGGACTCCACTTTGTCCATAAGGAAACAAGTGAACTCCCTGGCCTCATCCACAGCCTATACCGGTAAACTTATTAAAGCATGCAGACCCTTCCTCTCACCAGCTAGCTGCATTATCCTAGCCAATGCACTGATCCTCTCAAAACTGGAGTACTGCAATGCACTTTATGCAGGCACAAATAAATACATCATCAATAAACTTCAAACCCTACAAAACAACGCGCTCAGAACGGCCCTGAACCTCCCAGCTAGAGAGCACATCTCGAATGTGCTGAGAAAATACAACTGGCTAAAAATTTGCGATAGGATCACCTTCAAAATTGTCACACTAACATTCAAATGTCTGAACAATGCAGCCCCCCCATACCTTAGGGATAGAATAATAAGAAAAACCACTGCACGACCAACCAGAATAGCCAACTCTTTCTGCCTCCAAACCCTTAGATTCTGACTAAAAAAAACAGGAGGTAATAGCTTCCCTGTGCAAACAGCCCAGTTGTGGAACGCCCTACCAGTTGAACTAAGAAGGGACCAGCCCTACAACTGCTTCAGGCACCATACCCGCACCTGGCTTCGACGCAATGACCTCTGAAACCGGTGACCCTGAGCATTGTGACCTGATGACACACATACCCCTCCACTCTTACATGTAAAGAATGTACATAATGTAATTACTGTATACAATTTATGTTACCAGCAACCTGTAATATGCAACCTGTAACCAAGTTCTAAGCATTCTTGTTATTCTGTGCGCCCAGCTACCCAAGGGTTTTCGGGCGCCCTATAAATAAACAAACAAACAAACAAACAAACAAACAAACAATCTCTGGGAACAAGCAGCGGGGGAGGCAGAGGGGCAGGAAAATGAACAGTTGAACATTTTCAACATTTCAGCAAGGACCCTCACCTAAACAGAGAAGTCAGTCCTGCTACTAGGTATATCATACAGCCCTACACACGCCTATGACTATAGATCTGCTAGGATAGACCTGTTTCAATTCACACGCAAATTAAAATGGACTAAATTCTATGCAACACAAGTTGGGGATACTAGACACAAAAAGGATCAAGACAAAGAAATTGCATCAATCTTGTCAGAGAGAGATCTGGGCACTTTGTTATGTCTAGATGAACTGCATGAGAATGTTGATTCCAGAACTGAACATATTGGAACTATGGTCAGTGGCACATTGGCCGAACGTTATGGAATCAACTCTAACATGAGCTGTTTCAGCAACTTTAGACCCAAATCGGTCTTTTGCCCTAACATCGAATGTAGTCCAATTGAAATGTTTCAGAAATTGGTGGTTAAGGATCTTAAAGAGTTGTCAACCTCCAACACTATGAAATTTAATAATCTAAATCCTTCACAATTTTGTGCCTTGGAAACACTGAGAAATGACCACAATATTGTCATTCGACCATCGGATAAAGGTGGGAGTATAGTGGTCATGGACAGCACTAGCTAAAACAAGGAAGCCAGCATACAACTTAGCAATACATCATGCTATGAAAAGGTTGACAAATCGATTCTAAATACCAGTAATCATGAATTCCACACTTTGTTGCAAAACTGGTGTGAACAAAATCTCATCAATTACTCCTCTCATTTACTTTAATTCTAAAATTCATAAGAGTCTCTTAGACCCTCCTGGTCGCCCTATTGTGCCTTCGATAGATAGTTTATTGGAGAACACTTCGAAATTTTTAGACCAATTCCTCCAACCTTTTGTACTGAGTTTGAACTCCTATATTCGAGATACTTCAGACTTGCTTGTGATATTGTATGATGTCAATTGGGAATCCAATTTTTTCTTGGTCTCTCTAGACGTAGTTTCACTCTACACGTCGATACATCATCAATATGGGCCGAATGCATGCCAGTACATTCGGGAAAGTAGATCTGTGAGTTACCGTCAACATAATCTCATGTTATGAGATATGCTGAAATTCTGCTTAGAACACAACTATTTCTTGTATAACAATGCTATCTACAGACAAACACAAGGCACGGCCATGGGGTCATGCATGGCACCAACATATGCAAACTTGTATATGGGGTGGTTTGTTTGTTTGTTTGTTTCTTTATTTGTAATGCACTCCAGACCCAAAGGTTACCGGGCGCAGCAGAAGGTATATGCAAAGCTTACAATGTTACATAAAACAAATTTGCTATGAATAAAACATTCACAGTATTGAACACAAAATGTACAGTATTACATAATTATATAGTTACACATTTACAGTGTGTTTAAGTCGTTACCGTGTGCACTCAGAAATGTGCAGGAACAATATATAGAATATAAGACAGTTATAAGTATAATACATGTAGCTAATAGTCTCTATATACAATTGAGAAAGGTTGGGCGTACAGTGGAGAGGAATCATATACAGTGTCTAGGCATTGTTATCATTGATATGTTTAATGAAGTTTCTTCTGAAGTGTGAGAAAGGTTGGTCTGCTCTTAGGTTAGGAGGCAAAGCGTTCCACAAATTGGCAGCTCTCACAGGGAAGCTAGTACTGACAATTTTGGCAAGTCTGAATCTAGGTACTACCAGGCAGTTGGAGTTAGCAGTTCTTGTAGGTCTGTTGGACGTTTTTCTTATTATTTTGTCCGTCAAGTAGCTAGGGGCAGCATTATTGAGAGCCTTATGAGTTAAGGATATCATTTTTAGATGGATTTCATTGTCAGTAGAGAGCCATTTATGTTGCCGTCTAATAGAGGAGATATGCTCCCCCTTCTTTATGCCTAATGCAGCTATAAGAGCATTATTCTGTAGTGTTTGGAGTCTTTGGGTAGTGGCTTTGTTGGTACCACTATAGAGGGCATTGCAGTAATCTAGTCGGGAGAGTATTAAGGCTCTCGCCAGGGTTAGGCAACTGTTGTTAGATAAGAAGGGCTTACCTGCTCTTATCAATTTACAGGTGTAGGCTGTGGTAGAGGCAAGGGAGTTAACCTATTTAGTGAAAGACATGGTAGAATCGAGGTAAAAACCAAGTGTTTTTACTTCCCTCGAGACTTTGATCACATTTCCATCAATACTGAACTCAGAGTAGTCTGGGCCCAGTTTGTTGATGTTGGCTTGTGTGCCCAGAATAATCAGCTCTGTCTTGTCATCATTCAGGCAGAGACCATGGGTTGCCATCCATGCCTGAATGATGAGATACACTCTGTTCACCAACTCTCTGTCCTTGCTATGATCCCCAGAAAGCGGGAGGAGAATCTGTGTATCATCTGCATAGTTAGTATAGGTGATACCTAGATTATCCAGATCGTCGAACAGAGGTTTGGTGAAAATATTGTATAAAGTTGGGGAGACGCAGGATCCCTGAGGGACTCCACATGTGATGGGTGTGGGGTCTGCTGCTGCCGATGGGGAAAAAACTCTCATAGTTCTCTCACTCAGAAAGGATTCTATCCAACTGATGGCTTGTGTGGAGAAGTGAGCGGCAGTGTCCAGATGTTTACAAAGGACCTTGTGATCGACAAGATCGAAGGCTGCTGAGAGATCTAGCAGGAGGAGGAGAGCTGTTTTGCCTTGATCTCTCAGTTCGTCTAATTGGGTCTTTAAGTGGATAAGAGCAGTTTCTGTTCTGTGTAATGGGCGGAAGCCAGATTGTCTAGTTTCTAGTAGCTTGTGCAGTTCAAGGTGTTTTTGAATCTGCGTGTAGGCCACTTTGTCCAGGATCTTCAGAGGAAATGGAACTGTGGTAATTGGACGGTAATTAGTAGGGATCAGAGGGTCTAGTGTCTGCTTTTTGAGCAGCGGGAGCACAAAGGATTGTTTTAAGTTAGCAGGGATGATACCTGTGGAGAAGGGCGCGTCGACAAGTTTGGAGATAAAAGGTGATGGTGGTAAACCACAGTGGCATGGAATGAAGAGATGGAAGAATTTACCAAGCACATATCGATTATTTGTTCCTTATGTGGGATGGTACAGAACATGAATTAAAGAAATACATTTCCATTCTAAATTCCAACCCATAGAATCTGGAACTTACAAGTACTGTGAGTAAAAATGAATTGGTATTTTTAGATGTGCTGTTCAAAATTAAACATAATAAATTAACATCCGCACTCTACAGAAAAAAAAACAGCTCCAACTCTACCACACACACAGCCACCACCCCATAACACTCAAGAAATCCATACAATATGGAGAATTCTTGAGAGCCAAACGCGTCTGTAGTCAGGAAAAGGATTTTCAAAAAGAGGCCAAAAATATTGGCAAAAGATTTATAAGCAGAGGGTACACCAAAAGTACAGTGATGGAATGCTTTGATAAAGCAGATAAACTTTCCAGAAGCAAATTATTTAAACCTAACATCAAACCCAAAGATGAAACGATTAGGTTCATAACTGGCTTGAACCAAAGCCCAACAGATGAAAGCTATGATGCATAAACATTGGAACATCTTGCCCACTGACAGAGACTTATGTAAAGTGTTGGAGGCAAGACCTAGTGTCACCTTTCGCAGAGCTCCTACATTGAAAAACATTAGCGCCTAGTATGGAGGTCACCAACAATGAATCCCCAAACTGGCTCTCAGGGGAGAATAACATGGGTTTCTTGATCGTGAGTGGTAAACGTGTATAGACATTGGCCCTCATTACAAGTCAGGCATTAAGGGTTTAACGGCGCCGTCGGCGCCGTTAACCCTTAACGCCTGATTCACACTTTAACGCCTGCTTTTTGCAGGCGTTAAAGTCCAAGGCGCTAAGCGACCTTGGTGCTAATTACGGCACCGTAATTTACGTTGCCGTAATTAGCGCCTTCCCCATCCCCATTATGCCCATTGGGGGAAAAATGGGAATGGGGAAGGGCAAATCGTGAATGGGGAATTATCGCCCCACTCACCTTGGAATGGGGCGGAAATTCCGCCATCCACCATGGCAGAATCTGGCATGGACCATGGTGCTAACAGCACCATGGTCCACCGCCTGACTTGTAATGAGGGCCATTGTCAGACTTGGCTTCTTGAGGCTACATGTAAGAAACACTGCCATATAAGACAATAGCCGTTCCCACTTCTGGTGCACACCGCAAGGATTTCAGCTAATTTGCAAGACCATAATGTGTTGACGTGTGGCTCTGACCTGTGAGTGAACTTCCAGGGATGGCCACTAGGTGCTGCTCTGCAGGCATGTCATTTTAGCTGAAATGGCCAATTATACACTTACATTACAAGTAGCAGTGTACCCCCCTTGCATTTTTCAAACCCACTGTAATATTGATGGTGAAAAGTTACAGTTATAGCTGTAACCAACATTTGTTGGTCCTAAAAATGCCAATGAAGAGAGTGGATTTAACGCCTGTGCCCTATCGGGTCTGTTATTTAGGCAATAAGTCCTGAGCTGGCGGGCCATTACCATAGTTACTCACTGGCCTTAATGAAGGTCCCGGGGGCATTACTGAATGTGGTAATGGCACGCCGGTTGAGGGGCTTATTGCCATTAGTACCCTGGCTCGTTAGACCAGCGTATGAATGGTCTTTTATTCCGGTTGCAAGACGCTTTGCCTTTCGCAGCCAAAAAAAAAGCTGCAGTGGACTGGGAAACGCAGTCCATTTTTCCTTTCCATGGCGGCCCGAGTAAACAAAGTAAAGGGACGCAACGGCGCGAGGGACACGCCACAATGTGTGCAGCCTTACCGATAAGGTAAGGCAAGCAAACGCACCAATCAGTGCGTTTGTTTCAATTTTCATACTAATGCCTGATAAATCACTACAGGTGTCTGAAAGCATGGTTGTCCTGCCATGACAATACCAGTTGTTTCAACAACTTTGACCAGTTGACGGTCCTTTGAAGAGTGGCTGTGTCATTGCTGCTGCCCTTCCAGTCCTAGGAAAAGTTTCAAAATGTCTGTCTTGCTTCATCATGTGGGGCATGGTAATTACTTTCGGTATGACAGTCTAGGGGTAACATCACTACTCACATGTATAAGAAAATGACTTCACTATCCAACTGCAATTACTTATTACAGTTAGATTGTAAGATCACAATTCTGTTGATTGACAAGCTCCCCACAGAATTCCAGCTGCCACTAAAGCATGTCATTAGACACATTTCTATCCTTTCAGCTTCTAGTTTTCAGCACCGTCTATGATTTCAGAGCCATTAGCTGACGTGGAGCATTTATGGTGGTATATTTACTGCTAGAGTTTAATAGAGTTAAGAAATCAGGTGCTTTCCTACTACCACTCATTTTGAACTACTGAAATGGCTTTAAAATGCATTTGAATAAATCTGTTGAAAATATTTTGTTTGCAGTAGGCATTTTGTGCATATATTCTACATATGAATAATTGGGCAATATCTTGTGTCAGAGTGTGACCATGCATTATGAAGAAAAAGCTGCCCCCTACCATACAGAAAAAAGGATATTTCAAGTCACCTCATACTTCTGTGACTATATAAAGAACTTTCTCTTTCGATCCTGTTCGTCTGGGTGGAAACCGAATTTCTCTGTGACTTATCATTAAAACATAGAGGGTACTTTATCCCAAGAGAGGGCCAGAGATGGGCTTTTAATTAATGTTTATTTAGGAGTCCCTTTTTGGGAGTGTCTTGGTAGACATGGCAGCTGTAGGTTGCATCTTCAAATGTTTGAGGACTGAAGCTGAACATTTTATGACAGTATTCTAAAAAGAATGATGTTCAGTATCAACCATGTTTCATGACATAGTCCAGAATTTGTAATTCAAATCATGTGACCCGGTTCACAATATTAAATTGGGATGAAATGACCTTTGCATGCCCAAGTCCAATATGAAGACTGCGAGGAGAGTTTGGAATCGGGAAAACCTGTACAAAAAAAGGATTAAAGAAATATCCAGTGTAAAGGGATTTTCAAATAACTGTCTGGAATGCAATACATTGGAGCTCTTAGGGTACAGAGCTTTGACATGTTATAATGTAAGTCAAGTGACCATAGTGTGTTCGTCTTGAGGTTGTGGTAGTCCGTGAGCTGATTAATAGCATATATGAAGTAGGAAAGTTGGAGGAGCGACAGGAATATGGAAACATTTACCAAGCGTCCGATAACTAAAATGAGGAACTCATACAATGAGATTTTGAACGGTCTGACCAACCCTTCACAACACAAAGACATACTTAGAGGGTTGATAAGTGAAGTACAGCCCATTAACAAACTGTGAGTTTGTGATCTATGCTGCAGGGACTAGGGAGATTTGAACCTGTGATAAAAGAAAGCAAAATAAAGCTGACAAATGAAAATAGAGATCTAGAAAAATGGTCCTCACAGTTAACATGGGATCAAGAGCAGGTTAAAAAAACAGCTACAACTGTAAAAAGTATTACAAAAAATCATTACGTAATCTTAAAATCAGAGAAATGTTAAATTTTTTATAGGATAAGAAACAGTTTTGAAACCTAGTCTCGAGATTGGTAAGTGGGGTGAGGGACAGCTAGATTGTTCCATTCTCGGGGGTGGGGGGGAATGGATAACACGCTTCTCAATGAAATCTGCACTGAGTCAACAAAAAGAAGTAGAGATGTGTATGAGGTTTTACCATCACCGAAATCATTAGTGAAGGAGGTGTCCTATATTGCATCTTAAAGATAAAGAAATCGAGGGCTGTGGGCCCGGATGGTATCCCTTTAGCACTTTGTAAGGGTGGCCTGGTTATAAGGGTGTCCCTAATTACACTCACACCAGAATAAATACACCCCTCTAGGGAATTAAGGCCAAGAGTCTATCTTGCAAGGATAACACGTTTAATTTTACAAAAATGAGGATAGCAGCAAAGAACTCTGCTGCCTGAACGGAGTTCTCCTGTCCCTCATCCATTCCTTTCTCCTGCCAAACTGGTGCTAAGCAGCAGTTTATATAGTCCAGTCTTGCTGTAGTGGCGTCACTGGATAGGGGACATGGCTCCATCCCAATCCATCCTACTTCCATACAAGGGATGCTCCAAAGCCTTCCTTTCTTCATTGTCAACAGTTATTGTCAGAACATGCTGCTCTACATTTTGCTAGCCTATGCAAAAATACACTGTAGCGCCTGCTTTCCTTCATTTTACTACCTATGAATATTTTATGTACAAAAACATTTTCCAGGCGTCCTCTCCATATTTCACTCATTCTACTCTTGTTTTTATCTGGTCCTATAATCCCCTTTTAAACCTTATTTTCATAATTCAGAATTGTGTGCATTGAGCATGTAAATACCATTTTAGCCTGCATGGGCTCTTGACAGACAAAAAGACAGCTGGTGAGTGAGTTTGTGCTGCTTGTGCTAGAACGAACACCACGAAAGCCTGTAGTCCTATTTTTAGGACAGGCTGCATTCTTTCCGAGTGAGAGCTTGCATCTACCGTGCTAAGATTTTAGAAGTACATAGGATGTGACATTACAAATCTACCCAGCTATTAGTTAATTGTGCTTTATATTTTAAACAATAACTACCTTTTTTTCAGTGCCTGCCGTGTCTGTATATATGATTATATTTACATAAAATAACCCTCCCAGTGCCCCTCCTACCCCATTATATCACCTGAAAGAAGTCTTGCCTAATTCTAAAGTGCTTGGGGGTGTTGTAGGACCCTGGTTCCTTCATAACAACTTTATAAAATGACCCTTGACGAATGGTCTAGTATATTGGCAGTTTTAATACACAACTGCATAAAGGGCTTCATTACGACCCAGGCGTTAAGGGTTAACGCCGTCGTTAACCCTTAACGCCTATTCTGATTTTAACGGCTGCTTTTAGCAGCCGTTAAAATCCATGGCGCTAACCTGCCATGATGCTAATTACGCCACAATAATTTACGGTGGCGTAATTAGCGCCTTCCCCACTCCCATTATGCCCTATGGGGCAAAAATGGGAATGGGGAAGGGAAAATGGGAAATGGGGATTTACCACCCCACTCGCCTTGGAATGGGGCGGTAAATCCGCCATCCACCATGGTGTAAACGTAGTTTACACCATGGTGGTAAAGTTGACGCAATTAGTGCCTGGGTTGTAATGACCCCCAAAGTCTTCCAAAATTCCTCTGTCTTGGACCAAAAGTCTAACAATATCTATTTTCAAATAGGAGTTGCCAATGGAGCCTATGAACTATGGCCCAATCTCCTTGCTCGATAGTTGTGGAAAAATGTATGCCTTTTATTTGCTCATGATGTTGGAATCTTGGTCTAAGGAGAATCAGGTATTAGTTATCATGTGAAATGTGATTTGGAGAAAGTTGAGCAGCAAATAATTCCTGTAGGTTTGCTAAATGTAATCGTTCTGCTCCATGAAGTCACCTCAACTTAGATAAGATTGAATGGCCCAGGGAATTTTTCAGGGATATATCCACCAATAGAGTGGTAAAGCAAGTGTGTATTCTTTCACCCTTACTTTTTAATCACTATTTGATGGATCTCGAGGATTTATTTAGAGACCTAGAGATGTACGCTCCCGAGTCGAGAGATATTAGGATCCGTTGGCCTGCTTATGCAGCTAATGTTCTTTTGATAATAAACAAAAGGGTCTTCAAAAGAGTCCAGTGGCAACAAGTCAATATTCCTTGGAAAATTAGTTGCTCTTCAATTTTGAAAAAATTAAAATCATGAAATTTGACTATGGCAGGCAGGAGAAAAAATCTATTGTGTGGAAACCTGATGGTAAAGTTCTAGGGGTAGTGAAGGATTATGCCTTTTTGGGATTTCAACTTTATTCTAAAAAAGTGGGAAACACTTAAGGGAAAAGATTAATAAGGAATTCTACTGGAAGCCACTTTTGAAAATGCATCAGGCAAAATTAATCTTGTTAATAACGTATGGGATGTATATTTAAATGTACCCCGATTAGAAGATGTAGGCAAAGTTGGAGGGTTAATATTAAGGTACCTTTTTGCGACTTCCTCAAAGCAATCCAGTGCAAGTAATTCAAAGTAAACTGCCGTTGTTCTCCCTGAGAGTGGCAGCCCATGTACGGGGACTGATGAAATATGCAAAAATAGTCAGTGATATTTGTAAGCATGGCATTCTGACAAATATTCAACAAGGGGCTCATTTTGTAACTTTGACTGTTTTCTGTAATGGAAATCATCACTTGCTACAAAAAATTGGAGTGTATGAGCTGACCGGAAAATGTTACAATCTTTAGGAGGGAAATGAATAAAAAGTAAGCCTGTTGTCTCTCAAAATGAGCTGCGCCACACTGAGTTTGGGATTCACTTTCAAACTTTAATCATATAGTCACACGACCGTGGGTAAGCCCTTCTTGATAACACATGTTTCGGCACCTCGCGCCTTTTTTAAATCTGGGCATTCGTTTTAATGAAAATACATCTATGTGCATTTGAATCATAACAGAGATGAGAGAGTGGTGAAAGGGAGGCTAATTTAGGGTTAAGCTAAAAAACAAAAAAGAAAAGAAAACACCTAATGAGTTAAACGTAAATACATAGTACAACCTCATACAAATTTAGAACCTCATGTCATATTGGCTCCCAAATCTAGACATATAAACATGGTGAAGCTGTACATCTGTTGTTACTTTGTTCACCCCTTTTCCCATGTGCTAACTCTTATGTCATATTCCACATTACCAGTTATGGTTATTGTAGTCCATAATCCATTTAAACCTCGTTCTCATTTTTGCTTATCTGCTGTGCATAGTTCCTGAGGTTAGTTCTATTTGGTTCATATGAACTTAGATGTATTAGATGTATTATCATTAAAACTAATGCCCAGATTTCAAAAAGGTACCAGGTGCCGAAACACGTATTATTAAGAAGGGCTTATCTACGGTTGTG
The DNA here is from genome assembly GCF_040938575.1 of Ambystoma mexicanum. NCBI lineage: Eukaryota > Metazoa > Chordata > Amphibia > Caudata > Ambystomatidae > Ambystoma > Ambystoma mexicanum. The sequence goes on along the minus strand of NC_090937.1, from coordinate 1,662,502,054 downwards.
GAATTATATGTTTAAAGTTTGAAAGTGAATCCCGAACTCAGTGTGGGTCATTTTGCGAGACAACCGGCTTACTTTTAGCAGAGGTGGGGTTTTTCCGCCGATCTCTCTCAACGAGCGTGACACATAACATCTAATTATAACAAAAATACAATCAATAAAGAAGTCGCTTGGTATGAGAAGTTGATACACCAAGAAGAAAATACCCTCTCATCTAAATAATAAAAAGGTAGACATTTGAGATTGGGATCGGAGTTACAGGGATGGAATGGGAAAGAGCTCCCTGTATGAATGCTTACAGATTTATCCTGTATATAAGCAATTACAGAAATATTGTATTTGATTACTGTGTAAGGAACGAGCAAGAACATTTATGCATTTTGGATTAAACAAATTACAAACAAATGAAGTAAAAGGAGGTCGGGAGAAAGTTCTGAGGGATCTGAGAATTTGTAGAATCAGTAAAAAAAATATTAGATTCGAACCTTGAAGCACTTATTTGTGGCGTGTGAACCATTAGATAATTTAGGAAAGGAAACATTTGGTAAAGTTGTATATGATGCAAGATTTTTAAAACATGAAGACCTTTGGAGAATATTGATGTCTGGGAATCAGATGACTTTGCTGATTGGAGATATATTTTTCTGGGAGTTTATTAAGTGCAAATATTTAACAGATTTTATCTTATTCAGAAGATTGTGGACTCAATGGAATTTATTATTATTATTTTCATTATCATGGTATTTATTGAGCTTGGACCGTGCTTCGAGAAGCAACGGAGCGCTTTACAGGGGTACACAACAGTACAGATGCACAATTAAGTGTTTTTCAGGTAACAACAGAACAGATATACAGTGGGGTGTAGGGTACAGAGGAGTACAGCTGTACCGGGTGGTGGAGAGGAGAGGAGCAGGTGGCATCTAGCGAGTCAGGTGGCACAAGGGGCAACGTGATGGTCTAAATGTTGAGGAGGCGAGACGCCTTGAAGATGTGGATCTTGAGTTATTTTCTGAATTGTAGGAGCGTGGTGGCAAGTCTGCTGCTGATGGGGAGGAGGTACCATAGTCTTGGGGCGTAGGCAGAGACAGCTTGTATCCTGGTCCTTTACTTTTTGCAGTGGCCGATTTCAAGTCTGCACATTTCCTGGCTTCTGATGGTGCGCTGACCACCGGAGAGTTTCTCCGCGAGGTAGCTGGCTGACTAGAGGGCGACTGCCTTATAGATGAAGCAGCAAGACTTGAAGGTGAATCGTGAATGCAGTGGGAGCCGGTGAAGGTCGATGAGGGCTGGGGTGATGTGATCGTAGCTGCGTATACCCTTGATGATGCATGTGGTCGCATGCAGGGCACTTCTCAGGGGCACAAGGGAGGATGACAGGAGGTCTTCGAGGAAGGCATTTCCGCCATCCAGGTGGGATAGGACCAGTGCTTGAATAGTGGATCTAAATCTGTCCAGAGGGAGGAAGGGCTGGTCATCCACAGAAGAGAGCTGATACTAAGCTGTATGCGTTTTCTTAGCTATGTGTGTTTTGAAGGAGAAATGTTTGTCGATGTGGAACCGGAGGGATTTGGCGCAAAAGGTGAGCTTAGATGTGAAGCACTCAGTGTTCAAGGTTGATAGCCAGGTCTGTATTCTTGGGTGTTTGGCACTGTTGGTGAGGAGTAGAATTCGGTCTTGGAAGGGTTGAGCTTCAAGTATGCACTGGACATCCAAGACTGGATCAATGAGGCAGGTATTTGAGCAATTAACTTTTTAAAACAATGTTATTGTGTTGCTATTACATGTTTTATTATGTATATATGTTGAATTGATTAAATGCATTTTTAAGAAGGTGTAACATTTGATATAAATCATTTCACCTAACAAATATTAAGTATTTGCAATTTAGATATAACACGTAGGAAAGTAGAGTAGCAATCACTATCCAAAAGGCACTTTTGGAGGAATATCAGAATTGCACATTTTGTTATAACCATGAAATTGAATCCTTGAAAAATGTGGACATAGATTGTATTAAATTAGGAACTCTCAAATGACATCATTTAGGGAGTATAGGTGATATAAAAAGGAAGATTGTTTGTCGTGTTTGGTGTTAGGAATGGATATCTCGGGATTTTTGCAATCTTGTGATACTGGGAATTTGTAACTGGTTGAAAACAGATTAGGATTAAATGTTGTTCTTTTTGGGTGATCTTTTTGATTATTGTTAAATCTGTTCCTTTATTCCTATATTTCTAACCTTGTTACTTTGTTTCTATTTCTTTTACTTCTGTATAAAGTGTTAAAGGTTTTGATAAACTATATACCACTGTACATATCTTAATTGTTACGTATATGCAATAATGACTAAAGATATAGATGTATAGATATGTCCTAAAAGCTCTTCCGTGCTTTAAATTGAGCTCTTATCCTAAAATTGGGCCTTTCACACTTTCAGAGGTTCAGTGGGTGTGTGCCATGACCAACATTAGGAAATAATTACAGCATGGGCACATTCCCATGGTATGGCCTCCATAGTGTGCACAGTAATGCAGCAGCACAACGCCCCCCCCGGGTGGCCACACATGGACTGTGATGAGGTGGTGGAGATTAGTGTAGCATCACCTCACACACATACCCAAGAGAAATTCAGCATGCTGGCACTACTGGGGTTCGACCACTAACCCACTTAATGAGGAATAGAGAAATCTTGGGGGTGTTTGTGGAACACTAAAGGCTCTCAAATGTTCCTAGTCCATAGAAAATAGAGATTGGGCGATTGGCACCAAATATTGAGAAATCCTGGCTGCTGTATGAGGTTAACTGAAGGGGAAACCCCCCTGAGGAGACCTAGGTAGGTGGTGGGAATGATCAGGTCATAGTGTGAAGCTGAGCTTTGGAGCTGAGCAATGATTGACTTTGAATATCCTTGGAATTAACTATTGGCTGTGATTCTTCAAACTTCACATCACCAACTAAGCGCAGACAGCCTGGCACCAATTCTCATTCTTACAGAGTCAGGCCCTTCTTGCAGAGCCGACCACGGGATGCAAGTAGTATCCTTGACTATTTTCTACCTGAAAGGGGGAAGCGCAGCCGTCTCTGGTACCCCCAAGTCTTCTCGATCACCAATCAAAGCAGCGGGTCATACAGCAGCAGGCAGGCTAAGACCTCGAGCCTAAATGCTTGATTGCATCTTGCCCAGAGTCTGGCATCTACCCTGACTATTAGCACGAGATTGGATCATCTTTCAAACAGCCTACTGAATATCTGAGGCTGTTTAACAGCAGGCGCCCCCTTACTAAACTGCTGAAAATCTGGTTTTTCGGGAGGGCAATGCAATTCCAGAAACCACCACAAGGTGAGAATGGAAACAAAAAAATAGAGAAAATGAAAAAACACATTTGACAGGCCTTCTCCTGCTGTGCAACTGCACTCTGGAACACAATTTCAACGCACATCCGCACCATCACCCACTACTACCAAAGTTGACGACCATGGAAGTCTTCTAAAAAGCTGCGGCATATGAAATACTGGCGAGGGGCACTGCCACCACCGAGCAGCCAGTTCACCTGGCCGACCCCTTGTATTTACTCAACCTTTGCGGAGCGCCCGCTGCTTTCTAGCTTACTTTGGCACTTAGGTTCCTTTGCATACCACACCATAATCCAACATAGAGCCCGTTCAAAGTCAGACACATATATGATATATTCCGCTAATTCTGACTAGGAGCTGGGTGGCTGCCTTCTGATCTTGTTAGAACATGTTAGAGAGGTAACTCTTCCCGTGACCCAAAGAAGATGAGAAACCCATTGATCAAATGGTACATGGTAAAAATAACCCAGGAGAAGCGACTCCATGTAAAAATTAAATAATGTTGTCTAAAAATAATTTGAGTAATCATTTTGAATCAAATATTTATATGCAGTTTTTCTTTTTTTAAAAACATGTTTTAATAGGACTCAATTCACTCCAAATAATGACAAGTAAGAACTAACAGTGTACGCTCAGGCCAATCTCAAGTGCAGATGAATACATGTGTTAATTAAGGAAATAAAATATCAATATCAATATCAAAAACACCTTCTGTAGTAAAAATGGAAGTACATTACAGGAACACTTTGAAGGCGGGCTTGGGGGTGCAGGTGAGTATTTCCTGTAATGAAGGTGGGTTTGTGGGTGCAGGTGGGTATTACTTATAATGAAGGTGGGCTTTGCGGGTGCAGGTGGGTGTCCCCTGTAATGATATTACTTTATTAGGCCAGTTAAGCAGAGGGGTCAAGGCCTGGGGTAGTCGCTTGGTGAGAGGCAGAATTTTGCCCATCATATTATGACTGCCGCATTTCAATCACATTAAATATATTTTTATTTTGTATTCGTGTATATGCTACTGTGTTAGAATTTGTGGCATTGGCGCTAACAAAGTATGATATATTGTATTTCATTCCGTTTTTTCCATTTATATACTTTTTGTAAGCCTGTTGTATCATTCATTGCCGAGAAGGACTGCTCAATGGTAATAGGCATACTTACCAATGCCGGGTTAGACTACTGTAATGCCCTTCTTATGGGGGCTCAAACATTTCAAATCAAAAGATTACGGGTTGCCCAGAACTCCAGTGTTAGAGGCTAATCTTCTTGTTACCTGGAGCGACAGCTATCTCGTAATACTGGAGGAATCTCCACTGGCTCTCAGTTCAGCAAAGAATTCTGTTTAAAGTGCTCTGTCTAGTTTTCAAATGTATTCATGGGTTGGCACCAGGCTATTTCACTAAAAAAATCCAGATGTACTGTCCACAATGACATCTTCATTCAAATTTCTATTGGTGAGAACAACTACTTGGGGTGATAGGCGGTTCTCATCTTTTGACCCCTGGTCCTGGAACTCTCTTACAATGGAACTTTGAGGGATCAATTCACTGACTGTTTTCAGGAAACAGTTAAGAACCTATGTCTTCCTGTAAATGTCCCCAAACACTTTGACAGGCCCATGAGATAGTCAGGTGCAGTATCTATTGAATCAGTTGTTTACATCAGTGCCTAGATGCTGTCAATGCCTGGTCCCCCCGAGGTATGCACTCTATAAATACTCAAATCAAGAAAAAAAGGGAATTTCAAAGAGGAATTGCCATATGTCTGCTCTAGACTGCTAAACCAATCATTAGAGAGAGGCTGGACTTGGGGGTACAGAGAAGAGTAGTTGTCCAATCTTGTTTGCGAGAATTTTTGCAGGGCATTGTCCAATTTTGAAATATTGATGGTGTCATCACTGGTATATAAAGTGGATGCACTATGAGTGGTAGGAGAGTGTCTCAAAATTACCACCCTACAGCCGCAAGGAAACACCAAAAGGAGAATTTGCTGAAATGTCATCTGGGTGGAGCTGTCTATAGCTGGGAAGGACTAAACGCTGACTGGGCTCTATGGTGAAGAGCTGTGAGGCCATCTTTGAGAGCAGGGTTACCAGACCCCTGCCCTGTCCTCCAAGAATGTCCTGAAATGCATCTGGCTTTCCTGAAGTTTAAACAGAGGTTTTCCATGTAAGTAGAATTGAGACCCTTTGAAACTAAAAGGTGCAGGAATCTGCTTGCCTGAAATCCCACAGGGGTGGGTAGGGGGAGGCAAAACACTCTGGGGTGATTTTTTGTTAACATTCGAAATTAACAAAGCCCATTCCCAATGTACGCTGAAATCTATAGCCTGTAATTTAATTGGGTAATACAATGTATCCTGTGGAACCTGACTTCTTTAAGGAAGAGGGGTTTCTTTTTGCCTAAACTAGAACAATCCCTAAACTGCCAACTACCCCAATACCAGCCTTTAAGTGGAGCGGGGTCTGAAATCCAAAATTCCAAAATCATTCACATTTTTGTGTCTGACTTCCCCAACACAGACCTTTAAGTGGGGGGGGGGGTCTAAAAAATAAACTGTTGAAACCTCCTGTGTTTATTTCAAAGTAAAGTGTGGGTGAAATAATAATTGCCATATGCATTTGTACAAATCTGTAAACCAAACTGGTAGCCTTTTAAATCATGCAGGAAAATTGAAGTTGCATAGCACTGCATGTGTAAATTGATTTTCTTCATTGACTAGTTGAGGTTATTTATAGAATTGAAATCGGGATAATAGTAAAGTACTGTGATTTGTGTTTTCCCCAATCAACTTGTGTGATTTATTTATGTAAAAAGAAGTGTAATTGTGAGCCACAAAGAAGGCGTGTGTAGATTTGGCGTGATCTCCATTATTAGAATTCAAATAAATGCAGATATATTTCCTGTACACCGGCCTGGTTCTTGGGTCACTGGTGGCGCAGGGGGAGGAGTCCAAGGGGCATGATGTAAGACTGACATAGAGCTGAACAAAGTCTTGACATTCACCGTTTATTGTGGGACACCTAGATTGGGGAGGGAAAGAACTCCCTGTGTTGAGGGTGGCCTCTCAATAAGCCGTTGCAGGGGCAAACATGCAGAAAGATCAAGTGAAGCAGGACCTCCAATAAGATCCATGGGTCCCTCCAAGACATGGACAAATTATTCATTTTTAAAATGGAAGAAGGACAAATGCATTGTCAGCCTGGGTGGCTTGTTTTGGAATCTGCCAGTAATGCCCGCCTCGTTGACTATCCATGAATGTTATGTTAATTGCTAAGTGTATAGCTCACATCTTCCATTCCTCTGGTGTCATGGCACTATTTGCCTGGGGTGCATTGCATACTCTACTTTTCAGGGATTACAGCAGCCTGTGGTCTGAGTGCACCAGAATGGAGTATGTGGCTGGACTATTGAGACTGCCCTGTCCTTTCTCGCGTCCTTCAGTCCCGTGGGACAGATTTCCAAACCCCAGACTTCTCATCAGAGACTATCGCACCAAGAATATCTAACATTGTTTTCAAGCAACACGTACTCCAACTAAGCATAAGATCTGAGGGACAATTCTCACAAAATGCACAATGAAGGCAGTCATCTGGTCATCTCCAGGGCCAGTGTAACCCCCGGCTTCCTGGAATGTCTGGGCCCTGAGTTTAGAATGCAGATGTTGCACAGTGGTACACACTAGTATCACCTGAGTGCCACATGACGACCACATATGAATATTGCACTCTATGTGTGCATCAATAAGTAAATGAATAAAGTCCCTTTATGGACTCTATGCCACTTGTTCTTGGTCTTGCTGCGTGTGAGTCTGTAAGAAAAGAGGGAGGAGTTTCATGGGGGCTAGAGGGGGAGGCAGAGGTGAAAACCATTGTTGATGGGTGCGGGTGCGAAGTAGTCGGGTCCTGTGTGTTGGTACGCCTCTGTGGGTTCGTAAGAGATTTTTAGGGGTGTGCTTTCCGGAGAGAGAGCCCAAAGTCTCCTTTGCAGCTCCTTGAGGATATGGGTGGTGTGGGTGAATTTTGAAGTTTACCGCAGCATGCTGACGAGTTTTCAGACTGGCCAGCGTGGAATCTGGGATTCCTACAAGTAGCGTATTGCCACTATCCTGGTAGGCTTGGAAAACGCTTCCAAAGCTGGCACCATGCAGGGTTTGGTCTTATTGGTCGTGCGTGTTTCAGATAATGAAACATCCATGCACTGTGTGAGAGCCGAGGTGTGAATCTGTTGGCCCTCGTGCCAGACAGCTGATTCGGGACTTTGGAATGCTTGTTGGGGTTTGCCAGGAAAATGAATTTGGTCTTTGGAGGGTTCACGTCAGGTGGGTGCTTGGATGAGTGGCAATGCTAATGTTGGTGGTGATGTATTTGATGAGCTGGAACTTTAGTGCATATGCACATTGGAAGTCTCGATGTCGGCTTGGCAATGAGTTGCCACAGAGGTTCCATGTAGATGTTGAAGATGCCAGGGGACAGGATGGAACCTTATGGAAATCTTCAGATTACTGAGCAGAGCTGAGAACTGGTTGGGCCTATTGGGACTAGTTGGCCTCTGTTGGAGAGGTTTGAGGTGAGCCACCATAGAACTGTTGACTCAAAGTCCATGCACATTGTGAGGATGTTGAAGAAGGCATCATAACTAATGGTACTGAAGGCAGCAGATAGGTCGAGAGGATGAGTAAGCAGTGGCCCCCTTTCTTTGAGATGTGTAGAGTGTCATTGATAACCTGGATGGTGGTGGTCTATGTGGGGCACTGTGGTCAGGAACCAGCATGGAAGACCTTTAGAAGATTATGCTGAGTGATTCTTCCAATGAACAGGATGGTGGAAGATGTGTGATGGGATGATCATTGGCCATGCTATCTGAGTTGAGTGCTGTTTTCTTTCGCAGGTGCGGATCTGTCCAACTTTCAGTACATCTGGGAAGGTGCCTCTTGTGAGGTATGCTTTGATGTTGACGGGTTAGTTGTATGAGTGTGCCACTTGTGATGACCATCACAATATAAGAAGTGAGAATGTTGTCTTTGAGGTTGGTGGATTTAAGGACTACAAGTGTGTTGGTCGGGTCTTCTGGGGTAATTGTCCTGAATTCGGTCCATCCTGATATGTTGATGGGTGGCAAGGGTGGGATGTTTGAGGTGTGCTTGGAGTTCTCAATGGGATGACACATCTTGTCTGTGATGAACCTGTTGATGGTGTTGCATTAGTCAGTGGATTGTGGTATTAGAGGGTCTGACAGTGGGATGATGCAGTGCTTTACACCATGGTAAAGTACTCTACACTTGTTGGCTGCTTTCATGATAGTTGTTGTGTAGTAGTTTGCTATTGCTGTGGAGATAAGCAGTCTGGGTGCTGATTGGAGGGTTCTCAGGGTGAGGATGTCATCTAGTAGGTAGGATTGTCTCCAGAGCTTTTCTTTTCTGTGGATGCTGTCGATGGGTTCCTGTGCCTACCAAGGTGTGGAGGACTTATGTTTATTGAGTGAATGTTTCAGTGCTGCATTGGTGTTGGTGGTCTCAGATAAAATAAATGTGTGTGTGTCCTGAGCAGGGCTATGACATGCTCCACTGTGTCAGCCATGGAGGCCAAACTGATGAGGTCTCCGTCCATTACATCCATGGGGATGTTCTTGAAAGGGTCAGTGGGTATCTCTGTTGGTTTGAGCTGGCTCCGATGGGGCAGATGTGTGTCGTGGAGCATGATGGGTATGGCTGCGCAGTCGACAGATAGGGGGAAGATATATACTTTCTAGAGAGGTGGTGAATAACAAGTCAACCTTGTTGCCTATGTTGCAGGTTGGTTCTGTGCAGAGCTGCTTGATGCCCGTGCTGTTAAACACTTCAAGTATAGCCTCTCTGGTTTTCTGGGTGGCTTCAGACTGAATAGGTGGAGATCTTCAGGGAAGATATTAGTTGTTGACGGATGTTGTCGTGATGCGGTGTGTAATTTCATTGAGAAGGACCTTCTTGGTTTAGGGTGGCCAGCAGATCAGGCAGAAGGTAGATGTCTGATTGTGAGTGAGAAGTGGCAAGTGCAGAGTTCCACAGATGCATGTGAGTTCTTACAGTGTTTCACAACACTAGGACGGAAGGGTCAAACAGGGCGAGAGGAGTATCAGCTGTGTCAGGGTGTTCAAGTGGAAGAGAGAGGTTTTTATGTCTGTCTGGGCTGTGAAGCCATCTTGATCGGTGAAGGCCTCACCTTGTTTTATGCTGCTGGATTTCAATCTATTGGTTTGCTGCCTTTGAAGTCTTGTGTGTTGAATGGTGCTTCAGTGTTCCTGTTGTCTGATGCAGATGTTAGGTTGTGCTTAGCATGCTTATGTATACCAGTCCTCGAGCTCAGTCTACCTTATGATTCATGCGCAGCAGGTGGACACTGATGCTTTGGTCCATTAGCATTCAGTGCAGAACTTATAGGACTGGTGCAAAATGTTCTCACATTGTCGGGTCAAGAACTATTATCCCTACAAAGGTTGTTACCAGATGGAGTTGTTTGAGGAGTTTGTCCAGTAGTCTTATGTGATTGTTGTTTCAGTAGCTGCGCCGTGATGACACAGAGGCCAATGACAGGTCCATTTTGCATTGGAAGTGGCTGCCACTGTGCTGAGCAAGTGTAGTTAGAGATGTGTTCTCTTCACTACTGCGCACTTCTGCGATGGCTTGGAGTTTACCCCTACGGTCCTAATTTTGGAACTGTTGCGACAAAGGCTGTGTTACATCATCCAATCCTGCAGATATGGTGTCTTCAACGTGTGGCTCGGCAGACGTTTCACACTACGGCTTCCATGATCCCTCACCTCTGACTATGCTGGCTAAGACTGATGGGAGTTATAGTTTACACCATACAGGAAGCCAAAGGTTGCAGACACCTGCATGTAGATGGAGCTCAGACATCTGATTGATTTGCCAGTAAACCACCCAGACCAAGCACAATCTGAGTGTCGTCCAAATATGTGTATTATTTGATTCGATACCATTGGCCAAGGGGTGCAAGTACATGTTGAAAGGTCACACACATGTGGCTGAATCCCTAAAGGAGGACGGGACTAATTACATGTTCTCTATGTGGTCATACAAGCAATACTTGCCATCCCTGGTGGATCTGGAGCACATGAAGTAGAATAGTGTGACTGATCTTCTCGAATGTCACTAAGACATGACATCAGTTACGGGCCTCAGGCTGATCTTCATCCAGGGCCTTCAATAGCTCCTTTTGGAAATCCCTCAAGGGCACCACAGTTTCTGAGACTGGATTGTCAGCCGTGAAAGAGTTACTGGCCCTCCCTACACCATTGAAGAGGAGGGTGGAAGGTGCACACACTACATTTCTAAAAATACTGATTCATAGGGCAGTTTGTCAATAGTTAAGGATTTTTGAGGTGCAGGGGAGGAAATGTAGCCCTGGCACAGGGTTACTAAAGGTACAAAAAGGAGAGAAAAGAGGATCCAAAATTGGAACCCTCCCGTCCCTTGCACCCCTTAAGTTTGCGCCAATATGATGCCGTGAGATTGACTTTTGTCACAATAAATTAGATATATATTCCAGTGAATTTCAAAAGGTAATACAATTTTTTTTAAAAGACTGTAGTAATGACATCCAATGTAAAAGAAGATTCTTTATTCCAAACGCGTGAAACAGGAAGGATTCAATTCATTTGATTGTGGCTGACGCGTTTCGAGAAGTTCATTCTCTTCATCAAGAGCCCAGAATAATGAATTAAACACTGAAAATAAAGAAATATGTACAATCAGCTATTTGTGAACTCTCCACATCACTGCTACATGTATTTAGCGTTCTGCGTTAAACATATAACGTGTTACCAGGAACCAGTAAATTGAACCAGACAACAGTAAAGGCTTCGTCATACATTGTTTAGGGAAACAAGGGTAGAATACAAAGAATGGGTCAACATGACCAGCACCTGTAAATAGAATCCAGAGCCACAAGCTATCGGGACAAAAGAATGGCCATTTTGCTAATGGTAGATTGGAAATGCATTGTAAGTTACTTAGGAATAGGGCAACTTCCGAATAGGTGTGGATGAATGGCTTACCAATTTTCTCTTTACACCTGTAATTCAGTGCATATGGAAACCGCTCGATATGGGCGGGAAAGAAATTATAAGTTGAGTTCCAACACAGTTCACCCAGCAGAGAACAGCGGAGGATTGTGCACTAAAAGAAAAATAGTGCGTGTAACTATAGGTGTAAAATGCAAAAGGCAACAGTATCGGTAGATCAAACAATGAAAGGGCAACTACTCACCACTGAGGGGTGCCCAATGTGTTTTGGATAGGACCAGCTATTACATCAGTGCGGTACTTGTGTAGCACGCAGTCTAAGGGTTCTCAAATAGTCCACACGGGGCTCGCTGGGTCTATAAAGAAAAACAGCAGCCCCTTTAGTGTCAAAGTGACATCTATATATGTGAGACTGAAGATGCACAACGAAAAACGCCTCGTGTAGCTTAAAACTTACTTGAATTTGTGATAATTGTAGCATCGGCTGATGGAACGTGAGCTTCGGAATTGACAGAGCTCGTTTAAGCCCATTCAGCGGGGAGGATGTCCCCAGAGACTGTTGCTATGTGCGGGATGCTAGTGCAGCTCCACAAGCCCCTCGCTGCGGCGTAGGTCCGTGAAGCGAGGTGGGCATGCGTAGTAATAAACAAAGGACTATAGGGATAAATTCAAATGAGGGTATTGGGCACTCGCGCGCGAGCGGCGGCCATCTTAGAAGGTGAAGAAATGAATAGATTCAAATAGAGTGTGCGAGCTGCTTGCAAATGTTTGCCTACAGAAAAGACTGTAATTAAGCAAAAAAGTAATTGGCCATCTAAGTTACGATATGGTGGCTCTGGATTTACATTGTGTGAGAAACAGACAATAGTTCTTAAGGTGGCACAAAAGTTCACTAATAGTAGCAGTTTTAAATTGGAGAGAGGTCAACAAATGGCCCAAGAGGATATGGTCATATAATGATATATGAAAAAACATCTTTCTTAGGGTGACAATTATGTTATAAAAAACACAATATACAGACATCTGTAGAGTACAGGCAGAGCTAGCGTACAGAGAGAGATATTAGGGCAACAAGTCAGATAAAACATTTTTAAAAAAATTCATCATTAAGCCCCTTCGGTAGTAGTGTGTTCAGTGTATGTATCCAATATTTTTCTCTACGTGAGAGCATCGATGCATAATCACCTCCCCTATAGGGTTTTTTGACAACTTCAAGGATTTGAAATTTTAATTGCGCGATTGTGTGATTATTCTCCATGAAATGTCTGGAGAGGGGGGATTTGATGTTTTTGCATCTAATATTGGATTTGTGCTCCGTCAGGTGTTCTTTGACCGGTCTTGTGGTTTGACCCACATACAGTTTGCCACAAGGGCATTTGATCACATAAATAACCCCGGATGACATGCAGGTGGCATAGTGACGTAGTTTAATGTTCTTCCCAGTGTATGGGTGAACAATTTTGTCACCTTTTATGACGTTGTTACAGTGAGTACAACAGAGACACGGGAAAGTGCCAATTTTTCTAGTTTGTAGGACCATCTGTTTGTCTTTAGGTGGTATTTCTGCTCTGACCAGAGTGTCCCTCAGATTCCTACCCCGTCTGAAGGCCATCATAGGTGCTTTAGGGAAGAGTTCTTTCAGTGTCTGGTCGTTGTGGAGAATGCTCCAGTGTTTCCTAATGGATTTACTTATCTGGAAGCTCTGTCTTGAGTACTTGCTGATGTGAAGTAATGGTGTATCCTTTGATTTGTTTTTGGGTACCAGTAGTTGTTCTTTGTCGATGAGTACAGATCTTTCTTTCGCTTCTTCTAGCATGGTGTTAGGATAGCCTCTGGCTGAAAATTTTTCCAATAGGGTGTTGCTCTCTGTGTCCAGACCTGCTGGGTCCGAAATTATCCATTTTAATCTCAAGACTTGGCTGTATGGTAGACTCTTAAGCATGGATTTGGGATGATGACTTGTAAAGTGTAATAAGTTATTCGCATCAGTGGGTTTATGGTAGACCGTGGTCCAAATCCGATGTTCTTTTATTTCCATGTCTACATCCAAAAAGTGTAGACGAGGTTCACCGATTTCCATGGTGAATTTTATGCTGTTGTGAATGGAGTTCATGTAGGTGAGGAAAGCGTCCAGTTCTTTGCGTGTACCACACCAGATGCCAAATATGTCGTCTATGTTGGATACACCTTTAGCAACCATAACATCCATTTCCACCAATATGCAGACGACACACAATTTTACTCCCAAATCTCCTCCCCCAAACACTCCACAGCCTCAAAAGCAGCTGTCTCTCCACGGTCACCATCTGGATGGCCATCCATTTCCTCAAACTCAACCCTTGCTAAATGGAATATCTCCTCATCTATCTCCCCCTCCAAATGATAGGCAGCCAGAACAAGCCTGTGATTCGGGATATCATTGACCCGGCACAAAGTAGATCTCACCCCCTGGTTCAAAACACTTGCAACAGAAAACCGACACATATCTCTCTCCACACCTGTCAATACCTTAGCCTAATCATCGACCCAACCTCACAGTAAAAAACCATATTGCGGCTATCGGCAAAACATGGAACCTACAACTGCACCTCCTAGGAACAATGAGACGTATCCTCCTGATGACTTCCGCGCTGCAGTCCTAGAACTGGTTATCTCAAACTGGAGAACAGGAACGTTCTCCGCACTGCAATCCCCAATAGCACCCTCGTTCCCCTGCCAGACATACTGAACGCAGCAGAATAACTCATCCTGCAGCTACCCGTACCCCGAGAATTGTCTTCAAAGGACTGTGCATTGTAATCAGAGGCATCAATCTCTAAAGTCCATCTGTCCTTCACAAGACACTCAATCCCCCCCCCCACTCCACACAAACACCAGACAAGGTCATCAGAAGGTCCTACACATTCCACTCTGCAGATTAACATACACATATAACTAAGCGTTTAACCAGTGCTTGGAACACCCAACCACGCCACATCCACACCTCCTGTGCATAGTGATTATTTTGAAATGTTTGATGGGTTCGAATTAGGATTAGGATTATCTGCTGTCACCCCGGCCTGGTGGTGTATGCGTGGAACCTGCTTGGGAGGGGTCCGGACAGAGGCGCAGCCAGGATTGTCTTACAAGTGGGGCCTGAAACTAGTATAGTTGGGCCCACCGCAGTGACATTAACTTCTGCAAATACCCACACAGCGCGGCTGAGTGGGCATTTACAGATTTTGGGCGGGCCTTGCTCTCTCAGTCCTTACCCTGTTTATGCCTCTGGGTCCAGCCCCGGTGTCGGTGGACCTGAAGGCATTGCCAAATGCCTCAGTTGATGCACTTTTACAGCTATGCACCTCAGCCGCGTCTCTCTGCACCTCTGGCCGGAGGTTGCTTGCGCGTATAGGTTCCTGATTTGGAGGAGGCAATCTTCTTAGGATCCGTTTGTGAGATGACCCATGACATTGCATGATGTTCATTTCTTCAACCCCAAGTCCCAGTTGGAAGAGCAGACCCTGAGTGTGCTCAGCTGCCTTTGATGGCGCGTTCACCTATAGCGGGAACCACACATTGAGTATGTGGTCTTGGGGTGTCTTGAGCAGCAGTTTCTTACCCCACACACTTAGGTTGTCTACAGTCAAGCTCTCCATGTATGTATGGGTATATGTCTGGGATTTATAAAGTGCAAGACTAGCTTGGAAGCAACGGGGCACTGTACAGAGGGGCCGCACCCGTGTATTGACAGGTTTGATGATATGTGCAGTGCTTCTGTTCCTAGATATTCGGTATACCATAGATAAGATGGACGTTATATCACTGTTTCTTTGAAGTTGTTCTTTTCTTTGGGTTTTTGTGTGCATGGAATTTGTGTGCAAGGCTTCCTGGGGCAGGGGATCTTACTATCTACAACGCTCTCTTCCCAAATACTCTCCTTCTAGAGCCCTCCGCTCGGCCTCCTCCAACTCTCTGCGGATGAGCCTTTTCTCCAAACAGAGATTTGGGGGTAGATCCTTACCCTCTGTAGGTGCCTCTCTCTGGAACAGCCTACCTGCCTCTCTCTGTCTTCAGCCAGACCTTCTTAAATTCTGGAAACTCCTCAAGACCTTCCTCTTCCCTTCCTCTTTCTCTCTCCCTCTCCCCTGCTAACCTCCCTTCACTTCACTTTTTTCCCTCCTTCCTCCTCTTCCCCAAACTGCTCAGCTCGCTGACTGGTCGCCTGGTGCACCTCCATAGCCTGCAGGTCCCATGCTCCCCCGCCAGTTCTGCCCTTGCCTCCGGGCCTCTGCCCTCTGCCTGGTACTACAGCAATATGCTCCATGAGAGGGGCAATCACTCTGCACTTAATCCAGGCCCCTGCTGGACTGGGTGCACTTGTCCCCCTGCCCCTTATCTCCTTCCTCGCAATTCCTGTCCTGCGCACTTGCCTGACCTTGAATGTTCTAGGCCTTGCAAGTCTGTCTGTCCGTTCCTCCCTCTGTCACCCCTCCCTAGCTTGGTCGTGCTTGAAATATGATATGATATGATATGGCATTTATCGCGCGCCTATACACTAGTGTTTCAAGGCGCGACGAGGCAAGGAAGGAGAACAGAGGGAGAACAGAGACAACAGTCTTACTAGGCCAAGTGAAATTGAGATCACGCAAGTGCAGGGGAGGGGAGATGGGAAAAGCGCCAGGGGAAAGGGGATGGGGCAGTGATGTACCTGGCATCAAAACAATAGCAAGAAGTGCAGAGAGCAGGTGTCCAAAAGTGCAGATAGGGAGACTGTAAGGTTACAGATACAGACGCAAGTGCAAAGGTTGCCTGGAGGCAGTGCGGGTGTATAACTGGGCGGGTAGAGACCTGCGACCGAAATCAGAGGGTAGCCAGGTGACCAGTGCAGTATCAGATAGGAAATAAGCAGAGGGAGAGGAAGTGAGAAGGCAGAAGCAAAGAGGAAGGTCATGAGGTGCTCCCGGAGATGGTTCTCCTCGAGTTTCAGTGAGGCAGGGCGGCTGTTCCAGAGGGAGGCCCCAGCCGAAGAAAGAGATCTGCCCCCAACTTGTTGCTTCGAGTCATGCATAGGCGCATTGGATGACCAACGACCAAACAAAAAAGTCGCCAGGCCAGTACTGTAGTTTATTGATCTGTGTGTTCCTCTCTCTCTTCCCCCACCCCTTCTCCCTCACTCTGTGTCAAGCACTTCACGCCCAGCATGCTAGCTATTGTTGTTGGATCATTCGGAATTTTCAAGGCCTAAGAATGACAACTGTATTCCCTTGTTCCATTCCCACCTTGAAGCGCATTGAAGCGGCTTCACTTCTGTATAAGCGCTTTACAAATAATCAATTACAATTACAATCACAATTACCCCCAGTGTCCCCGTATGCAGAGTCGGACTCGGGCATAAAATCAGCCCCGGCACCAGTAGGTGACAATTAGCCAACCCTAGACTGTTGCCCGACAGCCCAGCCCAAGCGGGTCTGTGGCTCCGGTGCCACGCCACCCTGTGCTTTTGAACTGATGCTTGGATTTCAGGGACTACAACCAAAAGGCTAGCTAGCCCCGAACCCCGACAGTCCTGACATTAGCTTAGCCCCGCATCATTGCCAGACCTAGCAACACCCCTGCACACAGCTTATATGTGTATAGCTCTTTACGAACACATTGCCTGCCGATGGCCATGCTAAACCCTAAGGCCATTCCCACCCACTTCCTGCCGCACGCCGCCCAAAACACCCCCTCATTGGATCTATTTAAGCTCGCTTTACTCAAGCCTTAGCATCGAACTTTGCACTCAAAGTGCCTGTCCTTTTTTTTCAAAAGCAGTCTTATGAGAGTTAATGATTTAAATGGAACCGTAAACAAGCTACTGTTTCAATAAATATGTCTTAAACAGATCTGCCTTGAGCCACTCAATTTATAAGCACAATCCTTAATCCTTCACCAAAGTGCTATTACAAACAAGCAAAGTCCATCGTTTTGGCATGCGTATACATCTTAGCCACTTGCCAGTCACTGCAATTGGATGCCTTGGAGGATAGCACAGGGGCAACGTGCTGGTCGCAGAACAACAGAGGTTCGAATCACGGAGCTGTGCTTAGAAAGTAAATTCATGTCTTTAACGCGTTATAAAAAAAAACAATCAAATAAATAAATAAGTACCTCCCCAATGTTGTAGTTGCCACCATTATTGGCCAGTTAGTACCACTACGGCCGTGCCTGGTGAGCGCCTTTGCCACGCCTACACGAAAGGCAAACATGTTGGCATTGTGAATGCTTGTTTTTGAGTGGTTTCTGCCGTGGCCGTGCGTCTGTGACAGCTTGCGGCCTTTCATCGTGTCTAGGTGGTAGAGTCGTTCTTTTCCGCTGCTCGCGTGCTACTAAAGCGCGTGTTCACATACATGATTTGATTTGTGGTATTTTTTGCTCTGCCTGAAACAGCGCCTGGCAGTTCATAGCGCCTTGATGCTTTCAACCACGAACATAACATAACATAGGGGCAGTTAAGTTCAAGGAAGCCCGGTACCCCCGTGCCGCATCACAACACCCCGTGCCCGCTCATTTCCCTAAACAAGATTTCTTTTAAAACCAACGCCTCTACATGCTAAATACCCCCCCTCTCCTGCGCCCCCCCCCCATATCGGGCTGGGAGTATAATTAGCTCTGAGTTATTCCCAGGAGCTGATAGAGGAGGGAGGGGGCCGAACCTGCGGACTATTCCAGGAATGCGCGAGCGTTCCAGCTGGCACATACCTTATGCCTGCTAAGTGCTTTCTTGTAAAGCACGCCCCGCCCATGCCTCTGGCGTGCTGACGTCAGAGCGCGCCACAGGATGGCAGTGAAGGAGGACAGCTGGATGGGGCACCCTACCATCATGCCTGGTCTCTGTTTCTTCTGCACATTGGTAGGACGAGGCCTACAGATGCGATTAGCAATCACTCAGGGAATTCTCTAAACTGCCCCACGAGGAGAAGCAGCTGCCCTCTACAGTAGGCACTAGTAGGCAATTAGCTTTTCCAGAGCTGGGCATCACCTGCTGTGCCCATTATTACCTGCACTCCACACATCCTCCCTCTAGCAGCGCCCAGCCAATCCACTTACCACTCAGACGTGGGCACTTTTAACACATGGCAACCACGCCACGCCTAGGCCGAATCGAGTCTGTGATTGGGAATAGCTGGCGCATATGGTGATTGATGTACTTATTTATTTATTTAACTTGGGCAGTATTTCTTAAATATTGCATGCAGTAGAGTCCACGTGGATATCAGGGGAGAGACCTCCCAAACACCCGAGGCATTTGTTTTAATTGTGTCTCCGCCTCCCCCCTCCCCCCATAAGTGTGCTTGGGCGGGTGACAGGTGTCTGGGGGCTGGTGGTTGTGAGAACGGGAGCATCTCTGTGCAGAAGGGTCACTACTCACCCTTCTGTGCATTGTGTGTCCATGCCGGGGTGAACTGCTGCCGTCCCAGAAGCACTGGCACCCCTCAAAGAGGGACCCAAACGCTTTTACTTTTATTTATTTTTTACCAACATGACAGGGTATATTTCTTTTTTTAAATTGTGTTTTACAGTACAACAAGTACATTTACACAAAAATAAAAACATAAAGGTTTCTTATACACAATGAAAGTATCAGCATAGTAAAGACTACAGCTCTGGGCAAAAAAATCAAATTGAAAGGTCCTACAGACCACTAAAGGAACACCTTTTATTAAGTTTCTCCTATAATACAATTAGCAGTTTACTGTTTTTATTCTGGTGTTTTTTTATAACGTGCCTAATACTGTACCTGAGTTCGGTTTCTAAGCACAGATCCAGGATTCGAACCTCTGTTGCTCTGCTAGGTCTTGCTTTGCCCCTGTGCTATCCTCCGTTCAAGGTTTAGAGAATTGTCCCGTCAAGCATCCTCTATAGCAGCCAGATCCCTAATACCTTGTTCTGATACCTTGGTTAGTTCTGGAAAAATACCCACTAGCATCCTGATCAAGGCAAGGATGAGCGAAACTTGGGAAGTGGTCATTGACCTGCACCATAGGTCCTAGGATAGAAACTGTGATATCGAATGCACAAATCTTCAGAGACTTCTGATTCTCAAATCTAGGAAGAATAGACAACACATCACAAGATGGACTACATTCTCTACTGCACCCGTATTACACGCTCTACAAGTCCTCAATCCCTTAGAAATACCACCCTTAGGACCAATACAGTCCAACGTTGGAAGGCATTCTGCCCCCTGGGTTAGGTGCGCACTACAAATAATAAAAACAAACAAACAAATTGGGCCTCTTTACGAGGTTGGAGGTAGCCATGCCGTTTTTACCGGCATGGCTACCCCCAAACTCGGTTCCGGCACCGGGTCCAGCGAAAGGGGAATTACCGGGCCATTCCGACCTTTGCGGACCCGGTAATCCTCCTTGCGTGGGACCCGGAACCGGTATGTCCCCATTCCCATTTGAGCCCCCATAGGGCTCAATGGGAATGGGGAGGATGGTAGCAGCGGTACCGTTCAGGATGCTACCATCCTGTTCTGTTGCAGGTGACGCTCTGCACGCCTGGTCTCGCCAGGCGTGCAGAGCGGCACCTGCGAGCAGAACTCGTAATGTGGCGACATGGTAACAACGCCGCTGGTAGCACTACCAGCGCCGTTGTCGCCTTACCGCCACAGACGTAATGAGGCTCATTGTAATCTAAACCTTAGGTACCAGTGTCGCGTTTGTGAAGATGGGAATTTCGCTAGATATTACCTAGAGTCATTTCTAGGCAAAACAAGAGCTCTTTACCAATCTAGAGCTTAAATCTGCCCAAATCTTGGAGATCCATGACTCTGTCCCAGTTTTTTAATTTTTTTTTACAATACTCCATCCGGCTCTACGCCTCTGAACTCTACATCGTCCCTCTTCCTCTTGCATCTTCTTTTAAACTTCTTTAAATAAGGATTGGAGTCTGTCGTTAGTAGAGCCATAACGTAGAACCCGAGAACAGATCTACCTGCATTCTCCCGATTATCCCTTAGGGAAAGACTCCTCCTGGTGGAGTCTGACCCCCAGGATGTCTGTCCCAATTCTAGTCTGAGAGCACTGGCTGGAACTGAGATTGGAAGACCCAATGCTCACATCTAAATTCTAGATTCAAGAACATCAAAAAAATTCCTATCACTGATATCTAAAAATTCTCACCCGCACAACAACATTGGTGACACTTTCACTTTGCAGAACGCAATGAACTGAATTACGGAAAAAGCACATAGTTTGCTTTTTATTGCCGTCGGTGAGGTGCATGTGCACATGGTTTCATCCAGTCGTGCTATAAGATGTTCTCAGTGTTTTCTTTACTGTTATAAATCCTAAGTAAGAAATTGATTGGGATAACGTTTTTTTAAAAATCTTCCTACGAGTCGTGCCACCCATTACATATGATTTACTCTGATTTATCTGCATATGGTTATCGTTCAAATATTCTTCGAGACCTTCCAATTGCTGCTGTAATACAAGCTGTGCATAGTCCATTGATACAAAATCATCTGCATATGCGATGCACCTCATCTTCAAGACAGGCCAACTGGCAAAATACACCACCCACTCTTCCATTTTTTTCGGACAAATCAGCTAGGTATAAATTAAGTGGGGGCAAGCACGCACCCTTGTCGTATACCTCTCTTCAGAGTGATCTTCCGAGATAATTGCCCCAACATATTTAAACTGACTTTGGTCGATTTGTCAGAATAGAGCAGTTGGATCAAGCATAACAGAGCGGGATCCACCCCCCACTTAGCTAACTTTGACCAGAGCATAGAGATGTTAATGTTATCGAAGGCCGCAGATAGATCGATTGTGGCCACATAGATTGATCGACCCGTAGGGGGTTCGATATCAGAAAGACAAGCTGTCAGGGCAATCCCGCTTACTAGAGTGCCACTACCTCTGCTTAAGCCAGTTTGTAGAGGAGATAAAATATTCACCCCCTCAGCCCAGAAGGTCAGTTCTCTCAGAAGGAGTGTCGCAAAGATTTTGGATGTTGTATCGATCAATGAGATAGCAAGAGGGGTTCTCTCTCGCTTCTTTTAAAAATACGAACAAGTGTCGAAGAGGACTAAGAGGCAGGGCAAGTACAATCCTTAATAATCAGTGTAAATAGATGGTAAAGAATATCCGCCCAACGGACAGGATTGTTTTTGATAATGCCATTTGTCACACCATCTGGCCAGAAGCTCGAGAATTGTTTATTTTGCTAATAGTGAGCTCTATATCGGTTCGATCAAAAAAAGAGATGCCTGAGAAATATTCACAGTACTAACACTCTTACTGAGGTTGCATATAGTCTTGCATTTGTCTGTGAAATATTCGACCCACGCCTCCTCCGAGACTCCAGACGGCTCATAGTGGGATTGATCATTCCTTTTATTATTCAGTCCACCAGATAGCACGAGTATCCTGAGGAGCAGTAGATCGTGATTCTTTGCTATATAGTTCCCATATTGATCAACTCTACACCAGGTTCTAAACTGTTGTTTCAGCTCCCCCCTCCCTTTCTTTCTTCTCCCATGATTTAAATGGGCATCTCACCAAATTTCTAGCCTCCCTCCTCATTTGACTTTTTCACAATTGAATCTCTTTGTTGAATTTATAGCCTTTCCTTGACATAGAGATCTTTGATTGAATCACTGTACTTGCCACCTTCCTTTTTCTCAGTCTTGACACTATTTCCGGGAAATTCCCTGGGGCTGAATATAGTACCTGGTTATGATTGGCCAGATTGTTCCACCAATGAAATAGGTAAGCGCTGATCTGCTTTAGATTCGTACTATATTAAGCCACCATAGTGACCTGTCCTAACCCCACCAGAGATCCGCTTTCAGTAAAGTCTGCGGGATCGTGCGGTGGATACGGCTCAGCATTAGGTGTAACATTGCGTGTTCACTAGAAGATGTTCTTACTATATTGAATTCTACAAGCTCTTCCACCTCAAAGTTCTTTAAAAAGATATAATCAATGATAGAATTTGAGAAAGCATTAGACCATGTAGGAACCTCAAAGAAGAACCCCACCAAAAGTTGGTTAGTTTGCACAAAGGACCATCTGGACCAGACTTTGCCGCAGTTAGCATTCTTTGATAAGTGAATGGATCCAGAGATACTAGCCATGTCATCTACATCCTCCCAACCATCCCCCTCCCCCTATCAAGCATTTGCAATTAAGTTCCCCAGTCAAGACTACAGATCAATTCGGATAATCGGCAAGTCGGGCTATTAATGTTTTATGGATATCATATGTGACCATGTCAACATCCATGCTTATGGGGTTGAAGTAGACATTGATCGTCAGCACCGCTGCTTGTCAATGAGATTCATTTATATCACAGATCGTTGTTACTAGGATGGCATCTGAATTCGTAGATATTTTCTTGATCTGGCGATGCTTCTTCATTTTCACAGCCGTCAGAAGCCCTCCCATGGGCCTCGCCCTTAGGCCTTTCTTTGCCAGTGTCAAATGGATTGACTAGCCATCCCATATAAGGGTAGTCCTAGTCCACGTCTCTTGTAAAAGGACAATCTCAATTTTGCCCAGAACCCGCTTCTTATCACTGCTCAGAAAGGCATTATGACCACGTGAATTCCAGCTTAAAAGGTGGCAAATGTCCCTAGAAGCATGGTTGCCTACCCGCTAAGGTTGGTAGAGTTGCAGCATGCTAGTCCCAACTCAGGCTTTCAGACTCATAATGAACATATTTCTTTTGATCTTGATAAAAAAAGCATATTACTGTGGGGCGCTGGTGAGCTTTGGGAGTGACCTCATTTCTGGAAACTTGATAGAACTCGAAGCCATTCAGAAGAAAATCCTCCTGTTGTCTAAGCTCCAGCCTCTCAATCATTTTGGGTTGGAAGTAGACAGCACAGTTTCCCAAACAGGTGCAGTCAAATAAGTGGCCCAACTTGAGATCAACCGATGAAATTAAGCCTAGATCTGGAATAATAGACAGCAAAGCCAGCAATCTTCATCGGTTTAGAATTATGTTCCACTAATCTGTAAAAAACGATTTAAAGATCAAAATCAGGCCCTCGTACTTCGTCATCGGGCCTGTGACGAATCAATTTCCGGGCACTAGTTGCCAGGGATGAATATCGGTTTCTAAACCATCCATCAGCCCCACACCTCTAGTACATCAGAGGGATCTGAACAGATTGGAATACAAGTCAATTATAAACCTCCTTGTCCAATTTTGGTACCGTGAACGGAACGGCAGGCTTATCTCTGCAAGGTTGTGGATCGTTGGTTAGTTGCAACACAACGAAAATACAATTATTACCCAATGATAAAAGGGACTGTCCAGAAAAGGTTGCATACAAATATCTACTTTATTATTGCTACAACAGACAGTTCTAGCACACTACAAATACAACCCACACTGTAAAGGAACACATAGGACAGACAGTACACAAAGGAAAGGGAAGCACTCTGGATACTGACAGGAGGGTAGTCAGTAAAGCAATCAGTCTTACTGTTCAAGATTATTTGGTTTCAGCACCAAGTGCCAAAGGGTCGTAACTGTCTCTAGGGGCCTTCAGAGAAGGACCAGGGGGGCAGTACCACAATGTACCTGGTGCTTAAGAAGTTCTTGATGCACAAAAGCATCATGGCGGTTCCAGGGCACTTTGCAGCTCCTAAGACAGAGTTCGAGGGGGAGACAGCTGCGGGTATCAGGTGGCAGGCAGTTCGGCGAGCGGGGCTGGACAGATGGCTGCAGGCTGG
Source organism: Ambystoma mexicanum (assembly GCF_040938575.1). NCBI lineage: Eukaryota > Metazoa > Chordata > Amphibia > Caudata > Ambystomatidae > Ambystoma > Ambystoma mexicanum. The sequence continues at coordinate 1,662,477,966 of NC_090937.1, read as the reverse complement.
CCTACAAGGTGGCTCGGGGCCAAGAATTGTTATCTCTCTGCTGGTTCACAGATCTTGAGCGCTCGTCGAAGCATCTCGGATGGCTTTGACGACTGCAGCGTGACAACAGTCAGTGGTGCCGCTGGTTGTAGTTCGAGGATTCGACTGTCTCAAAAATGTCCCTAACAGAAGGACGCTGGTTGATGCTTGTAGGGGCACTCCTCCTAGCTTCTTTGCTGGGCTTGTGTCATTCTTTCAAGGCGGACAGCCTAAAGCTTAGGAGAGTTGCAGGCAACGGCCTTGTCCTTAGTTCAGATATTCTCGGGCACCTCCCACCTAGGAAGCTTGCTGGAGAGCCTAGCAGGGCACTCTGTGTGCTGGCTGGGTACCGGTTCTGGAGCTGCTGGACGAAAACTCTGAGTCTGGTATCTCCCTCTGTTCCCTGATAAGTGTTCAGAACGGTCGGCAAGCATTAATGAGTTTAGCTGTACAGGCTGCTGCTGAGGCCGTTGCGTTGACTTGTCTGGTTAGGGAGAGTGACGAGTCGAGATAGAACCCTAGGGTTTTTTCTTCCTTCAGGACGGTGATGGAGTTCCCATCTATGGTAAAGGATTTGTACTCGCCATCCAGTCTGTTTAGACGGGATTGGGTCCCTTCTACTAGGAGTTCTATTTTATTTTCATTTAGACAAAGTTCATGTTGCGCCATCCAGGCTTGGATGATTTGAGCAAAAACAAAGAGGTGATGGCTGGAAGGTTTAGAATTAATCTTAACCACTGGCATTGCTCGGGGCAACCCTCTACACCACCGTTCTTCGCCTGCCAAGCCATTACAGAAGGAGAAAGACCATATGCAAATCAGGCTTGGCCCCACCCCAAAAGGGGCCGTCCAGACCGAACTGCTAGGCCACATCCCTTCTGCACGAGACCACAAGCATCCCCAAACATGTTTTGCCCTCGTTGGGGCTCATCAGTGAGGAGTAGCCTGGGTCTCTAGGCTTGTGGGGATGCTTGTGGAGCTAGCAGTATACCAAGCTTCGAGGGCCTCCTCGAAACGGCGGTGGTAACAGAGCAAAGCAACTGGGTAAGCTGGTCCAGGGACACTTCCGAGAAAGCTTACTTGCAGGGTTTGATGACGGTGCCGAGAATAGTTGGTCCTACTATTCCAATGGGTCGAAGTGTCTTCTCAGACCTTCTAGGACGACCAGATGCAGAGGGGTCCGACGGGACGACAGTGGGTGCAGGGTGCCAAACCTTCCAGCGGATCACCAGCGGTTCCTCAACTCGCTTCGTGTTGCAGGATACTTGGATCCTATCCTTTGTTTGGTATGATCGACATGATAGTGGTGTTTTCAGCCTCCTCTTATTCAAAGTTCCCTTCGCGCCAAACCGGAGAGGACCCAATGGGAGATCTGCACACAAACACACACTCCATACGTGGACCAATCACGGACCACGGACCACGGTGGTCCCAGGCATCTATGGCACGCCAGACTCTCTGGGACCCAGGATGTGTATTGTAACCAGATGTTCCAGCCCACATCCTGGAGGCACACACACAAGGCATGCAGAAGCCCGCGAAAGCATTGGGATTAGCGGGAAAGTGCATGACCTAATAAGGATTGGCCCGGGTCGACTCGACCTGGGGAAGATGAAGGGGCAAGATAGCCAAAGGACAGGACAAAGAACCTCGCGGCATGGCCATTTTGGGGCCAGGCCACCTATTCGTGCCAAACGCGGTTAACATGGCAGGAAAGGGTTAAAAATAATGCGAAACGATAGCTGCCACCAGTCCAGTGACACATCTGCACAGTTCATAAAAAGTCCAGCGAGAGTTTCTAGGGCCTTTGGAAAGACTAGAGACCCAAGTGTACTGTAAGGTAAGATACATTGCACACTTGTTACATGTTGCACAAAAGCTGCAACAAGACGAAAAGGACTAAGGGAAACAAAGTCTCCCAGTACTGACTGTCTTAAGGGCATGTCAGTTTCCCCATAAAAAGTGAGTGAAAGCCCAGAGGAGTGCAGCTGAAGGCTGTGCTTCTCTGGCAAAGTCAGTCAATGGTGGCTAAACAGCAGCAAAAAGTTTGGGGGTGTACACATGGAGGGAAAATAACATACAATTATGAAATCTTTCCTAACACTTGCTGCATCCAAAATGTGCTGAGCTCAAGTCCCCAGTCATTCTCAAAGAGGTCCAGGCATGCGGGAGAGGGGTGGGACAGTGGGCAGCTATTTCCCATACAAAAGCGTGGGGGTACACTTGACACCCCGAGATGCATTAGTCTCTAGCGTGGGGTGAACATGCCTGCCCATAGGTATTTACTCAATTATGTAAATTATAAATTATGCATTTGTATACACAGAACATGTATGTTTTCTTCTCCCTTTGCGTGTGAACTTGTTATTTGCAAATAAAGGGGAGTTGTGGCTGACCCCCTGCTGGATTCTGGTCCAGTACCTCTACTAGCTCTACTAGTGGAAGGAAGGAGGAGTATCTTGATAAAAACTCCACTCTCACACGGAGCATCGCGGAGTGTTTGGGAGTGTTCGGGAGTGTGCAGTGGTGTGTGGTGCTGCAGGCAACAATGGATTTTACCAAGCCGCAAGCTCTCTGTGTTAGCCCTCGACGCCATTACTTCGAGCAAGGTTGCGGCAGCTCCATTCAGTGCCTGCCCATACTGCCTGCACTACAACCATGACACCAATATCTACATCAGAGGATCCAACAAACTCAATGGACCAAACGGTATGTGGCCTTTCTGGGGGGGTAAATTATGGTCAGCTTGCTGATCTCACAGCTGACATTACGCCTGACATTATGCCTGTTGCCTGTGTTTGCTTATTTGCGACATCACAACAGAATGTTCGCCAAGTGAAGAGACATGCTGGTTGTGGTGCTAGGTTCGATCCGATTGATTTGAACATAACAAAAGCGCCCCTGAAGTCAGCCTTAACCCCCTCTGGTCCTACCGTGTTTGAGCCGCTCATCGATGGTACCATTTGTGGAGTAATCGAAGCCCCGCCTGTTACGACGGCTTCCGTACCGTCGGTGGCGGGTTGCCCGCGGAGAGGAGGAGGTTCCGGCGGTGAAGGCTTCTGCGCAGGCGCATCCTGCTGCTTGGGAGATGGGCTGCCGAACATGACAAAATCAGAGAGCAGAACGATGCGGCCTTCGGCAAGAGGTGAGGGTGGGGGTGGTGCCTTGAATGTCCACACTGATGGTGCTCACGGAGCTCCCTTCGGCCATGTCTGGGATGTTAACACTCAGATAACAAGACACACAACATTAAGTACATATCCCATCCTAAAAGCTGCTGCGGATCGGGACATTCTGCCCAATGATGACATGATAATGTCTAATCTAAAGTCTAAGCCCCTCACACCCCCCCCCACCTTCCCTGAGAGTATTAGCCTGGAGAATAATTCAAGAGTGCAATAAAGCACAACATTCTGGAAACAACGAAAAAGCAAATCAACTTCTCCAGAAAAAATGTGTAAGTTCACACAAAAGTGAGCAAGCGATTTATGAGGAGGAACCTTGCTTAAACAGCGACGATCTCTCTGACACAAGAAGGAATTTGTGAGTTGAAAATCAAAGACACGACATCTTGAACTCTGAGACGGAATCCTTCTCAGTATTAAAAAAACAATTCCCTCAGGAGCAAGTGCAGTTGGGAGGTAACCCTAAAAGTGCATCATGGCAGGAAAGGCGAAACTCATTATTCATAGCAGATAAGCTAATTGAAGAACTCAAAAATATTAATGCTAAGATGACTCTCTCGCCGACCTTGAGTAATACAACACAAACTGCCGGATATGCAAAGAGCACGAAATCCTTCTTGATCTCAAAAGAAACAAACACAGTCACAGAAACAAACACAGCAAATTATTGGGTGAAAGAATGGAACACCAAAGCTCTCAACAGAATCCTTATCACCCCAATAAGAGGAGAAGAATGTCAAGTTCCAGCCCAGTAACCATTTTCTGCTCACAGAATCGAAAAAGTTGTAGTACATCTACTCAAAGGAATCAAAACACTACACACAGCGAAGCGATGGAACCAAAAATACAAGAGACCGTGGAACTGAGAAGCTTAGTGTCTGACTCGACCGAGTCAAGTGAAGACACCTCATCAGACTCAGACTGCAAAAGGCTTACAAGAGGCTCTTATAAAGGGAGACATCCAACTACTAAGAAAAAACATCGCCATAGAAAGGATGCGAGTGGCCTACAAACAGATTGTTACGACCTAGTCGAACAAGTGATAAATCAGTTGAGACCTAACATCATCTCTGCATTGACAATAACAGTAGCACCACTGATAAAATTATACGAACACCTGAATGAGAGCCTTAAACACCAAATCACGCTCATGGCGTCCGTAAATGGCAAACTAATAAACATGGACCTGGAACATAATATAATGAAAAATCAAACAGCAAACAACTTGAGAAATAATGATGCCTTTGTTGCCCAAATAAAGGAGCAATTAAAAAACAGTACAGATGACAAACGGCTTCTAGCAGAGTTGGCACGGGAGGCTATAACGATCTTAAAAAATCAACAAATGATTAATGAAGACAATTATCCGTCACGAGCTGTAGAAGGTGCTACAGCTAGCAGCGTTGAGAAAATAAATAATAAGCGGCAAACACAAGACCACAAAAGCCAACTTAGTTTAAGATCAGTAGACCGATCTAGCGAAATTGCATCGACGGACCTATTAACGCCCAACAACGATGTGTTATGTTTAGCGGCAAAAAATAACAAGAACCACAACCATGGCGAGGCCGTTGAGAACTGCTCAGACGAAAATGTTACTGACCTGTAAATTATTGTGGATATGCCTGAATCAAGCCAGCCTTCTACCTCAGCAATTACTGAGGTTCAAATGGGAATGGCGGAGATTACCCACGACTTTAATCCCCAGCAAACACTTGAAAAAAATGAAAATAATTAAACGTTTGCTATTTTTGACATGACCAAAAGAGAAAGCTTAATTAAAGAAGGAGCAATAAAAAAAATACCAACAAAACAGACTAAGAAAACAAAAAAACATGCCAAACAAAAGAAAAAGTAAACAACAAAAATGTGAATAAGTTCTTAAGAAACATTAAATCATTAAATGTCACGATCCAAACAGACTTGAGCAAGTCTTCACCAAGAGATCTGGTGTCTGAGTCGGAAACCCTGATCACAAAATCTCCAGCTGCGGAGAGAAATGATGAAAATCAAGCATCCATACACGAATGTGATGACGATGATGACATTCGAATGATAGAGGAATTAGCTAACCTATCCACTTACAAATCAAATTATGAAGACAAGTATCGGATGAAGAACGCGAAAATGAGCAAAAATTGATGTCAGGGTCGCACAGCTGTAACAAAGCGTTAATCAAACAACACGACAAAATAAAACCATCTAGAATTTGTATAATAGAAATAACACCAGAAAAAGAAAAAAAGCGTTCGATTCAGTTCCAGATACCAGAAGATAAAACACAAATAATAAAGAGGTGCGTGACTCTAGATGAAAGATGGGCACCAGAAAACGTAATATTTACTGAGAAGAAGGAATGTGCCCACGAGAGACACCAAAGTGTAAAATCTAACCTCCGTGAGCTGAGTCATGGAGAAGCAACAGGGTATAAAAATGATTTTATCAAATAAGGAAAGAGACCAGACACGAAATGAAAATGTTCAAGAGGATTGGAGAGAGGATAAAAGATCATCATTCGATAAACAAAAATTGTTTACAAAAACAAAGCAGGACATAACTTCTAACTTTTTTCTCCTCTTGGAACGAAACTTCTCATCGAATGATGGCCCGATTCTAAACAGGTATAACGTGCTCAAACTTCTGAATCATCTCCCACGGCTTCGTTCAGTAACAATGATCGATATCAAAACGGTCGAATTTATACACGACGAAATTACTGATCGTGTGTTACTGCATATTTATTCTCGTGCCATCAGAGATATAATTGTTGAGCACTCAGTCGATTTTGAAGATCTAGGTTTTGGGATATCGGAGCCATGGGGTGAGTCCCCAAACATAAAATCTAGAATCACGCAACCAGAAATCGTAAAAAGATCTGAAGAGTTGAAAGACAAAGAAACACAAAATCTCTTCAAACAGTCACAGTTAAAAGAAGTCTGAAGGATCAGGAAGAAAGAGAAGAAATGTCTCCGGGCGGTAGGGACAGCCATCAACTTAAAAAGTAAATTAAAATCACATTTGCTTGTACAGAGAATGAAGCCTGTTCACAAAGCTCGACAGAGAATCAACAAGAGCGAAATGACGACGAAACAAGTTGGAATTGGGTGGCAAGGTCCTTAAATTGTAAAGGAAATCAATAATGCCAACCAGTAAAGATATCAACGACCCTACATGTAGGTGCATGGAACACTAGAGGCTTCATGCACCTGTTTAACAATAGTCTGGGAGGCCTTGAACCATTACACATTATTTGTCTCCAAGAATCCTGGCTTCTTAATGAACCAGTGGTAGAAGGCTATGAAATCGCCTGGAATCCAGCGATCAAACAGCCAAAAGGGAGACCAATGGTAGGGTTATTGACACTTGTAAAACTGAATCAAGGTCTAAGAATAACAAATTGTGTGAACGTGACCCCATATATCCAAAATGTGGCTGTTGCAACAAATGTGACTGTGGAGAACAAAGAAATAATCCACATAATACATAAGCCTCAGATGAATGGGAGTACCTTGACTTGATTGGGGAGTTGATAGACCTTATACTGTCAAATGAAGAGAACGCAAGGATCATACTCTGTGGCAACCTTAATATGGAATGTTTGAAACGTTTGAAACCTCAAGTACAAACAGGTCCTCTAAGGTCAAAATCAGCACACAAGAAACTCCGCCTAATTGTCGCATGGGAAGAGGAGATGGAAGTCCGAGGATTGAAGATGCTAAATGGATGTACGAAAGGAAACATCCCCCCCAAGGCGACCTGGAGAAATATTCATTCGGAATCGATCCTTGACTATTTTTATGTTTCAGAAAATATAATTTCGGACATTGAATCATTAAAAGTAATTAGTATGCAAAACAGTGACCATGACTTGATAAGAATCACCATCCGAGGTCTAAAAAGGAACTTGCAAGCAAGATGGAATCACGATGTCACTAGTACTCCAGGCAGAAATTGGCTAAAAATAAACGAACACCATATTACGCTAATGACAAATTCATTAACAAGAGAAACAACAAAAACAAACACGGATCAAATTGAATATCCAGTTTTATTACAAGCATACACAGTAACTCTTCGTAATAATGGCTTAAACAACTTCAAGAGGATTCATGTCCATGACAGAGAGATAGTGGCTAAAAAACGTGACCTGAGGAAAAAAATCAGGAGGTTACAAAAAAATCCAGAGAAGAATTACTTGAAAGATAAAAAGGAGTTTCAGAAAACATATAAAAACTTGCGGACGCACAAGAGTATGATGATTCAAAATGATGCAGAAAAAATGATACAAATACTAGTCACAAAAAATGGCCGATTGTTCTGGGAAGTCATAAATAACTTGGCTGCGTCCCAACAAGCTATTCAGACTAATATGGTGAATGAAGTGACATGGTCTGAGCACTTTGCAAATTTATTTACTAAGAACACTGACAGCAGTTATATCGAACCAAATCCATCTAAAGCCTGGGAGATTACCATTGAGAAGGTAGATATTCTGGAGAACATTAAAAGGCTGAGCTCATCCCAAGCTCCCGGCCCGGATGGCCTCACAAGCCACTTACATCCTGAGGCATGGGCCGAGTTTTGCTTTATTTTATTTAAAAACATCATTGAGGAAAAAAGAATTCCCAACTCTTGGAAAAGTGCCATCATCATACCCATTTTCAAGAAGGGTGTGAGAACAGACCCAAAAAACTACAGACCAATTGCCCTTATGGATGTTGTTGGAAAGATCTTTGCAACCCAATTACTATTACAACTGACAAGATGGATAAAGGATGCAGGTCTGGCTGATCATCGCCAAACCGGTTTTATAAAAGGCGTTGGTTGTGGACTGAATCACATGATAATCAACCTTATGAAAATGGAGGCGATACGAACAAGATCAAAAGTTTATATGGCCTTTGTGGATCTGGCTCATGCTTTCGATGGTATCGATTGCAAGCTTTTATGGACTAAACTTAACAAATGGGGCTGTCCATGGAGTCTTCTGGCTGCGATTAAACAACTCTATACTGATACCACCATTAAAGTCAGACTAGACTCGCAAGGAACGCTATCGGAACCAATTGAAACGTCACAAGGTGTGAAGCAGGGGTGCCCCCTTGGAGCAACCCTGTTTAGTGCCTTCATCTCAGACATCGGAGGGGCGTTTGAATCAACTAGATCATTTGCCCCAAAAACAAATGGAAGTAAAATTGACTACTTCCTATATGCCGATGATATTGTTCTAATGGACCTAACTCCCATTGGGTTACAAAGGAAACTCACAGTCCTAAAAGAGTATACTGATGCAAACGGCCTTGAGATCAACCCAGCAAAATCCGAGATATTGATACTGCAAAACTTAGTTGGAGCCAATAACCAACGCAAATTTAACTGGAAACTAGAAAAGCAACCAATACATCTTGAAATGGAGACTCAGTACCTTGGTGTGATAATAAACTCCAGTATAAATGACGAGAACATGATCACGAAAATTCGTCGGAAATGTAAGTCATTAACAGCTCAGGGAGTCGTACTGAACAAAAAGTACGGGAAGTTCACTTTGAAACCGATCATTGCATTCTACAATTCAAAGGTCATTCTGGCCTTGATTTTTGGTGTCGAAGCAATGTTCGGTTGCCCGGCAGAGATATGGTCCTGGTGTGAGAACACATTTTGGGGAAAAGTTCTATCATTGCCTAGGGGGACTCCAACTGCTTGCATTCGATATGAGCTTGGACTGACTTCAATTAACGCAAGGGTGATGTGGAACATGTTGTAAGTCTACAGAAAATTTTTGGGAGCAGACGATCTGCCACAATATCGGATTCTTCAGAATGATGACAGCAGCACTAAAACATCTATACTGCAAATGTGGAAACAAACTTGCATGAATATCCTTAACCAGCTACAAACAGATCAAGTGTTACTGGTACAGAATCCGAATGCTGAAAAAAAAAACCTGTCAGAGCAAGATTGGTGTGAAAATCAAGACCAAAGAGCAGCGCATAGATGCATGAAAGAAAATGCAACAGAAGAACGGGCTTATAACACCTTACCAAAATACCTTCAAACCTTTCCATGCAGCAAAAGAAGATCTTTTCATTTTAAATTCCGGAAGAATTTGTTCAAAACTAAAGTAATCATGAGCATCCAAAGCAAAGTGAAATATGCGTCAGAAGAGTGCAGATTTTGCAAAAAAGAGAAAGAAACGTTGAAACATCTAGTTCTATATTGTAAAAAGCTAAGAGACTTAAGAACAGCCTACTTGGGACAGGAATTCTACAAGAGGCCGAACTTACACAGGGAAGACTGGTGGTATTTGATCTCAGAAGGCACAGACTTTAAATTAGTTTTCGCCTTAACATTTTTTCTTGAGAAATTAGAAAAATCTATGATAGAAACAACTTTGACCTAGCACACTTAGCGCTGAAACACCTAGAGTCTAAGTACTCGATTCTTGCTGGAATAATCGAATATTGAGCTCTTATTTCCATTATCATGTGTTCCCGATGATCTGTGTCAAAAGTTTTCTTTTGTCCTTTTTCCCTTCCCTGTCTCTGACAGACGTTGATACTTTCTTGCACATTGCCTTCTCCTTGCTCTTTCTTTCACTGTTTTACCTAAGGCTTGATTAAGAAATGTATTTCTTAATCGTCTCTTTTTAAAAGTTTGTAATGAACTATATAAAAATAAAAACAAAATTTAAAGAAAATAAATAAAGGGGAGAAAAGCAGGCGAGGTTCACTGGGTGAACGTCGACTCCAGCCACTGGTCACCAGCAGGCCGAAATGAAGCCCCATGCAGACACTCACCCAAAAGAAATCTTGCTTTGGGGGTGATGTCTGCCTGGTAGCTTGTCCTACCCTCAGCACAAACCCTGACTGCGGGGCACCTTGAGTACTCTCGCTTTGCTGGGAGCCTCCCAGAACCCCACACCTCACTTTTTAACATCTCATTGAGAATAGTGCACATTTCCATAGGAAGCTCTTAGCAGGCAGTGAGCAGGGAACTGGTAAGTGTGATGCTTGAGTGATAGGGACTGGAGAGCTGTACTGTACTCCAGAGCTCACCCTCCCACCGCAGCACCAGTCCATCCCCGAGACGTCTTCTGAAGATAATTAAACTGCTAGTTTAATTCCGTACCATTTTCCAGTATCAAACTGTGAAAGAATGTGCTTTTTGCTGAAGCCCATTATTTGTTCACATCATGCATGAAGGCAATTTGTGTGCCCCTGCCAATCATTACAAGCAAGTCATCCTGTCACATAGTTTATCTGTATGCCTGTGTCAATCATTACAAGCAAGTGAACCTGTCACATAGTTTATCTGTATGCCTGTGTCAATCATTACAAGCAAGTGAACCTGTCACATAGTTTATCTGTATGCCTGTGTCAATCATTACAAGCAAGTGATCCTGTCACATAGTTTATCTCTATGCCTGTGTCAATCATTACAAGCAAGTGAACCTGTCACATAGTTTTGTGTTGTTGTGTTTCTTGAAATATTGAAAGTACAGTTGCAAAACCCAGTGGTGATGTTTAGGCTGACATTACTTTGCATTCTGGTACTTGCAGTCTTCCTTTCAGTATGGGGAAAACAAAGCCACAATCATATGCTTTTTGTTTGACGTAATGAGTTACATTTTTGTCAGATTCGTTTATCATGTGACTTTTGCACTTTTCAAGCCATCACTATCAAATAGAACATTGATTGAGTCATCTCCTCAGAAGACAGGCATAGCAGCCACATGTACTCTCCAACACAGCCAAAAACAACAAATAAAAAGAGTGAGTCCAAATTCCCCCGACTAAATTAAGGAAACAGGCACCCTCACAACTCCTTGGCTATATTAGGAACAGTGGTACCAGCAGAGCGTTACCGCAGAAAGGAACTCTAACATCATTACTGCCTGATCTGAAAGGAAACTGTTTAATCTGAATGAATTTCCATGTACACAGAACTAATGAATTAAACAAGATACCTGTTTCCAAACCTTATCTGGAGCCCAGATTTTATTTTTTTCAAATCATTGGTTAATACATATTTTTATCAGGTAGTGCTTAGATGGAATGAGGTCAAGTGTTTATGGCGCAGGTCCGACTCAAATCACAGCTTCTCTTGTTGATTGGCGTGTGTGACCCTGGGCAAATCATTTGATCTCACCGTGCCGTAAATGCCAGAAGTAAGTGGGCAGGTACGGATGTTCTGTTGCGGGGGTGGGGAGGCAGCATTCTAAGTTTGGGTTTGAGGTGTGGTGTGAGAAGACACAATATGCCTCATTACGAGTTGGGCAGTATTTTGGTGGTAAATCTGCCGGTATATCACCCAACTGAATTACCGTTACCGTGACATGGTCTGGAGGAATTACCGCCGGCTTACAAATTGTGGCGGCGGTGTAAATCCCCATTTTCTATTAGTCCATAGGACTCTATGGGGCTTTATTGGCAGAATTGGCAGAATTACTGCTGTGGTAATTCCACTGCGGTAATTCCACCAATTTTACTGATTTTACAGTGGGGAATTGGAGGATTTGCCTCCAGCATGATGCTGGAGGTACATCTGCCACTGCAGGTACATAGTACGGCAGTGCGGGAATATTGGTGTTAATTCATTTACTGACTATTCTTTCCTGCTCCACCATACTTGTGATGAGGCTATTAGGTATGAACATTGTGTGGAGGATGAAAGATATAGGTTTTTTGTTGGGGGAGAGTAGGAAGACGTGGCACCAAGCATGGATTTTGTATTTTAGTGTGCGGGGAGGCAGGACGTCATGTAAGGGTATTGTGTTGACGGTACTGGTGAGGCGTGACTCTAGGTGTGGGTTTTCTGGTGTAGGGGGTGAGGAGGCACAGACAGAGGTATCTGTTTTGTTTTGTAGAGGAAACAGAGGTAGAATGCATGGTATGGCTTTTGTGCTGAAGGCAGTGGTGAAGCATAACTCAAGGTGTAGGCCTTGTGTTCTGGGGCTAGGGAGCCAGGATGGCAGGTATAGGGCCTCATTACACAGGTAACTGTGTGGATATTCTGCCGAATTACCACCAAAATCATTTACAGTTACCGCCACTTGGTCCTGCGGGTTTACCACGGCATTGCAAGTGCTGGTAGGGCAGTGTTAGTACTGATTGTTTTTTTTTCTTGGTGGAATTACCACTGGTGGAATCACTGAGTGGTAATTCCACCGATTTTAGTAGTAAAACTGGAGGATTTATCACGAGCTTTATGCTGGACGTGAACCCTCCCCTTTTCCTCCAAAAATCGCCAGAATTACCACACGGTAATTCGGCCAAAATGTGTAATTTGGTGGTACGGGAAAAATTGAGGTTATTTCGTTACTGCCCAACAAAGTGGAGTTAACAGAATTACCAAAAACAAAGAGGTAACGGCGGAAGGTTTAGAATGAAGCGTAACCTCTGGCATTGCTCTGGGCAACCCACCAGACCATCGTTCGACCATCGTTTTTCACCTGCCAAGCCATTACAGAAGGGGAAACACCACATGCAAAGCCGGCTTGGCCCCACCTCAAAGGGGGCATTCCAGCCCGAACTGCTAGGTCACATCCCTTCTGTAGGAGACCACATGTATCTCCAGACATGTTTCAGCCTTGTTGGTCCTCGTCAGTGAGGAGTAGCTTGCGTCTCCAGGCCTGGCAGGCACGGGACCCACGTCTGGGCATACCCGTCCCACTCGGGGTGACAAAACAAAAACAAAGAGGTGACGGCAGAAGGTTTAGAATGAAGCGTAACCTCTGGCATTGCTCTGGGAAACCCTCCAGACCATCGTTCGACCATCGTTCTTCACCTGCCAAGCCATTACAGAAGGGGAAAGACCACATGCAAAGCAGGCTTGGCCCCACCTCAAAAGGTGCAGTCCAGCTGGAACTGCTAAGTCACATCCCTTCTGCACGAGACCACAAGCATCCCCAAACATGTTTCGGCCTTGTTGGGCCTCATCAATGAGGAGTAGCTTGGGTCTCTAGGCCCAGCAGGCACGGGACCCACATCTGGGCATACCCGTCCCACTCGAGGTGACAAAGCAAAAACATAGAGGTGATGGCTGGAAGGTTTAGAATAAATCTGAACCTCTGGCATTGCTCTGGGCAACCCTCCAGACCATCGTTCTTCACCTGCCAAGCCGTTATAGAAAGAGGAAAGACCATATGCAAACTAGGCTTGGTCCCACCCCAAAAGGGGCAGTCCAGCCCGAACGGCTAGGTCACATCCCTTCTGCAGGAGACCACATGTATCTCCAGACATGTTTCAGCCTTGTTGGTCCTCATCAGTGAGGAGTAGCTTGGGTCTCTAGGCCCAGCATGCACGGGGCCCACGTCTGGGCATACCCGTCCCTTGGGGTGACAAAGCAAAAACAAAGAGGAGATGGCAGGAAGATTTAGAATAAATCTTAACCACTGGCATTGCTCGGGGAACCCCCCAGACCATCGTTCTTCACCTGCCAAGCCATTACAGAATGGGAAAGACCACATGCAAATCAGGCTTGGCCCCACCTCAAAAGGGGCAGGCCAGCCCGAACGGCTAGGTCACATCCCTTCTGCACGAGACCACAAGCATCCCCAAACATGTTTCGGCCTTGTTGGGCCTCATCAAGGAGGAGTAGCTTGGGTCTCTAGGTCCAGCAGGCACGGGACCCACATCTGGGCATACCCGTCCTACTCGAGGTGACAAAGCAAAAACAAAGAGGTGATGGCAGGAAGATTTAGAATAAATCTTAACCACTGGCATTGCTCGGGGAACTCCCCAGACCATCGTTCTTCACCTGCCAAGCCATTACAGAAGGGGAAAGACCACATGCAAATCAGGCTTGGCCCCACCTCAAAAGGGGCAGGCCAGCCCGAACGGCTAGGTCACATCCCTTCTGCAGGAGACCACATGTATCTCCAGACATGTTTCAGCCTTGTTGGTCTTCATCAGTGAGAAGTAGCTTGGGTCTCTAGGTCCAGCAGGCATGGGACCCACGTCTGGGCATACCCGTCCCACTCGGGGTGACAAAGCAAAAACAAAGAGGTGATGGCTGGAAGGTTTAGAATAAATCTTAACCTCTGGCATTGCTCTTGGCAACCTCCCAGACCATCGTTCTTCGCCTGCCAAGCCATTATAGAAAGAGGAAAGACCATATGCAAACCAGGCTTGGTCCCACCCCAAAAGGGGCAGCCCCATTACCAGGGGAGTTGCTAGGTCTGGAAAAGACCCGGGGCTAAGCTGATGTCTGAACTGTTGGGACTGGGGGCTAGCTAGCCTTTTGGCTGTAGCTCCTGAGATTCTATCCGGGGCTACAACCAAAAGACCAGGGGCTATAGCCCCCTTAGCCCCCCCTAGCAACGCCCCTGCCCATTACCTCCAGCTCGCCAAACTCGTAATGAGGCCGTTTTGTGGGTGTGCGGTCAGGACCGAGGTTTCTCTTTTGTGACGCAGTTGCAAGGTAGGCAAGATGGCCGGTACAAGCTTTCATTTGTATGTGCAAATTCTGTTAATATTTTCTCACAATTATTAATACTTTATCGCCTCTACATTTCTTTTAACAATTAGAAATAATGTGTCAGTGGCGCGTTGATAAGTTTAGGAATACGCTAAGATCCGACTGTGAGCAAGAGGGTAAGGACCAGCTTCCGGTAGAAACCTCTGAGAGCTGCAAGCTCCCAGGGCACTGCTTTTTGGAATGATAATGTCAGATTAACACGAGTATTACACCGAGTTCTACGCACGTATACATAGGAAACACTAGTATAATGAAAACGGGGGTAGGAATGCGCTTGACACTGTTAAACTAAAGTAAATCAACAGTCTTGCTGAATACAATTTTCACTGATAAATTTGGAACTAGAGTGTCCATTAAGGACTACATTAATTGCAGATCTACCCATGTGGTATATGCCATTGTATGTGTATGTGGCAAACTCTATGTGGGCAGTACCATCCGTCAGCTTCGAATACGCATCAGGGAACACTTGGCCAGCCTCAGGATGTGTGAACCCAAATCACCATTAGCAATTCATTGGCAAGTAGAGCATCAATTGGACTCAATCACTGATTTGCGCTTTATTGGTCTGCAGAAAGCACATAAAGGGAAAAGAGGCGGCAATCTCCAGCTTAAACTGCGACAGATGGAAGCCAAATTAATTTGTCTTTTGAGATGCACAACACGTGGGTTGAATTCAGATCATGAGATGCATGTTTTCCTCTAAATAAGGCTTACCTTATCAATATTGAATTTTGTGAGCAGAAAGGTTGTTTTTTTCATGCATGTGCATCACTGTTTTGAACATCTATCTGATTGGGGCCAGTTATCACCGTGGCTCACCTCTCATGCGTGTCCGACCACCAGTAATTTTTATATTACTCTTTAGTCTAATTTGGAATCTGTTTGTATACCATATTCATGGAGTTCACGTTAAATGGTTGTGAGGATTTTCCGGCAATTATCGGGCACTGTAAGTCACCTTTTCGAAACTATGTTGATATCTGACGTCATAGCCTGCGACCGGGGCGCACTGCGTACGGCTACCGTCACCTTGTTGATACAATACGTCACCAGAGCGACGTAACGCGCCTCCACTTACGTCGCCGTCACTTCTGTGACGTCTTTAGCGACACACTTTATCTTGGAAGCTTTCGATCATTGACGGTTGAATTTATCCTGGTATATATGTTTCTCACTCGATATATCGAGTAAGTAATTTCCTCTTGGTGAATATTGAATCTTTAACTGATTGAAATCGACAGCTTTCTTATTAGATCCGGTTTCCTTTCAGGCTATATAATTCAGTCGGCCAATACGGCAACTAGTACCTTGTTCTTTTGCATTTCGCCATATTTCCCAAGTGATGGGAACTTTTTCAATATTTTGATCCGGTGAGTGATTTATTTTAGTCCTCATCATTTTGTTCAATTGATTTCATAGCTCCTGTACTGAGTTCTATTTTTGTTTTATATATTTTTACTTTGAATAGGATATAACCAGCTAATTGATGATCTTTAGTTTTGTGTGGTAAGTGACTTTTCTGTATCATATTATCATCGAAAGGAATTTTGCATTATCCTTATGCTACTCTATATAATTGGTATCTTTTAATTATTTAGTATCACGTAATATTAGCTGATGCTGTATTTACAATATCCCTCCATTTAATTTTGGGTTATTCTGGACTGTGATTAGCACTTTGTTTTTTTGTTTTTTTTTTTTTCCTGGTGTCTGGGCTCGCATGTGGTTGTGCCACGGGGTGCTGGCTACAGTTAGTTTTAAGATGATATTTGAGTACCAACTGTAATACGTATGGATGATTTCTCATCTGAACATTGTCTATATCTTTTTCTAAATCGTTTCTTTTCTTGTTATCTTTGATTTCACTGTGTTTTTACTGATCCACAACTGCTGTACCTCGCCCTCTGCATGTTTTCCTGGTATGTTTATTCATTTTATTTTATTTTTGCATTTCCGTTATCGTTTTGGAATATCGATGTGTACTTTATTTTAACGATTATCTTTCTACTGCTATGTATTCAATGATTATTTCTTTGTTATCTTTTTGAACATCTATATTATTCTTATTTACGATGTGTGTTAACCAGCCTTGAAAACGACCTAAGTGTCGAAACACGTGTCGGCTGTTCTTCAAAGAAAGCTTTATTATTAAAAACATTGTATTCAGCAAGACTGTTGATTTACTTTAGTTTAACAGTGTCAAGCGCATTCCTACCCCCGTTTTCATTATACTATTGTTAATTGTTGCCAGCCTTTGTGGATGGGTTGGTGGGTACGGAATTGCTGCTAGAGACGCCTTTTCTGAATATAGTAGTGATAAATAGCGCACAAGTATTCTGTTTGTGACTCCACACATTTTCTTGTCACTACATAGGAAACACCATGACAGCAATGTGCAGCAAACAAGGCGTCCGCCTTCAGGTATAATCTACGCGTTATTTCTGCCAGCGGCGTGCAAGGGAAGCGGCGATGGGGCCCCTGGAGAAAGAGGGCCCAGCAAGGGCAGGTGGGGCAGGGGCGGGCCTAAGAAGGGAAACCATGAAGAAGTAAATGACGAAGGATGAAGCGTATTGCGTTACTGTTAAACACGACCAGGAGACACAGGAAGAACACCTTTATATCAGACATAGTTTCTAATTCCAGTTGGGGAACTCGGACTCCTAGGCAGTCTTTCCTCCTCCTCAAGCGTGGCCTGCCCCACTCTTTTCTTTGGGAGTCACCCCATCCCTCTTACATCTCCGGGGTTCACTCTTGATTCTAATCTAAATTTCAAACCCCAGGAATGCAGTTTTACACAATCTGTTGTGTTCGGTTGTCTTTGCTACTCCAAGGGATCGCGTGTTGTTCTGCTTCCGGCTTCCGTGCTGCTTGCCAGGTGTTGGACCTTACCCTCCTAGGCAATGGCAATGCTTTCCTCATGGGCTTCCATCTGCCACCTTGGCTCCCCGGGGGGCGGGGGGCAGGACCACTTACTGCCTTCCCTAAGAAGTTCAGACACATAACCCTTACACTAGTACCCCCAAGTTCTGCGGCTTCATTTCCATGGCGCGGGTGCTGGTCCCGCTCCCTCACTCTGGGGCCCTGAGGAAGGCCAGGAGTGCCGCCGTACTTCCGCCGGAAATGCCACTTTAAAACATGCTTGCTAAATAAGACTCCTAATCAGACGGTCCTCTTTAGCATTACACATTTATAGTTTACAATATTTAGAGTTTAGAACATCTGGTCAAAGTAATTCATTTAAAATTGCTTACGCTTAATTCGTTTTACTTCAGTAGTGAAACTTTTAGTTTTGTTTTAATGTTGTTACTGTTTTTTTGCCTACTGTTTATTCGATACACTATTGTAAACTACATTCCAACTACCATTTACATGGTCAGGGTTTTATGCTTTATTAATACAAAAATAAAAAAATAGGTCCCTGTTCGGCTGATCATCTCCGCCCCGGGTCAGGCCGGTACATGGGGTATTTCCACAGGAACTGTTCAGAAGCCAAATACAACCTTTGCATAGTTTGGGCCTCATTGTGTACACTTGTGTATAGGTGCGTTACAAATGCCACATCATATCATACGTTTGGCAGTGTGGTAAAAGTGGTGGTAATTCTGTTACTGACATTTACCCGCACCCCCAAACTACAACTTTGCTGATGGGTGTTGTGCGATTTACCCCCGCCAAGAACTGGAGGTAAATCGGGCCCTCAATGGCAAAAAACACCCAGTATTACCGGCACTGGTATTACCACTGCTGGTAATACCGACAAATACCACCGTTGCCGGCACCTGTAATATCCCGGTAATTCCGGTAATGGTAGGTCCGTTTGCCGGTATCGTGCCAAAATTGCTGGTGGAATACCGGCAAACACATAATCAACCCCTTTATCTGCAACTTGCTTGGCTAGCTCAGCGAGCCAAGCAATTACCCCACTAATCGGTGAGGAATCTGTGGTCATTGCAGGGTGAAAACCCGGTACCACTTCTTTAGGCATTCATCCCGTGAGGTGCATATATTGGGGGTCATTACGACCCAGGCGGTAAGTACGCCAACTTTACCACCATGGTGTAAACTATGTTTACACCATGGTGGATGGCGGATTTACCGCCCCATTCCAAGGTGAGTGGGGTGGTAAATCCCCATTTCCCATTTTACCCTTCCCCATTCCCATTTTTGCCCCATAGGGCATAATGGGAGTGGGGAAGGCGCTAATTACGCCACCGTAAATTACGGTGGCGTAATTAGCACCAAGGCGGTTTAGTGCCATGGATTTTAACGGCTGCTAAAAGCAGCCGTTAAAATCGGAATCAGGCGTTAAGGGTTAACGACGGCGTTAACCCTTAACGCCTGAGTTGTAATGAGGCCCATTGTAACAGAATTCCGTGGCGCTATAGGAAAAACATCCTGTTACTGCTACAGCAAGAATTGCTATTTCATTTGAAAGTTTTTTTCCATGTGAACATCAGCCGTGGTCAGCTGATGTATAGAAGTCGTGACCCCGTTCTGACCTAAATGAACCCCGGGCAGAAAAATGAAACAGAAATGGATTATTTTGCAATGAGCAATGACACAATTATTGGTGAATTATCTCCTTTTCTGGCTTTGGATTAAAAATTAACCTATATATATATAGGCGACATAGCACCCTAAAAAAAAAAAATATATATATATATATATATATTTATATTCTAGGGTGGTAGTCGCTGCCCTATAGTTCAGATAAAACCTCTATGCATTCACATTTCCCAAACTTCTATTGCTCATAACCTTTGACTCACCGGACGGATTTGGATGACATTTTTGTTTGCCATGAGCGCCTTAAAACTGGGCAAAATTCATTTAACGGTTCAAAGGTTATTAAGAAAACAAAACGCTGTTTTCGACCTCCTCCCATTCATTTTCCTATCGAGAAAAAAGGCACGTCCATTGAGCACACGACACGTGAAACCGCCGGACGGATTTGCACCAAATAAGAAACAGCTTGGGCACAACACGCTGTAGGCGTGTTCACTTCTGGTTTGAGGTGAAACAGTGCAGTAGATTTATTCCAAAAATGTAAATGGAGAAAGGGTGTCCTTGCTCCAAAAAAAGTGTATATATTTCCCATGGTGCACTGCAGCATTGAGGCTTTCCAGAAAGTAAAGGCCACGTTTTCCTTTCCAAAGATGGAGGAGCTCCAAACGAGGGTTGAAGTTCAGAAAGGTGTGGTCTCATATCAGAGTAGAGGTGGGAGGGGGAAAGAGAGCCACATGTGTAATTGGAGTGTTGGGGTGGGCTGGGGAGACCGCTTCGTCTTACTGGGGGAATCCCATGGAAAAGTTAGGGGAGGCGTGCGCAAAAAACAAATCAAATGTGCCACTCGAGCCATAAGGTGAAAGGGGGCTGTAGGGGCGGGTCAGGGTGGATTTAGCCAAAGGGGGGATGGAAGGCATAGAAAGGAGGAGGGGTGCACATGGAAAGTGGCAGTGGGGTTAAGACGAGTTTTGAATTGTTTAGTACTTTTCCATTATCGCACTAATAGGGAAACAATGGGCCTCAATACGAGGACGGCGGTAACTGGGATGCAGCCATCCTCCTAACACCAAATCCGCCGAATGATATCCCGGCGCCACCGGGGCATGACAAGTGCCGGTGGCCCGGGATATCAGGAGGCGGATTCGGGAAGTCCCCATTCCTATGGAGTCTGGGAATGGGTTCATCTCAGCCACATCACAAGCCCGTATTATCATGCATAAATATGGCAAGTTCTCGATTCTGCCTGCGTGGCACTTTTAGACCAAATAAATCGTCCCAATATTACTAGATGGCTTAGAAACCATTCCCACCGATTCACCATTAAAATTCAAACAATGGGAAGCGAAATTATGGCGCTCTGTGTTACATCTTCCCCAATGTACACTCATTCCATGGATGAGATATGAGTTGGGGCTGCTCTCTCTCGAGGCACACTACAGATGGCGCCTGTGCTCTCTCTTTAGGAAATGTCTGCTGTCTACCAATGAAAACGTATTGCTTAAAATTCTCTCGCAGTACCTCTTTACAGCTAAACAGTCAAGATTTACTATCAATTGGCTAGACAAAGTATACTCGATACTAGCCAAAGCTTAAATTACCATCAATCTATTGTTGTTTAATCCAGATAAAGCTAAATCAAAAATGTATCAGAGTGACTGGATTAACACCTGTGAGTTATGTTTAACGTTTTGTGCTGGTGGCACTGTCCGTTTCCCACCGAAAAGGATAGGCATCCTGCCACCATATCTGATACGATCCCCTTCAGCAAAATACTGTTATGGTATACTTCGTCTTCGCTTTAATTTGTGGGTAACACGTGACATAAAGGCAAGACGTGGTGTTGTGAGTGCTGTACAAAATGTATGTCGATTGTGTAAATATGACACTATTTCTGAGACCCTTGTCCATTTGATTACGGAGTGCCCGCTGCTAAGACCTAAAAGAGAAACTGCTTTCACAAGACATTGTGAATATCCGGGAAATATATCTCAGTTTGAATGTTGGGCATTCAAACTCTGCCGTCCAAGGTCGTTGCGCCTGGCAGGACAGACCTGATATGCGCAACGCCCCCGGAAGACATAGTTGGAGTGTGGTGGTCCGGAACGGTGCCGGTACAGTGCGACCGACACCACCCTTATTTCCAGATCGCCAGACTTAGGATGAGGCCCATGTGTTATTGCGGGAATTACTACAGAGAATAAATAGCCTGGTAAGAGAAGGCTGTAGGGATGGTTTGTTGAGGTGGGAATTCATATACATACTTGCTTTCATATTTATGTTTGAGTGTATTAGCATATAAGTCTATGGTATATGAGCACATATCCTATACGTATGCTGTATGAATGTATAGGGTAATTTGTATCGCGCATCTGTGTATGGTTGTTGTTGTTTGTTTATTTGATAATGCGCACCAAACCCTCGGGTAGCAGGGCGCAGCAGTTACAAGAATATTTAGAGCCTAGTTGCAGCAGATGGTTAATACAATGCATACATTACAAATATATATATATACAGGAAACAAAGGCAAAATAGAATACAAGGTACATATATAACAGAGTCATATAAACATGAGGTCGGGGTGTCATTCAGTGGTAGGTAGAGGTTTATGAGCTGTCCTTAGTACGGAGCCAGTACAGAAGGTTGCATCTAAATCTAGAGTAGGGCTGGTCCTTTCTCAAGGCAGTAGGTAGTGTGTTCCAGGCGATAGCAGCTTTGACTGGGAAGCTGGCTCCTCCGGCTGTGGACATTTTGAACCTAGGAACTTCTAGGCATAGGTCATTAGAGGCTCTGGTGTGGTGAGTTGAGGTTCTTCTAGAAAGTCTAGCGGAGATATAGGGGGGCGCCGCATTGTTGAGTCCTTTGAATGTAAGCGATACCGTTTTAAGGAATATTCTGTCACTACTTTTTAGCCAGTGGTTGTCTTTCCTGATGTTGGAGACATGGTGTATGAGTCTATGGCGTATGACTGAATTGCACTGGCATATGAGTGCATGTTATATGTTGTGTATATACCGTATGAGCATATGTTTTATGCATGTATGTTGTATGTGTGTATGGTGTATGAGTGGCACATGCGTGTTTGGTATGTGAGCGTCTGGCATATGATCCCACACGATAATGACTTCTCCCAAGTGCTATGAGGCTATTACCACATGATTGTAACAGCAATAACATTTGCTGTTCTGGTGGTAAAGTAAAACGTGTAAATTACCTAATATGTAATGTAATGTTATGTAATTGTCATTTGTATAGCGCCTTTCACTATTGGTATGGCCTCAACGCGCTGTAGGTTGAACACCCTAGGGGGACAGAAGTGCAGGTGTAGGAAATTCATCAGAGGGTTATAGAATGCATGTGTCCATTTAGCCAACACGAAGCAAGGTAGGGGTGCCAGGTCCCTGCTAGTCACCCATGTCGAGCAGGCATGTGGATGGGTGTAGAGCGGTAATCTGGAGAGTATGTGGGAAGACATTATGTGCGCAGCCAGACTGCATTTTATATCGTGGGGGATAGCTGCATTCTAATGCCAGAGGTGGGGTGCTGTGTGTCGTAGAGTACTGCAAGTAGAGCCTATTTACAGACAAACCCTAGTTCTAATGTAACACTTCTAGAATGACTGTTTGGTTTACTACATCTCGGTTGCCACCATGTTGTGGTTTATCCCTTGAGGTCCTGTCTCCAGCTCTGTCTATGCCTGTGCACTGTGAGGGCTTCAGTGTGTTTACCAGCAGTTTCATCTTTAGCTAGTTGAAATCCTTTGCCACATTGTTAAGATCCTGGAAACTTTGACAGACTATAATCAAAGTGAGAGAGTCCTGGCACGTGAGGAATTATTTCAGTGGAACACATTCTGAGACCTATTGAAACATTATAGATGTTCTAGGTACAACCCACAGAATCTCCCATGGCAGCGTATAGACTTTCTGGGTACAGCCTATCCTGTCTCCCATGGCAGTGCATCATAGATGTTCTGGGTACAGCCTATGTTGTCTCCCTTGGAAGTGTATCATAGATGTTCTGGGTACTGCCTATCCTGTCTCCCATGGCAGTGTATCTTAGACTTTCTGGGTACAGCCTATCCTGTCTCCCATAGCAGTATATCAAAGACTTTCTGGGTACAGCCTATGTTGTCTCCCTTGGCAGTGTTTCATAGATGTTCTGGGTACTGCCTATCCTGTCTCCCATGGCAGTGTATCTTAGACTTTCTGGGTACAGCCTATCCTGTTTACCATAGCAGTATATCAAAGACTTTCTGGGTACAGCCTTTGTTGTCTCCCTTGGCAGTGTTTCATAGATGTTCTGGGTACAGCCTATCCTGTCTCCCATAGCAGTATATCATAGACTTTTTGGGTATAGCCTATGTTGTCTCCCTTGGCAGTGTATCATAGATGTTCTGGGTACAGCCTATCCTGTCTCCCATGGCAGTGTATCTTAGACTTTGTGGGTACAGCCTATCCTGTCTTCCATGGCAGTGTATCATAGATGTTCTGGGTACAGCCTATCCTGTCTCCCATGGCAGGGTATCATAGATGTTCTGGGTACAGCCTTTCCTGTCTCCCATGTCAGTGTATCATAGATGTTCTAGGTACAGCCTATCCTGTCCTCCATTGCAGTGTATCATAGACGTTCTGGGTACAGCCTATCATGTCCTCCATTGCAGTGTATCATAGATGTTCTGGGTGCAGCCTTCCTGTCTCCCATGGCAGTGTATCATACACGTTCTGGGTACAGCCTATCCTTTCTCCCATGGCAGTGTATCATAGCTATTCAGGGTACAGCCTATCCTGCCTTCCATGGCAGTATATCACAGCTATTCTGGGTACAGCCTATTCTGCCTTGCATGGCAGTGTATCATAGCTATTCTGGGTACAGCCTATCCTGTCTCCCATGGCAGTGTATCATAGATGTTCTGGGTACAGCCTATCCTGTCTCCAATGGCAGTGTATCATAGACGTTCTGGGTACAGCCTTTCCTGTCTCCCATGGCAGTGTGTCATAGATGTTCTGGGTATAGCCTATCCTGTCCTCTATTGCAGTGTATCATAGATGTTCTGGGTACAGCCTATCCTGTCCTCCATTGCAGTGTATCATAGACGTTCTGGGTGCATCCTTTCCTGTCTCCCATGGCAGTGTATCATAGGCGTTCTGGGTACAGCCTATCGTGTCTCCCATGGCATTATATCATAGACTTTCTGGGTACAGCCTATCCTGTCTCCCATGGCAGTGCATCTTAGACTTTCTGGGTACAGCCTATCCTGTCTCCCATAGCAGTATATCATAGACCTTCTGGGTACAGCCTATCCTGTCTTCCATGGCAGTGTATCATAGACGTTCTAGGTACAGCCTATCCTGTCTCCCATGGCAGGGTATCATAGACATTCTAAGTACAGCCTATCCTGTCTCTCATGGCAGTGTATCATATATGTTCTGGGTACAGTCTACCCTGTCTCCCATGGCAGGGTATCATAGATGTTCTGGGTACAGCCTTTCCTGTCTCCCATGGCAGTGTATCATAGATGTTCTGGGTACAGCCTATCCTCTCCTCCATTGCAGTGTATCATAGACGTTCTGGGTACAGCCTATCCTTTCCTCCATTGCAGTGTATCATGGATGTTCTGGGTGCAGCCTTCCTGTCTCCAATGGCAGTGTATCATAGACGTTCTGGGTACAGCCTATCCTGTCTCCCATGGCAGTGTATCATAGCTATTCAGGGTACAGCCTATCCTGCCTTCCATGGCAGTATATCATAGCTATTCTGGGTACAGCCTATCCTGTCTCCCATGGCAGTGTATCATAGATGTTCTGGGTACAGCCTATCTTGCCTCAAATGGCAGTGTATCATAGATGTTCTGGGTACAGCCTATCCTGACTCCCATGGCAGTGTATCATAGACGTTCTGGGTACAGCCTTTCCTGTCTCCCATGGCAGTGTGTCATAGGTGTTCTGGGTGCAGCCTATCCTGTCCTCTATTGCAGTGTATCATAGATGTTCTGGGTACAGCCTATCCTGTCCTCCATTGCAGTGTATCATAGATGTTCTGGGTGCAGCCTCTCCTGTCTCCCATGGCAGTGTATCATAGATGTTCTGGGTACAGCCTATCCTGTCTCCCATGGCAGTGTATCATAGCTATTCAGGGTGCAGCCTATTCTGCCTTCCATGGCAGTGTATCATAGCTATTCTGGGTACAGCCTATCCTGTCTCCCATGGCAGTGTATCATAGATGTTCTGGGTACAGCCTATCCTGTCTCCCATGGCAGTGTATCATAGATGTTCTGGGTACAGCCTATCCTGACTTCCATGGCAGTGTATCATAGACATTCTGGGTACAGCCTATCATGTCTCCCATGGCAGTTTGTCATAGATGTTCTGGGTACAGCCTATCCTGTCCTCCATTGCAGTGTATCATAGACGTTCTGGGTACAGCCTATCCTGTCCTCCATGGCAGTGTATCATAGACGTTCTGGGTACAGACTATCCTGTCCTCCATGGCAGTGTATCATAGACGTTCTGGGTCCAGCCTATTCTCTCCTCCATGGCAGTGTATCATAGATGTTCTGGGTACAGCCTATCCTGTCCTCCATGGCAGTGTATCATAGACGTTCTGGGTACAGCCTATTCTCTCCTCCATGGCAGTGTATCATAGATGTTCTGGGTACAGCCTATCCTGTCCTCCATGGCAGTGTATCATAGATGTTCTGGGTACAGCCTATCCTGTCCTCCATGGCAGTGTATCATAGATGTTCTGGGTACAGCCCACCACGTCGTCTCTCATAGCAGATCATCCTTAGAGCAGCTCTGAATACTGTCCTTACATTGTTCCTTCCATGTTTATCTGGGCGCTGCTTCTTGGAATACAGTTTCATTACAGAGAGAAGTGACTGCATCTATTTTTCTTTTCTTCTCCTTCAGGTGCCTGCAGTTCCTGGTTCTGTACCTGCAGGTAAGTCAATGTTGATTACCCATGTTCAGACCCCTGCTAATTCGGTGCCTCTCTTCCATGTGTGAGCTTCTGGGATTCTGCTATGTTCATGGGTGCTCATGTGCTTGGCAGGTTTGCTTAGTTCATTCAGCAGGCCATGTGTGTCTTATCCTAAAAAGTGTGGAGTGAGTTAGCTCCTCAGTACATCTCACAGCTGTCGCTCAACTTCTGAGCACCAGCTACACTTTCTTGCCTGTTAACTTACAATTAGAAGCCACTTACCTGCCATTCGCAGCACTTTCTGGTGGCTACGGGTCTCAACTGTTTTCGGTGACTGTTGTGTCCCCATCTTGCTTGTGACAGTTTACCTCAGTTATTTTTCAGCACTTTGAGACGCAGCTGTTTCCAGCAACTTATTGCCAGCTGTTCAGTCAACTATAAACCTGTTTCTGGTGTCTTTAGGTCTCAGCTGTTTCTTGTGAATGCTGATCGCAGCTTTGGCGTTGACTGCTGGTTTCTGCTGCTCTCTATTGCTCCTAGTAGCTCTAGTGACTATTGGTCTCCTCTGTTTCGTGTGAATGCTGGTCACAGCCTTTGGTGTTAACTGCTGGCTCCTGCTGTGCTCTGTTGCTCCTGGTAACTCTAGTGACTGTTAGTCTCAAATGTTTCTGGTGAATGATGGTCAGAGCATTTGGTGTTTACTGCTGGTTTCTGCTGCTCCCTATTGCTCCTGGTAGCTCTAGTGACTATTGGTCTCCTCTGTTTCGTGTGAATGCTGGTCACAGCCTTTGGTGTTAACTGCTGGTTTATGCTGTTCTCTATTGCTCCTGGTAACTCTAGTGACTATTGATCTCCGCTGTTTCTTGTGAATGCTGGTCGCAGCTTTGGCATTGACTGCTGGTTTCTGCTGTTCTCTGCTGTTCTCTATTGTTCTTGTAACTCTTGAGACTATTGGTCTCCACTCTTTCTGGCGTTGGCTGCTCTCACCTGCCTTTTGATACCAGCTGTTTCTGGGAAGTATTGGCCTTTTTGTCTCAGATACTTCTGTTGATTGTTGATCTCAGGAGTAATTTGGTCATCGTTAATTTCCTCTGTTTCCAGTCACGGGTGATTTCATTTTTTTTTGTGACTATAAATCTCTGTAGTGCCGTGTACCAAATAGAAGATTTAGGAATTCGGCCGAATATAGAATAGTAGGGCAAGTATTCGGCTAGCACCGAATAGTTGCCTTTTTAATAAATAAAGTTATGTAGACAGGACAACCACTTTGTAAATCAAAAACACACTTTAAAATATGTATATCTGTTCTTTACTCCATTTCTTTTCTTTGTTGTCTATGGAAGATGTTTCTGCAAACCAATACCAGAAAGGAAACTGTTCAATCATAGCAGTGTTTGTATTTGTGTGCATTCAAACGTGTCACTAGTAACCATGACTAGCCCATGAATGTGGTATGCATGCATGCAATCACTGTGAGGGGTGACTGGGATGCGTCTACTCATACTTTCAAATGCTCCTTTCAGCGCTGCCCATCTTTAGAGTTCTAGCTCCAGCAAGGCACCGAAACAAAAATGTGTGATGCCATCAATTAGCACCTGCTGACTGCTGAGGCGCTACCTAATACAAACCTCTCAGAGGCTGAAGCCACACTTTCTACTTGTGGTACTGGGCGTGGATGGGGCATTTGAAAAATGTCTTTTCATTAATAGATAATCCTTTTTGTCTTTTTTGTGTGGGGTATGTTGGTGGTGTTTTGGGGCACGGCAAAGAATACCAGACAAATATACATAGGGAATGCTGAGTCCTCCATGGTTCTCGGCTGACCCTATAGGGAAGGGAGAGCGTTGATTTTCATCTTTAATTGCCATGTGCATGTTTATTGTATGTATTTGTACAGGCATTTGGTCCAATGTTTCTAAATTGTAAACGTGGATCTCTTCTTTATTACACAAATATCCCTCTTGTTTATCTCGCTAATGTTGGGAGAAATATTTCTGCTGCTGCTGTAGACTGGGGCAATTTGGTTAAAAATAGAAATCTGTGTACTTTAACATCTGCCATTTGTAGTCAATTTAAAGGGACTCATTTTGGCAACATGAGAAAGATCGAGGGCAGGAATTGTAACCTACGTTTCAATATTACAAGCACATCTCTGCCGCAGGAGCACTTCCCACTGAGCCATCTTACTTTCTTTATAACCTTGGCCACAGGTTGAATACAGTTTTCTGCAGGTACACTACCTCCTGAGCTATTTTACTCAGGGCTTGGAAGTTACTGTTCTCTGCAACAGCTATATTAATCCACTTAATTATATTCCTTGGATAGGGAATTGGTGGGATTGGAAGCTACAACTTTCAGACTTTCAGATTTCTCACCCAGGTCATGAGCAAATCAATATGCACACAATGAAAATACAATTTTTCAATAGTGACTTCATAAACTATTGTACCAGTCCAATGGTTTTCAACTGCAAAATACGGGGGGGGGGGACTAGAGATACATTCAGAGCTTTGCTTCAGCTCACCCCTCCACTGCCCAGGAAACCACCAGCTGAGAGTCCATCCAGCGCATGAAGGATAGGGAGTTTGTTTGCACTTTCTCAACTCTGCTCTGCCAGCATTAAACCAACAAAGTGACAGCAGCATTTGCCTAATGAGACTTTTAAAGCATAAACATGACATGCCTGAATGATTATAGGCACAAAGACAAAGCAGTACTTAATGTATTTTTGAAGGGGAAACTATTCGGCTTCGAGTGATAATTATTTAAGTGTTCGGCCAAAGCCGCATATCTAATTTGCAGCCGATAATCGGCCGAATACTTAGTCGAAGCCGAATTTTGGTACACCCCTACTCTGTAGTCTGCCGCAAGTATTTATCTGTTTACAGAGACGATTGGTTTCAATTATTTTTGTTGACTTTTATTCTCCTTGTTGTTGGCGTTTGTTGGTCATCAGCAATGGTTCTGGTGACTTTTCATTCCCAGTATCACTGCTGATTCCTCAGCAGTGACTGTACTGGACCAAGATCCTGCACAAGGAATGATGGTTCTTAACTGTTGATGTTGAATTTGTATTTATTGACTATAGAAAAGAGATGCTACAAAAGTCCCTTCTCAGAGTACATATGGGGATAGCCCATCCTAGAGGAGGGCGCCTTTCGTCAGATCGACCGCTGTAATGGGGGATGGTACAAAGAGGAGAGCGAGATTAGAGAATATAAATATATATGAGGGAGTGTCGGGAAAGGAGTATGCACCCTGTATATAATGCATATTATGCATCGAGTACAGTAGAGAGTACACTTGGGTAGATGGGAGAAGGCAGGAGGTGAGGGACGGGGGCTAGGGGTGGGAGGCTGCTGCTTAAAGGGCAGGGCAGTGTTTCTAAACTCCTCCCAGTCTGGAGGTGGATTTCCTGTCCTGTGGTCGGGAGTTCCGGGGGTGTGGGACGGGTAAAGGGAAGGCACAGAAGCACTAGGTAGCATAGGTGAGGCCAGGGGTGAATTTAAAAACAAGTAACTCCAGCCATCCATCCTAGCTGTAGTTAGTGTTCAGAGGTAGGGGCGGAACGGGGCAGAAGAAAGACAGGGCAAACTAGTGAAGTGACGGGGTGGAGGGGCGCCCCACGGGCAGGCCAGAGCAGTAGACGAGGCGGAAGTTAGTTGAAGCTAATTCCTCTGATTTTCAGGTGTGCATCTGGCAGCTGGATCCTTGGAGATGAAAAACTGCTCACATTTTGTGATCGTTGTCAAAGAGGACTCCAAGGTTGCAGGTGATTGAGGGTGGAGTAGGAGTGTTAGTGTCAAAGGAGTGCGAGAGGAGCCAAGGAGTGTCTTGGGAGGCCAAGAGCTAGACGACTTAGGTGTTTGATGAGTTCCGGAAGAGAGAGAGAGATTTAGAAAGTTATATTTCACTTACTTGTGAGCAGTGCGATGCACCTACATATGTGGGCCGCATTACGAGTTTGGAGGCAGCCATGCCCTTAATAAGGGCATGGCTGCCTCCAAACTCGAGTCCGGGTCCCGCTTCCCTGAATGGGGAATTACCGGGCCATTCCAACCTAGGAGGGCCCAGTATTTCCCCATTCATGGAACCCGGACCCAGACCATCCCCTTTCCCATTCGAGCCCCCATAGGGCTCAATGGGGATGATGCTAACAACGAGCCCGTTAGTAACGGGCCGGTCGCTAGCATCCTGGACCCCTCGCGGGTCCCGCAAAGGACATCTGGTCTGACCAGATGTCCAGAGCGGGTCCCGCGACGGAACCTCATAATAGGGCGGAATGGGTTTAACGGCGCCGGCACCACTACCGGCTCCGTTTAACCCATTCCGCCAGGGTCGTAATGAGGCCCTGTATGTTTGGCGTTTAATTATTTGTGGCCATTAAACAGACAGGTGACAGAATGATTGCTGTCACCCTGCATTGCGGCGACTAGCCTCTTCTAGTTTTTGTTGGACCAGAATGTAATGGGCAAAGACCGGCATCATGTGTTGTGATGTGTCGTGACAGCTCTGCCCGCTTTGTTGTGAGGCTCCGAATTGTCGTGTTTTTCCATTTTGTGCTGCTTCACACACAGAAGTGGGCCTCATTACGAGTTTGGAGTTAATAACAAAGGCAGCCATGCCCTTAATAAGGGCATGGCTGCCTCCAAACTCGGGTCCAGGTTTCCTGAATATGGAAATACCGGGCCATTCCGACTTTGGTGGGCCCGGTATTTCCTCCTTCAGGTAACCCGGACCTTCCCCATTCCCATTCGAGCCCCCTTAAGGCTCAATGGGAATGGGGAGGGAGCTAACAATGGGCCCGTTATTGGCACCCTGGTCCCCTCGCGGGACCCGCAATGGACGTCTGGTCTGACCAGACGTCCAGAGCGGGTCCCGCGAAGCAACCTCGTAATGGGGCGGAATGGGATTAACAGCGCTAGCACCACTACCGGTGCAATTTAACCCATTCCGCCCGCCTCGTAATGTCTGCCGCTTCTATATAATAATAGACTGGTCATCATTCAAACACATAGTGGAGAGGTAAACTCATTCACATTATAAGTAACGTGATCAAAAAAATTAAGAAATTGCAAATGGAAAAAAGTAAAACGAATGTATATTTTACTTATTCTTACAGGAAAAGTCAATTATGTTAAAATAATTGTATTTTGTTTTTAAAATGTTTTACTGTCCGTGCATCTGCTATATTCTAATCAGCGCTTTGCTTTAATCGTTCTGCACAAGAGCGCCAGGGGACCCCTCTGGTGGTGGTAGTGCACGGTTTAAATATCCTTTAACATTAACATTAACACTGATCCGACAGGCAAATCCCACCCTTACCCATCATTTCCTTTCTGCCCTGTGCAAATCTTCCGTGTGTGTGTGGGGTAATCTATTGCAGTGTGATGCAGACCCCTGTGCATGACCGCAGCCCTCTGCAGGTTTGGGGGAGTGACACCCCACGGCCCTCCGTCATAGACAGGAAATTGTGAGGACCAGGAAGTGATTGGAGCGGATGGGGCTCGGGCGGGAATACTCAGGCACAGGCGGCAGAAGACCAGGTGACTGAGCAGCCAGTGAACTTGTGGGAGCCAAGAATTAAATGAGCCTGCGAATGCAGGAATGCCCGGGCCCTGTGCTGTGGCCCCAGCTTGCATGCATAGCTCTCAACTCACCCGCTTTTGGCAGGTGTCACCCGCCTTGCAAGCATCTGAATCACCTGCCAGTCCCTCATACGCCCATTCACTTCTATGGTCTCACCCGCCAAAAATAAAATCTGGTGTTTTCACCCTCATTGGTGACACAAAAGGTTGGGAGCTATGCGCATGGTGGGGCTGTATGAGAGTAAACACCACTAACTGTGCAGCTTGCATAATAGGGTCCAGACTGACGGGGTCGTTAGGGAATCCTAGCTACTAAGACAAGTCACTGAAGATGGCTGACCCTTGTGGATGGAGGGAAAGTGAAAAGGTGGCCGGCAGGAGTGTTCCAACCTTACACCCGCCTTTACACCCTAGATCTACTCTGGTAATTCCTCCATTACACTTAAAGATCCCGGCTCAGCCTTGGTCTCCTGATATCGCAGTTAGTAGACGGCTGTTAGGAGCGTGCATGGAACCAGGAAGATGTCTGGCAGGAATATAAAGGTACCCGGTCCATGGCGCCCGGAGAATCCGACCATCCGAAATCCAATGGAAGCCGCCTGCTCGATATACTAGGTCAGCCAGTCTATTGCGCCTAGAAGACATGAGGGGAGCCCCCTCCTCGATCTTGTCTTTTTTCCCCAGACTTTCTGACGACACAGCAACATGAAAGATAAGCTCCATCGGTGCTCCTGGTACGTATAAACGCACTGCATCTGCCACAGGCACGGCTATCCATCCACTCACAGCAAAATGCAGCTGCAACAAAATTCTTAGTGTTTTTAAGCCTAGTCAAACCAGACTATGGGGGTCATTCCGAGTCCGGCGTTAAGGGAAAAACGAGGCCGGTAAAGGAATAACGACTTCCTTTACCGTTACGGTCCATTCTGACCCGCCACACCGTTATTTACGCCACCGTAAACTACGATTGCGTAAATAGCGGACCAGTGTCGCGCGCCCGACACACCATCGCGTAAATAACGGGAAGGCGTAAACCATCTCCGATTCCAAGCAAAGCGAACACGGAAATAACGACCTCCACATGGGCGCAAAGTACCTTACCGCCATGCCGTTAATACCGGCATCGCGGGGAAGGTGTTAACAACCCTAATCAGTGTTTGGAAGAGGAACAGGTGCACCCAATCAGCACAGGTGGAGGCAACAGAGTCTGGCACAGCACAAAAGGAGCACACCCACACACCACACCCCCACCCACACCAAGATGATACCAATTGTAGCAGCATTCCTGGAGCTGGAGGCCCTGCTTGCAAGGCAGCAACTACGACAACAGCAACCACAGCAACCACCACAGAGGATACACAGGAGAAGGAGGGTGAGACAGGGCCAGCATGCCCTACCAGTGCAGCCACCATTACCACGCCGGTAGCCCCCAATACCCTGCATCAGAGCCACCCCCTTCAACCTCACACCAGAGCAGATCCACACCCTGTACCGGCTTGACTGGGACACCATAACCACCATAGTGGCCCTGATACATACCGACATAGTGAGCCTCATAGAAATCAGCACTGCCATCCCCCCTCTACTAAAGGTAGTGTCCGTGCTCCACTTCCTTGCCACAGGCACCTACCAGCATACAGTGGGGCACATGCATGGCATTTCACAGCCAATATTTTCCCGGATACTCAACCAAGTGCTGGATGCCCTCCTCAAGCACAGAAGGGACTACATATGCCTCCCCCGAACTCCACAGGAGATATATGATACCAAAGCTGCCTTACATGCACTTGCAGGCATGCCAAATTGCATAGGTGCCCTCGACTGCACCCACGTAGAATTGGTGGTTCCCCATGCCATGGAGGTGCAGTATCGCAACCGCAAGCAATACCACTCCATCAACGGCCAGATGGTGTGCAATGCCAGTAAAGCCATCACACAATGCAATGCTCGGTACCCCGGATCAACTCATGACTCCTTGGTCCTGCGGAACTCAACACTACCACGCTACATGGGCCGACATGCCGGACAACGTACCTGGCTGCTTGGTGAGTAACCATAATGGGCCATGGCAGTGCATTGGGTCTCTGAGTAGGTTGTCAGCATACCCCATTGCGAAAGGGGGTGGGGGAGATGCATACTCCACCCGGGAGGGAAGGGGGGGAGATGCATACTCCACCCGGGAGGGAAAGGGGGGGATGCATACTCCACCCGGGAGGGAAAGGGGGGGAGATGCATACTCCACCCGGGAGGGAAAGGGGGGGTGCATACTCCACCCGGGAGGGAAAGGGGGGGTGCATACTCCACCCGGGAGGGAATGACAACGCTATTGTACGTTGTGCACCTCACAGAACACTGTGCCCCATGACAAGTGGCACGCCACATTACCACCTAACCACACAGTAGTGAATACGAGCCAACACCTAATGGTACCTGACAAACAGTTACCCTGGCCTAAGACCACGACACATGCACCACACATCGGTGGACCTTACACACCGTAAGGCCATCGTGCACCATGCAGTGCAATAGCACCATGTCGCTGACTCCTGCATCTCAACACAAAGGACAGTCATCCATGGGAGTGCATAGAGGTTAGTCTGACAGGGATCCTACTGCGTGTGACTGGTTCGGCACCTCCATAGGATAGCTGCCAATCACCATGATAGGGATCAGTGCTGAATGAAGGCTATGCTACCAACTACTACCAACACACCCTTACAGCAGGTCTCATGCAAGTCATCAATTAATGCAGTCCAACACTGCTGCATGCATAAACGATGCACATGCAACAAGACATGAGTGCGCACCATGACCCATCAGGGAGAAGCTACCCCCTCCATCATTCCATTGGCCAGCACACATGGCCGGACCAGTAATGGGTTGATTGTATCCAGGGACATGTGTGCATGGCCAGTCATCACCCGCTGCAATGCAAGACTAGCACAGTTCTCCACCATGAATGTACCAACACTTACCTTCATTCCACTCTCATGCAGGTGATGCTGGCTACCCTTTGAAACCGTGGCTCATGACCCCGGTCCGCAACCCCCAAAACAGGCACGAGGAGGACTATAATAGATCTCATACCCGTACACGGGTGGTCATAGAGCAGGCCTTCGGCCTTCTGAAGGCACGATTCCGTTGCCTCAGCCGGTCAGGTGGGGCCCTCATCTACAGCCACGAGAAGGTGCCCAAGATCACCATGGCATGTGTAATGCTGCACAACATGTGCATCCGTCGGAACGTGCCACTGCCCCCTGACGTGGGACTGCTGCCACCAGATGAGGAGGAGGAGGAGGTGGAGGAAGAAATGGCAGAACAGCAACATGGTGCCGATGCACGGGAGGGACGTACCGTGCGACAAGCATTGATCGAGAAATATTTCTGAATCACAAGTCAGCTAAGGGGGTGAGGATGACAGGGCATTGGGCACTGGGTGTGGGGATACATGTACTACATGCACTGTGAGACATTAAAAGGCACATGCACAATAATGAATGTCCACTCTGTATTGTAGGATAGACCAAACTGTGTATTGTATGATGATGTCCAAACGTGTACAACAGATCCTTCACCCTCACCCCCCTCACCCTCCTCCCCCAACTTCCACACACACCCTCAACCCCCTCCCCGTCCCCCCCAACTCCCACACACACCCTCAACCCCCCACCCTCCCCCCACAACAACCCCACAATGTTCCCATCAGTGCAGCATTGGCCACATGTGTGTGGCTGCACGGTCAATGGGCACTGCCAGAGCCTGGGGCATCCCTTCCATTCCGGCGCATTGTGCGCAGTGACCTACGGACCGGGCTGGTCTGCGTGGCGGAGCTCTGGGAGGGTGGCTCCTCCTGCTGGGGCTGTGGTCTGGGGGGTGCTGCCTCCAGGGCATCAGCAATCCTGCCAAGCATCTCACAGATGCGGTTTGTGCTGGTACTGATGACCTCGCCCAGGGCCTGAAGGTCATTATGTAGCACCGACCCTGATTCCCGGTTGTCCCGGAGGAACTCCTCTATCATGCCCATGAGGTGCTGGCAGCGCACTGTTTCTGCAGCCGATGTGGGCGATGTGGTTGGCAGGCTCCGTGTTGTCGTGCCTGCAGGACTTACAGGACTTCCTGCAGGGGAAGTGGGCACATGACAGACAGGTGTATCCGCTTCGCCTGTGAGCCCTGGGCCGTCACTCGACCCAGGGTCGCTATGGGCAACCTGGCTGTACGAGGGAGTGTCTGGGCTCTGTACATAGACATTGGGCTCCTCCACGTTGTCGATGGTGTTTGGTGATGTGCTGCCTGGCACATCGAGGATGCACATGGCAGCATTCTCCCCTGACGCACTCGATTCCTCATGGTGCAACGTGGGGCATGTGTCCCGCAGAACTGCAGGCATGTCCAGGGCCGCGGATGTGGGTTGTGTACCCTCCATGGGGGTTGCTGGGGCAGGTGGTGTGGCATGTGCCTTCTTCCTGCTTGCAGGTGTGTGCTGTCCCCTGCCTGTGCCCCGGGAGGTACTTGTCCGGGGGCCTTCCTGGTCCTCACTTTCATGACCGGTGCCTGTGGGGGGCAAGAGAGAGACAGCATGAGCAATGATCTGGGGGTCAGAATTACTTCCAGACAATGGTATTACGATGGGATAGCAGCGTTTTGGTGACATTTGGGTGCTGAGTGGGACTGTGAGCTTTGCTTGGATGGGAAAAGCATACTGTCGGCAGGGTCACTCATGTTGGCGGAGTACTGTGGTGACTGACATTGACCAGCTTTTTGTGTGGCATGCCCAATATGGGTGTCAGCCTTGCACCTGACATCATCCTGGGTCCCAGTTGTTACGGCATCATTGGGGGAGGGGGGTTTACCCAAACATGATGTGACTGCTTGACCTGCCCTTGGCGATGACTTGCATTAGGGATGCATGTACTGTTTACACTCATGGCACTCACCTGCGTCAGCTGATGAAGGATCACCGCAATCCATATCGCCAACGCCTTCGATGGCTTCTGTGCCCATCATCTCTGCAGATGTTTCCTCCCAGGGCATCATTTTTATGGGTGAGCCTGGGCCTCCTCCTGTCTCTAGGGCCAGATTACGGTTTGCTGAGAGGATGGCCCGCACCCTCAGACGGAGGTCATCCCAGCGTTTGCGGCAATGCGTCGTGCTGCGGGGGGTGTTTCCGACAGCGCTCACCCTCTGCGAGACCAGCTCCCATATCTCCTTCTTCCTGAGGATGGTGGGCCTGCGCATGTCGCTGCTGAAAACAATCTCTGCATGTTCATGCAGAGTATCGACAAGTACCTGGAGCTCATCCTGGGAGAATTTCTCCTTCCTGATGCGCGCAGCACCCTTTTTTAATGCTTTTGGCATGATGCTGGTCTCTGGAGTCTATTTTGCCTATCACAATGTGCCCACGAGTCCTGTATGGGGAGGATTGCAATGGATTGTGATTTCAAAGATGGCCGCCATGATGCTTCCCGTTCCTGTTCGATGACGTAATTTCCGTTTGCGGTTTTTACCGGTGCCCGTAATTTACGGTCATCGTTAATTACGGGCACCGCTATTTACGCACTAGGTGGAGGGCGATGGTGTTAGTTACGTCTCGGTTGTTGTCGGTAAGGGGTTTGACGCGCCCTTTACCGGTATGGCGCTAGGGGGTTTACCGGCATGGCGGAAAGCTCGTGCCCGCGAGGTCGGAATATGGTGCTATTTACGCCCTGCTACCAACGCGGATACGGTATTTCCGCCATGCCGGTAAAGTCAGTGATATAACGCAAACCTCGGAATGAGGCCCTATGCCTCAACATCCCTGACATCAGTATGCAGTGAACACCTATAAATAATTCACGCACGCTGTACACATAGCGAGTCTCTAGTGCTCACGCCATCTTCTGACTACTCTCAGCACCCACCCACACGCCTGATCTCATGGGGTGCTCTCTACCGGAGCTTGGCCAGCCCTGCTAAGCCTTATTTGGCCAAAGGCACACACACATTCTTACTCCGTGATCGCCAACACTCTGGACTTTGGTACACCAAGTGCATTCCCACTACCGGCGCATTGAAACTATAATAATGGTAAAGGCGTTATTTAAATGACAACTACAATACAATGGGCCTCATTACGACCCTGGCGGTAAGGGGTTTACGCCAGCGTTAGCTGCGCCGACCCCTTACCGCCAATTACGAGGTCCCCTAGCGCCATGGTGCTTTTAACACCTGCTTTTAGCAGGTGTTAAAATCCATGGCGCTAAGGGACCATGGAGTTAATTACGCCACCGTAATTTACGGTGGCGTAATTAACGCCTTCCCCACTCCCATTATGCCCTATGGGGCAAAAATGGGAATGGGGAAGGGTAAATGGGGATTGGGGACTTACCGCCCCGCCTAGGTCGGAATGGGGCGGTAAGTCCGCCAACCACCATGGCGTAAACGTAGTTTACGCCATGGTGGTAAAGTCACGGCCCAGGCGGTAACTTACCGCCTGGGTCGTAATGAGGCCCAATACAATACAACCTTGACAGACACACACATGGGCACACACACACATGGGCGCACATAGACACACACATGCACACACACACAGACACACACTGGATACATCAGAGAGCCTCAGCAGGGTCTGTAGGGATATAGGAAGAGTGGAGGTTAGGAGCGGTCTGAAGCATGAAAGGGCATGGCGGGAGGTGGCATGGCCCATGGGAACTGGTGAATGATGGTGGGGATGTGGGGTCTTTACGGATGCAGTCGGAATATACCAAGAGCTGTCTACCATTGAGCAGGAAGTTGGTGTGTGGTACGGGCCACAGAATAGCTAGGGGGTGGACCGCATATGTGAGATGAGGCCCACTGGTAAGGAGTGGCTGGCGGGAGAGCCGGTGCAGGTGGGAGACACAGAGCAGTGGTACAGGCCTCATGATGGCTAGGGGGTGGACCGCATATGTGAGATGTGGCCCACTGGCAATGAGTGGTTGGCGGGAGGGTCAGCGCAGGTGGGAGACACAGAGCAGTGGTACGGGCCTCAGGATGGCTAGTGAGTGGACTGCATATGTTAGATGTGGCCCACTGGTAAGGAGTGGCTGGCGGGAGAGGCGGTGCAGGTGGGAGACACAGAGCAGTGGTACGGGCCTCAGGATGGCTAGGGGGTACACCGCATATGTGAGATGTGGCCCACCGGTAAGGAGTGGCTGCGGGAGAGTCGGCACAGGTGGGAGACAGAGAGCAGTGGTACGGGCCTCAGGATGGCTAGGGGGTGGACCGCATATGTGATATGTGGCCCACTGGTAAGGAGTGGCTGGCAGGAAAACCGGCGCAGGTGGGAAACACAGAGCAGTGGTACGGGCCTCAGGATGACTAGAGGGTGGACCGCATATGTGAGATGTGGCCCACTGGTAAGGAGTGGCTGGCGGGAGAGCCGGCACAGGTGGGAGACACAGAGCAGTGGTACGGGCCTCAGGGTGGCTAAGGGGTGGACCACATATGTGAGATGAAGCCCACTGGAAAGGAGTGGCTGGCGGGAGAGCCGGCGCAGGTGGGAGACACAGAGCAGTGGTACGGGCCTCAGGATGGCTAGGGGGTGGACCGCATATGTGAGATGTGGCCCACTGGTAAGGAGTGGCTGGCGGGAGAGCCGGTGCAGGTTAGAGACACAGAGCAGTGGCACGGGCCTCAGAATGGCTAGGGGGTGGACCGCATATGTGAGATGTGGCCCACTGGTAAGGAGAGGCTGGCGGGAGAGCCGGCACAGGTGGGAGACACAGAGCACTGGTACGGGCCTCAGGATGGCTAAGGGGTGGACCACATATGTGAGATGTGGCCCACTGGAAAGGAGTGGCTGGCGGGAGAGCCGGTGGAGGTTAGAGACACAGAGCAGTGGTACGGGCCTCAGAATGGCTAGGGGGGGACCACATATGTGAGATGTGGTTCACTGGTAAGGAGTGGCTGGCGGGAGAGCCGGTGCAGGTGGGAGACACAGAGCAGTGGTACGGGCCTCATGATGGCTAGGTGGTGGACCGCATATGTGAGATGTGGCCCACTGGTAATGAGTGGCTTGCGGGAGAGACAGTGCAGGCGGGAGACACAGCCGTGGTACGTGCCTCAGGATGGCTAGGGGGTGGACTGCATATGTGAGATGTGGCCCACTGGTAAGGAGTGGCTGGCGAGAGAGCCGGTGCAGGTGGGAGACACAGAGCAGTGGTACGGGCCTCAGCATGGCTAGGGGGTGGACCGCCAATGTGAGATGTGGCCCACTGGTAAGCAGTGGCTGGCGGGAGAGCTGGTGCAGGTGGGAGACACAGAGCAGTGGTACGGGCCTCAGGATGGCTAGGGGGTGGACCGCATATGTGAGATGTGGCCCACTGGTAAGGAGTGGCTGGCGGAAGACCCGGCGCAGATGGGAGACACAGAGCAGTGGTACGGGCCACAGGATGGTTAGGGAGTGGACCGCATATGTGAGATGTGGCCCACTGGTAAGGAGTGGCAGGCGGGAGAGTCAGTGCAGGTGGGAGACACAGCGCAGTGGTATGGGCCTGAGGATGGCTAGGGGGTAGACAGCATATGTTAAATGTGGCCCACTGGTAAGGAGTGGCAGGCGGGAGAGGGGGTGCAGGTGGGAGACACAGAGCAGTGGTACGGGCCTCAGGATGGCTAGGGGGTGGACTGCCTATGTGAGATGTGGCCCACTGGTAAGGAGTGGCTGGCGGGAGAGCCGGTGCAGGTGGGAGACACAGAGCAGTGGTACGGGCCTCAGGATGGCTAGGTAAAGGACTCCATATGTGAGATGTGGCCCACTGGTAAGGAGTGGCTGGCGGGAGAGCCGGTGCAGGTGGGAGACACAGAGCAGTGGTACGGCCCTCAGGATGGCTAGGGGGTGGACCGCATACGTGAGATGTGGCCCACAGGTAAGGAGTGGCTGGCGGGAGAGCCGGTGCAGGTGGGAAACACAAAGCTGTGGTACAGGCCTCAGGATTGCTAGGGCGTGGACCGCCTATGTGAGGTGTGGCCCACTGGTAAGGAGTGGCTGGAGGGAGAGCCGGCGCATGTGGGAGACACAGAGCAGTGGTACAGGCCTCTGGATGGCTAGGGGGTGGACCGCATACGTGAGATGTGGCCCACCAGTAAGGAGTGGCTGGCGGGAGAGCCAGTGCAGGTGGGAGACACAGAGCAGTGGTACGGGCCTCAGGATGGCTAGGGGGTGGACCGCATATGTGAGATGTGGCCCACTGGTAAGGAGTGGCTGGCGGGAAAGCCGGTGCAGATGGGAGACACAGAGCAGTGGTACGGGCCTCAGGATGGCTAGGGGGGGGACCGCATATGTGAGATATGGCCCACTGGTAAGGAGTGGCTGCGGGAGAGCCGGCGCAGGTGGGTGACACAGAGCAGTGGTACGGGCCTCAGGATGGCTAGGTAAAGGACTGCATATGTGAGATGTGGCCCACTGGTAAGGAGTGGCTGGCGGGAGAGCCGGTGCAGGTGGGAGACACAGAGCAGTGGTACGGCCCTCAGGATGGCTAGGGGGTGGACCGCATACGTGAGATGTGGCCCACAGGTAAAGAGTGGCTGGCGGGAGAGCCGGTGCAGGTGGGAAACACAAAGCTGTGGTACAGGCCTCAGGATGGCTAGGGCGTGGACCGCCTATGTGAGGTGTGGCCCACTGGTAAGGAGTGGCTGGCGGGAGAGCCGGTGCAGGTGGGAGACACAGAGCAGTGGTACGGGCCTCAGGATGGCTAGGGGGTGGACTGCATATGTGAGATGTGGCCCACTGGTGAGGAGTGGCTGGCGGGAGACACAGAGCAGTGGTACGGGCCTCAGGATGGCTAGGGGGTGGACTGCATATGTGAGATGTGGCCCACAGGTAAGGAGTGGCTGGCGGGAGACGCGGTTGAGGTGGGACCTCTCCCATCCTGTGATGTGCTTTTCTATAAGCTTGCACACTACGGGCTGGTACCGCTGGCACGAGCACGATACGTGAAACTCTGGCCACGCCTCGGCGCCATTAGGCGACCATGGTGGTGACTGTGGCAGGATAACACAAGATGACCGAGGTTCTTCGCACACCTCCCCTACACTCCCCAATTCCCAACAGTTATTCTGTGGCACCACACACTCTGCCCACCTCCGCAATGCCGCCGGCCTTCTTCCACCCTTCTCCACCTGCACTGAACCAGGTGTGGAGTGGTAGAAAAAGAGAGAACGAGAGTGAGATAGACAGCTCTAGAAAGGGAGAAGAAAAAAGAGTGATAGAAAGAGACAGAAAAGAAAGAATGATGGAGACATGTTCTTTTTACACTTTTTAAAGTAAAAACTAGAGATATTAGTTCTTTATTTTCAGCTTGCGTGCTTCCCATAGACGTGATAATGCAAGCTGGGGAATGCAGCTCTGGCCCTGCATGAGGCCTGCTGTGCAGGGAGGAGTCTGAAAGGGAAGAGGAAAACAAGGCCTCCATGGGGTGGCATGTTTCAAGAGGTGGCAAAGCAGCGTGTAATGCTTTTGTGCCCCCATTTAATGCACCCCAGCATTCTAGAGCGGAGGTAAGAAGGAAGAGATGGAAAGTAAAAAAAGAGTGATTAAGAGTGAGTCGCCGCACCTTTACGCCTTCCTTCTCTGCTCTGCCTCGTGAATGTGTGTAATTGCCTGCAGGGGAGCCCACCGCACGTAAGGGCTACCACGGGTGTTCCCCTGCTTGCAATGAACACTTTTTATAAAATAAGGCTGCTTTACTTTGAAAAAAGAAAATGCCACCTTCAACTTAGACTTTTCAGGTGGTGCATTCTTTCTTCGGCTGGGGCCTCTCTCTGGAACAGCCTCCCTGCCTCTCTGAAACTTGAGGAGAACCATCTCCGGTTCCAGAAGCACTTCAAGACCTTCCTCTTTGCTTCTGCCTTCTCTCTTCCTCTCCCCTGCTGATTTCCTGTCTGATACTGTACTGGTCACCTGGCTACCCTCTGATTCGGGCCCAAGTCCCTATCCGCCCAGTTGCACACCTGCACTGCCTCCCAGAAACCCTTGCTTTTGGGTCTGTATCTGTAACCCTACAGTCCCCCTACCTGCACTTTTGGACACCTGCTCTCTGCACTTACCCTTGCACCTGCCACCTGCTGGCCGCACTTCTTGTTATTGTTTTGATCCCATGTACAGCACTGCCCCCCTCTCCTTTCCCCTGGCATCTTTCTCCCCTGCACTTGCGCGATCTCAATGTCCCTGGGCCTAGTAAGATAGTTGTCTCTGTCCTCCATCT
Organism: Ambystoma mexicanum; assembly: GCF_040938575.1. NCBI lineage: Eukaryota > Metazoa > Chordata > Amphibia > Caudata > Ambystomatidae > Ambystoma > Ambystoma mexicanum. The sequence goes on along the minus strand of NC_090937.1, from coordinate 1,662,435,048 downwards.
GTTTTGCCTCCCTTCACTCCTTGAAACACTTGTGTATAGGCGTGTTATAAATGCCATATCATACTTAGGACTTACCATGGAATCTACCTGCTCTTTTATGGGTGCTAATCGGATGCGGATTCAATAAGAACCCTTCCGTTTTACACCTGCATGAAAATCTCATGCCGGCGCAAAATGAAGTCTTCACACAAGACAGAGGAGAAAAGCACGGTCGGGATGTTAATACTGCGTCCCTCACCCACCCCCTCTGTCAGCAGGATAATGGCCTGGAGCGTACGATGGCATCAGACATTATAGGGTCCATTTTAAAATAAATGCATGTAGGGTATGGCCAACGTACCGCTGACATGATGTTCACCATGTATAAGGCAACGTGCAGAGCTGAAGCGTAAACCTGCTGGCACTCTGCACTTCTACCGCTGAGATGATGTTCACCATGTGCAGGGCGGCGTGCAGAGCTGAAGCGTAAACCTTCTGGCACTCTGCACTTCTACCGCTGAGATGATGTTCACCACGTGCAAGGCGGCGTGCAGAGCTGAAGCGTAAACCTGCTGGCACTCTGCACTTCTACCGCTGAGATGATGTTCACCACGTGCAAGGCAGCGTGCAGAGCTGAAGCGTAAACCTGCTGGCACTCTGCACTTCTACCGCTGAGATGATGTTCACCATGTGCAAGGCGGCGTGCAGAGCTGAAGCGTAAACCTGCTGCCACTCTGCACTTCTACCGCTGAGATGATGTTCACCACGTGCAGGGCCATTTTAGCATTTTTGAGGCCCTGGGCATGGATATCTTTGGGGCCCCCCTCCACTAAACCAAAGAATTTAAGTGATTCAAAATAAGCATGTTTACTCCCTTGAAGTCCCCTTACCCTCTTCATTCTTGCTCTAATCAGAATGATAAACAAATAGCTTTTGAAAGCCAACATTAGAAGTCTACGAAGTGGTTACTTCTGTTCTAGTGTAGATGCAGGATACTTTTGATCAATAACATCCAGGAAGGTATGCAGCCTGTAGTATTAATTCCGGACCGTATGTAAAAGGTACATGTAGCCCAGAATAGAGAACTCGCATTATCTGCCTCAGAGAATGCCAAAGTGCTCAAGCATGGATAGAGGAGACCAATTGGAGGGAAGGAGAAAGCTACACATACCATGGCATGGATAGTGGATGCAGATTAGAAGCTACCAGGGAGGGGTCTGTATCCAGACAGAATGAGATTAGAAGTGGGACATTGTTTTCAAATAGTGTTGTCATTAGAGATCCCTTCCACTCGAATGACCTCCATAAGAAAAAAGATCAACTAATGGCCAGTGGTCAAGGTGAGCAGGAGCGGTTGGGAGCGCTGTTCCTCTACTTTCTTTTTAATTAAGAGTTACTGTTCCCATACTTTTCTTTGAAAAAGAAACCATTCCGGAATGGAAGTGTAGGAAGAAGTTGGAGCTTGCACTGCAGTGCACTGAATGTTCCCTTAAACAGCAGGCGCATTTGTTTGGGGGGTTATATTGCACATGGGACGGAGCTTGGTGATGGGGTTTGTGGGGTGTGGGGTCAGGCCAGCAGGGAACATAGTTCCACTATGGCTAAACCTCTCAGAAGACAGCACAGTAATGTAAGAGATATTACATGGTTTGACCAGGATCACTGTATCGTCTGCTGGCAAAGCCGGGATACAAGCAGGAACGCTTTGGTTCCACAGTCTTGAATATGGAGACTTATTCACCACTTGGTCTAAACGTTTATACTCATCATTGGAGGTGATTGCCTAGTTTTTACAACACCCCATCTGAACAAACCATTTTCTAGACCTTCATCATACAGATGACATGTTAGTTTGTATAGCAACTCCTATCTGGTGCAGGTACATTGCTGACAATAGCACCTGTTGTGCTGCAAGACCAAGTACTTATGCAGGCAGGTTTATACATTTCAGACATTGGAACAGCTCAGCCAGCCTTGCTGGAATTTGCTATTCTAATCTTGCATATGAACACATATCTCTGCAATGAGTGCTTAACACACTGAGCCAACTTCTGAAGCATTGCGGCACTCAATATATCAATATGCATTTCAACTTTGGCTATTGCACATGATCGGCATAATTCCCACAAGAAGAAGAAAATGCTACAGGAGTTTTGCCATAAGGAACACACATAGCATGTATACCAGAGAGAACACAGAAAGCAATACATGATGAATTGATCAGGGCAGAATGCACTTGTCAAAACAGAAAGGCAATAGGTTTAGAGCCTCAGTAGCATGCCATAGAAAATCCTGACGTGTGCTATTTAGGTCTGGTGAACAATGATATGATATGATATTCTATTTATATTGCGCTCTTACACAGGTGTTTCAGAGCGCGACCAGGCAAAGGGAGGGGAACAGGGGAGAAACAAAAACAGCGATCTTACTAGGCCCAGTGACATTGAGAATGTGCAAGTGCATGGGGAAGGGAAAAAGGGGGAAAGTGCACGGGGAAGGGAAAAAGGGGGAAAGTGCACGGGGAAGGGAAAAAGGGGGAACGTGCAGAGCATAGGAGAGAAACAAAATAAATAGTAAGTACATAAATAATTAAATAGAGTGTTAGCAGTGGTAGTGCAGCCTGTCAGAGGCAAAGGTGCTAGATTAGTCAGATAGGGAGTATCTGATAAGTGCAGAAGAAGAGTGGGTGGGGAACTGTATGGGTACAGACACAGGCCCCAGTGCAAGGGGTGGCCCGGGGGCAGTGCAGGAGGATGGCAGGGTGAGCAGGTACCGGGGCCCGAAGGGCAGAAGGTGGCCAGGTGCAGAGTGCCGAGGGAAAAAGGCAGATCAGCAGGGGAGAAGCGGGGCAAAGGCAGAAGCGAAGAGGAAGGTCTTGAGGAGCTTGCGGAACCGTAGATGGTTCTCCTCAAGTTTCATGGTGGAAGGGAGGCAATTCCAAAGGGAGGCCCCTGCCAAAGACAGAGATCTACCTCCAGCTCGTTTCTTTGAAAAACGACTGACCCTGAGGGAGAGGTAGAGGTAGAGGAGCGAAGGGCTCGAGAGGGGAGGTATTTACGGAGGGATAGTTGAAGGTATTTTGGACCCGGGCCCCAGAAAGCCTTGTGGACAATGCAAAGGGTTTTAAATTTAATCCTTGCATCCACTGGGAGCCAATGAAGGGATTTCAGAGCTGGAGAGATACAATCCCAGGGCTTGAGGCCAAGGACAAGTCTTGCAGTCCTGTTCTGGATTAGTTGTAAAGGGCGGAGAGTAGAGGCAGGTAGATTTAGAAAGAGGCTGTTACAGTAGTCCAACTTAGAGAGAATCAGGGCTTGGGAGACAGTGAGCTTCTGAGGGAAAGTGAGGAAAGGAAGAGTACCTCTAAGGAGGTGCAATAAGAAGTTTGATTTTTTAGAGACATCAGAGATGTGTGGGGAGAAGGAAAGTGTGGAGTCAAAGATGACCCTGAGGTTCTTAGCTTTGCAGGTAGGGGCAGGAGGAGGGCCAAGGGAGGCTGGCCAGAGAGTGAGGGGCCACTTCTTTAGATCAGGCAGCTTTGTGGGACCCCCCTCCAAGGTGGGGGTCCGGGGCAAGTGCCCCTTTTGCCCTACCATATAAACGTCTCTGACCATGTGATCGGCGGCGTGCAGAGCTGAAGCGTAAACCTGCTGGCACTCTGCACTTTTACCACTGAGATGATGTTCACCATGTGCACGGCGGCATGCAGAGTTGAAGCGTAAACCTGCCGGCACTCTGCACTTTTACCGCTAAGATGATGTTCACCATGTGAAAGGCGGCGTGCAGAACTGAAGCGTAAACCTGCCGGCACTCTGCACTTTTACCGCTGAGATGATGTTCACCATGTGCACGGCGGCGTGCAGAGCTGAAGCGGAACCCTGCCAGTACTCTTCACTTTTACCACTGACATGATGTTCACCATGTGTAAGGCGGCGTGCAGATCTGAAGAGTAAACCTGCCGGCACTCTGCACTTTTACCGCTAAGATGAGGTTCACCATGTGAAAGGTGGCGTGCAGAGCTGAAGCGTTAACCTGCCGGCACTCTTCACTTTTACCGCTAAGATGATGTTCACCATGTGCACGGCGGCGTGCAGAGCTGAAGCGGAACCCTGCCGGCACTCTTCACTTTTACCGCTGACATGATGTTCTCCATGTTCACATTTACCACTGACATGATGTTCACCATGTGCACGGCGGCGGGCAGAGCTGAAGCGGAACCCTGCCGGCACTCTTCACTTTTACCGCTGACATGATGTTCACCACGTGCAAGGCGGCGTGTATAGCTGAAGCGTAAACCTGCCGGCACTCTGCACTTTTACCGCTGACATGATGTTCTCCATGTTCACATTTACCGCTGACATGAAGTTCACCATGTGCACGGCGGCGTGCAGAGCTGAAGCGTAAACCGGCCAGCACTCTTCACTTTTACCGCTGAGATGATGTTCACCATGTGCACGGCGGCGTGCAGAGCTGAAGCGGAACCCTGCCGGCACTCTTCACTTTTACCGCTGACATGATGTTCACCACGTGCAAGGCGGCGTGTAGAGCTGAAGTGGACCCTGCTGGCACTCTTCACTTTTACCGCTGACATGATGTTCACCACGTGCAAGGCGGCGTGCAGAGCTGAAGCGTAAACCGGTCAGCACTCTGCACCGTTACTCTCCGTTTTGCCATTTGCACTACGCTTTGCAGACGGCCTTCACTTTTAACAGCTGCTAATTGCAGGCGGATTTCAAAGGAATTGCGTGATCCTCTCATCTCACGCGGGCCTAGAACAGAGAAGGACTCATTTCCATCAAGTGAATGTGTCAAATCCCTGCGCACGACTTTCATGCATTCAATTAACGGTGTGGTTCCTTTGTATTCCTTCAGGAGGGCCGGGTCATAAGTTACGAATCCGCCTCGCCCTTCCTCTCCGCCATGCAAATAGCCCAGCATTTGCACCACTGTGCATTCTCATGTGGGCGCAAATGCTGCTGACTGCATAGGAATGCATTGTAAACGCTGCCTGCCATGCGTACACGCCAGCCAGAGGTTACTCGTTTTGTACACGGGGGTGCACCTTTGTACACTGCACTTTTGCCCTCCGCCATGCAAATGATGACAATTACGCGGCGGAGGGGACCTGTGAACGTCAACGTTAAAATGTAGCGTATCCCATCTGTGTCATTTAAAAATGAGCCGCAGAGTTTTTAGAAGCAGAGCTGGAAGTACGAGGCACAACAGTATTTCCCCTCCCCCACTCTGCCTGTAAGGGGTAAAGAAAGGCGAACATGACTTTACGCCTTGTTTTATGCATTGCTATGGCCGCACCGGGAGGTTTCAAATGTTTTTACGCTTTCATTTTTACACTCCCGTCTGTTCTGAAATGAGGCCCCATGTGTGTGATTTTATTTTCAATATTGTCTATTTTTTTAGTTACTTCGCCTCTACACTGTGTGTCCACGTATATGACTTATTTTATTTATTTGTAGCGCTCTGAAGCCCGCAGGCATCAGGGCGCACAGCAACGCATGACGACATCAGTCTTGTGCAACATGATATCACACATTATATGCAGCAAGTCCGGTCCTTCGTAGTGAAGTCCGATCCGCGTTTTATGGATAGCCGCGCAACATACAGTCACCCCTGGAGGGGAGGTGGGTGCGTGGTGGCTCGCTCGTGTGGACCCCTTCTCTGGGGGCATCCAGTACTCTCTCTTGGCAGAGTGTGGGCCTGAGAGCCCCATGCTTGGCTGGCAGCCATTCGGGCACAGGAAGCTGACATGGCACTTGCGGGCCCGGAGGTGCAGAGTAAGCACCGCTGGTGCCTGCGTCACCCCGCCGTGGGCAGGATCGAGCAGGGCACCGTGCCTGGGGCAAAGCCCCTTGATGATGCTGGCCCTTTCATCTCCCAGCAGTGGCACGAGACGGGGGCTGCAAGCCCAGCATTCATGCTTAATATCACGAGGTGCCCGGGGAGCAGCCTTTCAAGTACACAGAGAATTAAGTACAGGTTGCGGGTCTGGGAGACACTCAATAACACACATTAGCACGCCGCCCAGACAGTGCCCAGGGTGTCATTACCAGCGCTCCTCCTGGCGGTTATCACACCTTGGGCACGCTGCTTCCTTCCAGCCTTGGCACGGTGTGGAGGTGGGCAGAGCCCTGGGGGCGGCGGCGTGTGCGCAATCTGCACACAGTGTGTGTGTGTGTGTGTCTATCTCACAAAGAGCTGACATGGGATAGCGCGAGAGAGAAGAAACAGCAGTATAGCGCCGAAAGACAAGCAGACACATAACAGGCGCCAAGCGCCATGAAAAGGCTCCACGTGAAATGCACCTTCACGCCGGCAGTGAGGGGGGCATGGAAGCAAGCCCTAGTGGTCTGTACATCTGAAATGAATACATATAAACTGCAAGAGTCCAAAGGGACGTGCGGGACATCTCTGATAAGGACAGAGGGCCCGATTCTCAAAGCTCACAGCCTAACACTGGTGCAAATCCTTGCGAATCACAGGTGCCTGTCCACACAGCCTAACACTGGTGCAAATCCTTGCGAATCACATGTGCATGTCCACACAGCCTAACACTGGTGCAAATCCTTGCGAATCACATGTGCATGTCCACACAGCCTAACACTGGTGCAAATCCTTGCGAATCACATGTGCATGTCCACACAGCCTAACACTGGTGCAAATCCTTGCGAATCACATGTGCATGTCCACACAGCCTAACACTGGTGCAAATCCTTGTGAATCACAGGTGCCTGTCCACACAGCCTAACACTGGTGCAAATCCTTGCGAATCACATGTGCATGTCCACACAGCCTAACACTGGTGCAAATCCTTGCGAATCACATGTGCCTGTCCACAAAATCTAACACTGGTGCAAATCCTTGCGAATCACAGATGCCTGTCCACACAGCCTAACACTGGTGCAAATCCTTGCGAATCACATGTGCATGTCCACACAGCCTAACACTGGTGCAAATCCTTGCGAATCACATGTGCCTGTCCACAAAATCTAACACTGGTGCAAATCCTTGCGAATCACATGTGCCAGTCCACACAGCCTAACACTGGTGCAAATCCTTGCGAATCACAGATGCCTGTCCACACAGCCTAACTCTGGTGCAAATCCTTGCGAATCACATGTGCCAGTCCACACAGCCTAACACTGGTGCAAATCCTTGCGAATGACATGTGCCTGTCCACACAGCCTAACACTGGTGCAAATCCTTGCGAATCACAGATGCCTGTCCACACAGCCTAACACTGGTGCAAATCCTTGCGAATCACAGATGCCTGTCCACACAGCCTAACACTGGTGCAAATCCTTGCGAATCACATGTGCCTGTCCACAAAACCTAACACTGGTGCAAATCCTTGCGAATCACAGATGCCTGTCCACACAGCCTAACACTGGTGCAAATCCTTGCGAATCACAGATGCCTGTCCACACAGCCTAACACTGGTGCAAATCCTTGCGAATCACATGTGCCTGTCCACACAGCCTAACACTGGTGCAAATCCTTTCGAATCACAGATGCCTGTCCACACAGCCTAACACTGGTGCAAATCCTTGCGAATCACATGTGCCTGTCCACACAGCGTAACACTGGTGCAAATCCTTGCGAATCACAGATGCCTGTCCACACAGCCTAACACTGGTGCAAATCCTTGCGAATCACATGTGCCAGTCCACACAGCCTAACACTGGTGCAAATCCTTGCGAATGACATGTGCCTGTCCACACAGCCTAACACTGGTGCAAATCCTTGCGAATCACAGATGCCTGTCCACACAGCCTAACACTGGTGCAAATCCTTGCGAATCACATGTGCCTGTCCACAAAACCTAACACTGGTGCAAATCCTTGCGAATCACAGATGCCTGTCCACACAGCCTAACACTGGTGCAAATCCTTGCGAATCACATGTGCCTGTCCACACAGCCTAACACTGGTGCAAATCCCTGTGAATGACATGTGCCTGTCCACACAGCCTAACACTGGTGCAAATCCGAAGATTCCTGGAGCACCTCTGACATGCCAAAGAGCAAATCCTTGTGAAGCACATGTGCATGTCCACACAGCCTAACACTGGTGCATATCCTTGCGAATCACATGTGCCAGTCCACAAAGCCTAACACTGGTGCAAATCCTTGCGAATCACATGTGCCATTCCACACAGTGTAACACTGGTGCACATCCTTGCGAATCACTGGTGCCTGTCCACACAGCCTAACACTGGTGCACATCCTTGCGAATCACTGGTGCCTGTCCACACAGCCTAACACTGGTGCATATCCTTGCGAATCACATGTGCCTGTCCACAAAACCTAACACTGGTGCAAATCCTTTCGAATCACAGATGCCTGTCCACACAGCCTAACACTGGTGCAAATCCTTGCGAATCACAGATGCCTGTCCACACAGCCTAACACTGGTGCAAATCCTTGTGAATGACATGTGCCTGTCCACACAGCGTAACACTGGTGCAAATCCCTGTGAATGACATGTGCCTGTCCACACAGCCTAACACTGGTGCAAATCCGAAGATTCCTGGAGCACCTCTGACATGCCAAAGAGCAAATCCTTGTGAATCACATGTGCCTGTCTACAAAGCCTAACCATGGAGCAAATCCTTGTGAATCACATGTGCATGTCCACACAGCGTAACACTGGTGCAAATCCTTGCGAATCACAGGTGCCTGTCCACACAGCGTAACACTGGTGCACATCCTTGTGAATCACAGGTGCCTGTCCACACAGCGTAACACTGGTGCTCATCCTTGCGAATCACAGGTGCCTGTCCACACAGCGTAACACTGGTGCACATCCTTGTGAATCACAGGTGCCTGTCCACACAGCGTAACACTGGTGCACATCCTTGCGAATCAGATGTGCCTGTCCACACAGCCTAACACTGGTGCAAATCCTTGCGAATCACATGTGCCTGTCCACAAAACCTAACACTGGTGCAAATCCTTGCGAATCACAGATGCCTGTCCACACAGCCTAACACTGGTGCAAATCCTTTCGAATCACAGATGCCTGTCCACACAGCCTAACACTGGTGCAAATCCTTGCGAATCACATGTGCCTGTCCACAAAACCTAACACTGGTGCAAATCCTTGCGAATCACAGATGCCTGTCCACACAGCCTAACACTGGTGCAAATCCTTGTGAATAACATGTGCCTGTCCACACAGCGTAACACTGGTGCAAATCCCTGTGAATGACATGTGCCTGTCCACACAGCCTAACACTGGTGCAAATCCGAAGATTCCTGGAGCACCTCTGACATGCCAAAGAGCAAATCCTTGTGAAGCACATGTGCATGTCCACACAGCCTAACACTGGTGCATATCCTTGCGAATCACATGTGCCAGTCCACAAAGCCTAACACTGGTGCAAATCCTTGCGAATCACATGTGCCATTCCACACAGTGTAACACTGGTGCACATCCTTGCGAATCACTGGTGCCTGTCCACACAGCCTAACACTGGTGCATATCCTTGCGAGTCACATGTGCCATTCCACACAGTGTAACACTGGTGCACATCCTTGCGAATCACTGGTGCCTGTCCACACAGCCTAACACTGGTGCAAATCCTTGCGAATCACTGGTGCCTGTCCACACAGCCTAACACTGGTGCATATCCTTGCGAATCACATGTGCCTGTCCACAAAACCTAACACTGGTGCAAATCCTTTCGAATCACAGATGCCTGTCCACACAGCCTAACACTGGTGCAAATCCTTGCGAATCACAGATGCCTGTCCACACAGCCTAACACTGGTTCAAATCCTTGTGAATGACATGTGCCTGTCCACACAGCGTAACACTGGTGCAAATCCCTGTGAATGACATGTGCCTGTCCACACAGCCTAACACTGCTGCAAATCCGAAGATTCCTGGAGCACCTCTGACATGCCAAAGAGCAAATCCTTGTGAATCACATGTGCCTGTCTACAAAGCCTAACCATGGAGCAAATCCTTGTGAATCACATGTGCATGTCCACACAGCGTAACACTGGTGCAAATCCTTGCGAATCACAGGTGCCTGTCCACACAGCGTAACACTGGTGCACATCCTTGTGAATCACAGGTGCCTGTCCACACAGCGTAACACTGGTGCTCATCCTTGCGAATCACAGGTGCCTGTCCACACAGCGTAACACTGGTGCACATCCTTGTGAATCACAGGTGCCTGTCCACACAGCGTAACACTGGTGCACATCCTTGCGAATCAGATGTGCCTGTCCACACAGCAGAACACTGGTGCAAGTCCGAAGATTCCTGGAGCACCTCTGACATGCCAAAGAGCAAATCCTTGTGAAGCACATGTGCATGTCCACACAGCCTAACACTGGTGCAAATCCGAACATTCCTGGAGCACCTCTGACATGCCAAAGAGCAAATCCTTCTGAAGCACATGCACATGTCCACACAGCCTAACACTGGTGCAAATCCGAAGATTCCTGGAGCACCTCTGACATGCCAAAGAGCAAATCCTTGTGAAGCACATGTGCATGTCCACACAGCCTAACACTGGTGCAAATCCTTGTGACTCACATGTGCCTGTCCACAAAGGCTAACCATGGAGCAAATCATTGTGAAACACATGTGCATGTCCACATAGCCTAACACTGGTGCAAGTCCGAAGATTCCTGGAGCACCTCTGACATTCCAAAGAGCAAATCCTTGTGAAGCGCATGTGCATGTCCACACAGCGTAACACTGGTGCAAATACTTGTGAATCACATGTGCCTGTCCACACGGCGTAACACTGGTGCAAATACTTGTGAATCATGTGCCTGTCCACACGGCGTAACACTGGTGCAAATACTTGTGAATCACATGTGCCTGTCCACACAGCCTAACACTGGTGCATATCCTTGTGAATCACAGGTGCCTGTCCACACAGCCTAACACTGGTGCAAATACTTGTGAATCACATGTGCCTGTCCACACGGCGTAACACTGGTGCAAATACTTGTGAATCACATGTGCCTGTCCACATGGCGTAACACTGGTGCAAATACTTGTGAATCACATGTGCCTGTCCACACAGCCTAACACTGGTGCAAATCCTTGTTAATCACAGGTGCCTGTCCACACAGCCTAACACTGGTGCAAATCCTTGTTAATCACAGGTGCCTGTCCACACAGCCTAACACTGGTGCAAGTCCGAAGATTCCTGAAGCACCTCTGACATGCCAAAGAGCAAATCCTTGTGAAGCACATGTGCATGTCCACACAGCCTAACACTGGTGCAAATCCTTGTGAAGCACATGTGCATGTCCACACAGCCTAACACTGGTGCAAATCCTTGTGAATGACATGTGCCTGTCCACACAGCCTAACACTGGTGCAAATCCTTGTGAAGCACATGCACACACAGCCTAACACTGGTGCAAATCCGAAGATTCCTGGAGCACCTCTGACATTCCAAAGAGCAAATCCTTGTGAAGCACATGTGCATGTCCACACAGCCTACCACTGGTGCAAATCCGAACATTCCTGGAGCACCTCTGACATGCCAAAGAGCAAATCCTTCTGAAGCACATGTGCATGTCCACACAGCCTAACACTGGTGCAAATCCTTGTGAATCACATGTGCCTGTCCACAAAGCCTAACCATGGAGCAAATTATTGTGAAGCACATGTGCATGTCCACACAGCCTAACACTGGTGCAAGTCCGAAGATTCCTGGAGCACCTCTGACATTCCAAAGAGCAAATCCTTGTGAATCACAGGTGCCTGTCCACACGGCGTAACACTGGTGCAAATACTTGTGAATCACATGTGCCTGTCCACACGGCGTAACACTGGTGCAAATACTTGTGAATCACATGTGCCTGTCCACACGGCCTAACACTGGTGCAAATCCTTGTGAATCACATGTGCCTGTCCACACAGCGTAACACTGGTGCAAATCCTTGTGAATCACATGTGCCTGTCCACACAGCGTAACACTGGTGCAAATCCTTGTGAATCACATGTGCCTGCCCACACAGCCTAACACAGGTGCAAATCCTTGTGAATCACATGTGCATGTCCACACAGCCTAACACTGGTGCAAATCCTTGTGAATCACATGTGCCTGTCCACACGGCGTAACACTGGTGCAAATCCTTGTGAATCACATGTGCATGTCCACACGGCATAACACTGGTGCAATTCCTTTTGAATCACATGTGCCAGTCCACACAGCGTAACTCTGGTGCAAATCCTTGTGAATCACATGTGCCTGTCCACACGGCGTAACACTGGTGCAAATCCTTGTGAATCACATGTGCCTGTCCACACGGCATAACACTGGTGCAAATCCTTGTGAATCACATGTGCCTGTCCACACGGCCTAACACTGGTGCAAATCCTTGTGAATCACATGTGCCTGTCCACACGGCCTAACACTGGTGCAAATCCTTGTGAATCACAGGTGCCTGTCCACACGGCGTAACACTGGTGCAAATCCTTGTGAATCACATGTGCATGTCCACACGGCGTAACACTGGTGCAAATCCTTGTGAATCACATGTGCCTGTCCACACGGCATAACACTGGTGCAAATCCTTGTGAATCACATGTGCCTGTCCACACGGCCTAACACTGGTGCAAATCCTTGTGAATCACATGTGCCTGTCCACACGGCCTAACACTGGTGCAAATCCTTGTGAATCACAGGTGCCTGTCCACAAAACCTAACACTGGTGCAAATCCTTGTGAATCACATGTGCCTGTCCACACAGCGTAACACTGGTGCAAATCCTTGTGAATCACATGTGCCTGTCCACACGGCCTAACACTGGTGCAAATCCTTGTGAATCACAGGTGCCTGTCCACACAGCGTAACACTGGTGCAAATCCTTGTGAATCACATGTGCATGTCCACACAGCGTAACACTGGTGCAAATCCTTGTGAATCACATGTGCCTGTCCACACGGCCTAACACTGGTGCAAATCCTTGTGAATCACATGTGCCTGTCCACACGGCCTAACACTGGTGCAAATCCTTGTGAATCACAGGTGCCTGTCCACAAAACCTAACACTGGTGCAAATCCTTGTGAATCACATGTGCCTGTCCACACAGCGTAACACTGGTGCAAATCCTTGTGAATCACATGTGCATGTCTACACAGCCTAACACTGGTGCAAATCCTTGTGAATCACATGTGCATGTCTACACAGCCTCACCTTGGAGCAAATGGTGATGTCCCTGCAGCAGCTCTGAAGTGCTCCTGCTGAAATCTGATCCAGAAAGGACTGCAGCTCCCAACTTGCTCCACCTTTAGGTGATGCATCCAGGAGTACATAAGGGTAGCTCAGGGCCAATGTGCTCGTCTTGGAAGCAATACGATGCTTAGAAACACAGGTTAGATTCCTGGGTCCGAGCTTAGAAACTTCTGGCTACTAAGTGCGTAATAAATAACCAATTACAAGATATAGAGGAACAGCTGCAAATCAGTATCCCCAGTTTGCTCCACTCATCCCGCCCTTTTACAAACTCCTTGCCCCAATACACACATACATGCAGATCTCTCCTCCCTCCTCTTTCCTCCCATTTACAATGTTTAAATTGACAAGATTTTTAATTTTGCTGATAGTCCATGCATAATTACAGTTTGTGGTGCAATACTGCTGTATCTAGACAGGATTGTGAATGTTAGCATCTGCCACTTAGAATTGATAACATTAGCCTGCGCCGTATCTAGACAGGATTGTGAATGTTAGCATCTGCCACTTAGAATTGATAACATTAGCCTGCACAGTATCTAGACAGGATTGTGAATGTTAGCATCTGCCACTTAGAATTGATAACATTAGCCTGCGCCGTATCTAGACAGGATTGTGAATGTTAGCATCTGCCACTTAGAATTGATAACATTAGCCTGCGCCGTATCTAGACAGGATTGTGAATGTTAGCATCTGCCACTTAGAATTGATAACATTAGCCTGCGCCGTATCTAGACAGGATTGTGAATGTTAGCATCTGCCACTTAGAATTGATAACATTAGCCTGCGCCGTATCTAGACAGGATTGTGAATGTTAGCATCTGCCACTTAGAATTGATAACATTAGCCTGCGCCGTATCTAGACAGGATTGTGAATGTTAGCATCAGCCACTTAGAATTGATAACATTAGCCTGCGCCGTATCTAGACAGGATAGTGAATGTTAGCATCTGCCACTTAGAATTGATAACATTAGCCTGCGCCGTATCTAGACAGGATTGTGAATGTTAGCATCTGCCACTTAGAATTGATAACATTAGCATGCGCCGTATCTAGACAGGATTGTGAATGTTAGCATCAGCCACTTAGAATTGATAACATTAGCCTGCGCCGTATCTAGACAGGATTGTGAATGTTAGCATCTGCCACTTAGAATTGATAACATTAGCCTGCGCCGTATCTAGACAGGATTGTGAATGTTAGCATCAGCCACTTAGAATTGATAACATTAGCCTGCGCCGTATCTAGACAGGATTGTGAATGTTAGCATCTGCCACTTAGAATTGATAACATTAGCCTGCACCGTATCTAGACAGGATTGTGAATGTTAGCATCTGCCACTTAGAATTGATAACATTAGCCTGCACAGTATCTAGACAGGATTGTGAATGTTAGCATCTGCCACTTAGAATTGATAACATTAGCCTGCGCCGTATCTAGACAGGATTGTGAATGTTAGCATCTGCCACTTAGAATTGATAACATTAGCCTGCGCCGTATCTAGACAGGATTGTGAATGTTAGCATCTGCCACTTAGAATTGATAACATTAGCCTGCGCCGTATCTAGACAGGATTGTGAATGTTAGCATCTGCCACTTAGAATTGATAACATTAGCCTGCACCGTATCTAGACAGGATTGTGAATGTTAGCATCTGCCACTTAGAATTGATAACATTAGCCTGCACAGTATCTAGACAGGATTGTGAATGTTAGCATCTGCCACTTAGAATTGATAACATTAGCCTGCGCCGTATCTAGACAGGATTGTGAATGTTAGCATCTGCCACTTAGAATTGATAACATTAGCCTGCGCCTTATCTAGACAGGATTGTGAATGTTAGCATCTGCCACTTAGAATTGATAACATTAGCCTGCGCCGTATCTAGACAGGATTGTGAATGTTAGCATCTGCCACTTAGAATTGATAACATTAGCCTGCACCGTATCTAGACAGGATTGTGAATGTTAGCATCTGCCACTTAGAATTGATAACATTAGCCTGCACAGTATCTAGACAGGATTGTGAATGTTAGCATCTGCCACTTAGAATTGATAACATTAGCCTGCACAGTATCTAGACAGGATTGTGAATGTTAGCATCTGCCACTTAGAATTGATAACATTAGCCTGCGCCGTATCTAGACAGGATTGTGAATGTTAGCATCTGCCACTTAGAATTGATAACATTAGCCTGCGCCGTATCTAGACAAGATTGTGAATGTTAGCATCTGCCACTTAGAATTGATAACATTAGCCTGCGCCGTATCTAGACAGGATTGTGAATGTTAGCATCTGCCACTTAGAATTGATAACATTAGCCTGCGCCGTATCTAGACAGGATTGTGAATGTTAGCATCTGCCACTTAGAATTGATAACATTAGCCTGCGCCGTATCTAGACAGGATTGTGAATGTTAGCATCTGCCACTTAGAATTGATAACATTAGCCTGCGCCGTATCTAGACAGGATTGTGAATGTTAGCATCTGCCACTTAGAATTGATAACATTAGCCTGCGCCGTATCTAGACAGGATTGTGAATGTTAGCATCTGCCACTTAGAATTGATAACATTAGCCTGCACAGTATCTAGGCAGGATTGTGAATGTTAGCATCTGCCACTTAGAATTGATAACATTAGCCTGCGCCGTATCTAGACAGGATTGTGAATGTTAGCATCTGCCACTTAGAATTGATAACATTAGCCTGCGCCGTATCTAGACAGGATTGTGAATGTTAGCATCTGCCACTTAGAATTGATAACATTAGCCTGCGCCGTATCTAGACAGGATTGTGAATGTTAGCATCTGCCACTTAGAATTGATAACATTAGCCTGCGCCGTATCTAGACAGGATTGTGAATGTTAGCATCTGCCACTTAGAATTGATAACATTAGCCTGCGCCGTATCTAGACAGGATTGTGAATGTTAGCATCAGCCACTTAGAATTGATAACATTAGCCTGCGCCGTATCTAGACAGGATTGTGAATGTTAGCATCTGCCACTTAGAATTGATAACATTAGCCTGCGCCGTATCTAGACAGGATTGTGAATGTTAGCATCAGCCACTTAGAATTGATAACATTAGCCTGCGCCGTATCTAGACAGGATTGTGAATGTTAGCATCTGCCACTTAGAATTGATAACATTAGCCTGCACCGTATCTAGACAGGATTGTGAATGTTAGCATCTGCCACTTAGAATTGATAACATTAGCCTGCACAGTATCTAGACAGGATTGTGAATGTTAGCATCTGCCACTTAGAATTGATAACATTAGCCTGCACAGTATCTAGACAGGATTGTGAATGTTAGCATCTGCCACTTAGAATTGATAACATTAGCCTGCGCCGTATCTAGACAGGATTGTGAATGTTAGCATCTGCCACTTAGAATTGATAACATTAGCCTGCACAGTATCTAGGCAGGATTGTGAATGTTAGCATCTGCCACTTAGAATTGATAACATTAGCCTGCGCCGTATCTAGACAGGATTGTGAATGTTAGCATCTGCCACTTAGAATTGATAACATTAGCCTGCGCCGTATCTAGACAGGATTGTGAATGTTAGCATCTGCCACTTAGAATTGATAACATTAGCCTGCGCCGTATCTAGACAGGATTGTGAATGTTAGCATCTGCCACTTAGAATTGATAACATTAGCCTGCGCCGTATCTAGACAGGATTGTGAATGTTAGCATCTGCCACTTAGAATTGATAACATTAGCCTGCGCCGTATCTAGACAGGATAGTGAATGTTAGCATCTGCCACTTAGAATTGATAACATTAGCCTGCGCCGTATCTAGACAGGATTGTGAATGTTAGCATCTGCCACTTAGAATTGATAACATTAGCCTGCGCCGTATCTAGACAGGATTGTGAATGTTAGCATCAGCCACTTAGAATTGATAACATTAGCCTGCGCCGTATCTAGACAGGATTGTGAATGTTAGCATCTGCCACTTAGAATTGATAACATTAGCCTGCACCGTATCTAGACAGGATTGTGAATGTTAGCATCTGCCACTTAGAATGGATAACATTAGCCTGCACAGTATCTAGACAGGATTGTGAATGTTAGCATCTGCCACTTAGAATTGATAACATTAGCCTGCACAGTATCTAGACAGGATTGTGAATGTTAGCATCTGCCACTTAGAATTGATAACATTAGCCTGCGCCGTATCTAGACAGGATTGTGAATGTTAGCATCTGCCACTTAGAATTGATAACATTAGCCTGCACAGTATCTAGGCAGGATTGTGAATGTTAGCATCTGCCACTTAGAATTGATAACATTAGCCTGCGCCGTATCTAGACAGGATTGTGAATGTTAGCATCTGCCACTTAGAATTGATAACATTAGCCTGCGCCGTATCTAGACAGGATTGTGAATGTTAGCATCTGCCACTTAGAATTGATAACATTAGCCTGCGCCGTATCTAGACAGGATTGTGAATGTTAGCATCTGCCACTTAGAATTGATAACATTAGCCTGCACCGTATCTAGACAGGATTGTGAATGTTAGCATCTGCCACTTAGAATTGATAACATTAGCCTGCGCCGTATCTAGACAGGATAGTGAATGTTAGCATCTGCCACTTAGAATTGATAACATTAGCCTGCGCCGTATCTAGACAGGATTGTGAATGTTAGCATCTGCCACTTAGAATTGATAACATTAGCCTGCGCCGTATCTAGACAGGATAGTGAATGTTAGCATCTGCCACTTAGAATTGATAACATTAGCCTGCACCGTATCTAGACAGGATTGTGAATGTTAGCATCTGCCACTTAGAATTGATAACATTAGCCTGCGCCGTATCTAGACAGGATTGTGAATGTTAGCATCTGCCACTTAGAATTGATAACATTAGCCTGCGCCGTATCTAGACAGGATTGTGAATGTTAGCATCTGCCACTTAGAATTGATAACATTAGCCTGCGCTGTATCTAGACAGGATTGTGAATGTTAGCATCTGCCACACTTAGATGGAACCTGAATGTTAACATGTACCACACTTAGAATTTGAGAGCATTAGCCTGCGCCGTAGCTAGATAGGATAATGAATGTTAGCATGTGCCACACTTAGGTCAGCAGGTTAAATCTCACATAACCCACTAACAATATAAGCTCAAACTCTCTGCATACGTATATCACTGAAAACTCACACAACCATCTCTCACACAACAAGCTGCACACACTTCACCACACCGCAGCACATAAGCTGCACCAACAGTACACACAGACTGACACCAATCCAATACTTGCACCAAAGCCCAGCACCCGTTGATCACCGACGGGAAGCTGCCAACAGTATATCACCCCTCTCACTATCCTACTCGCTCTTCACCTTACTAACCCCTCCACCTTCTCGTTTACAGATCCACCAGAGCGCCTGGGGACCAATTCCATTGGTGACGGTGCGCTATATAATACCTTTAACATAACATAACAATTCTGGCACAGGCCTGTCTAAAGTGGACATTTTGGGGCAAATTCAACTAATGTTTCAAAAGTTATTCAGCAAAGAAAGAAATCTTGTTTGGCCTCATTGATTTCCTCATGGATAAAAAGGTGATTCCATTGAATGCATGAAGACTAAAAGGCGCTGGACGAATTTGCACCCAAAATAAACAAGCTGGGCACAAAGCGTTGAAGATATTATTTTTTTGTGGCTTTGGTATAAAACCATAGTTATTTCAAAAAAATTAGATGGAGAAGGGTGTGCCCCGGTTCCAGGTAACCTTTTGCGTTTACCCCATGGAGCATTGCAGCACTGAGGGTTTTCAAAAAAGAAAGTCACCATGCACGCTCGAGGCGAGCAATTCCCAGTGTAACCCTGCGGGAACCCCCAAAAGAAAAGTGCTCAAATGCTATCTGGATGCAGGAAAGGGGAGGCTTCACATCAGGGTAGGAGTAGGGACTAAAAGAGGGTTAGTACCCGGCGCTCCGTACCTGTAAGTATTTCTGCGCACACACTTCTGCAATTTAGTCTCGAACGTGGCGGATTCCATGGAAAGGGAGAAGGGACTAGATGTAGTCCCTTCTCCCTTTTGTAATTGTTTCAATAGCTGCCATGGAAAAGGAGAAGGGACTACGAGTCGTCCCTTCTCCCCAAACTCTGGTGGACATTTTTGTTTTCTCGAGTCGATGAACGGTCGCAGCGCTGTTTCTCAACTCGAATAAAATACCAGTCAGTACCCTGGTACAAGGTACTGGGTACTAATGGCAATATAACCCTCAGAAGAGGGTATTAACGGTTGGGTAATGCCCCCGGGGCTTTGGTAAAGCTCTCGCTTCGTTTGGGCTTCTAACTATGGCCCCGGGGCCATTACCCAACCAGCAATGCCCCTCTCCTCGGGTTATATTGTCTAAGTAAAGGCCTAGTTGGGTGCATTGGGCAGAGGGCTGGAAGGCCTGTTTTGAGGCAAATCGTTTCATTTTACTGTGAGAATCCAGCAGGATTTGCACGAGAACATGGGATGGCATGGTCGGAAAATGCAGGAAGGAGGTCAATTGGGGAGGGCCAGGGGGTATTTTCGCAGAAGGGGAAGAATAATGCGACCTAAAATGGAGGAGGGGCACATGTAGAGTGGAGGTGGGGATGGAGAAGACTTCTTAATTTTCGGGAGCCAATACAATGCTGCTGTAATTCGAATCGTTGCGCACCCACGGGTTCAATTCCCGCAGCGGTAGAAGGCTAAACCGCAGTCATTGCGGCTATGTTTCCATGGGAAATTCTGCAGGAATGATGGGGGCAGAGGGGGTCTTTTAGCATAGTGGTTACAATGTGGCTAATTCGGCACAGTCATTTACCTCAATTTTATTTACATTTTTGCAACATGGACAGTGGCCGCGGCCAGAGCCATGGCTTGGACCTGGCTATTTACTACTCAGGAGCATATGGGCCATGGGCGTAGGCTGTGGGCACTGGCCATGGCTGAAGGTCGTTACCAATGTGCCAAGCTCATCTTCATTTTATTTTCATTTTTGCAACATGGACGGTGGCCACGGACAAAGGCCATGGCCAGGGGTACATGGTAATTTACTAGTGAGGGGCTTGTGCCCACAGCCGGAGATCATGGCCTATTGTTGCATATGGGACAGTCGCCAGGGCCGAATGCTAGTGGGTCCCACATAAGGTACAGCATAACAAAACATTTGTATTTCAATGGAAAATACTTTAGTTCCCATGAGCATTTATATATATGTATTCACTGAAAAAACGTAGTTAAAGTGCCCTTATGGTTAAGTTGGACTAATAAAAACCTATAAAATTCAATGAAAAAACTTTGTTAAAGGGATGTTATGGTTAAGATGCACTGGTAAAACCTTTGCAATTCACCGAAAAAACTTTGTTAAAGGGACGTTATGATTACAGGTAAAACCGAAACCCCCTGAAATTCTTCAATTATGGTAAGCTAAGCAACCATGACTCACGCCACCATGGTGCACTGCTAAGACTAACACCCAGAACATCAAAGATGACATCACAAATGCCATTGAATTTCATGGGTTTTTACCAGTGCACCCTCATTTCCTACAACTTACTAATATCATACTTACCCCAATATAGCAACATGTATCTCCAATTTACAAAGCTTTACATTACAACTCTGCAAATTCCCATTCCCACCATCGAACACCATTTTTAACAATTCTATACTCTTTTTGCAACTTTTTCCACAGTTTTTGTGTTTGTCGATGTCCACGAACGTCTGACGTCCTTGAAGACTTTTCAAACAGTGTCACGGCATGATGACATTGTTCGTGAATGTGTCCGTACTTCGCGGACAGTTCAGAACTTCTTTGTCTACTGATCTAGGATCTTTCAAGCTCAAAATGTTCCCCTTGCACACCTCTTACACCTGTTCTTACTCATTATCCATCACCAATCTAGTACAGAGCACATACTTGGAAGAATATTAGCGAAACTGCTATTTATCTTAAAAATGGCATCAGCTATCGTCATCCCTCCTCCCCAAGAGCCACCACCGCCACCAGCAACACATAATAAAAACACAGTACTTCCAAAGTCAATGAAGACGACCAAGAAAATGAGGTAGAGGAAGTGCCTACCTTTAGCACCAATGATAGAATCATTTATTTATTTATTTATTTATTTGTATAGCGCACTTACAGCCCAGAGGCATCAATGGGTGTGGCAGTTCTTTACCACTGTTGGGAATGTACCAAAGGCTAAAGCTACCAAAGTAAAATGCACTGAGTGCAATGTTGTACTCTGTTGTGGACTACCTGGACAGTACTCCTACAGGACCATCTCCATGCGCTGCCACACCCATTCCAACCCCTGCAATACTCTCAGAAAGGTTGTTCCTTGCTTAGCAAGTAGTAGGCTGTCTTCCTCCACCTCATCTTCCTCAACCAATAGTGTAACCACACAGCCTACTTCTGTGGGACAAAAAATCCCATCAACTACCTTGCAAGCAATAAAAGAGGCTGTTGATCCATATCTTTCGAAGACAACAGATCTCTGTATATACTGCAACACACCACTCTGCAGGCGGGAGCAGTTTCAAAGTGCTTTTAAAGCTGTAATCAAGGAGCATGAGAAACTGTGCCCCCTACCTTAGATATCATACACGCGCAACACCATCCCCTATCCACCTGTAACTCCACATTTCTGGTTGGTGCCCCGTCTCTTTTTTCCTCCCCACCTTACTTTCTAACCTCTCCTGCAAAAAAATTATAATCAAAAAACAACAAACAAAGTTTCCTTTAGTAACCACCTTTCACAGTTAGAAAATCATACTGAAAATGATCTTATAGACTCCATCTCCTTCCCAATTCTCAATAAACTACATAGAGTCTATCACCCTAACTTTAAAATCCCTTGCAGCACTGATTACGTTAGCCCGCTCATAACGCTAACATCAATAAAGGTTCAAAATGAGATCCACCTATTTCAATGACCTTACTGGGCAGCTTAGAGAAA
Source organism: Ambystoma mexicanum (assembly GCF_040938575.1). Lineage (NCBI taxonomy): Eukaryota > Metazoa > Chordata > Amphibia > Caudata > Ambystomatidae > Ambystoma > Ambystoma mexicanum. The sequence continues at coordinate 1,662,412,879 of NC_090937.1, read as the reverse complement.
CGTACCCTGTCATCACCAACGTCATAAGTTTATCTAACGTAAAATTAGGAACTTAAGTACACACATCTACAACAAATGCAAAACTTTCTTTCTTTTTACAAAATGATACAAACATTTTATTTTGAAGAAAACAACAATAGTCGGGACCGCAGCAAGAACCTTTCATTTTGACACAGTGAAAACTTGGTTAACTTTTTTGTGGTTCATAGCTACTGAACTTTGTATCATTCTCATTTTAAGTGAAACTGTCAATGGTGACAAGTAATGTACACACATGGGGCACCATTAAAGAGGTGAAATTAGTGCTTTAAAATTGAAATAAAAGCAACACTTTCACGTCCACAGGTTTCTAGAACCTATACGCTCCCATGTTGCTTCTTGTTACTGCAACCACAAATGTAGAGATTGTTGTCTGGCGGTCGTCCCAGATGATTGCTTTTACTTATCCGCTGTTGAAAATTATTGTCCAAATACTGTTGAAAAAACCGTCGGCTGGTGGGCTGTACCCATGACATGCGCACATCGGGATTATATAACTATATAAAATGCATATTTCAAGTAACCACTTTACAGTTAAATATCTACAGTACATTCTTATTTTGCCTATAAATTTAAATTAGAAGTCACATGTACGATGTCTATTCTTTAAGTCAAATTGAACATTCATCCGTCTGAACATTCATCCTATGGCACAGAGTGCACTTTCAAACCACACTTCAATAAATACTATTTAAAATCTTGTTTACATTACGTTGTGCGAATCCATTCCTGCAATGTAGCGGAGGGCCAACTGCTTCAAAGCACAGTTTTCCGAAATAGAAACTTTACTTTCTGACATCAGCTTTCAATGTATTGAATCTTATCATATCTTTGTGAATGTTTGACACATCTACTCCTTCAAATTCTTAGTGCGGTGTATTCAAGGACACATAACAATGAGACCCTTCTTGTAGCGTTCACAAAGCGCCCGAGTCAGTTTCGTTTTTAGAAACACATGCCACAAAACTGAACAATATTACTGGCAATCAGTGTACTGAAAAACAACAATATATTTGAAGTACACCACACAGGACAGTATTTACTTCGATTTTACCGCTATCAACGCATCTGTTCCCAATAAATTTATGGTTTCTTTAAAAAATAACCTCAGCCGCGGACCACACAGGCACGGATTTCCCTACACGTCATTAATAATTTGCTCCCTGCTTCCTGCTATGAGAAGTGTTTCCCCAGCAGAGACTTGCAGCGACAACATCTAAGGTAATGTGAAGAAAAGTAGTTTGTCAACAAAATCTTCAGGTAGTGTGTTCCCACGCCTCAGACAGCCTTGTGCATAATGCAAGGGTCTTGACTTTCACCATTAGACCAACCACAAAAGCCATAATTGCTGGAACCTGAACGACTAATAGTAACGTAAATACAGGTACACCGATCATATAAAAGTGTAGGCACACGAACAGTGGAGTACTGGCTTCCTAGCTTCTGTGTACATCTGTTCCCGCAATCTTATCCATTTCTGCATTCATGCAGGCACCCCTCGTTGCCCTCCACAGTAAGATGTAAATGTGCAAAAGCCACAGGCACATGTTCATAATGCACATTGGCAATATGCATTCCTTTGCCCGTTATTTCAATGTTGGATAAGACTGTGGCACATAAACCTTTGGTGTATTGCAATCTGCAGCCACTGATCATTGTACCTACTTTCCTGCGTGTCCAATTACATCATTCCTTCATATTACAAACACTTTGTACTCCCACCACATTACATACAATTACTATACACTTATTACTACTGGGGTGGTGTGCCCAGTGCACCTGGCCTCCAGAATCTAGCTACTGACCACAGCACTATTAACTATGTAAAAAGGACGTACCATACACCATCAACTAATAAATCTCACACGTACCCTCCTGCAATCGAAGCGATGTCCGCGGACATGGAAATAAACCACAGACTCACTCGGTGGCATTTCCAAACCCTATAAAAACAGCTCCACTTTGCCTTCATTCCACTTCCCTACCATTTCTAAACCCTCTTCCAGGCATCAAATGACCCCAAATGTCTTTTCCAAGCTGTCCGTCTATGACGCAGTCTGCAAACTACTGCAATGTCTGCGAACAGCTCCGGCACCTGCCTGGCCTTTTTCAACCTACAAAAACACTCTAAGGTCATGTTTATTCCTCTCACCCACCCTTCCCAGCCCCTCTTTCCACCACCAAATGACCCAAAATGTGTTTTCCAGATGTTTTCCACAACATGCTGTCCGTGGCCAGCTATGCCTGTCCGTGGATCCAACATGGCGGGCGTCTCCAAAAATATGATGCACCTCATGCTTTTCACCATCCAATCAGTGGCCGTGTCCAATGTCAGCGGACCCCAAGTTGGCCTCTGGGCCAATCTGTGTCCCGTCCGCGGACCAAACAGGTAAGTAAGTCTGTGGACCGAGCCCAGATATCACCTGTATTACCTCTTTTTGGTCATTTAAAAAAAAAACTACTGGATGGATTTACACCAAATTTACAAAAGCACGCTTTTGGGACCAACGCGCCACTCCTGCCGCAAATTTAGTGAAAATTCCTCCAGCGGTTTGGGCTGTAGGCGTCAGCAAATCTTCTTTTCCATTGCATCTGTGGGAAAAACCACACATTTTGGGACCCCCCTCCAACTTTGCCCCTCTTCATGAAACCTCACCAAACATCAGGATCAATATGACGGGGCCATATACTTTTTTTGCAAAGTTTTGTTAGGATTCGTCCGGGGGGTGGGGCGATGTTATAAGCCACCGAAAAATTGCTCTTCCTATGGGTTGAGAAACTTAACCATAACTACAGGCCCTCTACCGCAGTCCCTGTAATATATAAATATATAAAAGTGGAGTGATCAAGCACCCTGTATGGGTGTAAAATGTGTCACTTTTTTCCTCATTTGGTTTTGGATATTGTCCACATTAAATATGTTTTTACTTGACTTATTCCAGAAGTCTTGTTTGGTGCTTTTCTTCTGCCCCGCCCTGAGTGCGACCCTTCACCTTTCTATGCTTTTTTGGTAGTCTGATATATATAAATATATATAAGTGGAGTAATCCATTTGAGCCAAGTTGCACATTCCACAACGCCACCAAGTAGCCATCGCTGGAAGTGCACCTCAGCAAGGCATTGTGGGTATGCAAATTATTCCAGATGCTAGCCTAACACACATTTTGCAGGGCTTCCATATCCCTCATAATGCCATTTTGAATGGTATTGTGAATACCTTCTCTCATAATGTACATGTGCTCCTGGGCTTTGCAACACGAACACGCCGCGTTAAGCCGGTCATGAATTTCCCAATGCGCTTGATTTCAAGGGTTTTGCTGAGTCATGTTTAGTCACCTTAACTAAAGTTTTTCTTGAATTTAAAGGGTTTTGTTATATCATAGATTTTTTCGGCACCACTGGCCATGGCCTTTGGCTAGGCCCACTATATGTTTTAAATTAGTAATGGGCAACTAGCCTTGGACTTCTGCCGCGCCCACCTTTTTGGGAAAACACTAATGAGCCAAAAGCCATGGCCCTTGGCCGTGCCCATCGTATATATTAAACCAGTAACAGGGCACTACCCATGGCATTCGTCCATGGCCAGTGACCGCTGCCTTCGGCTGTGCCCACTGTATTTTATAAAAGACTAACTAGCCAGCGACTACAGGCTTTGGCTGTGCTCGCTGTCATTTTTATATCACTCCCTAGCCATTAACCATGGCCTTCGGCCGTTCCTACATGCCCTCTGTATTTTTAAAATCACTTTCTGGCTTAAAGCGTGGCTTTTGGCCATGTTCACTTTCTAGTTTTTAACGCTAATAGGCCACCGGCCACGGTCTTCGGCCGTACCCATGGTATCTTTTACAACACTACCAGGCCGTCAGCCATTTAAAATGCTACCACACTACTGGCCACAGCCTTTGAACCCATGCAGTGATTTTTCACACCTCTATAGCTGTATAAATATCCTTTTTTATTTAATTGTTCGCTATTATACCCGCAGCCATAATAGCAATGTACCACATATATCAGTAGTTTTCGGATAACCGTGACTATGGAGGAAACGGCTAAAGAAAATGTTCCCCTAGTCCCCGGGGATCTCTCTCTCAGGCGGCCAGGGCACGACCATCGCCTTTGGATCCAGACCCTGAGGGTGGACCAATTTGGGAGGATCACCTGGGTGAGGGGTCTTCAGGGAGTGGGGGTGAGGCAGCTAGTTGCGAGATGCAGTATTCCTCCCTTTCCTGTACCCATGATCCCTTCTATTTCATAGGATTCTCTGGTGTCCCAACTCCCCCTCCCTTTCCACATAAACACTGGCACTGGGCTGAGGAAGAGGACGACAGAGTAATAATGCTAACTCGTGTGGACATGTCCTGCTAATTGGGTCAGGCAAAGTCAGGCACTTGACTATGAGTGTATACATCTGAAACGATTAGCTTGCCCCTCATGGATAAAAGGCAGAACATAGAGACACTCTCTGAGCAAAGTGGAACATGAGGAAGAGCAAACCATCTGGGGCAAATGTGAACCTACTGGAGCACAGCAACAGACCGAGGGATGAGAGCCACAGGTGGAGACCCCCAGGAGTTCCCTGCAGGAGGTCAGTGCCGCCAAAAGGCAGCAAAAGATATGTGGAGAAAGCCGAATTCCAAACAAGAAAGGCTGCAATGTGTTTTAAGGACATCAGCGACCCTCCCGGGTGTATGGCAGAGTTGGGGAGGTGATGCCAAGTCTGTGGCACTAACCTTGAAAGCAACGCACATAGCCATTGAGTTGGCAAGCGTCATGGGAGACTGATGTGTGCTAAAGAAAGATTGAAGTGGCAACATTATATCGTACAATTGAACGCTGCATGCGTTTGGTTGTGAAGTGAAGAAAGGCAGACCTGCGAATGAACCTTGAAGTAATGATAGCTGTAAAGTCAGCGATATTAAGTAACGGAGTGATCTGGCGAAAGGAAGTAGCCCACTCGAAAGTCTCAGTGAAAGATGCAGTTTGTAGTGACAAAGTGAATGAACTGTAAAAGCGAAGTGATTGAAATTAACCCTGAGAAAAAGGGAGAGAGAAAAGGTGAACATTGAACTTTGGTGCAAAATACAGTCAACTACACAGACCAGGAAGCACTGGGGCAAATAACATAGGAGTGTGAGGTGAAAGCTGTAAAGTCGAAGTGGTCTTGCGGAGGTCTGTAGAAAAAAGCCACGCACATTCAAAAGTCTTTGACATCAGGAAACGATCTGAGCCCGACTGAGGGAGAACAAAGGTGTAATAAGTTAGGGGAAGGGATCCCCTAAAGGAGGTGAATTAATCTTGTCTTGGGGAAGGGAACTACTGCAAGTGTTTTGTTTTGCCTTAAGAGGTCTGAGCCCGACAGAGGGAGACTGATGTGAATTGTTGCTGTGAAAGGTCTGAACCCGAGTGAGGGAGACCAATGTGAACTTTTGCTTTAGGGGGTCTGAGCCTGACAGAGGGGGATTAACGTAACATTTTGGTGAACTTTGTTTTGGAAATTGGAAAGTAAGACTTTAACGTGGAAGGCCAGATGGGCCTCAATCTAGTCTTGACCTGGCTCTGTGTTAAGAGCCTGAGCCAGAGTGTGTCATCTAGCCTACAGGGACCGCCTTACTCCGCGCTGTCCAACGCGGGGAGGAGAGCTGACTCAGCCACGTTTACTCTTTATATTTGAACACTGACTTTCCTTTGCAGACATATTCTCCTTTTCACACTTTTTGTACAAGATATAGGGCAGGCATTAGGTTTTTGTTAGCATAGGCAATTTTAAGTTGATGGACTCAACTAGGACTATTTTATTTATTATTTGATAGTCGAGATTACTCCCATCTCAGCTATTGGGCAAAGTAGGAGTTTCTCCAACCGCATTACAACTTTAATAAAGTTTTTACAAATTGTACCTTTCCTGTCAGTGTCATACTTGTGATACCAGGCCTCCCTTACATGACACATCCATTATTCCAAAACATAGGTTAACAGCAAATCTAACAAATGCCTTCCATATTCTGTAAATCCATGTATCTACTGCACCCTAGCTGTAATCAATGAATGCACCGTAAACTCTTTTTGTATTGTAACTACGGATACTAAGAACGCGCCCAGATACCCTTGGGCTAGATGCGCTATATAAATAAATATTCCTTCAACCTAAATGTGTTCACTAAAGTATAGTACAATAATCAGTTAGAATATGCCAACAGGTATTTAACTACATCCATAATACTACAATAGTAGTATTAGTATTACTTATTATGGCTGAAGCAGGTTCGAATCCCGGCGGGGCCAAACTCAACCTTTCATCCTTCCGAGGTCGATAAATGAGCACCACACACTGTGGGCAATAATAAGCAGCGCTCAGATACCTGAGGGTTCGTAGCGCTATATAAATGCTAAATTATTATTATTATTATTATAGTAACTTTAATATCCAACACATTGAGAATACACCAACAAGTATCTAACTACTTTAAAGATCCTGTTCTTTAAAATTCACTTCAAATATGCCTTACAACTTATTTTTACTGCAATGCTTCATCTAAAATCCAAATAGTTAGAATACGCCAGCGGGTATCCAAGTACTTTAAACATATCCTTACTTAGAGCACACATCCAACAAACATCCTGTCACACTTACAAAATATATGAATGCTATCACACACGTGCACTTGGTAACATGTATATTCTTTAAAATGTAGTAGGAATTTTTAATCCACCATGGATTTTTTTTTCCAATGACCCAATGATTATTTCAAGTCAGTACAACAACAGTGTAACACACACGGATGTTGTACCGAACATAAGGCCTCATTACGAGTTTGGTGGTGCAGGAAAAAAACTGGAGGTAATTTAGTTACCTCCATTTTTTCTGCACCACCAAATTACAGGTTTTGGAGGAATTTCCCCAGTGGAATTACCTAGTGGTAATTCTAACGATTTTTGGAGGAAAAGTGGAGGATGCTGGAGGTGACTCCTCCACTTTTTCTCGAAAAATCGGTGGAATTACCACCAGGTAATTCCACCAGTGATAATTCCGCCAAAAATCCCCAATGGAGTCCTATTGAATCCAGAAAATGGGGATTTACACCACCTACCATCACTTGTAATCCCATGATGATTCCATGGGACGTAGTGTTGGTAACTGTAAATCCATGTGGTAATATCTCAGAGGATTTACTACCCACATAGCACCAAACTCACAATGAGGCCCATAGTGCTTACAATGTACTGTTTATGCGGCTCTAAAAAGTAAATGCACATGTACAATTGAATGCAAATAAATGTATTCAACTTTTGTTTAACAAAGTATACTCTTTTATTCCACATAAAATGAACCAGAGATTCCAGATTTATTTCCATATACAACTATGTATCCAGACCCAGTGGTATCTTTCTTTTTTTCGTCACCTACCGATCCCATAAACACTACCCTCCATTCTACTTCAATCATACATACCATATACACTTCAATTATATCATCCTATCATATTACAAATACTGTACACCATATTACAAATACTGTACAACCCCAACAGTACCCTTAATTACTATACACATTTTTGTAGTGGTTGTGACCAGAGGCCAAATTCTTGGGTGCGTGGTTGTGGGTAGTGAAAGTGTCCAGTGGTGGTCACAGCCACCACAATACAATTAAACCATACAAAAAGTACATGCAGTACACCTTCAAATAGCAAGACTCATCTAGAACCTCCCCAATCCCACTGCCGTCTGCGTACGTGTGTTTGTGTCTACGGACACAAACAGATACCGTGGACATGGCGGCAGAAGCACCATTTTTTTGACCTATTAAAACACATCCCTGTTAGCTTTTTCCACTCTTCACCCTTTGCAACCTTTCTTTCTGGCACAAAGTAACTCCAAATGTGAATTTGAGGCTTTTCTTTCACTGCGCTGTCCACGGACAACGGTGGTGGTCCGTGCATCCATTATGGCGACTGTTTAAAACCTTCTGCTACATCTCATATTTTTTAACATCCAATTGGCATATGTATTCAGTGTCTGTGAACACCAAGCCACTCCCTGATTGGTCCATAGGTGCCCACGGACTCCGAATCAGAAAATGAGTCCACGGACCAGACCCAGATATCACAAAAAAGTGTTATCAATTTTTAGCCATTATTTTCAAAACTACTGGACCGATTTACATCAAATTAACAGAAGCACGCTTTTGGGACCGGGCAGCCGCTCCTGGCGCAAGTTTGGTGAAAATCCGTCCACCGGTTTGGGCTGTGGGCATGAGCAAACATTGAATTCCATTGTGTCTATGAGGATCCCCCTAAAACTCCCCCCTCCCCCCCGGATGGGCCGCACTAAACTTTGTAAACCCGTTTTGTGGTGGCCATATACTTTTCTTTGCAACGTTTCATGAGAATTCATTGAACGGTGCCAAAGTTATAAGCCACGCAAAAAAGGTGCTCTTTCTATGAGTTGAGCAACTTAACATTAACTACACGCCCGCTACCGCAGACCCTGTACTATATATATGTATAAGAGCCACTTTGTAAGTATGCATTAAAAAATGAATTGTGGTAAAGGAGCACAGACACTGCAGCTGAAGTTATGGATAGTGGGTCAGAACACGTTTGTATTTAATGCAGAAAGGGAGAAAGGCCAAGTAAATAGATGCATTTGTTTAAACTTTGGAAATCTGCACTGGTTTTACACCTCAGTCTTTGGGTCTTTCCAGGCCGCTTCTGTGTGTTGTCCCAGCAAACATTAATTAGGGCCTGTCAGGGATCGCAGCAGCACGGTGGCTACCCCTGGCAGTGCCTATGCGCCCCCAAGCTGGAAACGGAATAGATTTATTGTGGGATCCCACCAGTGACAAATGGTGGTATTATTCTAGCGCCACTCTCCAGTAACCACTTGCCGCTCTCAGGCATCCTGCTCAGACACAGAAGTGGTCATGGGGGTAAATGGCTCACCCCCTGGTTTTAATGACCAGTGTACGAATGCTAGCTTGGGCTGCCTTTTAAGCAGTTGAATATGCTAAACTAATTTGGGGGTGCACATGGATTCTTTCCAGATCTGGGAGACGGAGGCTGGCTGGAGGGACTGGAGATGGAGGAGAGGATGGAGGCAGCCAGCCTCTTGCTGCAGGGCTAGTAGGGAGACTGAGGCCGGCTGGAGGGACCGGCGATGGAGGAGAGGATGGAGGCAGCCAGCCTCTTGCTGCAGGGCTAGTAGGGAGAATGAGGCTGGCTGGAGGGACTGGAGATGGAGGAGAGGATGGGGGCAGCCAGCCTCTAGCTGCAGGGCTAGTAGCGGGACTGAGGCCGGCTGGAGGGACTGGAGATGGAGGAGAGGATGGAGGCAGCCAGCCTCTTGCTGCAGGGCTAGTAGGGAGACTGAGGCCGGCTGGAGAGGCCGGCTGGAGGGACCAGAGATGGAGGAGAGGATGGGGGCAGCCAGCCTCATGCTGCAGGGCTAGTAGGGAGACTGAGGCTGGCTGGAGGGACTGGAGATGGAGGTGAGGAGGGAGGCAGCCAGCCTCTTGCTGCAGGGCTAGTAGGGGGACTGAGGCCGGCTGCAGGGACCGGAGATGGAGGAGAGGATGGGGGCAGCCAGCGTCTTGCTGCAGGGCTAGTAGGGAGCCTGAGGCTGGCTGGAGGGACTGGTGATGGAGGAGAGGAGGGATGGAGGCAGCCAGCCTCATACTGCAGGCCTAGTAGGGAGACTGAGGCTGGCTGGAGGGACTGGAGATGGAGGAGAGGATGGAGGCAGCCAGCCTCATGCTGCAGGGCTAGTAGGGAGACTAAGGCCGGCTAGAGGGATCAGAGATGGAGGAGAGGATGGAGGCAGCCGGCCTCTTGCGGCAGGGTTTTTAGGGAGACTGAGGCCGGCTGGAGGGACCGGAGATGGGGGAGAGGATGGGGGCAGCCAGCCTCTTGCTGCAGGGGTAGTAGAGAGACTGAGGCTGGCGGGAGGGATAGGAGATGGAGGAGAGGATGGAGGCAGCCAGCCTCTTGCGGCAGGGTTTTTAGGGAGACTGAGGCCGGCTGGAGGGATAGGAGATGGAGGAGAGGATGGAGGCAGCCAGCCTCTTGCTGCAGGGTTAGTAGGGAGAGGGAGGCTGGCTGCAGGGACTGGAGATGGAGGAGAGGATGAGGCAGCCAGCCTCTTGCTGCGGGGCTAGTAGGGAGACTGAGGCTGGCTGGAGGGACGGGAGATGGAGGAGAGGATGGAGGCAGCCAGCCTCTTGCTGCAGGGCTAGTAGGGAGACTGAGGATGGCTGGAGGGACTGGAGATGGAGGAGAGGAGGGATGGGGGCAGCCAGCCTCTTGCTGCAGGACTAGTAGGGAGACTGAGGCTGGCTGCAGGGACGGGAGATGGTGGAGAGGATGGAGGCAGCCAGCCTCTTGCTGCAGGGCTAGTAGGGAGACTGAGGCTGGCTGGAGGGACTTGAGATAGAGGAGAGGAGGGATGGGGCAGCCAGCCTCTTGCTACAGGGCTAGTAGGGAGATGGAGGCTGGCTGGAGGGACTGGAGATGGAGGAGAAGAGGGAGGCAGCCAGCCTCTTGCTGCAGGGCTAGTAGGGAGACTGAGGCTGGCTGGAGGGACTGTAGATGGAGGAGAGGATGGAGGCAGCTCGCGGCTTTATAAGAGAAGGATGGGAGGTGGGGGGACTGGTGGGGGGGTAGGAGGCTGCAAGAAGGGCAGAAATCACGTTTTTTTAATACGCCTGCGCAGGGAATATGAGCACATCACCTCAGAAGTATTATAATGTAGGGCGGTCTCTGAAGATGTGTGTGTGTGTGTGTTGGTGTGTGACATTTCCCTGCTTGAAGCATGCTTATGTATGACATCCATGTGAGTTTTCTGAGAACTTTGCAAGCACTCATGTTGGTGAACGCTTCATGCATGTACGAAATGACACTCCTTATGTACAAGTGTGCAGGGCGGACAGCAAAAGAGTAGCAACGCTGCAAAAAATCGTTAACATTTTGCCCAACAGTAACGCCCACTTTGTTCGCCTATAACACATAACGTTCAGGGCATTTTAAACAAAAACGTTGGCAGTAACACACACTTCGATTATTTAACACTCCAAGTAACACCCGCGGGGGCTTCTACCCCCATGTTTGCACTTTGTCAACCAGTCAGCTAGCTCAGTCGGTTCAATGCCCAGAGTTGTGTTATGTCCACAACCCGTAGGCGAGAGGTTGTAATATTGGCAGCGCCAACTCAGCTTTTCATGCTTCAAACTGCACAATCATAAACATGCTAATTTCAGCGGTCGCAACCGCCACAAAAGCAGGCACCAGTCCAGTGGACACAGACAATACACACAACACCCGGCGTCCACAACAGCCGGCGTCACTTCCTGTGGACATACACAATACCCGGCACCAGTTCCAGTGGACACAGACAATACACACAACACCCGGCGTCACTTCCTGTGGACATACACAATACCCGGCACCAGTTCCAGTGGACACAGACAATACACACAACACCCGGCGTCACTTCCTGTGGACATACACAATACCCGGCACCAGTTCCAGTGGACACAGACAATACACACAACAGCCGGCGTCACTTCCTGTGGACATACACAATACCCGGCACCAGTTCCAGTGGACACAGACAATACACACAACAGCCGGCGTCACTTCCTGTGGACATACACAATACCCGGCACCAGTTCCAGTGGACACAGACAATACACACAACAGCCGGCGTCACTTCCTGTGGACATACACAATACCCGGCACCAGTTCCAGTGGACACAGACAATACACACAACACCCGGCGTCACTTCCTGTGGACATACACAATACCCGGCACCAGTTCCAGTGGACACAGACAATACACACAACACCCGGCGTCACTTCCTGTGGACATACACAATACCCGGCACCAGTTCCAGTGGACACAGACAATACACAAAACACCCGGCGTCACTTCCTGTGGACATACACAATACCCGGCACCAGTTCCAGTGGACACAGACAATACACACAACACCCGGCGTCACTTCCTGTGGACATACACAATACCCGGCACCAGTTCCAGTGGACACAGACAATACACACAACACCCGGCGTCACTTCCTGTGGACATACACAATACCCGGCACCAGTTCCAGTGGACACAGACAATACACACAACACCCGGCGTCACTTCCTGTGGACATACACAATACCCGGCACCAGTTCCAGTGGACACAGACAATACACACAACAGCCGGCGTCACTTCCTGTGGACATTCACGATGCCCGGCACCAGTTCCAGTGGACACAGACAATACACACAACAGCCGGCGTCACTTCCTGTGGACATACACAATACCCGGCACCAGTTCCAGTGGACACAGACAATACACACAACACCCGGCGTCACTTCCTGTGGACATACACAATACCCGGCACCAGTTCCAGTGGACACAGACAATACACACAACACCCGGCGTCACTTCCTGTGGACATACACAATACCCGGCACCAGTCCCAGTAGACACAGACAATACACACAACACCCGGCGTCACTTCCTGTGGACATACACAATACCCGGCACCAGTTCCAGTGGACACAGACAATACACACAACAGCCGGCGTCACTTCCTGTGGACATACACAATACCCGGCACCAGTTCCAGTGGACACAGACAATACACACACCACCCGGCGTCACTTCCTGTGGACATACACGATACCCGGCACCAGTTCCAGTGGACATACACAATCCACACAACAGCCGGCGTCACTTCCTGTGGACATACACGATGCCCGGCACCAGTTCCAGTGGACATACACAATACACACAACAGCCGGCGTCACTTCCTGTGGACCTACACGATGCCCGGCACCAGTTCCAGTGGACATACACAATCCACACAACAGCCGGCGTCGCTTCCTATGGACATGCACAATACCCGGCACCAGTTCCAGTGGACATACACAATACATACAATACCCTGCGTCGCTTCCTGTGGACATACACGATACCCGGCACCAGTTCCAGTGGACATACACAATACACACACCACCCGGCGTCACTTCCTGTGGACATACACGATACCCGGCACCAGTTCCAGTGGACATACACAATCCACACAACAGCCGGTGTCACTTCCTGTGGACATACACGATGCCCGGTACCAGTTCCAGTGGACATACACAATACACACAACAGCCGGCGTCACTTCCTGTGGACATACACGATGCCCGGCACCAGTTCCAGTGGACATACACAATACACACAACAGCCGGCGTCACTTCCTGTGGACATTCACGATGCCCGGCACCAGTTCCAGTGGACATAGACAATACACACAACAGCCGCCGTCGCTTCCTATGGACATGCACAATACCCGGCACCAGTTCCAGTGGACATACACAATACATACAATACCCTGCGTTGCTTCCTGTGGACATACATGATACCCGGCACCAGTTCCAGTGGACATACACAATACACACAACAGCCGGCGTCACTTCCTGTGGACATACACGATACCCGGCACCAGTTCCAGTGGACATACACAATCCACACAACAGCCGGCGTCACTTCCTGTGGACATACACAATACTCGGCACCAGTTCCAGTGGACATAGACAATACACACACCACCCGGCGTCACTTCCTGTGTACATACACAATACTCGGCACCAGTTCCAGTGGACATAGACAATACACACAACAGCCGGCGTCACTTCCTGGGGACATACACGATACCCGACACCAGTTCCAGTGGACATAGACAATACACACACCACCCGGCGTCACTTCCTGTGGACATACACAATACTCGGCACCAGTTCCAGTGGACATAGACAATACACACACCACCCGGCGTCACTTCCTGTGGACATACACAATACTCGGCACCAGTTCCAGTGGACATACACAATCCACACAACAGCCGGCGTCACTTCCTGTGGACATACACAATACTCGGCACCAGTTCCAGTGGACATAGACAATACACACACCACCCGGCGTCACTTCCTGTGGACATACACAATACTCGGCACCAGTTCCAGTGGACATAGACAATACATACACCACCCGGCGTCACTTCCTGTGGACATACACAATACTCGGCACCAGTTCCAGGGGACATACACAATCCACACAACAGCCGGCGTCACTTCCTGTGGACATACACAATACTCGGCACCAGTTCCAGTGGACATAGACAATACACACACCACCCGGCGTCACTTCCTGTGGACATACACAATACACGGCACCAGTTCCAGTGGACATAGACAATACACACACCACCCGGCGTCACTTCCTGTGGACATACACAATACTCGGCACCAGTTCCAGTGGACATACACAATACACACAACAGCCGGCGTCACTTCCTGTGGACATACACGATACCCGGCACCAGTTCCAGTGGACATACACAATCCACACAACAGCCGGCGTCACTTCCTGTGGACATACACAATACCCGGCACCAGTTGCAGTGGACATAGACAATACAAACAACAGCCGGCGTCACTTCCAGTGGACATACACAATACCCGGCACCAGTTCCAGTGGACATAGACCATACACACAACAGCCGGCGTGACGGCGTCACTTCCTGTGGACATACACAATACCCGGCACCAGTTCCAGTGGACATACACAATAGGCAGCACCAGTTCCAGTGGACATAGACAATACACACAACAGCCGGCATCACTTCCTGTGGACATACACGATACCGGCACCAGTTCCAGTGGACATACACAATACATACAATACCTGGCGTCACTTCCTGTGGACATACACAATACCCGGCACCAGTTCCAGTGGACATACACAATACACACAACACCCGGCGTCACTTCCTGTGGACATACACAATACCCGGCACCAGTTCCAGTGGACATAGACAATACACACAACACCCGGCGTCACTTCCTGTGGACATACACAATACCCGGCACCAGTTCCAGTGGACATACACAATACCCGGCACCAGTTCCAGTGGACATAGACAATACACACAACAGCCGGCGTGACTGTGTCACTTCCTGTGGACATACACAACACCCGCCACCAGTTCCAGTGGACATACACAATAGCCGGCACCAGTTCCAGTGGACACACACAATACTCGGCACCAGTTCCAGTGGACATACACAATACACACACCACCCGGCGTCACTTCCTGTGGACATACACAATAGCCGGCACCAGTTCCAGTGGACATAGACAATACACACAACAGCCGGCGTCACTTCCTGTGTACATACACAATACCCGGCACCAGTTCCAGTGGACATACACAATACACACAATACCCGGCGTCAATTCCTGTGGACATACACAATACCCGGCACCAGTTCCAGTGGACATGTTAAATGTTAAAGTTATTTGTACCGCGCACCTTCACCAACGGAATTGGTCCCTAGGCGCTCTGGCGGATCTGTAAATGATAAGGGGGAGGGGGGCTTGGTTAGTAGGGTGAAGTGGGAGTAGGATAGTGAGAGGAGTGGTGTTCTGTTGGCAGCTTCAACTCGGTGTACACCGGGTGCTGACCTTGGTTGCGGGTACTGAATCGGTGTCAGTCCGCGTGTGCTGTTTCTCCGGCTTATGTATTGTTGCAGTGTTGTGAAGTGCGTGTGGCTTGTTGTGCGAGAGATGGTTGTGTGCGTTTTTTTGAGTGAGATAAGTATGCAGAGTTTGAGGTTATATTGGTTAGTGGGTTACCTGACTTTTAGCATGCTAACATTCACAGTTTTGTCTAAGCTTGGCACTTGTTGGCCATCACATGTGGGCATGCCAACATTCACAGTCTTTTCTAGGTGCGGCGCAGGCTAGTGTTTAGAAATCTGTCTAGGTGTGGGCATGCTAACTTTAATAACTTAATCTGGATGCAGTGCAGGCTGGTGTTCACAATTCTAAGTGTGGCACCTGCTAACATTCAAGTTTCATCTAGGCGTGGGCATGTTATCCTTCAGTCAATCCTATCTAGATGCCTGAGGGACTTAGAAGTTACAGGCATGATGAGGCAATGTACATTGAAGACAAATAACGATACAGAGATTGAGACCCTGGTTACAGATGGGTCAGACAAAATGTGACTTTGTACTCATTGTTATTGGAAAATTGTTCTTATGAATGCATTTATTTTTGATACTTGTGTACAAATTCATGATCCACCATAGCTAAATCACAATAAATAAAAAATAAAAAACGATTACGATTCATTACTTTACCGACTACCCCCCTGTCAGTATCCAGAGTTCATCCCTTATCCTTCTTTGAAACTGTCTGTCCTCTCCATTCATTTACAGGGTGGGTAATAATTGTATTTTCGGTGTGTTGCAACTAACCAACGATCAATAACCTTGTGGAGATAAGCCTGCTGTTCCATCCATGTTACCAAAGGACAATGAGGTTTATAATTTGCTTGTGTTTCCAATCTATTTGGATCCCCTCTGGTGTACTAGACATGTGGGGGGCTGATTGATGGTTTAGAAACCGATATTCATACCTGGACCACTGGTGCCCCGGAAGTTGATTTCTCACAGGTTGTCCTTAATCTATGTAGGTCTGTCCACTTATGTAATTGTCCCTGGTGACTGTTCCGTTTACTCCCCTCCATAACCTGGTCAGAATGTCCCTCAAACTCAACCTGTTGTGTTGTGTATGTCCACAGGAAGTGGTGCCTTGTACAGTGATGCCCACTGCAAGTGCTGCCGGGTATTGTGTGTATTGTGTATGTCCACGGGAAGTGGGGCGCAATGGAATACACAATACCCGGCACCAGTCCCAGTGGACAGAGACAATACACACAACACCTGGCGTCACTTCCTGTGGACATACACAATACCCGGCACCAGTCCCAGTGGACAGAGACAATACACACAACAACCAGCGTCACTTCCTGTGGAGATACACAATACCCGGCACCAGTCCCAGTGGACAGAGACAATACACACAACACCTGGCGTCACTTCCTGTGGACATACACAATACCCGGCACCAGTCCCAGTGGACAGAGACAATACACACAACACCCAGCGTCACTTCCTGTGGAGATACACAATACCCGGCACCAGTTCCAGTGGACATACACAATATACACAATACCCGGCAGCACTTTCTTTGGACATACACAATACCCGGCACCACTTGCAGTCGGTATCACAGTACAATTCACCACTTCCCGTGGACATACAAAATACACAGAATACATATACCCCAATAATGGTTTGATATGATTATACATAATTGGCTAGTTTTATCACTTTTAGTTCATAAAGGAAATAATTAGTGGCATTTTTAGTGATTCTATTTATGGCATCTGTTTGCCCTACGGAGTTCAGCAAAGATGGGTTTTCAAGAGGAAAAAGCTTTGTCGTGAATAGCCCATGAGTGCGGGTTTTGCGCTTCTAAATAGCCAAAAGAAGGTTCCACCATTTTGTTTTGTACGTGTATTCTACATACTAGTTTGTCAGTGATTACATTTAAACAAAAAATGAAACATGATTCCTATTTACCAAGATATAAGGTAAGTTGTGACACTGCGCCGAACATTTTTCGCTTTTGGATTTTGAGCTTGACGGCTTGCCGCTGCAGGATATATGAAAAAAATATTTATAGAGAGCTGCATTCAGTGTGAGGTATACTATTGCTCAATTAATTTATTGTTTAGAGATTGCTGGTTCTAAACCATCAATCAGCCCCCCACACGTCTAGTACACCAGAACGGATCCAAACAGATTGGAAACACAAGCAAATTAGAAACCTCCTTCTCCTTTGGTAACGTGGATGGAACAGCAGGCTTATCTCCACAAGGTTATTGATCGTTGGTTAGTTGCAACACACCGAAAATACAATTATTACCCACCCTGTAAATTAATGGAGAGGACAGACAGTTTCAAAGAATGAAAAGGGATGCACTCTGGATACTAACAGGGGGGTAGTCGGTAAAGTAATGAATCGTAATCGTTTTTTATTTTTTATTTATTGTGATTTAGCCATGGTGGACCATGACTTTTTACACAAGTATCAAAAATAAATGCATTCATAAGAACAATTTTCCAATAACAATGAGTACAATGTCACATTTTGTCTGACTCATCTGTAACTAGGGTCTCAATCTCTGTATCGTTTGTATCGTTAATTGTCTTCAATGTCTTTAGTTGGATTGGCACAGATCCTTGAGCCCAAATACATAACTTCATTGACTATTGGGACAACTTGATTTCTGGTTGTTGATGTGCCATATGAACGATGTAATCCTCCTCTGGGGTCTTTTAAAGATTGCTTGTAGTTCAAGGATACTTGGTTTCAACACCAAGGAAGCAATGGGTCGTAAAATGTCACGCTGGGCCTTCAGACAAGGGCATGGGGGACAGGACCAAAATGTACCTTGTGCTGTAGATGTTCTTGGTGCTTGACAGGGTCGAGTCGTCCTCAGGGCGCTTTGCAGCTTCTGCGACAGAGTTCAAGACGGGAGAGAGCTGCGGGTATCAGGCGGGAGATTCATGTATCTGGCACATGAGGCTTTGCCTGGCACAGAATGGCATGTCATGAACACGTAGGGCTAAACCTGCATATTATGGCGGCACCTAGACGGGTGAGGCTATTATCATTTTATTTATTGAGCGCGGGCCTAGCTTTGGTGAGCAACGGAGCGCTATGCAATCATAGGGGGAAGACCAGGCTATATTCCACATATGATGACCAGTCATGGCATATGAGTGCTTCCCGTGGCCAGCCTGCTGCTGCATGGCAAAGTATGTCCTGAAATGGCTTCCCACAGGAGCCAATTAGAGAGCTCCTTTTGGGGCTAATGGCCGTACATCATTTGCTATTCCCCAAGGTACCACTAGTGATTACTTCATGTTTTTATACGATGCATGACAGCACTACTTTAAGTGTAATTTCCTGATTTCTAAGGATACGTTGGGACATATATGTCCATCTATTTTCTCTGTATGCCTTTGGGGGGAGGGGTCCGACGTGAATGGCGACCCACTGCAATGTGTGCAGGACGCGGGACAGCATTGGTGTGAAGCAGTGACTTCCCCGCTGAGTAATCCTTAGGTTTAAGTTTTCATTCAATGCCATAATGAACACTAAGCCCGAAAAGTATATTTTTGCTCAGAGTTAAGTATCTTTCATTCGTTTAATGTTACCCATCTAGAGGAATCTGTACAGTTAGACTGCAAGGAAAACATTTGGTTATGAAAAGGACAGGTCTGAAGTTGATGATAGAAATAGACGACAGACTATCTTTCAATCAGTCAGCGGGTGTGGGCAGGTGAGACTGCCTCAGATATGACAGTCCTACATTAAGCAGACACATAGTGATCCCCGGATCTCCATCATCTGCCAAGGACGGTCTCTATAGGCCACACACCCTCCTAGCAGGGGACTTGCCCAAGCACGCTGCTTCAAGGAGCTATGTCTGGGAACGCTGCTAATAATAGCCTGTGCCAGGGCGCGGTACACATTGACTGCATTATGTCTACGTCATCAAAGGCTGGAACCTCCACCTTCACCTGGTGTGCAACAACAGCCCTTCCTCCCTGGCAAGCGCTGGGCATCACTGCCCGGGACTATCATCCACTCCAGGATCCTCTGTGCCAGTTCCTTCTGCAATCAGATGAGCACAGCCAAGCCCCAACAGGTCGGGATTTTGTGTAGACATGGAAAAGGCAAATGCCAGGCGCTGCTGCGGTGGTATTAACTGCCCATTGATGGTAGCAGGGCATCTAATAACAGTGCCTGGAAAATGCCTAATGCGCACACACAGGCCCAAACGGTTAGCTTTGCCAATGCTTGTTTTTAACAGGACTTCAGTGAAGAACATGCAGTGTGATTATAAATTGAGTGGCTGAAGGTAGGGGCGAGCTCGGCCCCACCTAGGGCTCTGGCCTGACCCCTCTCTCGGACCAGTGCCTGCCCAAAGCAGGGGCCGGCCACAAAGCCCCACTGGGAGCCCATCCCTTCCCTAGACAAGAAAGAAGAAAACGCACTCCTGTAAATGTGCTGACAGCACTTAGAGGCGCAGCGTTGGCGTGTGTTCCGGTCCCTCCACAGCCACTCATTCATTGGCTGGAGCACGGCAGGAAGTCAGGCAGCAGGACAGGAAGTCAGGGAGACATGCTCCTGTAATGCTGCTGGCACATCAGGAGCACATCTGTTTTTTGTTGTCCCGCCCCAGCCACTCATTGATTGCCTGGGGCAGGACTGGAACACTTCCCGGATGTGCCGCAAGGCAGCAGTGACTTGAAAAAGGAAAGGGAGTACCTTTGTTTCTCCTCCCAGTACCCTTTAACCCCTTTAGCTGCCCCAGACCTGTTTTGCCCCTTTTCATGACCCCCAGTCCAATTTAGCCCAATTTGTTGCCCCTTAACCCTTGTAGCTGCCCCAACCCATTTTGTCCAGTTTCTTGACCCCCGCTGTTGCCACTTAACCCGTTTAGCTGCCACAGGCCCGTTTGGCCCCTTTTCTTAACCCCCAGTCTAATTTACCTGATTTGTTGCCCCTTAACCTTTTTATTTGCCCGTTTTACCCCTTTTCTTAAACCCAGTCCCATTTAGCTCCTTTTGTTGCCCCTAGCCTCTGTTCTTGTCCCCTTTATTCCCTGTTCTTGCCCCCGTTATTCCAATGTTGTTTCCGCTGGCCATTGTGTTGCCCCATCAGCCTTTTGCCCCTGTTCATGCTCATTTTGTAGTCCCCAAACCATTTAGCTAATTCTTGCCACCAGTCCTGTTTGACTTTTTTTTTTGTTTAACCCTAGCACCTATTCTTGCCCCCTTCCACCTCTGTTCTGGTCCCTTATCACTCCCTGCCCCTTTTAGCCAATTGTGTTGCCCCCAGTACTGTGTATGCCTTTTTCTTGCTCCCTTTAGCCTCCTTTCTCAACCCTTTCCCTTTTGTTGCCCCCAAACTTCTTTAGTCTCGTGTATTGGCCCAATCCCTTTCATTCCTCACAGCTCCTTTTTTTTCACCTGATACAGCCCCTCACCCCCCGTCATTTTGCAGTGACATTTCCCGGGCTCGACTTGTGTTGGGCCACAAGAGCCAGGCCAGACCCTGAAGCTCGGCCCTTTCTCGCCCCTTTCCATGACATCCCTGGCTCCCCAGGTCTAGCTTGAAGGCAGACCTCGTTAAGAAATGTGTATTACACCAGTAGCATGTATCCAGCTTCAATGAAATCATTAACTCTCAGATGACTGCTTTTACAAAACACTGGCAGGCATTTTGAGTGCAATGTTTGATGGTAAGGCTTGATTAATGTGAGCTCAATGAGTTCTCCTAAGCAGGGTTTTGGGCGGGGAGGCGCAGGAACTGGTTGGTAACAGCCATAGGGATCAGCATGGCCAGTGAATGTGTGGGTAAATAACCAAACACGACCTACACGCGGTGTGTCTCTCATACGCCATTTCTCCCTAACTGTACTCTAAAACAATAGATTTGGCTTCTGGGTGGCGTGAGTGCCACCAAAAACGAGGATCTGTCTTTTGATGCGCTTAGTTTCAAACCCCAGAAATTCTTTCCCCTTCCTCCATGAGATGTTTATTCCACCGTCAAAGGAAGCCCCGACCTTTCCAGCTCGCATTTTGAGCATGATATGATGTGATATGATATGGCATTTATAACGCGTCTGTAGTGTTGCTAGGCGCCTCACATGGATACACCCGCTTCCTCAGATTTGTCTTTTTCTCCACTTTCCCTTTTGCATGCCCTCCCCCATCGCTGCAGGTAAACATGTATCCCTCTGCATGCCCTCCCCCATCGCTGCAGGTAAACATGTATCCCTCTGCATGCCCTCCCCCATCGCTGCAGGTAAACACGTATCCCTCTGCATGTGCCCCTCCCCCATCGCTGCAGGTAAACATGTATCCCTCTGCATGCCCTCCCCCATCGCTGCAGGTAAACACGTATCCCCCTGCATGTGCCCCTCCCCCATCGCTGCAGGTAAACATGTATCCCTCTGCATGCCCCGCCCCATCGCTGAAGGTAAACATGTATCCCTCTGCATGCCCCTCCCCCATTGCTGCAGGTAAACATGTATCATTCTATATGCCCCTCCCCCATCGCTGCAGGTAAACATATATCCCTCTGCATGCCCTCCCCCATCGCTGCAGGTAAACACGTATCCTTCTGCATGTGCCCCTCCCCCATCGTTGAAGGTAAACATGTATCCCTCTGCATGCCCGCCCCATTGCTGAAGGTAAACACGTATCCCTCTGCATGTGCCCCTCCCCCATCGCTGAAGGTAAACATGTATCCCTCTGCATGTCCGCCCCATCGCTGAAGGTAAACATGTATCCCTCTGCATGCCCCTCCCCCATTGCTGCAGGAAAACATGTATCCTTCTACATGTCCCTCACCCATTGCTGCAGGTAAACATATATGCCACATATATCCCTCTGCATGCCCCTCCCCCATCGCTGCAGGTAAACATGTATCCCTAGGCATGCCCCTCCCCCATCGCTGCAGGTAAACACGTATCCCTCTGCATGTGCCCCTCCCCCATCGCTGAAGGTAAACATGCATCCCTCTGCATGCCCCTCCCCCATCGCTGCAGGTAAACATATATCCCTCTGCATGTGCCCCTCCCCTATCGCTGAAGGTAAACATGTAACCCTCTGCATGCCCCGCCCCATCGCTGAAGGTAAACATGTATCCCTCTGCATGCCCTCCCCCATCGCTGCAGGTAAACACGTATCCCTCTGCATGTGCCCCTCCCCCATCGCTGAAGGTAAACATGTATCCCTCTGCATGCCCTCCCCCATCGCTGCAGGTAAACATGTATCCCTCTGCATGCCCTCCCCCATCGCTGCAGGTAAACACGTATCCTTCTGCATGTGCCCCTCCCCCATCGCTGAAGGTAAACATGTATCCCTCTGCATGCCCTCCCCCATCGCTGCAGGTAAACACGTATCCCTCTGCATGTGCCCCTCCCCCATCGCTGCAGGTAAACATGTATCCCTCTGCATGCCCCGCCCCATCGCTGAAGGTAAACATGTATCCCTCTGCATGCCCCTCCCCCATTGCTGCAGGAAAACATGTATCCCTCTGCATGCCCTCCCCCATCGCTGCAGGTAAACACGTATCCCTCTGCATGTGCCCCTCCCGCATCGCTGCAGGTAAACATGTATCCCTCTGCATGCCCTCCCCCATCGCTGCAGGTAAACACGTATCCCTCTGCATGTGCCCCTCCCCCATCGCTGCAGGTAAACATGTATCCCTCTGCATGCCCCGCCCCATCGCTGAAGGTAAACATGTATCCCTCTGCATGCCCCTCCCCCATTGCTGCAGGTAAACATGTATCATTCTATATGCCCCTCCCCCATCGCTGCAGGTAAACATATATCCCTCTGCATGCCCTCCCCCATCGCTGCAGGTAAACACGTATCCTTCTGCATGTGCCCCTCCCCCATCGCTGAAGGTAAACATGTATCCCTCTGCATGCCCGCCCCATTGCTGAAGGTAAACACGTATCCCTCTGCATGTGCCCCTCCCCCATCGCTGAAGGTAAACATGTATCCCTCTGCATGCCCGCCCCATCGCTGAAGGTAAACATGTATCCCTCTGCATGCCCCACCCCCATTGCTGCAGGAAAACATGTATCCTTCTACATGTCCCTCCCCCATTGCTGCAGGTAAACATATATCCCACATATATCCCTCTGCATGCCCCTCCCCCATCGCTGCAGGTAAACATGTATCCATAGGCATGCCCCTCCCCCATCGCTGCAGGTAAACACGTATCCCTCTGCATGTGCCCCTCCCCCATCGCTGAAGGTAAACATGCATCCCTCTGCATGCCCCTCCCCCATCGCTGCAGGTAAACATATATCCCTCTGCATGTGCCCCTCCCCTATCGCTGAAGGTAAACATGTAACCCTCTGCATGCCCCGCCCCATCGCTGAAGGTAAACATGTATCCCTCTGCATGCCCTCCCCCATCGCTGCAGGTAAACACGTATCCCTCTGCATGTGCCCCTCCCCCATCGCTGAAGGTAAACATGTATCCCTCTGCATGCCCCGCCCCATTGTTGCAGGTAAACATGTATCCTTCTACATGCCCCTCCCCCATCGCTGCAGGTAAACACGTATCCCTCTGCATGCCCCTCCCCCATTGCTGCAGGTAAACATATATCCCACATATATCCCTCTGCATGCCCCTCCCCCATCGCTGCAGGTAAACATGTATCCTTCTACATGCCCCTCCCCCATCGCTGCAGGTAAACACGTATCCCTCTGCATGCCCCTCCCCCATTGCTGCAGGTAAACATATATCCCACATGTATCCCTCTGCATGCCCCTCCCCCATCGCTGCAGGTAAACACGTATCATTCTACATGCCCCTCCCCCATCGCTGCAGGTAAACACGTAACCCTCTGCATGCCCCTCCCCCATCGCTGCAGGTAAACACGTATCCTTCGTTTTTAAGAATAAACTCTGTTTTAACAGCATGTATGGGAGCTGTCTAAGGCCTGTGACTTCCACCTGCACATGGAAAAGCAGATTCTGCGGTTCTTGAACGCGCCACGCAAGGTGGCGGATTAGCAACTTTACATTACTGCCTGGCTCCGCCAAAACCCCTCAGTCGCACCCTGCAACTGCTGCAGCATAACCTAGCAGCCAGGCTCATCTTGGAACTGAAAAGGCCAGACCCTATTATACGAGCGTGGAAGCCTGGCCCAGCCCTGGCTCCCACTAGTGAAAATAAGAACTGATTTTAGATTATTGGAATTATTTGGGTATTTATTGAGCGCAGGCCTAGTTCGGGGAGGCAACAATGTGATGGTGTCACATGAGCGCGACAGCGGCGTGCACGGTCGTGCATGTGAAGTCTGCGTGCCGGGAACCCGAAGCGTTAAGACCTGTGTCCTGCGTCTAATTAAGGTACGGGGGCAAGGCCTAACCACGGGGGTCCTGGGGCATATTAACCAGCATGAGGCCTTATTCTCCGACACACACCAGCCAGGAACGTTCGACGTGACATGACGGGCAAGATTACGCCGTGCGCCACAGGGTCACATGGCGCTCACACGGGCTAACCCTGTTTTCTTCTCTTCTTTCTCAAACCCATCCATCAACACGGCTGGAATGGCCCTCCTTCTATGCAGCAATCAAAGCAGCTATTGTTCTCCTGAGGTGGGAGCCTGATCCAAAATGTACACTGTGGCCCTGGGGAGGGTGCCTGTGCAGCCACGACACCAGTGAAGACCACCGGAAGAGAGGTGCCGGTGTGATCTGCCAGCATGAATGACGACGGTGGCGCCGCCCAGGGTGCAATTGTAGCACGCCAAGGGGGGAGAGCGCCCAGAGAGCAGGGCACACTGGCCCCA
The DNA here is from genome assembly GCF_040938575.1 of Ambystoma mexicanum. NCBI lineage: Eukaryota > Metazoa > Chordata > Amphibia > Caudata > Ambystomatidae > Ambystoma > Ambystoma mexicanum. The sequence continues at coordinate 1,662,387,552 of NC_090937.1, read as the reverse complement.
TGCCAGAATTGGATACCTCAGGTCCACCCTCGAAGTTGTGGCCAAAGTGGTTGCTGTGGGTCAAAAGGCTCAAAATGTACTTTAAAACAACCGGTGCAACTGATGACAAAGCAAAGGTGGCGTCCCTCATCTATGCAGACTCATCTATGCAGACTCATCTATGCAGACTCATCTATGCAGACTGATCTATGCAGACTCATCTATGCAGACTCATCTATGCAGACTCATCTATGCAGACTCATCTATGCAGAATCATCCATGCAGACTCATCTATGCAGACTCATCTATGCAGACTCATCCATGCAGACTCATCCATGCAGACTCATCTATGCAGACTCATCTATGCAGACTCATCTATGCAGACTCATCTATGCAGAATCATCCATGCAGACTCATCTATGCAGACTCATCTATGCAGACTCATCTATGCAGACTCATCTATGCAGACGGGCCTGAAGTACATCACATTTTTGAGACTCTTGCTCCCGCCGTTAACTCATACCAGGGTGTGAAGGATGCTTTCAAAGAACATTTCATGCCACTGGAAAATCAGGACTTCGAGATTCGTGATGTGCAGTGAGAAACAACGGGAAGAGTAGTCACCCAACCAGTTTTGTGGGAGACTCCGTCAACTCGCGAGCACGTGCCAGTGGAACAATGAGGAGGGAATGATCTGCAACCAGCTACTGCAGGGGTTCAGTTCAGGCAGACTACAAAGGCAGGTCCTTCGCAAGCCAGGACTCACACTTACCCGCATCCTTGAGATGGGGCGAGCTTATGAACTTGAGGACAGCCGCACATCCAGGATGAACACTGCAGCCAAGTCTACAAAAGGTGAGGAGGGCTGTGCAGTTGGGCGACCATCAAACACAGGCCGGTCGAAACCCAGGTGGGCCCCACGAAAAGCCGAGTCATCTCAGCCTTGTCCCAAGTGTGGCTTCAATGTCCCGAATGCAGGTGACAGTCCAGTGAGATGAAGGGTTTGTGGGTGCTGTGGGGCTGCAGGACACTTTGCAAGAATGTGCCGTGACGCTGCCCCAGTCACCATTCCCAGGGGGCCGAGCCGAATGGTCGGCGACATGCCGCATCGTCAAAGACCGGTGGCTGCGGTTGAACAGGTCATGCAAAACCTAGACATTGCCAAGGAACAAGAGGAAGATGAAGAAGTCTTCTTCATATCCAGAATTGATGCCGTGAAGAAGAAAAGGAGGCAAACCATGTCCACAGTGGCAGTAGGTGGGACACCGACCCCGGTGCTAGTGGACACAGGGGCATCCATGTGCGTTCTAGCAACTCACCACTACGAGACACTCCCTGGGCCTTCGGCGCGAGGAAAGGCACGCGCCAAAATATTCCCGTTCGGAGGAACCAACCCTCTACCCCTCCGAGGCCCGTTTGCGTCCCAGGTTACCCATGCTGACAAGGTCATTCGAGCGAGATTCTTCCTAACAGACATCAGTCCGCACTCGCTCCTGAGTTGTGTGGCATCATAGGAGTTTTGGATTGTACACTTTGCACTCACGGTGCACTTGGAAGACATCAATGACATGCTGGGAAGGTTCGCTGAGCTGTTCAGTGGGGTTGGGAAGCTCAAAGGTGAATCCATCAAGCTTTCCATTGATGAGACTGTATGCTCAATGCCGCTCAAGCATCGATGCATACCACCCCACTTAAAGAAGTAGGTGGAAAAAGAGCTCCAGAACTTGGTCGACATGGACATAATTAAAAAAGTTGAGGGCCCTACCCTGTGGGTTTCCCCCATAGTGGAGGCAGCCAAACCGAAACAACCAGGAACGGTCTGCATCTGTGTGGACATGAGGCTGCCCAACCTCGCCATCCGACGCAAGAGACACCTCACGCCAAAACTAGATGATGTGTTAGGGGAACTACAAGAGGCCAAGGTGTTTTCCAAACTCGATCTGCGATATATAACAACCTTCACGACCCATAAAGGGCTGCACCAATACAAGTGCCTAAGCTTCGGCGTCCCCTAGGCAGCCGAAGTCTTCCAAAACGTCATCAGAGGCGCCCTTCAAGTCTGGAGGGGGTAATCAACCTAGGTGATGACATCTTGGTTTATGCAACATCAGAGGTCGAGCACATGTCTGAAAAAGACACTGGAGTGAATCAAGAAGCTGGGACTGACATTGTACCGCGAGAAGTGCGAATTTCTCAAAGACAGGATCGATTTCTTTGGATTCGTGTTTCACGCAAAAGGAATATCACCAGAACCGGAGAAGTTTAGGGACATTCAAGAGGCAGCACCTCCCGAAAACATCTCGGAGGTCAGGAGTTTCCTTGGCATGGTAACCTACTGCTTGGAGTTCATGCTGCACCTGGCAACCCTCTCAGAGCTCCTCCCTATCCTGACCAGGAAGGACAGCGCTTGGGTGTGGACGGAGGTAGAACAAGAGGCGTCCAACACCATTAAGAAGGTCCTCATGGGTGATGAAACAATGGCATCTTTTGGTCCAGGAAGGAATCTGAAATCATTGTGGATGCCAGCCCGTTCGGTCTAGGGGCAGTCAGTCCTTCTCCAGCCAGACACCCAAGGGCAAATGAAAGCCATTGCCTATACCAGCAAGGCACTCACTGCAACTAAACAAAGATACTCAAAAATCGAGAGGGCGGCACTGGCGGTCCTATGGGGCTGTCGGCACTTCTACATCTACATCTTCGGGAAGCCTGTATCAGTGATCACAGACCATAAACCATTGATTCCCATCATGGCAGGCTCCTCGTCGAAGCCACCGCCCAGGATAGAGCAGTGGATGCTGGCCCTCATGGAGTACGGAGTGAGACTAAACTACAGACTGGTAACCCACGACCCAGCGGACTTGCTATCAAGACATCGCAGACGGGCAGTGACCAGGAGGAAACGGCCTGCGTGGCCAGCGAAGAACACATTCGCTTGGTGGTTGGTACAGCGAAGCCCACAGCCATGTCAATTGAAGAGGTTGCAGAGGCCTCGAGAGAAGACAAATGCATTCAGCTAGTTCAGGGGTCCAAAGTGTATGGCAATCGGAAGGCAGTGCTGTCAAGCACCCCGCGCAGGGACAAAGAAACCCAGCGTGAACTGGAACAGCTGTGGTGAGTCCAGCACGAACTATCGGTGATGGAGGAAGGGCTGCTATTACGAAGCCGCCAGAAAGTGGTGCCGAAATCGTTGGTCGAAAGAGTGGTGGAACAAGCCCACTGCGGTCACCAGGGCATGGCCAAGACAAAGGCAAGACTTTGTCCCAAGGTATGGTTCCCAGGGCTGGAGGCAAAGGTGGATGACTATGTTGGCAGGTGTGTATGGTGCCAAGCAGCTGCCCCAGTAAACAAGGAGCCCAGCATTGAGTCTATGGTGAAAATCAATTAACCCTGGGACACGGTACATGTAGACTTTGGGTCGACAGGGAGAGGCATGCACTTTCTAGTCATGATCGACCAGTGGTCTAGGTACCTGGAGGTAGAGCTTGTGGAATCGATGTGTGAACAGATCATTCTGGTCCTGGAAAAAGTATTTGCCACCCATGGGTTTCCACATGTCATCTGCTCTGACAATGGGCCACCATTTCAAGGCAGAGGTTTTGCGGAATTCATGTAATGCATAACGCACAGGAAAGTAACGCCGGCATGGCCACGAGCCAACGGGGAGGCTGAGCGCTTCATGCACACCCTCAACAAGATCCTCCGCATAGTCCAACGGCAGGGAGGCAAACTGAAACGGACTCTGTACCAGTTCCTTCGAGAGTATCGGGCTACCCCGCATCAGTCCACGGGGATGCCCCCAGCGGAAGCCCTGTTTAACAGGTGCCAGAGAGGGCTCATTCTGGAGTCAAAGGGTCGGTCGCCAGGCATCATTGACAACCAGGTGATGTCAGAGGACCGACGAGTGCACAACGAGAGAGAGAGAGAATTTCTGACGTAGGCTAAGGCCGTCAGACATTGAGGTGGGTGACACGGTCCTGGTGAGGAACTGCCATTCGGAAGGGAAGCTGTCCCTCAAATATGAACTTGTGCCGATGGGCGTCACCCAGGTAAAAGGGTCCATGGTGACTGCTGCGGATCAGAGAGGCGCAGTGACCAGAAACTCAAGTTTCTTTCGGAAGGTTGGTGGAGGGGAGAAATAAACAAGTGCACAAAAGAGAAACATCCGCGGCCTGAACCGCGGGCCGAGATCCACCACCGGAGGAGGACACGGGGGACCCAGAACTGACACAAGGTGACACGGCAGGAGGGAGAGGAGAACCCGTGACACAGGGACGCTATCCCCGCCAAGAGAGCCGCCAGTGTCCGGCCCGGTTCAAGGACTACCTCATGGACCCATGTTGAGACGACTAACTGGTGTCTCGCCGCATTACCCACGTTGGGCACACTATGTTTTATGGTCAATTACTTATGTGTCTGTCATGTTGACAGTGAGTTACACAAAACGGCCATGTTTCTTCATTATGAGAAAGGAGGTATGTGATAGTATCACGTGAGTGCGACGGCAGCGTTCGTGCATGATAAGTATAATAAAGTGGGCGCACCTGTGCCCGCCAGTGCACGCCGGGAACCCGAACCATTAAGACCTGTGTCCTGCATCTCATTAAGGTATGGGGGGGCAAGGCCTAACCACTGGGGTCCTGGGGCATATTAACCAGCATCACAAATGGGTCGCTTTGCAACCATAGGGGGAAGAACACGGCGATTGAGAGCAGAGAAGCAAAGGGCTGGGGGGCTTAACACAGGGGAGTGCACAGTGAGCAAGGGATCTACAATCACCCAGGGGAGGCAACAGTGGGGAGCCGAGCACCCAGATGCAGGTAGTGTTTTTTAGAGAGCTAAGAAGTCAGCACTGATCCCTGTTACCACCTCTTACACTCTTATACTGCTCTGAAGGTACCAGGAACTTTAAGTCATCCCTCAGTTGCCTCTCCCTCCTCCCTCTCCAAATAAACAAACAATAAATAAATACCTGTGAAACCATATGAGGAACTTATTTGGGGATATCAACTCCTTGGCCTCTGTGCCCTATGTTTCCTTTAAAGTCTTGTGAAGGTGTCGCATGTGTTTGAAGGCATAGCAGAGATACGAGTTCCTCTACTCCGATCACATACTTTGGTATAGTATTGCTTCACACATATACATGCGCACAAAGAAGCTGTTTGATACGGAAATTTAGTTAGATCCAACTAAAATTTTATTGTTGACTGGTAATCATGTGATTCAATTGGCCCTCTGTGATAACACGTGTTTCGGCATACACTATGCCTTTATCAAGTCAGAGCAAATCCACATTTTGTTGCATATTGCCATCTCTACTTGATGTTAAGGTTGCTGCGTCATCGGTTAAATCCCTCCTACAAAGTTCTGTGCCCCTCACCTCCGTTTGCTCACACGTTCCTTCCTGAGTGGTGCGAATCACGTTCCGTACTTATTTAATGGGTACTTTAGCCGCTTAATAACTCCAGCACTTTACCCAGCAAGAAAGTTTAGACATTGCTAAAATATTTACCTCTGTTATTTGTCCCCTTCTCTTTTCCTTCCTACTAACTGCCAACATGTCCCCTGTTAGCCCTCATCCAAGCCTCCATGTGTGCCCTGAATTGAGCAATTCCGCACGTTCCTTATATATTGTGAATACTATAAATTAAAAGTTTAAGTGTCATGCCAGTTCTTTCCCAAAGCAGAAGGGTGAGCCTGAGATACTGCCATCCTCATGGTTCACATCTGTTTTTTATTGACTGGCCCAGATGTTCAGGCAGGAGGGATCTACAGGGACTTTCAGCGAGGATGGTCATTAGGTTTGGACAGACTGTGGAAAATCCACCCTCATCCGGTAGACTCCCCAATACAGGATGAGCACCTAGCTCTACAGAACCCCTTAATCTGCATTCTGCCACAGTACCCTCACTTTTTGAGACAGCTGCCAAAGTCTGTCTCCAACACCGGCCGCACCTTTATTTGGCCATGTGGCAACTGTTTCTACACCACAGAGGGTCACACATGGACCCACTTAGGATCATCGCCCAACACGCCGTGGTACAACTCATAACAGGAAACCAGCCATTTGCCCACATTTCTCCCATCTGAAGAGCGCTACACTGGCTTCCCATACCAGCTGGAATACTCTGGAAGGCGCCTGCATCAGCAATAAGGAGCCACCACCGGCACACCTTGCTGCAAATCTCTGTGGCTCATCAGGGTTGTGCTGCTCCAGTAGTCAAGTCATCGCGCTGCTTGAGACGAAACTGGCGCGCAAGCAAAACAGGAAATAGTCCTTGTCTCGCTATGTACCTGTCGTGGCAATCCAGACTTTGCCAACCCTCTTATAGTTCAGGAGCGAATTTAGGACCTGACTCATCAATCAATACTTAGGTGCTACCTAGACAGTGGTGGTTCATCCATAACGTGCAAGGGGGCGTTGACCCACCAGCCCTCTCACCCCTTATGGAGGAGCTGAGGAGCCATCCCAGTGAAACACTGTGCGCACTGTCAGCTGCTTTTTCCAGCTGAGAGAGCTCTCCTTGGCTGGCGAACTGTCCAAGGGAAAACCTGTTTCCCTTTGACAATTCAGTTCCCCAGCCGCACATGCTCAATGAGCCATGCAAGGCAGGCAGCAGTTTGCTTCCCTAGCCTTACATAGCTAATTGGAAATACCTGCCAGAGAACTTCATGTCTGTATGTGTGAGGGGGAGCCCCTGTGCATCCTTGCACATACAGATAGAGCAGGCTGGAGCAGGGCGTTTCAGCACCCACGCTCATGCCCCTGCACGCATGTGCAGGAATCAGGAGGCTCTTGCTTCTATGCAGGAGCTGGCGCGCTGGGCGGAGTCTACATCACCGGGGAAGAAGGTACGTTTATGTTAATTTATTTATTTAAATATGTCTATGGATGCGTGTATGCTTGTGTTATGATATGAAGTGAAATGATCTGATATTCTATTTATATCGTGTCCATACACAAGTGTTTCAGGGTGCAACGAGGTAAGGGAGGGGTACAAGGGAGGACAAAACAACGATCTTACAAGGCCCAGTGACATTGAGAACGCGCAAGTGCAGGGGAGAGGGAAGTGGGAGCTTGCAAGGGACAGGGGAGGAGTGGAAAGTGCAGGACACCTGATCAAAACAACAACAGGTAGTGCGGCCAGCAGGTGGCAAGTGCAAGAATTAAGTGCAGACAACAGGTGTCTGATAAGTGCAGGAAAGGGGATATCAGAAGTCGCAGCGGAGAGCACAGGGCAGAGGCTATCTCTCCCTGTATGCAAGCAGATTTACGGAGATTCCTGAGACAATTCTAGCATATTACAGATGAAAGGTACATAACAAGCTGTTAGTTGAAACAGGAATTCACAGGAACTGCAGGAGTAGGCTGTAAACAAAGGCACAGAGAACAGGCAAAGACAAGCGAGTACACTGGGCAACACAGATTGATCAGAAATAAGGGTTTACTGGAATATGATAAGGGGTCTCCAAGGATTAAGGAAAGCCCTTGGGATAGGTACCAGCAGATTACTCTTAACAACAGTCATACAGCAACATCATGACTTGGGCCTGCCGAGGAAACTGTTGTACTCAGTGCAAGGGTAAAACTGAAAAAAATAAAAACTGAAAGACCATATACTGAGGCAGGTACGACTTCAACGGACTACATGAAGGCAACAGAAGTCTTCCCTTATCTGATCTGAATGAAGACCAACCCAGGGTCCCACTGTAAAACGGATTCAAGTGGAGACACCACAGTGGACCACGATGTATACAAGTAGAAAGCAGCGTTGAAAGAAATAACCAGGTACAGGACAGGGTAGGATATCAGAAGCTAGAAGAGGCAGGTTGCAAGGCAAGGAGCCCAGAGGAACAGGGCAGAAGACAGAGGAGTGTTGCAAGGATGCCAGGCAGGGAAGCCCAGAGGAGATGGGCAGATGGCAGCGGAGTGCAGCAAAGCCATCAGGCGGGAGCCCAGAGGAACAGGGCGGAAGGCAGCGGAGTGTGGCAAAGCCGTCAGGCGGGAGCCGAGAGGAACAGGGTGGAAGGCAGCTGAGTGCGGCAGAGCCGTCAGGCGGGAGCCCAGAGGAGCAGGGCGGAAGGCAGCAGAGTGTGGCAGAGCCGCCAGGTGGGATCCCAGAGGAGCAGGGCGGAAGACAGTGGAGTGTGGCAGAGCCGCCAGGTGGGAGCCCAGAGGGGCAGGGCAAAAGGCTGCAGCAGACTGGAGAGGGAGCTGCAAGCATCAACAGCAACAAGAATCCAAGGCCAAAAGAGATATTCCAGGAAAGGTCAAAAACTGGTAACAGGAGTACCAGCACGAACTCCCAGTGGAAGCAGTTGACTGATAACTGCTTCTGTTCAAAGTGAGCTTATAAAGGCCCTCCCAGCCAGCAGGCCAGCAGGGTAGAGCTGATTGCAGACTCTGGCAGCTGTGTTCAATTAAGTCCAGCCCTGGCTTCAGTAGCCTGCAGTAGTAGCAGCAGTGGTTTCTAATCAGGTGCTCTCCAGCTCTCTGCAGCCTAGCCTGCAGTAGCTTGGAACAGGTGAATGCAATCAGGCCCTCTGCAGCTTTTAGTAGCTTGCTGCAAACAAATGTATTTAATATGCCTCCTCCAGCCCTCTGCCTTTTAGACAGCATACATGCCCCAGAATGAATCCGCTGGTTTAACCCAAAAGCCTTAATGGACAATCAATTAGATTAGTCCAAAACTGCAGTGGTAAAACAAGGAAATAAAGGCAGAGACGCATGTAGCGGTCCTGGGTGGCAGGCGAGTAGGATCGTGACAGTATGTCCCCCTCAGAGGGTCCCTCCTGGTGCCCCAAAAGAAGGCATAGTCCATTGTGTCTTTCAAGCAGTAGGAAGAGTAAGGGTTGAAGCACTAACGTCAAAACCAATGCCCAGGTAAAGGTTTTATACTCCTTGAGTGTAGCACTTCGATCAGAAAATGCAAAGGAATGATTGTTCTTCACAACCCTAACAAACGACTCGCAAGGTACATCAGTACGTAAGGAGGGTGTGCAGGAAAACAGAATTGTAGACTGAAGCTCTTTAGAGGATACAGCAATAGAGACTGGTACAGACACAGGAATTGCTGGTTTCAGGTTGTTCTTTGGATGCAGCGGTTGTGAATGTGACTCAGAATGCAAAGAAAATGTTTTACCTTCAGATGGCTGTGGCATAACTGCACTATCTTGGTGACTTTCAGAAAGGGTAAATGTATTCTTTGTCACAAAGAGCTGGTATTCTGATGGCATTACTATTCCAACAGGTAGACTTTGGCATTGAGCCGTGGATACCACACACATGTAATTGGCTACAGGCTCGGAGTGTTCAAGTACTTGGGAAGGAGATACTGCTGAGTGCAAGGCTAGCAGAGGCTTGATCAAAATCCTTTCACTGACAGGGAGTGCAGGTATCTCGTTCCACTGGTTTAAATGTTCAAGCAGCATAATACTAACAATGGTACTGATCATAAGGTCTTGAAACACTAAATCCATTGCTGAATATTCATTTTCACTGAAGGAGATGCTTTTGCATTCAAGGTAATCTTCATTCATTTCTTGTGATTTCATTTCAATTATGGGCATTTGGATTACTTCGGGTGTTGAAGTGGACACTGGGATAAAAATGGATGCACAGTCTTGATTCAAGTAACAGACATGAGCAAGTGTTGAAACACAGTCTTTGAAACAGAGGGTTGTTGGACTGGCAATTGTTTCGGATACTGCAGTAATTGTGGGGTTGTAAACACTAGAAGGGTCAATTGCATTGCTGTCTGTGTGCAAGGCAGTGCTGGATACTGGTGTTGGGACCAAGGAAGGAGTTTGGGTAGAGGACAACATTGGAGTTAGACTAGAGTTAGGCTCCTGTAAAAGGTCTTGTACCGAGTCTGCAGAAGTGTCAGAAAAGACAGTAGACATAGACTCAGCAGGAGACCGAAGAGGCATTTCAAAGGAGTCACCCAGTGAGGTACAGGAGGACAGGTCTTCACCAAATAGATCATAGTTTGGGAATACCTGGCTGGCATCTTGAACAGAAGGAGAAGAACACTCCAAGTTAACCTGCAACTGGTAAGCATATTCCTGCTTCAATCTTTCAATTTGCTCCAACGTTCTTTCTTTTAACTTACACAACTCATTAGGAACCCAAATGTCATCAATAATTAGAGAGAGAATGTCTGGTTCAGGGTGACATGGATTATCTGAAGATGAAATGTATCTCTGTTACGTTTAGCTCGTGCAGTGTGGCATAGTCGTCATTTAAATCCATAGATTGCCTCTTTAGAGCAAATAGCTGTTTCTGGATATTTTCCAAATCAAAGACGTCCTCGGGGGACTTAGCTGGTGTTTCGTTAACTTACTGTTTATTGGTAGAAGGCTCAGGATCTGCTGTTATCTTAGCATAAGACTCTGAGGTTTCAGAGTAGATCTGTGGAACAGAACCAAGTCTAGAGGCATGAGTGGCATTGTGTTTGTCAGGATAATGTATAGCACCAACATAAAGCCTCTTGGAATCTTGCTTCATGATGTCAGCCCTAACACACTGAATAGTGACAGGGCAATACTTTACAGGTTCACTGGAACAGTACACAGTAGGAAGACCTTTCACAGAGGTATACGTTGAAGCCTCCCAACCAGCCCTTGTCTTGGAGGGGCATGCCAAGGACTGAGTCAAATACCTATTTTCTTCCTGTAACTGTTCTGCGGACATCAAGTCGGGATTAGCAGAAAAGACAGAGTCCAATCCCGGAGTACTTGGTTTGGCAGAAAAATGTGAAATAAATTTGGCACAGAGATACCCATTATCTTTGAGGACGGTAGCTTCATTATGGGTAAAAGTCTCAAGTAACTGGGTACTGGCAGTTTGCTTGGAGGATGTAGGGGTTCGCCAAGGGTTCTTGTTTTTCTTCAGAGGCATATTGGATCGAACAAGTATTGGCCCAAGAATCAAAATGTTCTTTTTGGTCAGTCAATCTCTCAGAAGTCTAGGCGGAGAGCACAAGGCAGAGGCTATCTCTCACTGTATGTAAGTAGATATAAGGGAGATTCCGGAGACAATGCTAGCAAATAACAGATGAAAGGTACATTCCAAGCTGTTAGTTGAAACAGGAATTCACAGGAACTGCAGGAGCAGGCTGTAAACAAAGAGACAGAGAAAAGGCAAAGACAAGCAAGTCCATTGGGCAACATGGATTGATCAGAAATAAGGGGAATATGATAAGGGGTCTCCAGGGATTAAGGAAAGCCCTTGGGATAGGTACCAGCAGATTACTCTTAACAACAGTCATACAGCAACGTCATGACTTGGGCGTGCCGAGGAAACTGTTGTACTCAGTGCAAGGGTAAAACTGAAAGACCATATACTGAGGCAGGTACGACTTCAACGGACTACATGAAGGCAACAGAAGTCTTCCCTTATCTGATCTGAACGGAGACCAACCCAGGGTCACACTGTAAAACGGATTCAAGTGGAGACACTACAGTGGACCAAGATGTATACAAGTAGAAAGCAGTGTTGGAAGAAATAACCAGGTACAGGACAGGATAGGATATCAGAAGCTAGCAGAGGCAGGTTGCAAGGCAAGGAGCCCAGAGGAACAGGGCAGAAGACAGAGGAGTGTTGCAAAGATGCCAGGCAGGGAAGCCCAGAGGAGATGGGCAGATGGCAGCGGAGTGCAGCAAAGCCGTCAGGTGGGAGCCCAGAGGAACAGGGCGGAAGGCAGCAGAGTGCGACAAAGCCGTCAGGCGGGAGCCCAAAGGAACCGGGCGGAAGGCAGCGGAGTGTGGCAGAGCAGCCAGGCGGGAGCCCAGAGGAGCAGGGCGGAAGGCAGCAGAGTGTGGCAGAGCCGCCATGTGGGAGCCCAGAGGAGCAGGGCGGAAGGCAGCGAAGTGCAGCAGAGCCATCAGGTGGGAGCCCAGAGGAGCAGGGCGGAAGGCACCGGAATGCGGCAGAGCCGTCAGGTGGGAGCCCAGAGGAGCAGGGTGGAAGGCTGCAGCAGACTGGAGAGGGAGCTGCAAGCATCAACAGCAACAAGAATCCAAGGCCAAAAGAGATATTCCAGGAAAGGTAAAAAACTGGTAACAGGAGCACCAGCACGAACTCCCAGTGGAAGAAGTTGACTGATAACTGCTTCTGTTCAAAGTGAGCTTATAAAGGCTCTCCCAGCCAGCAGGCCAGCAGGGTGCAGCTGATTGCAGACTCTGGCAGTTGTGTTCAATTAAGCCCAGCCCTGGATTCAGTAGCCTGCAGCAGTACCAGCAGTGGTTTCTAATCAGGTGCTCTCCAGCTCTCTGCAGCCTAGCCTGCAGTAGCTTGGAACAGGTGAATGCAATCAGGCCCTCTGCAGCTTTTAGTAGCTTGCTGCAAACAAATGTTTTTAATATGCCTCCTCCAGCCCTCTGCCCTTTAGACAGCATACATGCCCCAGAATGCATCTGCTGGTTTAACTCAAAAGCTGGAATGGACATGCAATTAGATTAGTCCAAAACTGCAGCGGTAAAACAAGGAAATAAAGGCAGAGACGTATGTAGCGGTCCTGGGTGGCAGGCGAGTAGGATCGTGACAGGGGTCTGTAGGGTTGCAGATACAGACCCAAGTGCAAGGGTTGACAGGAGGCAGTGCGGGTGTGCAGCTGGGTGGGCAGGAATCTGGGCCCGAATTCAGAAGGTAGCCAGGTGCCCAGTGCAAAGACAGACAGAGATCAGCAGGGGAGAGGAATAGAGAAGGCAGAAGCAAAGAGGAAGGTCTTGAGGTGCTTCCGGAACCGAAGATGGTTCTCCTCGACTTTCAAAGAGGCAAGGAGGCTGTTCTAGAGAGAGGCCTTAGCCAAAGAAAGAGATCTACCACCAACTTGTTGCTTGGAGAAGAGATGACCCTGCAGGAATAAGAGGTGGAGGAGCAAAGAGCTCGAGTACGAAGGTATTTCCGAAGGGAGCGTTGAAGGTATTGCAGACCCAGGCCACAGAACTCCTCGTGGACAATGCAGAGGGTCTTGAACTTGATCCTTGCAGCCACTGGGAGCCTATGAAGCCTATGAAGAGATTTCAGGGCTGGAGAGATACGATCCCTGGGCTTGAGGCAAAGGACAAGTCTGACAGTCCTGTTCTGGACGAGTTGCAGAGGGCAGAGAGTTGTGGCGGGCAAATTTCAAAAGAGGCTATTGCAGTAGCCAAGCCTGTAGAGAACCAGAGCTCTAGGGACAGCGATCTTCTGGGGGAAGGAGCGGAATTGAAAAATTACTCCTGAGGAGGTGGAGTTGGTAGTTTTACTTCTTAGAGGCGTCAGAGATGTGTGGAAAAAAGGAAAGCATGGAGTTGAAGATGACCCTGAGTTTCTTACCCTCACATGTGGGAGCAGTAAAAGGGCCAAGCGAGGCAGGCCAGAGAGTAACAGGAAAGGAAGGTGCAGGAGTGCCAATGAGTAGGATCTCTATTTTACTGGCATTAAGGCAGAGGTCATTGGCGGCACACCATTCCTGGATTGCAGACAGACAGTCAGAGATGAGAGAGGGACAAGAGGTGGCAGAGGGGAGCCTGAAAACAAGCTGAATGTCATCCGCATATCACTGAAAGTTGGAGCAGAGAGCGGCGATGCAGTGGGTGAGGGGTGTCAGGTATTGGTTGAAGAGCCAGGGAGAGAGGTTAGACCCCTGGGGAACACCACAGGTGGTGAGTAAGATAGAGGAAAGGAAGGACCCAAGTTGGACCTGGGAGGGTCGTTTGGAGAGGAATGAGGTCAGCCAGGCCAGAGCCTGATCATGGATACCCATGTTATCACGAAGGCGCTTCAGCAGGATGGCATGGTTGACGGCGTCAAAGACAGAGGAGAGATCTAGTAGGATGAGGACAGAGGGGAGATTAGAATCAAGGTTGGAGACCAAGTCTTCACGGATGTTCAGGAGAGCAGTTTCCGTGCTTCTGGCTGCTCATGGAGACACCCAACAGAATCAATGTGGAGGTTAAGCTGGGAGATGGACAGCTTTTCCAGGAGTTTGCCCAGGAAAGGAGTGATAGAGATCAGGCAATAACCGGGAAGGAGGGGTTGGCTCTGGGTTTCTTGAGAAGAGGGTGCACAAGAGAGTGCTTCAGAGGGGAGAGGAAGGCTCTAGTGGTGAAGAAGTGATTGCAGAAGTCAGCGAGGGCAGGAGCGAGGGTGTCAATATGGTTCTTGATGGTTTTGGATGAACCGGGAAGAACCTGTTATGATGAGATTTTCATAGATGGGACTTGTTTAGAAATCCCATCAGGGGAGAACAGAGGAAATGAAGAGAAAGAGGGAGAATAGGTAGGTGAAGGGGGGCCGGATGTAGCAGGGAGAGAAGCAGGGAGATGAGAAGAGGACGAGATGGTGGACAGGATGTCCTGGGTTTTAGAGATGAAATGAGAAGCCAGGGCCATGCAGAGGACCTGGGAGGGGACAGGAGAAGTAGCGACTGCAGCAGAATTGGCCAGCTCTTTGCAGATTTGAGAGAGTTCGACCAAGTTGTTAGATGCCGCAGAGATGCGGGCTCGGATGTGGGCTCTCTTCTTAGTGCGGACAGAGAGCCTGTGTTGTCTTTGGAGCAGGCGGCAGGCCAGTTTGTCAGAGGATGCACGAGATGACCGTTATTTCCTCTTGGCCACCCTACACTTGCGTTTAAGGGTGACGAGGTCAGAGACGTACCAAGAGTTGCACTTGGTTTTGGAATTCAAGCGGATTCTCATAACAGGGGCAAGAACGTCGAGAGTATCAGAGATAGCAGAGTGGAGCTTGGAAAGGGCTGTGTCAGGATGTGAGTCAGCCAGAGGTGGAGGAAGGGGAGAGAAAGTGGCATCGAAAGCCTCATTTGACACACGCTTCATGGGCCGGATGACTGAGAAGGTATGTGGCAGTGCTGGGGCTGGCTTGGCCTGCGAGGTAGAGAGGGAGAGATGGGAGCAAAGGAGAAAGTGATCGATCCAGGAGAGATGAGTGGTGAGAGGGTTAGAGAGGGAGAAGGCAGAGAAGATGAGAACATCCAGAGTGTGCCCTGCAGAGTGAGTCAGGCCAGAGGGAAGAATAGAAGAGGGAGAGCGAGAGTCGCAGAGGTCGCAGAAGAGTCCAGAGGAGGGACAGGAGGTATCCAGGTGGATGTTGAGGTCTCCAAGGAGGAGGAGTTGAGTGGTCGAGGCCAGGAGGGAGGAGGTGATCTGACCAGTTGGCCGGTAGGTAGTGGCCACTGTGAGAGAGTGGCCAGGAGAGAGAGAGAGCCTGCAGATCAGGCATTCAACAGAGGAGTGGGCCTGCAAAGAATGACAGATGCAGGGATCCACTCAGGGAAAATCAAGGCTACACCCCCACTGGTGCGGTTGGCTCTGGGCGTGGAGAGGATCTTGTAGCCATCAGGGAGGAGAGCGTCAAAGCTTGTGACAGAGCTGGCTGTGAACCAAGTCTCGTGAGACCGAGGACATCAAGATCAAGTTCTTTCAGGAGACGGCAGATGTCAGAGTAGTGTTTGACAGCTGAGCGAGAGTTAAGAGTGGCACGGTGGAGAAAGTTGCCGTCCTTGAAAGACTTCACGGGAGGGGTACTCCCTGTGGAAGTGTAAGAGGAGCCAGACGGAGGGCAGTAAAGGTAAGAGGAGAGGGCAAGGTAGCCACGGAGGAGGAAGGGGGCACCAGAGAGGTGGCGGCGGGTGGGGGCAAGGAAGCCGAAGAAGGGTGAGAAGGGATAGCAGGTGTTCAAAGGAAATTGATATGGCGTGGGAAGACAGTGCCATTCAGGTAATGATGACCTTAGAGGAGTGGAACGAGGCAAGGACGGCCTCCCACCAGTTGCCACCATTAATGGGAGAGGAGGAATAAGGCAATAGCACAGAGACCATATGAGGAGTCTATAGGTCTGGCGAAGGAACGACAAAGAGGATGTCAGTGAGGGTCTGTCTGGAGGAAGCACTGATGTAGGTATCATCGATATGGAGGCCTTGGTTTTAGACCAGGATATCCTTTTTGAACTTCTTCCTACCAGACTTAGTGAGATGGGAAGGGTAGTCAATGGAGAAACAGTTGGAAAAGATTGGCAATAAGGGAAGAAAGTAGGGGGGATGGAGACACAGGCAGGTCCAAGGGAGGAGACAAAGAGCTAGGGATAGAAAGGACAGCAGGTAATACACAGTGGTCACAGGGCACAGCACAATTCAAATGAGGCAGGCAGATAAAAGCAGTGGTCACTGGGCACAGAACAATTCGAAAGTAGAAGGAACAATGCAGAAGGAAAGAGGGAGCAAAGTCAGAGGTGTGTGAGGTGAGGTTGCGACTAACCCACAAGGACGTGAAAACTCACTAAGAGTTCAGCAGGCATTGGTGCGTGCAGAATCAGGTCTGTTTCCAGGACACACTGTAGGGTATCCCCCAGGCCGCCCAGACAGTGGACATGGATCAGACAGGGACCTTAGGGGTGGGCCTTGAGTGGGGGCCAGCATTCGCCTGCCGGCTCCCGTGATTGGTGGGGGAAAAGGATCAGTGGCCAATCCCAGCAGAGATAGTATTAAGGCCAGGCACTCCGGTGCCTGGAAAATGCTGCGGCCATGATGGAAGGTCACAGCAAGGATCATGAAAGTGGGGCCTAGCTTCTTCCAATACACATGTGCTTTCAGTGCAAGCACCACAGAAAACATCCACAACACAAAAAGACCTGCAATGAAATTAGCCCCGGAGCATAGAGCTCTCCAATCACCACTCATGCACAGCAAACACAGCAGCTTATTTAGATGGTAAAGCCAGGCAGGGCTTACCTTGTGCCTGGTGCTCGCTCTGCAGTCCGTGCCTCGTGGGAGAGGCAGCTGAAGTGTGCCACAAGGATGGGGCTGAACAGTGAGTGTATGATGGTGGGTGCTGGTGTGAATGATAGATTGCTTGCTGTGTGAATGTGTGTGAATGTGTGTGTTTGTGCTGGTCCGTAGAGATGATTTTGGTGAGTGGGTTGGAGGAGGGTTGTACAATAAAGGCATTTTAAAAATGCCTTTGTTGCCCAAACGCCCTGCACACCGGCCAAAATTAACTCTCCTTCTGAGGTGCTGTGTGGCCCAGGGGACAGCAATGGTATTTTTTACTGCACATCTATCATAATGCCCAGTAAAAATGAACATGTTTTTACCCTGGGCATCTCAGCTCCTCGCATACACATATAATCACCTTGATTGTGTATGTCTGTGAGCTGGTGTGGGGCCCAGGGGGCAGGGATGGTATTTTTGATTGGACCTCTATTATGGGCCCCCAGAGCCTGGCATTCACACATTATCACATTCATGGTGTCCGTGTGTGAGGAGCTGGGGATCCAGGGGGCAGGTATGGTTTTTGTTTTTCTGGATATTCCCAGTAAAGAATGCCCACCCAGTCTGATTCCTAGCACCACACGTGCAATGCTATGCCTTCCCCCTAAGCCCCCCAGTGCCTGCATGCATGCACATATCATTGAGTATCTTTGTATGTGAGGTGCTGCAGGGCCCGAGGGGCAGTCACGCCCAATTATGAATGGGAATTTGGGATAGATGCCCAGTAGATAATGCCATGCCTGGGACCCCCAGCACCTCGCATGCATACACTTGATTGTGTACCTACGCAGCACCAGGGACCGCAGGGGGCATTCATGGCAGTTTTTATTAGGCATCTATGCCAAGCAAAGAAATGCCATGGCTGTACCCTGGGACCCCAGTGCCTGACACTCTTCTGCTCTCTACCCCTAGCACCTCACACTTTCACATAATCACATTCATAATTAATGTGATTATGTCTGAGTGTGAGGCACTGGTGCACCAGGGGTCAGACATGGCTTTTATTTTACTGTGCATGGATGATAAAGCACACATGATAAGTGTTATTAAGTAGCTAGCCTGGTCGTTTAATGCAGCCAGTCTTGCCATTTCCTATTCAGATATGACATCTTGTATGGCTAGACTGCTATTGCTTCATAATAACACTTATCATGCTTATTACGAAGCTAGGCTGACATTTTTATGCAACAGTCTAACCATTTCTTACTGTGGCATGACATTTTGTATTGGGCATCTTTGATAAAGCAAGCATGATAAGTGCTACTATGTAGCTAGACTGGCATTTCTAATCCCAGCAGAAAATCCCTGCAGTGGAAGAATCGAAGTCTAGATAGAAATCCTTCCCCATGTCGCCCAGCACACACTTTGCAGCCAGTCAGAGACACTATTGCTTAGAATGTTCTAATTGAAAGAGCATCGATCTTGAAATAGCAACATGCACAAACATATCGTTTTACAAAAATAACTCACTTTTTACCATCCTTTTACATTCCTTAAAACTGGTTGTTGACAATTGGGGTTCTCACTCGCATCTAAAGCTCACAGATGGTCTCTTCTGTCAACTTTAACTCTGAGTAAAAATTCAGGATACAGCTGTTTCTCCCCAGTCAAAAGTAAGCCTTTTAAGGGATCATGATAGACCCCCTCGCCCCTGCCCTGCCACCACCGGCTGACAGAAGTACATGGCCTGCACAAATACCAATATTCACCAGACATCACACAGCAAAAATGGCCATTATATGGACAGTCACGATGTGCTACATCTGCTTTTATTTGCTTCATAGTACCCACCATGCCGCTAGATAAGCCCTTGCATACAAATCTTTCTGCGTCTGTGTTTACATGGCCAAGTACAAATACACACATATCTTATCCACACATCGAAATACAAACATGTCTTATTTGCAGAGATCTGCATAATACAAGAATTCATGAGCGTTTAAAAGCAAGCACTATGGCGGTCAAACACAAGCCGGTTCTGTCATTGATATTGTTAATTGGCAGCGACCGGGCTGCATTGTCCAAGCCAACGGTCTTTTCACTCTAGAGGGTTATTTTTAGACCCCGTTGATCGTCTGGAATGCTATAACCAAATCTATAATATATATAGGGCCTCATTACACGGTAGGCGTTAAGGGAATACCGTTACCGGTAACGGAATACCGGTAACTGTATTTTCCCAAGCCGATCACGACCCGGACCCACCGCTATTAGCGGACCCGTAAAGTACGCCGCCACCAATAGCGGCGTGGCCGCTTGCGCGCGACCCCCACACCGTAAATAGCGCCATGGCGCTAATAGCACGCAATCACAACCCATGCGTACACGGCAATACCGGCATCCCAAAGACCCAAAAAGCATGTACCGGCATGGCGCTAATAACAGCATCGAAAACCACACGTTAAGAGTCCTGAGCAGTGTTCCCATCTGCCCCAGGTGGACACAACCAGCACAGGTGGAGTCAATGGAGACAGCCAGCACTAAAGAGCACACCACACCCCTTCCCACACCCCTTCCCACAGCAAGATGGTCCCAACACCAGCAGCATGACATGGGCCTGCGTACATGACTGCAGTGCAGCACCAACAACAACAGGCAGCACCGAAGAGACGTAGGAGTAGGAGTAGGAGGAGGAGGCCGAGACCTGCACAGCAAGCACCACCGGGGCACCCAGAAACACCACAAGGGCAGCCAACAAACCCCCGGAATCAAGGCGAAGATGACCATGGTATGTGTAAGGCACAACTAAATGTGCATCTGATAGAATGTGCCCATGGCACCATGCAAACACCAGATGAGCATGATGTGGATGTGGATGAGTATTGTCGAAATGCCCCGCCCGGACATGCAAGAGGCGATGGCATGGCGGGACAGGATCCGCGTCAGCATCGGAATCAGGAATAGCATCAGGAACAAAGGTGGAATATCATGCATGGAGAGACGTGCATTGTTGCCCTTGTGGCCGTCTTGAGGCCCACAAAGGGCCCTCTCCCAAAGAAAATCACACATACACAATGATGGAGACCATGCCTGTTTTTCAACTGCAGAAGAGTGTATTTTCAACATAACGTGTACAGAAAGTGCATAACCCCAACTGTGCAAACACCCTCCCTCCCCTCCCCCCACAACACCCCCGAACACACCCTCCCCCCCTCCCCCCACAACACCCCCGAACACACCCTCCCCCCCCTCCCCCCACAACACCCCCGAACACACCCTCCCCCCTCCCCCCACAACACCCCCGAACACACCCTCCCCCCCTCCCCCCACAACACTCCCACATGAGTCCCAAGGCGTGAACATGTCCTTCCCCAAATGTGGCCGATATTCCTTGTTGGCCCTATTTGTCCGCTCCTTCTTCGGGTGTTTGAAATGTTGTGCGCCTGAGGTTGCGCATAGAGCGGCGTAGGGGGCTTGTCTGCCGTGAACTCCCAGAGGAGGCTGGGCCTGTTTCCTCCTGGGTAGGGAGTGGACATCTGCGCTCTATCGCATCCGCAATGCGGATCATGGCCTGCCTGAGATGCCCCATCTCATTGCATATGCGATTGGTGCATGCCTCCATGGCCTCCCTCGTCTGGCGTGCGAATGCACCAATGTCCTCCCTCAGGTGCCCTGTCTCAACCACATGTTGACCTACCAGACCAGCCATTTCGGTCTGCCTCTGGTAGATGGCTGATAGGTCAAGTTCCACGGTGTCTGCCGGTGGAATGGCTGATGCGCCTGGATGAATAGCACTGGCATCAGGCGTAGGTTCCAGGGGGCTCCATGACACATCATGTGTGTGGGCGGGCGATCCGCCTTGGCTGAACGGACCTGGTGAAAACATTGGGGATGAGAGTAAGTGGCGTGTGGGGATGGGGCTCTGACTCAGATCCTCATTCACCGGTGCTTCCTCCGCATCGGAAAGTGGCCCAGTGGCTGCTGCCTCACCCGTAGAGCTGGTGGCAGCAGAGTGCACTCCCTCCATGCTGCCTTCAATTGATGGGAGACACACTCCCGTGGTTACCACAACAGCGGCAGGCATTGCCTCTGGCTGCGTGGCACTGCTGCTCCTGCTGCCTTTGTCCCGGTCACTACTCTTGGGTCCCCTAGAGGTTGATGCGTGGTCCCCGGTGGCATCCCTCCTGGCTTTCTTCATGGGTGTGGGAGTGGGTGCTGACGTGCGTGGCTCCTCATTTTCCGTGTGTGATCCTGCAGGGGTGATAAGAAGGGTAAATCATCATCTATGGGTCTACCTGCATCATGGCAGATGTATACGTCATGCAGTTTGATGCATTTTGGGGTCATCATTGTGGAGGCATGGAATGGGGATGTTGGCTGGCTCATGCATGATTGGCCCTGTGTTGGTGGGTATGTGATGATGCATGCATGTCTGTTTGTGGCTGGATCCACGGCATTCATATGGACACATGATTGTGGGACCCCTCACCC
Source organism: Ambystoma mexicanum (assembly GCF_040938575.1). NCBI lineage: Eukaryota > Metazoa > Chordata > Amphibia > Caudata > Ambystomatidae > Ambystoma > Ambystoma mexicanum. The sequence goes on along the minus strand of NC_090937.1, from coordinate 1,662,366,373 downwards.
TTCACTGCGCATTTTTGGGTGCATACACTCACCTCCATCCGATGAAACGGCCACGCCATGCACCATATCGCCGACCCCCTCTATCGACTCGACTCCTATTGTGGAGGCACATATCTCCTCCCACTCCTTCATCTTCAAGGGGGACTCTGCACCACCTCCTGTGGCCATTGCCATGTTTCGGTTCACAGATAGAATGTTGCGCACACGCACCCGGAGGTCGTCCCACCTTTTGCGGCATTCCCTGACACTCCGGGTGGTGGTGCCCACCGCACTGACTTTTAGCGCAACTTCGGCCCAGATGGCCTTCTTCTTCAGGAGGGCCTCCCGCCGCATATCGTTCACAAATACCACTCCTGCATTTGCAGCAAGTGTGGTGGTCAGCATCATTAGTTCCTCATTGGTGAACTTTTCTTTGCGCTGGCGATCAGCAGTTTTTTTAAGCGCCTTCGGCATCCTCGAGCTACCCGGTGTGGTTCCTGGTCGGTGTTGCCTGGATATATGTCCTGGATGCAGTGGATGGCAATGGATTGTGTTTTTGAAGATGGCCGCTGTGCTCTTTCCCGTTCCTGTGCGACGACGTAATTTCCGGTTCCGCTTTTTAACGGTGTGCGGTAATGGCGGTGTCCGCTATTTACGGGTAGCGGGAGGGCGGAGGCGCAATCGCCGGTTTTGCGGGCGCCGGTAAGGGGCTTTTTGGGGTATTTAGCGGCAGGGCGGAACGGTCATTTATGGCATGGCGCTATGCTCGTGTCCGCGTACTCGTGATGGGACGCTATTAGCGGCCTCTTGCGAGGGCGGACACGCTAATGGCGCCATGCCGTAAAATTCCGATTTTTACCGCCTACCGTGTAATGAGGCCCATAGACTTTATGTCCATTTCATATTTTTATGTCAAAATGATATAAAAAACAGTTTGGTATCACATTTATTTGGGGACATGTTTATGTGAAACATTTATGTACATTTTTATATTTAAAATATTACTTTTAACATACATTTTTATATACATTTTTCATATTCAAAATGTTGACTTTTAAAAATCAATTTCTATATTAAAAACATTAATTTTTAAATTAATATGCTATACACTTTGGTATAAAAATATTGCTTTTTATATTAATTTGTATATTAAAAAATATAATTTTTGATATTTGATATACATTTTATATAAAATTTATTTTTGATTGCATTTTTTATATATAATGTATATAGGCTGTATATCAAAACTATGTCAATCTATACTCACTCTCTAACCGTGTTCTTGCAATTATAACATCATGACGTCAATTACACTCTCTATAAAATGTATATCCACTTCCTATCGCATTAAAGGCCAAACCCACTCCGACGTCATCGCTGCATCACGCCGCAAAACCCTATGTTCACAGTCCCTGTCATCAGAACTCACTTCACCCTCCGTAGTTGACCAGGCAACACTGTCACCGGCTGCATCTATCTTTCTATACAATTGATATAAAAAAGATATCAAAATATTTTTTATACCCTTTTTATTTAAAATGCATATTTTACATCAAATTGATATAAACATTATACCCACTTTATATCTAATATTCATTGTACATCAAATCGATATCAAAACATTTTGATATTTTTTTTATATAAAATGTATATTAAATTGATATAAAAACCGTATCAAAAGGGGGCAGGACTAAAGACACCAAGGGTTGTTCCCACCTGTCAAAATTTTGCATTGCAGAAAATGGGGCCACATTAACTACTGTCATTTGCAACATTTCCTGCATTCGTGAAGTGCAGTCCCAGAACTGAATTCCAAATTTGCATGAGTAGTGGACAAATGTTACGAATTCCCATACTTTACTAGAGAATTGGGAAAATGTTGATGAAGGCACTAGTGCATGCCAGCTTTCCCCACTTTTTGTCAAATATTGCTACTTTCATTCAACTTTGATCAGAACTTTTCCCGCCACCAGTCAATGACTCTCCTCCAGGCCCAAGTTGTGCCCCACGAAGAAAAGCCGAGGATGAGTACGCCTCTGCATACATGCCAGAATAATTAGTATTGTAGAACAAGCATTTGCCATGAGCTTGATATACAGGTGCCCGCAGGTGCCCACAGGATGGCTGAAGGAATATCAAGGGGTTCAAGCTACTATTTGCTAATGGGCAACCAGTGTCCGGCCATTCCACCCAAGGCTCTGTATAGGCTCCCAAATATTTTAGCATGCTGTTTTTCAGCTGAAGGTTTACCCTTCTTGTCAGTACTCCAATGATTCAGTACTTCTTCGTGGTATTTGTGCATATAGGCATTTTGCTTGGGTTGCTACAGAGGTGTACTGTCTTTGTAGACACTTCTAATCCCTCTACCGACGGCACCACAATCCCCTGCTAACCTTATTACCTAAAGCTCCCATTCACGGTGCTGTGAACTTCAGTGAGGTATAGCTGTTCGAAATTAATATATATAGATCATTTAGGTTATATCCCTTGTAAAGAACTACATTATAAACCTCTATAACAATGAACAAGTGAAGCTCTCTTTGGATATGAGATGCCTTCCTTTAGCTGTGAGAGAGGCGGGCACCATGCTCCCAACTCCTTAAAACTTAAAATGTCCCCAGTCATCAATATGTACGGATCCGATAACCAATTTGGATTCTATGCGGGATCTAAGCCCTCACTTTGGTTTGCAGTGTCAGGAGCTTTTATGGATTAATGAGAGATCTACAGACCAAGAATGCTTAATGGGCCAGCTAGAATGTTTGGGATATGGAGCGTTGTTCCATGGGACATGACTCCTGCATTTGAGTGTTGATTTTGCTTGAGTCCTTCAACTGCGACTAATTATGAAAAGACCAATAATCTTTATCCCCAGATGGTGGAAATCTGCTGCGGCTGGGCTGTGTTCTAGCACATTCTAGGTGTGCCAGCACGCACCTAGCAGGGTGGACCCAGAACCAGGATGTCATAGGTTAGCCTCTGAAATGATGGTTTACCATCAAAAATCACTCCTAAACTGAGAACTTTAAGAGTGGCCAGAGCACGGTGATTACAAGCCGGGGAACTGGTGTGGTGCTCAGTAATTGTCACGACCGCAGAATTCTCCACAGGAATCGCTGATATCATCCATGCAATGTGAACAGGCTTCACTGCACCGCCTCCTGTTATGCTATGTTATGTTAATATGCTTTTATACTGCACCAAGTCACCACCGTAGTAGTTTCAGAGCACCTTGGCTTGGCCAGTGAGTGACATACAATGCCCCCGCCAGGGGTAACAAGACTGTAGTAAGATAAGAGGCTGGGAAAATAGGAAATAGATGCTATGCAGTGGGAGAAGATTGATAACATGAGTGAACGTCTGTCTCATTAACTGGGCCATAGTTCTACAAAGAGAAGAAAGCAGGTATGTCCTTAAGTATTCTAATAATGGGTTTGTGGTTCCTTGGCAGATTTGGAAAACTGACATCTAGGGTACAATGTAATGTTGAATGTATGAGGCTCTCGAGGGTGTTTGCAGGCAAATCTTGATGTTTGCTGGTTTATTTGCCCGGGCATCTCTGTATGTTGTGCCTGTGACTGCCAAGCCCGAGCCAAGAGTACCATAGTCAATAATACACTGTGTATAAAGGTGAATGTTGCTACTAACAGAAAGTAAGGGAATTGAGGGGTTAAAATTGTGGCGACAAGGAATAAGGAGACTGACCATGATGATTGCTATAAACATTTTCACAACAATTAAATCTGTCTATCCCTTACTCTAAAAGAGTTGTCCCTACCTACACAAAAAAAAAAAACTCGGGTGATCGTCAGGAAGTCCATCTAAATAACTGACCCAGTTCAAAAAGCTCCTATCCTATCGCTGTCAGTACAACACAAATCCTAAGCGCTAATGAAAAGAGTCCTTTACACAACCCAGTAGAATGACTCCCTTCCCCTGGGTATAAGTGTCTTGATGCTCTGGCTGTAAACCATACCAGGAAAGTTTCAGGCTGTACAAAGTTCCAGGAAAATTCCAGGTTCCCAAAATAACAACAAAAGGAAAACACAAAGTTCAACTGCCTTCAGATGGGGCTAGGAAAATGACTGCCTTTTCCGAGCTGTATCCCCAGTTCTCTATAAACCTGCTCAAGGCTATTTTAACTGCAATCCTGTAGCTCTCTGCAAGGGCTTCTCGCATTCTCTGTTTTCTCGGCTTTCTTCACCTTGTCCCCACTGGGATGATGGAGATGATCCCTGAGCCCCCCTTGACTTTCCAGCACCACCGTCATGTGGAAGTGGTCAGGGAATTTCTTTACAAACCTTTTCACTTCTTCTTCATCTTCTTCTGGATTCACAATCCCAAGTTTCCCAGGCCCCCACCCGGATATACTCCTGTCCATGTTACCTTCTGATGAGCAACTCTCCACCGCTTTCACCAGGATTCTCTCTCGTTCTCTACTTCTTCTCGTCTTCTTAGATCGACTTGACTTCGCTGCCCTGTTTCCACTCTTCTTCTTAGGCCGACTTGGCTTTGCGGCTCATTACTGCTGGCGTCCTTGGTGCAGTTGTCGATCGAACGCTCCACTTGTTTCAGGCCACACCACCACCACCACAGTTTCACATGTTTCCCATACATATGCCGACGTGGCTGCTTGGTATGCTAAGGCAGGCTGTCTCAGCGCAGATGTCGAACCAAACATTTCACCCACTACAGGTCAGGCCACCACCACTCAATCTCTCTTCTTCAGGTGTGCAGGGTCCCAACCCACTCGCAAGTTGTTTTACTGACGTCCCACTGCCCGTCTCCACTACTCGGTAAAGCTGCCTCGCTGCAGTCTCGTAAAGCCCTGTTTCCAACTCACAGGCTTCTAAATGGCCTCCTCGCAGGCCCGGTTCTTCTTCCGGATTCAGAACAGAACACAGTCCTTCTTTGTTGTTTGGTTTATATAGCGGGCCTGCCCCAGTGCAACATCAGTTTGACAGAAAAGGTGGAACCGTTCTTCAGGTTTCCTTGTAAGGACCCAGTGCTCTTCTTCATTTCCGCCTTTTCAACCTTTAATATAGGAGTAGTTAGTCTTTCTTCACTGTTCTTATTTCGAGCGCTGTCAAAAAAGGCTAGAATTAGCTTACTAGGCCAGCTGAGGCTTCTTGATAATATGAGGAATAACAGTTTTAGGAGAAAGGATACCACAACAGTATATATTGGCATTTGTAGATGAACTCTTCACAGATCCTATGGGCTTTGGGTATCAAGGTTAACGGGGAAAGAAGTTCCATCAGGGGCTGAGAATCCTTAACCAGAGAAGGATTTGAGGTTATCCCTGCCCTTTGGGGTTAAGGGTTAGAGATGTCTGGATCCGACTTGCGTCCTTGTCCCCAGGAGGGGAGTGCTTCCTTATAAGGTCCTCCCATATTTTACCACACTTAGGGGGACTGTTGGTAAGTAGCCTCACCACCCTAGCCTGATTGGAAAGGTCACTCCATGGAAGGAAATGACGACATCTGTAGGATCGTCAGAAACTACTGTGGTAAAATGGAAAAAGCATGGCAAAAGAATATTATTAGGAGTTTGTTCTGAGGCAATTTATGCTAGACTTTAAGTAGTGGTGCGATGGGGAGGTGGCTCACTTGGGATTAGGCTATCAAAGTATAGTAACATATAACCCCTGCACTCCCTATGCAGACTGTGATCATTAGACGGTAGGAACGGTGGAGGTGGATCCCCTGCACTCCCTATGCAGACTGTGATCATTAGACGGTAGGAACGGTGGAGGTGGATCCCCGGAGCTCCCTGTGCAGAGTGCAATCATTATACTCTGTGAATGGTGGAGGTGGATCCCCAGAGCTCCCTGTGCATACAGTGATCATTAGACTCTGTGAATGGTGGAGGTAGATCCCCAGAGCTCCCCGTGCAGACGGTGATCATTAGACTCTGTGAATGGTGGAGGTGGATCCCCAGAGCTCCCTGTGCAGACGGTGATCATTAGACTCTGTGAATGGTGGAGGTGGATCCCCAGAGCTCCCTGTGCAGACGGTGATCATTAGACTCTGTGAATGGTGGAGGTGGATACCCAGAGCTCTCTATGCAGACTGTGATCACTGTGTTAACGGTGGTGGTGGATCTCCTACACTCCCTATGCAGACTGTGATCATTAGACTGTGTGAACGGTGGAGGTGAATCCTTGGGGCTCCCTATGCAGACTGTGATCATTAGACTGTGTGGACGGTGGAGGTGGATCCCCAGAGATACCTATGCAGACTGTGATCATTATGCTGTGTGAATTGTGGAGGTTGATCCCCAGAGCTTCCTATGCAAACTGTGTTCATTAGACTGTATTAATGGAGGAGGTTGATCCCCGGAGCTTCCTATGCAGACTGTGATCATTAGACTGTGTGAACAGTAGGGCTGGTGACCCGGAGCTCCCTATGCAGACTTTGATCATTAGACCATGTGGACGGTGGAGCTGGATCCCCAGAACTATGCATATTGTGGTCATTATCCTGTGTGAATGGTGGGGGTGGATCCCCTGTGCTCTCTATGCTGACTGTGATCATTAGACTGTATGAATGGTGCAGGTTGCTCCCTCGAGCTCCCTATGCAGACTGTGATCATTAGACTGTGAGGATGGTGGAGCTGGATCCCCAGAGTTACCTATCCATACTGTGGTCATTATGCTGTGTAAACGGTGGAGGTGGATCCCTGCGCTCCCTCTGCAGACTGTGATCCTTAGACTGTGTAAACGGTGGAGGTGGATCCCCTGCACTCCCTATGCAAACTATGATCATTACACTGTGTAAACGGTGGAGGTGGATCCCCTGTGCTCCCTATGCACACTATGATCATTAGACTGTGTAAACGGTGGAGGTGGATCCCTGCGCTCCCTCTGCAGACTGTGATCATTAGACTGTGTAAACGGTGGAGGTGGATCCCCTGCACTCCCTATGCAAACTATGATCATTACACTGTGTAAACGGTGGAGGTGGATCCCTGCGCTCCCTATGCAAACTATGATCATTACACTGTGTAAACGGTGGAGGTGGATCCCCTGCACTCCCTATGCAAACTATGATCATTACACTGTGTAAACTGTGGAGGTGGATGCCCTGTGCTCCCTATGCATGCTGTGATCATTAGACTGTGTGGACAGTGGCGATGGCTACCCAGAGCTCATTATGCAGACTGTGATCATTAGACTCTGTGGATGGTGGAGGTTGATCCCCATAGCTCCCTATGCATGCTGTTATCATTATGCTGTGTGAACGGTGGAGGTGGATCCCATGCGCTCTCTATGCACACTGTGATCATTAGACTGTATGAATGATGCTGGTTGCTCCCTGGAGCTCCCTATGCAGATTGTGATCATTAGACTGTGTGGACAGTGGAGCTGGATCCCCAGAGCTACCTATGCAGACTGTTTTCATTAAGCTGTGTAAATGGTGGAGGTGGATCCCCTGCGCTCCCTATGCAAACTGTGATCATTAGACTGTGTAAACGGTGGAGGTGGATCCCCTGTGCTCCCAATGCATGCTGTGATCATTAGACTGTGTGAACAGTGGCGATGGCTACCCAGAGCTCATTATGCAGAATGTGATCATTAGACTGTGTGGAGGGTGGAGGTTTATCCCCGGAGCTCCCTATGCAGACTGATCATTAGACTGTAGGAACGGTGGCGGTTGATCCCCGGAGCTCCCTATGCAGACTGCGATCATTAGACTGTAGGAATGGTGGAGGTGGATCCCCTGTGATCTCTATGCAGACTCTGATCATTAGACTGTGTAAACGCTGAAGGTGGATCCCCTGTACTCCCTATGCAAACTGTGATCATTAGACTGTGTAAACGGTGGAAGTGGATCCCCTGTGCTCCCTATGCATGCTGTGATCATTAGACTGTGTAAAGGGTGGCGATGGCTACCCAGAGATCATTATGCAGACTGTGATCATTAGACTGTGTGGATGGTGGAGGTTTATCCCCGGAGCTCCCTATGCAGACTGCGATCATTAGACTGTATTATTGGAGGAGGTTGATCCCCAGAGCTTCCTATGCAGACTGTGATCATTACACTGTGTGAACAGTGGGGCTGGTGACCCGGAGCTCCCTATGCAGACTGTGATCATTAGACTGTGTGGACGGTGGAGCTGGATCCCCAGAGCTACCTATGCATACTGTGGTCATTATCCTGTGTGAATGGTGGGGGTGGATCCCCTGTGCTCTCTATGCTGACTGTGATCATTAGACTGTATGAATGGTGCCGGTTGCTCCCTCGAGCTCTCTATGCAGACTGTGATCATTAGACTGTGAGGATGGCGGAGCTGGATCCCCAGAGTTACCTATGCATACTGTGGTCATTATGCTGTGTAAACGGTGGAGCTGGATCCCCTGTGCTCCCTATGAAGACTGTGATCATTGGACTGTGTAAACGGTGGAGGTGGATCCCTGCGCTCCCTATGCAGACTGTGTTCATTAGACTGTGTAAACGGTGGAGGTGGATCCCCTGTGCTCCCTATGCACACTGTGATCATTAGACTGTGTGGACGGTGGCAATGGCTACCTAGAGCTCAGTATGCAGAATGTGATCATTAGACTGTGTGGAGGGTGGAGGTTTATCCCCGGAGCTCCCTATGCAGACTGATCATTAGACTGTAGGAACGGTGGCGGTTGATCCCCGGAGTTACCTATGCATACTGTGGTCATTATGCTGTGTAAATGGTGGAGCTGGATCCCCTGTGCTCCCTATGCAGACTGCGATCATTAGACTGTGTAAACGCTGGAGGTGGATCCCCTGTACTCCCTATGCAGACTCTGATCATTAGACTGTGTAAACGCTGGAGGTGGATCCCCTGTGCTCCCTATGCAAACTGTGATCATTAGACTGTGTGAACGGTGCCGGTTGCTCCCTGGAGCTCCCTATGCAGACTGTGATCATTAGACTGTGTGAACGGTGGTGATGGCTACCCAGAGCTCATTATGCAGACTGTGATCATTAGACTGTGTGAACGGTGGAGGTGAATCCTTGGGGCTCCCTATGCAGACTGTGATCATTAGACTGTGTGGACGGTGGAGGTGGATCCCCAGAGATACCTATGCAGACTGTGATCATTATGCTGTGTGAATTGTGGAGGTTGATCCCCAGAGCTTCCTATGCAAACTGTGTTCATTAGACTGTATTAATGGAGGAGGTTGATCCCCGGAGCTTCCTATGCAGACTGTGATCATTAGACTGTGTGAACAGTAGGGCTGGTGACCCGGAGCTCCCTATGCAGACTTTGATCATTAGACCATGTGGACGGTGGAGCTGGATCCCCAGAACTATGCATATTGTGGTCATTATCCTGTGTGAATGGTGGGGGTGGATCCCCTGTGCTCTCTATGCTGACTGTGATCATTAGACTGTATGAATGGTGCAGGTTGCTCCCTCGAGCTCCCTATGCAGACTGTGATCATTAGACTGTGAGGATGGTGGAGCTGGATCCCCAGAGTTACCTATCCATACTGTGGTCATTATGCTGTGTAAACGGTGGAGGTGGATCCCTGCGCTCCCTCTGCAGACTGTGATCCTTAGACTGTGTAAACGGTGGAGGTGGATCCCCTGCACTCCCTATGCAAACTATGATCATTACACTGTGTAAACGGTGGAGGTGGATCCCCTGTGCTCCCTATGCACACTGTGATCATTAGACTGTGTAAACGGTGGAGGTGGATCCCTGCGCTCCCTCTGCAGACTGTGATCATTAGACTGTGTAAACGGTGGAGGTGGATCCCCTGCACTCCCTATGCAAACTATGATCATTACACTGTGTAAACGGTGGAGGTGGATCCCTGCGCTCCCTATGCAAACTATGATCATTACACTGTGTAAACGGTGGAGGTGGATCCCCTGCACTCCCTATGCAAACTATGATCATTACACTGTGTAAACTGTGGAGGTGGATGCCCTGTGCTCCCTATGCATGCTGTGATCATTAGACTGTGTGGACAGTGGCGATGGCTACCCAGAGCTCATTATGCAGACTGTGATCATTAGACTCTGTGGATGGTGGAGGTTGATCCCCATAGCTCCCTATGCATGCTGTTATCATTATGCTGTGTGAACGGTGGAGGTGGATCCCATGCGCTCTCTATGCACACTGTGATCATTAGACTGTATGAATGATGCTGGTTGCTCCCTGGAGCTCCCTATGCAGATTGTGATCATTAGACTGTGTGGACAGTGGAGCTGGATCCCCAGAGCTACCTATGCAGACTGTTTTCATTAAGCTGTGTAAATGGTGGAGGTGGATCCCCTGCGCTCCCTATGCAAACTGTGATCATTAGACTGTGTAAACGGTGGAGGTGGATCCCCTGTGCTCCCAATGCATGCTGTGATCATTAGACTGTGTGAACAGTGGCGATGGCTACCCAGAGCTCATTATGCAGAATGTGATCATTAGACTGTGTGGAGGGTGGAGGTTTATCCCCGGAGCTCCCTATGCAGACTGATCATTAGACTGTAGGAACGGTGGCGGTTGATCCCCGGAGCTCCCTATGCAGACTGCGATCATTAGACTGTAGGAATGGTGGAGGTGGATCCCCTGTGATCTCTATGCAGACTCTGATCATTAGACTGTGTAAACGCTGAAGGTGGATCCCCTGTACTCCCTATGCAAACTGTTATCATTAGACTGTGTAAACGGTGGAAGTGGATCCCCTGTGCTCCCTATGCATGCTGTGATCATTAAACTGTGTAAAGGGTGGCGATGGCTACCCAGAGATCATTATGCAGACTGTGATCATTAGACTGTGTGGATGGTGGAGGTTTATCCCCGGAGCTCCCTATGCAGACTGCGATCGTTAGACTGTATTATTGGAGGAGGTTGATCCCCAGAGCTTCCTATGCAGACTGTGATCATTACACTGTGTGAACAGTGGGGCTGGTGACCCGGAGCTCCCTATGCAGACTGTGATCATTAGACTGTGTGGACGGTGGAGCTGGATCCCCAGAGCTACCTATGCATACTGTGGTCATTATCCTGTGTGAATGGTGGGGGTGGATCCCCTGTGCTCTCTATGCTGACTGTGATCATTAGACTGTATGAATGGTGCCGGTTGCTCCCTCGAGCTCTCTATGCAGACTGTGATCATTAGACTGTGAGGATGGTGGAGCTGGATCCCCAGAGTTACCTATGCATACTGTGGTCATTATGCTGTGTAAACGGTGGAGCTGGATCCCCTGTGCTCCCTATGAAGACTGTGATCATTGGACTGTGTAAACGGTGGAGGTGGATCCCTGCGCTCCCTATGCAGACTGTGTTCATTAGACTGTGTAAACGGTGGAGGTGGATCCCCTGTGCTCCCTATGCACACTGTGATCATTAGACTGTGTGGACGGTGGCAATGGCTACCTAGAGCTCATTATGCAGAATGTGATCATTAGACTGTGTGGAGGGTGGAGGTTTATCCCCGGAGCTCCCTATGCAGACTGATCATTAGACTGTAGGAACGGTGGCGGTTGATCCCCGGAGTTACCTATGCATACTGTGGTCATTATGCTGTGTAAATGGTGGAGCTGGATCCCCTGTGCTCCCTATGCAGACTGCGATCATTAGACTGTGTAAACGCTGGAGGTGGATCCCCTGTACTCCCTATGCAGACTCTGATCATTAGACTGTGTAAACGCTGGAGGTGGATCCCCTGTGCTCCCTATGCAAACTGTGATCATTAGACTGTGTGAACGGTGCCGGTTGCTCCCTGGAGCTCCCTACGCAGACTGTGATCATTAGACTGTGTGAACGGTGGTGATGGCTACCCAGAGCTCATTATGCAGAATGTGATCATTAGACTGTGTGGATGGTGGAGGTTTATCCCCGGAGCTCTCTATGCAGACTGCGATCATTAGACTGTAGGAATGGTGCTGGTTGCTCCCTGGAGCTCCCTATGTCTGGAACCCTTCTGGCATTTTATGGCATGCTACTATAATGATACCGTAATGCTATGGCATGCTACTATAATGATACCGTAATGCTATGGCATGCTACTATAATGACACCGCAATGCTATGGCATGCTACTATAATGACACCGCAATGCTATGGCATGCTACTATAATGATACCGCAATGCTATGGCATGCTACTATAATGATACCGTAATGCTATGGCATGCTACTATAATTATACCGTAATGCATGTAATGGCACAGTACGACCTCCTCACTGGACTGGGAAGGCCGAGAGGGAATCTTTCAGGCTTGAAAGCCAAAAAGGTGAACCCATGTACGGAGTTCGGGTTTGAAGAATAAATACTTAAATAACTTACCTGCGGAGGTCTCGTTATTACACTGGCAACAAGGATCTTCAAACCTGACACACGCGCCTTGCCAGCCGTACATCATCAGGTGCCTCAGCTGGTTTTCCGGGCTGCGCTCCCGGACGTGGTCGAGCGCGGCCTCCGACGTGATACGTGTCAGCTGGCCAGCGCTACCTTACTTTCAGCGGCTGGACGAGCCGCGCTCCCGGAGGAGGTCGAGCGCGGCGCACGGCAAGGAGTGCAGCCGTGCTTGCGGCTGAACGGCGCTGTCACGACGTAGAAGATCCTGCCGAGCCGTGCTCCCGGAGGAGGTCGAGCGCGGCTTGAGGGAGGGTGAGGTCGACGCCGTGCAGTGGATAAAGGGACTGAGGAGCAGTATAGGTGAGAGGTGGACCCTGGGAGGGGGCACAGCCCGGCGCTCTTCATAGCGGGAAGGCGCTGAGTGTACTCAGATGTCCTGCTGTTCGACTCCGCCCACTACATGACAAAGTGAGCGGAAGGCTTCCTGTTCAAAAGGGGTGTGGCTGCAATACCTGAACTGCAAGGAGAGGAGGTTAACTCTTTGTGTGCGGACATTAAAGGAACTGCAAATTCTTGATACCATATTTTTCAAGAGGAGGGAAGTGACTAAAGCCTGCCTGTGTAACAGTATTGTGCAACCCATACCACTTATTTTCTGCAAAAGAGGGTTTGGTGTGGAGTATTTATCTTAATAGTCTGCCTTGTGGGACAAGGTGTACGTTATAGCACCTTATTATTCACGGAAGTGCGCAGAGATTTTCACTAGTTTCATAGCATTGCCCCTGTCATTGGCTATGTCGGTTCCCGTGACCATGCAGCACAGCAATGCCCGTCCTCCCCTAGCCTTTCTCCCCAATCCGGGGAAGCCCCCCATTGCATGGGAGCTTTGGGTGGACACTTTTAAGGTATACCTCAGAGCGTCAGGTGGTTCCAGAATGTCTGATGATGACAAGGAAGCGACCCTACTCAATTGCCTTGGTACGGAGGGTTTGAGGGTGTTCAGGCACCTTCCGGGCCAGGATGTTTTGGCTTTGTCTTCAGGAGAAGGAGATGGTGAAGGGGGGCAGGCAGTGATTTTGGCATTTGAGACTGCTCTTAAAAAGCTTGAGACACGTTTTGGCAAAAGAGCTAACATTGTGCTTGAGAGGTATCATTTCTTTTCAAGGGCACAAGGTCCTGGCGAGAACATTGATTCATATGTGACGGCACTGCGCACCCTCATTTCTACGTGTAAGTTCATGGGCATGGCAGAAGAATACATTCGAGACCAGATCATGATGAGAACTAGTGACTCAAAAGTTAGGGAGAGGTTATGGACAGAGAAGGATCCTCCGTTGGAGAAAGTAATAGAAATAGCCCGTGCCCTGGAGGAGTCAAGGAAGAGTGTCAAAGAAGTGACGGAAAAGGCGGACATTGTACACATGGTTCAGCCACGCAAGAATGAAGAAAATCGAGCCAGGGACAAGGATCAAAGAGTCACGCCAAATAGCAGAGAATTCTGCAAGAAATGTGGTTGGAGGGGTCATGTTGCTGGTGCTAGGGAGTGTCCTGCTTCTGCCGTTGTGTGCAGAAAATGCAAGGGAAGAGGACATTTTGCCCGCATGTGTAAGGCTATTCCACAGAAGGAAGTGGTGCGGATGGTGGACCCTGAAGAAGACGATAGTAATGTAACGGTTGTAGGATATGTTAGTCCATCTGTTAAGGCGGATGTGCTTCCAAAACAAGGTGCACTGTTGAGTGTGGGACCGTCGAAAAAAAGTGTGTGGGCTACTCTTAATGTGAATGGAGTTCCCCTCAATGTGTTGGTTGACACGGGTTCTCCATACACTATGATTTCTCCTGAGATGTACAAATCTAAGTTCCATAAGGAGGTGTCTAGTCTTAATCCGTCTGATATTAATCCTTGTGCGTATGGCCGTGTTCCGATTAAAGTATTGGGATATGAGTGGGTTGAAATTGAATTTCATGGCCGAAAAACCAGAGGAAAACTGTATGTAGCTTGTAAGGGTGATCCGGTTATTGGGTGGGAGGAGCAGGCTGCCCTGGAGATGGAGATTCGCCCTGGCAAAGCTGTCCCGGTTTTGTGCGTGAGCAAGGGAAGAGAAGGTAGTTTGAGTGAAGGAAGTGTGTTGACAGCCGATAATCTCCAAAAGAAATTTCCGTCAGTTTTCTCCTCCGTCCTGGGCAAGTTGCGAGGTTTCTCACACAAGATCTTGCTCAAGAGGAGTGCTGTTCCCGTTGTGCACAGAGTTAGGCGTGTACCCATCATGGCACGTGGAGGTCTCCAGACAGAACTTAAAAAGCTGATGGAAGCTGGTGTAATAGAGGAGGTAGAATCATCAGAGTGGTTAGCCCCGGTTGTATTGGCACGTAAATCCGATGGTGGTATGAGGATGTGTGTTGATCTAAGAGATTTAAATTCAAGCATCTGGATAGACAGGCATCCCTTACCGAATATACAGGAAATGCTTTCACTTGTGGGAGGGGCATCTTGTTTCTCCACCTTAGATTTGTCATCTGCCTATCACCAGGTGGATTTGCAAATAGAATCACGACCTCTTACATCGTTCATTACGCCATTTGGAGCTTTCCGTTTCCGGCGTATGCCATTTGGTTTGGCATCCGCCTCCGCTGTTTTCCAGCGGGTGATGCAAAAGTTGTTTTGCGGAGTGGATGGTGTGGAATATTTCCAGGACGATATCTTGGTGTGGGGCAGGTCACGTGAGGAACACAATGAGAGGATTCTACGAGTTTTGGGCATTTTGGAGAAGAATGGTTTGACGGTCAAATTGAGTAAGTGTAAGATAGGGGTGGAGAGTGTGACTTATTTAGGACACACGCTGGATGCCAAGGGGATACATCCCAAGGCTGAGTTGGTGAAGGCGTTATGTGAAGTATCTCCACCCACCAGTAAAGACCAATTACGGTCGTTTTTGGGATTGGCTGAATATTATAGTAGGTTTATTCCCACGTACTCAGACAAAACAGTGGCCATGAGAGCGTTGCTCAAAAAGGGCGTACGTTTTGAGTGGTCAGAGTCATGCCAACTAGAATTTGAAGGCTTGAAGGCTCAAGAGGACCAGGCTCCATCGTTAGCTTCCTTTTCTCCATCTAGGAAGACGGTTTTGACAGTGGATGCTAGTGAGTATGGTGTAGGGGCAGTTCTTGAACAGTGCTTTGATGGATCGTACCGCCCCATTGCTTTTGCGTCTAGGGTTCTTAGTGAAGCAGAACGTAGATATGCTGTAATAGAGAGGGAGGCCTTGGCAGCTATCTGGGCATCCAAACATTTTAGAACATTCTTGTGGGGAGTAGAATACACATTACGCACCGATCATAAACCCCTAGTGCATGTTTTGACATCTAAGGGTTTATTCCAGGCATCGTCTAGAGTGATGCGCTGGATGGCAGACATGAGTGAGTATAATTTTAAGGTGGAGTATTTACCTGGCACTAAAAATATGGTTGCAGATGGTCTATCTCGTTTTCCCCGCCATGATGTAAGTGCGGAAAACTCAAAACAGGCTGTGATGAGTGATGAATATGTGTTGGTGGCAAAGGTGTTTCCGGCAGTCAATGAGCAGGAATGGGGTAGAGAGTGTGCGATGGACCCTGTGTTGAACAACATCAAGGCTGCTCTTACTACCGGTGCTGGCAAGGATGAATTGGACAAGTCGTTCGGACAAGTATGGACAGAGCTGTCTGAGGGTCCGTGGGGCATTGCCAGGGGTACCAGGTTAATACCACCTGAATCTCTTAAGGCCACGTTGGTGGAGTTGGCTCATGAAGGGCATATCGGGAGATCTATGACGAAAAGAAGGCTGAGAGAAGGGTATTGGTGGCCCAAGATGGATGAGGAAGTTGAGAAGGTAGTTAAGGATTGTATGGCTTGTTCAGTCAGTGATAAAAGTAGGACAACGTCGCCCCAACCCGTACAGCCTGTGGAAGTGCCGCAAGACGTGTGGTCAAAAGTGGCCGTAGACATTATGGGTCCCATGGACACTTTGGGTGGAGGTTTCAGATATTTTGTGGTGTTAGTTGACTATACATCTAGGTGGGTGGAGGCCACGGCTTTGTCCTCGGTCACCACTGAAAAGGTGATTGACTTCTTGTCAGCAGTGTTTGACAGGGAGGGGGTTCCTGCTGGAGTAGTCTCCGATAATGGTCCCCAATTTGTATCAGTCGCCATGCAAGAGTTCTTCTCCAAACTAGGCATTCGTCACCATAAAGTGGCTTTGTACAATCCAGAGGCCAATGGATTAGTTGAACGGATGAACCGGTTTGTGAAAGGGGCAGTTCAGTTGGCCATCACAAATGGTCTGCCGTGGTGCAGTGTGGTGACTGAAGCTCTAAAAGCCTATAGGGTTACCCCTTCATCCTTTACTGGAGTGTCTCCATTTGAATTAATGAGAGGTAGAAAACCAGGATCTAAACTCAGGGTGGCCGCTCTTGGGGGTGGTGTACAAAGTTGCATCAACATGCAGGAAGTTCTTGACAAAGTGCGTGTTAAACAATCCCGTTTTTGGGAATCTCAGCTCAAAAAAAAGAAACCCCTGCGTGTACAAATTGGTGATCTTGTAGTGGTGAAAAATCCAAGATTTGTAGCCAAGGGTTTGTCCAAATTTATGAAGCCATGTGTTGTGACCAAAGTAGGTCATGGATACGTTAATTTGCAAGATGGTACCAGATGGAGTTTGAGGAGGGTGGTCCTTGTTAAGGGAAAGCTGGCGGATACTAAGGACCCGTGTTGTGAGGGAGGTGGTGATACAGTAGGAATTGATCCAGAATGTGCGTCTGAGGATGTGGTTCCCCTACAGAGGGGTAAGGCTGTGGCAGTTCATGGGCAGGCTACTCGGGTGGGGCATGGAAGTATGCAGGTGTCTGCCTCGGAAAGTAATGATGTTGCGCCATTAGAGGGAGCACATTGTGCAAAGGGGGAGGATGTATATTCTGAGTGTGATTCTGATAAAGGTGCTTTTGGTTTGACTGGTGTGGAAACAAGGGTTGCAGAGGAGTCTTCAGTGCTTGCATCAGATAATGCAGGTTTAGTTCCACACGGAAAGGGACTGTGTGAAGACTCTGCCCTTGCGGAATCCTCCAACAAGGTGAATAATCGCCCGACCCGAATAAAGAATATTCCAGCGAAATACAAGGATTTTGTATTAGAATTTGCAGATGATTAATGCTTGGACTGTAATTAATTATCAATATTCCATATATATATATATATATATGTCTCTTATTGCATATTAATGATTCTTCCTGTCCATCCTTTGCCTTACCTATGTTCGTATTTAATGAATCTTCATTTATGAGGTCTACAGGGGGAGATGTGTAGTAGTTGCTCGTGCTTCCGCGAGCCCTTGTCTAAGGTTCTAGAATTGGAATGTTGATGTGTTCATGTTCGGGGGGTGGCAGTTGGTTTTGGAAAGGAAGGAGCAGGGAAGAGATGATGTACGGAGTTCGGGTTTGAAGAATAAATACTTAAATAACTTACCTGCGGAGGTCTCGTTATTACAGCCTCCCCCCCACTATCGAACATTGGAAAAGTGTGGGCGTGGAGAGTAAACTCTTTTACAACAAAGAGATTTCCTGGTTGTAAAAGTGTCCCTTGGGGCACTGCAGTTTTTTTTTTAAGTTACAAAAACAGCCCCAAGAGATATTTCTTCAAGGTCTAGTTTTTACTCGTTCTTAATTCTGGAACTCCATGGATGATTAAACTCCGGTGCATCAATCCAAACACGGCATAGCCTACAGCTGGGTCTAAAGACAGGTACCTGCTGGTCAGTGTTACGGGAACGCTGCTAACCCGCCGGTCAGTGTTACGGGAACGCTGCCAACCTGCCGGTCAGTGTTATGGGAACGCTGCCAACCTGCTAGTCAGTGTTACGGGAACGCTGCTTACCCGCCGGTCAGTGTTACGGGAACGCTGCCAACCTGCTGGCCAGTGTTGCGGGAACGCTGCCAACATGCCGGTCAGTGTTACGGGAATGCTGCTTACCCACTGGTCAGTGTTACGGGAACGCTGCCAACCTGCTGGTCAGTGTTATGGGAATGCTGCTTACCCACCGGTCAGTGTTACGGGAACGCTGCTAACCCGCCGGTCAGTGTTACGGGAATGCTGCTTACCCACCGGTCAGTGTTACGGGAACTCTGCTCACCCGCCGGTCATTGTTACGGGAACGCCGCTAAATCTCGGTTGGAATGTTTCAATGATTCAGGTGGTGTTACATGGAATAAGGCTTGGTGCTGTGGGCACCGCAGGCAGGTCTCCTGGTGACACCTGACCCATGGTAGACTACCCATTCCCAAGCGTAGACCACGCTCAGATCTCACTCCTCATAGGGTAGGCCGCGCTCAGAGTTCACTCCTCATAGGGTGGGCCGCGCTCAGATCTCACACCTCATAGGGTAGGCCGTGCTCAGATCTCACTCCTCATAGGGTGGGCCACGCTCAGATCTCACACCTCATAGGGTGGGCAGCGCTCCGATCTCACTCCTCATAGGGTAGGCCGCACTCCAATCTCACTCCTCATAGGGTAGGCCGCGTTCAGATCTCACTCCTCATAGGGGAGGCCGCATTCCGATCTCACTCCTCATAGGGTGGGCTGCGTTCAGATGTCACTCCTCATAGGGTAGGCTACATTCCGATCTCACTCCTCATAGGGTGGGCCACGTTCAGAACTCACTCCTCATAGGGTAGGCTGCGCTCAGATCTCACTCCTGATAGGGTAGGCTGCGCTCAGATCTCACTCCTCATAGGGTAGGCCGCGTTCAGATCTCACTCCTCATAGGGTAGGCCGCATTCTGATCTCACTCCTCATAGGGTAGGCCGCATTCTGATCTCACTCCTCATAGGGTGGGCGGCGCTCAGATCTCACTCCTCATAGGGTAGGCCGCGCTCAGATCTCACTCCTCATAGGGTGGGCCGCACTCAGATCTCACTCCTCATAGGGTGGGCCACGCTCCGATCTCATTCCCCATAGGGTAGGCTGCACTCAGAACTCACTACTCATAAGGTGGGCCGCGCTCAGATCTCACTCCTCATAGGGTGGGCCGTGCTCCGATCTCACTCCTCATAGGGTGGGCCGTGCTCCGATCTCACTCCTCATAGGGTGGGCCGTGCTCAGATCTCACTCCTCATAGGGTGGGTCGCGTTCAGATCTCACTTCTCATAGGGTAGGCCGCGCGCAGATCTCACTCCTCATAGGTTAGGCTGCATTCCGATCTCACTCCTCATAGGGTACTCCGCGCTCAGATCTCACTCCACATAGGGGGGGCCGCGCTCCGATCTCATTCCTCAGAGGGTAGGCCGCGCTCAGATCTCACACCCCATAGGGTAGGCCGCGCTCAGAACTCACTCCTCATAAGGTGGGCCGCGCTCAGATCTCACTCCTCATAGGTTGGGCTGCGCTTCGATCCCACTCCTCATAGGGTAGGCTGCGCTCAGATCTCACTCCTCATAGGGTGGGCCCTGCTCAGATCTCACTCCTCATAGGGTGGGCTGCACTCCGATCTCATTCCTCATAGGGTGGGGCACGCTCATATCTCACTCCTCATAGGGTAGGTCACGCTCAGATCTCACTCCTCAAAGGGTGGGCCGTGCTCCGATCTCACTCCTCATAGGGTGGGCCGCGCTCTGATCTCACTCCTCGTAGGGAGGGCCGTGCTCCGATCTCACTCATCATAGGGTGGACTGTGCTCAGATCTCACTCCTCAGAAGGTGGGACACGCTCAGATCTCACTCCTCATAGGGTAGGGCAGGCTCAGATCTCACTCCTCATAGGGTGGGCCGCGCTCCGATCTCACTCCTCATAGGGTAGGCCGCGCTCAGATCTCACTCCTCATAGGGTGGGCCGTGCTCAGATCTCACTCCTCATAGGTTGGGCTGCGCTTCGATCCCACTCCTCATAGGGTAGGCTGCGCTCAGATCTCACTCCTCATAGGGTGGGCCCTGCTCAGATCTCACTCCTCATAGGGTGGGCTGCACTCCGATCTCATTCCTCATAGGGTGGGGCACGCTCATATCTCACTCCTCATAGGGTAGGTCACGCTCAGATCTCACTCCTCAAAGGGTGGGCCGTGCTCCGATCTCACTCCTCATAGGGTGGGCCGCGCTCTGATCTCACTCCTCGTAGGGAGGGCCGTGCTCCGATCTCACTCATCATAGGGTGGACTGTGCTCAGATCTCACTCCTCAGAAGGTGGGACACGCTCAGATCTCACTCCTCATAGGGTAGGGCAGGCTCAGATCTCACTCCTCATAGGGTGGGCCGCGCTCCGATCTCACTCCTCATAGGGTAGGCCGCGCTCAGATCTCACTCCTCATAGGGTGGGCCGTGCTCAGATCTCACTCCTCATAGGGTGGGCCGTGCTCAGATCTCACTGCTCATAAGGTGGGGAACGCTCAGATCTCACTCCTCATAGGGTGGGGCGTGCTTAGATCTCACTCCTCATAGGGTAGGCTGCGCTCAGACCTCACTCCTCATAGGGTGGGCCGTGCTCAGATCTCACTCCTCATAGGGTGGGCCCTCCTCAGATCTCACTCCTCATAGGGTGGGCCGCGTTCAGATCTCACTCCTCATAGGGTGGGGCGTGCTCAGATCTCACTCCTCATAGGGTAGGCCGCGCTCAGACCTCACTCCTCATAGGGTGGGCCGCGCTCAGATCTCACTCCTCATAGGGTGGGCCTTCCTCAGATCTCACTCCTCATAGGGTGGGCCGCGTTCAGATCTCACTCCTCGTAGGAGGGCAGCTTTGCCTTCTCAGATACTTAATCTGGTGGAAGGATGTTTTGAATCTTCCATGGGCAAATTTCACTGTAATATGGCTAGTATATTGCTGCTTTCTACCTCCGCTAAGGCGAGCCTAATGTCATAATACCCAGCGTTCTATCTACCAGACTAGGACGCTACATGGGATCCAGAAAAATATTTAGTGACAATCAAGCAAACAAATAAAGAAATCATATTTCACACAAAAAAACAAAAAAGATATCGTTTAATATATATATACATATATATATATATATACATTTTTTTAAATTTTTTTTTTTAGAAAGGAATCCGCATGAAAGTTGAACTGTAACAGTGTTTTGGGCTTCTGCTGAACGAGCTTGGCGTGGACTTGCCACTGTGTCACTCTCTAAGCATCGTCTGAACCAGAAGCGCAGAGCAACAGCGTAAACAGCAATCAGGGGCACCTCAAATAAATTGGCACATTAAGCAGGTGTACCACAGCTGGTTACGGAAATTACACGGCGAGGCTCCGCCTGCCGCCGGGGGCTGCCCGCGCCATGTCTTTTATAAAATAAAACTAAAATGATATTTGCAAGAAGGGCTCCCATGTCATAGCAGACATTGCGAAACATTACATTTTATGCTATAAAGGGGGGATTGCCCATTACTAAATGTTAACCTACAGGATACCTTTGAAAAATGCTATCTATGTATTTATTTAATGAAAATTACTATGAAAACAGTGAATTATTGTAACACAAATCTGTACAAAACGGTGATTCATTTTTGTTGCATTCTGGTTTATTACAAACCTTTAGCACAGCATCATCCATATGAAATCACTAAATACACCAATCCGTGACAATATCAATACAGTTAAGAAACACAAAATTGGATTTTGAGGACTCTTCTCAAGTACAATGTTTAAAAATGTCACTGAAGCAGTGATTGAAGGTTTATTTTGCCCTTCAACAAAAGCTGCCATTATTCGTCCGCCTATAAAGTGCGTGTGCTTTCTGAACAGTGCTTTAAAACATTTGTCCTAAGTGGCGTTAGTGTCGTGCAGTACAGAAATAAGTGCTGCAGATTTTCCCACAACCCCTCTTTCCCACAATGTCGCTCTAGATGAGAGCACGTCTTTAGACTGCTACACGCTCTAGATGAGAGCACGTCTTTAGACTACGACTCACTCTAGATGAGAGCACTTCTTTAGACTATGACTCACTCTAGATGTGAGCACGTCTTTAGACTATGACTCACTCTACATGAGAGCACTTCTTTAGACTATGACTCACTCTAGATGTGAGCAATTCTTTAGACTACTACACGCTCTAGATGAGAGCACTTCTTTAGACTACTACACGCTCTAGATGAGAGCACGTCTTTAGACTACTACACGCTCTAGATGAGAGCACGTCTTTAGACTACGACTCACTCTACATGAGAGCACGTCTTTAGACTATGACTCGCTCTAGATGAGAGCACTTCTTTAGACTACTACATGCTCTAGATGAGAGCACTTCTTTAGACTACTACACGCTCTAGATGAGAGCACTTCTTTAGACTATGACTCACTCTAGATGTGAGCACTTCTTTAGACTACTACACACTCTAGATGTGAGCACTTCTTTAGACTACTACACGCTCTAGATGAGAGCACTTCTTTAGACTACTACACGCTCTAGATTAGAGCACATCTTTAGACCACTACACGCTCTAGATGTGAGCGCTTCTTTAGACTACAAAACGCTCTAGATGAGAGCACTTCTTTAGACTACAAAACGCTCTAGATGTGAGCGCTTCTTTAGACTACTACACGCTCTAGATGAGAGCAATTCTTTAGACTACTACATGCTCTAGATGAGAGCACTTCTTTAGACTATTACACGCTCTAGATGAGAGCACGTCTTTAGACTATGACTCACTCTAGATGTGAGCACTTCTTTAGAATACTACACGCTCTAGATGTGAGCGCTTCTTTAGACTACTACACGCTCTAGATGAGAGCAATTCTTTAGACTACTACACGCTCTAGATGAGAGCAATTCTTTAGACTACTACACGCTCTAGATGAGAGCAATTCTTTAGACTACTACACACTCTAGATGAGAGCACTTCTTTAGACTACAAAACGCTCTACATGAGAGAACTTCTTTAGACTACTACATGCTTTAGATGAGAGCACTTCTTTAGACTACTACACGCTCTAGATGAGAGCAATTCTTTAGACTACTACACGCTCTAGATGAGAGCAATTCTTTAGACTACTACACGCTCTAGATGAGAGCACTTCTTTAGACTACAAAACGCTCTAGATGAGAGCAATTCTTTAGACTACTACACGCTCTAGATGAGAGCAATTCTTTAGACTACTACACGCTCTAGATGAGAGCAATTCTTTAGACTACTACACGCTCTAGATGAGAGCAATTCTTTAGACTACTACACGCTCTAGATGAGAGCACTTCTTTAGACTACAAAACGCTCTAGATGAGAGCACTTCTTTAGACTACAAAACGCTCTAGATGAGAGCACTTCTTTAGACTACTACACACTCTAGATGAGAGCACTTCTTTAGACTACTACACGCTCTAGATGAGAGCACGTCTTTAGACTACTACACGCTCTAGATGAGAGCACGTCTTTAGACTACTACACGCTCTAGATGAGAGCAATTCTTTAGACTACAAAACACTCTAGATGAGAGCACGTCTTTAGACTATTACACGCTCTAGATGAGAGCAATTCTTTAGACTACTACACACTCTAGATGAGAGCACTTCTTTAGACTACTACACGCTCTAGATGAGAGCACGTCTTTAGACTACTACACGCTCTAGATGAGAGCAATTCTTTAGACTACAAAACACTCTAGATGAGAGCACGTCTTTAGACTGTGACTCACTCTAGATGTGAGCACTTCTTTAGACTACTACACACTCTAGATGAGAGCACTTCTTTAGACTACTACACGCTCTAGATGAGAGCACTTCTTTAGACTACTACACGCTCTAGATGAGAGCACTTCTTTAGACTACTACACGCTCTAGATGAGAGCACTTCTTTAGACTACTACACGTTCTAGATGAGAGCACGTCTTTAGACTACTACACGCTCTAGATGAGAGCAATTCTTTAGACTACTACACGCTCTAGATGAGAGCAATTCTTTAGACTACTACATGCTCTAGATGAGAGCACTTCTTTAGACTACTACACGCTCTAGATGAGAGCACTTCTTTAGACTATTAAACGCTCTAGATGAGAGCAATTCTTTAGACTACTACATGCTCTAGATGAGAGCACTTCTTTAGACTACTACACGCTCTAGATGAGAGCACTTCTTTAGACTACTACACGCTCCAGATGAGAGCCCTTCTTTAGACTACAAAACGCTCTAGATGAGAGCAATGAGAGCAATTCTTTAGACTACTACACGCTCTAGATGAGAGCACTTCTTTAGACTACTACACGCTCTAGATGAGAGCACTTCTTTGGACTACAAAACGCTCTAGATGAGAGCACTTCTTTAGACTACTACACGCTCTAGATGAGAGCACTTCTTTAGACTACTACACGCTCTAGATGAGAGCAATTCTTTAGACTACTACACGCTCTAGATGAGAGCACTTCTTTAGACTACAAAACGCTCTAGATGAGAGCACTTCTTTAGACTACAAAACGCTCTAGATGAGAGCACTTCTTTAGACTACTACACACTCTAGATGAGAGCACTTCTTTAGACTACTACACGCTCTAGATGAGAGCACGTCTTTAGACTACTACACGCTCTAGATGAGAGCACGTCTTTAGACTACTACACGCTCTAGACGAGAGCAATTCTTTAGACTACAAAACACTCTAGATGAGAGCACGTCTTTAGACTATTACACGCTCTAGATGAGAGCAATTCTTTAGACTACTACACACTCTAGATGAGAGCACTTCTTTAGACTACTACACGCTCTAGATGAGAGCACGTCTTTAGACTACTACACGCTCTAGATGAGAGCAATTCTTTAGACTACAAAACACTCTAGATGAGAGCACGTCTTTAGACTGTGACTCACTCTAGATGTGAGCACTTCTTTAGACTACTACACACTCTAGATGAGAGCACTTCTTTAGACTACTACACGCTCTAGATGAGAGCACTTCTTTAGACTACTACATGCTCTAGATGAGAGCACTTCTTTAGACTACTACACGCTCTAGATGAGAGCACTTCTTTAGACTACTACACGTTCTAGATGAGAGCACGTCTTTAGACTACTACACGCTCTAGATGAGAGCAATTCTTTAGACTACTACACACTCTAGATGAGAGCAATTCTTTAGACTACTACATGCTCTAGATGAGAGCACTTCTTTAGACTACTACACGCTCTAGATGAGAGCACTTCTTTAGACTATTACACGCTCTAGATGAGAGCAATTCTTTAGTCTACTACATGCTCTAGATGAGAGCACTTCTTTAGACTACTACACGCTCTAGATGAGAGCACTTCTTTAGACTACTACACGCTCTAGATGAGAGCACTTCTTTAGACTACAAAACGCTCTAGATGAGAGCAATGAGAGCAATTCTTTAGACTACTACACGCTCTAGATGAGAGCACTTCTTTAGACTACTACACGCTCTTGATGAGAGCACTTCTTTGGACTACAAAACGCTCTAGATGAGAGCACTTCTTTAGACTACTACACGCTCTAGATGAGAGCACTTCTTTAGACTACAAAACGCTCTAGATGAGAGCACTTCTTTAGACTACAAAACGCTCTAGATGAGAGCACTTCTTTAGACTACTACACACTCTAGATGAGAGCACTTCTTTAGACTATTACATGCTCTAGAGGAGAGCAATTCTTTAGACTACTACACACTCTAGATGAGAGCACTTCTTTAGACTATTACACGCTCTAGATGAGAGCAATTCTTTAGACTACTACACGCTCTAGATGAGAGCAATTCTTTAGACTACTACACACTCTAGATGAGAGCACTTCTTTAGACTACTACACGCTCTAGATGAGAGCACGTCTTTAGACTACTACACGCTCTAGATGAGAGCAATTCTTTAGACTACTACACACTCTAGATGAGTGCACTTCTTTAGACTACTACACGCTCTAGATGAGAGCACTTCTTTAGACTACTACACACTCTAGATGAGAGCAATTCTTTAGACTACTACATGCTCTAGATGAGAGCACTTCTTTAGACTACTACACGCTCTAGATGAGAGCACTTCTTTAGACTATTACACGCTCTAGATGAGAGCAATTCTTTAGACTACTACATGCTCTAGATGAGAGCACTTCTTTAGACTACTACACGCTCTAGATGAGAGCACTTCTTTAGACTACTACACGCTCTAGATGAGAGCACTTCTTTAGACTACAAAACACTCTAGATGAGAGCAATGAGAGCAATTCTTTAGACTACTACACACTCTAGATGAGAGCACTTCTTTAGACTACTACACGCTCTAGATGAGAGCACTTCTTTGGACTACAAAACGCTCTAGATGAGAGCACTTCTTTAGACTACTACACGCTCTAGATGAGAGCAATTCTTTAGACTACTACACGCTCTAGATGAGAGCAATTCATTAGACTACTACACGCTCTAGATGAGAGCACTTCTTTAGACTACAAAACGCTCTAGATGAGAGCACTTCTTTAGACTACAAAACGCTCTAGATGAGAGCACTTCTTTAGACTACAAAACGCTCTAGATGAGAGCACTTCTTTAGACTACTACACACTCTAGATGAGAGCACTTCTTTAGACTACTACACGCTCTAGATGAGAGCACGTCTTTAGACTACTACACGCTCTAGATGAGAGCACGTCTTTAGATTACTACACGCTCTAGATGAGAGCAATTCTTTAGACTACAAAACACTCTAGATGAGAGCACGTCTTTAGACTATTACACGCTCTAGATGAGAGCAATTCTTTAGACTACTACACACTCTAGATGAGAGCACTTCTTTAGACTACTACACGCTCTAGATGAGAGCACGTCTTTAGACTACTACACGCTCTAGATGAGAGCAATTCTTTAGACTACAAAACACTCTAGATGAGAGCACGTCTTTAGACTGTGACTCACTCTATATGTGAGCACTTCTTTAGACTACTACACACTCTAGATGAGAGCACTTCTTTAGACTACTACACGCTCTAGATGAGAGCACTTCTTTAGACTACTACATGCTCTAGATGAGAGCACTTCTTTAGACTACTACACGCTCTAGATGAGAGCACTTCTTTAGACTACTACACGTTCTAGATGAGAGCATGTCTTTAGACTACTACACGCTCTAGATGAGAGCAATTCTTTAGACTACTACACACTCTAGATGAGAGCAATTCTTTAGACTACTACATGCTCTAGATGAGAGCACTTCTTTAGACTACTACACGCTCTAGATGAGAGCACTTCTTTAGACTATTACACGCTCTAGATGAGAGCAATTCTTTAGACTACTACATGCTCTAGATGAGAGCACTCTTTAGACTACTACACGCTCTAGATGAGAGCACTTCTTTAGACTACTACACGCTCTAGATGAGAGCACTTCTTTAGACTACAAAACGCTCTAGATGAGAGCAATGAGAGCAATTCTTTAGACTACTACACGCTCTAGATGAGAGCACTTCTTTAGACTACTACACGCTCTAGATGAGAGCACTTCTTTGGACTACAAAACGCTCTAGATGAGAGCACTTCTTTAGACTACTACACGCTCTAGATGAGAGCACTTCTTTAGACTACAAAACGCTCTAGATGAGAGCACTTGTTTAGACTACAAAACGCTCTAGATGAGAGCACTTCTTTAGACTACTACACACTCTAGATGAGAGCACTTCTTTAGACTATTACATGCTCTAGAGGAGAGCAATTCTTTAGACTACTACACACTCTAGATGAGAGCACTTCTTTAGGCTATTACACGCTCTAGATGAGAGCAATTCTTTAGACTACTACACGCTCTAGATGAGAGCAATTCTTTAGACTACTACACACTCTAGATGAGAGCACTTCTTTAGACTACTACACGCTCTAGATGAGAGCACGTCTTTAGACTACTACACGCTCTAGATGAGAGCAATTCTTTAGACTACTACACACTCTAGATGAGAGCACTTCTTTAGACTACTACACGCTCTAGATGAGAGCACTTCTTTAGACTACTACACACTCTAGATGAGAGCAATTCTTGAGACTACTACATGCTCTAGATGAGAGCACTTCTTTAGACTACTACACGCTCTAGATGAGAGCACTTCTTTAGACTATTACACGCTCTAGATGAGAGCAATTCATTAGACTACTACATGCTCTAGATGAGAGCACTTCTTTAGACTACTACACGCTCTAGATGAGAGCACTTCTTTAGACTACTACACGCTCTAGATGAGAGCACTTCTTTAGACTACAAAACGCTTTAGATAAGAGCAATGAGAGCAATTCTTTAGACTACTACACGCTCTAGATGAGAGCACTTCTTTAGACTACTACACGCTCTACATGAGAGCACTTCTTTGGACTACAAAACGCTCTAGATGAGAGCACTTCTTTAGACTACTACACGCTCTAGATGAGAGCAATTCTTTAGACTACTACACGCTCTAGATGAGAGCAATTCTTTAGACTACTACACGCTCTAGATGAGAGCACTTCTTTAGACTACAAAACGCTCTAGATGAGAGCACTTCTTTAGACTACAAAACGCTCTAGATGAGAGCACTTCTTTAGACTACTACACACTCTAGATGAGAGCACTTCTTTAGACTATTACATGCTCTAGATGAGAGCAATTCTTTAGACTACTACACACTCTAGATGTAAGCACTTCTTTAGACTATTACACGCTCTAGATGAGAGCAATTCTTTAGACTACTACACGCTCTAGATTAGAGCACTTCTTTAGACTACTACACGCTCTAGATGAGAGCACTTCTTTAGACTACAAAACGCTATAGATGAGAGCAATGAGAGCAATTCTTTAGACTACTACACGCTCTAGATGAGAGCACTTCTTTAGACTACTACACGCTCTAGATGAGAGCACTTCTTTGGACTACAAAACGCTCCAGATGAGAGCACTTCTTTAGACTACTACACGCTCTAGATGAGAGCACTTCTTTAGACTACTACACGCTCTAGATGAGAGAAATTCTTTAGACTACTACACGCTCTATATGAGAGCACTTCTTTAGACTACAAAACGCTCTAGATGAGAGCACTTCTTTAGACTACTACACGCTCTAGATGAGAGCACTTCTTTAGACTACAAAACGCTCTAGATGAGAGCACTTCTTTAGACTACTACAAGCTCTAGATGAGAGCACGTCTTTAGACTACTACACGCTCTAGATGAGAGCACGTCTTTAGATTGTGACTCACTCTAGATGTGAGCACTTCTTTAGACTACTACACACTCTAGATGTGAGCACTTCTTTAGACTATGACTCGCTCTAGATGAGAGCACTTCTTTAGACTACTACACACTCTAGATGAGAGCACTTCATTAGACTACAAAACGCTCTAGATGAGAGCACTTCTTTAGAGTACAAAATGCTCTACATGAGAGCACTTCTTTAGACTACTACACGCTCTAGATGAGAGCACTTCTTTAGACTACTACACGCTCTAGATGAGAGCACTTCTTTAGACTACAAAACGCTCTAGATGAGAGCACTTCTTTAGACTACTACAAGCTCTACATGAGAGCACGTCTTTAGACTACTACACGCTCTAGATGTGAGCACTTCTTTAGACTACTACACACTCTAGATGTGAGCACTTCTTTAGAATACTACACGCTCTAGATGAGAGCACTTCTTTAGACTACTACACGCTCTAGATGAGAGCACTTCATTAGACTACAAAACGCTCTAGATGAGAGCACTTCTTTAGACTACAAAACGCTCTACATGAGAGCACTTCTTTAGACTACTACACGCTCTAGATGAGAGCACTTCTTTAGACTACTACACGCTCTAGATGAGAGCACTTCTTTAGACTACAAAACGCTCTAGATGAGAGCACTTCTTTAGACTACTACAAGCTCTACATGAGAGCACGTCTTTAGACTACTACACGCTCTAGATGTGAGCACTTCTTTAGACTACTACACACTCTAGATGTGAGCACTTCTTTAGAATACTACACGCTCTAGATGAGAGCACCTCTTTAGACTACTACACGCTCTAGATGAGAGCACGTCTTTAGACTATGACTCACTCTAGATGTGAGCACTTCTTTAGACTACTACACGCTCTAGATGTGAGCACTTCTTTAGACTATGACTCACTCTAGATGTGAGCACTTCTTTAGACTACTACACGCTCTAGATGAGAGCACTTCTTTAGACTACTACACGCTCTAGATGAGAGCACGTCTTTAGAATATGACTCACTCTAGATGTGAGCACTTCTTTAGACCACTACACGCTCTAGATGTGAGCACTTCTTTAGGCTATGACTCACTCTAGATGTGAGCACTTCTTTAGGCTACTACATGCTCTAGATGAGAGCACTTCTTTAGACTACTACACGCTCTAGTTGAGAGCACTTCTTTAGACTACTACACACTCTAGATGAGAGCACTTCTTTAACTACACGCTCTGGATTAGAGCACTTCTTTAGACTAATACATGCTCTAGATGTGAGCGCTTCTTTAGACTACTACACGCTCTAGATGTGAGCACTTCTTTAGACTACTAAACGCTCTAGATGAGAGCACTTCTTTAGACTACTACACGCTCTAGATGTGAGCACTTCTTTAGACTACAAAACGCTCTAGATGAGAGCACTTCTTTAGACTACAAAACGCTCTACATGAGAGCACTTCTTTAGACTACTACGCGCTCTAGATGAGAGCACTTCTTTAGACTACTACAAGCTCTAGATGAGAGCACGTCTTTAGACTACTACACGCTCTAGATGTGAGCACTTCTTTAGACTACTACACACTCTAGATGTGAGCACTTCTTTAGACTACAAAACGCTCTAGATGAGAGCACGTCTTTAGACTGTGACTCACTCTAGATGTGAGCACTTCTTTAGACTACTACACACTCTAGATGTGAGCACTTCTTTAGACTATGACTCACTCTAGATGTGAGCACTTCTTTAGACTACTACATGCTCTAGATGAGAGCACTTCTTTAGACTACTACACGCTCTAGATGAGAGCACGTCTTTAGACTATGACTCACTCTAAATGTGAGCACTTCTTTAGACTACTACACGCTCTAGATGTGAGCACTTCTATAGACTATGACTCACTCTAGATGTGAGCACTTCTTTAGGCTACTACACGCTCTAGATGAGAGCACTTCTTTAGACTACTACAAACTCTAGATGAGAGCCCTTCTTTAGACTACTAAACACTCTAGATGAGTGCACTTCTTTAGACTACTACATGCTCTAGATGTGAGCGCTTCTTTAGACTATGACTCGCTCTAGATGAGAGCACTTCTTTAGACTACTACATGCTCTAGATTAGAGGACTTCTTTAGACTAATACATGCTCTAGATTAGAGCACTTCTTTAGACTACTACACGCTCTAGTTGAGAGCACTTCTTTAGACTACTACACGCTCTAGATTAGAGCACTTCTTTAGAATAATACACACTCTAGATGTGAGCGCTTCTTTAGACTACTACACGCTCTAGATGAGAGCACTTCTTTAGACTACTACACACTCTAGATGAGAGCACTTCTTTAGACTACTACACACTCTAGATGTGAGCGCTTCTTTAGACTATGACTAGCTCTAGATGAGAGCACTTCTTTAGACTACTACATGCTCTAGACTAGAGCACTTCTTTAGACTAATACACGCTCTAGATGTGAGCGTTTCTTTAGACTACTACACGCTCTAGATGTGAGCACTTCTTTAGACTACCACACTTCTTTAGACTACTACACGCTCTAGATTAGAGCACTTCTTTAGACTAATACATGCTCTAGATGTGAGCATTTCTTTAGACTACTACACACTCTAGATGTGAGCACTTCTTTAGACTACTACACACTCTAGATGTGAGCACTTCTTTAGACTACTACACGCACTAGATGTGAGCACTTCTTTAGACTACTACACGCTCTAGATTAGAGCACTTCTTTAGACTAATACATGCTCTAGATTAGAGCACTTCTTTAGACTACTACACGCTCTAGTTGAGAGCACTTCTTTAGACTACTACACGCTCTAGATTAGAGCACTTCTTTAGAATAATACACACTCTAGATGTGAGCGCTTCTTTAGACTACTACACGCTCTAGATGAGAGCACTTCTTTAGACTACTACACACTCTAGATGAGAGCACTTCTTTAGACTACTACACGCTCTAGATGTGAGCGCTTCTTTAGACTATGACTCGCTCTAGATGAGAGCACTTCTTTAGACTACTACATGCTCTAGACTAGAGCACTTCTTTAGACTACTACACACTCTAGATGAGAGCACTTCTTTAGACTATTACACGCTCTAGATGAGAGCAATTCTTTAGACTACTACACGCTCTAGATGAGAGCAATTCTTTAGACTACTACACACTCTAGATGAGAGCACTTCTTTAGACTACTACACGCTCTAGATGAGAGCATGTCTTTAGACTACTACACGCTCTAGATGAGAGCAATTCTTTAGACTACTACACACTCTAGATGAGAGCACTTCTTTAGACTACTACACGCTCTAGATGAGAGCACTTCTTTAGACTACTACACACTCTAGATGAGAGCAATTCTTTAGACTACTACATGCTCTAGATGAGAGCACTTCTTTAGACTACTACACGCTCTAGATGAGAGCACTTCTTTAGACTATTACACGCTCTAGATGAGAGCAATTCTTTAGACTACTACATGCTATAGATGAGAGCACTTCTTTAGACTACTACACGCTCTAGATGAGAGCACTTCTTTAGACTACTACACGCTCTAGATGAGAGCACTTCTTTAGACTACAAAACGCTCTAGATGAGAGCAATGAGAGCAATTCTTTAGACTACTACACGCTCTAGATGAGAGCACTTCTTTAGACTACTACACGCTCTAGATGAGAGCACTTCTTTGGACTACAAAACGCTCTAGATGAGAGCACTTCTTTAGACTACTACACGCTCTAGATGAGAGCAATTCTTTAGACTACTACACACTCTAGATGAGAGCAATTCTTTAGACTACTACATGCTCTAGATGAGAGCACTTCTTTAGACTACTACACGCTCTAGATGAGAGCACTTCTTTAGACTACTACACGCTCTAGATGAGAGCACTTCTTTAGACTACTACATGCTCTAGATGAGAGCACTTCTTTAGACTACTACACGCTCTAGATGAGAGCACTTCTTTAGACTACTACACGCTCTAGATGAGAGCACTTCTTTAGACTACTACACACTCTAGATGAGAGCAATTCTTTAGACTACTACATGCTCTAGATGAGAGCACTTCTTTAGACTACTACACGCTCTAGATGAGAGCACTTCTTTAGACTATTACACGCTCTAGATGAGAGCAATTCTTTAGACTACTACATGCTCTAGATGAGAGCACTTCTTTAGACTACTACACGCTCTAGATGAGAGCACTTCTTTAGACTACTACACGCTCTAGATGAGAGCACTTCTGTAGACTACAAAACGCTCTAGATGAGAGCAATGAGAGCAATTCTTTAGACTACTACACGCTCTAGATGAGAGCACTTCTTTAGACTACTACACGCTCTAGATGAGAGCACTTCTTTGGACTACAAAACGCTCTAGATGAGAGCACTTCTTTAGACTACTACACGCTCTAGATGAGAGCAATTCTTTAGACTACTACACGCTCTAGATGAGAGCAATTCTTTAGACTACTACACGCTCTAGATGAGAGCACTTCTTTAGACTACAAAACACTCTAGATGAGAGCACTTCTTTAAACTACAAAACGCTCTAGATGAGAGCACTTCTTTAGACTACTACACACTCTAGATGAGAGCACTTCATTAGACTATTACATGCTCTAGATGAGAGCAATTCTTTAGACTACTACACACTCTAGATGTGAGCACTTCTTTAGACTATTACACGCTCTAGATGAGAGCAATTCTTTAGACTACTACACGCTCTAGATTAGAGCACTTCTTTAGACTACTACACGCTCTAGATGAGAGCACTTCTTTAGACTACAAAACGCTCTAGATGAGAGCAATGAGAGCAATTCTTTAGACTACTACACGCTCTAGATGAGAGCACTTCTTTAGACTACTACACGCTCTATATGAGAGCACTTCTTTGGACTACAAAACGCTCTAGATGAGAGCACTTCTTTAGACTACTACACGCTCTAGATGAGATCACTTCTTTAGACTACTACACGCTCTAGATGAGAGAAATTCTTTAGACTACTACACGCTCTATATGAGAGCACTTCTTTAGACTACAAAACGCTCTAGATGAGAGCAGTTCTTTAGACTACAAAACGCTCTAGATGAGAGCACTTCTTTAGACTACTACAGGGTCTAGATGAGAGCACTTCTTTAGACTACAAAACGCTCTAGATGAGAGCACTTCTTTAGACTACTACAAGCTCTAGATGAGAGCACGTCTTTAGACTACTACACGCTCTAGATGAGAGCACGTCTTTAGACTGTGACTCACTCTAGATGTGAGCACTTCTTTAGACTACTACACACTCTAGATGTGAGCACTTCTTTAGACTATGACTCGCTCTAGATGAGAGCACTTCTTTAGACTACTACACACTCTAGATGAGAGCACTTCATTAGACTACAAAACGCTCTAGATGAGAGCACTTCTTTAGACTACAAAACGCTCTACATGAGAGCACTTCTTTAGACTACTACACGCTCTAATTGAGAGCACTTCTTTAGACTACTACACGCTCTAGATGAGAGCACTTCTTTAGACTACAAAACGCTCTAGATGAGAGCACTTCTTTAGACTACTACAAGCTCTACATGAGAGCACGTCTTTAGACTACTACACGCTCTAGATGTGAGCACTTCTTTAGACTACTACACACTCTAGATGTGAGCACTTCTTTAGAATACTACACGCTCTAGATGAGAGCACTTCTTTAGACTACTACACGCTCTTGATGTGAGCACTTCTTTAGACTATGACTCACTCTAGATGTGAGCACTTCTTTAGACTACTACACGCTCTAGATGAGAGCACCTCTTTAGACTACTACACGCTCTAGATGAGAGCACGTCTTTAGACTATGACTCACTCTAGATGTGAGCACTTCTTTAGACTTCTACACGCTCTAGATGTGAGCACTTCTTTAGACTATGACTCACTCTAGATGTGAGCACTTCTTTAGACTACTACACGCTCTAGATGAGAGCACTTCTTTAGACTACTACACGCTCTAGATGAGAGCACGTCTTTAGAATATGACTCACTCTAGATGTGAGCACTTCTTTAGACCACTACACGCTCTAGATGAGAGCACTTCTTTAGACTACAAAACGCTCTACATGAGAGCACTTCTTTAGACTACTACGCGCTCTAGATGAGAGCACTTCTTTAGACTACTACAAGCTCTAGATGAGAGCACGTCTTTAGACTACTACACGCTCTAGATGTGAGCACTTCTTTAGACTACTACACACTCTAGATGTGAGCACTTCTTTAGACTACAAAACGCTCTAGATGAGAGCACGTCTTTAGACTGTGACTCACTCTAGATGTGA
The DNA here is from genome assembly GCF_040938575.1 of Ambystoma mexicanum. Taxonomy (NCBI): domain Eukaryota; kingdom Metazoa; phylum Chordata; class Amphibia; order Caudata; family Ambystomatidae; genus Ambystoma; species Ambystoma mexicanum. The sequence goes on along the minus strand of NC_090937.1, from coordinate 1,662,330,640 downwards.
GCACTTCTTTAGACTACTACACACTCTAGATGTGAGCACTTCTTTAGACTATGACTCACTCTAGATGTGAGCACTTCTTTAGACTACTACATGCTCTAGATGAGAGCACTTCTTTAGACTACTACACGCTCTAGATGAGAGCACGTCTTTAGACTATGACTCACTCTAAATGTGAGCACTTCTTTAGACTACTACACGCTCTAGATGTGAGCACTTCTATAGACTATGACTCACTCTAGATGTGAGCACTTCTTTAGGCTACTACACGCTCTAGATGAGAGCACTTCTTTAGACTACTACAAACTCTAGATGAGAGCCCTTCTTTAGACTACTAAACACTCTAGATGAGTGCACTTCTTTAGACTACTACATGCTCTAGATGTGAGCGCTTCTTTAGACTATGACTCGCTCTAGATGAGAGCACTTCTTTAGACTACTACATGCTCTAGATTAGAGGACTTCTTTAGACTAATACATGCTCTAGATTAGAGCACTTCTTTAGACTACTACACGCTCTAGTTGAGAGCACTTCTTTAGACTACTACACGCTCTAGATTAGAGCACTTCTTTAGAATAATACACACTCTAGATGTGAGCGCTTCTTTAGACTACTACACGCTCTAGATGAGAGCACTTCTTTAGACTACTACACACTCTAGATGAGAGCACTTCTTTAGACTACTACACACTCTAGATGTGAGCGCTTCTTTAGACTATGACTCGCTCTAGATGAGAGCACTTCTTTAGACTACTACATGCTCTAGACTAGAGCACTTATTTAGACTAATACACGCTCTAGATGTGAGCGTTTCTTTAGACTACTACACGCTCTAGATGTGAGCACTTCTTTAGACTACCACACTTCTTTAGACTACTACACGCTCTAGATTAGAGCACTTCTTTAGACTAATACATGCTCTAGATGTGAGCATTTCTTTAGACTACTACACACTCTAGATGTGAGCACTTCTTTAGACTACTACACGCTCTAGATGTGAGAACTTCTTTAGACTACTACACGCTCTAGATTAGAGCACTTCTTTAGACTAATACATGCTCTAGATTAGAGCACTTCTTTAGACTACTACACGCTCTAGTTGAGAGCACTTCTTTAGACTACTACACGCTCTAGATTAGAGCACTTCTTTAGAATAATACACACTCTAGATGTGAGCGCTTCTTTAGACTACTACACGCTCTAGATGAGAGCACTTCTTTAGACTACTACACACTCTAGATGAGAGCACTTCTTTAGACTACTACACGCTCTAGATGTGAGCGCTTCTTTAGACTATGACTCGCTCTAGATGAGAGCACTTCTTTAGACTACTACATGCTCTAGACTAGAGCACTTCTTTAGACTACTACACACTCTAGATGAGAGCACTTCTTTAGACTATTACACGCTCTAGATGAGAGCAATTCTTTAGACTACTACACGCTCTAGATGAGAGCAATTCTTTAGACTACTACACACTCTAGATGAGAGCACTTCTTTAGACTACTACACGCTCTAGATGAGAGCATGTCTTTAGACTACTACACGCTCTAGATGAGAGCAATTCTTTAGACTACTACACACTCTAGATGAGAGCACTTCTTTAGACTACTACACGCTCTAGATGAGAGCACTTCTTTAGACTACTACACACTCTAGATGAGAGCAATTCTTTAGACTACTACATGCTCTAGATGAGAGCACTTCTTTAGACTACTACACGCTCTAGATGAGAGCACTTCTTTAGACTATTACACGCTCTAGATGAGAGCAATTCTTTAGACTACTACATGCTATAGATGAGAGCACTTCTTTAGACTACTACACACTCTAGATGAGAGCACTTCTTTAGACTACTACACGCTCTAGATGAGAGCACTTCTTTAGACTACAAAACGCTCTAGATGAGAGCAATGAGAGCAATTCTTTAGACTACTACATGCTCTAGATGAGAGCACTTCATTAGACTACTACACGCTCTAGATGAGAGCACTTCTTTGGACTACAAAACGCTCTAGATGAGAGCACTTCTTTAGACTACTACACGCTCTAGATGAGAGCAATTCTTTAGACTACTACACACTCTAGATGAGAGCAATTCTTTAGACTACTACATGCTCTAGATGAGAGCACTTCTTTAGACTACTACACGCTCTAGATGAGAGCACTTCTTTAGACTATTACACGCTCTAGATGAGAGCAATTCTTTAGACTACTACATGCTCTAGATGAGAGCACTTCTTTAGACTACTACACGCTCTAGATGAGAGCACTTCTTTAGACTACTACACGCTCTAGATGAGAGCACTTCTTTAGACTACTACACACTCTAGATGAGAGCACTTCTTTAGACTACTACACACTCTAGATGAGAGCAATTCTTTAGACTACTACATGCTCTAGATGAGAGCACTTCTTTAGACTACTACACGCTCTAGATGAGAGCACTTCTTTAGACTATTACACGCTCTAGATGAGAGCAATTCTTTAGACTACTACATGCTCTAGATGAGAGCACTTCTTTAGACTACTACACGCTCTAGATGAGAGCAATTCTTTAGACTACTACACGCTCTAGATGAGAGCACTTCTGTAGACTACAAAACGCTCTAGATGAGAGCAATGAGAGCAATTCTTTAGACTACTACACGCTCTAGATGAGAGCACTTCTTTAGACTACTACACGCTCTAGATGAGAGCACTTCTTTGGACTACAAAACGCTCTAGATGAGAGCACTTCTTTAGACTACTACACGCTCTAGATGAGAGCAATTCTTTAGACTACTACACGCTCTAGATGAGAGCAATTCTTTAGACTACTACACGCTCTAGATGAGAGCACTTCTTTAGACTACAAAACACTCTAGATGAGAGCACTTCTTTAAACTACAAAACGCTCTAGATGAGAGCACTTCTTTAGACTACTACACACTCTAGATGAGAGCACTTCATTAGACTATTACATGCTCTAGATGAGAGCAATTCTTTAGACTACTACACACTCTAGATGTGAGCACTTCTTTAGACTATTACACGCTCTAGATGAGAGCAATTCTTTAGACTACTACACGCTCTAGATTAGAGCACTTCTTTAGACTACTACACGCTCTAGATGAGAGCACTTCTTTAGACTACAAAACGCTCTAGATGAGAGCAATGAGAGCAATTCTTTAGACTACTACACGCTCTAGATGAGAGCACTTCTTTAGACTACTACACGCTCTATATGAGAGCACTTCTTTGGACTACAAAACGCTCTAGATGAGAGCACTTCTTTAGACTACTACACGCTCTAGATGAGAGCACTTCTTTAGACTACTACACGCTCTAGATGAGAGAAATTCTTTAGACTACTACACGCTCTATATGAGAGCACTTCTTTAGACTACAAAACGCTCTAGATGAGAGCAGTTCTTTAGACTACAAAACGCTCTAGATGAGAGCACTTCTTTAGACTACTACACGGTCTAGATGAGAGCACTTCTTTAGACTACAAAACGCTCTAGATGAGAGCACTTCTTTAGACTACTACAAGCTCTAGATGAGAGCACGTCTTTAGACTACTACACGCTCTAGATGAGAGCACGTCTTTAGACTGTGACTCACTCTAGATGTGAGCACTTCTTTAGACTACTACACACTCTAGATGTGAGCACTTCTTTAGACTATGACTCGCTCTAGATGAGAGCACTTCTTTAGACTACTACACACTCTAGATGAGAGCACTTCATTAGACTACAAAACGCTCTAGATGAGAGCACTTCTTTAGACTACAAAATGCTCTACATGAGAGCACTTCTTTAGACTACTACACGCTCTAATTGAGAGCACTTCTTTAGACTACTACACGCTCTAGATGAGAGCACTTTTTTAGACTACAAAACGCTCTAGATGAGAGCACTTCTTTAGACTACTACAAGCTCTACATGAGAGCACGTCTTTAGACTACTACACACTCTAGATGTGAGCACTTCTTTAGAATACTACACGCTCTAGATGAGAGCACTTCTTTAGACTACTACACGCTCTTGATGTGAGCACTTCTTTAGACTATGACTCACTCTAGATGTGAGCACTTCTTTAGACTACTACACGCTCTAGATGAGAGCACCTCTTTAGACTACTACACGCTCTAGATGAGAGCACGTCTTTAGACTATGACTCACTCTAGATGTGAGCACTTCTTTAGACTTCTACACGCTCGAGATGTGAGCACTTCTTTAGACTATGACTCACTCTAGATGTGAGCACTTCTTTAGACTACTACACGCTCTAGATGAGAGCACTTCTTTAGACTACTACACGCTCTAGATGAGAGCACGTCTTTAGAATATGACTCACTCTAGATGTGAGCACTTCTTTAGACCACTACACGCTCTAGATGTGAGCACTTCTTTAGGCTATGACTCACTCTAGATGTGAGCACTTCTTTAGGCTACTACATGCTCTAGATGAGAGCACTTCTTTAGACTACTACACGCTCTAGTTGAGAGCACTTCTTTAGACTACTACACACTCTAGATGAGAGCACTTCTTTTACTACACTCTCTGGATTAGAGCACTTCTTTAGACTAATACATGCTCTAGATGTGAGCGCTTCTTTAGACTACTACACGCTCTAGATGTGAGCACTTCTTTAGACTACTAAACGCTCTAGATGAGAGCACTTCTTTAGACTACTACACGCTCTAGATGTGAGCACTTCTTTAGACTACAAAACGCTCTAGATGAGAGCACTTCTTTAGACTACAAAACGCTCTACATGAGAGCACTTCTTTAGACTACTACGCGCTCTAGATGAGAGCACTTCTTTAGACTACTACAAGCTCTAGATGAGAGCACGTCTTTAGACTACTACACGCTCTAGATGTGAGCACTTCTTTAGACTACTACACACTCTAGTTGTGAGCACTTCTTTAGACTACAAAACGCTCTAGATGAGAGCACGTCTTTAGACTGTGACTCACTCTAGATGTGAGCACTTCTTTAGACTACTACACACTCTAGATGTGAGCACTTCTTTAGACTATGACTCACTCTAGATGTGAGCACTTCTTTAGACTACTACATGCTCTAGATGAGAGCACTTCTTTAGACTACTACACGCTCTAGATGAGAGCACGTCTTTAGACTATGACTCACTCTAAATGTGAGCACTTCTTTAGACTACTACACGCTCTAGATGTGAGCACTTCTATAGACTATGACTCACTCTAGATGTGAGCACTTCTTTAGGCTACTACACGCTCTAGATGAGAGCACTTCTTTAGACTACTACAAACTCTAGATGAGAGCCCTTCTTTAGACTACTAAACACTCTAGATGAGTGCACTTCTTTAGACTACTACATGCTCTAGATGTGAGCGCTTCTTTAGACTATGACTCGCTCTAGATGAGAGCACTTCTTTAGACTACTACATGCTCTAGATTAGAGGACTTCTTTAGACTAATACATGCTCTAGATTAGAGCACTTCTTTAGACTACTACACGCTCTAGTTGAGAGCACTTCTTTAGACTACTACACGCTCTAGATTAGAGCACTTCTTTATAATAATACACACTCTAGATGTGAGCGCTTCTTTAGACTACTACACGCTCTAGATGAGAGCACTTCTTTAGACTACTACACACTCTAGATGAGAGCACTTCTTTAGACTACTACACACTCTAGATGTGAGCGCTTCTTTAGACTATGACTCGCTCTAGATGAGAGCACTTCTTTAGACTACTACATGCTCTAGACTAGAGCACTTCTTTAGACTAATACACGCTCTAGATGTGAGCGCTTCTTTAGACTACTACACGCTCTAGATGTGAGCACTTCTTTAGACTACCACACTTCTTTAGACTACTACACGCTCTAGATTAGAGCACTTCTTTAGACTAATACATGCTCTAGATGTGAGCATTTCTTTAGACTACTACACACTCTAGATGTGAGCACTTCTTTAGACTACTACACACTCTAGATGTGAGCACTTCTTTAGACTACTACACGCTCTAGATGTGAGCACTTCTTTAGACTACTACACGCTCTAGATTAGAGCACTTCTTTAGACTAATACATGCTCTAGATTAGAGCACTTCTTTAGACTACTACACGCTCTAGTTGAGAGCACTTCTTTAGACTACTACACGCTCTAGATTAGAGCACTTCTTTAGAATAATACACACTCTAGATGTGAGCGCTTCTTTAGACTACTACACGCTCTAGATGAGAGCACTTCTTTAGACTACTACACACTATAGATGAGAGCACTTCTTTAGACTACTACACGCTCTAGATGTGAGCGCTTCTTTAGACTATGACTCGCTCTAGATGAGAGCACTTCTTTAGACTACTACATGCTCTAGACTAGAGCACTTCTTTAGACTAATACACGCTCTAGATGTGAGCGCTTCTTTATACTACTACACGCTCTAGATGTGAGCACTTCTTTAGACTACTACACTCTCTAGTTGAGAGCACTTCTTTAGACTACTACACGCTCTAGATTAGAGCACTTCTTTAGACTAATACATGCTCTAGATGTGAGCATTTCTTTAGACTACTACACGCTCTAGATGTGAGCACTTCTTTAGACTACTACACACTCTAGATGTGAGCACTTCTTTAGACTACTACATGCTCTAGATGTGAGCACTTCTTTAGACTACTACACGCTCTAGATGAGAGCACTTCATTAGACTACAAAACGCTCTACATGAGAACACTTCTTTAGACTACTACACGTTCTAGATGAGAGCACTTCTTTAGACTACTACACGCTCTAGATGAGAGCACTTCTTTAGACTACAAAACGCTCTAGATGAGAGCACTTCTTTAGACTACTACAAGCTCTAGATGAGAGCACGTCTTTAGACTACTACACGCTCTAGATGTGAGCACTTCTTTAGACTACTACACACTCTAGATGTGAGCACTTCTTTAGACTACTACACGCTCTAGATGAGAGCACTTCTTTAGACTATAAAACGCTCTAGATGAGAGCAAGTCTTTAGACTGTGACTCACTCTAGATGTGAGCACTTCTTTAGACTACTACACACTCTAGATGTGAGAACTTCTTTAGACTATGACTCACTCTAGATGTGAGCACTTCTTTAGACTACTACACGCTCTAGATTAGAGCACTTCTTTAGACTAATACATGCTCTAGATGTGAGCATTTCTTTAGACTACTACACGCTCTAGATGTGAGCACTTCTTTAGACTACTACACGCTCTAGATTAGAGCACTTCTTTAGACTAATACATGCTCTAGATGTGAGCATTTCTTTAGACTACTACACGCTCTAGATGTGAGCACTTCTTTAGACTACTACACGCTCTAGTTGAGAGCACTTCTTTAGACTACTACACACTCTAGATGAGAGCACTTCTTTAGACTACTACACGCTCTGGATTAGAGCACTTCTTTAGACTACTACACGCTCTAGATGAGAGCAATTCTTTAGACTACGACACGCTCTACATTAGAGCACTTCTTTAGACTACTACACGCTCTAGATGAGAGCACTTCTTTAGACTACAAAACGCTCTAGATGAGAGCAATGAGAGCAATTCTTTAGACTACTACACGCTCTAGATGAGAGCACTTCTTTAGACTACTACACGCTCTATATGAGAGCACTTCTTTGGACTACAAAACGCTCTAGATGAGAGCACTTCTTTAGACTACTACACGCTCTAGATGAGAGCACTTCTTTAGACTACTACACGCTCTAGATGAGAGAAATTCTTTAGACTACTACACGCTCTATATGAGAGCACTTCCTTAGACTACAAAACGCTCTAGATGAGAGCAGTTCTTTAGACTACAAAACGCTCTAGATGAGAGCACTTCTTTAGACTACTACACGGTCTAGATGAGAGCACTTCTTTAGACTACAAAACGCTCTAGATGAGAGCACTTCTTTAGACTACTACAAGCTCTAGATGAGAGCACGTCTTTAGACTACTACACGCTCTAGATGAGAGCACGTCTTTAGACTGTGACTCACTCTAGATGTGAGCACTTCTTTAGACTACTACACACTCTAGATGTGAGCACTTCTTTAGACTATGACTCGCTCTAGATGAGAGCACTTCTTTAGACTACTACACACTCTAGATGAGAGCACTTCATTAGACTACAAAACGCTCTAGATGAGAGCACTTCTTTAGACTACAAAACGCTCTACATGAGAGCACTTCTTTAGACTACTACACGCTCTAATTGAGAGCACTTCTTTAGACTACTACACGCTCTAGATGAGAGCACTTCTTTAGACTACAAAACGCTCTAGATGAGAGCACTTCTTTAGACTACTACAAGCTCTACATGAGAGCACGTCTTTAGACTACTACACGCTCTAGATGTGAGCACTTCTTTAGACTACTACACACTCTAGATGTGAGCACTTCTTTAGAATACTACACGCTCTAGATGAGAGCACTTCTTTAGACTACTACACGCTCTTGATGTGAGCACTTCTTTAGACTATGACTCACTCTAGATGTGAGCACTTCTTTAGACTACTACACGCTCTAGATGAGAGCACCTCTTTAGACTACTACACGCTCTAGATGAGAGCACGTCTTTAGACTATGACTCACTCTAGATGTGAGCACTTCTTTAGACTTCTACACGCTCTAGATGTGAGCACTTCTTTAGACTATGACTCACTCTAGATGTGAGCACTTCTTTAGACTACTACACGCTCTAGATGAGAGCACTTCTTTAGACTACTACACGCTCTAGATGAGAGCACGTCTTTAGAATATGACTCACTCTAGATGTGAGCACTTCTTTAGACCACTACACGCTCTAGATGTGAGCACTTCTTTAGGCTATGACTCACTCTAGATGTGAGCACTTCTTTAGGCTACTACATGCTCTAGATGAGAGCACTTCTTTAGACTACTACACGCTCTAGTTGAGAGCACTTCTTTAGACTACTACACACTCTAGATGAGAGCACTTCTTTTACTACACTCTCTGGATTAGAGCACTTCTTTAGACTAATACATGCTCTAGATGTGAGCGCTTCTTTAGACTACTACACGCTCTAGATGTGAGCACTTCTTTAGACTACTAAACGCTCTAGATGAGAGCACTTCTTTAGACTACTACACGCTCTAGATGTGAGCACTTCTTTAGACTACAAAACGCTCTAGATGAGAGCACTTCTTTAGACTACAAAACGCTCTACATGAGAGCACTTCTTTAGACTACTACGTGCTCTAGATGAGAGCACTTCTTTAGACTACTACAAGCTCTAGATGAGAGCACGTCTTTAGACTACTACACGCTCTAGATGTGAGCACTTCTTTAGACTACTACACACTCTAGATGTGAGCACTTCTTTAGACTATGACTCACTCTAGATGTGAGCACTTCTTTAGACTACTACATGCTATAGATGAGAGCACTTCTTTAGACTACTACACGCTCTAGATGAGAGCACGTCTTTAGACTATGACTCACTCTAAATGTGAGCACTTCTTTAGACTACTACACGCTCTAGATGTGAGCACTTCTATAGACTATGACTCACTCTAGATGTGAGCACTTCTTTAGGCTACTACACGCTCTAGATGAGAGCACTTCTTTAGACTACTACAAACTCTAGATGAGAGCCCTTCTTTAGACTACTAAACACTCTAGATGAGTGCACTTCTTTAGACTACTACATGCTCTAGATGTGAGCGCTTCTTTAGACTATGACTCGCTCTAGATGAGAGCACTTCTTTAGACTACTACATGCTCTAGATTAGAGGACTTCTTTAGACTAATACATGCTCTAGATTAGAGCACTTCTTTAGACTACTACACGCTCTAGTTGAGAGCACTTCTTTAGACTACTACACGCTCTAGATTAGAGCACTTCTTTATAATAATACACACTCTAGATGTGAGCACTTCTTTAGACTACTACACGCTCTAGATGAGAGCACTTCTTTAGACTACTACACACTCTAGATGAGAGCACTTCTTTAGACTACTACACACTCTAGATGTGAGCGCTTCTTTAGACTATGACTCGCTCTAGATGAGAGCACTTCTTTAGACTACTACATGCTCTAGACTGGAGCACTTCTTTAGACTAATACACGCTCTAGATGTGAGCGCTTCTTTAGACTACTACACGCTCTAGATGTGAGCACTTCTTTAGACTACCACACTTCTTTAGACTACTACACGCTCTAGATTAGAGCACTTCTTTAGACTAATACATGCTCTAGATGTGAGCATTTCTTTAGACTACTACACACTCTAGATGTGAGCACTTCTTTAGACTACTACACACTCTAGATGTGAGCACTTCTTTAGACTACTACACGCTCTAGATGTGAGCACTTCTTTAGACTACTACACGCTCTAGATTAGAGCACTTCTTTAGACTAATACATGCTCTAGATTAGAGCACTTCTTTAGACTACTACACGCTCTAGTTGAGAGCACTTCTTTAGACTACTACACGCTCTAGATTAGAGCACTTCTTTAGAATAATACACACTCTAGATGTGAGCGCTTCTTTAGACTACTACACGCTCTAGATGAGAGCACTTCTTTAGACTACTACACACTATAGATGAGAGCACTTCTTTAGACTACTACACGCTCTAGATGTGAGCGCTTCTTTAGACTATGACTCGCTCTAGATGAGAGCACTTCTTTAGACTACTACATGCTCTAGACTAGAGCACTTCTTTAGACTAATACACGCTCTAGATGTGAGCGCTTCTTTATACTACTACACGCTCTAGATGTGAGCACTTCTTTAGACTACTACACTCTCTAGTTGAGAGCACTTCTTTAGACTACTACACGCTCTAGATTAGAGCACTTCTTTAGACTAATACATGCTCTAGATGTGAGCATTTCTTTAGACTACTACACGCTCTAGATGTGAGCACTTCTTTAGACTACTCCACACTCTAGATGTGAGCACTTCTTTAGACTACTACATGCTCTAGATGTGAGCACTTCTTTAGACTACTACACGCTCTAGATGAGAGCACTTCATTAGACTACAAAACGCTCTACATGAGAACACTTCTTTAGACTACTACACGTTCTAGATGAGAGCACTTCTTTAGACTACTACACGCTCTAGATGAGAGCACTTCTTTAGACTACAAAACGCTCTAGATGAGAGCACTTCTTTAGACTACTACAAGCTCTAGATGAGAGCACGTCTTTAGACTACTACACGCTCTAGATGTGAGCACTTCTTTAGACTACTACACACTCTAGATGTGAGCACTTCTTTAGACTACTACACGCTCTAGATGAGAGCACTTCTTTAGACTATAAAACGCTCTAGATGAGAGCAAGTCTTTAGACTGTGACTCACTCTAGATGTGAGCACTTCTTTAGACTACTACACACTCTAGATGTGAGAACTTCTTTAGACTATGACTCACTCTAGATGTGAGCACTTCTTTAGACTACTACACGCTCTAGATTAGAGCACTTCTTTAGACTAATACATGCTCTAGATGTGAGCATTTCTTTAGACTACTACACGCTCTAGATGTGAGCACTTCTTTAGACTACTACACGCTCTAGATTAGAGCACTTCTTTAGACTAATACATGCTCTAGATGTGAGCATTTCTTTAGACTACTACACGCTCTAGATGTGAGCACTTCTTTAGACTACTACACGCTCTAGTTGAGAGCACTTCTTTAGACTACTACACACTCTAGATGAGAGCACTTCTTTAGACTACTACACGCTCTGGATTAGAGCACTTCTTTAGACTACTACACGCTCTAGATTAGAGCACTTCTTTGAACTAATACATGCTCTAGATGTGAGCGCTTCTTTAGACTACTACACGCTCTAGATGAGAGCACTTCTTTAGACTAATACATGCTCTAGATGTGAGCACTTCTTTAGACTACAAAACGCACTAGATGAGAGCACTTCTTTAGACTACTACACGCTCTAGATGAGAGCACGTCTTTAGACTATGACTCACTCTAGATGTGAGCACTTCTTTAGGCTACTACACGCTCTAGATGAGAGCACTTCTTTATACTTCTACACACTCTAGATGAGAGCACTTCTTTAGACTACTACATGCTCTAGATGTGAGTGCTTCTTTAGACTATGACTCACTCTAGATGAGAGCACTTCTTTAGACTACCACATGCTCTAGATTAGAGCACTTCTTTAGACTAATACATGCTCTAGATGTGAGCACTTCTTTAGACTACTACATGCTCTAGTTGAGAGCACTTCTTTAGACCACTACACGCTCTAGATTAGAGCACTTCTTTAGAATAATACACGCTCTAGATGTGAGCGCTTCTTTAGACTACTACACGCTCTAGATGAGAGCACTTCTTTAGACTAATACATGCTCTGGATGTGAGCACTTCTTTAGACTACAAAACGCTCTAGATGAGAGCACTTCTTTAGACTACTACACGCTCTAGATGAGAGCACGTCTTTAGACTATGACTCACTCTAGATGTGAGCACTTCTTTAGGCTACTACACGCTCTAGATGAGAGCACTTCTTTAGACTACTAAACACTCTAGATGAGAGCACTTCTTTTGACTACTACACACTTTAGATGAGAGCACTTCTTTAGACTACTACATGCTCTAGATGTGAGTGCTTCTTTAGACTATGACTCGGTCTAGATGAGAGCACTTCTTTAGACTACCACATGCTCTAGATTAGAGCACTTCTTTAGACTAATACATGCTCTAGATGTGAGCACTTCTTTAGACTACTACACGCTCTAGTTGAGAGCACTTCTTTAGACTACTACACGCTCTAGATTAGAGCACTTCTTTAGACTAATACATGCTCTAGATGTGAGCATTTCTTTAGACTACTACACGCTCTAGATGTGAGCACTTCTTTAGACTACTACACGCTCTAGTTGAGAGCACTTCTTTAGACTACTACACACTCTAGATGAGAGCACTTCTTTAGACTACTACACGCTCTGGATAAGAGCACTTCTTTAGTCTACTACACGCTCTAGATTAGAGCACTTCTTTTGACTACTACACGCTCTAGATTAGAGCACTTCTTTGGACTAATACATGCTCTAGATGTGAGCGCTTCTTTAGACTACTACACGCTCTAGATGAGAGCACTTCTTTAGACTAATACATGCTCTAGATGTGAGCACTTCTTTAGACTACAAAACGCTCTAGATGAGAGCACTTCTTTAGACTACTACACGCTCTAGATGAGAGCACGTCTTTAGACTATGACTCACTCTAGATGTGAGCACTTCTTTAGGCTACTACACGCTCTAGATGAGAGCACTTCTTTAGACTACTACACACTCTAGATGAGAGCCCTTCTTTAGACTACTAAACACTCTAGATGAGAGCACTTCTTTAGACTACTACACACTCTAGATGAGAGCACTTCATTAGACTACAAAACGCTCTAGATGAAAGCACTTCTTTAGACTACAAAACGCTCTAGATGAGAGCACTTCTTTAGACTACTACAAGCTCTAGATGAGAGCACTTCTTCAGACTATTACACGCTCTAGATGAGAGCACTTCTTTAGACTACAAAACGCTCTAGATGAGAGCACTTCTTTAGACTACTACAAGCTCTAGATGAGAGCATGTCTTTAGACGACTACACGCTCTAGATGTGAGCACTTCTTTAGACTACTACACACTCTAGATGTGAGCACTTCTTTAGACTACTACACGCTCTAGATGAGAGCACTTCTTTAGACTACAAAACGCTCTAGATGAGAGCATGTCTTTAGACTGTGACTCACTCTAGATGTGAGCACTTCTTTAGACTACTACACACTCTAGATGTGAGCACTTGTTTAGACTATGACTCACTCTAGATGTGAGCACTTCTTTAGACTACTACAAGCTCTAGATTAGAGCACTTCTTTAGACTAATACATGCTCTAGATGTGAGCATTTCTTTATACTACTACACGCTCTAGATGTGAGCACTTCTTTAGACTACTACACGCTCTAGATTAGAGCACTTCTTTATACTAATACATGCTCTAGATGTGAGCATTTCTTTAGACTATTACACGCTCTAGATGTGAGCACTTCTTTAGACTACTACATGCTCTAGTTGAGAGCACTTCTTTAGACTACTACACACTCTAGATGAGAGCACTTCTTTAGACTACTACACACTCTGGATTAGAGCACTTCTTTAGACTACTACACGCTCTAGATTAGAGCACTTCTTTGGACTAATACATGCTCTAGATGTGAACGCTTCTTTAGACTACTACACGCTCTAGATGAGAGCACTTCTTTAGACTAATACATGCTCTAGATGTGAGCACTTCTTTAGACTACAAAATGCTCTAGATGAGAGCACTTCTTTAGACTACTACACGCTCTAGATGAGAGCACGTCTTTAGACTATGACTCACTCTAGATGTGAACGCTTCTTTAGACTACTACACGCTCTAGATGAGAGCACTTCTTTAGACTAATACATGCTCTAGATGTGAGCACTTCTTTAGACTACTAAACACTCTAGATGAGAGCACTTCTTTTGACTACTACACACTCTAGATGAGAGCACTTCTTTAGACTACTACATGCTCTAGATGTGAGTGCTTCTTTAGACTATGACTCGCTCTAGATGAGAGCACTTCTTTAGACTACCACTTGCTCTAGATTAGAGCACTTCTTTAGACTACTACACGCTCTAGTTGAGAGCACTTCTTTAGACCACTACACGCTCTAGATTAGAGCACTTCTTTAGAATAATACATGCTCTAGATGTGAGCACTTCTTTAGACTACTACACGCTCTAGTTGAGAGCAATTCTTTAGACTACTACACGCTCTAGATGAGAGCAATTCTTTAGACTACTACACACTCTAGATGAGAGCACTTCTTTAGACTATTACACGCTCTAGATGAGAGCAATTCTTTAGACTACTACACGCTCTAGATGAGAGCAATTCTTTAGACTACTACACACTCTAGATGAGAGCACTTCTTTAGACTACTACACGCTCTAGATGAGAGCACGTCTTTAGACTACTACACGCTCTAGATGAGAGCAATTCTTTAGACTACTACACACTCTAGATGAGAGCACTTCTTTAGACTACTACACGCTCTAGATGAGAGCACTTCTTTAGACTACTACACACTCTAGATGAGAGCAATTCTTTAGACTACTACATGCTCTAGATGAGAGCACTTCTTTAGACTACTACACGCTCTAGATGAGAGCACTTCTTTAGACTATTACACGCTCTAGATGAGAGCAATTCTTTAGACTACTACATGCTATAGATGAGAGCACTTCTTTAGACTACTACACGCTCTAGATGAGAGCACTTCTTTAGACTACTACACGCTCTAGATGAGAGCACTTCTTTAGACTACAAAACGCTCTAGATGAGAGCAATGAGAGCAATTCTTTAGACTACTACACGCTCTAGATGAGAGCACTTCTTTAGACTACTACACGCTCTAGATGAGAGCACTTCTTTGGACTACAAAACGCTCTAGATGAGAGCACTTCTTTAGACTACTACACGCTCTAGATGAGAGCAATTCTTTAGACTACTACACACTCTAGATGAGAGCAATTCTTTAGACTACTACATGCTCTAGATGAGAGCACTTCTTTAGACTACTACACGCTCTAGATGAGAGCACTTCTTTAGACTATTACACGCTCTAGATGAGAGCAATTCTTTAGACTACTACATGCTCTAGATGAGAGAACTTCTTTAGACTACTACACGCTCTAGATGAGAGCACTTCTTTAGACTACTACACGCTCTAGATGAGAGCACTTCTTTAGACTACTACACGCTCTAGATGAGAGCACTTCTTTAGACTACTACACACTCTAGATGAGAGCAATTCTTTAGACTACTACATGCTCTAGATGAGAGCACTTCTTTAGACTACTACACGCTCTAGATGAGAGCACTTCTTTAGACTATTACACGCTCTAGATGAGAGCAATTCTTTAGACTACTACATGCTCTAGATGAGAGCACTTCTTTAGACTACTACACGCTCTAGATGAGAGCACTTCTTTAGACTACTACACGCTCTAGATGAGAGCACTTCTGTAGACTACAAAACGCTCTAGATGAGAGCAATGAGAGCAATTCTTTAGACTACTACACGCTCTAGATGAGAGCACTTCTTTAGACTACTACACGCTCTAGATGAGAGCACTTCTTTGGACTACAAAACGCTCTAGATGAGAGCACTTCTTTAGACTACTACACGCTCTAGATGAGAGCAATTCTTTAGACTACTACACGCTCTAGATGAGAGCAATTCTTTAGACTACTACACGCTCTAGATGAGAGCACTTCTTTAGACTACAAAACACTCTAGATGAGAGCACTTCTTTAGACTACAAAACGCTCTAGATGAGAGCACTTCTTTAGACTACTACACACTCTAGATGAGAGCACTTCATTAGACTATTACATGCTCTAGATGAGAGCAATTCTTTAGACTACTACACACTCTAGATGTGAGCACTTCTTTAGACTATTACACGCTCTAGATGAGAGCAATTCTTTAGACTACTACACGCTCTAGATTAGAGCACTTCTTTAGACTACTACACGCTCTAGATGAGAGCACTTCTTTAGACTACAAAACGCTCTAGATGAGAGCAATGAGAGCAATTCTTTAGACTACTACACGCTCTAGATGAGAGCACTTCTTTAGACTACTACACGCTCTAGATGAGAGCACTTCTTTGGACTACAAAACGCTCTAGATGAGAGCACTTCTTTAGACTACTACACGCTCTAGATGAGAGCACTTCTTTAGACTACTACACGCTCTAGATGAGAGAAATTCTTTAGACTACTACACGCTCTATATGAGAGCACTTCTTTAGACTACAAAACGCTCTAGATGAGAGCAGTTCTTTAGACTACAAAACGCTCTAGATGAGAGCACTTCTTTAGACTACTACACGCTCTAGATGAGAGCACTTCTTTAGACTACAAAACGCTCTAGATGAGAGCACTTCTTTAGACTACTACAAGCTCTAGATGAGAGCACGTCTTCAGACTACTACACGCTCTAGATGAGAGCACGTCTTTAGACTGTGACTCACTCTAGATGTGAGCACTTCTTTAGACTACTACACACTCTAGATGTGAGCACTTCTTTAGACTATGACTCGCTCTAGATGAGAGCACTTCTTTAGACTACTACACACTCTAGATGAGAGCACTTCATTAGACTACAAAACGCTCTAGATGAGAGCACTTCTTTAGACTACAAAACGCTCTACATGAGAGCACTTCTTTAGACTACTACACGCTCTAATTGAGAGCACTTCTTTAGACTACTACACGCTCTAGATGAGAGCACTTCTTTAGACTACAAAACGCTCTAGATGAGAGCACTTCTTTAGACTACTACAAGCTCTACATGAGAGCACGTCTTTAGACTACTACACGCTCTAGATGTGAGCACTTCTTTAGACTACTACACACTCTAGATGTGAGCACTTCTTTAGAATACTACACGCTCTAGATGAGAGCACTTCTTTAGACTACTACACGCTCTTGATGTGAGCACTTCTTTAGACTATGACTCACTCTAGATGTGAGCACTTCTTTAGACTACTACACGCTCTAGATGAGAGCACCTCTTTAGACTACTACACGCTCTAGATGAGAGCACGTCTTTAGACTATGACTCACTCTAGATGTGAGCACTTCTTTAGACTTCTACACGCTCTAGATGTGAGCACTTCTTTAGACTATGACTCACTCTAGATGTGAGCACTTCTTTAGACTACTACACGCTCTAGATGAGAGCACTTCTTTAGACTACTACACGCTCTAGATGAGAGCACGTCTTTAGAATATGACTCACTCTAGATGTGAGCACTTCTTTAGACCACTACACGCTCTAGATGTGAGCACTTCTTTAGGCTATGACTCACTCTAGATGTGAGCACTTCTTTAGGCTACTACATGCTCTAGATGAGAGCATTTCTTTAGACTACTACACGCTCTAGTTGAGAGCACTTCTTTAGACTATTACACACTCTAGATGAGAGCACTTCTTTTACTACACTCTCTGGATTAGAGCACTTCTTTAGACTAATACATGCTCTAGATGTGAGCGCTTCTTTAGACTACTACACGCTCTAGATGTGAGCACTTCTTTAGACTACTAAACGCTCTAGATGAGAGCACTTCTTTAGACTACTACACGCTCTAGATGTGAGCACTTCTTTAGACTACAAAACGCTCTAGATGAGAGCACTTCTTTAGACTACAAAACGCTCTACATGAGAGCACTTCTTTAGACTACTACGCGCTCTAGATGAGAGCACTTCTTTAGACTACTACAAGCTCTAGATGAGAGCACGTCTTTAGACTACTACACGCTCTAGATGTGAGCACTTCTTTAGACTACTACACACTCTAGTTGTGAGCACTTCTTTAGACTACAAAACGCTCTAGATGAGAGCACGTCTTTAGACTGTGACTCACTCTAGATGTGAGCACTTCTTTAGACTACTACACACTCTAGATGTGAGCACTTCTTTAGACTATGACTCACTCTAGATGTGAGCACTTCTTTAGACTACTACATGCTCTAGATGAGAGCACTTCTTTAGACTACTACACGCTCTAGATGAGAGCACGTCTTTAGACTATGACTCACTCTAAATGTGAGCACTTCTTTAGACTACTACACGCTCTAGATGTGAGCACTTCTATAGACTATGACTCACTCTAGATGTGAGCACTTCTTTAGGCTACTACACGCTCTAGATGAGAGCACTTCTTTAGACTACTACAAACTCTAGATGAGAGCCCTTCTTTAGACTACTAAACACTCTAGATGAGTGCACTTCTTTAGACTACTACATGCTCTAGATGTGAGCGCTTCTTTAGACTATGACTCGCTCTAGATGAGAGCACTTCTTTAGACTATCACATGCTCTAGATTAGAGGACTTCTTTAGACTAATACATGCTCTAGATTAGAGCACTTCTTTAGACTACTACACGCTCTAGTTGAGAGCACTTCTTTAGACTACTACACGCTCTAGATTAGAGCACTTCTTTATAATAATACACACTCTAGATGTGAGCGCTTCTTTAGACTACTACACGCTCTAGATGAGAGCACTTCTTTAGACTACTACACACTCTAGATGAGAGCACTTCTTTAGACTACTACACACTCTAGATGTGAGCGCTTCTTTAGACTATGACTCGCTCTAGATGAGAGCACTTCTTTAGACTACTACATGCTCTAGACTAGAGCACTTCTTTAGACTAATACACGCTCTAGATGTGAGCGCTTCTTTAGACTACTACACGCTCTAGATGTGAGCACTTCTTTAGACTACCACACTTCTTTAGACTACTACACGCTCTAGATTAGAGCACTTCTTTAGACTAATACATGCTCTAGATGTGAGCATTTCTTTAGACTACTACACACTCTAGATGTGAGCACTTCTTTAGACTACTACACACTCTAGATGTGAGCACTTCTTTAGACTACTACACGCTCTAGATGTGAGCACTTCTTTAGACTACTACACGCTCTAGATTAAAGCACTTCTTTAGACTACTACACGCTCTAGATGTGAGCACTTCTTTAGACTACTACACACTCTAGATGTGAGCACTTCTTTAGAATACTACACGCTCTAGATGAGAGCACTTCTTTAGACTACTACACGCTCTTGATGTGAGCACTTCTTTAGACTATGACTCACTCTAGATGTGAGCACTTCTTTAGACTACTACACGCTCTAGATGAGAGCACCTCTTTAGACTACTACACGCTCTAGATGAGAGCACGTCTTTAGACTATGACTCACTCTAGATGTGAGCACTTCTTTAGACTTCTACACGCTCTAGATGTGAGCACTTCTTTAGACTATGACTCACTCTAGATGTGAGCACTTCTTTAGACTACTACACGCTCTAGATGAGAGCACTTCTTTAGACTACTACACGCTCTAGATGAGAGCACGTCTTTAGAATATGACTCACTCTAGATGTGAGCACTTCTTTAGACCACTACACGCTCTAGATGTGAGCACTTCTTTAGGCTATGACTCACTCTAGATGTGAGCACTTCTTTAGGCTACTACATGCTCTAGATGAGAGCACTTCTTTAGACTACTACACGCTCTAGTTGAGAGCACTTCTTTAGACTATTACACACTCTAGATGAGAGCACTTCTTTTACTACACTCTCTGGATTAGAGCACTTCTTTAGACTAATACATGCTCTAGATGTGAGCGCTTCTTTAGACTACTACACGCTCTAGATATGAGCACTTCTTTAGACTACTAAACGCTCTAGATGAGAGCACTTCTTTAGACTACTACACGCTCTAGATGTGAGCACTTCTTTAGACTACAAAACGCTCTAGATGAGAGCACTTCTTTAGACTACAAAACGCTCTACATGAGAGCACTTCTTTAGACTACTACGCGCTCTAGATGAGAGCACTTCTTTAGACTACTACAAGCTCTAGATGAGAGCACGTCTTTAGACTACTACACGCTCTAGATGTGAGCACTTCTTTAGACTACTACACACTCTAGTTGTGAGCACTTCTTTAGACTATGACTCACTCTAGATGTGAGCACTTCTTTAGACTACTACATGCTCTAGATGAGAGCACTTCTTTAGACTACTACACGCTCTAGATGAGAGCACGTCTTTAGACTATGACTCACTCTAGATGTGAGCACTTCTTTAGACTACTACACACTCTAGATGTGAGCACTTCTTTAGACTATGACTCACTCTAGATGTGAGCACTTCTTTAGACTACTACACACTCTAGATGTGAGCACTTCTTTAGACTATGACTCACTCTAGATGTGAGCACTTCTTTAGACTACTACATGCTCTAGATGAGAGCACTTCTTTAGACTACTACACGCTCTAGATGAGAGCACGTCTTTAGACTATGACTCACTCTAAATGTGAGCACTTCTTTAGACTACTACACGCTCTAGATGTGAGCACTTCTATAGACTATGACTCACTCTAGATGTGAGCACTTCTTTAGGCTACTACACGCTCTAGATGAGAGCACTTCTTTAGACTACTACAAACTCTAGATGAGAGCCCTTCTTTAGACTACTAAACACTCTAGATGAGTGCACTTCTTTAGACTACTACATGCTCTAGATGTGAGCGCTTCTTTAGACTATGACTCGCTCTAGATGAGAGCACTTCTTTAGACTACTACATGCTCTAGATTAGAGGACTTCTTTAGACTAATACATGCTCTAGATTAGAGCACTTCTTTAGACTACTACACGCTCTAGTTGAGAGCACTTCTTTAGACTACTACACGCTCTAGATTAGAGCACTTCTTTATAATAATACACACTCTAGATGTGAGCGCTTCTTTAGACTACTACACGCTCTAGATGAGAGCACTTCTTTAGACTACTACACACTCTAGATGAGAGCACTTCTTTAGACTACTACACACTCTAGATGTGAGCGCTTCTTTAGACTATGACTCGCTCTAGATGAGAGCACTTCTTTAGACTACTAAATGCTCTAGACTAGAGCACTTCTTTAGACTAATACACGCTCTAGATGTGAGCGCTTCTTTAGACTACTACACGCTCTAGATGTGAGCACTTCTTTAGACTACCACACTTCTTTAGACTACTACACGCTCTAGATTAGAGCACTTCTTTAGACTAATACATGCTCTAGATGTGAGCATTTCTTTAGACTACTACACACTCTAGATGTGAGCACTTCTTTAGACTACTACACACTCTAGATGTGAGCACTTCTTTAGACTACTACACGCTCTAGATGTGAGCACTTCTTTAGACTACTACACGCTCTAGATTAGAGCACTTCTTTAGACTAATACATGCTCTAGATTAGAGCACTTCTTTAGACTACTACACGCTCTAGTTGAGAGCACTTCTTTAGACTACTACACGCTCTAGATTAGAGCTCTTCTTTAGAATAATACACACTCTAGATGTGAGCGCTTCTTTAGACTACTACACGCTCTAGATGAGAGCACTTCTTTAGACTACTACACACTATAGATGAGAGCACTTCTTTAGACTACTACACGCTCTAGATGTGAGCGCTTCTTTAGACTATGACTCGCTCTAGATGAGAGCACTTCTTTAGACTACTACATGCTCTAGACTAGAGCACTTCTTTAGACTAATACACGCTCTAGATGTGAGCGCTTCTTTATACTACTACACGCTCTAGATGTGAGCACTTCTTTAGACTACTACACTCTCTAGTTGAGAGCACTTCTTTAGACTACTACACGCTCTAGATTAGAGCACTTCTTTAGACTAATACATGCTCTAGATGTGAGCATTTCTTTAGACTACTACACGCTCTAGATGTGAGCACTTCTTTAGACTACTACACACTCTAGATGTGAGCACTTCTTTAGACTACTACATGCTCTAGATGTGAGCACTTCTTTAGACTACTACACGCTCTAGATGAGAGCACTTCATTAGACTACAAAACGCTCTAGATGAGAGCACTTCTTTAGACTACAAAACGCTCTACATGAGAACACTTCTTTAGACTACTACACGTTCTAGATGAGAGCACTTCTTTAGACTACTACACGCTCTAGATGAGAGCACTTCTTTAGACTACAAAACGCTCTAGATGAGAGCACTTCTTTAGACTACTACAAGCTCTAGATGAGAGCACGTCTTTAGACTACTACACGCTCTAGATGTGAGCACTTCTTTAGACTACTACACACTCTAGATGTGAGCACTTCTTTAGACTACTACACGCTCTAGATGAGAGCACTTCTTTAGACTATAAAACGCTCTAGATGAGAGCAAGTCTTTAGACTGTGACTCACTCTAGATGTGAGCACTTCTTTAGACTACTACACACTCTAGATGTGAGAACTTCTTTAGACTATGACTCACTCTAGATGTGAGCACTTCTTTAGACTACTACACGCTCTAGATTAGAGCACTTCTTTAGACTAATACATGCTCTAGATGTGAGCATTTCTTTAGACTACTACACGCTCTAGATGTGAGCACTTCTTTAGACTACTACACGCTCTAGATTAGAGCACTTCTTTAGACTAATACATGCTCTAGATGTGAGCATTTCTTTAGACTACTACACGCTCTAGATGTGAGCACTTCTTTAGACTACTACACGCTCTAGTTGAGAGCACTTCTTTAGACTACTACACACTCTAGATGAGAGCACTTCTTTAGACTACTACACGCTCTGGATTAGAGCACTTCTTTAGACTACTACACGCTCTAGATTAGAGCACTTCTTTGGACTAATACATGCTCTAGATGTGAGCGCTTCTTTAGACTACTACACGCTCTAGATGAGAGCACTTCTTTAGACTAATACATGCTCTAGATGTGAGCACTTCTTTAGACTACAAAACGCACTAGATGAGAGCACTTCTTTAGACTACTACACGCTCTAGATGAGAGCACGTCTTTAGACTATGACTCACTCTAGATGTGAGCACTTCTTTAGGCTACTACACGCTCTAGATGAGAGCACTTCTTTAGACTACTACATGCTCTAGATGTGAGTGCTTCTTTAGACTATGACTCGCTCTAGATGAGAGCACTTCTTTAGACTACCACATGCTCTAGATTAGAGCACTTCTTTAGACTAATACATGCTCTAGATGTGAGCACTTCTTTAGACTACTACACGCTCTAGTTGAGAGCACTTCTTTAGACCACTACACGCTCTAGATTAGAGCACTTCTTTAGAATAATACACGCTTTAGATGTGAGCGCTTCTTTAGACTACTACACGCTCTAGATGAGAGCACTTCTTTAGACTAATACATGCTCTAGATGTGAGCACTTCTTTAGACTACAAAACGCTCTAGATGAGAGCACTTCTTTAGACTACTACACGCTCTAGATGAGAGCACGTCTTTAGACTATGACTCACTCTAGATGTGAGCACTTCTTTAGGCTACTACACGCTCTAGATGAGAGCACTTCTTTAGACTACTAAACACTCTAGATGAGAGCACTTCTTTTGACTACTACACACTCTAGATGAGAGCACTTCTTTAGACTACTACATGCTCTAGATGTGAGTGCTTCTTTAGACTATGACTCGGTCTAGATGAGAGCACTTCTTTAGACTACCACATGCTCTAGATTAGAGCACTTCTTTAGACTAATACATGCTCTAGATGTGAGCACTTCTTTAGACTACTACACGCTCTAGTTGAGAGCACTTCTTTAGACTACTACACGCTCTAGATTAGAGCACTTCTTTAGACTAATACATGCTCTAGATGTGAGCATTTCTTTAGACTACTACACGCTTTAGATGTGAGCACTTCTTTAGACTACTACACGCTCTAGTTGAGAGCACTTCTTTAGACTACTACACACTCTAGATGAGAGCACTTCTTTAGACTACTACACGCTCTGGATAAGAGCACTTCTTTAGTCTACTACATGCTCTAGATTAGAGCACTTCTTTTGACTACTACACGCTCTAGATTAGAGCACTTCTTTGGACTAATACATGCTCTAGATGTGAGCGCTTCTTTAGACTACTACACGCTCTAGATGAGAGCACTTCTTTAGACTAATACATGCTCTAGATGTGAGCACTTCTTTAGACTACAAAACGCTCTAGATGAGAGCACTTCTTTAGACTACTACACGCTCTAGATGAGAGCACGTCTTTAGACTATGACTCACTCTAGATGTGAGCACTTCTTTAGGCTACTACACGCTCTAGATGAGAGCACTTCTTTAGACTACTACACACTCTAGATGAGAGCCCTTCTTTAGACTACTAAACACTCTAGATGAGAGCACTTCTTTGGACTACTACACACTCTAGATGAGAGCACTTCATTAGACTACAAAACGCTCTAGATGAAAGCACTTCTTTAGACTACAAAACGCTCTAGATGAGAGCACTTCTTTAGACTACTACAAGCTCTAGATGAGAGCACTTCTTCAGACTACTACACGCTCTAGATGAGAGCACTTCTTTAGACTACAAAACACTCTAGATGAGAGCATGTCTTTAGACTGTGACTCACTCTAGATGTGAGCACTTCTTTAGACTACTACACACTCTAGATGTGAGCACTTGTTTAGACTATGACTCACTCTAGATGTGAGCACTTCTTTAGACTACTACAAGCTCTAGATTAGAGCACTTCTTTAGACTAATACATGCTCTAGATGTGAGCATTTCTTTATACTACTACACGCTCTAGATGTGAGCACTTCTTTAGACTACTACACGCTCTAGATTAGAGCACTTCTTTAGACTAATACATGCTCTAGATGTGAGCATTTCTTTAGACTACTACACGCTCTAGATGTGAGCACTTCTTTAGACTACTACACGCTCTAGTTGAGAGCACTTCTTTAGACTACTACACACTCTAGATGAGAGCACTTCTTTAGACTACTACACACTCTGGATTAGAGCACTTCTTTAGACTACTACACGCTCTAGATTAGAGCACTTCTTTGGACTAATACATGCTCTAGATGTGAACGCTTCTTTAGACTACTACACGCTCTAGATGAGAGCACTTCTTTAGACTAATACATGCTCTAGATGTGAGCACTTCTTTAGACTACAAAATGCTCTAGATGAGAGCACTTCTTTAGACTACTACACGCTCTAGATGAGAGCACGTCTTTAGACTATGACTCACTCTAGATGTGAACGCTTCTTTAGACTACTACACGCTCTAGATGAGAGCACTTCTTTAGACTAATACATGCTCTAGATGTGAGCACTTCTTTAGACTACTAAACACTCTAGATGAGAGCACTTCTTTTGACTACTACACACTCTAGATGAGAGCACTTCTTTAGACTACTACATGCTCTAGATGTGAGTGCTTCTTTAGACTATGACTCGCTCTAGATGAGAGCACTTCTTTAGACTACCACTTGCTCTAGATTAGAGCACTTCTTTAGACTACTACACGCTCTAGTTGAGAGCACTTCTTTAGACCACTACACGCTCTAGATTAGAGCACTTCTTTAGAATAATACATGCTCTAGATGTGAGCACTTCTTTAGACTACTACACGCTCTAGTTGAGAGCATTTCTTTAGACTACTACACGCTCTAGATTAGAGCACTTCTTTAGACTAATACATGCTCTAGATGTGAGCATTTCTTTAGACTACTACATGCTCTAGATGTGAGCACTTCTTTTGACTACTACACACTCTAGATGAGAGCACTTCTTTAGACTACTACACGCTCTGGATTAGAGCACTTCTTTAGACTACTACACGCTCTAGATTAGAGCACTTCTTTAGACTAATACATGCTCTAGATGTGAGCGCTTCTTTAGACTACTACACGCTCTAGTTGAGAGCACTTCTTTAGACTACTACACTCTCTAGATGAGAGCACTTCTTTAGACTACTACACGCTCTGGATTAGAGCACTTCTTTAGACTACTACACGCTCTAGATTAGAGCACTTCTTTTGACTACTACACGCTCTAGATTAGAGCACTTCTTTGGACTAATACATGCTCTAGATGTGAGCGCTTCTTTAGACTACTACACGCTCTAGATGAGAGCACTTCTTTAGACTAATACATGCTCTAGATGTAAGTACTTCTTTAGACTACAAAACGCTCTAGATGAGAGCACTGCTTTAGACTACTACACGCTCTAGATGAGAGCACGTCTTTAGACTAATACATGCTCTAGATGTGAGCGCTTCTTTAGACTACTACACGCTCTAGATGAGAGCACTTCTTTAGACTACTACACACTCTAGATGAGAGCCCTTCTTTAGACTACTAAACACTCTAGATGAGAGCACTTCTTTAGACTACTACACACTCTAGATGAGAGCACTTCTTTAGACTACTACATGCTCTAGATGTGAGTGCTTCTTTAGACTATGACTTGCTCTAGATGAGAGCACTTCTTTAGACTACCACATGCTCTAGATTAGAGCACTTCTTTAGACTAATACATGCTCTAGATGTGAGCACTTCTTTAGACTACTACACGCTCTAGTTGAGAGCACTTCTTTAGACCACTACACGCTCTTGATTAGAGCACTTCTTTAGAATAATACACGCTCTAGATGTGAGCGCTTCTTTAGACTACTACACGCTCTAGATGAGAGCACTTCTTTAGACTACTACACACTCTAGATGAGAGCACCTCTTTAGACTACTACACGCTCTAGATGTGAGCGCTTCTTTAGACTATGACTCGCTCTAGATGAGAGCACTTCTTTAGACTACTACATGCTAGACTAGAGCACTTCTTTAGACTACTACACACTCTAGATGAGAGCACTTCATTAGACTACAAAACGCTCTAGATGAAAGCACTTCTTTAGACTACAAAACGCTCTAGATGAGAGCACTTCTTTAGACTACTACAAGCTCTAGATGAGAGCACTTCTTCAGACTATTACACGCTCTAGATGAGAGCACTTCTTTAGACTACAAAACGCTCTAGATGAGAGCACTTCTTTAGACTACTACAAGCTCTAGATGAGAGCATGTCTTTAGACGACTACACGCTCTAGATGTGAGCACTTCTTTAGACTACTACACACTCTAGATGTGAGCACTTCTTTAGACTACTACACGCTCTAGATGAGAGCACTTCTTTAGACTACAAAACGCTCTAGATGAGAGCATGTCTTTAGACTGTGACTCACTCTAGATGTGAGCACTTCTTTAGACTACTACACACTCTAGATGTGAGCACTTGTTTAGACTATGACTCACTCTAGATGTGAGCACTTCTTTAGACTACTACAAGCTCTAGATTAGAGCACTTCTTTAGACTAATACATGCTCTAGATGTGAGCATTTCTTTATACTACTACACGCTCTAGATGTGAGCACTTCTTTAGACTACTACACGCTCTAGATTAGAGCACTTCTTTAGACTAATACATGCTCTAGATGTGAGCATTTCTTTAGACTACTACACGCTCTAGATGTGAGCACTTCTTTAGACTACTACACGCTCTAGTTGAGAGCACTTCTTTAGACTACTACACACTCTAGATGAGAGCACTTCTTTAGACTACTACACACTCTGGATTAGAGCACTTCTTTAGACTACTACACGCTCTAGATTAGAGCACTTCTTTGGACTAATACATGCTCTAGATGTGAACGCTTCTTTAGACTACTACACGCTCTAGATGAGAGCACTTCTTTAGACTAATACATGCTCTAGATGTGAGCACTTCTTTAGACTACAAAATGCTCTAGATGAGAGCACTTCTTTAGACTACTACACGCTCTAGATGAGAGCACGTCTTTAGACTATGACTCACTCTAGATGTGAACGCTTCTTTAGACTACTACACGCTCTAGATGAGAGCACTTCTTTAGACTAATACATGCTCTAGATGTGAGCACTTCTTTAGACTACTAAACACTCTAGATGAGAGCACTTCTTTTGACTACTACACACTCTAGATGAGAGCACTTCTTTAGACTACTACATGCTCTAGATGTGAGTGCTTCTTTAGACTATGACTCGCTCTAGATGAGAGCACTTCTTTAGACTACCACTTGCTCTAGATTAGAGCACTTCTTTAGACTACTACACGCTCTAGTTGAGAGCACTTCTTTAGACCACTACACGCTCTAGATTAGAGCACTTCTTTAGAATAATACATGCTCTAGATGTGAGCACTTCTTTAGACTACTACACGCTCTAGTTGAGAGCATTTCTTTAGACTACTACACGCTCTAGATTAGAGCACTTCTTTAGACTAATACATGCTCTAGATGTGAGCATTTCTTTAGACTACTACATGCTCTAGATGTGAGCACTTCTTTAGACTACTACACACTCTAGATGAGAGCACTTCTTTAGACTACTACACGCTCTGGATTAGAGCACTTCTTTAGACTACTACACGCTCTAGATTAGAGCACTTCTTTAGACTAATACATGCTCTAGATGTGAGCGCTTCTTTAGACTACTACACGCTCTAGTTGAGAGCACTTCTTTAGACTACTACACACTCTAGATGAGAGCACTTCTTTAGACTACTACACGCTCTGGATTAGAGCACTTCTTTAGACTACTACACGCTCTAGATTAGAGCACTTCTTTTGACTACTACACGCTCTAGATTAGAGCACTTCTTTGGACTAATACATGCTCTAGATGTGAGCGCTTCTTTAGACTACTACACGCTCTAGATGAGAGCACTTCTTTAGACTAATACATGCTCTAGATGTAAGTACTTCTTTAGACTACAAAACGCTCTAGATGAGAGCACTTCTTTAGACTACTACACGCTCTAGATGAGAGCACGTCTTTAGACTAATACATGCTCTAGATGTGAGCGCTTCTTTAGACTACTACACGCTCTAGATGAGAGCACTTCTTTAGACTACTACACACTCTAGATGAGAGCCCTTCTTTAGACTACTAAACACTCTAGATGAGAGCACTTCTTTAGACTACTACACACTCTAGATGAGAGCACTTCTTTAGACTACTACATGCTCTAGATGTGAGTGCTTCTTTAGACTATGACTTGCTCTAGATGAGAGCACTTCTTTAGACTACCACATGCTCTAGATTAGAGCACTTCTTTAGACTAATACATGCTCTAGATGTGAGCACTTCTTTAGACTACTACACGCTCTAGTTGAGAGCACTTCTTTAGACCACTACACGCTCTTGATTAGAGCACTTCTTTAGAATAATACACGCTCTAGATGTGAGCGCTTCTTTAGACTACTACACGCTCTAGAAGAGAGCACTTCTTTAGACTACTACACACTCTAGATGAGAGCACCTCTTTAGACTACTACACGCTCTAGATGTGAGCGCTTCTTTAGACTATGACTCGCTCTAGATGAGAGCACTTCTTTAGACTACTACATGCTAGACTAGAGCACTTCTTTAGACTAATACATGCTCTAGATGTGAGCGCTTCTTTAGACTACTACATGCTCTAGATGTGAGCACTTCTTTAGATTACTACACGCTCTAGTTGGGAGCACTTCTTTAGAATACTACACGCTCTAGATTAGAGCACTTCTTTAGACTAATACATGCTCTAGATGTGAGCATTTCTTTAGACTACTACACGCTCTAGATGTGAGCACTTCTTTAGACTACTACACGCTCTAGTTGAGAGCACTTCTTTAGACTACTACACGCTCTAGTTGAGAGCACTTCTTTAGACTACTACACGCTCTAGATTAGAGCACATCTTTAGACCACTACACGCTCTAGATGAGAGCACTTCTTTAGGCTACTACACGAGCTAGATGAAAGCACGTCTTTAGACTACTACATGCTCTAGATGTGAGCACTTCTTTAGACTACGACTCACTCTAGATGTGAGCACTTCTTTAGACTACTACACGCTCTAGATGTGAGCACTTCTTTAGACTACTACACGCTCTAGATGTGAGCAATTCTTTAGACTACTACATGCTCTAGATGTGAGCACTTCTTTAGACTACGACTCACTCTAGAAGTGAGCACTTCTTTAGACTACTACACGCTCTAGATGTGAGCACTTCTTTAGACTACTACACGCTCTAGATTCGAGCAATTCTTTAGACTACTACACACTCTAGATGTGAGCACTTCTTTAGACTACTACACGTTCTAGAAGTGAGCACTTCTTTAGACTACGACTCGCTCTAGATTTGAGCAATTCTTTAGACTACTACACACTCTAGATGTGAGCACTTCTTTAGACTACTACACTTTCTAGAAGTGAGCACTTCTTTAGACTACGACTCGCTCTAGATATGAGCACTTCTTTAGATTACTACACGCTCTAGATGTGAGCACTTCTTTAGACTACTACACGTTCTAGAAGTGAGCACTTCTTTAGACTACGACTCGCTCTAGATATGAGCACTTCTTTAGATTACTACACGCTCTAGATGTGAGCACTTCTTTAGACTACTACACGCTCTAGATGTGAGCAATTCTTTAAACTACTACACGCTCTCGATGTGAGCCCTTCTTTAGACTACTACACGCTCTAGATGTGAGCAATTCTTTAGACTACTACACGCTCTAGATGTGAGCTATTCTTTAGACTACTACATGCTCTAGATGTGAGCACTTCTTTAGACTACTACACTCTCTAGATGTGAGCACTTCTTTAGACTACTACACGCTCTAGATGTGAGCACTTCTTTAGACTACTACACGCTCTAGATGTGAGCACTTCTTTAGACTACGACTCGCTCTAGATGTGAGCACTTCTTTAGACTACTACAAGCTTTAGATGAGAGCACTTCTTTAGACTACTACAAGCTCTAGATGAGAGCACTTTTTTAGACTACTACACGCTCTAGATGTGAGCACTTCTTTAGGCTACTACACGCTCTAGATGTGAGCACTTCTTTAGACTATGACTCGCTCTAGATGAGAGCACTTCTTTAGACTACTACACGCTCTAGATGTGAGCACTTCTTTAAACTACGACTCACTCTAGATGTGAGCATTTCTTTAGACTATGACTCACTCTAGATGAGAGCACTTTTTTAGACTACTACACGCTCTAGATGTCAGCACTGCCTTAGACTACTAGACGCTCTAGATGTGAGCACTTTTTTAGACTATGACTCGCTTTAGATTAGAGCACTTCTTTAAACTACTACACGCTCTAGATTAGAGCACTTCTTTAAACTACTACACACTCTGACTCTCTCCCTCTGATGCGATACAGGGGATAGCAAGAAGGACTCACCCAGAGAGAGAACAAATGGGTGTGTACATGAATGGGAGGAAAGAGAGTGGCTGTGCAAAGAATGAGGATCAAAGCAAGACTATATAGAGACCATAGTAAGGGGCTCAAGAAGAGAGAAAGAGCTATCGTGAGTCCAATTTAGGGGGTCACAAATAAAGAGGGAAGCAAATAGGGAGAGAGGGAGACACCCAATGAGGGGGAGGGCTCAAAGAGAGAGAACTAAGAGTGTGTCAGAGGGAAGGGAAAGAATCCGTGAGGAAACAACGGTGAGTGAACAAAGAGTCCATCAGAGTCCTGGAGTGAGTGCTTCACAAAGCGAGAACGAGGAGAAATATAAAAGGCATCAAGCAAACGTCTGGAGGTGCATCGGGTCCAGAAAAGAAGAGAAACAGAGAAAAAGCTCCAGAGAGAGAGAGAGAGAGAGAGAGAGAGAGAGAGAGAGAGAGCGACGAGAGGGAGAGTGAAAGAGAGAGAGAACAAAGAGTGAGAGAGAGACAGAGAGAGTGAGATAGGGAGCGATCCACAGGAAGAGAAGAGAGTGAATGAGAGAGTGAGAGAAGAGACAAAGTAAGAGAGCGATAAAGAGGCAGGGAAGAGAGCAAAAGAGCGAGAGAGGGCGAGACAGAGGAAGATAAGAGGGTGAAAGAGAAAGAGGCAGAGCGAGAGAGAGAAGAGAGTGGAAGAGGAAGAGAAAAGAGAGTGCCTGAGAGAGACCGAGATAGAAAGAGAGAGAGAGATAGGGCGAGAGTGAGACAGAGGAACAGGAGAGTGAAAGAGAGTGAGAGACAGAGAGAAAGAGAGACAGAACGTGAGATAGCGAGAGAGAAAAACAAAGGAAGAGAAGAGAGAGAAAAACAGAGAGCAGGAAAGATTCAGAGAGCGAGAGATAGGGGAGAGTGAGAGAAGGAGAGATAACAGGAGAGACAAAGGGAGAAAGAGGGGGACAGAGAGAGAGAAAGAGACTAATAGGAAAATAGCGAGATACAGTGGGCGCAATCTAGAGTGAGAGAGAAAGATACAGGGAGTGAGAGAGATAGAGTGGGAGAGAGTGTGAGAGAGCTAGAGTGAGAGAGAAAGATAGAGGGAGTGAGACAGAGTGAGAGTGAGAGAGAGTGTGAGAGAGAGTGAGAGAGAGAGAGACAGGGAGAGGGTGAGAGAGAATGAGAGAGTGAGAGAGAGAGAGAGAAAGAGACAGATAGGAAAAGAGCAAGACAGAGTGGGCGCCAGCAAGAGCTAGAGCGAGAGAGAGATAAAGGGA